>NC_090272.1:136593192-138993192 GCF_040414725.1 Anabrus simplex
AAAAGTGGAACGGACAAAGAAAAGTTTGGGAATTTAAATTTTCAACAGTTGAATCTTCAATGGAAACGTCAAGCTGGCACACGTGCCGAACAGCTCAAGTTCTGTTCAATTGTTTTAATTCCATATCCACGACACATTGGGCTTATGAATATTGCTCTATTCTAGACAATGACAGCATGAGAAAAAGTAAACATTCTTGTAATATGTATTTTAACAAAGAACGTCTAATTCTTGGAGTACTACATCTATCTTCTATTTAGAGATTTTAAATGTTATCTTTTTGTCTCTTAATTTTGAGTATTAACCAGATACTTGGTTATTATACCGCATCAGAATGCTGAACAGCAGGGTAGGAGAGGTGATGATTTACAATTTATAATCACTAGATTGCGTGGCAAAATCCTGGGTTTCAATTCTAAGTCTCTCTGCAGTGTATGTATGGAGTAAAGGCATATGATACTCTTGATGGTGATTCGTCTGTTGAATATGGGGACGTTTAGTCTTGAGCAACCCCTTGGTGTTATTCGACAGGAGAATGCTAAGTGTCGGCACCGGGTTTCACCCTCTCCCTTGCTACTATCATGTATTATTGCGTCTTTCATTTCATCTCATTAACTCCTCTGATGAGGTTTACGTCAGGAAGAGGATCCGCATCCAGTCTTTAAAACTTGCTGTCAAGATTCATCTCTCCATGCCCAAGATGCATAGTTTTTATATTGAACAGGACTATAATAATCATGTTGGCTTTAGTTAAAATTTTGTCAGTTTGTGTGTCTATAACAGGAGAACGCATTGGTGTTTCTATGATATTTGGTATTTAATTAAGCATGAGGCCTCGTAGCATCTTAGCTATAACTATTTTCAGCAAAATCAGCAGAAGAGAGACATCATAAGGGATCCTGAGCATAAAAGTTCGATGTATCCCTTTTACAGTTGGTTTCACAGGTAAAATTCCTCATGACAAAATTTATTTAAATATGGTTTACAAACGTTTCTGTTGTATATCAGTACCGGCGCAGTAAATTTAAAGGACCGATAATTAAGTCTATAAATCATCCTGCCATTGTTTAAAGCCCTTGTACATCTGTCTGTAGTCTACTTTTTTAATAGCATATGGATACTTGGCTTTTGTGCTGAAAGGAAGAGACGAAATCATGGTCATCAGAAATGCAAAAAGGAAATGAAACTGGAAAGGGCCACAGAGTGATGCAGCTAATTGCTTCACTGGGCTGAGTAGCTCAGAGGGTAGAGCCCTCGCCTTCTGATCTCAAGTTGGCGGGTTTAACGCCGGCTCAGTTCGATGGTATTTCAAGATGAAAATGCTAACCTCGTGCAGGTAAAATTAGTCACATAAAGGATCTCTTTATGGAAGTCATTCCAGCGAAAGCGCGTCTCCGAAAACTGGAAAAGTAGACAGTGCGACGCAAAAATCAGTATCGTTATGATATTTCTCATCGCCCGTCCCCTTTAGACTAACGAAATGTTATTCATATTTTAATTTGGACTAACAGGTGTTTAAATACGAAGCATCAGGGAAATCGGATCTGATAATTTTCCATGCTGGGGTAACAAGCAAATAAACATAATGATTCTCTTCTGGACCGAATATATCGATATTCTGGCAGATGGTCTGGTTTCCTTGTACCTCTCATCGTATTGTACGAGTTTAACATATCGATAATGACAAATTATTTCTCGGGCAGTGGCAAGAAAAACTGCTCGAAAAATGTTTGTACCGTTCATAAACTGTAATATCAATATCGCCGGTACTCTGTGTTCCGGTCGACTTTAGACCTCGATGAGGATTGATTGCACCCCATCCACGGAAACCCGCGCCAATCCTCTCCGGAAATCACCCAAGAAAACAGAATGCACTCATGATACCTTCACCAGTCACTTGTACTCGATGAGTAAGTTTCAAATGCTCTGTGGATATGTGGCACATGCAATAAAATTAATAATAATAATAATAATAATAATAATAATAATAATAATAATAATAATAATAATAATAATAATAATAATAATAATAATAATTTCCGCCTCTATAGTGTGGTGGTTAGCGTGATTAGCTGCCACCCCAGGAGGCCCGGGTTCGATTCCCGATTCTATATCTAAATGTGAAAAGTGATACGAGGGATAGAACGGGGTCCACTCAGCCTCCGTATGCCAGGTGAGTAGAGGGGGGTTCGATTCCCACCTCAGCCATCCACGAAGTGGTCTTCCGCGGCTTTCCACTTCTCCTCCAGGCAAATGCCTGGATGGTACCTAACTTAAGGCTATGGCCACTTCCACCCCTCTGCCTGTCCCTTCAAATCTTCCCACCCTCCACAAGGCCCCTTTTCAGCATAGCAAATGAGGCCGCCTGGTTAGGTACTGGCCCTCCTTCCCAGTTTTGTCCCCTACCAAAAGTGTCACGTCCCAGGACACTGCCCTTGAGGTGGTAGAGGTGGGATCCCTGGCTGAGTCCGAGGAAAAACCAAACCTGGAGGGTACACAGGTTAAGAAATAATAATAATAATAATAATAATAATAATAATAATAATAATAATAATAATAATAAGAATAACCGTATGACGTCGGAACAGTAGACAGGCGTTTTGATATAACGCAAGATAAGCTGCATGCTCCTTAATTTCTACGTTCCGTTTTTCTCTACCAGATGGCAGAGTATACTGGATTTCTCTTCGGTGATCTATGGCTAAATTTTAATTTATTTCATAGGATAAACGCCAAATGGGTCACCAAAAATCGTTTACGCGTCGAAGTCATAAGGTATGAAGCGTCGAATTGACTTTTCTTCCGCCCTGCAAACACCCGAATTCCCCTCTCGGGTTTGAACCCGTAATCATGGGATCCGGAGTGGACGTTCTACCACTGATCCACGGAGGGATTCACACGCACTTTTCGAACAGGACAAGCTTCGATATGCCAATATCACAGCCAGTTTTCTCACTCGAAACAAAGCACTGCGTAGACATGAACATTTATTATGATTGTACTCGATTGTGAAGTACAGGATAGAAAACTTGAATCCTCAAAGCCTAACAATCTCTCGAGCACAGCCAGAGTTACATCCTTTCAAGAACATGGTCTGCGTTTAATACAATTGGAAAGGTGTAGGCCACTGCCGCCAATACTCTCACCTTTTTTCGCACCTCTCCTTCACCATAACAAATCTCCTGGCCTAAGGGACGGCGTCACCTTCTAGGAGGCCTGCCTTTCCCTTCAGGGGAAGAATGACAAAATTGAGATAGTAGTGTAGGCCTAATTCAATATGAAATGATGGATAACCATACGATGCTTAAGGCAGGGTTTTATGTCCTTAAAATGCAGTGGTTCGTCCGGGTGATGGAGAGAAATGACCCCATCGCTGACTCACATCATCTTAAAATATGACACCACTAGTCCTCACACTAATCGTCTGATCAAAAAAGTTAAGTTTGGTTGAAGAATGGAGAATATACTAGTGACGATTAAACTTAGGAGAAATCGAATGAACTCTACAACCAATAAATCATTTCCCGTCTGACCCACACGATTTTTAAGCTTAGTTTTAAAGAAATCTGGTGAGTTAATGAATAGCTTTTACCTTTTCAACCTGGATTATTATGCTTGTCTCACGGAGGGATTTCTTACTTTTCATTATAATGTTATTGTTTTTGTGTCCCACTAACCACTTTTACGGTTTTCGGAGATGTCGAGGTGCAGAAAATTTGTCCCTCAGGAATCCTTTTACGTGCAAGTAAATCTACCGATGTGAGGCTGACGTATTTGAACACCTACAAATACCACCGGACTGAGCCAGGATTGAACCTGCCATGTTGGGTTCAGAAGGCCAACTCTCTATCGTCCAAGCTACTCAGCCCGGCATATTGTTTCTGTTACTGCGGTTGGTCAGCAAGAGACAGGCCAAAAATTTGTCGATCCACAAGTGGAGCTAAAACTCGCGGGAGTAAAGTGACAGGTCTACAAGTCCCTCTCCGAGGAAAACGACTCTTTCTATTTTTGCTGCCTTTTTGTCAATAGTAAGGGGGGACGTAAAAGACATACATGTGCAAATATAATCATTCAGCAAATCCACAATTTGTAAGGTACAAAACTGAAATTTGGTACAAAGTTTAACAATGGTTACGTGCATCTCCCCACTATTTTGCCTTTAACAAAAATATTTGAAGTGTTTTGTAGTTTATAAATAGTGTGGTGGTTAGCGTGATTAGCTGCCACCCCAGGAGGCCCGGGTTCGATTCCCGATTCTATCTCTAAATTTGAAAAGTGGTACGAGGGGTGGAACGGGGTCCACCTTTTTTTCTCATGAACTTTCCCGCAAATTGCCAAGAAAATTTTACAGCATAACCTCAATATGTAGAGAAACAAATATACAGAAGCATTTTTAATACATTGATATTTGATTAGTTTTTAAACTGAAAATCATATCCATAAGAGATTTTATTTCTTATAAAAAATGAAATGGTGTATGGCTTTTAGTGCCGAGAGTGTCCGAGGACATGTTCGGCTCGCCAGGTGCAGGTCTTTTGATTTGACTCCTTTAGGCGACCTGCGCGTCGTGATGAGGATGAAATGATGATGAAGACAACACATACACCCAGCCCCCGTGCCATTGGAATTAACCAATTAAGGTTAAAATCCCCGACCCGGCCGGGAATCGAACCCAGAACCCTCTGAACCGAAGGCCAGTACGCTGACCGTTCAGCCAGCGAGTCGGACATTATTTCTTATATATTCTGGCGTATAGATATTATATTATAAAAATGTTCCCCTGTGTACGTTTGTTGTACACACACAAGTGGGAATACCATAAATCACGGCACTACCTTTCCCAGTTTCTGTGGAAAAGGTACCTGAATAATGAAAATGGTGATTCTGTGAAAATGCACTTTAAAGTTTAACTTCATTTTTCCTTGCCAATTTATTTGTCAAAAAAACTCCAGAACTGTACTGAGGGTCCTTCTTTTCTTCAAGCCGTCTCTTTTGATTTATTCTTTCCTGTCTTGTGTTCTAAGCAAGGTATTCACTGGATTTCTCAGCTGTTGTTGTACATTGTTTTATTTCGGCAACGAGCGGGTGAGAAAGGGCTAGGATTAGGAAGACCGCGGCCGTGGCCTAATTTAAGGTACAATGTTAGCATTTGCCTGGTGTGAAAATGGGTAAGTACGGAAAACCATCTTCAGAGCTGCCGCTGGTGGGGTTTGAACCCACCATCTCCCTAATGCAAGGTGGGAGCTATGCGATCCTAACCCTACAACCAATTCGCTTGGTGCGACTGTTTTGACTAGCTGGTATTCCCTCCCCAGAGAATTAGGTGCGACCCTTTTAAAGCATTTGATTTTTTTTTTGAAATAATGGGATAACTGGCTCAGTAAACACCTAATCAGCTGTGTTAGTACTTTACAGGAATATATATGTCAGTAAGATAGTTTAGTATTTATATATCTTTTCCAGAGATTGTTAAAAAATGTGTGACGCGATGTCACTTAGCAACTGTGCAGGCTGTGATGTGAAATATTGATGGATGGCCATAACATTCAGAGCCATGTCTTGTGCAGCTCTCTTTATGCAGATCCATGGACTATGCAACTCTCAAGGTACTGTTGCTAGATAAAATCTTTTTTGATAAACTTACAAAGGCATAAAATAAATAAATAAATAAATAAATAAATAAATAAATAAATAATAGGACATTCCGGAAAATGTTTGGCTATAAGGTACAAAGAACGTATTAATGCGGTCGAACATGATAGATATTCATCACCGAGCTCGAGAGCTGCAGTCGCTTAAGTGCGGCCAGTATCCAGTAATCGGGAGATAGTGGGTTCGAGCCCCACTGTCGGCAGCCCTGAAGATGGTTTTCCGTGGTATCCCATTTTCACACCAGGCAAATGCCGGGGCTGTACCTTAATTAAGGCCACGGCCGCTTCCTTCCACTTCCTAGGCATTTCCTATCCTATCGTCGCCGTAAGACATATCTGTGTCGGTGCGACGTAAAGCAAATAGCAAATATATATATATTCATCAATGGGAGAGCGTATGGTTGAAAAGAACCCTAAATTTACAGAAATTTCTAATGATATGGAATTAATACATTCGGCCAAAAAGGGAAAATTCATGAATGTTTTAGAAAGTTTGTAAAATTTATCTTGCTCAGAAAATTAACTTTGAATCAAGTTTGAATGAAAGAAATACAGATGAGAACCCATTATATAAGCTAGCATTCAATAATTTAAGGAAGAAAAGGATAAGACTTGAAGATCTTAAATTTATTTAGGTATTCTCATTCAACATCATCTCAATATTACAATGTTATGTAATGTTAATTCTCCTGATATACCACTAACGTTTGTTTATTTATTGATATGGTGAATTATGATATAATAGTTCTTTAAATTTTGGGCTAAAAAAAGAAAGTGTTACATTGTTTTGCTCTTTGATTGAACTTCACTGATGAAGCGAATGTACCATGTTCCTGAAACATGTTTGAATAAATGGTTTTTCAATGTAAAAAGTGTATTGGTATGGAGGACCAAGCATATACTATTTAAAATAATTTTTAATAGCTTTCGAGTACTTCGTGTCAAATATTTTCTTACATGAAGGCCGGGCTGAGTGGCTCAGACGGTTGAGGCGCTGGCCTTCTGACCCCAACTTGGCAGGTTCGATCCTGGCTCAGTCCGGTGGTATTTGAAGGTGCTCAAATACGTCAGCCTCGTGTCGGTAGATTTAAGGGGACGTAAAAGAACTCCTGCGGGACTGAATTCCGGCACCTCGGCGTCTCCGAAAACCGTAAAAGAGTAGTTAGTGGGACGTAAAACAAATAACATTAATTAATTCATTATCTTACTTGAAGCTATTTCCTTACACAAGATTGTTACAGTTGTTCTAACCGTTACAACGACGTTATACCGTTCGTTGTGCTGAGCGACGTGACCTGTTAAAAACATTTCTCAGTAAAGACTATATTTCACCTGCATGACTTGAGCACACTTCTACACAGTTGGATAGGTGATGAGATCTGAACTGAGAAGAACGACTTGGCCAATTTACTGCCCTCATGTTAACCTAAGCAACCTAATAACTTATAGAATCTTTAATATGTTTCATTTCTTCAAATGCGTGATTTTTTATTTCTGCTGTTGGTACTTATGGCACTTACTCTTCAACCAGCACTGACCTCTTTGATCTTATTCGAGTTACAGTGACTTGTATCTCGTAGTTCTCATTATGTTTTGGTAGAATGGTCTTGCTAGAGCTGGGTAACAAGATTCAAACAACTTACTACTGCTAAAGAGAACAAACAACGTCTTGGAGGCAGCGGGGATGGTTCTACCTGAATGCCCGTACAAAGAGGAAATGTCTGTGTATGTCCTCGGGCGTTGTAGGGACGTCATTGCACATAGGAGATTAGATTAAGAGGACATGTCTACGAGCAAGCTCCTTCAGAATAGGTAACTTAGAGTGTGTGGGGTAAATTGGATTGTCAGACCATTTTCCACTATGAAATGACTCATAAGATTAATTCATTAATTCATCGGAATAATGCAAATGTTGTATATGGAAAAGAACAGTTTCTTTTAATCGCAAGTCTTCCATCTACAAATCAATGGTTTTTGTAGGAGTTACAATATGAAAAAGCGTTTTAGTCTGTCGGATACAATTTATTATTTAACCGTATTGCACTCATCCCGCTTATCTATCTGCCCGAGAGGTTTTGGTGATAACACTCAAGGCGCCGATGTACCGGCTATGTCGTATTTGGCTGTTCCGGCCGTTTGTGTGACTACTAGATGGATCTTGACGGTAAATCAAACAACTGGTTTACATTTTGTTCAATACATCGTTCCACCAATCCTATGAAATTAAAAGTCGTGATTTCAATTGTTTATGCTGTACCTGTTCGAAGTTCTCATTGAGTAGATCTGCCCTTGCTTGGCTAACGAATACCTTAATTTGGTTTTAAAATGATTTTAGTTAATTTCCTTTCGTACGTATTCCATGTATTTATAGTCTTCCACGAACAACAATTATCTACATGCTACGTATATTTGTGTCAGTGCTTTTCTTTCAATGACCGAACCAAGTTTCAAGGCTGAGTGATTCTGGAATGGTTTGGATATTATAGGCAGTGGTAGAGTTTTTATTGCCAAAAGAGATTCCGAGTGTGGAAAGAGATGACAATTCTCATGGAGGTTCCTCTGCAGTCACACTTGCTCACGGTCATCTGACAATGAAGAACATGAGATTGGAGATGGTAACTTGTTCCTTTCATACAACATGTCCCTGCACCTGCTATGGCCTGTTCTGGTTCTATTCTCGGCAGTCCAGGTCTTACGCGGTAGCTGAAATCCCCTTGCAAGTTTGGCACCTGAGGATTTTTTTTTTCTATAACGTAAGGTTTTCAGTGTCGGGGGTATCCAAAGACATGTTCGGCTCACCTAGTGCAGGTTTTTCTATGTGACTCCCATGAGTGACCGAAACATCTGTTTGTGAGATGATTATGATAAAGGGGTACAAAGAAGGTGAAACCCTGTGTCGGCACATAGACTACTCCAGTTACATAAAAGCTCTGACGCACAGATGCGACGCGATGTACTGATCGGGACGATTTGGGGCGTATCGACTCGGGACAATTATCTCAGTTTGTCGTGTGGACTGCTCACATTAGCGTGACACTCCGGAATATCTGATAATGAGCTAGTCGTGACTCAACACATTTAGAATCTGAACTTCCGTGGCACAGAAAAATGGATACCGTTTCTGATGGCTCTCAGAATGTCACAAAATCTTTCTGATATGTATATAAAAACGTTTTTCATCCTTCAGGACTTGGGGAATCAATATATTCAAGTTTCACAGTTTCCCTTTAGACATATTTGTATAATGGCCCTCAGTACTTTTAAATTTTCTCTTAAAACATATATGGTAACGTCGGATTCATATTTTATTTTTAAAACATCATTATGCAATTATACGCATACACGGCATACTGAATATGTATAAGCACATTTAGTCTAGGTAATTTGGGGTTCATCAAGAGTGACTGCCAGAAACAAAACATTGTTTTTCCAAATATGGACCTATGACTGTTTACCGAAGCTATAAACAGATTGCGATCATTTCGCGCTCTTGGGATACCATGCCGGAAGGAGGCCTTCTATTTTCCGCAGTGTAATCTTTGCGAACTGTATATCACGTCTGTTTAGAGAACCTTAACACCAAGGAGTCTGCACAAAGCTTAACGTTTCCTTAATACGTAGACTTTCTCGACCACTAAATGACATAATAATACTTAATATTGGGATATTATGTTACGTAATGTTAATAATTTGCTAATACGTTTCGGTCCTAAGACCAGGATCGTCTGCAGAGCAGTAACAAGTAATGTATTGGGAACTGTCTCTCCACAGTAACCAGACTCAAGATAGAGAGTGTTAGAAATATAGTTCATTCCAGGCCCCCCAGGGTCAAGGAGAAAGATGTTGATGAGTTAACTATGGAGGGTAGTCATGATCTAGTCTGTAATAGCTGTCACCTTTGTTAAAATGATTTGGATTTTAAGCAATTTCTATCTCCTCACGAATAATTTTAGGTATAAAATGTTTCTCTTTATAAATGACAGAAGTTGCATCAAAAATGATTTGATGGCCATTATGTATGGCATGTTCTGCTACCTTCTTACATGTTTGGCCGACATAAACCGATCCACAGAAGCAAGAAATCATATATATATATATATTCCAGCAGAGTTCAACCCAATAGGATTTTTGACAGATAGCAAGCAATTTCCTATGATGATGATGATGATATTAGGCTTAACGTTTCCATCCGACGACGAATCATTATCAACACCGTCATATGCCTTCACTCCATATAAACACTTCGAAAAGTTTTGGAATTTAATACAGGTTTTTTGGCACGCAATACAGTGGTTATAAATTGTAAACCAATTCTCTTAACCTGCCGGCTAGCACTCTGGTGGTAACTATGTTTTTCACCAACGGGACTCGAATCACCTAACCACGGTGTCATATCATAGAGACTTAAAGCCTTAACAATCATGGCACTAGGTGGTCACCTGAGAAGGTGTAGGTGCACTACCGATGAGATCCAAATTAATTTACTAATATCTACTACATAAATAATATTATAATTTTGTCCGCACAACTCAAATTTTGGCCTCATACATCGTATTCATCTCGGATTTGGTACTCATCTTACAAGTATTTTCGCCTGATGATGTCCAAAAAAAGGACGAAACATGTCCCGAGACTAACAAGTGTCTGTACAACACAGTCTGTACATTGACTATTTTGGCGAAATTTTCATTCTGTTATCCGTTTCAGGTGTAATAATGACCATTTGCATACTTTTGAACTTCGGTTTCTGCTTTGTCTGTTTGTCTGAGTTCTTATAACTTGAAAACTACTGGATATATTTCTACCAAACTTCATATTTAGAATCCACCTGCACTTGGGTAGGTTTTAGGGCCAATTGTTAATTTTATAAAAGAGTATTGTAAAAATGGAACATTTTACTGTACCTTAAAACGTATTTAGTTTCCCAGCATTGCTACCTACAAAGGAGAATGTACTTGCTTGCTATATATTGTTCTAAACAGTTCAGTGCTGTTATTTCTGCTTTACGATTTCCAAATGTGAGCATTTAGTTGTAACTTGCAGGTAAACATGCCGCAAGTACAACCATAGTGAACAACGTTTAGACATAAACATGTCTTGTGACTAGGGGTCGTCTGAACATTTGCTTTACGGAAGTTAGCGTCACAAAATGTGTGACGGAAGTGTAACCCTAGCAACCGTGTAGGCTGTGATGTAAGGTAGGGCTGGATGGCCTGACAATGTTACCTAGCAACCGTGCAGGCTATGTCTTATTCCTGGTGGTCATCTGAAATTAGCAACTATGTTAATGGGGATTCGTCCGTCGGATGTGGTCGTTAAGCCTTGAGCAGACCCCGTGGTGCTATTCGACAGGAGCAGGCTATGTACCGGCACCGGGTTTCACCATCTCCCTTCCTGCTATCATACATCACATCATTCATTTCATCTCATTAACTCCTCTGATGAGGTTGACGTCAGGAAGGGCATCTGGTCATTAAAACCCGCCACGACAGATTTATATCACCTTATACCCGACCCCATAGAGAAACAGGACAAGGGTTGGACAAACAAACACCTGAAATTAGCAACTGTTAATGAATGGCTATGACCGAGAGATATAATCATAATCGTTTGATTTTCGCAAAGAAAAAGTGGTTTCTTTTTTATTCGTCTCTGGTTTCTTTACCTTTCTGTACAGATATATACTATTAGACTTTAAAGTTGTCTCGAGCGCTGAACAATGTCATATCTATATAAATAAAATCGTAACGACCCTGTGTCTGTACATTGACTATTTTGGCGAAATGTTTATTCTGTTATCCGTTTCAGAAGTAATAATGACCATTTGCGTATTGTTTAGTTTCGGTTTCTGTTTTTTCTGTTTGTCTGAGTTTTTATAACTTAAAAACTGCTGGATATATTTCTACTAAACTTCACATTTAGAATCCACCTGTTCTTGGGTAGGTTTTAGGGTCAAAATTGTTTCTGAATCTCCGAATTGACTGGGGCTTCATACGAAACCGAAACCGTGAATTTGCACTCCCACAATATATACACAACTAAACTTAATGGAAATCTACCTGCATTAATGGAAATCAGTCTCTAAAGCTTTTTGCTCACGAGCATCTTCTCGATACGAGGATTAATAAGGAAGTTATCATCAACGGATCATTTTTCAGTCTAGCTTCGAGCGGATTAAGCATAAAAGCGTGCTCGTGAAAAGCATATTTCCTATAACTGAAAAACTACAAAATTTCATATTTACCAATCCTCTGCCAAAGGTAGCTTTCAAGGTCCATAGCATTTGAAATATCCGTAGTGGACTGGGGTATTTTAGGAAACAGAATCAGTCATTTTACTCACCCACAATGTATACCAGACCAGCCTCGATGGGATTCAACCAACCTTGACGGAAATACATTTCTAAAATTTCTTCGATAGGATGATTGGTAAGGGGCATATCATTAACGGTCGGTTTTACAGGCTAAGTCCAGTGGGCAAAGCCCAAAAGGTGTTGCACGTTGAACAGACTCCTTATTTATATAAATAAAATCATAACTACCGTGTGCCTGTACCTTGAATATTTTGGCGAAATTTGCGTTCAATTATCCATTTCACGTGTTATAATGACCGTCTGAATATATTTTTAGCTTTGGTATCTGTCTGTTTGTTTGTCTGTTCGTCTGAGCTCTTTTAACTTGAAAACAACTGGATTATATTTCTTCCAAACTTTATATTTCGAATCCACCTGTTAGTGGGAATATTTTAGGGCCAATATTGTTTCTAACTCTCTGAACTGACTGGGGGTTTATACGAAATCGAAACCGTGATTTTGCACACTCACAGAATATACACAACCAAACTTAATGGAAATCTACCTGCCTTAATGGAAATTATTTTATAAAATATTTTTCTCATGCGCATCATTTCGATACGAGGATTAATAAGGGAGATATCATTAATTTTTATAGTTTTTTGTCGATTTGTCTGTTCGTCTTTATGTTGAGTTCTTATAACTAGGAAACTACTCTATATATTTCTATCAAACGTTATATCTGTCCTTGGGTAGGTATTAGGGTCAATATTATTTTTAAACCCCGAATTGTTTTGGAGGTTTTGTATGAAGTCGAAACAGTAATTTTCCCTCCCACAAAATATGCTTGGCCAACCTTAATGGAACACTACCAGCCTTAAAGGAAATCAATTTCTTAAACCTTTATCTCATGTGCACCTTTTCGATAGGAGGATTACAAGGGAGTTATCATTAATGGACTATTTTACAGGCTATCATGCCATTTGAAGTTGGGTTAAATGGTTTAACTAAAGAGCCATTTTATTCTTTTCGATGGAACAGATAATAAGGGAAGTTATCTTCAACGATTGGTCTCATGAGTCTTCTACCACTGTGCCACTCCCAGTTTCAGATGAACAACAATATGTAACCGAGAAATAGTGAGAATTACGCACAACTGTATCGTTCCATAAACTCTGTGATCTAGCCCATTCTGTCTCCACTTTGTTCAGCTTTATGTTACGGCCACGTGATTTCGTAGAAGAATTTCAGTTTAATATGCCGTATTAAATGTTTGAAAACAGTCTTGAAATTTCACATAAATTCATCAAGAAATCGTAAAATCGATTTTCAATAACCGTGCGAAGAACAGGTACATATGCTAGTTATCAAATATATTGCTAGTTCTTAGTAGTAAGCGTTCGTTTCAAAGAAATAAACCTCTCCATGGGAGGGACTTGAACAAAGATCTCCCTGGTGATAGGCTCGGCCCATAGCAAGTATGCTATGATGGCATTGGCTGAAACACACGGTGTGTTAGTGTTGGATGCTCATTTCCCGGCATTGATCTCAAGCCCGAACAAGCCACGTGCAGATTTATCAACACCGTCTCGCAAAGCCCATCTGAAATCTCGCTCAAAGCGATCTGATTGGCTAACTACAGCAGTTGATAAAATAACGACAGCGCGGGATATTGACGTAATTCTTTAAAATTACCTATCAGTATGACCAACTCTGTAACGCTAATAGGCTATACTCGGTTCACGTAGTTTCTGACCACCCTGTATTTGTATACTCAGACAGTGAAGGTAAAATGTTGCTTTTTATCTTAGGGCATTCATTAGCATGGGCATTCCTTGAGGCTGAAGTGTGGTATTAGCCTCTTCAGCCAATGCACAGCTTCGCATATACGCAAAACATTCAAAAGTCGTCATATATTGACTTTAAACTTACAAATATTTTTATATACCTCTGATGATTATACATTAGTTTTGAAAAGAAAAAGATATATTTTTAAACATAATGAACTGTGTATTTAACTTTGTTGCAAATGTACTACACTATACATTTTAGGGTTAAGATGTTACGCTCGTATGAAATACTTATTGCAATCTAAATTCACACATTTTCTTTGCACACATATCCGGCAGACCATGAGAGACAAGACTGAAACAAATAATTTAATGACCACCTTAAAAAGTATTTTCAGCTCAGCATTAGTACGCAATATGTGGATTTCTAACATAATGACTACCTTAATACTAAAGAGCTATTTTTGTGATGGTGATGATGATGATGATGATGATGATGATGATATGAAGTTAAAGCCTATTTCCTATAATTGATACTGCGTTTGTAACAATGCGAGCAGTAATTACGGTAGATAACCGAAATAATGAAGCACAGTTTTCAGTTGTGGCAAAGAAAATAAAATTCCATACTATGAGCGTGCATTGGACTGGGCAATGACAAAGGCATATCATGCCCTAGTCTCATGTTATTGTTCCGTTCATATCATGGCGTAATAATTGCCTCAGATTAAGTTCTGATAAAAACTAGCGTTACTGGCAATTGCTTAACAATTACTTTTTATTTCCTGCATTCATGTGAGTATATTATCCACCCAGCCAGTATAACGATGCACACTACTACGACAATACATACAGGGTGTTCTTAAACATATGGAAACTAATCAGGAGGGAGCGGGGAGGGTATGAGGGATGTTATTGTAGGCCTACACTCCAAAACAACAACAAATTTATGAATACATGCCCTACGGTTGATCGTTTACGAATTAAATATTTTCCAACTTAGTATGAGATCGAGTAGCTGTCACTATGCTGATGCATCAATAGCAGTGGCGGCTCGTCAAATAGATAAGTGGGTGTTCACAAAATTTAAAAAAAAAAATAATAACAACAACGTATTAAGTATCATTCTTTTCACCACCCAACTGCTAAATTTACCGAATTCATTATTGCCTCGCCTGACTCGAATAAAAGTATGAAAACCCAAATGACAGACACGATTATTCTATACACTTTGGAAGCCAGTTCGTACACAAATGACACACTGACAGTACACAACAACAGGAACACAAAAATAGTCTTCAACAGCTTGAGGCCCGCGGGATCAGTGTTACCAGATCCAAAAATAATATTTCAGAAGATAGGACTCGAAATTTATAAAAATGTTATGCCATAATTCTGATGAAGTTACTCAAAATTAAAAATGTTAGTACGGAAACCATGTTTTAAAAATAAATAATATTGTTATTGGCTTAACGTCCCACTAACCACATTACGGTTTTCGGAGACGCCGAGGGTGCCGGAATTTAGTCCCGCAGGAGTTCTTTTACGTGCCAGTAAATCTACAGACACGAGGCTGGCGTATTTGAGCACATTCAAATACCCGGACTGAGCCAGGATCGAACATGCCATGTTGGGGTCAGAACGTCTGCGCCACAACCGTATAAGCCATTCAGACCGGTGTCATGCTTTTCAGCGTCGACATAGTTAAAATAAACTTTTTGTATGCTTCCTTCGTTTCCTGCCTGTCTTTATAAGTGCATTGCTACTCCACGGTTGGAATGACGTGCTATAGCAACTGGCATTTAAGACTGCCAACATGCGAGAGACTGTTACCACTTGCACTTTAGAAACCTGTTTTCAAAGCAATAATATTAATCTACATCCCTGCTTCTCTTAAGCTCGATAGCAGCTGAAGGAAAATTGAACTTAACGTACATTATAGAATTAAAGAACATTTGATGATATTTCTACCTGATTACATCTGCCTATAAAGTTAGGACTGAGGATAGCCTAATTAGGAAGATATCCACCTAATTTCATACGTAGAGATGGCAGCACCATTCAGTAAGGTTTGTTTACAGGAGCACATTTGGACTTGTGCACTTACCATATAGTAACAGTGTCACCACCACTCGCACAGGCGCGACACCTGACACAGGGAAAACAAGAGACCAATGTGCACTTGCATGCAATGCTGGAATTTGAAGCTAGAACCCGGTAAATTTAAAATGAGTCAGATTAAATTTCACGCACTTGAATACACCGGAGAACACACCGCCTGACTGATTGTCGGAAGCCTTTGAACACTCCAGGCATTATGCGTATTCGTTGGCAGCCTTATTGCACACGAGATGCCATTTATATACATACAGTTCATACGATCTCTTTAAGATACTATTGGGTTTAACTGTGTTGGAAAAAAAGGTGTAATGAAAAGAATTCGGACACCCCCTCTTAACACATAAACTAGAGCCTAGAGGTCACTACGACTGCCACTGCTGCTATAAAATTTGAACGAGAATTCGATGCTGTTCAGTCAACAACCTCAGGCACTACACCAACACCGCAAGCTCACCTCCACAGCTACATCAAATATCCAACACCACATCCAACTTCTGCAGGAAATTGACAACGGTTACATCATCATCTTTGCACGTGACAAGCATAGCTAGGACAAAATCAGAGACCAGCTAGAACTTCACAATATGTTCTATAAAATCTGTGCGGATGATGTCGTAACCGACGACACATGTATTCAGGCCTCTCCCTCCACTGCTCACACACTCACTCAAACCACTCCTGACATCAGTCATGCCGATACCCAGACCTCACCTAACCTACAGCACAAATCCACTCAAGTCCGCTATCCCCCAAAAATCTCAAGATTCACCCTATCACTACCAGGCAATAACCACCTAACTATCCAACCTGACATCTCTCTCCCTCCAGACTCAGACATTTCTCTCACCTCTCGTGGTTGATAACCCACCTTTTAGTCGCCTCTTACGACATGTAGGGGATACCGTGGATGTTATTCTACTGCCGCCACCCACAGGCGGATGCTTCCACTTGTGTCTGGCTACATGCATTCGTCTTTCCAATGCAACCTCCCTTGATCAAATCTTTTCCGACCCCGATGATATTAGGTTTATGAAACCCAGAGAGCCTTTTATTTTGAAGCCTTTTGCAGCCCCTTCTTTTCCATCTCCGATGGCTTCATTCTTCAAAGTATCATATCTCTTCTATATTCCTTCTGATTAGTGTTGATAGAGGATGGCTGTCCGTTTGTAGTTCCTCTTAAAGAATCGAAAACGGGTCCAGTGTTGTGGTTGGCGTAATGAATCACTCTGTAGAAGGAGCGAAAATTTGGGTGTCATGAAAGTCATGAGAACGATACACGCCACTCTGTAGAGTGACCACAATAACATTTGGCAGAGGTAGGTTCACAGTCTGGGGGTGTATTTCACAGAAGAAATTTGGTGTCCTCGTATTACTAGATAGAACATTCAGGACGGAGAAATGTATAACCATTTTGACGATGATGATGATGATGTTGATGATGATGATGATGATGCTTGTTTTTTAAAGGGGCGTAACATCTAGATCATAGGTCCCTAATCATTTTGACCAGCTGCGTGTTGTCTCGGATAGAAAAGTAGTTGGGAATTGATCACCGTCCGTTTCAACACGATAATGGTCTGTGCCGTAAAGCAGGGTCTGTTCGCAAGTGGCTTTTGAACAAGAAGGTTCCGGAAATGGACTGACCACTCCAAATCCCTGACCGCTATCCTATCAAACACGACTGAGATGCTAGACCGGCAACTTTGTTCCGGACGCCAACGAACTCGTACTTAAGTCCACTATTGGAGAATAGATCCGAGAAACACACCCCTTCAATCAGATGGTACAAATATTTCCTTGTTTCTTACGATTAGGTTGTGTGAGGCAGACCTATAATAAAAATGAGGTAACTGCGATCATTGTCTCATTCTACACCGGTCAACTGACAAGAAGAAACTTCAAGAGGACAGAGCATATATGACTTATTTCATCAAAGTTGTTTCTTATTCTTTTACAATTTTTTGCTTTAGGTCGCATCGACACACATAGGTCTTATGGCGGCGATGGGATAGGAAAGGGCTAGGACCGGGAAGGAATTTTCCGTGGCCTTAATTAACGTACAGCCCCAGCATTTGCCTGGTGTGGAAATGGGGAAATACAGATAACCATCTTCAGGGCTGCCCACAGTGGGGTTCGAACTCACTAGCTCCCAGATGAAAGCTCACAGCTAACCGCACGGTCAACTCTCCCGGTTCAAATTTTTGAAACCAACCCTAGGGTTTTAAAATACACATTGAAAAGTTACCCTAGCGAAGATTTGACCAGCTTGACAAGGAGGAAAATTCGGCCCAGTAGTAGACCTGTACAGGATGTAAAAGTAAGGCACGGTGAAACTTTCAGGTCACATTCCTCACACGTGGAAGAAGAAAATATGTTATATGGACATGTGTGCGCAAACGCTTTATTTCCATGTTAGAAATCACTATTTACAACTCTACATAGTACATTAATCATTCGAGGCGCACAGGAAATAGACCTAAGAGAAAGTAATGTCAGGTTGGGAATACAAAACTGAAACAGGTAGATCATTTTTGGTATTTAAGGTGTATATTCTCCCAGGATGGTAGTATAGTGAGATAAAATCGAGGTGCGGCGAAGCTAATACAGTGAGCTTGCACTTGCTACCAACAGTATTCTGTAGGAAAGGAGTCCGCTTCTGGACGAAAATCTTACACCGGTCTGTTTAGAGATCAATTTTATGTACGGGAGTGAAATCTGGGTGGACTCAGGATATCCCACTCATACAGACATACATGTAGCAAGAATGATCGCTGGCATAAACATGTAGGAACAATGGTAGGATGGTACTGGGAATGGCGAAATAAAGATTAAGTTGGGAATGGACTCGAAGGATGGAGCTGTGAGCATAAACCGGCTTCGGTGCTAGGGTAATGTGAGGTAAATTGAGGAGAATATCGTACTCGGTCATGGAGGGAAAGAGAAGTAGAGGTAGATCAAGACGAATATTTCTAATTAATTAAAGAACGGAATTAAACGAGGCCATAGAGCCAGTTACATACAGAAAATTGAGAACCGTTTCGTAAATTCACAGAGGTTCTCAGACTGAACGCTTAAAGGCATAACTATCTATAATGAGGAAGTATTTGTGTAGGTTCAATTCCGCAAGTTAAAAATCTCATTGTGACAAGATTCTGGGGTGCGTTGAATTGTATAGCACATGATCAGACTTCTAAGAAACATCATCATCATCATCGTAAACGTCACAAATTGGAACAATGGCAGCAACGAAATCAGTAAGACGAACATTGCAATTACTATCAAGAAGGATTGTATATTGAACATTGGTAGATAAAACAGTCTCTAACGTAATGCATGGATGTTCGGTAGAGTGAATCTTATATTAAGGAGTGAACGAAAAATAACCAGTAAATTGAGCTGAAGTACCAATATATCTCCTATTGCGAGAGTAAGTAAATATTAAATATTTTAAAAGTAAAAATAACGTTATAATTTATTGGAGACAAGAGTACAGTGCAACCGTACACGATACACTAGGTTAGGAGCTCTTCAGTTTTTCCGGTTTAGTATCACCCTTTCATCTAACCAGTGAATGCCCTCTTTCAGAACGTATAAACTCCGCCGCTCTCTACAAGATTATTTCCGCTGTCCGAGCTTTACTTCGCTGTAGGAGACTGCTCGAATCAAGACCTCATAAAAGTTTATTTTGGCGATCTTCTTCGGTTTTTATGACTGTTTGTGTGCGGCTATCAACTCTGATTCCAATTAAATTAAACCACTTTTCCTTTATTTTATTTTATTTTATTTGTTTTACTGTGAGATATTAGAACCATCCTCGTGAACAATAAAGATACAACTTGGCAAGTAGCAATTTATAATATGTAATTTTAGAGTTAATGAACTGTAAATAAGATAACTGCCCTTACTTCTGACAATACTTCCACTTACTGTTACAAGTCTCCTGCCCAACCTCCTTTGTTTCCTTACGAACCAAAGACATTAGGTTAGCAAGGAGTCATTCATTTTCCTTCCTCATGTAACCTTTCTTTCCTTTTGTCAGTATATTAGTTTCCACGCTGATCGTGGTAGGTCTAGTTCCTTTGCTGATACCCCCATCATTTCAAAGCCTGGACCACTTCTTTTCTTTCTTCTTCTGGTAAGAGTTGAGGCAAAAGTATATAATAGATGTACTACTCCTTCATTTAATACACTGACTGACAGAGCAAATGCAACACCAAGAAGGAGTGGTCAGAACTTTATGCCAATTGCAGGGTAGACTGACGTCACTGAGGTATGCTCATGATGTGAAATGCGCCGCTGTGCTGCGCACGTAGCGAACGATAAATGGGACACGGCGTTGGCGAATGGCCCACTTCGTACCGTGATTTCTCAGCCGACAGTCATTGTAGAACGTGTTGTCGTGTGCCACAGGACACGTGTATAGCTAAGAATGCCAGGCCGCCATCAACGGAGGCATTTCCAGCAGACAGACGACTTTACGAGGGGTATGGTGATCGGGCTGAGAAGGGCAGGTTGGTCGCTTCGTCAAATCGCAGCCGATACCCATAGGGATGTGTCCACGGTGCAGCGCCTGTGACGAAGATGGTTGGCGCAGCGACATGTGGCACGTGCGAGGGGTCCAGGCGCAGCCCGAGTGACGTCAGCACGCGAGGATCGGCGCATCCGCCGCCAAGCGGTGGCAGCCCCGCACGCCACGTCAACCGCCATTCTTGAGCATATTCAAGACACCCTGGCTGTTCCAATATCGACCAGAACAATTTCCCGTCGATTGGTTGAAGGAAGCCTGCACTCCCGGCGTCCGCTCAGAAGACTACCATTGACTCCACAGCATAGACGTGCACGCCTGACATGGTGCCGGGCTAGAGCGACTTGGATGAGGGAATGGCGGAACGTCGTGTTCTCCGATGAGTCACGCTTCTGTTCTGTCAGTGATAGTCACCGCAGACGAGTGTGGCGTCGGCGTGGAGAAAGGTCAAATCCGGCAGTAACTGTGGAGCGCCCTACCGCTAGACAACGCGGCATCATGGTTTGGGGCGCTATTGCGTATGATTTCACGTCACCTCTAGTGCGTATTCAAGGCACGTTAAATGCCCACCGCTACGTGCAGCATGTGCTGCGGCCGGTGGCACTCCCGTACCTTCAGGGGCTGCCCAATGCTCTGTTTCAGCAGGATAATGCCCGCCCACACACTGCTCGCATCTCCCAACAGGCTCTACGAGGTGTACAGATGCTTCCGTGGCCAGCGTACTCTCCGGATCTCTCACCAATCGAACACGTGTGGTATCTCATCGGACGCCGTTTGCAAACTCTGCCCCAGCCTCGTACGGACGACCAACTGTGGCAAATGGTTGACAGAGAATGGAGAACCATCCCTCAGGACACCATCCGCACTCTTATTGACTCTGTACTGCACCCAACAGATGAGTCTGATTGGCTAAATTGTAATAATTGTATTTAATAAATAATAGTAATAGTCCGGCAGGTTGAAACAAAGGACAGCATTAGAAATTTCTAGTAGCCATTGCGTGAGAACGAAGCCTTGACATAAACCCACGCTTCTTTTCTCTGCTAAAAATAAATTGATATCTTTGGAACACCTGTTATTGCGTCATCTTTCGAAATTACGCAGCAGCAGTGGAAAAGTACTGGAGTGAGTGAGTGAGATAGAGAATCGTGGTCCTAGCTACCTGAATTCCCTTAATTTGGAATGGACTCGTCCATACAGATGAATAACGGAGTGTGTGCTCCAATCAGATCACTGCATTCAAATATTTTCAAAATTAGCGCGACAAAATGGTATGTGGCTCATAACTAATCCCGGTCAGTAATTAATGAAGATTATGTCAAGAGGAGATGTCAATAATTATTATAAAATTTCTTGACCAACTTACTGGTTTGTTGGAAACGGATTGAAGTATTTGTGTACCCAGGTGTTCGATAGCAACAGCAGTGGGAATCCCTTGCCAGCGCGGAGAGTGGTTCAGCAGCTCGGGACGAGATATAGTCCAACTGACGCCTACTATATTGTGAGAGAAATTATGAACAGTTCAATAATCACGATGCACCATGGTGGTAACGTGCAATTATGGAAATTTTGTGTGCAAGACATTTCATTTTTAGTAACTTTATTTTGGAGCTACCTAGCACTATTTTAATTGGGATTTTAGGTGTCTAAAATTAGTGTTCCTACGCCGATAAGTACGCCAAACATCCCCGAGCAGTAGCTTCCCACTGGCCAGTCATCACCCAGAGTCTCCTTGCGTTCAGACGTGTTTTAATTTTGCTCCGTTATCAAGTACAATTCTATTGAGTTATGTGTATTTACCATTATATTGGAGATGGAATCAAGTTTTATAAACATAAGCTGAGTTGGTAAAGTGTTTGAAACCACATTAGTGAGTGGATTAACAGATTAACAGATTGTATTAGTGTTCAATCTACGCAGGGTTGAAATGAAACTTTGAATTGTGCAGTAGTTGCGTCTTATATGACACAGTTAGAATATGTAGCCCGCAGAAGAACTTAGACATTCTAACATGTATTGTAAGCCGTAGTTGAGTGGAGAATATTTGCCTGCTACTCTGAGCTGTTATTTGATGTTGGAACGTATGAGCGGAGAAGGCACTTTCACTATCTATAGACATTTTTGGTCGAGGGAGGCATGGACCCTTCCCCAGTTGCTTTGTGTATACAAAGGAGAATGCAGATACCACGAAAGACTTCGCTACATTAGAAGCAAATGTGAGCTAGAGCATAGTACGTTAATTCATGCTTAAGTTACAAGATATCTGAGTACTGCGTGTGTTGTATATATATTATAGTGTTTAATGTTGAGTGTTATAACAGGTTGTCATATTTAATATTATGAGCAATAAACAAACGTGTGTAAAAGTGTTAACACGGTGAAAATTAGTATATAAGCCAATATCGGATACAGGAAGAATGATCATTGTTATTAATATGTTTGTCATGAGTCTGTAAAACAACATGGCTGCCTCAAGTCCTGGGTGATCCCGAAATGTCATCAATGTGAGTACAAATCTCGTATTTTGAATAGAATCTAAAGCTTTTCTTTGATAATGATATCTTGATGTAAATACAGTAGGTATGCGAGTGACGGTGGTATAACTAGAAAGCGCGAATACACAGCCAGATAGTTAGGATAATTTAGCTCATGATCAGTGTAAATATTATTATTATTGTTAATCTTGTGTAATATAGTTTGGAGGTATAATTTGATCTGTCATTATCGACTAAATTTTATTTTTTGAGGCAATTATAATGAGCAGTTTGCGTATACTTGCGCTATTATTATTATTATTATTATTATTATTATTATTATTATTATTATTATTATTATTATTATTAGTATTGTCAGTATTTTATTTATGCAGATATTTTATTTGTTTGACGCAAACATAGACACCGTGGTAGATGAGTGATGTAGTGAATTAACGATGAAACCACATATATCTGATGGTTACTGTCGAAAATTCTGGTTGAGCGACAGTAACACAGATACATCCATAATTTGTTGCTATGGCAAGTACCATAATTAAACAGTTGGGTGGACAGTGCTAATCAGAAAATTTTGGTTCAGGTAAGTCGAAGTGTTGTTGAGCAATAAGAACGATATTGAGTGACGGTGAGAATGTTTGAGATGTTTGAAGGTCCATAGTTATGAGCATATAGTAATACATGATGTTATTGGCTGTAGAAAAGTATATAGAATAAAGAGTATGGTGAACATATTCTCTAATATGACTGGAAATGAAGGTATCCGGCGTGATAGCTGAGATGTAGTAGAATTTATGCAGAATGAAATGGAAATGACTCCGTAAATAAAATAAAAAAATGTGGTTGGAGAATAAGCCAGTCAAAGATGATGTATGATTTAGAAGGACCAAATGATACTTATGAACTGTGACACAATATCGCTTACTAAGATAAAGATTATCGTACGCATTTGAGTGCCATTTTAATATTATGTTGGCAACATTGAACACCCAACTGAGCTGTTGTGAATGCTCGCTAGTAGGAACTACTTTCGTTGGTTACAACAGGTGATTATTATTATTATTATATATTTTTTTTATTTGCCTCTTATTAGCAACTAGCAAATGTACCCGTGCTTCGCTACGGTATTCTACATTGTATACGGATATCGACGTAAATACTGTGCGTGCAGCAAATGAGATTGTTTTAAAATTGCATGTCTCTTAGCCTTATCCGAGAAATAGCATGGGGAGGTCCACATACGTTGTTTCCAATGTAAAGTGAGGGTTGCGGAGTTGTGATGATAACGCCAGGCTCACTTGCCTACTGCCATTCACAATCGAGTTGGCAAGTTTACATTATAATTGCAGGCCCCAATGCCTACTGCGCGGTCACAATCGATTTGGGGAGTTTTAGTTACAATGGCAGACCCATTTCCTACTTTCAGACAGGTTACAGTTGAGGAGTTTTTATTATAATACCAGGCAACATCCCTACCACCAGTCAAAATTGAGTTGTGCAGTTATCATTATAATGACAGTCCCTTTTTACTGCTGCTAGCCAGCTTACTGCCAGTCACACGGAATTAGTGAGTTTCCATGAAAATAGCAGGCCACTATGCCTAATGCTAGTCAAATTTTAGATTGGAACATTTGTTTATAATGGCGGGCACCCTGGCCTAGAGCCAAACACAATAGAGTAGGGGACTTTCGAACAAAACAGCATGATCCCTTGCCTTCTGCAAGACAAATCGAAAAGTGAATTATTCATGAAAATGGTAGGCCTCCTTACTAATGCCAGTTACACAGGAGTTGGAGAAGGACCCCATTCCTACTGCCAGCAGTCAAAGTCGGTGTAGGGAGTACTGATTACAATAGCAGACACATCCTTTCTCGATCGCTACAAATCGACATCAATGAATATATACAGATGGACATACGAAAGTATATGAATGTCTACAATATTGCAGACCTTCATTTACAGATTAACTGCTGCTAAACGGTACGTCATATCGACAAAGGACTGTACCGTAAGGCGCAGTATTTAGCGATCTAAATGGCTGGTCCTATGATATTTTCTCGCATCTAATCTATTCATGGGTCAGATTGAATCAGAAACGTTGAATAGGTTGAAATTTGTGTAAGATTATCTTACATTGCATTACTTTTCGGATAATTATGTGACATAGCATTTGGCTCACATATGGGTACTGGGTGGGCCAATGTTCGTGTAGAGTTTGATCATACTATCTTTCCTGTAAGTGATTGAAATGATGCACATGAGAAGAAAAGGTTTAGAAATTAATTTCCATTAAGGCAGGTAGATTTCCATTAAGTTTCGTTGTGTGTATTTTGAGGGAGTGCAAAATCACGGTTTGGTTTCGTATAAACCCCCAATTAGTTCAGGGATTTAGAAACAATATTTGCCCTAAAACCTCCCCAAAGGATAGGTGGATTCTAAATATGAAGTTTGGTGGAAATATATCCAGTAGTTTTCAAGTTAGAGAAAGGCAAACAGACCAAACAAACAAACAAACTAACTAACAGACACCAAGGAAACCTACCCTTGGACAGATGGATGCTATATATAAAATTTGGTTCAAATATCTTGTTAGTTTTCAAGTTGTAAGAAGTACGCTTTACACACACCCGCTCTTGCGTTAAGTCCGCTGGGATTTGTACCGAAAACCGGTCCGTTAATGATATCTCCCTTACTAAATCCTGTTATCGAAATGAAGCACATGAGAAAAAAAGGTTTAAAAATTAATTTTCATTAAGGCAGGTTGATTTCCATTAAGTTCGGTTGTGTATACTTTGAGGGAGTGCAAAATCACGGTTTCGGTTTCGTAAATATCCCCACTCAGTTCAGGGATTTAGAAACGATATTTGCGCTAAAACCTACCCAAGGACAGGTGGATTCTAAATATGAAGTTTGGTGGAAATATATCCAGTAGTTTTCAAGTTATAGAAGGACAGACAAACAGACAAACAGACAAACAAACAGACAAACAGACACCAAAGCTAAAAATGATGCAGATGGTCATTATTACACCTGAAACGGATAACTGTACCGAAATTTCGCCAAAATAATCAATGTACAGACACACGGTCGTTACGATTTTATTTATATAGATGACGGATAAGCATGAGCACGTTGAAAAGTGCAGACATCCACTTCGAGATTCATATCTCCTAAACGGTTTATGATATTAAGAAACGGTTTGCGCCATCAGACGCCTCATTTATCGCTCTACATGTTTGTGTCTAAACCATTTCCTCGTATCTCCCATATTAAGGGGGTAATTGACTTAAAATTTTGAATAGGGCGAAATTTGGGTGCATTTTTAACATTTTACATTACATTTTGCCTATTTATGTATAAGCTAGAATCATGAAATTTGGTACACATATGTCCCTTAATTGTGCCAATGTGCGCACACAACGTGATGATCCTATCATTGTTATAAGTGTGTCAAAGAATAAAATATACTTGTAAAAATCACCAAATTTACGAACAATCCAGAAATACGGCCAAATTTAACGTATAAGGGAGAGAGATACGACAAAATGTCACAGGACCAAAGTTGTAGATCACTCCGAATTGAAGGGACGTTGTGCCATCCGTTTTGTGATACGACTTACCGTTTAGCCAAAAAATAGCTCAGAAGGAATGTCTGCACAGTCATTAAAATTGCCTCCATATTTCGATATCCTTGGGGGTAAAAAGTGAAAAATTTGAACATCTTGGAATTTTCCCGTCGGTTAGGGTTCAAAAGCTATAATTTCACCAAATTTCAATTGTCTACCTCGTCTCGCAGGTTGTGCCGCCATCTTGATTTGGGGGGATGGGGGATAAAAATGAGGAAATTCCCGAAAATTTTTAAGCCCACGAAACCTATAGGTTATCGTTTTGGATATACTATACGACTGTGTTCTTATACTGAGCCCAAAATTTGAGCCCCCAAAGCGTGCCCCCTTCAGGGAATTTTGAGAATTTCCGATTTTTCTAGGGATCCTGGGGTCATCAGTTTCCCTCGTACCAAGTTTCAAATTTCTGAGATTTCTGGAAGTGCCTCATTAATTCACGTCTTTTTTCATTTTTAAATATTTATATATACATCGCTCCAGCCCGACTTGCTTTATATAGATGACGGATAAGCATGAGCACGTTGGAAAGTGCAGACTTCCACTTCGAGATTCATATCTCCTAAACGGTTTATGATATTACGAAACGGTTTGCGCCATCAGACGCCTCATTTATCGCTCTACATGTTTGTTTCTAAACCATTTCCTCGTATCTCCCATATTAAGGGGGTAAATTGAGCTCAAATTTTGAATAGGGTGAAATTTGGGTGCATTTTTAACATTTTACATTACATTTTGCCTACTTATGTATAAGCTAGAATCATGAAATTTGGTACACATATGTCCCTTAATCGTGCCAATGTGCGCACACAACATGATGATCCTATCATTGTTATAAATGTGTCAAAGAATAAAATATACTTGTAAAAATCACCAAATTTACGAACAATCCAGAAATACGGCCAAATTTAACGTATAAGGGAGAGAGATACGACAAAATGTCACAGGACCAAAGTTGTAGATCACTCCGAATTGAAGGGACGTTGTGCCATCCGTTTTGTGATACGACTTACCGTTTAGCCAAAAAATAGCTCAGAAAGAATGTCTGCACAGTCATTAAAATTGCCTCCATATTTCGATATCCTTGGGGGTAAAAAGCGAAAAATTTGAACATCTTGGAATTTTCCCGTCGGTTAGGGTTCAAAAGCTATAATTTCACCAAATTTCAATTGTCTACCTCGTCTCGCAGGTTGTGCCGCCATCTTGATTTGGGGGGATGGGGGATAAAAATGAGGAAATTCCCGAAAATTTTTAAGCCCACGAAACCTATAGGTTATCGTTTTGGATATACTATACGACTGTGTTCTTATACTGAGCCCAAAATTTGAGCCCCCCCAGCGTGCCCCCTTCAGGGAATTTTGAGAATTTCCGATTTTTCTAGGGATCCTGGGGTCATCAGTTTCCCTCGTACCAAGTTTCAAATTTCTGAGATTTCTGGAAGTGCCTCATTAATTCACGTCTTTTTTCATTTTTAAATATTTATATATACATCGCTCCAGCCCGACTTGCTTTTATATATATAGATGACGGATAAGCATGAGCACGTTGGAAAGTGCAGACTTCCACTTCGAGATTCATATCTCCTAAACGGTTTATGATATTAAGAAACGGTTTGCGCCATCAGACGCCTCATTTATCGCTCTATATGTGTGTTTCTAAACCATTTCCTCGCATCTCCCATATTAAGGGGGTAAATTGAGTTAAAATTTTGAATAGGGCGAAATTTGGGTGCATTTTTAACATTTTACATTACATTTTGCCTACTTATGTATAAGCTAGAATCATGAAATTTGGTACACATATGTCCCTTAATTGTGCGAATGTGCGCACACAACGTGATGATCCTATCATTGTTATAAGTGTGTCAAAGAATAAAATATACTTGTAAAAATCACCAAATTTACGAACAATCCAGAAATACGGCCAAATTTAACGTATAAGGGAGAGAGATACGACAAAATGTCACAGGACCAAAGTTGTAGATCACTCCGAATTGAAGGGACGTTGTGCCATCCGTTTTGTGATACGACTTACCGTTTAGCCAAAAAATAGCTCAGAAGGAATGTCTGCACAGTCATTAAAATTGCCTCCATATTTCGATATCCTTGGGGGTAAAAAGTGAAAAATTTGAACATCTTGGAATTTTCCCGTCGGTTAGGGTTCAAAAGCTATAATTTCACCAAATTTCAATTGTCTACCTCGTCTCGCAGGTTGTGCCGCCATCTTGATTTGGGGGGATGGGGGATAAAAATGAGGAAATTCCCGAAAATTTTTAAGCCCACGAAACCTATAGGTTATCGTTTTGGATATACTATACGACTGTGTTCTTATACTGAGCCCAAAATTTGAGCCCCCCCAGCGTGCCCCCTTCAGGGAATTTTGAGAATTTCCGATTTTTCTAGGGATCCTGGGGTCATCAGTTTCCCTCGTACCAAGTTTCAAATTTCTGAGATTTCTGGAAGTGCCTCATTAATTCACGTCTTTTTTCATTTTTAAATATTTATATATACATCGCTCCAGCCCGACTTGCTTTTATATATATAGATATTTAGGTGCATTCTTTTACTGTCTTTACATTGCAAGTGTATTCTATTGTGTGGGGACCACAGTAATATTTGTACTGGGTTGTGGTCAGGTTTCAGCGAATTAAAATATACTTGGACGCTGAAATAAACCGATAATTTGATATTGAGTATATGTCAATGTACATTTATGTATATATTAGCGCAAATTTAGGCATTAGGTTATGGTTTCTGGCTGTGTTATCTCGCTTGGTGTATAAAGTAGAATAAGTTAGAGTATTTTTATTTTTAAGTGGGAGAGTATGTTTTCTCCGGATTAATTTATGGTATCTAAGAAAGGGACACTCGCATATATGAAAAGCAAAGTTTTAGATTCTTATACAGCAACAACCAAGGTCCATTATGTGAGTTAAAGGTTACTGAATTCTCAGGTTTAAAATTATTGTTTAGTGTACCTGGAAAGAGGATATTTAAAATTATAAATTCCACATGGGAAGTCAGTAACAGTTTTATTTGGAGAAATGTTATTATTATTATTAATATTGTAAAACCTATTATGAGAAATTTATGTTTACGCCTTTACACAGTGAATCAGGTATTTCATAAAATTATAATCTATCCTGGCAAATAGTGTTTTATAGATGAAGAAAATTCAGTAAGCACTGTTAATAAAGTTTATATTCCAATGGTATTAAGTATGGTAAATGAATGTTCTAAGGTAACAGACACAAACACGTTATGGTTTATCAGGATGGTGGATCAATAGTACCGTAATTCCAGGTCAGGTTAAAAATATTATTATTATTATTATTATTATTATTATTATTATTATTATTATTATTATTAATATTGGTTCTTATTATTTAATATTTTACCAGTGCAATTCACAGGCTATTAGGGAGTCCTGATGAGTATAATATTAATCACTTGAGTCAATCAATTGTGGATTTATTAACTAATTTAATATTAACATTTTATATTTTTTATCCAATTTATCTACGATTTGGTTATCAATAGTATTGGAATTTTGGTATGCAAATATTGATTCTTAAGGATTTATTTAATGATATCCAATATAGATATAATATTTATTAAATATTATTATTATTATTATTATTATTATTATTATTATTATTATTATTATTATTATTATTATTATTATTATTATTATTATTATTGCAGTATTATTATTATTATTATTATTATTTCAATGTATTGCTAATTCATTTGATATCACTATAGTGGAAGATTTGAGTCATAAGATAAATGGGTTACAGTGGTCAGCTAGATAATTACTTAATTAATTTGATTGCAATTTAATTAGTAAAAATTAATTAATATTTTTTTATTTTACAGTAACTTCTTGTATGTTTGTTTGTAAACTTATTTTACATATTTGAGGAGTTATTAATAACATTTCTGGACTATGATTTACGCATAATCGTCGTATTATTTCAGTTATTATTATTATTATTATTATTATTATTATTTATTACTATTGTATTACATTTTCATGTTGGTTTTCCAAACTTTATACACGCAGTTATGATGGATTGTAGAGACATTTATCAATTCTTTTAAATAGTTTACAATGCATTTCAGTGATACCAGAATAATTTTATTAATTAATTAGTATCAACATTTTATTTATTTAAAATCTTAGAAGTATCTATTATTATTATTATTATTATTATTATTATTATTATTATTATTATTATTATTATTATTATTATTATTATTATTATTATTATTATTATTTTGACTGATGGCAGATACTGTTCTGACGATTAATTTTGAGTTAGCCACAGTAAATTCATTCACATCGATATTATTATTATTATTATTTTTTTATTATTATTATTACTGTCATTTATTGATCCACATGTTATATATAAACGTTACTATCCTAGTAAATATGTACAGTTACACTGATATCAAGTAATTGGACGGACAAATATGAAAATTATTATTTGATATAAAATTAATAATTAATTGAAAATATTTTTTTATTGATAAACGAGGTGGTCATGTGTGTTATTATGAGAAATTTAGTTTATACAGTCTCATAAGGTAATGATATAATGTTAAAAAAAATTATTTCACATTTTTATAAAAATTATCTTCACGTTTCTTTTTTTATTTTTATTAATAAAAATTTTATATACACATTAAATTTGAAATCAGTCTGTGTCATAAATTATTATAGTGAGTAGTTTTCCAAATGCACTATCCCTATGCATCCCGATTCGACGACGGGGACTGATCGCGCCTGAGAAGAGGATCTCACACACCTTCGGTAAGTATTTTTTTTTAGGGCAGCCGAGGCAACATTTTGACATCCAGTCAATACCGAAGGAGCTCTGCAAGGGTGCAGTACCTCGACGTGTTTCTGCGTGCATCGCCGCTCGCGGTGGTCCTACATCCTACTGAGTCGATGCCGTGCGCATTGTGTAACCTGCATATCGGTTTGAAATAAACATCAATTATTCATCCGTACCGTCTCTGTTTTTTCCCCAACTTTCATTCCTTTCGAACCACTCCTCCTTGGTGCTGCTTTGTCACTGTCAGTCAGTGTACTTTCCACTTGTTCATACTGCTCTGTTCTCATTAAGCAAGGTTCTAGATTTCTCGAACTAGGAATGTTTTATATTCCATTCCAAGATTTAGTTAATTTGATTGTTGCCAGATATATTCTTTATATGTGAAAATCTAATAACTCTTTTCTACAACACGATCGTGAAGCTCAATTTATAAAAACTTCTGGAACGCTAACGAGTCGCTATTGCCGTGTACTAGTCTCGCGTTTCTGTAGTTTCTGTTGCTGTGATTAGCTAGAAGTTACCAGCCACATAATTTGTCGACGCAAAAGGAGAACCAAGACTCTTTGTGTCAAGTGTGATGCCTACTTGTGCCTCTGCAAAGGAAACAACAGTTTTCTTTAAATAAGCCACACACATGTGTATTGTTGAGGAATGGAATATCAGAAAGAAAATATTTTGTCACAAGAATTTCTCCAATTGTCAGATGTAGACCTACAGAGTGATCCATATAAACCTGAACTATTTTAATAGGTAATAATTTCCTTCTGAAAGCCCGCAGAAACTGGAAATTTGTTTTAATAATAATGTCAATAGCTCTGAAAGAATCAGTACCGCTGCCCATTGTTGAAAATTTTGTTGATTGTCGTGACAATAACGAACACTGTTGGCAAATTAATAATTCGTTCGCAGTCTTTACCTGGCAGTCGTAGCGGAAACATGCGGTACACACTTCGAGAGCGTGTCTTTATTGTGAAAACTTACTGGAAGATAGAATCGTAGATTACAACACAACGGGCATTCCATAGATAATTCAATGTGCTCAGTGTTCCAACAAAGGCAACAATTTTATCGATTGTAACGAAGTTGGAGACAACTAGCGTACTGAAAATTGACAGCGGTAAACTCAGACCATCATTGAGTGCAGACACTATGGAAAATGTTTGAAGACGCTTCGAGAACTCTTTCAAGACACCGTTGGCCAATTGAGCCAGGAGACAGGCATTTCATATGGCACATGTCAGGGAGATGCTAAGAAATCGGGGTTGTGACCACACAGACTGCATATGATGCAAGCATTGAAAGAAGCGGATCATGAGAAACGAATAAGTTACTGTCGATGGATTCAAGGGTTTATTATTCAACGTCCAGACATTCTCTCCATAACTTGCTTTACAGAAGAGGCACGATTTCATCTTTCAGGTTACATCAACACATAAAACAGCAGATATTGGGCTGCTGTAAACCCCATATCATCCAAGAAACACTACTGCATGATGAAAAGGCTGGAGTGTTGTGCGCGGTGTCAGTTTCCAGGATTTCTGGCCCCATTTTCTTTGATACGAATACAGACACTGCATTTTATACGTGCATCTTCAATACATGTGTGGAATAGCTGGATGATGTCGAACTAACAGAAGGATATTGCCAACAATATGGAGCAAAATGTCATCACGTCCAACGATTCTAAACTACTTGTAACCGCTTTCTTTGATGTCCGAGTAATCTTCAAAAGTATGTAGCCCCTCCCGATCACATGACTTAACTCCCGCCGCACTTTATCTTATGGGGGTTCTTCAAAATCAGAGTGTACCAGAATAGACCTCAGACAACTTCTGAACTCCTTGAGGCCATTAGACACGAAATAAGTAAAATTGGCGAAGATACACTTCGCAGAACCTCGCAGAATATGGCGAAACGCGTTCAGTTGTGAATAGATGCTGGCGGAGGGCACTTCGAGCATTTTCTGTAAGGAATCCCCCAACAAAATATTGTAACCAGTTTCTTCGCTGACTGAATAATCTAAAAAATGTGTGATCCCCCATCCGTCCCCTTCCCCCGAATCACCGTACCTTATGTAAGTATATATGTATGTATGTAATGTGCCAATTGTGTGTTATCATTTCCGTAAGTAGCACACACGTCCTATTATTGATTCAAATGTTATGACTCATTAAATTTATTAGGGTTTATATGGATCGCTCTGTATAATTTGTTGTCATTATTTTTCATGTCTTCTTCCCAATGAATTAGCCACAAGCTATTTAATCATTATTTTGTGTCAAACAATGCTCAACAAGCAACATGTATGGCAGAAAGATTTTTTTAAAAGTTTAGTTTCTCTTTCCAAAACCTTGCAACAGTCACACGAAAGTATTTTAAAGGAAAACAAAACAAAGAATCTTTTGGGAGAGTAAAAGTTAAACTGATCATTAAGACAATGAATATCTGTTGTAAAAATCCATCATCAATCGTAGGGATTAGAAATTAGGAGGTTAGTAGCTGTATGTTTGATACCTGCCCGATAACTTGTTTAGATATTGTACTGAAGTATGTGTTTCTTACAGTAGGCGACATAACAAACGATACTCAAATTATTGCTCATCTGCTCTCCAGGACTCCCTAGAAACGAAGTATTTATTTATTGTAATATGTAAAAACGACAATATTGTTATTTATTAAAACTCACTAGTAGGCTGGGTATTATCATTTCTCCGGCATGGAGCAGCTGCACTTTATTTATTTATTTATTTATTTATTTATTTATTTATTTATTTATTTATTTATTTATTTATTTATTTATTTATTTATTTATTTATTTATTTTATCCGGTTACCCTCCAGGATTGGATTTTTCTCCGGACTTAGAGAGGGATCCCACCTCTACCATCTCAAGGGCAGTGTCCTGGAGCGGGATGGGAAAATTGGAAGGGATGGTCAGGAAACAGGCAAGGAAGCGACCGTGGCCTTAACTTAAGCTTCATCCCGGCATTTACATTGAGAATAAGTGAGAAACCACGGATAACCACTTCGAGGATGGGTCAGGAGGGAATCGAAGCACCCCCTTCCACTCAGTTGACCTCTCAAGGCTGAGTGCAACCCGTTCTAGCCGTCGTACCTCTTTTCGAATTTCGTGTGAGAGCCGGGCCTCCGGGAATGCCAGCTAATCACACTAACCACTAAAACATAGAGGCGGACTTATTTTTTCATATAATAAATAACATTGTTTCATGCCAATAGTTCGACATACTGTGAAATCAGTGTAATGTCGATTTCTGAAGTAATGGTTTTCACAGCAGATGTGTAGGTGTTTATCGTGCGATCATACGGGGAGGGGTGTCACAGTAGACCGACGCCTGATGATTGTTATCAATTTCAGAGTTCTCAGTTCGTGTAGTGACTGGTTTAAAAATTGAATCTTTCTCCCAATGTTAAGAAGTGAACACAATATACTTTTCATTGTTAAAGCAAGGAATGAACACTGCCTATACCATCCAGGGAAATACACTGCAATCAACTTCTCAGGTAAGAGACTTAGATGTTATAATTGTCTGTAAACTGACTTTCTTTTCTCATATCGAGTCAATAAAATCCCGAGCTATGCGTAGCCTTGGCATTTTTTACAAGTTCACTGAAATTAATTATAATAACGCCTTAAAATTATACTTTGTCTCATATGTCCTCCGTGTTATTGACTTTTGTTCCCCTATTTGGTCCTCATTTCCTATCATAAACATATCTCTACTAAATAGTATTTTTAACTTTTTCACTTTCGTAGTTAAGACTCGCAATTCCGTCTTTAAGAACACAACAAAATCTGACATCTTGAACTACCTGGGTATACTTGACCTGAGAAGCCATTTGAATGCAGTCATACTCATCAAGTGCCCCGTGTCCGCACCTAACATCGCAACAATATTATATCTTCCACCGTCTCGCTACTCTTGGTAACTTACTACCCGGTACCGAAAAATTCACACACTTTGCATCCTTCAAACACAAAATTAAAAGATTTTTTTGAAGTCCTGTCTAGGTTTTCATTTTCTTCATCCCTTCCAACCCATGAACTTTCTCCTTACTCACTCTGAAACCGACCCTTGCCAGTTACCGTTGCCATTTTTGTTACATTATTGTTAATTTACTGTTGATATTTAATATTGTTGTTTATTATACTTGTTTACATGCGTTATGTTATTAGTGGCCCTTCATCGGCTGTATCTAATAATTAAATAATTAAGTAAACAAACAAACGGTCGACCAAGGACCGTCATCCAAAGGAGAATCATGGACGATTTCTCCAACAGGTTTTACAATCCCCACACTTCATTCTCGAGGAGAATATACGACGAAAGAGGCATAAGGCATTAACAATACAGCACTGTTCGAGTTCTAGCCAAAGAAATTTACTGTATGCCGTTATAACTTGGTCATGGTAACTTGTAAGTATGTTTAGTCCTCAGCCCGAAGGCTGGTTGGATCCTCAAACAGCTCCGCCATCAGCTGTCATAAATGGCCTAGGCATCACTGAAGAGGTGTACGAGGGAAATGAGGAGTGAAGTAGTTTCCCGTTGCTTTCCTCACTGAGCCAGAAGTTGCTATTACATATCAGTCTGCCAAGCCCACTAAAATGCATGCACCAACTGACCCTATGAGCAACATTTTCACACCATTCATAGCAGGGACTGGCTGCATAAGGAATGGCATTACTAGCATCACTCATACCTCAGTCACTTTCATCTTGTCAAAGCCAAGGATAAAGCTGAGACAGATCAATGAAAGTAACAATATTGCTCTAGCCCATACCAGAAGACATAGTGCACTGTAAACACTACGTTCTGCCAGCAAAGGCATCATGGTAACTTAGGCCACGTTTTATATAGCGTACACAAGCGTTTTGCGCGTGTTGTATATTTTAATTTTTAGCGGGAAATGAAATGTCTAAATTGACTGGCAAACAGCCAAAACGGCATCACATAAAATTTTCTGCGTCACTGTAGCTGACGTACAAATAGGTCGCTGTAATATCTATGTTTAAATTTTGTCGGAGACACGCGCGTTAGTGATTTCCCTACAAATAATAATTTGATATTTCACACTCTGCTAATACGCAGATTAGCGCAGTGCCCCTGTTGTTACGGTTCTCTCATTGTGAGGTCCACTCATTACTATGCAAACTAACTCATTCTCCAGTACAGCGTGTTACCTGGCGAGTGGGGATCTGATATGCTCTGACAGGAGAATAAAGTGCCTAAATACTGAGGGGAGGGAAGGATTTACCTTGAGCCTCTTAAAAGGTAACACATGTACTGACGACTATATTTTGTAGAAGAACGCTTTTTATATCTTAGTTTGCTATCACGTAAAAGGCTTAATTTTTGTACTTGCCAGCAAAAAGTAGAAGTCCAGAAAATTAACAAACAAACTGGCAGGTGAAACAAAGACAAGTCTCGTCGTTCTTGACTGCTGCCATTTGTGATATCTGAGCCATCTCTTTTCAGTTTGAGCTTAGTTAATTTATAGCCGTTAGGTTCTTCAGTCTGCTGGAACTAATGTTTGATAATAAATTTATAAAATGCCTGAAAAGGAAAACACATTAATATTAACAAAAACATCTCAATCTATATAAATAAAATTGTTCGTGTCTGTTTGTCTGTCTGTTTGTTCCACCATCACGTCGAAACGGCTGGATAGATCTCAACCAAACTTCATATTTAGAGTATACTCATCCCAGGGAAGGTTTCGATATGCATATCATTTTAAAATCTTTGAATACACGGGGGGTTTATAGGAAAACCAGAATGGTTTTTCCACCATCACGTCGAAACAGCTGGATAGATCTCAACCAAACTTCAATTTAGAGTATACTCCTCCCGGGGAAGGTTTCGATATGCATATCATTTTAAAATCTTTGAATACACGGGGGGTTTATAGGAAAACCAGAATGATTTTTCCACCATCACGTCGAAACGGCTGGATAGATCTCAACCAAATTTCATATTTAGAGTATACTCATCCAGGGGAAGGTTTCGATATGCATATCATTTTAAAATCTTTGAACACACCGGGGGTTTATAGGAAAACCAGAATGGTTTTTCCACCATCATGTCGAAACGGCTAGATAGATCTCAACCAAACTTCATATTTAGAGTATACTCCTCCCGGGGAAGGTTTCGATGTGCATATCATTTTAAAATCTTTGAATACACGGGGGGTTTATAGGAAAACCAGAATGGTTTTTCCACCATCACGTCGAAACGGCTGGATAGATCTCAACCAAATTTCACATTTAGAGTATACTCATCCCGGGGAAGGTTTCGATATGCATATCATTTTAAAATCTTTGAATAGACGGGGGTTTATAGGAAAACCAGAATGGTTTTTCCACCATCACGTCGAAACGGCTGGATAGATCTCAACCAAATTTCATATTTAGAGTATACTCATCCCGGGGAAGGTTTCGATATGCATATCATTTTAAAATCTTTGAATACACCGGGGGTTTATAGGAAAACCAGAATGGTTCTTCCACCATCACGTCGAAACGGCTTAATAGATCTCAACCAAATTTCATATTTGGAGTATACTCATCCCGGGGAAGGTTTCGATATGCATATCATTTTAAAATCTTTGAATAGACGGGGGTTTATAGGAAAACCAGAATGGTTTTTCCACCATCACGTCGAAACGGCTCGATAGATCTCAACCAAATTTCATATTTAGAGTATACTCATCCCGGGGGAGGTTTCGATATGCATATCATTTTAAAATCTTTGAATAGACGGGGTTTATAGGAAAACCAGAATGGTTTTTCCACCATCACGTCGAAACGGCTCGATAGATCTCAACCAAACTTCATATTTGGAGTATACTCATCCCGGGGAAGGTTTCAATATGCATATCATTTTAAAATCTTTGAATAGACGGGGTTTATAGGAAAACCAGAATGGTTTTCCTCCATTTTCTCTTATACTATTGATTTTCTGTAAGCTTCGTTTACCGTACATGAAACGTCTCTTCATTATAAACAACTTTCGTTATGTTCATAATTTACCTTACTCTTTACATGACGGAGAAATTTACAATTTTCTGCTGGTACCATGCTCTGCATTGAGTGACCGACAGACCGACAACGAACCTACAGGTTACCATGGCAACGTCTCTGACTGCATGCCAGCAGGGAAGTAACGTATTGCCATTTTCCTCATCATGCTTTTAAATTCGTGGTTGTTCCTTGGGTGGAAGAAGGCAAGAGAGGCGTCAATCGGCCTATCTGCGGGATATTGGCGGAATATCGTTGGATGTTATAACCGCCTTCGAATAGATCAAGTAATAACACCATTAGTCATCTTCTTATTATTTGTTTACCTAGGAATCAATGGACCTAAATTTCTCCTCTGTTACCGCTTTATTATATCCAAAACTCACACTAGCATAATTTATTGAGGGGCATTTGATTTTCCAATACATTAACTTGGCATTTACATATTTGTCGTTATCCGGCTGTCCTCAGTTATAATCCATTTTCTATTACTTTCAACTTTCTTAACTGTATTATTTTCTTCCTTAATTACGCCGTATGTACGCGAGTGCTACAAACTACTGGATGTATTTCCACCGAGACTCATATTTAGAATACACCTGTCCTTGATAGGTTTTAGGGCAAATGTTGTTTCTAAATCCCTGAACTGACTGGGGGTTTATACGAAACCGAAACAGTGATTTTGCACTTCCACAAAATATACACAACCAACGTTAATTTAAATCTACCTGCCTTGGTAGAAATTAATTTCTAAACCTTTTTTCTCATGTGCATCATTTCGATACGAGGATTAATAAGGGAGATATCATTAACGGACCGTTTTTTGGTACAAGTCCCATCGGACTTACTCACGAGCGGGTGCGTGTAAAGCGTATTCCTTACAACTTGAAAACTACTGAAGACATTCGAACCAAAATTCATATTTAGCATCCACCTGTCCAAAGGTAGGTTTTAAACGTAAATAACATTTCATGTTCCGGAATGGACTGGCGGTTTATAGGGAACCGAAATGGTGATTTTACTCTTCCACAATATATACAGAACAAGACCAACCTGACTGGAAATCGACCAAACGTGATGGAATTCCACCTCTAAACCTTTTTTTCATGTGAATTTTTTCGTCAGGAGGATTAATAAGGGAGATATCATGAATGGTCAGTTTTGCAGGTTAAGTCCAGCGGACATAGCCAAAAAGGTGTTTCACATGGAGCAGATTCCTTATCTATATGAATCAAATCGTAACGGCTGTGTGCCTCTACACTGACTATTTTGGCGAAATTTTCGTACAGCTTTCCGTTTAAGGGGTATTAATGACCATCTGCATAATTTTTGGTTTAGTTTCCTGAAAGTCCTAATTTTTACCCGCCTCGCCCAAAATCCAGATTGCGGCATAATCTGCCAGAAGAAAAAGAAGATAATTGAAATTTGACAAAATTATACGTTTTAGCCTGTAACGAACGGAAAACATCCTAGATCATTAAATTTTTCACTTTTTATCCCCGAAGACTATCGAAATATGCAGGCAATTTTAATGATGGTGCAGACCTTCGGAAATTCCTATCACATAACAGATTGCACAATCTCCGTTCAATTTGGAATGATCTACAACCTTGGTCTTATGACTTTTTGCCGTATCTGTATCCCTTTTACGTTTGATTTTTCTCTATTAATGGATGTTAAGTCAATTTGGAATTTTCACATGCATAATACATACCTTCGATTACTTATATGAAATACAGAATCATCAAACTCTTCACGAAAATTGGCCCACCCAGTAGCCATATATGAGCCAAATGCTATGTATGTAGCTGTCACATAATTATCCGAAAATTAATGTAATGGGAGATAATCTTACAAGAACGTTACCCTGTTCCACGTTTGTAACTCAATCTGACCCAAGAATAGATGACATATCATAGGACCAGCCATTTAGGCCACTAAATCCGGCGTGTCTTATGGTATAATCCTTTGTCGATATGACGTACGTTTAGTAGCAGTTAATCTGTAAATGAAGGTCTCCAATATTGTAAACACGCATATACTTTCGAATGTCGATCTATATATATTCACTGATGTCGATTTGTAGCGATCGAGAAAGGGTGGGTCTGCTATTGTAATCAGTACTCCCCACACCGACTTTGACTGGCAGTATGAAAGGGTTCCTTCTCCAACTCCTGTGTAACTGTCATTAGTAAGGAAGGTCTACAATTGTAATGAATAGTTCACTTCTCGATTTGACTTGCAGAAGGCAAGTGAGCATGCAGTTTTGTTTATAACTCCCCTACCCGATTGTGTTTGGCAGTAGGCAAGGGAGCCCGCCATTATAAAGAAATGTCCTCATCTAAAATGTGACTGGCATTAGGCATAGTGGCCTGCTATTTTGATGGAAACTCACCAAGTTGGTGTGACTGGCAGTAAGCTGGCTGGAAGTAGGAAAATGGGCCTCGCATTATAATGATAACTGCACAACTCAATTTCGAGTGATAGTAGGGTAATTGCCTGCCATTATAATAAAAACTGTAATCTGTCTGGAAGTAGGAAAGGGGGGCTGCCATTTTAACGAAAACTCCCCAAATCGATTCTGTCCGCATAGTAGGCAATGGGGCTTGCAATTATAATGTAAACTTCCCAACTCGATTGTGAATGGCAGTAGGCAAGTGAGTCTGCCGCTATATCACAAATCCGTAACAAACACTTTACATTGGAAACAACGTACGGGGAACTCCCCATGCTCTTCCTCGGATAACGCTAAGAGACATGCAATTTTAAAACAATCTTATTTACTGCATGCACACTATTTACTTCGATATTCGAATACAATGTAGAATACCGTAGCGAAGCACGGGTACATTCGCTAGTTGGAAAATATTGGCAATGATCACTTAAAACATAATATTACCCAACAACAACAACAACGACTAGAATAAAAACAAGAGTACAACAAACAATTCCATGCAAAGAAAATATTACAAAACATACTCCTAGTTTAACATTCTAAATCCAGCGTCATCATAATATACAAATTCACAGTGCTTAACACTAAGGCTATCCGACTCGTTGGCTGAATGGTCAGCGTACTGGTCTTCGGTTCAGAGGGTCCCGGGTTCGATTCCCGGGCGGGTCGGGGATTTTAACCTTAATTGGTTAATTCCAATGGCCCGGGGGCTGGGTGTTTGTGCTGTCCCCAACATTCCTGCAACTCACACACCACACATAACACTATCCTCCACCACAATAACACGCAGTTACCTACACATGGCAGATGCCGCCCACCCTCATAGGAGGGTCTGCCTTATAAGGGCTGCACTCGGCTAGAAATAGCCACACGAAATTACAAATTAACACTAAGGCTTATAATACTACAAGTATTATTCCAACACCACCATATAACAATTCTCACGTACCTTAAATAAATCAAAATTTTTACATTATGACTTACAATAACAACAGCAACAACACATGGTAAAAGTATTACACTTGAAAAAGGAACAACTTAGTTAAAATAGAATGGGCATGTTTTCGTTCTTAAAAGAACATCATCTGAGTCTATCAAATCACACTCACATATTTAAAAATCTTCGGTTAAGGTTATCCCGAATTCAATTCCCGGCCAGAGCGGGGATATTATTCAGATCTAGAAGAAGGAATGCGATTGTTATTGGATTTACGTCCAAATAATTACTTTTTACGGTTTTCGGAGACGCCAAGGTACCGGAATGTAGTCCCGCAGAAGTTATTTTACGTGCCAGTAAATCTACTGACGTATATAAGCATCTTCAAATACCTGAACTGAGCCAAGATGGAACCGCCGAAGGCTAGCGCCTCAACCGTCTGAGCCACTCATCCCAGAGAAAGGGGATTGAGTGCCGACCTTCTATTCCCAAGATTCGCCCATAACCAGGGAACATACATTCATGCAAGTATTTTTTTTTAAATTTCTTTACAATTTGCTTAACGTCGCACCGACACAGATAGGTCTTGTGGCAACGATGGGATAGGAATGGCCCAGGAGTTGGAAAGAAGCCGCCCGTATAATGATTCAGTTTTGCGATTTTTCCGACCATTCATTAAAACTGTTACTATTCCATGTAAGCATACACAATTTTTAAATTTATATAGTGCAGGACCGATACAGTATATGTTTGTTAGCCGCTGACCATATCAAGGATTTAAATATTTCACAGACGCCTCAATCTTATCTATGTTTGAGGGCGCGATAACTCAGCGACATAGATCTGTTCATAAGATTCGTGTCGAGTTGCCACGTAATACAGGCAAAGTTTGAAAATGGAACTTAATCCATCCACTCACTAGTATAGGTCCTGTGGTGTCTCTTCAGTAGTCTTGCGGAAATGAACAAACTGCTTTCATTCTTGAGTCTGGTAGTGTGAAGTTGCTACTCATTGCACCATTCACTGCCTTGGTAAGTGAGCAAACCAACTGGAAACAATCTCATCTTGTCTAATACAATTTATTGGAGAATTTCCTTGGGTATTTGACTTAATAGAAGCGTATTTTAAGGATGCAGCTAAGTTCCGGGATAAGAGGTGAAACCAACTTTCTTAAATTTATTCCAGTTATTTCTGGAACCACCCAGGTTTATTTTGGATTTGACCGGGTGGGAAGCCAACTTCTAAAGCACTGATATTACCAAGATCCCCCCCCCCCACCCGGCCTCTCCCAGAATGTGGTTAATAATTAATTTAATAAATTTCTACATGTAAGAGCCTCCGTGGCTCAGGTGGCAGCGCGCCGGCCTCTAACCGCGTGATACCGTGGTTCAAATCCCGGTCACTCCATGTGGGATTTGTGCTGGACAAAGCGAAGGCGGGACAGGTTTTTCTCCGGGTACTCCGGTTTTCCCTGTCATCATTCATTCCAGCAACACTCTCCAATATCATTTCATTTCATTAGTCATTCATTAATCATTGCCCCAGAGGAGTGCGACAGGCTTCGGCAGCCGGCACATTTCCTATCCTCGTCGCTAGATGGGGCTTCATTCACTTCATTCCTGACCCGGTCGAATGACTGGAAACAGGCTGTGGAGTTTCATTTCATTTTCTACGTGTAAATCTGTAGTATGTGTGGCAAGATTTCGTAATTAGAACTTCAGCCTTTTTGTAAAATGGCTAGCCGTTATACAATCAACTGCCTTTTTGTAGAAAAGATGTCGATTGCTCAATTAGACTGGAAATTCTTGACCTTTTTAAAATACGCCTGATGCGTTACAGCCCGAATGTAGAACTTACAAAAAGGAGAACACGATCTCAATCCATTTTATAATCCGCCTGATATGCCTAGCCAAACTGTAAAATGTTCTTTCTCTTCTTATCGGAACGTGGCGTAAGAATGTGTTTCAAAATGTAACCTAAGTATACAGGATTTGTGATGATTGTTGAGTGGTTGAAGTGGCATTTAATTAACCATATTTTAAGTTATATTCTGGATTAGTGTCAATAGAAACCTGTCATGTGCAACTCATTATGTCGTTTTCATGTTAATTTTCTTAACGCTTTACTGAATATTTTACATTTCGGTTTTACAATATCTGTAAAAGGGATTCAAGAATTTAAAAAGTGAAATTAGTACTTGATCGCAATATTAAATATTACGATAATATTCCTTTCAAAGAAATTGCAAAGGCCCTTTTTTCGCATTGACATTTATATGTGGCTGCATTTTACAGTTAGGCTGCAGTGCATCAGGCTTGGTACAAAAAGGCCAAGAATTTTCAGTCTAATTGAGTAATCGATAAATTTTTTGCAAACAGTTAGCTGATTGTGAAAAGTCTGGCCTTTGAATAAACCTTATGTGAACACTGACTGTCAGGGATGAGATGAAAATTTCAGGATGGTAACAGGCCTACGACCAATGCTGACCAATGTTAAATATACGCAGCTGTTTTCCTTTTAGTTTGTTTGTTTTTACACTAGAACGAATTAATTATATTTCCGAAAAGATATTGAAATTGTATTATTCACAGTTTACTAATTTTGGCTTTTTCCACGTCTCCACTTCGATATAAATAACGATTCTTGCTCCATCATTGCTTTAATACGGAGATTTGCAAACAAATTTGCTCGGACGGGACTTCTTTATTCTTCTGTACATGCGGTCTAGAAGACTTTTTCCTACAACATCTTACACTCAATAATTCTTACACAGATATTTTGAGGAACTGTCAACGGTTTAGACAGATTTTAATCGAACCTCAGGACCGTTCTTTCCATACCTATACAAGGGTTTCTACTCCTAAAAAGTATGCGTTCTGTTATTGTGGGTGATCTATTAAAGACAGATATGTGTTTTCACGAATTACTTTGCAGAACGTCTTTGCTCTACAATTCTTACGCATATAGTTTCTGAATATCTTTAGGACTCGGGTTGGATTCTTGGCCGAGTTCCATTCGGCCTACGTGAGAAAAATAGAAGAAGCGTCCAACTGTGGAATAACAACCCCGGTCTAGAAATCCAAGAATAACAACCAAGAAGATTCATCGCACCACCTCGTATTCTGTAGGGCTAGAGACTAAGCAGCGGCTGCTTTTTAGGCCAAGTCCTCTCAAGGCTGCAGCGTCGTGGAAATTTTCTTTTTTTAATCTTTCAAAATATATGAGATTCTTGATCAAAAATGAGATATCGGGCTCTTTAGCTGAAAGGTCAGCGTACTGGCATTTCCTTTAGGAGACCCTGAATTCGACTCCCCGCTGGCCTGAGGATTTACGTTGTGAATGGTTTAATTCGGAAGGGCATCCGGTCGTAAAACTAAGGCATATTCACATCAGGTGCTGACATCAATAAATTGGGAGAAAGTTCAGAAAAGGAGGAGGGGGAGAAGACAGGATGAATAAGAATATATAAAAGACTACTTTGTTTCTTTCTTTTATTTTACTATCTGTCTTACGTCACACCAGCCCAGAGAGGTTTCATGGTGACGATATGTTAGGAAAAGGCAAAATGGCAAGAAAGCGATCGTGTCCTTAATTAAGGTTTTTCAGTCGTGCTTTTTAAGAAATCAGACTGGCATTTGTACTAACCACAATGTGAGTTCGACCCTATAGATGACAGAAGAAATAAGCGAAAAATGAGATTATAAACTTATTGTGCTTTTTTGTCACCTACCAGGGATTTAGTATTTGAGCCAGAAATTTTTCTGCACGTACAGTCCCTGTAAATGTAAACCACGTAAATCATCACCAGGGCTGCCGACAATGGGATTCGAACCTACAATCTTCTGAACACAAGCCACAAAATGAAATGCATAAATATAACAATGAAAGATTTTCATCACAAAAGTTTGCACAAAACTGCGACTTTTGTCCATTCGAAATTTCTAGCTAAAATATAACGATAAAATACTACGTGTAAACGATATATTGCAACAAGATATTGTTCCAAAATTAAAGGACTATCGTAGGATATGAATTATTATTTCACCACCTTCTATACTTGTTTCTCTTGAGACAGCGTAGTATGTAACACCATGGGAGGATTTTCATTTTCCAAGATATGGCTTATATAGTTTATAGAACATAACTTACTGTAACACATGCATAATTCTCAATAATAATCTTTAACAAATTTTCACTCATGTTGATTCTGCAATATAATAACGTTGGCATAACAGGAGTAATTTAATACTTAATGAAAAGTTCTTATAATACACATTCCCCTCGTTTATTAGATTTTGAATATTTTACGACCTTATTAAATGATTATGGTGTGTTTCTTATAAGCCCTTTCCTTAAGATAAGTTATTACTTGCTTTGTATATTAATTGAACAAAGACGTAAACTCGATGCTCATACTTCAGATTTTCATATGTGTGCTCTGTGTGTTGCGTGCGCATTGTTAGTAGAAGCTGAAAGGGATACTTTATTACATTGGGCTCTCGTTTATTTCAAACTTATCACTTTTTATTGGTTATTTCACATTTATCTAAAGGTAAGGAGTTTCATAGTGCTTTTACTAATTTAACAAACTAAACGAAACAAAATGACAGTGATATTGTAGGGACTTAAATTATATTATGACAATATCTGGAAACTGAGAGCTGTAATCCTATATTCAAATTTAGGCCTGTTCACACCTGGAATTACCAGCGCTTCGTCCCTGTCCGACTAGCGTCTACAATTCCCAAGACGCTGGTGGCTAATGTGCCTTTGAGATATTACCTTATCTACTTGTTCTTTGAAGTACTTATTTGACAATATAGTATAGATTGTTCAGCACTGCGGGAATATCAGCACATTTTCTATGTAAAAACTGCGCAAAACTCTACATACTTACACAATTAGGGCCTATATTTGTATGTTATTAAATTTCTAAGCATTTGGCATCACCAAGGAAAAATACATAGGGTTGTATTTTGAATAACGATTCTAAATACTAAAAAATGTATCTGGTTTTATTTTCATATAATAGAGCAAATCCCCCATCTCTCCCTTGAAAATATAATGGGGAGTTCGGGCTGACTGCATTTGCTAATATCAAGTTTTATTTATTGTCTGAACCAGTAGTAAGTGACAGTTGTGAAGATTAGTTGCAGAATAATTTCTGGCTCAAATACTAAATCCCTGGTAGGTGACACAAAAACAAAATAAGTTTATAACCTCATTTTTCATTTATTTCTTCTGTCATCTATAGGGTCGAACTCACATAGTGGTTAAAGTACAAATGCCAGTCTGATCTCTTGAAAAGCACGACTCTCATATTTGTACAGATATGGTGGAGGAAGGATCACTTAACTCAGCTTATTTTATTGTGCTGATCTTCTTGAGCCTGTCCTCCTACTTGAAAAACTACTTAAGTCACTTTCCTTCCTGGTTCATCCAGATTTGTGTGACTTTCATTTTCACCATTTGTTTAAGAACTACTTTTCCTGTTAATATCATTTTATATGCGTTGTTTAATAAACTCGTGGAACTACTTTTAGATAAGCTAAAAAATCGAGGTGTCAGTCAGGTTGCCTCTTGTTTTCATAAACATCTTAAAGGACGTGTAGATTTCAGAATGAATATTCACGTGTAACAGCTATATTTACCAAAGCAACGCAAGAAGTACCAAGCACCCTTACTGCTGACCACAAATTTATGATAAATGGACACAGCCAAATAGAGGTAGATTCATGAATTCTCTCGTTTTCAATTAGTGGCTTACGTCGCATCGACACAAATATATGTTATCGGGATAATGGGATAGGAAAGGGCTAAGAGTGGGAAGGAAACATCCGTGGCCTTAATTAAGGCACAGCCCCCGTATTTGCCTGATGTGAAAATGGGAAACCAAAAAAACCCATTCAGGGATGCCGACATTGGGTTTCGAATCAACTGTCTCCTGTTGCGCGCCCCTAACCGCACGTCCAACTCACTCGGTCAGAGAATTATGAAATTGAGAAGACAAAGAAGAAGAAGAAGTAAATGAAATGAAATGGCGTATGGCTTTTAGTGCCGGGAGTGTCCGAGGACAAGTTCGGCTCGCCAGATGCAGGTCTTTTGAGTTGACACCCGTAGGCGACCTGCGCGTCGTGATGAGGATGAAATGTTGATGAAGACAACACATACACCCAGCCCCAGTGCCAGTGGAATTAACCAATTATGGTTAAAATTCCCGACCCTGCCGGGAATCGAACCCGGGACCCCTGTGACCAAAGGCCAGCACGCTAACCATTTAGCCATGGAGCCGGACAAGAAGAAGTGTACTATCCACATGGCTGTTGGCGACCAGCTGGTTCTGTCAAGCAGTACAAGATTCACTGTTGTTAAAATGAAATAAAAGGATTTTCTGAAGTTTTTCAGAATTTCCCAAAGGCCCTCTTGTGTTGCGAAACAAATATGGAAAAGGACATGCATACAAATTACAAAAGACGTAACGAACATTCACTTTTAAACTTACATTTCATGAGAACTAATTTTCAATTTCAAGACAACACTCGAAGAGGAAGAGCATTTTAAAGCACTATCTGCGAAAAGACGCAGAACCATAGCGATTGAGATTTGTTTGAAGCAATTCAAAGATAAACCCGTATCAATTAGTGCAGATAAGGTAAGATCTCATTTTCTCTACTCCATCTATTATCTACGGTGTTTCATCTGTTTTTCCACAGTCTACCTACTTCTAGCAAAATCGTCGCCATAAGACCTATCTATGTCGGTGCGACATAAAGCAACTTGTAAAAAAATCTAGCAAACAACAGGTTAATACCCTGACTTGGTATAATTTTGTGAATAGAATGACATAGGCCTTCCAACAGCAAATAATGATAAGATGTTCTTGAGAGTGATGTTTGCATAACTGTCGAGGTTATTTTCAATGTTATAACGGAGCATACTTGAATGCTAAAGAGGGAAAATAACGGAAGTTCGTGGTAACTTCTGTATAAAATCAAAGTCACTTATCGCTGTGTGATGAGGATGAAATGTTGATGAAGACAACACATACACCCAGCCCCAGTGCCAGTGGAATTAACCAATTATGGTTAAATTTCCCGACCCTGCCGGGAATCGAGCCCGGGACCCCCGTGACCAAAGGCCAGCACGCTAACCTCTTTGATTGATCACGTATTTAAATACATCTATTGTACCTGAACAATACTAATACACAGTTTCCACATTTCGATGACGAGTCGTCTGTTAACTGATGCAACACAAACATTGCTACTTTATGCATAAATACTTATATATCCCCCGATTACTGAAATATACGTTTGTTGTGCTTTTCGCCATTGTTTTTCAATTTTGCCCCATTATTTTTGTAGTTTTCAGCAATTCATTACATTTGTTTGTTTTAAAGTCATTTTTCTTCCTTCTGCTTTATTATTTAGTCGCTTTTATGAATTTAAATTGGATAATTAACATATCTGAATAATTATTAGAGCTTTCAACGAACAAGAATACTCAAACATCGAAAGGTCTAATACTCAATACCTCAAGTTCTCAGTTGACTCGGACTTAAAACTGCGAGTTAGAGGGTTCATTTTTGTCCATATTCCAATTGCCTGATCCTTTTGTCGCAGTCAGCGGTTATGGAATAACATTTTCCAACACTCTGTATATGACCTATGTTACCACGATAACGATGTACTAAATAAAACGTGGGACACTTCATCCTTTTGCGCCCTATTAACCAAAATATTCACTTGACATCCAACCAAACTTCTGGAACTCACTCAAAATTGTATTCACGCACACACATCCCTACCACCTCATCATTACTACACTAAAGTAATTAATTTGTGGTTTCTGTTGCACGACTGTGGCATGATTTATTCAACGCTGTCAAATTAGCTCACCTGTTAGGTTCAAACGGCGTTATTATCAATATATCATAAATAATGATTTAGTAATCAAATTAGTATATATTTAATAGGGGAGCGTTATTAACTCAGTGGTTAAGCTGCTGGCTTTCCTCCTGCAGGGCTGAGGTTCAAATCCCGATCGATACCAGGTTGAGATTTCATCCCAGAAATCACGTGCCGTCAGGAAATGCATCCAGCCTTAAACACTCGACCAAATCCAAAATAATCCTGGGTGTCTCCAGAGAACCTAGAAATAAATGGGATGAGGTAAAGGAGGTTTCACTTAATAAATACAATTAGTAATATTTATACTGGCTATAAATTAAAATACAAAAATTTATACGGATGTTAGAACACACTCAAGCAAATATATACAACCTGTGACAATGAATTTTGGTGAATGGAGTCAGAACGGTCGATCCGGCAACACTGGCGACACGCAACGCTGCACCTCGCTAGCAGCAGGTTTTGACCACCTGCTCCCAACGTTATTCAGTTGAGCATTTTGTATGTGCCGTGTAAGACTCGTTTGACACAGTGCGTGTTTAGTGCGTTGGTTCTGAACTGCGAACAGGAACATGAACGACCAAAAGATGAATGTACAGTTTAGTTTTAAGCTTGGCAAGACACCGAAAGGAACGCATGCGATGCTGGAACGTGTTTATGTAGATCAAGCACTGTCCTTGAAGTGTGTGTACGAGTGGTTCGCCCGTTTCCGAGGAGGCCGGGAAAGTGTTTCTGACAACCCCCGAAGCGGAAGACCGACGAGTGACGAAAACATTGAGAATGTGAGGACATAAATCACGAACGATTGGCGATTAACTGTGCGCATGATAGCGGATGAACTGCATATTAACTGTGAATCCGTGGGAGAAATCGTTACCCAGAAGTTAGGGAAGAGGAAAACCTGTTCTCTTCTTGTGCCACATCACATGACTGACGATAAGAAGCAGGCACGTTTAGAGGCTTCACAGGATTGTGTCGAAACGGCGGATGCGACACCAAATTTCTTGAACGGTATCTCACTGAGGATTAAACCTGGTGTGTAAGGTACGATCCTGCAACGAAACGGCAAAGCATGGAATGGCGTTCTCCGGGATCCCCTCGTCGGAAGAAGGTCAGAGCCGAAAAGTCGCGCATCAAAACGATGCTCATCACCTTTTTCGATAGTCAAGGCGTTAACCACAAGGAATTTCTACCTGATTGAACGAAGTTGATTGCTGCACGGTATATTGAAGCCCTCTTGCAAAGTTTCCAGGACATATATCGCTGATCTCAGCAGTGCATAGTTATGGAAGGGGACTATATCGAAGGACAGTAAAGTCACTGTCATGCATTGTTCATCTATGTTGATAGTACAGGACTATTCACCGAACTTTATTGTCACAGGTTGTATTCTTAAATAGCCATACGTGATTTTTGACGTAGGGCCTAATTCAGAATTTAACTATTGCATTTCAAATGAATTGTCCTTTATAAAAAACTGTTAAAAATTGCGACGTCCTGCTGCAATACAACATGCTATTTCCTGATGCGCACATTTAAAGACTCCACATATGTGCTGAAGGGAGGAAGCAACTGTAAGCAAACCTCTCCGCAGTGTTCACATGGAGTAAGGGCATATGACGCTTAGATACTGATTCATCAGTCGGATGGAGACATGAAGCTTTGATCAGACCTCTTGGTGAAGTAGGTTACGTGCCGATACCGGATTTCAACCTCTCCCTACCTCATTATCACCACCGACCTATATCCAGATTCGCAGGTCTCCCATGGGCATCAAACAGAAAGACCCGCGCCAAGTGAGCCGAGCATATCCTCGGACAAGCCCGGCAATAAAAGCCTTACGGTAAGTAAAACCATACCCTAAATGAGGCCCTTCCAGAAACTTATACGCCCTCTCATTTACATCCTTAATAGAACCCCTAAATACTCTCATAACCACATGAAGAGGTTTGTAACAAGTGTTGCCAGCTTATATTTTCAAGATCCGTTAAATACTACTAAACATCCGCTGAAATTCCGTCAAGAAATCGATCTCAAATAATGAGCAATAAAAATGAGCAACAATAATAATAATAATAATAATAATAATAATAATAATAATAATAATAATAATAATAATAAAATAAATAATAAAATAATGAAATAAATAATAAAATTATTATTATTATTATTATTATTATTATTATTATTATTATTATTATTATTATTATTATTATTATTATTATTATTATTATTACGGGGACTCCCGTGGAATGCAGAGGTGAAAGAAGGTGCCGGGGTGAATGGGTCTAACTACAAGGCCGAGATATAAATTAAAATTGCATTAAAGGTTATATTTTCGAAAATAGCAAAACTTAACAATATTCACATAGAATTTCAAAGTTTAACAATTAACAACAAGTCAACAAATAACCGACAATCAGGTACAAGACCAGTAAAGCCAAGATTTAGGGACAATTTAACAATCTGGGCTTCAAGCCCCACTTTTTACAATTTCTGAGCTCTCCGCTCAACTTTACCAAGGCATATTTTTGTTCAAAAGGCAGAAAACCTCTTCATCCAAGGAGCCTTTGCTCCAAAAAACCATATCAGGCCTCCTAGAGGCACTTTTACCACATATAAAAGAGCTGACCCGCTCTCAATCAAAGGCCACAACAGACTTTACCATTAACTGCCCTCAAGGCACACTTACAAAGAAATAGAGGTATCTTGTGCCCAACCTACTGGGCCTTAGTAGAAAAATAACAGGTTAAGTTAATGGCCCAAAATGCAAAATGAATAGAGGCGTGAATTTGCACTCCTACATGAAACTTCTTAAAACCTAGGAGGCTCTCTGCCGATGAAACAGGGGCTATTCCCAAACTAGGGAGGTGACTCGTATACAGAATAAATTTAACACATTAAGGAAGGGTAGAAAATCGGTTACGAAAACGTAGTCACCTCAAATTAAAACGAAGGGGAGCTCGAGAGGGTAAAGCACTCCCTATCCCCGAATTACAGTTAAAGATATATGAAATTTTACCAAAGCGACGGAGAATTACATGTTTGAAGATAGGTTACATAGTAAAGATATCGGACCTTCCCCGCAGGTTAAACTGCTGAGCTAGCAAAAAATAAAGATGTTAAGCGGCAATTACCTTACTGAAGAACTGCTGCCTGAAGAAAGAGGCGCTTCGCGCCTCCTGCTACATGTCCATACACTAAGTTAAATGTTGATGATGTGGCCGAGAGACAAGAAAATCAGCAGTTTTTATACCCTCGGGGAAGATTCGAGACTTTTCATGAATAATTAAGACACACCCACAGGCGTTTATTGGCTAAAGTACACAGTCACACACAAAATCGAAGAAGAAAGACACGATTGGTCAAAAATTAATTACAGAAATAATTGATTGGCTAACTTCAAAACTGGCGAAAAGAAAAGATTAATATTGCCAACCCACAAATGAAAGAACGATATTTAGTAATAAGGAAACTTATGAGTACAAAATATCTCCAAAAAAGTTCCTCCACTTCGCTCCAGGGTGCATGTTCATAGATTTTTTTTTTTTGGTAGAGACATCTATAAGAGAATGTCCACACTTCTTGATCAAATGGAAAGCAAAACAAGTTGAAATCCACACAGTATTGACAACTCCGAAATCACAAAATTTACGGTAGTGACATCTTCTGAGGAACTTATGAGTTGATTCAGTTTTTAAAGTTCAGAGTTTCTCCTGTAGAGGAGGACTTTAAGGCGGAAAATTCAAATGTGCGGCATAGAGGTGTACCAGCCGGTACAATAATAATAATAATAATAATAATAATAATAATAATAATAATAATAATAATAGCCGGGCTGAGTGGCTCAGACATTTGAGGCGCTGGCGTTCTGACCCCAAATTGGCAGGTTCGTTCCTGGCTCAGTCCGGTGGTATTTGAAAGTGCTCAAATACGTCAGCCTCGTGTCGGTAGATTTACTGGCACGTAAAAGAACTCCTGCGGGACTAAATTCCGGCACCTCGGCGTCTCCGAAAACCGCAAAAGAGTAATTAGTGGAACGTAAAGCAAATAACATTATTATTATTATTATTATTATTATTATTATTATTATTATTATTATTATTATTAATGATAATAAAAGTAAATGTCTGCACTTACCTGATCTGTAAGTTTCACCGGGATTTACTCCCTGGCCGCGAGCCGGCGAGCTAAAACGTGTAGGCGTTTTAGTGCCGGGTGAAAAGTAGGTGAATCCTCTACCTCAGGAGCCACACACACAGAACAGACCAGTACATTAAACGGTCTTCCTTCATAGCATAAATATAAATGCTACTCTCTTACAGTTTCATTATCTGTCGTCATTCGTCAACTAAGATATAAGTACGCTTTCATACGCGTTATAAAAATATGCCACCATGATCTCGTAACATCAAATCCAAATAACATGTTTTCCTCATGTGACTGCTAGCTCCTGACAAGAAATACGGAATAGCTCGGAGAAAGACTGAGTACAAATTTTAAAAAAACGTAAAATGTATAAAACAAATTCCGCTATATTAAGTCTAGAATTCCGCCGAAAAAATCCGCTGTCCGCTAAATTTCTCCGCCGACAGTCTTCTAATTCCGCCAAATTTAGCGGAAAATCCGCTAAGTTGGCAACACTGTCTGTTACGGTTATTTATAATCTATTTAATGTGATTACACCAATCTGAAGGTAGTCCCTTATTTTAACACCTAAGTAACACCTAGTGTGAAAGTACCTCATGATCCCATGAGGTACTTTCACACTATATTGTATTAATGATACAAATATTTCTTAGCAGACAAAATAGGGGTCTCCGTACTACTCGTAAAACGTAAAATTAAACAATTTCCTTAATTGTACCAAAATTTGAAGGGCTATCGGTTCCGGAAATTTCAAATTTTTAGTCTTGAATATCTCTATTAAACTAAAAAACCAAATTTTGAAAATCACTTCCGGCCTACGTGCAGTTTCCGGGAAAACAGCTTAAAATCGCTCATTTCTTTACTCGTTTTCTTTTTTAATCAAATTCTAGCCTCATTACCTTACATAATTCTTTCTGTAATATGTTCCTTGGTTCAATGTCCACACAGAATGTAGTTATAAGGGCTTGAGTGAAACTCAGCATTGACTCACATTAGCGCTCGTAGTGGTGGAAAAAGGCAAACTACTAATATAATCGACCGGATAACGATGATTAAGGAAATGATTGTAATTTTTAGGAATAAATGAAGACCTGCAGATTACAAGGTGTCCTCTCGGCCGTTATTCTTGGCTTTCTAGACCAATATATTCTCATACTTTATTATATTTTATTTTCCTAAATTTCGTAGCTCATATCCCCAGGATGTATTCAACATTGAGTTGGTTGCCTGTGGATTTTTATCCAATGTCGACGGTATTAGGCTCGCATGCCATAACAATTCTTCAATTTTCGCATCTTTCGTGGCCCTTCCCATCGTCTTGCCGATAACCACAACCTTACCCTTCCTTTTATGATTATTTTAAGAAGGGATGTCTAGTGTCGAGTTGCTGTATTTCCCTTTCAATCAAAAATCTCTACCACAAACCTTAGGTAAGAATAATAACATAACGAAATAAAGGTGTAAATAATCTGTTATTCAAGAAGAAGTATAACAAATGCAATAAATTTAGATGTATTCGAACTTTTTTCATAATCTGTTTCTCCAAGCATTGTAAAAATTTGTACTTTTAAGGTGGAAGGCGAGTATTTGCCCTGTTATGCCACTTCCGTGTTAGAGGAGGTATCTCTCTTTACTCGAGGTAATCCAGACAATCTGTCATATAGTGGAAGAATCTGATAGGAGCAGAATGCCTGGTGAACCACATGGTTTGAATGAAGCATCAGATGTGGTGTTGCATAGATTAAGTTTTGCAACATCATCATTTAGGCTGACATGTTTCCTTCTGCTGAGTTGGAAGAACATGTAGTCGACAATGTTGATGCACTCAGAAGACGTTCGTTATTGTCTCCATCAAGTAAATGGCTATGATTATAATGGTAACGATGATGATGATGACATTCATTTAATTGTTCATTACTCAACAATTATGATCGGATTACAAATATTTTGGGGGCCGATGACCTAGAAGTTAGGCCCTTTAAACAACAAGCATCATCATCACAAATACTTTTGAATAAACATGTTTAAGATTTTTAGTTGATTTAAATCAAGTTGTTCATATTGATGAATTATTAATCACAACAACAAGATTGATTCAAACAACTTCAGTTTTATTTATTGCAAAATATATCAGTTCCCCTAAAGTGAATGACTGCACGTACCGTGAATTACAAATTTTCACAAGGTGCGGACCATGTATGAAACGAAATCAATTAAGAGGCATTGATTCAACTTCAGTGACTAATATTCCGACACAAGGAAGGGACGTATTAGTAGAGCTGATGGTGGAGAATGTTGAGTGATTCTTCGTTTACGACTATTACAATTCCGTTCAGTAGATTATAATGGATATTGATTTTTATATTTCATTACAATTCCTCTATTGTCTTACTGTTGGAGGATGTATAACGTCAGACCAGTCGTAACCTTAAAGAATATATATGCGAATATACAAAGAATGGGGAAGGATTAATTAACCACTTTCAATAAGCATTCGGATATTACAAGTTCAGAAACGATAGCTCCTTTAATTTATATTTCCAACGCGACTCATTGTAGTTGACCTAGAAGAAATTTCATCTCCACGAATCGCAGTGGTTGGGTTAACTGGTGGGAAAACTCGCCTTTGCCAGTCATTAATAAACACCTTGCCATTACTCCTCATACACAGCTAGTTGGATTCGTTACCTTCAGAAAGCAAGGTGATGTTTTGAACGGTGTTAGAACTAGGCAAGTTTGGTAGGATCTCTTTGAAACCCAGTAAATCGAAATATGCTTCAAGGATATCAGGGTGGATGCAAATTATATTATTAAAGGCTAACGGCAATGCTTGAAGTTTACTGTGCAGGTCACGCAGCTTCAGGAGCGAAAAATAAACTATCTTTATTATCAGTACATCCACGTACCTTTTATCAAACACGAGCGTTATTATTTTTTACCATATTTACTAGTAAGCAGGACTAATCTGACGCGATGTAGCGATGGAATCAACAGGCAGGAAACGTTCTAAATTGTAAACTGATTGTCCAATCCAGGTAACTATTGTCAATATTTAGTTCATTATGCAAAATACTCACTCTAATGATAATTTACAAAGTAAAGCGTGAGAAACGTAATTCCGGCGTGCACCAACCACACCGGATACCATTTCGTCCTTTCGCCACGAAGCCTCTTATGTGACAATGTTGAGGGGAAAAAATACTGACCCGCAGCACAAGTATCAGTTACAACGCAAGTTTGACATAGTTCATGCGATACTGAACCTAAGATGACAGAACCTTTCTGGTCAGAATTTCAAGCTGAAATATTATCACATAGCGGTTTTTCTAGGCACAATGACGATATATTGCATTGCATCTAAGGCAGTGTACTTTAAAAATTTTGATATAAAATCTAGCGGTGTTTATAAATTCCCCTTTCTCTTTGTTGCCATCCATACAGATGAGGAATCTCAAACTTTGAAGTCAGGAACTGTTGAAATGCCAAAGTATGTACTGTAGTTCAATATGCAGTCATGTTGATGTAGAGTGCAGGACGAATCATCGAAAGGCACATTGTGAAATATTTCCCGCACCATAAAGGCCAACGTGTATATTCTGAAGTAGTAATATCTAAAGGCAGTAGCATATAAGTAATGTTAAGCCATATACTATTTATTAGGAGATTTTCAGGATTGTAATGCTCCTCCTCCAGGATTTCTGTAACATAATATCTTGTACTGTGGACGCCATAAATATAAAACAAAATCAGGCCGAGGGTATTTCGAAAATGGAGAAATGCTTCTTTTAAAAGTGCAGTAAATGTCTCCGGTGACTTCTTACCTGAATAACTTCATTTAACAATTCCATTTTCTGCTCTTAGCATCTAGTCCTTAACGTTATAACTTATACAGTCCATCTCGTGGAGAAAAGAAAACAGTTTTGGTGAAAGTTTCCCACTTTGTGATATTACGAGAGTGATGGTACGCAGATGTGGAGTTGGATCTTCCAGCCGTGGAGCCTCAGTGAATGGAGGATCAAAGCTCAAGGTAGAGTTCAGTAAAAAAAAGTTATTGTGGAGACCAAGGTTCTACAAGAAACGTAGGCTCGTCGAGGAGTATGTTCGTAAGTAAGACGGTCCGCAACCTATATAGATCTAAACTCATAATTTTTAACCCTTCCAGCGCTTAATGTAATCCCGCACGAATTGTAAATTCTGGTTAACAATTAATGTGCGTGCGATGCAACCGCCAGTGCAAAAATATTTAATAGATTTGCCCTTACTAAATGTTTGTTTGTTAGCTTGCTTTCAGGAGATTGGTGTTTTGGCAGCCGTGAAGAAGGTTTCTGTGGTGTTCGATATTCGTTTCCAGAAAAGATCGTAACTGTACCTTAAATAAAGCCATTGCACTTACCTCCCTTCTCCTAGCCCATTTCCGCATTGTACCAGCGAGAGTCTATATGAGTTAGTGAGACATTAACCCATCAGAAAAATAGAAATTCTCCATTTCATGATGAAAGTGTGTTCTTCATTTGTTTTCAATACGGATAGATTATATTTCGCAGGGAATACACATTGAAGCATATTTGAAATTGGCCTTTTTTAAAATCAGGATTGCAGGTATGAGAGTGTCCCAATGTCAGGTTGACGACATCCTCAAGCCGTATTGCTTGGCTTCTTTTGACCGCACCTTTCAACTAAAAAGTTTAAGGAATGATCGCACCCATTCTTTATAACGTACGATATAGACCGATCCTGAGCTGAACATGCTAAGAATACTCTCCGAATTCGAACCAGAATCCTGTGCTCGTTTTATCATTGCGTTAACTGGTTCCGCTAGGATGGTGAACACACAAGGGAGAAACGTACAACATGTACAGGGTGGACCAGAAGTCACGATCGGAAAGTATTTCAAGTAACTTAATATATAGTTTCGCGGTTACATGGATCCGGATATGTGTTCTAGGTTGTGAATAATGTTCGTCCCTGCCCGTATTACGTCTGTATTCTAGTAGATATTACTCAAATTACAACAATGCAGGCGATAAATTATATGGTTTATTCCATGAAAATACGGCATGATGCATTTAAGCGTTCAATGACTTCAGTATCGTTGTCATATTTCTTGGGTCTTCTACTGCGTGGTGCATCTAACACAGACCCAGTTGCAAATGTCTTTCTTTCGACTTTCCGGTGATCGGACTCCATTGGGGCTTCTTTATTGAAGCGATTAAAAACGTTTCCTCTAATTTTATCCCCTTCGTTCACTTTCATTCACCCATACGCTAAGAATAATACTTTTTCAATTGAGGATGTGGTTGTATACACCAATATAGCACAAATGCTTACGACAGTATCACTTTGGTAGCAGTCACCAGAGCCATAAGCAAAACAGAACACGATCACATGCCGTATTTTCACGGAGTGACGCATAGCAATTAGCGCCTGCATCTGCATTGTTGTAATTTGAGTGATCTCTATCAGAAGACAGACGTACAGATGGACATTATTCTCAACCTACAACACACTTCCAGATCCATGTAACCGCGAAACTATATGTTAAGTTACTTAAAATACTTCCCGATCGTGACTTCCTGCTCACCCTGTAGAAATGACTGTCCTTGGAGACATCTACTAGGCAAGAAGTGGACTACTATAAATTTTCATGACGGCTACACGATATCTAACTATCGGCAATGTCAGAAACTAAAACGATCGCTCTCTGAAAAATTATAAACTACATCTGAGTTTTTCCGACTTTCCTTCCACTTTTTATTCTCCTTCTAGGTTTGCGATCGTCTTCCCCACACCCTGGTAGTGTTGCGGGTGTAATCTATCACGCACATGTGGACTTCTCTGTTTTACAGCCGGATGCCACTCCTTATGCAAACCTTGCATGGGGACTGTATTTTATTACCAAATGATTGCGTAGTGATTGATGGCGACGCGTGCTGTATATATATGAAAGTATATGTATAAAGACCAGAGTTTACTAGTTCTTGATGGATACAAGAAAGCATTTCCTAGCAGACAAAGTAGGGATCCCCATACTACGAAAGATATCAAATTAAGCAATTTCCTAAATTGTGCCGAAAGCTGATAGGCCAAACTGAATCCCTCCCTACCATTTTATACTTTTCAGAAGATGATCCATGAAATGAAATGTCGTATGGCTTTTAGTGCCGGGATATCCCAGGACGGGTTCGGCTCGCCAGGTGCAGGTCTTTCTATTTGACTCCCGTAGGCGACCTGCGCGTCGTGATGAGAATGAAATGATGATGAAGACAACATATACACCCAAACCCCGTGCCGTAGGAATTAACCAATTAAGGTTAAAATCCTCGACCCAGCCGGGAATCAAACCCAGGACCCTCTGAACCGAAGGCCAGTACGCTGACCGTTCATCCAAGGAGTCAAAGATGATCCGTGTAAACTACGAACATCCCTGTAAGTACCCTGAACCAAGAACTCATTCTACCATTAATTCTAACTGAAGCCCAATTGTAAACATAAATAATTTCGAAAAATCTCTTCTTGTCTAAATTCAGTTCAGGAAAAACCGCCTAAAATCGCTCGTTTCTTTACTCGTTTTCTTTTTATTCATATCCAAGCCAAATTAATTCATTTACATAATTATTTCTTTAATTTGTTCCTTGGTTCAATACCCTCAGGCGTTTTTCATTTTTGAAAATGTCCACACCGAATGTAGTTATAAGAGCTTAAGTGAAATTCTGCATTGACTCACATTAGTACTCGTAGTGATGTTGAAGTGAAATAAAACTCGAAGCTCATATCACTAGAATGTTTTCAACATTGAGTTGCTAGCCTGAATGGCTAGAACTGTGGATTTGTGTATGTGCCTCTTGGCACAGGCCAAATCAAAATATAGCTCCCACTGAAATTTCTATTTCATTTATGGCCGTGACAGTCTGAAAACTGTTAAGGTTTGAATGGTGCTAAGTAATTGTCTGGGTGCAGTAAAAGGTGCTACTTGCAGTACCAGCAGTGCTTCAAAGTCAATTTATAGCTCAGTGAAGGAAATCAATGGTGAACTACTACGCCATTAATCTTGCTTAAGGGCACATGTCTGTGAAAAACACAGTAAAGTTGTAAAAAATCACTATTTTTGCATTCATAATTTGGAAAGAAATACTTATTCCAAGTGGACAAAAATTATAATATGCTATGAATGAATATTGTAAATTGTTATTAGCATTTTAGATACTGGTTATACTTCATGATTATTTTTATGACAGTTTATTAATATTCTAAATTATACACTTTACTGGAGACCAATACAAACTGAAAAATGTAAGTCCAATATCTCAGGAACTATTAAACATAGACCAATGTAATTTATCACACTCAGTGAGTAATTGACTTAATTATGAATTCAAATCACGAATGTAGCTGTATTTATGAATAATAAGACAAAGACAGAGACACTTCCGTACAGGCCATGAAGGCCCTTGGAGGAGTGGAAGGTAAAGGCTTCCACCATTGTTAACCGCGGCACGTGATGGGGTAAAGTGGTGAGTTCTACGCCAGGCCGCCTTTGCCCCCAGGAATTAACCTGGTACTCTATTTTGGTGTAGGCTGAGTGAACCTCAGGGCCATATGCACCTCCGGAAGTGGAAATCTCGTTTCTTAAATTTTACGACTTCCCGACGGGGATTCGGACCCACGTACTTCCGGGCGAACCGAGCACGCATTTACCGCCTCGGCCAGGCAGCCCCTATTTGTGAATAATAGGCCATAAAATACTCTACAAACTTTGAGAAAATTTGAATAGTAATATTTGAAATGTTCCTACATAAAGCTATTTTGTCAAATATCAGGTGAATATCAACATCAGGGACTGGAAGAAACTCTATATTGACAACATATTAATGATGACTTATAGGAATTCCCCCAGTTTAACTTACGTCAATAGGTTCCATACAAAAATGACAGCAGTCTAATAAGTGTAATTATTCCAGCATTTTAGAACGGCACCCACAACAATACATATCGGTGACATAAGGTGGCGTCTTCATCCTGATTTTGTTTGGATTTTATCAAAGACATTTTAAAACCTATAAACTATCAAGCAACGTATTTTAAAACGGCTTTTATTTTAATATGATATTGTGCATGTTTCTTATGTTTTTACTTCTTACTCCGTTTACCCTCCAAGGTTGGTTATTCCCTCGGACTCATCGAGGGATCCTACCTCTACCCCCTCAAGGGCAGTGTCCTGGAGCGTAAGACTTTGGGTCAGATATGAAATTGTGGAGGAGGACCAGTTCCTCGCCCAGGCGGCCTCACCTGCTATGCTGAACATGGGCCTTGTATGGGATGATCGGAAGGGATCGACAAGGAAGAGGGAAGGAAGCGGCCGTGGCCTTAATTTAGGTACCATCCCGCCATTTGCCTGGGGAAGTAGTGGGAAACCACGGAAAACAAATTCGAGGATGGCTGAAGTGGGAATCGAAACCCTCTCTACTCAGTTAACCTCTCCCGTTCCAGCCCTCGAACCACTTTTCGAATTTCGTGCCAGAGATGGGAATCAAAACCGAGCCTCGGGGAGTAGCACCACAGAGGCGGGCATGTTTTAATGTGTACCTTTGTAAAGAACGTATCACATTTAGAGTGAACAATTTCATTTTAAGCTGAAATGGCTCAAATAAGAGCCGAAACATGTCCTAGAAGTGTAAAAGAAGCTAACAATATAATTATTATGACAAATATCGAATAGGCGGATCAAAAAATTAAAATCTTTCAAAGAATTTATTTTTTAACAGATGAAGGTTAAAATCCCCGACCCTACCAGGAATCAAACTAGGCACCCTCTGGACCAAAGGCCAGCAAGCTTATCATATAGCCATAGAGCCGGATACATTGCAGATCAATGATAATCGATGATAATTGATTGATTAATTGACTGATTGATTCATCGATCGATCTTCATTTAAATAAAACACTTCAAAATAAAAACGACGACAAAACATAATAATGAGTACATCGCTTCAGATATGGTTGGTGTCAGGAAGGGCAGCCGGCCATAAAACTGAGCTTAGTTCACATTAGTGCTGGGCCTTGTAATTCAGAAATAAAAACAGGAAAAAGAAGACTTGATTTTATAAGAAAAATAGTAATTCAAACAGGAGTTGAGCTTGCATCCGGGAGATGATGAGTTCGAACCCCACTCTCAGCAGCCCAGAAGATGGTTTTCCGTGGTTTCCCATTTTAAATCCAGGCAAATGCTTGGGCTCTACATTACTTAAGGCCACGGCCGCTTCCTTCCCACTCCGCTTTTCTATCCCACCGTCGCTATAAGACCTATTTGTGTCGGTGAGACGTAAAGCAAATCGTAAACAAACAAAAGATTCAAGAGTAGCAAAATGCGAAAGGAGCGAAACCACACATTGCCACGTATAACCAGGGAGCGGGTACGTCACGGAAATCCTCTGACAGGAAGAGACATGCCAGCTTTTGTGTCTCTAAATGTCAGAAACAACATGAGGGGTCGATATTAATGTCATCATATACACGCTAATTGATTGTCCGGTCAAAGTCGGGTACAACAGTTAGTGTTTTACAAAGAGCTGTCATGAGTACGCTCGTCCACAGTCACGCAATCACGATATCCCGCATGAGAGCAAAAACTGCCCCAGACCATCACACCACCTCCATCGAGTTTCACTGTCGCCACAACGCACTCAAATAAATACCACTCGTCAGGCATCCACCAAGCCCACGCACGCCCATCAGTGACTCATCACTGAATAAAACCTATTTTCACTGTTTTACAGACCAATGACAGCGTTGTTTGCACCACTCTAAACTATGTCGCGCATTCGCTTGTGTGATCAGTGACTCTGAAAACCAAGTCTCTATTTCCTCTCGACGGATCTTTCTTTCCACTGAGCTCTGTCCATGAGGTTACGCAGTGGTCGATACGTACAGTATGACGACTGGTTCGTATATTACACTTTAGATCTCGTCGGTCCCTGTCAATTAATTTACACTGACTGACAGAGCAAATGCAACACCAAGGAGGACTGGTTCGAAAGGGATGAAAGTTGGGGAAAAAACAGAGACGGCACGGACGAATAAGTGATGTTTATTTCAAACCGATATGCAGGTTACACAATGCGCACGGCATCGACTCAGTAGGATGTAGGACCACCGCGAGCGGCGATGCACGCAGAAACACGTCGAGGTACAGAGTCAATAAGAGTGCGGATAGTGTCCTGAGGGATGGTTCTCCATTCTCTGTCAACCATTTGCCACAGTTGGTCGTCCGTACGAGGCTGGGGCAGAGTTTGCAAACGGCGTCCAATGAGATCCCACACGTGTTCGATTGGTGAGAGATCCGGAGAGTACGCTGGCCACGGAAGCATCTGTACACCTCGTAGAGCCTGTTGGGAGATGCGAGCAGTGTGTGGGCGGGCATTATCCTGCTGAAACAGAGCATTGGGCAGCCCCTGGAGGTACGGGAGTGCCACCGGCCGCAGCACATGCTGCACGTAGCGGTGGGCATTTAACGTGCCTTGAATACGCACTAGAGGTGACGTGGAATCATACGCAATAGCGCCCCAAACCATGATGCCGCGTTGTCTAGCGGTAGGGCGCTCCACAGTTACTGCCGGATTTGACCTTTCTCCACGCCGACGCCACACTCGTCTGCGGTGACTATCACTGACAGAACAGAAGCGTGACTCATCGGAGAACACGACGTTCCGCCATTCCCTCATCCAAGTCGCTCTAGCCCGGCACCATGCCAGGCGTGCACGTCTATGCTGTGGAGTCAATGGTAGTCTTCTGAGCGGACGCCGGGAGTGCAGGCCTCCTTCAACCAATAGACGGGAAATTGTTCTGGTCGATATTGGAACAGCCAGGGTGTCTTGCACATGCTGAAGAATGGCGGTTGACGTGGCGTGCGGGGCTGCCACCGCTTGGCGGCGGATGCGCCGATCCTCGCGTGCTGACGTCACTCGGGCTGCGCCTGGACCCCTCGCACGTGCCACATGTCCCTGCGCCAACCATCTTCGCCACAGGCGCTGCACCGTCGACACATCCCTATGGGTATCGGCTGCGATTTGACGAAGCGACCAACCTGCCCTTCTCAGCCCGATCACCATACCCCTCGTAAAGTCGTCTGTCTGCTGGAAATGCCTCCGTTGACGGCGGCCTGGCATTCTTAGCTATACACGTGTCCTGTGGCACACGACAACACGTTCTACAATGACTGTCGGCTGAGAAATCACGGTACGAAGTGGGCCATTCGCCAACGCCGTGTCCCATTTATCGTTCGCTACGTGCGCAGCACAGCGGCGCATTTCACATCATGAGCATACCTCAGTGACGTCAGTCTACCCTGCAATTGGCATAAAGTTCTGACCACTCCTTCTTGGTGTTGCATTTGCTCTGTCAGTCAGTGTATTAGATCAACCAGAGCGATGATTTGGTTCAGTGCTTTCCGGTCGTTTCCAGTTCAAAATGACATCGCTATTTTCCTTTCTTACTATTTGCTTTAAGTTGCACCGACACAGATAGGTCCTATTGTGCCTATGGGAGATAAAAGGCCTAGGAGTTGGAAGGAAGAGGCCGTGGCCTTAACTAAGGTACAGCCCAAGCACTTGCTTAGTGTGAAAGTGGGAAACTACGGAAAACCATCTTCAGGGCTGCCGACAGTGGGGTTCGAAACCACTGTCTCACAGATGCAAGCTCACAGCTGCGCGCCCCTAACCTCACGGCCAACTCGCCCGGTAATGACATCACTAACAGTGGACCTGGGCACATGTAATAATCGTGAAATCTCTCTGACGGAATTCCCGAACTTGTGCCCCTCCACAATCATGCCACGTTCAAACTCGTTCATTTCTCTACGTTGACTCATTCTGACAGAAAACACATCTATGATGTTGGAGCATTGTTTTCGTATTTATATACCCCCGCATGTACAGCCGGACGTCGCACAGGGTGCGTTGAGTGAGGTGTCCGGATTGTTTTGGCTACATTAATTTTGACATACATTTATGCGCTCGGATTGCAATATCCTGTATTCATAACCCTCCTTTCACTATTTTGTTTCCAAGCAGAAAGAACTAGAATCACAGAAATAAAAATGTTTTCAAATAGAAGATTATAGAGAAAGGCTAGGATATAAAAGGTCAAGATCAGGGCCACTCTAGTAGTGCAATTTCTGCCTGGGAGACTGATTACCTCAGATCGAGTAGGGGTATTTCAGTCGCCTTGACAAAGAATACTGCAATGTATTCGAAACGTCGGCAAACTGTGCGTGATGTGCAGACAAGTACAACACGGTTCAACCCGGAAATTAAATTAAATAAGATTATAGAGGCTATCAGGCGGAATGTCGATTGTTTCTATGAAAATGTATGAATATCTATCTATATTCTTCATAGTTCTTTCTGTTTCAATTTATTATTATTTCCATTTGTTTTTTATGATTTTGCCCTCATTAGATTAATTATCCCTAATTACGTACCCGATAAAGAATGTTTGCTTTGTAATTAAATGTTCTCTCACTTGAACAGAATTACGCATTTGAATTGCTAATTTTGTAATTGATAGCGTATGCTGTGTATGCGGATGCAGATATTGCAGTTTCTGGTTAATGTAGTTGTTGTTGGCTAAGTAATCAGTATTATAGCGCTACCTGAAATTGTTTCAGACTAATCAGGACGTATTCCACGTAGCTGGAAGTCACCTGCTACCTACCACTAAGAGCAAAGTGGCAGCTGCCGGGTTTAATAGCAATAATCACTATGGGCATATCGATCAGCTGATGAAATTACATTAAAGTGAGTGTTTACTCTCGTTCATGTAGAGAAATTACACATGGATACAATGTAACTTATGGCATATACAATTTAAGGGAAATTGGGTGAAAACATTAGACATATTACATTCCAAAAATAACTTTCTCAGATAAAGTATTGTATAATAGCAAATCTGTAGACTAGTCATCTGAAGGTCACTAAAAATCTACATTTCTGGCCATTCAGGCAAGCAACTCAATGTTGAAATGATCCTAGTTATATGAGCTACGAATTTTAGGTTATAAAATATAATAAAGCATGATAATATATTCCTTATTTAGTCCTAAACTTAAAATCTTTTTCGTAATCATCTTTATCCGGTCAATTGTATTAGCAGTTTTCTTTTTTCTACCACTACGAGCGCTAATGTGAGTCAATGCACAGTTTCAGTTAAGCCGTTATAATCATATTCGGTGTGGACATTTTTGAAAAAATCAAAAAATGCCTGAGGGTACTGAACCGACGAACACATTAAAGAAATAATAATGTAAATAAGTTAATTTGAATAGGATTTGAATAAAAAAGAAAAAGAATAAATAAACAAGCGATTTTAGGCTGTTTATCCGGAAGTACATTGAGGGCGGAAGTGATTTTAGAAATTTGTTTTTACTTTGACAGAGCTATCAAAAACTCACAACTTCAACGTTAGGCACAATTGAGGAAATTCCTTAATTTTATGTTTTTCGTTGTATGGGGACTTCTACTTTTCTGCTAAGAAATGTTTTCGACATTAAACTAATTCGAAAATGTATTTATAATTGAAAAGATATAGAATCAATGAAATTTTTTAAGCGTGGGGACATTTCCCTACCTAAAGGGACTTTTCGCTTCTCATAATATAGCGATGTCGGGACAGATTTCTCTATCCACCTCATGACGTAGGCAATTTTTGGCCGAATAACAAATAATTAAATAAACAAATAAATAAAAAAAACTGGTATCAAAGTTGCCGTTGCAAAATCAAATTAACATAAATATGTCCCACATGTCTCTCGGTCTTGGAGAACCAGCAACCATAAGACGTATCTATGTAGGCAATACACTGACTGAATTAAGTCAACTTTTTTCTGTATTTGTTCGGATAAATTCATGACGATGATCTCATCGTGTACAGAGATGCGCATTGTGTGAATCATCTCCTTTATTGTAGCTGTGGTTTCTTTTGCCAGGCAGTCACTGAGTTAGTCATATATATTTTTACAAGCTGCTTTTTTTTTGCTAGGGGCTTTACGTCGCACCGACACAGATAGGTCTTATGGCGACGATGGGATAGGAAAGGCCTAGGAGTTGGAAGGAAGCGGCCGTGGCCTTAATTAAGGTACAGTCCCAGCATTTGCCTGGTGTGAAAATGGGAAACCACGGAAAACCATTACAAGCTGCTTTACGTCGCACCGACACAGATAGGTCTTATGGAGACGATGGGATAGAAAAGATATAGGAGTGGGAAGGAAGTGGCCATGGCCTTATTTAAGGTACAACCCCAGCATTTGCTTGGTGTAAAAAGGGAAAACCACGGAAAACCATCTTCAGGGCTGCCGGCAGTCTAGTCCGAACCCACTATCTCCCGGATTCAAGCTCATAGCTGCGCACCCCTAGCCGTACGGCCAACTCTCCCGGTAGTCATTACTAGAGACGAGAATTATAGGCACTAAAAACCAGTTAAAATAGACAGGCATATAGGCTCTTGAATTAGCCAAAATAGGCATGTAAATAGGCACTAACGTGTAAAATAGGCAACAAAATAGGCATGAAAAATAATTATAATTCAATAACACGCTCAATTACTATAAAAGGAATTTACAACAAGCAACGTTTCAATGTTTTCGGGTAACAATCTTGTTCTCCTGTCGGGCAGAATGTTTTGTACTGAGAGAAATCTCTCAGCATCACAGGAAGTGATTGGACAAAACTTCAATGAAGCCACTTCATCTGGTTTTAATTCAACTGCTTCATCTACCTCACCTCGTAGCACGCTGGCTACTTTTACCGTCGTTTTCATCATGGATTCTGCTGCAGGATTCTTATGGAACTTTTTACTGACAGCAGCTACCTTCCCAGAGGTTCGGACAACATTCCTCCTTGACTTTTTCCACAACCCTAAATGACTCCACCGAGGGAATGCCACTCGTCTCCTACTCGGTGATTGCTCCCGGCAGCTTGTTGAAGTCTGAACATGCTCCAGTTTATGCAGGGGGGATATTAGCTCCCACTATTGTAGTGCACAGGTCTATAGAAAATTGTTGTTGGTCGCTGTTCACAGTGGACTGGTAGAACAGCTGCGATGACAACGCTTTCTGTACTCGTGTCAAATGCATCGCAGTATTTCTATGTTAATCTATATGGTATTTTTTCACATTTGATCTGAAAAATAATACAATTGACTTAAATTACAATGTTCTTATATTCCTACAACTGGGATAATTGGCAATAATGCTTAGTATAAACATAATAATGGCGTATGGCCTCCGGAGAGGCCTGGTGCGGGTCTTTTTCTCGTAGACGGCCTATTACTCGACCTGCATGTCTGTGAACATGAGGGCCTTACCTAGGATGATTTCTAATGCTGAAAACGCCAGACATACCCAGCCTCATATCCATTGGAATTAACCAATTCAGGTTAAAATCCTCGACCTGACCGGGAATCGAACCCGGGACCATGTGAACCTAAGGCCAGTACGCTGACCATTCAGCCAACGAGTCGGACAGTATAAACATGCATTTGTTTCATTAAAAATAGAGAAAGACTATTAGAGGTGATGTTTCTAGAAGTAAAAACTTTAAAATAGGAACAAGAGAATTCGTAATTTACATGGAAATATGTCCTCCAAAATGTTCAGTTATAATCTAACAGTTTCCTCTCGAGTTCGCAGGGTGAAGAAAGTCATAAAATTGACGCGAAACGATACCTGAGTAGCGTAGAGGAGAGATCCTTCCTATATGGTTGCCAGGGACTCACCAAGCTGCCTCTAGCAGTATTCTTACTTATATAGAAGAATTAAAACGGAGGCACTATATATCTCAGATTTGTGAACATTTTATATGTTGCTATTCGCCTGCTTTGGTCACCCGGGTCAGCTGTCATGAAGACTATTTTATGTTGCCTGCAATAGATCCTGCATCATGTGTGCCCACAAAGCTGCCACCCTCACTGAAAATTAGAAAACCGCGTGATTTGAAATTGTCGTGGCATGCGCCCATAAACTTACTTTTTGTTACAATATAGCAAAACTCTAGATGGGATGCTAGAGGTTACGCACCCCAGACTCTCTTTGCTTCCCCACCCCCAAGCACAACGGGTACAAACCGGACCTCACCAATCCAGACCAACGGTCTTTCCACTGGCCTGGTCTTGTAAAGATAGTCTTTGTAGCCTTGTTAAACACGCTGTGACATTATCCAACCCATGCCATATTGTATGCCTAGCTTCTGTAATAATGTCCTAGCTGCACCACATTCGATCTTCAACCTATGTTTCGCGAAGGCAGAGCGGAAGCGTAATAGAGTTCACTAGAGCCTACACATAGCGCTGGTGAAAGTTACTTACGATTTTTAAAAATTACAATTCTGTGGTGTAGTATTAAGCGTGATTAGCCGCCACCAACGTAGGTCCGGGTTCGATTCCCGGCTCTGACACGAAATTTGAAAAGTGGCACAAGGGCTGGAACGGGGTCCACTAAGACTTGGAAGGTCAACTGAGTGGGTTCGATTCCCACATCACCGGGCGAGTTAGCCGTGCGGTTAGGGGCGCGCAGCTGTGAGCTTGCATCCGGGAGATACTGGGTTCAAATCCCACTGTCGGCAGCCATGAAGATGGTTTTCCGTGGTTTCCCATTTTCGCACCAGGCAAATATTCGGGCTGTGCCTTAATTAAGGCCACGGCCGCTTCCTTCCAACTCCTAGACCTTTCCTATCCCATCGCCGCCATAAGAACTGTCTGTGTCGGTGCGACATAAAGCCGCTAGCAAAAAATAAAATTCCCACCTCAGCCATCCTCGAAGTGATTTTCTGTGGTTTCCCACTTCTCCTCAGGGAAATGCCAAGATGGTACCTAACTTAAAGAAGCAGCCACTTCCTTCCCTCTTATTTGCCTGTCCCAATCTTCCCATGCCTTCACAAGGCCCCTGTTCAGCATAGAAGGTGAGGCTGTCTGGGAAATGTACTAGTCCTCCTCCCCGGTTGTATTCCCCGACCCAAAGTCTCACGCTCCAGGACACTGCCCTTGATACGGTAGAGGTGGGATCCTTCGCTGAGCCCGAGGGAAAAATCTACCCGGGAGGGTAAACAGATTAAGAAAGAACGAAAGAAAGAAAGAAAGAAGAAAGAAAGAAAGAAAGAAAGAAAGAAAGAAAGAAAATATTTCATTTGTAAATCTGTATTTTCGCAGGAATTGAATCCGAGTTCAAATTACCGATTTTTAATTTTCATCCACTCTGTGACAAGAGACCATCGGCGTTCTAACTCCTCGTTCAGTAATAAAATGATTATCTACATTTTAGTATTATTGAAAGTTCACGGCTAATACAGCATTGCAACAAAATAACTTTCCACAATACGTAAATTAATTGGCCTATAAATGCTACAATGAAATGCGATCATAGTTCAATCACAAAAAAGGTAAAAGGAACAAACGAACTTACCAAGCTTGGCAGAAGACTACCTTTCCATATGTAGTGAAATTGGGATCCCCTGTGATCCACCGCTTCAGCCAAGTAGGACTTCGACGATTTTTCTTTGCAATTACATTCTTTACGTCATGCCGACACAGATAGGTCTATGGGGATGATGGGATGGGAAAGGCCTAGGAGTGGGAAGTAAGCGACAGTGGCCTTAATTAAGGTACTGCCCCAGCATTTGCCTGGTGTGAAAATGGGAAACCACGGAAAACCGTCCTCAGGGCTGCCGACAGTGTGCTCGAGTCCATTATCTCCCGGATGCAAGCTCACAGCTGCGCGCTCCTAAGCGCACATCCAACTTGCCCGATGATTTTTCTTCGGGCATTGCCACAGAAACCCTTCTTCTTCACAATAAATCATAACACGTTCTGAAGACAAAGCGTACGCGTAGAACAGTTCACATCGAGAAGGAGGTATAAGGGTTCGACGTTGATTGGTTCTCGCATATGTCTTAGAATGTTGGAGGGGTTGAAGGCTTCGAGGTCAAATTGTTCCTTGTTTCTCCTTACGCACGTTTCCCAAGAACTATTTCTGGTGACTTCCAAGAATTCCCATTTTTGTTTGTGGGATAAACAGATCTTGAGAAATGGGAAGATATTACTGTCGAGCACATCGGTTACCATACAATGCAGTGGTAGAAAACCGGATTCTTTAAAATAGATTAAAAGGCATCGAATAGGCATCAAGTAGGCAATTATACTCCAAATAGGCACAAACCCCTGAAATAGGCATTTATAGGCGCAATAAAACCAACTAAATCTAGCTTAAAGGAACCTGAAACGGATTTATATCTCAAAAGCCTACGTTTCTGAACACAGGAATAAAATAGGCAAATAGGCAAATTCCCGTCTCTAGTCATTACGTAGCATGATGAGATGGGTTATATGGTTTAGTTTTCATGGCAGCTTAAGTTATTTTGAAATACAGTATTGATGCAATATTTTTACTTATTGTTTCGACGAAAAATAGCATTACGGTTTGAAGTCGAAAAACTCAGAACCAACGTCGAAATCAAAAGAATTATGGAAGGGTGGTTGAAAGGGAAAAATAATAAAAATTTTAAGGGTCTTTAATAGCAGATACAAGAGACAATATTGTGGCCGATGGTACTATAGATCTGAAATATAAACATTCATAACGTGCACAATATTGATGTATACTCATTAATAATAATGTAATCGGTTGGAAATATAAATCCCCGACTATTAGCACGACTAAAACTAGAAAGTTGGTGCACGGCAGTTTATCTACACTTGGCCACAAAATAGTGCACTTCAGTGCTTTCAGAATGAGTTTAAGTTGTAACATTCCCTAAAAGTTGCCATAAATGATGTTTGTCACCTATTTACATAATAAATATACACAAAATGTTTTTGCAACTGTTTATTGGACAAATATTTGTATTAAATAGTAAGACAAGAAATATATTATTACAAAGTGCTACGACACAGGTGACGAATAAAAAGACTGATGTTGATTCTTTCATAAAAATGTCAGTTTAGTGTTTGAACGCCCGGCCTTACATATTCAAAATTTGTCAAGAGCCCTCTATCTACTGATATACATCAGTGCCAATTCGGATTACGCTACGCACAGCATGTCGGTCTATAGATAAAAAAGAGCGCAGGTTTAAACTCTGCAGAAGGGGTAGAAATTTTTAAACGGTAGAAAAATAGCAATTTCACTGTCCATGCCGTGCGATATCGGCATGTAAAAGATAGTCCGTGACAGATTTGGTGCTCACACGACAAATCTATCAATCTCCCGTCCTGGAGATTTTCCGCTAATGTAATTCATGACAGTGCTAAGTTATTTATTTAAAGTGACTGTGATTATTGTGTTTTGAACATTTACTGAATTGCTACGTTATGATACATTGTTAATTTTTTGCCTGTATTCAATGTGCTAGTTGTTTTAAGATCTTCGAAAATTGGCTGATGATGACACTTAAAATGTGTTGAAACCGGTCCCATTAAACAGGTTGTAACTACTTCTTACCATCTTATTACGGAGTATTGAAAGGTGGATCCTAACCTATTATATTGTACATCTTAGTGCTAAGTTATGTATAACATTTAGCACTAAAATTAGAAAATTAGGATGAGAGGTCCTCCAAATGTTTACGCCGAACATGTCCTCGGACACTCCCGGCACTAAAAGCCATGCGCCATTTCAATGTTTACGCTGAGTTATTTATCTCATCTTTGCACAAAGAGGAACAGACATACAATAACGGAGAGCATCGCAATATACCAAAACAATATATGTAGTACAGGCGACAAAGGAAATTAAAGAGGAATTTGAAAAGGGAAGAAGGAGAGAACATCAAAACCATGAGATTTGCCGATGATATTGTTATTTTATCCGAGTCTGAAGAAGATCTGGTGAAATTTCTCAGTGGTATGAATAGAGTTTACTGGAAGCAGTACAAGATCAAAATAAATACAGTAGGCTCAGATTACTAATTGAAGTTTTAAAGGAAGTAGATGAATGTTGTTGCTTGGGTAGTAAAATAACTAACGCTGAAAGATGTAAGGAGGAGATAACATACGGACTAGCAAAAGAAGGAAAGCCTTTCTTAAGAAAAGAAATTTTCTCACTTCGAACATTGATATAAAAATTCGAATGGTATTTTTGAAGACTTTCGTCTGGAGCGTAGTAGTATATGGTAGTGAAACATGGACGATAACTAGCTCAGAAAGAAAGAAAGAAAGAAAGAGAATAGAAACTTTTTAAATGTGGTGTTACAGAAGAATGCTAAGAGTGAGACGGGTAGATCGAATCACGAATGAAGGGATATTGAATCGAATTGGTGGGAGGAGATCGATTTGGATAAATTTTATCAGAAGAAGAGAATGATAGGGCGCATTTTATGACACCCAGGATTTGTTCAGTTGGTTTTTGAGGGAAGTGTAGTTAGGGGTAGACCAAGGTATACAGTAAATATGTGACAAGCTGACTAAATAATGCAGATGTAGGATGTAGTAGTTACGTAGAAATGATAAGGTTAGCACGGGATAGGATGGGATGGAAAGCTGCATCAAACCAGTCGATGGACTGATGACTAAAACAAGTGTTTAAAACCACGGCTCCGTACATGACAGATACCAAAGTAGAAGAACGTGTATAATGTAAAAGAACGCATCCAGTCACCATAATTCTGTACGGAATATACAATACCTTTAAATTTATTAGGTTCTAAACAAATTAATATTTTTCCTGGGAACTTATTTATTTATTTATTTACTCATTTATTTATTTATTTATTTATTTATTTATTTATTTATTTATTTATTTATTTATTTATTTATTTATTTATTTATTTATTTACCTATTATAACGTCTTTTACATGCCCCCGTGGCTCAGACGGCAGTGCTTCGGCCTCTCACTACTGGATACCGTGGTTCAAATCTCGGTCAGCCAATGTGAGATTTGTGCTGGACAAAGCGGATGCGGGAGACGTTTTTCTCCGGCTACTCCGGTTTTCCCTGCCATCTTTCATTCCAGCAACACTCTCCATTCTCATTTCATAGCATCTATCAGTCATTACTAAATCACTTTGGGAGTGGCGACCCCATCGTAGTAATAGCCTACTGTATATATGATTCATTCATTACATCCCCGACCCGGCAATGAGTGGAAAACAGGTTGTAGGTTTTCATTTTCAACGTCTTTTACAATTAACCACATAGAAATTCTCATTTTATAACTGTTACTTAGAACTTTTTACAGATGCATTAGCTTATAATCTAAAATACTCTAATTGCATTGCACTATATATTCATACACTCACGCTCAGATTTTCACATACATAGAAGAGTTTAAATAGTATAATGTGCATTAACCAATATAAATATCTGTAACCTGATAATCTTGTTCACGCACAATGATTATACATATTACCTAACCATCAACTAGGTCCACATGTACAAATATAACTGCTTGCTTGTTGTTTAAAGGGGCCTAACATCGAAGGTCATCGGCCCGACAAATATAACCTCTCGCCCTCTATGCTCATTCAGACGCCTAGCTGTACCATGCACACGTCAGCCGGTAGCTTTGAACAGGCAGCCCCGGCAAGATGTTTTAAATGTAGCTAATGAGTCACTGTCCCAGGCACAACAAAATAGTTGTACAGCACATAGATAGAGCGGTAGAGAAGAATATCCAGGATGGAGCCAGCACAAGTGTTACAGTTATGAAAAGAGGAGAGAAAGTGAAATTTAGAGGAAATATACTGAAGCATTAACACAACCATGTAATATTTACGTCTTTTATTTGACATAATTGGAAGTATTTCCCGTTTCGTCCGCCTCGGTAATGTAGAGTTAACTGTGATTAACTGCCACCACCCGGAGGTCTGGGTTCGATCCGGCTCTGCCACGAAGGGGTCCACTCAACATGGGGTCAACTCAGCATCGGGAGGTCAACTGACTAGAGAGGTGTTTCTATTCCCGCCTCAGCCATCCTCACAATGGTTTTATATGATTTCCCACTTCTTCAACAGGCAAATGCCAGGATAATACCTTACTTAAGGCCATGGCCGCCTCCTTTCCTCTTCCTTGTCTATCTCTTCCAGTCTTCCCATTCCTCATAAGGCTCCTGCCTGGGCGAGCTACTGGTCCTCCTCCCCAATTGTATATACCGACCAAAAACTCTCACACTACAAGATATAGCCTCCTTCTAGACTTCACAACACTGATACAGCTCGGTCTATAAGGGGACAGGGAAAAGTGCTAGCATTCACAATTAAAGAAAATAAATTTTCGTACTGCGTATTTACTGAATTCTGAGGATATGTTTGAAAAATTCTCTACGTTAGCACCTCTTTCACGTGTGTTCTACTTCAAAACACGAGACGAATTTAATGTAAACTTTTTTGAAGTCCAGTACCACTTAATCCAAGAACAAAGAGTTACGATAAAAATAGCTGTAATTTTCCGACTCAGAGTACAGAAAGAAAATGAACTTAGGCTCCGGTACAGGTCAGGTAAAAATAAAATTCTGGGCTGTTCTTAAACTTACAAAGCAGATGTGCTCGATTCCCACGCATCCAGGACAGAAGCATTCTCGTTAAGTACAGGATAGGAGCGACGACAACAACTACGAAGTTACACCTTTTAAATATCATTTGTTTTCGTTTTTATGAAAACGGAATGTTATGTCCATATTTTCATACACCGTAATTATAGTTATGGCTTTTATAACAATTATGTAATATTCTCAACAAATTCTCATGAATGCAAATGCAACCTTCGCCTCTGTGGTGTAGTGGTTAATGTGATTAGCTGCCACCCCCAGAGGTCCGGGTTCGATTCCCGGTTCTGCCACGAAATTTGAAAAGTGGTACGAAGGCTGGAACGGGGTCCATTCAGCCTCGGGAGGTCAACTGAGTAGAGGTGGATTCGATTCCCACCCCAGCCATCCTGGAAGTGGTTTTCCGTGGTTTCCCCACTTCTCCTCCAGGCAAATGCTGGGATGGTACCTAACTTAAGCCCAAGGCCGCTTCCTTCCCTCTTCCTTGTTTATGCCTTTCAATCTTCCCATTCACCGCCAAGACCCCTGTTCAGCATGGCAGGTGAGGCCACCTGGGCGAGGTACTGGTCATCCTCCACAGTTGTATCCCCTGACCCAGAGTCTCACGCTCCAGGACAATGCCCTTGAGGCGGTAGGGGTGGGATCCCTCGCTGAGTCCGAGGGAAAAGCCAACCCTGGGGGATAAGCAGATTAAGAATAAGAAGAAGAAGAAGAAGATGTAAATGCAACCCTTAAATGCGCCGCATTGTCTGTCTGCAAAGGGAAATTTAGGTTGTGAAAGGCAGAGGATATCCTAGGACTACCAAATAGTCCAGAATGAATTAGTAAACTCGGTTTTAAACATGACTATGTCGGATTTTGGCACTACAGCCCTCATATATGATCAAAGAGGACACTTCGATCCATGTACAATTGCCTGATGCTTCCAATTTCAATTCTGATTTGTCAGTTAATCCACGTTCATAGAATTCCCTGTTTTTATTTTGTCTAATTAAGAACTCACACATTCTGGTAGGTAGTAGCTTTATTTCACTGAGATGTTCAGTGGTTCATTTCCTGGAAATGATAGGTTTCTTCAGTATGGTGTTTCTGGGTGTCATTTAGATTGTCTGTCAAATCTTCATCCCGCAGACTGGTTGTATTCTCAAAACTCATCTCCAAATCGTATGCCTTTATAATGGAAACAGTCGTGCCCCGAGTGTCATTAATCACCATCCACAACTCAGTTGCTCCCATACTGTCACAGCCATAAATCAGACTGACAATTCAGTGAAGGTTACCAAGAGACAGATGCAGAAATATTGCACAACAGGCTATCATCTAGATTATCATACCTCAAGGACCATAGTACGCCTTAGTTTGATTCCTGGATTTTCTGTTCCAACAAGCCCAGTTACGCGGGCTTCCAGTCACCTCAATAACTTACACTAACGGACAGTTCACATGCCTGTTATATGGCTGATGACTAAATTTAACTATGGCCAACAAGTTAAAAAAATTCTTACAATAACTGTATGATGTTCACGTAGTGAGAAATTATGAGCTCCTTTTGTTGTCGAGTCTACATTCTATTGCAAGTTTAAAAACATTTCAATTAACTGGCCGCCGAGTCATCTTAGCTAAATGTTTGATATGGAAATGAGCTCCATGGGGCAAGTGAACCAGTTATAAAACTTTCCATCCCTAACATTATTTTCTTTACTTGCAACTTTCGGGATTACGTGACGTATTCGTACACCCACTTTAATACTGTGTGGAAGAAGCGACAGGTGAATTTTGAGAGGGTGGTGCGTAGTACATACTTTCCTGCAAGTTTGTTCAGTGCAATGTAAGTTTTGATTTATAATAACCCCCAGGCTCTTTATAGACATGTTTAATGGTATCTCACACCGTTGATTATGATTCGGAGTGGAGATCTTCATTTAGAACACCCATTGTTCTATAGGTAACATCAAACAATGTGAAGCTTTAGCACAGTTGTGAATCGGAACTGGTTACTACATGATAAACTTTATGAAGAAGGAGAGTGGAACACTATAAGTAAAGAAAAGTTTCAAGTGATAGGAGCAGAGCTGTGAAAAGAAAACCGGAGGATGGGATGCAAGACAATCCAAAATAATTTGTCATATAAAATAGGAGTGCATTCAATAACTTCGAAGGCTTAATCCCGCAAGTTCATTTTCAAGTCCATACAAAAAACATGTTCTGAAACACTATTTTACAAACTTGAAATATTCATCAATCAATCACTACCGATCTGCATTTAGGGCAGTCGCCCAAGTGGCAGATTCCCTATCTGTCGTTTTTCTAGCCTTTTTTTAAATGATTGCAAGGAAATTTGAAATTTTTTGTACATCTCCCTTGGTAAGTTATTCCAATGCCTATCTCCCCTTCCTATAAACGAATATTTGCCCCAATTTGTCCCCTTGAATTCCAACTTTATCTTCATATTGTGATCTTTCCTACTTTTAAAGACACCACTCAAATTTATTCCTCCACTGATGTCCTCCCACGCCATCTCTCCACTGACACCTAGGAACACGCCACTTAGTCGAGCAGCTCGTCTCCTTTCTCCCAAGTCTTCCCAGCTCAAACTTTGCAACTTTTTTGTAACGCTACTCTTTTTTTTGGAAATCACCCAGAACAAATCGAGCGGCTTTTCTTTGGATTATTTCCAGTTCCTGAATCAAGTAATCCTGGTTAGGGTCCCATAAACTGGAACCATACTCTAGTTGGGGTCTCACCAGAGACAAACATGCTCTCTCCTTTACATCCTTACTACAACCCATAAATGCCCTCATAACCATGTGCAGAGATCTCTACCCTTTATTTACAATCATATTTATGTGATTACCCCAATCAAGAACTTTCCTTATATTAATACCTAGGTATTTACAATGATCCCCAAAGGGAACTTGTTGTGTGTCCTTCGCGATATCAGCTCTGCGCCTGATAGCTATGCAACACGCCGTAGCCCGGATCTTTCCAGACTCTACGAGGTTACTGCCGTGCGCTTGCTTGTGACGTCAGCCAGCGCTATAAAAGGAGCAGCATTCCGCTACTTCCCAGGACTCCCCAGTGTCTAACGCCAGATTACACTGCAAGTCGAACACGGAGGCTATCCCTCTTAAACATGTGTATCGAACAGGTGGACTGAATTCTGGTTGTGAGGTTTCACCTCTAGGCACTGCCTTACCTCCCGCTTCCTGTAACCACGTCGAGCCCCGATGTCAGTATTCTACTCATCCCACAGTCCTCACATATGCTCCGACATCAACATTAGTATTCTACTAATTGTGAATATTTATGTCAGCTCCTGACAAGCCTATGGCAATTACTAGCATTCTGTTAGTACGAACTTTCATTGAAAGTTACACTAGTAATTCTACAAGGCAGATAGTTTTCGACTATCTTGAACTCTCTCTTATTTGACAGACTATCTCCGCAAGATAGATTCGTGTGTATATAGAACTCTCATGTATATAAAGTATATATTTCAACAGACCCTCAGTCTTCTGTTATATCATCATTAACTGCGTACAAGTTCATCCAGCTTCAAGAAAAGTTTAGTTATATTTATGTACATATTGTGTAAAAACTTACTGAAGCAATAAATTTATGTTGTGTTTCTGTACACCGATTCCTTGTATACAACAGAACTTTCACCCCATCAACGCAGTAATTAAAACTGAGAGGACTTTTCCTCTTTGTGAAACTGACAACCTGACTTTTATCCCCGTTTATCATCATACCATTGCCTACTGTCCATCTCACAACATTATCGAGGTCATTTTGCAGTTGCTCACAATCTTGTAACATATTTATTTATCTGTTCAGAAAAACATCATCTGCGAAAAGCCTTATCTCTGATTCCACTTCTTTACACATATCATTGATATATATGTAGAAAACATAAATGTCCAATAATACTGCCTTGAGGAACTCCCCTCTTAATTATTAGAGGGACAGATAAAGCTTCACCTACTCTCATTCTCTGAGTTCTATTTTCTAGAAACAGAGCCACCCATTCAGTCACTCTTTTGTCAAGTCCAATAGCACTCATTTTGCCAGTAGTCTCCCATGATCTACCCCCATCAAATGCCTTAGATACAACAACCGCAATACAGTCCAATTGACCTCCTGAATCCAGGATATCTGCTATATCTTGCTGGAATCCTACAAGCTGGGCTTCAGTGGAATAACCTTTCCTAAACCCAAACTGCCTTCTGTCAAACCAGTTATTAATTTCGCAAACATGTCTTGTATAATCAGAAAGAATGCTTTCCCAAAGCTTACATACAATGCATGTCAAACTGACTGGCCTGTAATTTTCAGCTTTATGTCTATCACCCTTTCCTTTATATACAGGGGCAACTATAGCAACTCTCCGTTCATTCGGTTAAGTTCCTTCATGCAAACAATAATCAAACAAGTACTTCAGATATGGTACTACATCCCAACCCATTGTCTTTAGTATATCCCCCGAAACCTTATCAATTCCAGCTGCGTTTCTAGTTTTCAATTTTGTATCTTACTGTTAAGGTCATTGCTGTCATAGGTAAATTTTAATACTTCTTTATTATTAGTCACCTCCTCTATCTGGACATTACCCTTGTAACCAACAATCTTTACATACTACTGACTGAATACTTCTGCCTTTTGAAGATCCTCGCATACACATTCCCCTTGTTCATTAATGATTCCTGGAATGTCCTTCTTGGAACCTGTTTCTGCCTTAAAGTACCTATACATACTCTTCCATTTTTCACTAAAATTTATATGGCCACCAATTATGCTTGGCATCATGTTATCCTTAGCTGACGTCTTTGCTAGATTCAATTTTGGTTTCCCAAATAAATAAATAAATAAATAAATAAATAAATAAATAAATAAATAAATAAATAAATAAATAAATAAATAAATAAATAAATAAATAAATAAATTTCTTCTTACTTCCAAAGCCATTTCTAACTCTATTTCTTTTCAACCTGCACCTCCTTCTCTTTAACTCCCTGTTATAATATAGTGGATTTTTACAATTCCATGCCAACTTTAAAGGTACAAACCTATTTTCACATTCCTCAACAATTGCTTTAAACCCATCCCAGAGTCTGTTAACATTTTTATTTGCCGTTTTCCACCGATCTTATTTACTTCTTAAAAACTTCCTCATGCCTGTTTTATCACCCATATGGTACTGCCTAATAGTCCTAATTTTAATCTCTTCCTTTCTTTCAAATTTATTTTTAAATACCACAAAAACAGCTTCAAGATCACTAACACCATCTATTAGTTCGGTTTTCTATAGAGCTCATCTGGTTTTACCAGCACCACATCCAGAATATTCTCCGCTCTAGTTGGTTCCATCCTTTTCTGAATCAGGTGCACTTCCCATATAAACTTATTTGCCATTTGTTGGTCATGCTTTCTGTCGTTCGCATTACCTTCCCAATTGACATTTGGTAAATTGAGATCAACCGCTACAATCACGTTCATTTCCTTATCGTTTCCCACATAGCTGATTATCTTATCAAATAATTCGGAATCAGCATCTGCGCTACCCTTTCCTGGTCTGTACACTCCAAGGACATCAAGTTGCCTATTATTATTTTTATTAATAGAGATGAGCCTTACCCGTAGAATTTCGTGTTTGTCATCTTTAACTTTCTCGTAGCTTACAAATTCTTCTTTCACGAGTATGAATACTTGCCCTCCTACCTTTCCTATCCTACCTCTACGATACACCCTCCAGTTCCGTATGAAAATTTCTGCATCCATTATATCACCTCTCAGCCATGATTCCACTCCTATTACAATATCTGGTAAGTATATATCTATTAAATTACTTAATTCTATTCCATTCTTTATAATACTTCTACAGTTGAACACTAACAGTTTTATATCATCCCTACTTGATTTCCAGTTCCCTGTTCCTTTACCACCGCTCCCTAGGCCAACCTGTTTCCCTGAATGTACCTCCCTACAACGCTTCTAAACAAATTTTCGTAACTTATATGTACCACTGCATTTTAAGTGAAGGCCGCCTAAGCGCAGATCGCTATCTCCTACCCACCCATTAGGATCTAGAAATCTCACTCCCAGTTTCCCACATACCCACTCCATAGTCTCATTTAAATCCCCAATCACCCTCCAGTCAGTGACCCTCCTACACTGCATTCCACTAATAACAATCTCCGCTTTCTTGAACTTCATCCGTGCTGCATTTACCAGATCCCACACATCTACAACTATGTTGGTACTTATATCAGCTTGCTTTACGTTGTTGGTACCAACGTGAAACACTACCACCTTCTCCTTCCCCTCCTCCCTCTCTTCTGCTTTCCTCAACATCTGCCTCAACCTAATTCCTGGATAACACTCTACCCTGGTACCCTTTTCTCCACACACTTTCCCGACATGTCTAACGATAGAATCCCCCATGACCAGAGCCTCAACCCTACACACCTCCTTTGATCCCCTCCCCTCCTGGTCAGTCCTACCTTTCCTGACAGCTGCAGAAGCTACTTCCTCATCCCTTTTCTCCATCCCATGACCCTGTTCCACCTGTCTTTTCCTATCCACTACTCCACATTTCCCTTTCCTACCTCTTCTCTTTCTCCTACTTCCACACTTCTCGGTAAAAGTTCCATGTTCCTTATCTTCCCTCGGTTGTTCTACCTGCAGTGACTCGTACCGATTTCTCACCGACACCTGTTCTGAATTTTTATCCTGAATGGAGCCCTTAGCCTGCAATCTCCTTCCCCTTAAAACATTAGACCACCTGTCTCTTACAATTCCCCCCTTCCCTTCCCATCCCTCTATTACACCTACTCTATCCTGTACATTGTTTGGAGGCCTACTTTCCTTCCTGTCCTCTGAGAGAATCCTAATTGTCTCCCTCAAGCTCTCCAACTCCTGCCCCATACTCCTTAATGCCTGGCCACACCCACAGTTCCTACACTCACACTGCTTAGCCATTTTTTACTAAATAATGAAAAGAAAAGGAAAAATATCTTACCTAGGCTTAAAATTCACTTACTTTAATGTGGTATTTTATGAAATGTATTTGTACTTAAACTAGAAAAAGAAATGTAATCAAGTTTTGCAAACTAATCTATTTCTTAAAATATTTTATGTTACAAATACCGAAATTCGAAATCATAAGAATGCAGAAAGTTATTAAAAATGTATCAGAAAACGATTAATCATTTAGTGTAAATAATTTCTAAGATAAATATCCTTAAATAATAATTTAGATTTGAAGGTGATGAGTTTTCTAGTTCCCGATTAAACGTTTCATAATTAAATTACAAAATAAACTTTAAAACAGTCCGTCTCTGCGGAGTAGTGGTTAGTGTGATCAGCTTCCTCCCGTGGAGGCCCTGCCAATATTCAGGCACGCTGTTTTACTCGGGACGCGGGAGTAATCCCATCTACCGGAGATGAGTGGCAGCAGAAGAGACAAATCACATCAAAACAATGGCCAATATAATGTTATTGTTGTTATGACTAGAGCCCGGAAGTTAGGCAAAATGCTTTTTTTATCTGACTGGATATATTAAAGAAACAGATAGAGATAAATATGTTTTCGTGCGTTTAGGAAGTGTAGAGACATTTTTTATTTTGCCTTTTTCGCCTATTTTGACTTCCGCTGCCTATCTTAAGATTTAAAGCCTTTTTTGCCTTTTTTGATCTTTATGCTTTTTTTTCTCTGCGATTTACACATCTTAAAAAGCACATAATGAATTTCCGTACATCGAAGCCAAAAAAAGGTTGCACAAATTAAATTACATATTGCCATCTCAAATATCTATTTAGAATATTGTTCCCTGTAAATCGTTTATTTGTTTTCAGGCATTTGAAAGCTTATTTTCTCAACCCATTCATTTAACCTCTGTAAACAGCAGAACCTTCGTTAGTGAAAGAAATGCACAAGCATAATGAATACCAGGAAGGAGAGAGGATGAGTGAACTACGTTTCTTCTCCTTCCTCACACACCTTTTGCTGTGACAATGCGTAATTACCTGGCATTCCCGATTTCGAAATGATAAGATAATGCAGAGGAAGGGAGGAAATCACTTCTGTCGAATAGGTCAAACATAAAAGAAGCTGTTAATCTACTGTTAAACTTGTTAAAGGCAACTCGGGTGTTCGCGCTGACTTATTTATCATGCCGAAATTTTCATTGTTGCTTAGTAAATTACATGGCTATGTTTGCGAATTCGGTTCGGATACGCTTTCTACTGATCGAGCTATACTCTTTTGCAAAATCTGTGAAAAATCTATTAATTACGAAAAAAGTACTTTATAACTCAACATTTCGCAACACCGAAACATAAGTCTAGGTTAAATATTGTTGGACCTAAGATCAACTTAATATCAACAGCAGTTGCAACATCCAGCAGGCAATCTCAGTTTTCCATGGATCTAAGTAAAGCTTTCTTGGACTCCTAAATTCCGTTATGGAAACTGGAAAATCAATCCCTCAGGACGTTTCTTCAGAAGTACACTAAAGAAGAAGTTCCGTCAGAATCCACATTAAGAAAAGCGTATTTGAATATCTCCTTTGAAGAGACCCTGCAGAGGATTCGAAGCAGAGTTGCAGGAAATAAGACCTGGATCGTCATTGATAAAACTACGGATGCAATGGGACGTTACATGGCCAACGTCATCATTGGAACTATGGAAGCAAAGCAAAATGACCTATCATCAGTATTTCTTTTAACGACAGAAGACATGGAGAGAGCAAATGATTCCACAGTGGCGCAGTTGTTCACAAATTCATTAATGTTACTCTGGCCGGATCTAATACGGCATGATGATGCCCTACTTTTTGTCACAGCTGCGGGACCTTACATGAAAGAAGCAGCTACAGCGTTGAAAGTTCTCTTTCCTAAAATGCTCCACCTCAAATGTCTAGTCCATAGACTGCACATAATTGCTGAAGAGATAAGAAGTTTCGAATACCAAGAAAATCTTCCTAAAATCACCCTCCAGAATCCGGGTTTTCAAGGACGTGGCACCAGAGCTCCCTTTACCTCCACAGCCAGTTCTCACCAGATGGGGAACCTGGATCTCAGCAGTCATATATTACAGCAACAATTTGGACAAGATACGTGAGGTACTTTATGCCGTATCAGTAGACGAAGTTGCTTCAGTTCGCGAGGTAAAAAGTTGTTGGCCCTTGAAGAGCTCAGCAATGATCTGGCATTTATAACAGCACATTATAGTGTGATACTGGAAGCAATCTTGAAGTTGGAGAAAAGAGATGATTCGCTGGTATCATCTTTGGCGATCTTCGAAGATGCAGTAAATCAACTGCTGCAAGCACCAGGAGAAAAAGGAAGCAGTGTTAGTGAAGAGTGTAAACGTGTTCTGAGTGCTAATGTGGACATTGAAAAAATGAAGAACATTCGTGATGTTCTGAAAGCTCAAAATTCTGTTTTAACTGGCATGTGTCCTTTCGAATGATCTTGTTTCAAATTTGCGCCAATCACTTCAGTGGAAGTAGAACGTTCCTTTTCCATGATGAAAAACCTTCTTTCTGACAAGCGTCTGTCTATGACAGTTGATACTTTGAAAAAGCACCTTGTTGTTGCTTGTAACCAAGGAAAGTAAGAGTAAGTACGCTAATTATGTGATAAATTTAGAATAAAGAAATGAATGAGTATTTAAAATACGCATTTTCATTAATAATGAGTGAGATTCCTCTTTGCTTTCACCCCTAATAAATGCCTACTTTAAATGCAGTACTGCCTATTTTCAGTATTTCAAGTGCCTTTTTGTCTGCCTATTTTAACCAAAAATAAATGCCTAACTTCCGGGCTCTAGTTATGACCTTTCGATATTAAAGGCCTTCACATTTAGTTTTCTTCCGACTCTGGGATATTAGAGCATCTAATGTAAAGGCGGTCCTTCCTTCTGTTATGGCTCCTTCTTGGCTTTTTCTTCAAGCGATATTTCTTTTACGGTTTTGTCTCATTTTTTATACTCATCTTCATATTTTCCTTATTGGTACGAGCCAATGAGCACGCGGTTTTACAAAGTCAATCATGAAAACAAACATCGCCAGTTAACACGATTAAACAGTATTCCTATTTTAACAATGCTTGACGTTGATATGGACTAAGTAACTAAAGTCTAAATTAACAGAATCGGTGCAGTAAAACAGTATAAGATATAAATCATTGTAACTTGCATTATTTATAACTTTTGTTACGGTATGCAATTCTCTTCGATAGGACCAAAAACGGTAGGTATTTTAACAATATATTTTTGGCACCTTCCCATAAACTACCATTTCATCCAGCGTGAATAAAAGTTATTTATAACCTTGACTGTAGCACCTTTTTCCCTTACTTTATATACCAATTTTCATTAAAGTCTGTTCACACATTTTCTCGTGGTTCGGCATTGATATGAACTTGCCAACAAAATTCAAAATATTATCAAATATCTCTGTTATCATAGCCGGTACGGTAAAAATGTATAAGACTTAAATGATCGGAAATTTAAATCTGTACAACTTTAGTTATGTAGTATTTATCGATACGACCATTAATAACATAAATATTGCAGAATATAACTTTAGGCCTTCCCCTAAACTACTATTTCACTTAGCGTGAATAAAATTATTTATAAGCTAGATTGTAGCACATCATCCCCCAATTTTTCATACCAATTTTTATTAAATTCTCTTCAGCCATTTTTTCGTGATGTCCATACATACTCATAGACAGACAGACGGACAGACAGACAGACAGAGAGACAGACAGACAGAGATGAGGGAAAATTAAAAAGTGCATTGCCTTGTTACTGTGGACATGACCGATACGGAAACACCATTCTCTTTAAATTCTGAGTAATGTGCAGACAAGAGTACTTACCGGCGATGACATATATGTGATAAAACGAAAACGATGACATTGTGGTGGTGGACAGGTGTTCTGTTTTGTACGTTATTCACTCACTTGATTAAATAACAACATTTATTACATTTACGACACTTATAACACATTATTAATACATAATACTGAGTACCAATGGGCTGATGCCCTCAGTAATAGTCAGTCACATGTTCCCGTCTCCTCACGCACGAGGCACCCAAGCATAACAGTCTCTCATCCCCTTCCGTCCACACCAATTCCGGCTGGGTGCAGAAGGGTGCTGCTATCTGTCCTAAAGTGGTAGCGAGTAACTAGGTGGTCTAGCCATAGCTAGGCTGGAACATGTTCATTTGTTGAAGTTTCTGATATTCTTATACCGGATTAGTCATTGCTACCAAGAGCTAAATAGTCACTGATGTATTATATTTTATCGCCATCACCTTTCGTCAATAGCAGAGTTGGGAAGTAACTGAGTACAAGTAATCGGATTACTTGTAACATTAATTACTTTCTTAGTAATTGTTACCTGTAATCGTTACTTTTAATTAAAAGTCATCTTTACTTGTAATTAGTTTCTTGGAATAAAATTTGGAACGAACTCGTAGTAGTAGCGTTACCAAACTCGCCTTGTGGTGGTCCTGTTAATCATGTATCTTATCGTAAGTACACTCAATATGAAACCCCTTTTGTCGTGACACAGGCTTTGCCACGACGAGAAATGATGTCTAATCAGATTGACTTCCTCCGAGCGGTAATGAGGGGTTGTTCAATGGGCCTGGGAGATTCGCTACGTGTGAACAGACGAAGTCCTCTGTTTCCCAAAACCTTCCTTTAATAGTAGACTGATGAGTATGTATAATTATATACAGTATTTACAATATCTCTTCCAGCTTCAAATATCGTTAACATAGAAGACTTGGCGTGGTCGAAGTACTGAAGTAAATACTCTTAAGTCCACACTTGGACCTTATTATTATTATTATTATCGGAGACCTGACTGACAAGGCTTCCGCCCGCACTCCTAGTAGACTTGTTCCAAAAAAGCCTCGAACAGGGTGTGTACCCCTGTTTTATACCTTCACTAACTTTCGCCTCCCTTCGAGAAGGCCATCGAAGTTCTCATCCTATGGAGACTGTCCTCAGACACACAAAAACGGAATTGCCTCCTTCCGTTCACTCTCTAACCATCTTTTCTGAAGACATGCTACGCACCTTAGCAGGGTGCAGCATGTGATTCACCTACTTCGACCAAGCCTTACTTCTAATTGCACAACTTGTTGCTTACATCTTTTGGTGTGCCTTCAAACTCTTAAATCTCATATGATTCTTAATTTACTTATATCCTTCTCCCAGCATTATAATTATGATTCCTTGGCCTTACTGCCATTACATATTCATTACTATTAGCTTATAATTTCCCCCATAATATTAATGTATGTCTCAGCGACTCCGTTCCTCCTACGTTCCCGGTCAAGGGTTCGATCCTCGGAAGAATGAGTCCCGAGCTCCAACTGGGGTCGACACGACACCTCCCCCCTTTGGGGAAAAATGAATGCAATACCTCTGCATTCATTTTTGCTCTTACTCTTACATCCTGTCAGAGTCTCCATGCTCTTGTTCGTGGGTGCGCTGTGCCAAGTTATCTCTGATAATTGCTCTGCCCGTAGTAGGGCGCTCATGTAACTCTAATCCCGGCAGCGATCCTGAGTGGCTGAGGGCCCTTTCAGCCAGTCGAGGATGCTGAAACTGGACAGTAATGTCCTCATCAGAGACCTTAGCTCTGTGGTCATTAGCGATCACATTTTGGAAAATACATAAGTTGGGACAGCGCTCTCTACTATCTTCTATGCATTTACTTAAAGGTCTACACCTTCTACAGCAACCACAACAGTAACAACAACAGCAACAGACTATTATAAGTACTGCAAACAAAATAATACCAGTTACAATTTGATATACACTTGTATACTGTTGGGTCATTTGCATTTTAAATTCCTTTTCTTTCTGCATTACCAGTGCTTCTACATCCTCAGTCGTATGACTGGCTAACCTTAGGTCGCTTATATGATTCAGTAAGCTTCCTACTGTAACCCTATTTAATTCTGGTACATCCTCTAGTTTGATCTCACTGTCTAATTGTTCACAACAATCATATATTAACATTACTTCTGGCACTAAGTCCTTCTTTGTTGTAGTATTCACTGAACCTACACTCTGAATTTTACTTGTGGGACTGTAGATTGTACACAAGTCTGTGAATTGTATTATTCCCACACCATTTAGACTTATATCACTGGTAATATCCTGACAAACACTGGTGACCTTTGTTTCATGAGGCGATACAAAAATATACATATTATCATCAATAGGTATCCATATGAGTTCATAAATCGAAATCACACTTTTCTTTCAGTCTTCTGGAATAAAACTAACACCAGTTAACAACTTGACAATACAACTACCTTTTGACATTAATTATTAATAGGAAAATTTGCCTTGCATAATCTCTGTCCATTGTCAGTCCACTTGCATTGTTTCACTTGTTCATCACTTAATTCTACGTATGTCTGTCTTTCTTGATCAATTAATACATACTGTTTTTCATTAGATATATACACAAAATGGTTTGGATTACTCTTCATGGGAGAGGGGAAAGGTACACAATGGTACAAATTGTACTTTATTTTGTTAGTAAGAGGGGTGCGTAAAATATACACCAAAGTATCTCGAGTTATATATACACTCACTGATGATATTTTCAGAATCAAGTACCCATAAGTGACTTGCAAATCATATGGCAGATCATAACCCTTAGGAAAATCTCTTTGGGCCTTCTTATATGCCCTTACTAGATCATCGGAACTTAACACTTGGACACTCACCGTGCCTGTCTGAGAACTTACAATACTATCTAATAAGATTTGATAATGTTCATGCAATTGCATCAGAAACCCTTGCAACTCAATTAAGTGTCTGTTGAATGATATTTGCATTTCTGATTGTCTAAACGCTTCATTTATACCCGTTGTTTCATTCTGAATGAAACTCTTAAGTTGCTCAAAATTTTCACTTAGCCTGAGTTCGTTTGCTGTGATGTCATACAGAGTATTATTGACAGATTGCAAAGTTGACTTTACAACTAACATTTGACTTTTTGCTACTTCTATCATGGACAATTGTTCCTGTTCTAGTTCCTTAATTTTGCCTTCGTAATACATTGCATCACTGTCATCGAGCGTACCAAATAACGTCTTTGCGATGGTACCAATTGCATTTTTAACCCGCGCTTGCTTCGTTTCCCGTTGCCTTCCGGTCTTTCGATCCTAGTAATTTTCCTAATTAAGTCCTTAATCCCTTGAATCCTTTGAAATTGTTGCTCTACTAACATTATCTCATGTTCGCACTTAATATGTACTTCCTGTTCTATCTGAATACAGAGGGTTTTAGTCTTCTGTAAATTTCTACGGGCTACCACAAATAGATCTGCCAAACGTGTAAGGTTAATATAAGTAACCAATTTCCATTCTACAGTGTATAATTGTACTTCTCCTTGATAATCAAAATAGATTCCAGCTGTATTCTCATACAGTTCCATGTTGAAATCCAATTGACTGGTGGGTATGGACACCCCTAGCAACATAACTGTGACGACCAGTATTCTCCAGGTCGTGCGGTCTGTCATCCCTTCCATCCTCCTGGTTCGTTCACCTCCCTGCTAGGTAAACACGACTTTCACTTTCTTTGTCACTCTACCTTACACACTATACTGTTAGGTGTTGTGGAACCTACCCTCAACTGTTTATCTGTACCTGAATACACACTTAATGTGACTGACTGTCTTACTGTAACGTTTGTCTTCTCATAATTATGCTCTGTACTAGTCTATTAGCATACTCGTGAGTAATTTTAATAAAATTTACGAATTCCTTTTCGTAACTGATATCTCTGTGAAACTTCACCCTTGGGCAGCTCTAACAAAATTTTAGAGCCATCATTAGCCCATTCAAAAATTCTCTCCCTGTTTGACGTACCTGCGTCACTTCTCCTTATCCTTACGGACGGATGATAGACATCATTGGCAATTAAGAAATTTGAATAGCGTCTGTTAAAGACTGCAGAGGATTTACCTCGAGGAATGGTTACAGAAGTTAAAGTTAAATACAGGTATGAATCTACCGAAGTGATCTTTATGGGATTGTACTTCGTACCCTTGGAGTCACATCTCACGGGACGGTTCTCAACGTGGTGAGAAAATTCCCTTCAGTGGATTCTGTTCCCACGAGAATCACACTGTTGTGGAAAATCACCGGCGTAATGGTGATATTTCCCAGGCAGAACCCGCCTCACTGAGTTCCATGCCTCACTCAGGGCGCCCGTATTCGTGCATAAAGGACTAAACACAAGGCCATTCCCTACGTGGAACCTTTAGTCGCCTCCTACGACAGACAGGTTCGAATCGTGGTGTTATTCTGGCTGTGTAACTGTATGGGAAGAAGAGTACCAAAGTGTAGAGTGTTGTTTGCGTAAATCCCCGACACCACACGGGGTTATCTTCATGATAACGACCCTTATTTAGATATCATATGGATTACGTAAAACATTTATCTGTGAAATTTTTCTGTACCATGAATGGATTTCATTTCAGTGGAACTAGGCTTGGCATCACGCCCCTTCTGATTTTAATAATTACAAGCAGACCTCATTTACTTTTACATACAATGCTACCTAATTTACTCATTTAATTTCTAGTGACAATAAGTGAAGGCTTCTTCAGAACGTGCACATAGCAAGTGTAGATAATTTTAATCCTCATTATGAACTCGATTTTTCTCCATACTCAGTTCGAACCCTGCGTTTCCTTTTTGACGAGTTGATATCTGGACATACAGTCTCGTCACCTGTAGTCCTTCTGACGGGTACTTAGGACGTACTCACATTGGTACTCCCGTACCAAAATTCCTAGGTTCCTCTCTTACTTAGGTTAAAATTTCTAGTACTTTCCTGATTTCGACGCGACCTGACAGAGTATTTCAACTAACTCTATCAGCGGTATACGATAATCCACAATGCCGTTGGAGTGAGGGAAGTGTAACTCACTGCGACCTAAATAGGAACCATTACCTTACATTCTCCTCTAATTAATGTACATTTTTAGTCTATTCTGGTGAACTATAATTTGTTTATCACGCTTGTTTACCTGTAACGTGCAATTCACTCCCGATACCTTGGTAACCTTATAAGGACCTTGATATGGTGGAGAAAGTTTCCTTGAACGTCCCCTTCGTAGGGCATCGTTACGTAACAACACAAGATCTCCTACTTTGAATGAAACTTCATTCTTAGTCTTATCATAGTATTCCTTATCTCGTTCTTTGGTTTTAATTAACGTCTTTCTAGCTATCTCATGGCTCTCTTGCAGTTGTCTGGTTAACTGCTCTAAGACATTCTGGCATTCATTATAATTTGGTTCTGGTTTCCTTTGGAGAACACCAGGAATATATGCCTTTCGCCCAAATATTAACTCAAATGGTGTATAACCTGTGCTAGTATGCTTGGTCGTGTTATACACAAACATTTCCATAGGAAGATAACTATCCCAGTCATCTCGTGAACTGCATACATAATGTCTTAAATATTCTGACAGCACCCTATGAGAGCGTTCCAAACTATCGTTAGATTGCGGTCGAAATGCCGCTGTATGGACCTTCTTGATTCGCAATATTCTGCATAACTTCTTAAAAACATCAGACATAAAATTTGCACCCTGATCTGTCAGTATAATATTTGGTATACCGAATATACTAATTACTCTATTTATCAGAGTTCGTGCTATGGTTTCTGCAGTTTGGTCCGGCATAGCACTCGCAATTAAATACTTAGACAGCTGGTCTTGACAGGTGAGTATGTACCTGTTCCCTGCTTCCGTTACATTTAAAGGTCCTACCACATCTAGTGCTATTTTCTCAAAGACTGCTTTCGGAGTTTCCGTGATTTGCATTTTTGCTCTTACTTCAGGCCCGGTAATCTTATTATTTTGACACGATGGGCATGAGCGTATATACCTTTCTACATCCTTTTGCATCCCTTCCCATTGATAGTGGTCTTTTATCCGGGCATACGTTCTGGATATGCCCTGATGGCCTGATACTAATGACTCATGACATTCCTTAATAATCTCTAATTTCTCTTGTTGTGTTAGCTCCGGGCTAGCGTTTCTAGCCTCTCCGGTTACGTCCTCCCTATCACTACCTTCTTCGCTTCCACTCTCACTTTCAGGCTCTGTCACCTCTGCCGTGGCGTCCTCGGATTCAGAGCTGAGTCTCCGTGGTTGTGCATTATTATCTGAGCTAACAGGTGCTTCTAAGTTGTCATTAGCCTCACACTCCTCATTACTAGTCTCTTGGTTATTATCACTAGATTTAATTACTCGCACTTTTTGATCAGGCTCTTCGTTCCTAACTGGAATTCTACTTAAGGCATCTGGGTTGCAGTTACGTTTGCCTTCCTTGTACACTATCTCAAAGTCGTACTGGGCTAATTTCAACCGGAATTTAATTAATCTAGAGGTTGGGTCTTGGACATGAAATACCCATTTCAAAGGCTTATGATCTGTTACTACCGTAAAATGCCTGCCGAATAAATACGGCCTAAAATACTTCACACTCCAAACAATTGCTAGTAATTCTTTCTCTGTCACAGAGTAATTCTTCTCAGCCTTATTTAAAGTTCTGCTAGTGTAAGCTATCGGTAAATCCTTACCTATCTGTCCTTGTGACAGCACTGCTCCTAAGGCCTCATTACTAGCGTCTGTGGTCAATATGAAGGGTTTCTCAAAGTCTGGGTACTGCAATATTGGTTTCTCTGTTAGCTTTTTCTTTAAGATCTGGAATGCCTGCTCTTGCTTATCCGTCCACTCGTACGGTACTTCCTTCTTAAGCAGCTCGTACAGTGGTTTCGCTATCTTACTATAGTTCGGAACGAACCTACGATAATAGCCTGACAAGCCTAGAAATCCTTTTAGCTCTTTCGTAGAGGTGGGCTGCGGATATTCTCTTACTGCTTGAACCTTCCGATCATCAGGTTGAACACCTTCCTTAGTAATCACGTGTCCTAAGAAAGCTACCTCCGTTCTTAGAAATTCGCATTTATCTGGACCTAATTTAAGATTCACCTCTCTCAGTCTCTGAAAAACATCACGTAATCTCTGATTGTGGTCCTCTACAGAGCTAGCATACACAATAAAATCATCCATATACGCCAAACATTTAATGCCTTCAAAGCCTGCTAGTGCCGTTTTCATCAAACGCGTAAAAGTTGCTGGCGCGTCTCGAAGTCCCATGGCTAATCTCTTGTATTCATAGTGCCTTCCTAAGGCAGAAAATGCTGTCTTTTCTCTGTCCTCAGGCTTCAGCAATACCTGATGGTATCCACTGGCTAGATCCATAGTGGAAAAATACTTCGCTTTTCCTAAGGCATCTAATATCTCAGAAATTAATGGAATAGGATACGTAGTTCCTATGGTGACGTCGTTCAAAAGTCTGTAGTCCACAACGACCCTCCACTTCTGTTTACCAGAAGCATCTAATTTCTTTGGGACTAAAAGAATGGGACTAGACCATGGAGAAATCGAAGGAGTAATAATATCATCCTGTAACATCTGATTTATCTGGCGACCTATCTCTTCTTTCTGAGCCTCGGGTAACCTATACTGCCTCACATGAATTTGAGGTTGATCTACACGTGTAGGGATAGCATGTTGAAGTATATTCGTATGCGTTAATTTATCCCCTTCTAGGTGAAAGATATCCTGATAAGCCGTACAGATAGCGTAAATTTTCTCCCTGTCTTGGGGAGTTAAGTGATCTACTCTAAGCAGCGTTCGAGACTTACCTTCCTGATATGATTATTATTATTATTATCCCTCTGCGCGATCGGCCTCTTGGCCTGACTATCGCCTTTTACAGCTATGTCTTCTTCAACCTTGTGTACCTCTGCTGTGATTTCGCCTTCTACATCCAATAACTTAACTACTGGGCGTTTTAATCGCCACTCCTTTTCAGTAGTATTCAACATACTAACGAGTGCGACATAATCTTTGGCTTTCGTTAAACACTCAGCTAGGTATACACCTGGCTTTACTTCCTGCCGCTCTATCAAGCCTTCGGCTACCTGTTTATCTACCTCTATGGCCACGATCTTTTCCACTCTTGGTTCGAGCACCACCCACATATCCTCTTTCGCCCCTAGTGGGTATCTTTTTCCTGCTATCACAGCATAGCCTTCCTTATAATTTAAGACGCTGTCTCTTAACACGTCCTTTCCAATTATACCGTCTTGTTTCAAATTAAAGTCGTTGTCCACTACATGGAAGTCTGGGCATCTACCACCAACGGGAATTCGAACCTTTCCTTTGGTTTGCTTCGAACCTTTCGTTATGCCTCTTAACTTCAGAATTTCCTTGCGGTTAACCCAAGCACCGTAAGGAACACTACCTTCCTTAATAAGAGAGACATCACTTCCTGTATCGATTAAAAATCTTAAGGCATCCTTACGCCCGGTTACCGTTATTAATACCATGACGAATATAAGAACCAAGTGTGATGACTCAACTCTTATAGCGTGGTAGTTTGTGGACCCGCCACTGGGAGCACTGCAAACGTCGGTGTCCAACACGTGCATCAATAGACCGGCAAACCATGTGATGGAAAGTGCGGGTGATGTTATTGTGCGAGATATTTCAGGTCAACAAGTTGAATTTCCTTTGCTTTCAGTTCCTAAACTCAGTTCATTGTGTGTTGAGCACTTCAAGCACGTGTGTTATGTGGCCTGATTAAATTAATAGTTCAACACGCCGTACTGTTTTGTGCCTGGCTGTAAGTCAGGCTATGGTAGAGTAGTTAATGGTATAAAATTCTTTTCACCACCGAAGGATATAAATAAATTTGAAAAATGGGCCAGAGCTATTCCACGAAAGGAATAGTAGAATTTATCAAGTTCATTTCTCTGATGATTTTATAGTAAAATCAGATAACTTTATAGTGAATGCTGAAAAAGTGGTTATGCCTCGTGAGAGATGGAAATTACGTCCAGGAGCAGTGCCTCACATTTTCCCTAATTTGCCGAAATACCTTTCAGGTGAGATTAAGTCCCGTGAAACTCCCAACAGGAAAAAGGAATCTAGACACCACTAGAAGAAGAAGAAAGATGATTGAAGACGGGAGTGTAGCAGCAAGTGGAGAATTAAAAGGTCAGTCTAATGTTGATCAAAATTTGGGTTATTCTAGTGTGCTTTCTGATGCCGAAAAGACAATATTATCGCTCACAAGGCGCCTCAAAATGCTAATCGAAATTTAAATCGAGCTAGATCCAGTCTAAACTCAGCAAAATTGAGAATTAATTTATTGGAGAAGCAGGTTAAAAATACACAGTTCGAAGCTTTTCGATTGAGAAGTGTTTAGTGTACCATTTGGCTGGGTACGTTGTTAAGCATTCTTCTTAATTTATTAAGTGTTCGCCCTGTGCCCATTCTCTACGTGAAAATAATCATAGTACATTTTCAGTTCTCTCCGAAATAAAAGACTACGGTGCAAGCAATAATGAAGTGTGTTTAACACGCCCTTCGAAAAGTATATGTGACATTCTTTTCCAGGCCGAGAAAGTATTTAGTGAAAAACTGAACTCAAAATCGATGTGGAGCGAAATATTTTTTGATTGTATCCATTCTATAGACAAAATTTCAGTTGATCCTTCAGGTGATGGCTATTGTCTTCAACATATTATGGATATAATCCCCAGCCTTGTTTATCATTATCTGAAGTGCCGATTTTTCTTCAGAGTGAAAGAAATCCGGCGAGATTTACAATCTCGAACATCCGCCAAATCTTCACGCAAGCTTTCGAAAGTCCAGTAACCGACAAACTGAGATGGTAAGTAGAGTATTACCTTTAAATACTTCATGAGTGTTTTTTTAATATGCTGGGAGTTGTGTTATTTATGTATATATACACTCGAGTAACTTGTGATTTTCGCAACATCTGTTGAAAGTCGTAGCTCTTATTTTCGTGTATGATATTTTTCCATTGTTCTCTGCCGTGGTATTTTAATTGTAATCTCTCATTCTTTTTATAAAAGACAGTGTATATACTTATCAGTTATGGAGTAATACGTTTCCTGTGTCACCATTCCGAAGACCAGCTGATAGATATTGTGGACCTACCAAACTCTAGCGCTTCCTAGCGGGGCGCGCCTGAACTTGATGAGTCATCACACTTGGTTCTTATATTCGTCATGTTAATACGGTACCTTCCTCATGCTGTCCGACCTTACTGGGACTGATGGTCTTATGGGAGATCTCAAGCGTCCCTGACTTGTCTCCCTTATCTAGTTTAAAGCCTCTCTCTCGGTTTTAAACCAGCACTCCTTAGCTGAATGCGACCATCGCTTACAAATTCTACACCGCGCCCTTTCGCGTGTTTTATCACGGGAATTATTATTATTATTACTGTTACCACTCTGAATATTCCTAGTTTGTCTTATAGGCAAGAGCTCTGTCCTATCTTTGGGCTCGCTATCGCATCTGGTGCGACACTGCCACTGTAGGTGGCCAACCTTGCCGCAAGCATAACAACGCCTGGACTCCGACTTCGCATCTCTACGTGGGCACTCTGCTTTCTTATGCTCTCTTTCATTGCACTTAAAGCATTTCGGTCCCACCTTATTCGCGCTCTGTTGGTAACCAGAGGTGCGCACTATGTTCACCTCGTTACCGGTCTCTTTATTTCTGTTTTGGTTAGCTAATTTCTTTTTACACTGCCGTGCCCAATGGCCTGGCTTTCCGCAATAATTACATTTTATCTCTCCTGTGGAGTTTCTTCGAGGAGTAAGGGATTTCTTTGCCTTTGAACTCTGATTTTTCTGCTTACAATCTCTAGCCATATGTCCCTCTTTATTACAATTAAAGCATATTAGCAGCACCTTGTTATAATGGGGAGATTTACTAAGTCCTTGCCCCCTTTGCGTGGCCTTGCCTTGCCACCGACCCTTCGTGTAGCTTACCGGCTGGGTGTGCGCGCCTTCTCTTCTAGAAGCCGTACTATTCCTGACGAGTGCCTCTCTCTCCTTCTGGGAATTAATCATGGCTTCCTCTTGTCTAGCAATAGCTACAGCCGCCTCAAAAGTTTGAGGGATACGATCCTGTAGCTTACCCTGTATTCGCGCTGTATGGATCCCCTGAGTGAAAGCCGCTATCGCGATTTTCACCAGCATTCTGCGCTGCCCTGTACGATATTCTATCTGTTCATTTTCTAGGATAGCGTTTCGAAACATCAACGCTATTCCTTCAACTCGGTGGGCCCACTCGGCCACCGTCTCTTTCGGTCCCTGGCTTTTTTGGAACAATTGACACAAATACAAGTCAAAAGTACCCTGTTTTCCATAATATTCCCAAAGAGCTTCCTTAGCTCTTTCCCAATTGATTATGTCACATCCAGATAACAACTTCTCGCGAGCAGAACCCGTAATCTTTGTCGAAATATATTTAAAGAATAACGGTTGGTCCCTATCCTTAATCATACTCTGTGCGGCATCCACATTAGCAATAAACTCACGCAATTGCTCTGGTTTAGCACCACTAAATTCATGACCTATTAACCGGTATCCCTCGTAACTGACACGTATAAATGTCCATCTTGCGCGTCCCCCGCACTATCATAATCAGAAACATTATCTGGCACATCATTGGGTACATTGGAATCTGCCATATTTACAACACTTGTGGGTACTTACCACTGCCCGAATATCTGCTATCTTCTCCCGGCGTCTCGGCGTTGGGCTCCTCCAGGTGCCTTCTGCTGGTCTCCTGTCCTGATGTCCGCTTCCTTCTGCGTAGGCTGGAACGGTAGACCTCTCGTCTGCTGCCCTGGACCGGATCTGTGTATCTTCTTGCTTGAGCTCGCCTCTTCTGCGTGGCTCTAAAAATCTGTCTCTTCACTGAGGCGGAATCGAACCCAGTACCCCACAGCTGCACACCAGTTTAGTTCTTCTGTCGTGACACAGGCTTTGCCACGACGAGAAATGATGTCTAATCAGATTGACTTCCTCCGAGCGGTAATGAGGGGTTGTTCAATGGGCCTGGGAGATTTGCTACGTGTAAAGAGACGAAGTCCTCTGTTTCCCAAAACCTTCCTTTAATAGTAGACTGATGAGTATGTATAATTATATACAGTATTTACAATCTCTCTTCTAACTTCAAATATCGTTAACATAGAAGACTTGGCGTGGTCGAAGTACTGAAGTAAATACTCTAAGTCCACACTTGGACCTTATTATTATTATTATCGGAGACCTGACTGACAAGGCTTCCGCCCGCACTCCTAGTAAACTTGTTCTAAAAAAGCCTCGAACAGGGTGTGTACCCCTGTTTTATACCTTCACTAACTTTCGCCTCCCTTCGAGAAGGCCATCGAAGTTCTCATCCTATGGAGACTGTCCTCAGACACACAAAAACGGAATTGCCTCCTTCCGTTCACTCTCTAACCACCTTTTCTGAAGACATGCTACGCACCTTAGCAGGGTGCAGCATGTGATTCACCTACTTCGACCAAGCCTTACTTCTAATTGCACAACTTGTTGCTTATAGCTTTTGGTGCGCCTTCAAACTCTTAAATCTTATATGATTCTTAATTTACTTATATCCTTCTCCCAACATTATAATTATGATTCCTTGGCCTTACTGCCATTACATATTCATTATTATTAGCTTATAATTTCCCCCATAATATTAATGTATGTCTCAGCGACTCCATTCCTCCTACGTTCCCGGTCAAGGGTTCGATCCTCGGAAGAATGAGTCCCGAGCTCCAACTGGGGTCGACACGACACTTTGATAGGATCAAGAAACTCTTACTTCTTGTGCTTAGAAACTCTATCCCGTAACAGCAAACAGGGATTACTCTTGGTGAACTACGTTAGCACAATGATCTCGTGATGTCTAGAGATTCTGTTAGGAAAAACATCAATTTTGAGTTAGCGGAGATAGCATGGTGCCAGAATGGTATAAGTTAAATCTTCAACAAGGTTAAAATCGGTGCATTTACGTAATTAGCTCAATATCCATTCGCAACGCAGCATTTAGTGTGTTTTCCTTTAGCCATGGAACCTGGGTTCGATTCCCAACCGAGCCTCGGGATTTTACGGTGAAATAATAATTTTATTGGATTGGATGTTCTTGCTGACCTAAACAAGAACACATCTGACTAACTTTCAGAACTTTTCACACATGGAAGACAACAAGCACCTTACTCAGACGGTCTGCCTTACAAAAGCTGGTGAGCTTTAAGTAGCCAGACGAAAGTATTATTATTAGCAAATGTACCCGTGCTTTGCTATGGTATTCTACTATATATACGGATTTCTACGTAAATAGCTGTACGCGCAGTAAATAACCTATATTAAATTGCGTGTCTCTTAGGTCTAACCAAGAAACAAAACAGGGAGGACGCCATACGTTGTTTCAGATGTAAGGTGAGCATTGGGTAAGTTTTGATGATAATGGCAGGCCACATTTTCTACTGCCATTCACAATCGAGTTCAGGAGTTTCCACTATAATGGCAGGCTCACTTGCCAACAGTTATTCACAATGAAGATGTAGAGTTTTCATTTTAAATAAAGGCCCCTATTCCTAATGACAATCACAATCGAGTTGGAGAGATTTTATTATAATTGAGGAATGCAACGCTATATAAAGAATAATGAATCGAGATACGACAAAATGTCATAGGCCCAGAGTTGAAGATCTCTAAACATTGAGCGGTGATAGTGTAATCTTTTCTGTAATACGCCTTACCATTTAGCCCGCAGTTGCCCTGAAAGGAAGGTCTGCAAACGTCATTAAAATTGCCTGCACATTTCGATATCTTCCGGAGCCTAAAAGTTATAGCTTAGAATTGAACCGAAACCAAACCCCATGGAGCAACAGCCCCGAAGGGCCATGACGTACCAAGCGACCGCTGTTCAGCCCGGAGGCCTGCAGATTACGAGGTGTCGTGCGGTCAGCACGAAGGATCCTCTCGGCCGTTATTCTTGGATTTCTAGACCGGGGCCGCCATTTCACCATCAGATAGCTCCTCAATTGTAATGACGCAGGCTGACTGGGCCTTGACTCAGTCCTCAGATACGGGTAAAAATGACAGACCTGTCCGGAAATCGAACCCGCGGCCTCCAAATTCAACGGCGAATGTGCCATCAGCTTTTTTATACGACTCACCGTTTAGCCACCAATTACCCACGAAGATCTGCACCGTCATTAAAATTGCATCCGTATTTCGATATTTTCCGGGGCCAAAAGTTATAGCCTACATTTAAACAGCTTGGAATGTTTCCCCAAAGGAAGGAGTGTCCAGGTTACGGGATTAGCACTCGCAACATACGGAGTAATTAAGGAAGAAAGTAACACAGTGGAGAAAGTTGAAAATAATAGCAAAATAGGATTATACCTGAGGACAGCCGGATAGGACAAATATGTAATTACCTAGTGGATGTATTGGAAAACGAAATTCCCGTCACTAAATTGTGAAGATATGAGTTACGGGTATAAGAAGGTGGTAACAGAAGAGAAATTTAGGCGCAGGGATTCCTAGGTAAACAGATTAGGAGATGACTTATGGTGGTATCACTTAATCTTAAAGAGGTAACGAAGAGGCAAGAAATTAAGGAGGAAAACTGAAGTAGAAGAGAAATACTGTAAAAATTATAGCAAATTCCAGGAAACACCTTAGGGTGAAATAATGGGTTACACTCCGCGATACTGTTCAAATATTAATAGCCCCACTTCGAGAACGATTTTAACCTCCAACGGTATTCCTTAAATTTACAGCAGAACGGCAGCTGGAAGTCTGTCTAGCTTTCTACCCAAGGAAAAACCACGAGTTTACAGGAATGATGACGAAAATTGCATTCTCCACCACCCTGCTGGCAAGCAGCCATAGACGTTGCTATAGTAAACAGAAGGGTCGTTATCGATCTGTCGGTCACTCAATGCAGAGCATGAAAGCAGTAGAAAATAGTAATTTTCTCCGTCTTTTGAAGCGTAAGCGAAATTATGTATATAACAAAAGTTATTTAAAATGAAGTAACGTTTCGCATGTAGTCCACGGATTTTACATACAACCAATTTTATTAGGGAAAATGGAATTAAACTGTTCTGATTTTCGCATAAACCCCCAGTCTTTTCAGTGATTTTCAAATCACATGCATGTCTATACCTTCCCCGGAATGAAGGTAAGATATTATTACTAATGCATACATCCGTCTTCCGTGGTGTAGGATTAGCGTGCCTGCCTCTTACCCGGAGGCCCCGGCTTCGATTCCCCACCAGGTCAAGGACTTTAACCTGGATCTGAGGACTGGATCGAGGTCCTCTCAGTTTACATGATTACATTTGGGTAGCTATCTAACGGTGAGATGGCGTCCCCGGTCTAGAAAGCCAAGAATAACGGCCGAGAGGATTCGTCGTGCTGACCACACGACACCTCGAAACCTGAAGGCCTTCCGGTTGTGCAGCGGTCGCTTTGTAGGGCAAGGTCCTTCAGGGCTGTAGTGCCGTGGGGGGAATGCATGCGTCTTCATTATGTAATGTTATGGTCTTCAAAATTCTGTCTGCAAGCGTCCGTGATTTAACTAAATATCCTCAAAATCCTCTGTTTGTAACTAGCTCTGTTGCCTCATTTAGTTCCATATCTTTAAATGTCCAGCTCTTTGGCTGCGTGGTCAGCGTAGTTCTCTTCGGTACAGAGGGCCCTGCGCTCGATTCCCGGCCGATTAGTAGATTTCAACCTTAAATGGCTGAATGGGTGACGACTGGGTGTTTATACCGTCCCTAACATCCCTGCAACTCACAAATCACAAATAATACTCTCCTCCACTACAATAACACGCAGCGAGCTGGGCCCATAATCCTGAGGTCCGTGGATCAAAACCACGCTCTGCTACCAGTTCGGTACCGGCAATTTGCCCGTTGGCTCTTTGAAAAGAAACAGTGGGCCTTAGGAGCTGGACAGAAAAGCACGATAAGATCATAATGCACAAAATTTATTTCATTAAAGGGACTACTTGCTTTACTTCATTAACAATATGCCTTAAGAATCAAGAATGTTACAACAAGCGTTTGCATAGTAGTACAATCAACCAGGTTCTCACACATACTTAACCCATTAACATAGTAATAACTAACAGAGGGGTCCAGCCCTCACAAAATAAGACTTCATCATTTCACAATATTCAACTCTGAAGCGTTTCCTAGGCTCCTCATCAACAAGTTAGAACCCGGTAATTCTAGAAAAATCTGGTGTTAACCATGTGATTAATAACACTTCGTATAACAAAAAGGTACGAGCAAGCCCATGGCTAAACACACAAAAGGCAATAAGGAAAACCTGAGGTTTTCCAAGATACCTTTCATACTTCGAGAGAGTAAAAGTATGAGAAGCATATAGTCCTTTACCAAAGTTAATTACAAGCCTGGAGGGAAATAAACAACAGACTGTGTCCCTGGAGCCGACATTTATTTCTTACAGAGCTTTTACTTTGTATAAAGAAACCAAATATGTTTGTACTTGATGCATGTTTTTGTTCGTTAGTCCATTCATTCATTCTTTGTTTGTTTGTTTGTTTGCTTGCTTGTTTGTTTGTTTGTTTGTTTGTTTGTTTGTTTGTTTGTTTGTTTGTTTGTTTGTTTGAATTCGGAGTTATTTTAATCAAACTTCAAATTCAGAATCTGCCAGTTCACGAATACTTTCTGTCACAGAATTTTCTAGGAATGTACAAGAATACTTAAACCATTATTGCTTCACCCTTCTGTGATAAAATTTTGTTTCGAGGTGCAGTATTAATTATTTATTTTTCCAATAAAAAATTTGATTAGCATAATTTTCTGATGAAGCGAGCTGCTTCTGAGTCTTAGTTGCACACCTAGGTTATTTTCAGGCCATAAACTAACAGCAGGTCGGGCAAGTTAGTAACTAGTGCCCTACGTGCAGTGCCCCTTTATGATTAGGGAATAAAGTATCATATTTTATATCAGCTTCTCGTACGGATATTGTTAATACTTCCACATCTAAGAACAGGAAATGTATTCACAAATTTAACCAATAGCGGAATTAATTTCGTCTTTCGGAAGCAATATTTGTGTAAATACTTTATTAAGAGCTTGACAACAGAGTTATAGCTGCATACTGTAAATGTACCATGTTACACCTCTGCAAAGTATTAAATACCCAACGATCTATTCGATGTGTATGTTTATGTAATTAATTTCAGGTACATATACTAACGCTTAAGTTACATATTATAAATAGTTTGAGTTTATTATAAGTAATTACATCTATATTTTTATAAATCACGTAAATGTGTCTGTGTACGTAGATTACCATGATATACTTACAAAGCCATGTTATTTCAATTCTCACCTGCTGAAACAGGAAGTATTACAGGAAGTTGCCTGAGGACACTAGCTACAAACAGAAAACATTTCAAGTTCTGTGAAACGGGATGTAATTGGACGATTCAAACAGTGCCAGTTCGTGATCTTTCCAAATGAATAACATGTACTGTAGTGGTTACCCCAGGAAATGGAAACTGGTTTAAATTGAAAATGGGATATAAAGGCGTGTGATCAAGGAAAAATGTCCTAATCTGTTCAATTCTGTTCCGTCGGTGATCGTGAATGCTATACTTTCGGACACTGTTCTTCTGAGTCTTGCATCGTTCGCTGCACATGCCATTTGTTTGGACACTGTTCTTAGTATACTGTCATGATTCGAGCATGCTAGATTGTACATTGTTCTTTATATAGTCGGTGGTTTTGCTCATTGTTTAAAACATTAGGTTTGAATATTTTTTCGGTTTAAATGTGTGTCACGTAAGAGGAGTATCTGTTCAAAAGGTTCTATTTCAGCTTTTTAAAAATAAATCAGTGTTTCGTCCACGCACACATTACAGTATTTGAAATTATCTATTGCACTGAGTAATTCAGACCAAAAAGATTTTGTTCCTTAAAAGATGTACCAAACCCGATCGTGAGTACTTTCCATGTTCCTATTATTTTAAGTTTCTTGCACTTCTCCCAGAACTTTCTTAAGGTGGAAATAGCACTTTTGAACAGACACTCCTCATATGTCTGGAGCATTCTATTTATCTAAGTCATGACCAATTGGTTATCGCATATGAGTGTGAATTATTTATCTCGACAAAGAAGTTGGAGATGCCTTTCAGGACTTGCAATGGAGAAATAAATCTGGCAATGTGAATGGGGTCGGAATATTTGGAGAGATGGACACAGAGCGACTGAACGAGATCCACTCAAAAACGTCCATAAGACACCATTTGTTCTCGCTGAGTAGAAATTGTCAGGAGATAAAGTGATGGATTTTGAGTAAGAGAATATATTCTTTTCAAGATTTAAAATAGGAATGTTCTAGTTATTGTAACATTTTTCTAATTTTGTTAGTTTAATTTCATATAAATTTTATTAAGTAATCTATCAAGGAAATTCTTTTGTATTCTCTCGTCCACTTTCTACTGTTTCCAAGGGATTTCAGGTAATCCGCCGTTTACAGAATACCAAATTTGCGGCATATGTACGCGATCTGAGATAGAAGTTCTATGTTCTACCTTTTCTTGTAATTACTGATATCGAAATATGAGGGATTCTTTGGTGACCACTGGCGCCCATTTGTTAGAAGTTTGATATATTTTGAATAATATTACACCTTAAAAATCGTTGTAATATTTAATATTACGACATGTGGATCTATTTAATTCCATGGTGTATTGAAGAAGAGGGAGGGAAGATTATAAATGAAGAACTGCAAATTAACGAAGTATGTCACTGATCTTAAGTACAAACGATCCAAATAAAACACAAGAAATATATTCATACTTCGCGAACAGGAAAATATCATTCAAGAGTTAAGAGGAGGAATATTTAATTAAAAATTAAAAAGCAAACTTTAAACGACCGGTTACGAAAGACAAAAGGAATAGATTCAACAGTGTGATGAAAAACGAATTGTTTTTGTTTGAGTCATCAGTCCATAGACTGGTTTGATGCAGCACTCCATGTCACCCTATCCTGTGCTAACCTTTTCGTTTCTACGTAACTACCGCATTCTACATCTGCTCTAATCTGCTTGTCATATTCATACCTTGGTCCACCCCTGCCGTTCTTACCACCTACACTTCCTTCAAAAACTAGCTGAATAAGTCCTGGGTGTCTTAGGATGTGTCCTATCATTCTATCTCTTCTTCTAGTCAAATTTAGCCAAATCGATCTCCTCTCGCCAATTCGATTCAGTATCTCTTCGTTTGTGATTCGATCTATCCATCTCACCTTCAGAATTTTTCTGTAACACCACATTTCTAAAGCTTCTATTCTCTTCCTTTCTGAGCTACTTATCGTCCATGTTTCAGTTCCATACAAAAGAATTATATTTAAAAAATCTGTAATATTTTTTACTATGATACCAACATACAGAATCTGGATAAACGATCTGAGCTCGATATGTTATAGCTAAATTGACAATGCAACGCTTTCCTCATGGGGAGTTTTACAATACAGTCTTTCACTGGATGATTGATCAAATAATCTCGGAAGTCATTAATTATATGTAACATTTCAGCATTTAATGGAACGCAAACTGAAATTGTAAACATAAATCTAAACTCATGGAAACAAACACGACAGGTAACGATTTTTATTATTTCTGAGCTGCCGAGAGAGGAATAACAACCACATTAGTGTTAAAAAAATATTGAAGTTCCAAAGCATGTTGGATATGTTTCTACAAGTATTAATTAGGTATTGGATTGATTTACCAAGGTATATGTTTTATAAATGTCCAAGTTCTTTGAAATTATTTAAGAGAACTGATAGAGAATCTCCCACTTGGGCGACAGCCTTTAAATGCAGATGAATGGTGACTGATAATTGAAAAAAGAAGGAAAATGTTATGGTAGTGCTTGCTTTAAAAACCAAACCAAACCCCATGACGCAACAGCCAAGAAGGGTCTTAGCCTACCAAGCAACCGCTGCTCAGCCCGAAGGACTGCAGATTACGAGGTGTCGTGTGGTCAGCACTATGAATCCTCTCTACCTTTATTCTTGGCTTTCTCGAGAGGGTCCGCTATCTCACCGTCAGAAAGCTCCTCAATCGCAATCCCGTAGGCTGAGTAAACCTCAAACTAGCCCTCAGATTCAGGCAAAAATCCCTCACCTGCCCGGGAATCGAACCCGGGATATCCGGGTATGAATAAAACACGCTACCCCTACACCATGGGGCCGGCATTATTGTTTTAAGAGAAATGTTACTTGGACAACCACCCTCACTTAACACTTATCAGAAGAAAATAAGAAGAGGTCGGATCCTTCCAAGAATTCCGATAGCGAAAAAAGAAAGAGTTTCTCATCGCCCTGTCGGCAAATCGAATCCACGTTTTTCCGGGAAAACAATAATGTTTTTAGTGCCTCGGCCAGGCATCTCTAATTGTATTTACCGCATGACTTTTAGTGCCAGTTGTGTCCGAGGACATTTTCGGCTTGTCTGGTGCAAGTCTTTCGATTTGACTCCCATAGATGACCTGCGCGTCTGGATGTGGGGATTATGATGATAACGATGTAGAGAGAGGATGAAACCCGATGTCGGCATGTAAACTACTCCTGTCGAATAATACCAAGAGTTCTGCTCAAAGCTTTGCGTCCCCATCCGACGAACGAATCACCATCTACAGGTTCATATGCCCTCACTCCTTATGAGCGCTGCGGAGAGGTTTGGAATTTAACCCTGGGTTTTGGCAAGCAATCTAGTGTTTAGAAATTTGTATACCACCACCTCTCCCAACCTGTCGACCAACATTCTGATGGAGGAATGATTTTCAACCAACGGGACTCGAACCGGCTAAACATGAAGTCAGACAATATAGACTTCAACACCTTAACGATCATGGCCACCAGGAGGGCTGGCATCGCTCATGAACTAAATACACTCCCGGCATTTCTCATCAACTTACTACACTTCCCGCATTAATTCCTCTCAGCAGGGTGGCGTCAACTTACGCCACATTTCCCTTGAATTCATCTAATGTCACCATTGTGTTTCTGTATGTATTTAATTATTAATACTGGGCCGGGCTGAGTGGCTCAGACGGTTGAGGCGCTGGTCTTTTGACCTCAAATTGGCAAGTTCCATCCTGGCTCAGTTTGGTGGTATTTGAAGATGCTCAAATACGTCAGCCTCGTGTCGGTAGATTTACTGGCACGTAAAATAACTCCTGCGGGACTAAATTCCAGCACCTCGGTGCCTCCGAAAAACCGTAAAACTAGTTGTACCGGTACGTAAAACAAAGAACATCATTTATTTATTTATTTATTATGCCTTTCAAGTGGTAAAGTGGCCCTCTCTTACACTTAACCACAGAGCTTAGAGTAAATAATAATATATAGTAATCTAGTATTTTAGACAATAAAACATTACACTTTTCTCACTCACAGTCATTCACTCATCCAGTCATACAAATTAGTCAGCTGCATTCAGTAGTTAGTCTCGGCAATCGGTTTTAAATTTGGATAACGAAATGAAGCGTCCGCCTCTGTGGTGTAGTGGTTAGCGTGATTAGCTGCCACCGCCGGAGGCCCGGGTTCGATTCCGGGCTCTGCCACGAAATTTGAAAAGTGGTATGAGGGCTGGAACGGGGTCCACTCAGCCTCGGGAGGTCAACTGAGTAGAGGTGGTTTCGATTCCCACCTCAGCCATCCTGGAAGTGGTTTTCCGTGGTTTCCCACTTTTCCTCCAGGCGAATGCCGGGATGGTACCAAACATAAGGCCACGGCCGCTTTCTTCCCTCTTCCTTGCCTATCCCTTCCAATCTACCCATCCCTCCACAAGGCCCCTGTTCAGCATAGAAGGTGAGGCCGCCTGGGCGAGGTACTGGTCATTCTCCCCAGTTGTATCCCCGACCAAGAGTCTGAAGCTCCAGGACACTGCCCTTGAGGCGGTAGAGGTGGGATCCCTCGCTGTGTCCGAGGGAAAAAGCCGACCCTGGAGGGTAAACAGATGATGATGATGATGATGATGATGAAATGAAGCACTAGAAAAGCCGGACTGAGTAGCTCAGATGGTTGAGTTCTAGATGAGTCAAACTTGATGGGTTTGATGCCGGACTTATTGTAAAACCATCAGATACGCGAGCCTCGTATAGGTAGATTTATCTGTAAAAGAACACCCGCAAGAAACAAAACTCCAGCACCATGGGGTCTCCGAAAACTTTAAAACTTGTAAGTAGGACCAAAATATAACATTATTATTATTATTATCGAAACAGACTTTCAACGTATTAGGTCGTGTTACGTACATGTAGTACGTGTTGAAGAGATGTTAAGTACAGAACAAAAATGGCCAGCCGGACACCAGTGGGATCCGAACCCACAACCTCCCGTTTTCGCGTCGGTTGCTCTACCAATTCAGCTATGGTGGCCTAGGCCATCTTTGTTCTGTTTGAAAGGATCTGAGCTACAGGTCTGGCACTGCTGCCAGCACACTGTAGAGTGCGTTTAAGTCGCCCGTTGTGGGGCATGTCAATGAATATTGAATTTTCACGACCGCATTGTAATCGAAACAGACTTTCAACGTATTAGGTCGTGTTACGTACATGTAGTACGTGTTGAAGAGATGTTAAGTCATCATCATCATCATCAGTTTACCCTCCAGGTTCGGCTTTTCCCTCGGACACAGCGAGGGATCCCACCTCTACCGCCTCAAGGGCAGTGTCCTGGAGCTTCAGACTCTTGGTCGGGGATACAACTGGGGAGAATGGCCAGTACCTCGCCCAGGCGGCCTCACCTGCTATGCTGAACAGGGGCCTTGTGGAGGGATGGGGAGATTGGAAGGGATAGGCAAGGAAGAGGGAAGGAAGCGGCCGTGGCCTTAAGTTAGGTACCATCCCGGCATTCGCCTGGAGGGGAAGTGGGAAACCACGGAAAACCACTTCCAGGATGGCTGAGGTGGGAATCGAACCCGCCTCTACTCAGTTGACCTCCCGAGGCTGAGTGGACCCCGTTCCAGCCCTCATACCACTTTTCAAATTATCGTGGCAGAGCCGGGAATCGAACCCGGGCCTCCGGGGGTGGCAGCTAATCACGCTAACCACTACACCACAGAGGCGGACTGAAGAGATGTTAAGTACAGAACAAAAATGACCAGCCGGACACCAGTGGGATCCGAACCCACAACCTCCCGATTTCGCGTCGGTTGCTCTACTAATTGAGCTATGGTGGCCTAGGCCAACTTTGTTCTGTTTGAAAGGATCTGAGCTACAGGTCTGGCACTGCTGCCAGCACACTGTAGAGTGCGTTTAAGTCGCCCGTTGTGGGGCATGTCAATGAATATTGAATTTTCACGACCGCATTGTAATCGAAACAGACTTTCAACGTATTAGGTAGAGCAACCGACGCGAAATCGGGAGGTTGTGGGTTCGGATCCCACTGGTGTCCGGCTGGCCATTTTTGTTCTGTACTTAACATCTCTTCAACACGTACTACATGTACGTAACACGACCTAATACGTTGAAAGTCTGTTTCGATTACAATGCGGTCGTGAAAATTCAATATTCATTATTATTATTATTATTATTATTATTATTATTATTATTATTATTATTATTATTATTATTATTATTATTATTATTGTATGAATTTCTTGAATGTAGAAGAAAATTTATCGGGTAAATTTTACCTGCGACATTTCATATTACTGTTGAGGATATTTTGACCATCAGTCAAAGCTATTAAAATGTTCTGTTTCATTCTGCTTGTTCTGAGGAAAGACCTCCTCTCGATCTGCCTAACCTGTAGCTGAACGAACCCTCAAACTTTTCAAATTTAAGACGGAGCGGATGATCGAACTCAAGACAATGGACCATAAAGCTATTGTGACAAGCCATAGATCACGGGATCGAATATAGTCTAACAGTTTGGTTAACTCAGACTTCATAAGTTCCTTCATTGTTTTTATTTCTAATATTCTGAATTCATCATTCCCAATTCACAAAGGAATAATTGACTTCAATGACACTCTTCAGTCCAGATTTCTCATTAGCCGTGGATCTTTAATGCTCTGAATTAATGTTTGCTAAGTGAAGAGTTAAGGCATCAAGCGAGCATTGACCCTGGAATGAGCGGTTGCAGTAACCTCTTTATTGTATGTCTTAGATGAACCCCAGTTTGCTAGAAAGAAGCAATTCAGTTGAAAGCCCTCTGCCGCAATGTTTAGTGCTAACTGGCCTTGAACTCGCGTTCCGCCTCTTTGGATAACTCCCCATCCCTCTTCAAGAAACAAAGAAATGCGAGAAAAATATCTAGTGGAACGTCTTTGTAGTTCCGCCGGGAATCAGCAAACAGGATTGCACGGACTGCGAGGTGGTTGACTTCAGGGGACTAAGTACAACGTTTGAGAGGGCTTGTATTGTGAGGAGGGAGATTCCGTGACGTAAGGGAAGCAGGAGAAATATCCCCACGAGTAGTCGAACAAGAGGTCGAACTTAATAAACTCTGTGGACTACTTGTAAAGGACACGCGAACCCCAGGGGAAAGACGAACTCCCTTGTCTTGTTCGATCTTGAATACGGTATTCTCGTCGTATTTGTTTAAGGAATATTGATGTGAATGGGTCGGAGAGTAATTTATCTGCTTTGCGAGACTCACCACGAAATACGACTCGTTACCAAGGGGCTCTAGATGAGTCAAGTCTCAGCTGTCTTAACGTGTTAAGAAGCGGGGAAGTTAAACCTTGCTGGACTTCTTTTTGGGAACCCACAACAATGTGTCTCTCCAACCAGCTGGTTAGCTCATTTCGTCTTCAATAATCGAGAGAGAAGGACTGAAATCCGGCACAGTCAGTCGGCAAGTTAAGAAGAAATTAATAAAAATTGGGTTACCGATACGCTTCAGAATTTAACTACCGGCTGAATGAAGAGATTATGTTACGTAACAAATTCTTCTAAGTACAAGTAGCATGAGCTATTCCAGTTGTGGTATTTTGAGCATACAAAAAATATGACAAGAGACGGTATACAAACTCTATAGAATAATAAGCTTCATTTCGTAAAAGCATCTGTATACACGGTGAGTCAGCTAAGATGTTCACGTCAAATAACTTACGAACCGTTGAAGATATACTATAGAAAGTCTTTTTTTCCTACACGTTTCGAAATGTTGTCACGGGACTAAATTCAAATTGCAGTTTCTACCAGAGTGTCAATACCTGCGAAGATATAGAACGTAAATACACATCTTTCTCCACCTATCACTAGAACCGTCAACGTGGCAAATTAAGAGATATGATTATTTTCAAAATCAGGCAAGGAGGTCTAAAGGAAATGGAATATTTTAAATGGTTTTCATTCGCCAACTAACAAGGTGACCAAGGCACGTGCTACGTATGAACCTTGATGCTGTTGACATACAGATATCTCTATCTCCCTTCTAACAGCCAGGTATTTAATTTAACGTGTACGTAAAAATATTATTGTCACGTGCCAGTCCAGTGGTAGCCTCCTTCTGTACTTCCCTGGAGGGGCTAGTGAGTCAGACGACCGGAATCTCCCAACTGGCCTGGAGGGAGTGGGCGGCATTTCCGTGTATTGTTCTATTCGTCTCGTTTTCCCATGCATTTCTGCGAGGTGCAGCGAGAATGCTCCGTCTCTAGTCACATCGCGAATATTTCGGTACACATCACCCGAGCTATAAAAAGAAGGTTAGCCACGAATAGTCAGTCACCTTTCCTGAAATACTACAAATTAAATACCAAACAAAACCACAAGTCTACGCTAAGAGCCACACGTCAAGATGAGATTAAGGACCGAATGAGGTCGGGAATCTCAAACAAATCCACAGCTGCCGCTCATCGAGCGGATGTCTAATTGTCAGAAAAGGGTGAAGGACCTCTGTAGATTGAGAGGCACAGTATAGAGGTGTACAAATTCCGCATTTAACTTGCCCATGCTTGCCTAGAGAGCAGGCAAGCAAGCTAGCCGCACGTAAACAACAGTACAGGCAGGCTGCTGCACTCCTGGCCAGGTCAAGCTCAGCCCAACTTGGGCAGGCCACAGGTTAGCTTGCTTGCTTGCTTTCTTCTTCCTGCTGCGTTAATTTATGTCTGCTCGTTCATTGTGCTGATGTGAGACTCGCGTGAATGCAGACAGGAAAGGAGTTGTTACATGCCAGAATTTATATAGGATTCGTCAACACAAATATTATTTTATATGGTTATTTAGTATTATGTTAATCATTACAAAGTTTATTTCGTAATTCAGACGTCTTATGTAACTAATTAACAAATCATATTTATTTCTGTCAAAAATAGTTACTTAATAAAACGTACGTTCTCTGAACAAAAATATTTGAATATTTAAATAAACACAATGAAAGTTGAAGGAAATATGACCATAAATATAATGTATTATTTATAACTCCAGAAAATTAGAAGCAAAGATATACATAATGCAGGCACAGGTCATAAATATCTTTAAAATATTAATTTTATAGATAACTTTTTGAAATACATTTAATAATTTAGAAACCCCTTCCCCACAAAACCAAAAGAAATAATTACAAAACTAATCAGTTTAGAAGTGTAATTTTACCACTTGCTCTCTTACTTTGTGGTCGCCTCATACTGTGCATACTGCATACCACTATTTAACACATGGACACATTATCGTTTGTGTGTATTACTATGAGGTCATTAAGTCTTTGCGTATCAAGACGGGAACGTTTTTCGCTGATTAAATTTCCGGAGCAGCTGAAGGCCCTCTCGCTGGAGGCACTCGTAGCGGGTATGTTAAGCACTCTTTTCGCTACACAAGCAAGTCGGGGCAGCCTGTGCGAATTACTCTTCCACCACCGCAGTATATTTTCGTCACTAATAAACCCTTCTTGCAAGTACCTACTGACCTCATCATGTATCATTGGCGAATTTTCTGCCCAATCGTCAAATTTCGCTTTCTTACGTTGCACTGAATTTTCTTCATTTGAAGAAGATGGGACTTCTTGTCTATTTTGATTGGGTAGCTGCTCTGAAAATGTATATGCCCAAATATTTAATGCTAATGTTAGAATATTAAAAATATCCAATTTTCATAGGTATAATAATAATAATAATAATAATAATAATAATAATAATAATAATAATAATAATAATAATAATAATAATAATAATAATAATAATAACAATGAAGAAATAACCACAGAATCTTACCTTCAGCACACATTTGTCGAGGTGCCTCAAAAACAGACATTTGTTCTACTGCATTTAGTTTCTTTAATGTGCGATATTTAGGCACCAAAAATGTTGCAATTTTGTGTAACATAGTGACTTCCATTTTCTGCTCCAGGAAGACACCACCGGTTTGTTTCAAAAGCTTCAAGTACTGAAAATTCATTTAGTATGAAAACATTTTTACATTGATATATCAGGAGACTCGTATTAAAATTTAAAAGAAAGAAAATATTACCTGTTCATCGTCATCCTGTGGAGTACAATGGGCTTTTAAGGCATAAAACCACGGAAGGACCAGATGTAAGGTCGGCTCCTCATCACCCTCAAGATCAATTGTGGCTTCCTTAAATGGCTTAAGAAAGGTTATAAGCAGGCCAGTAATGTCCTGATCATAACCGAGCATTTTATCAGAGGCACCCTCCTTCTCTAAAACAGTTCTCACAGCATCTATCTGGGAGTGAACTGATTGCAGCATGTCAAAATAACTGTTCCACCGAGTAGATACATACGGTTTCAAAGATGATTGTAACCTCACACATAGGCCTCTTCTCTTAAAGTACGAAACCAGAGATTTCACTGAATGGATAACAGCTAACACATTAGGAACACTTTCTTTCAAAAAGGGTTCGCTCAGAACATGCTTCAAGACTGTATTAATAATATGAGCCATGCATGGAAGACGTTTGTATATGCTGAGGGCCTTAACAATATTGCTTCCCTGGTCTGTTACAAATGTAATTTTGCAAATATCTTCATGAGAAAGGCCATGTCCTTTCAAACGATCTTCCAATTCACTGCGAATATTTTCACCAGTTTTTGGACAGTCAGGGAAGGCCGAACACATTAATACATACTTATTGAGAGACCAATCTGCATTTATATAGTGCATTGTGACAGACATATAGTGCACACCCTTGTAATTATCTGTCCACAGGTCAGTGGTACTCGCACAGATTTAATAGCATGAACTATGTCGGTAAGCGTTTTACTGCGCACTTTGTCCGCGAAAGTTTGTACCTTCCTAGCAACTGTGACTCGAGAGGGTATAATATTTTTAATATCCACTGAGCCATACTTTTTGCCCATTTCTATCAGCGTTTGCCCTAAATTTAAAAATCCTTCACCCTCAATAGTTGTAAACGGTCTCAAGTCCTTGGCGCACATTTCCACGCACTTGTCAGTCACCAAGTCCTTGTCCTCTTTCAAAATATTTTTAGACTGTGGAACATTTGGGTTAAATTTGCAGACATGTCGCAACATACTTGAGGTCTCTGAATGGGTGCTGAGTAGCTTTTGGCAAAAATTGCATTGCGAGTAACCTACTGGCTTATTTGATACCTGTTCATAAACACATGAAAATTTTTCCCATGCTAGACTTGAGCCCTGTTTTGTTGCTAGAATAAATTCACCGCTTTTTAATTTTTCTTCGATTTCCTTTACAGCTGACTTGTTCATTTTCCTGCTGGTTGCACCTCGAACTACAACAGAGCTGCACTCGACGGAATACGTAGCTACACTAACATATAACGGCACATTCACGTCGCATCGATAGCAAACTTCACGTTCACTCTTGTCAAGTCCGGCAGTCCGAACGGGTCCCAGGCAACCTGTCAGCCTTAGGGAAACCCAGGTTTTGGTTTGCTATGACTAGCGCGCTCAGTACGCGTGCACTCTTGCTTCGCTGACTCTCAAGCTAAGCTGCATTGCTTGTTGCAGAGCAGCTTGGGGCAGGCAAGCCTGAAGTACAATTTGTACACCTTTAGCACAGTATTCATACGGAATGTGTACTCTGGCCGACTGGTTAGTGATCACTTCAAATAGGACGACCAACGATTGATTAATGAATCTTGTATGAAGACAATACATTTTCTCGAGAACTAATTGTCTGGTTTTGAAAACAATTACACTTACAAAGTCCATGATTACAATACTAGGTTTGGAAAAGAGTGTAGTTTTACAGCAAATATATAATTTTTAAATCGAGCAGGACTGTATTGGGATTACGGCCGAAATTCTAGACGTAGAGTTCGAACCGCGAGGTAGGCGTATCTAGTCAGTATGGGTTTGCAAAGTTTACTGTCATCTCCACCGCAGGTCTGAAATGTTGGCAGTCCTCAGGGCTGACCTCGATAAACTCTACTACCTTCTCATTGCTGATCTCAATTCTGTGAAGACAGAATGAAACTGTACTACACAACTCACTATCCAGCTACATTAGAATTGACAACGGCGTATATTTAATGCTCTTTGGTATAAATTTTTAAATCAACAGAATGTCCTCTCAAACACGAGGATGTGATCGACCTATACTCTCTGCGAACCAACGAAATGTAAGGGAGCAGAAAATTTTAAAAAGAAACATTTTAAACTATTAAAAGTCAAAGTTTTAGGTGCTTGAATGGACATTTATCGCAAAACAGGCGCTAACAAGTGCCTAAGCGGATTTTTAAATTTACTGTTCATGTTCAGCAATAACGATAGAAAATAGGCATTATAACAAATATTCTCAGCTTAGTCACCACTGAACAAATTTAGCACAAATAATCGCCTATACGAGGGATCACAGACTTATTTTGTGAAGACGTTCATCCTTAATTCACCGCCTGAATGGACTAAGCATGCAGCTCTGAAGTTGTGATTATGTAATATTCTTTACTACTACTCAAATGTTTTCATTCCTCCCCTGAAGGGAAAGGCGGGCCTCTTAGGCGGTAACGCCGTCTTTCAGGCCGGGAGATTTGTTACGGTGGAGGATATGAACGGAGAAGGCGAGGAGGTTAGCGGCCGTGGCCTATTCGCCTTAGTGTAGGGCAATGGAGAACCACGGAAAACCATTCTCAGGGTAGGCGACGGTTGGGGCCAGCCGTGCGTACCAGTCCTGTCCCCTCTCCCGAATGCAGAGGCGTAGAGCCGTGGCCACCCCTCCTCTGCTTTGTTGGTCGGTCGGCGTGCAGAGCTGTCGGACCACGAACCAACCGTTGCCCCTTATGGACAGAGACTCACTCTGCATCCAACGAACCTATTCTTTATTTCTTTTGGCAAAGGTATTGATACCCTGGTGCTGAACATCTATATATACGGAAAACATAAAATTTTCTCCACCCTCAAATTTATCTCGGATTAGGAGAACAAAATTTCAAAGCAGATTGAGTTCTAATGTTGTCCACCTATTTGTGCACAATGCTAAATAAATAAATAAATAAATAAATAAATAAATAAATAAATAAATAAATAAATAAATAAATAAATTAGCCGTGTAAATGCCTTGAGGGCTATGGACTCCTGCAATGCAGGTACAGTGCCTCAGTTTAACTCGTCAGGTGAGCAAGTCCTGAAGAGCATTATTATATTGGTTATATCATATTTGTTGGTGCACAATACTACATAGGCCTATATATTATTTGACTATTATACAATGGCATAGCAATATCAAGGGGGCCAAAACGCGAAATGTCAATTTTCTCCCATAATATCAGCTATAGAGAAAGGCTTTGCATGGCATATCTTCCTATATTTTATAGTTCATGCGCGTTTACCGCACGTTTCACGAACTTGCAAATATATATAGTATTTTTTTTTACAATGTGCTTTACGTCGCACCGACACAGACAGGACTTACGGTGACGGTGGGATAGGAAAGAGCTAGAAGTAGGAAGGAAATGAGCGTGGTACAGCCCCAGCATTGCCTAGTGTAAAAATGGAAAACCAGAGAAATCATTTTTAGGTCTGCCGACAGTAGGGATCGAATGCACTCTCTCCAGAATGCAAGCTGACAGCTTCGTGGCCAAAACCGCGCTGGCACTCGCTCGGTTATAAATATCTCCTTAAATGTTAGTTCTATCAATAATGTTGTACGTAATACTATAGATCTAATTTCAAGTCTTATGTTTTTGATACCGTATGACAATAACAGTGGAGATATTCACGAATTTACATTTCTATTACGAAGTTCATTAACGGGGAGAACCGCTGACATGGAAATACAGTCCGAGTGCTACAGAAACAAACTAACTGGGAATGGTGATTGTTTATTTAAAAAATCCAAAGCAGCGAGGACATTAGCCCTTATTGATAAGGAAGATCGAAATGGTAAGGAAAACGTGAGATAAGGATCGCTCAAAGAATGATTGACCGGGCGAGTTGGCTGCGAGGTTAGGGGCGCGCAGCAGTGAGCTTGCATCCGGGAGATAGTGGGTTCGAATCCTACTGTCGACAGCCCTGAAGATGGGTTTCAGTGGGTTTCCCATTTCCACATCAAGCAAATACTGGGGCTGTACCTTAATTAATGCCATGGCCACTTTCTCTCCTGTTCCATCGTCACCATAAGACCTATCTGTGTCTGTTGCGACGTAACCAAATTGTAAAAAGCCGGACTGAGTGGCTCAGACGTTTGAGGCGCTCGCCTTCTGACTACAACTTGGGAGGTTCGATCCTGGCTCAGTCCGGTGGTATTTGACGGTGCTCAAATACGTCAGCCTCGTGTCGGTAGATTTACAGGCACGAAAAAGAACTCCTGCGGGACTAAATTCCGGCACCTCGGCGTCTCCAAAAGCGGTAAAAGTAGTTAGTGAGACGTACAGCAAATAGCATTATTATTATTATTATTTTTATTATTATTATTATTATTATTATTATTATTATTATTATTATTATTATTACTAAAATTGTAAAAGAAATTAGTGAAAACAGAAACATAAAATGATGAGGTTAAAAACAAGATTTTTTCTTTTTATACTAACACATCGAAGGCTTTCGGCCACACAAGTATGAGAGAAGGCTTAAATTTAAGGTAGAGCCGAACCATTTGAATGGTGTTAAAATGGGAAACGACGGAAAGCCATCCTCAGGGCTGCCGATGGTGCGATTCGAACCCGCCATGCCCCGAACGCTAGTTCACAGGTAAGCGCTCTTATCCGCGTGGCCAACTCATTCGGTAGCCATAACAAGACACTACAAACTCAAATATAACATTACACAAACTGACTATTTGTTGTTACTTCAGGTGTACTTCGTCTCTTCTACTGTCACTCATCTCTGGTAGATAGCATTACTGTTTCGGTTACAGAAACTTACCCGTCATCGACGCGTATAGAATAGATAGTACTGGATATATTGTTAATTTCTTCTACTTTTTTGTCCTGTGACGTGATGTCATCCGTTTAGTCGAATCCGACTATCGGCGATTTTATGAATTAGCACCCTCCAAGTTGTGCTGTTCCACACTGCCTCCTTTAGTTGTTCCAGGGTGAGGGTGGTGTTTTTTAATGGTGTCTAACCAACGAGTCCTCTGGTGACCTGGTCTTCTTGTACCTTTGACCATTCCTAGCATGATTGCTTAGTCTCAGCTTCATAATCATACCAATCAATGACATACAGGCTCTGATGCGCTCTAAAACTGCCTTATTGCTGATTTTTTCAGTCCATGGTATTCGTAAGGGTATTCACCAACACCTGAGCTCAAAAGCGTCGAACTTCCTCTTGTCTACCTGTTTCAGCGTCCATCTCTCACATCCATACATGAACAGTTGTAATATAATCGCATTGACTAACCCGTACTTGGTAGCCAAACTGAATTCTCTGCTCTTCCAATTCGGGGACATAGTCGTCATAGCAATTCGTCCAAGCGAAATCCGTCTTTTAATTTCAGCACCGCAATCTCCGCTTTGATTTGGGCTCCCAAGAAGATGAAATCCCCCACGCCCTCTAACTCCTCCTCATATTGCTTTGGACTAACTGTACAACCCTCATCCGTAGTCATAACATTGGTCTTTCTTGCATTGAGATAGAGGCCCATTTTTCACTTTGAGGCGGGATATTAAATGCTTTAGATCTTCTTCCGTTTCTGCCAGCAGGGTTGTATCATCAGAATATCTCAAATTGTTTATAGTTTTTCCTCCATTCACACCAATGTCGAGTTCCTCTAAATTTAACTTCCGCCATAATACATGCAGATTGAAAAGGAATGGTGAAAGAATGCAGCCTTGACGGACACCCTTTTCAGTTTTAAACCATTCAGTGTCGCTATATGGTGAGCGAACTGCTGCCTCTTGTTCTGTACAAAACGAACGTAACAACGGAATAATATGTAAGGGTACCCCCAAGTCCAGCACGGCTTCCCACAGTCTGCCATGCTCAACACAGTCAAAGGCTTCTCTGTAGTCAATAAAACAAATGTAGTCTGGTTTCTGGTATTCAAGTGTTTTCTCCATGATCCACCACATATTAACGACCTCGACGGAAAGCTGCTTGAACATCATGTAACTGAGCGTCAAGGATGGGTGCAAGATGTTTCTGTATGGAATCAAAGCTATAGTACGATAATTTGTCCTGTACCATACGTTAAATAAAAATAAATGGTCAGAATCAGTTTATAAATACGTATCCACTCCCTAACATCGAAACATATTCATTCTGGTGCAGAGTAGGAGATTACAGTTTGCAGGAATTTACGAAGTAGTATAGTCTATACCAGGGATGGCGAACCTTTTCCAGCTAGTGTGCCATTTTAAGTCTAGTTTATTATTCTCAACTATCAACTGTGCCACTTGTTATTTTCTTTGCAACGGCTACAACCCCCCACCCGCACACACCGGACTTCTATCACTAATTCCAAATTATGTTTCATAATACGTTATTACAGTGCTGGGACTGTACCATGAGGCTACGGCCTTTGTTATCCTATCGTCGCCATAAGACCTAATGTGTCGGTACGACGTAAAGCCAGTTGTAAAAAAAGGTTATTATTGTAAAATAACACATCGGATTGCATGTTCCGTGGTCGTATTATGCCAATACCGCAAAATTACATTCTTAATTTTAAGAATACAGTACATTATGTGTAAAAAAAATACATAATAAGCGTCCATTGTAACACACAATATTGCCAAAGAACTTTAAGTGAAATATCGTTCTCAACTTTAGTGTGAAACTTGTTGTTGAAACTTAGTAGCCATGTCATTTACGTTCGGTTCATAAATCGCTGTCTTCAATAACACACAAGAAGCACTCAGGTCCAAAACAAGTCGGTTTCTAACTGTTGACTCCACACCATTCTTTGTAGAAAATTGCTGTTGGCAGGCGTACTGTGAACCAAAAACAGTAAGAAGCGCTGTAGCAAGTTTCTTCATGGCCGGAGACATTTGTGGGGGGCTGTTGCACTGTTCAAGTATTTTCTCTAGAGAGAGCATTCAGCATCAACAGCACACTCGATTTTCACGAATGTACGAATTTGTTCACCCATATACTGCTTTCTTGAAATTCAGTCAACTCCATTAGTAAACTGTCTATCTCTGACCACTCAAAGAAATTGACCTTAATATCTCTCCTTTGTGTAATATGAGCTTTAAAAAAAAATAAAGTGCGATAGTTTCTCCAAACCTGGAAATAGGGATAATCTCTTGGCAACTATTTGTCTTAGAAAATTCAATAAACAGTTACACACAAAGAATAATTACCCGCTGCTGGCAACCACACACAAGCCAAACTTCACTAATTGACTGATGTGTGTGAGCGAATGGCTCCCAGGCCACATCGGATATTTATTTCACTTGGCTTCCGGACTTATCAGTGTTGCAGTGTTGCCATAATGCACTTGCGAATGGAACTAAAATTTAGATTTTCTGTAATTTCCGAAACCTTAAACACTATGACTATACGATGCACGAGATTTGTGTATAAAGACGTATATGAAAACGTTAAAATGTGCAAGTGGTGTGCCACCGAATTCGCGTCCGCGTGTCACCTACTGACATGCGTGGCATAGGTTAGCCATCCCTGGTCTATACTTTAGATTATGGAAGTCAAATATACTGTACCATTAATGATCTTTCCAAGGCTTTTGATAGGTTAGATCAGGCGAGACTACTGATAAAAATGGGTGTTATTAAACTAGACAAAAGTGTAATAATAATAATAATAATAATAATAATAATAATAATAATAATAATAATAATAATGGCATGTGGCCTCCTAAGAGGCGTGGTGCAGGTCCTTTGAGTTGACGTCGTATAGGCGATCTGCGCGTCTATGAGGATGGTGCCCTACCTACGATGAATTCTAATGCTGAAGACGTCACACACACCCAGCCCCCGAGCCATCGGAATCAACCAATGAAGGTTAAAATTCCCGACCCGGCCTGGAATCGAGCTCGGGACCCCCTGGACCAAAGGCCTGCACGTTAACCACTTATCCATGGAGCCGGACGACAAGAGGGTGGTTGAATGGGAGGCTAAATTTTTAGAAGGTAAATGCTTCCACCATTGTTAACCACGGCACGTGATGGGGTAGAGTGGTTAGCTCTACGCCCGGCCGCCTTTGCCCTCAGGAATTAACCTGATACTCATTTTTGGTGTAGATTGAGTGAACCTCAGGGCCATATGCACCTCCGGAAGTGGAAATCTCGTTTCTTAAATTTTACGACTTCCTGACGGCGATTCGAACCCACGTCCTTCCGAGCGAACCGAACACGCCTTTACCGCCTCGGCCGGGCAGCCTCTAAAACAGAACTCAGAGAATTAGTGTAGATGAAGCATTATCTGATCTTTTAATGATCTAGATAGGGGTTCCTCAAGGCAGTTTTATTATACCTTTATGTTTTTTGAAGAAGATGTTTTACTGTATACAGGCGGGTGAATATAAAATACCTCAACAATGTTGTGAGATGTATAGCAGACAATGGTATGATGGTAAACGGGATGAAAAAGTCACGTTGTAAGTTTTACCAACATAAGAAGTTCCTTCTTTTAATACTGTGTTAATGAGGTGAAAGTAACATATGTAAGGAAAGATCTGCATTGGGGTAATCACACTAACGAGATCGTAAATCAAGGTTGCAGATCTCTTCATATACTTATGTAGTGGGTATGCAAAGGAGAGAGTGTGTAAGTTTCTGGTAATACTCAAATTAGAGTTTGGTTCCTGTGTATGAGATCTACACCAGGATTACTTGATACGTAGGTCGATCAAATATAAAAGGGAATTATTTTCCTGAACATCAACAATTGGTAGGACTGGTCCCGCGCTTCTGCTATGCTTAGGCGGGACCGTTAGGAGTGGAGAGAGCGTGCTGTTAGATATTTCCCGCCGTTTCGTCAGTAATGCTCACGATGTCGGAGCAACAGGTGCACCACTCCACTGCGCAACACATAATTATAAAATGTCTTGCTCGTGAAGGAGTTACAGCGGCTGAAATTTGCCAGAGATTGACTGCTCAGCTCGGTGATCAAACATTGTCAAGAATGCGTGTGTTTGTCCGGCATAAAAAGTTCAAGGAAGGACAAGAACTTGTGGAAAATCAGCAACACGATCGCCGTCCTCGGACCAGCATTACAGACGAAAACATTCGTGCAGTTAAAGACATTATTAACGACGATCGACGGGTGACAGTATCAGAAATTTCAGAACAAGTCAGAATCAGTTATGGGAGCTGTCAAGCAATCATCGCAAACGACCTACAGTTTCGTAAAGTGTGTTCCAGATGGGTCCCTCACCTTTTGACCTAAAATCTGAAGTTGTGACGTTTGGAGGTCTGCCAGAGGCTTACAGTTAGGTTTGATCATCCTCCTTACAGCCCGGACTTATCACCGAGCGATTTCCATTTGTTCGGACCGCTTAAAGAAGTTCTAGGAAGGCAACGATTTGAAGATGACAAGAATGTGGAAGACTTCGTGCGCAACTGGCTGGTGTCATGAACCTGTACTTTTTACGATGAGGGCATCAAAAAGCTGTTCATACGCTGGGGCAAATGCATTACCAAAGCAGGAAACTATGTGGAAAAATAAATTGTAATTTTCTTGTGTTTTTCAATAAATGAATTTAAATAAAAAGTAAAATCCCGTTTATATTTGAAACCCCCTCATTCGTAAATTGGGAAGGATCCAGAGGAGAGCAGCACGGTTTGCTCCGGGTGATGTCCGACAAAAGAGCATCGTTACGAAAATGTTACAAACTTTTGGCTAGGGGATTTGGGAGTAAAGTTTGCTAGTTGCTTTACGTCGCACCGACACAGATAGGTCTTATGGCGACGATGGGACAGGAAAAAGCTAGGACTGGGAAGGAAGCGGCCGTGGCCTTAATTAAGGTACAGCCCCAGCATTTGCCTGGTGTGAAAATGGGAAACCACGGAAAACCATTTTCAGGGCTGCCGACAAAGGGGTTCGAACCTACTATCTCCCGAATACTGGATACTGGCCGCACTTAAGCGAATGCAGCTATTGAGCTCGATTGGGAGTAAAGTGACGAGCTGCCCGACTAAGTGGTATGTTCCGAGCTGTCAGTGGAGAGATGGCGTGGAATCACAATTAGTAGACTAATAATCTTGTGTGGAGCTTTAAGGTGTAGGAAAGGTCATAATATGAAGATCAAATTAAAATTCAAAAAGACAATTAGGACAAAATATGAATGTACAGGAAGGTGAATAAAGTGAATAATTTATCAGGAGAAATGTTCGAGAAATGTCTAAATTCTTTGAAATCGTTGAGCGAGTAATAGGAAATCTGCCAACCGAGTGACAACCCTATATGAATATTAATGGCCAGTTTTAAACTAGTTCATTATTCATCCCGCCATACTTTCTGTCGTCGTAATAAAATGAAATATCGTGTATTCGTGCCCATGATAGCAGTATGGATCTTATAACATGATTTGAGTAAATGTAATGGTTGCATGTCACAACCGTACGGCACGACAATTCAACGTATGCGTGTGTATGTGTGTGTGTGTTTAATATACGGTACTAGGTGTCTGCTACAATAAGCGTGCCCCAGCTTAGTGAACAGTGATTTTTTTTAAATGTCGTGCAGTCACGACACTCTTCATTACATCGTAATAACAAGTCCACAGGTTTCCAGTCGCCATTTTATTTCACTTGTCTTAGTTTACTCTCTGCGCTCTGCACGTATTACAGATCATAAAGAATTTACTACAACTGGCGGGCACCCTAGACGGTGACGCCGGCTCTCAGGCCAGGAGATATATAACGGAGAATGCGATGTGCGGCGAAGGTGAGAGGGTTGACGGCCGTGGGTTGAACTAGAAACTGTCCCGGCATTCGTTTTAGTGCAGGAGAATGGAAAACCACGGAAAACCATTCTCAGGGCAGCCTACGGTGGGGAGCAGCCCCTTTCGGTCAATAATTATCATAATAATATTACTAACTAGCAATTGCATCCGTTTTTGAACAGCAATTTTAGAATTTCCATTACTCTGACACATGGTACTTCAAGGAACGTGTAATATTCCTTCCCAGTTAGAGTTGTGTTTAGATTATAGCTTCACCACACGTTCTAAGGTGTATTCATTCCTGTTATTTTTTCTGCCGCTTTTCCCACACCTGTGTCGTCGAGGATGGGAACTGTGTAGCACATGCGGATATGGCCCTGTTTAACGGCCGAATGCCCTTCCTGACGCCAATCCTACTTAGAGGGTCGTAATCACTATTGCGTATTTCTGTGGTGGTTGGCAGTATGATATGAAGAGGAGAGTGTTGGGACAAACACAAAAACCCAGTCCCCGAAACAGAAGAATTAATCACACGAGATTAAAATACCCGACCCGGCCGAGAATCGAGCCCGGGACCCTGTAAACTGAAGGTCTCAACGCCTAAAGACCGATGGATGGCAGGAATCAACATGGAAGTGTTCTGTCTCTTATCCATGGGCAGGTGCGCACCCAGAAATTTTTCTTAGTGGGGACCAATATCAAATTCTAAAATCGATCTACAATGAACAGCAATTTTTCTATATTTCTGATCATTGAATGTCAACATATAAAGCATTACTGCAATACAGAGATACACTGCATATGTATTTAGCATTACGGTTTACCACCAGAACCATATTTTATGAATTGCATTCTTTGTATTCCGTACCCTCCCCGGCCAGAAAGAGGAGACCATCCCCTTCAGCGCACCCTAGTGGATATCTAGTGTCGATGATGTATACTCTATGCAGTTCTTCACAAATCCGATGATAAAAACTAGTCTATGTTTAATGCTGACCTTAAAATATGGCAGACCAATCTTAATATAAATACCTTCTTTCCTTACTACGCCGTCTCCGAGGCCAGGAGATTTGTAATTTTTTCGTCAGATGGAGACGTTAAGCCTTGAACAGACCACTTGGTGCAGTCGACAGAAGTAGGCTATGTGCCTTCCTACTATCATATTTCATGTCATTCATTTCATCCCATTAACTCTTCTGATGATATTGATGTCAGGAAGGGCATCCGATCATAAATACCCGCTACGAAGTTTAATATCTTCTCATATCACCTAATACAAAAAGATGACAAGAGTTGGACCCAAAAAATAAGGTAGGAAATGGATTTAGATTTTTATGTCCCTAAATTATCCAGGTAAAATGAATCACATACCGTAGTTTGATCTTCGAGTACAAGAAATTGACTGTGGTACGTGCGGTGCTAGTAACACCGATATGTATGCATCCAGTTCCTATGATAAAGGGTCCTCCTGTGGGTAGGGGAGGTGGAATAACATCCACGATATCCCCTGACAACAGGGCCCTTAGTTGATCGACATGTGCTAAGCTCATCACTTTCGTCCATCCTGTCCGACCTACTTTGGTCAATTCTTTTTTTTTTTACCGACCCCGATGGTATTCGGTTTCCGAGGCCCTTCTTGGTCTCTGTCTTCCTTTGGCCGATATCATGTTTTTTTCGAAGTTTCATACCACTTCCATTCGTTTCCCTCTGATTAGTTTAATAGGAGATGGTTGCCCAGTTATACGTATTTTAAAACAATCTTCACCGCTACTCTGTGATAAGTAGTGCGAAAGCATACTTGTAGGTTCAGTTGGTATATACATATCAGTTGATTTGGAGAAGAATACGCTTAGTACATTCTGGCTCAGTGAGGAAAAAAACGGGAAACTACTTCACTCTTCACTCCCGTAGTACGCCCTTTCTCGAACTTCTGATTTTGGAACTATTTGGAATGAAACCAGCCTTCGGGCTGAGAAATATTCAGAGAATTTATTTTACCTACAAGAGGGTGAATTATGTATGCTCTTCCATTCAAAATGGGAAATGATTGTTTACTACACAATTGTGCTATTAACTCTAACAGCTCACATCTTAATACCAGAAATATAATCGTCTATGTGTATACTCGCTTCAGCTGGAAGAGCGTGGGTTCGATCCCCTTTCAGGAAGCCGAAAAATGTGTAAAAGTAAGTTTTTCTTCTACAGAAGCTCATGGCCCAGTCTATACCAAAATTCTGTGGCTTGGTTCTTTGAGCTTTGAAGCTTTGCTTATAAATTTCCATTTATTTTCAACAACTAATCTTATAAATAAAGTTGTAGGGGGACCGCTGTCTGTAATTCCTTTTGTTTTCCCAAATTTTCAAATATTTATCCGTTTTAGGTCAACTCAAGACCGAATCGGTGGTTTTTACTTTTCGTGTCTGTTTGTTTGTCTGTTTGTCTGTTCCACCATCACGTCGAAACGGCTGGATAGATCTCAACCAAACTTCATATATAGAGTATACTCATCCCGGGGAAGGTTTCGATATGCATATCATTTTAAAATCTTTGAAAAGACGGGGGTTTTATAGGAAAACCACAACGGTTTTCCTCCATTTTCTCTTATACTATTGATTTTCTGTAAACTCTGTGGACCGTATGTGAACGGTCTCTTCATTATAAACAACTTTCGTTATGTTCATAATTTACCTTACTCTTCAAATGACGGATAAATTTACTATTTTCTGTCGATACCATGCTCTGCATTGAGTGACCGACAGACCGACAACGAATATATGGGTTACCATGGCAATGTCTCTGACTGCTTGCCAGCAGGGAAGTAACGTATTGCCATTTTCCTCATCATTCCTTTAAATTCGTGGTTGTTCCTTGGGTAGAAAGCAAGAGAGTCGTCAATCGGCCATTCTGCGGGATATTGGCGGAATATCATTGGAGGTTATAACCGTCCTCGAATAGCTTAAGTAATAACAAAAATATTCATCTTCTTATCTGATTACCTAAGAATCCCTACGCAAATTTCTCTCCGATTACCGCTTTCTTATATCAATAACTCACACCGGCATAATTTATTGAGGAGCATTTGATTTTCCAATACATTCACTTGGTATTTACATATTTGTCGTCATCCGGATGTTCTCAGTTATAATCCATTTTCTATTAATTTCAACTTACTAAATTATATTATTTTCTTCCTTAATTACCACGTATGTATGCGAGTGCTAATCCCGAATGCTGGACACTCTTTTCTTTGAGGAAATATTCTAAGCTATGCAAATGTATAACTTTTGGCCCAGGAAAATTCCGAAATATGGATGCAATTTTAACGACGGTGCAGACCTTCGTTTCGGGGTAATTGGTGGCTAATCAGTAAGTCGTATCACAAGACAGAAAGCAAATGGCGTTTCATTTTGGAGAGATCTACAACTTTTGTCCTATGACTTTTCGTCGTATTTCTATGCCTAATACGTTAAATACAGCTGTGTTTCTCGATTTCAAGTTGATTTTGTACTTTTACACGTATATGTTATGATTTGGCACACTTAAAAAGGTAGAATCATGTCATTCGGCACGCATATTAACATGACCATTGGCCATGTTATAGCCAAATTTTATGATTCTAGCTGTCACATGAGTATCAAAAATATAAAGTAGTATGTGAAAACTGTACAAAATTTCACCCCTTTCAATGACTCTAACTCAATCTAACCCATAAATGTAGGGGATACGAGAAGATATCATAGGACCAACCATGTAGAGCACTGAAAGGGGCGTCTGATGGTGAAGTCCGTTTGTAGATACGTGGTACAGTTTCAAAGCAGTAACTATCGAAATAAAGGTCTGCACTTATATAGTGTGTCTGTACATTGACAATTTTAGTGAAATTTCCGTAAAGTTATCCGTTTCAGATGTAATAATGACGATCTGCATATATTCAGTTTTGGTGTCTGTCTGTTTGCTTGTTTTTCTGTTCGTCTATAACTTGGAAACTGCGGGATATATTTCTACCAAACTTGATATTTAGAATCCACCTGTCCTTTGGTAGGTTTTAGGGCAAATATTGTTTCTAAATCCCTGAATAGACTGGGGGATTATACGAAACCGAAACCGTGATTTTGCATTCCCACAAAATATACACAACCAAACTTAATGTAAATTTACCTGCCTTAATGGAAATTAATTCCTAAGCCTTTTTCCTCATGAGCATCATTTCAATACGAGGATTAATAAGGGAGATATCATTAACGGGCCGTTTTCCGGTACATGTCCCACCGGACTTAACTCAAGAGCGGGTGCGTGTAAAGCGTATTTTTTGCAACTTGAAAACTACTGAAGATATTTGAGTCAAACTTTACATTAACATCCACGTGTCCAACGGTAGGTGTTAATCGCCAATAACATTTCATGCACCCGGAATGGACTGGCGGTTTATAGGGAACCGAAATGGTGATTTTACTCTTACACAATATATACAGTACAAGACCAACCTGACTGGTAATCGACCAAACGCGATGGAATTCCATCTCTAAACCTTTTTTCATGTGCATTTTTTCGACAGGAGGATTAATAAGGGATATATCATAAGCGGTCCGTTTTTCAGGTTAAGTCCAGCGGATATAGCCCAAAAGGTGTTGTACGTGGAGCAGGTCCCATATCTATCTATGTAAATAAAATCGTAACGACAGTGTGCCTATACATTGACTATTTTGGCGAAATTTTCGTACAGCTACACGTTTATGGGGTAATAATGTCCATATGCATTTTTTTTGGTTTAGTTTCTTGAAAGTCCTAATTTTTACACTCCTCACCGAAAACCCAGATTGCGGCAAAATCTGCCAATCGGAGAAGGATATTGAAATTTGGCAAAATTATACGTTTTAGCCTGTAACTGACGGAAAACTTCCAAGATCTTTAAATTTTTCCCTTTTTATCCCGAAGAATATCGAAATATGGAGGCAATTGTAATGATGGTGCAGACCTTCGGGAAGTATTATCACATAACGGATGGCACAATCCCCGTCACAATTTGGAATGATCTACAACCTTGGTCTTACGACATTTTGTCGTATTTCTATCCCTTTTACGTTTGATTTTTCTCTATTTCTCGATGTTATGTAAATTTGGACTTTTCACATACATAATTCATACCTTCCATCACTTATAGGAAAGATAGAATCATCAAACTCTACTCGAAAATTGGTCCACCCAGTAGCCATATATGAGCCAAATGCTATGTATGTAGCTGTCACTTAACTATCCGAAAAGCAATGCAATGTGAGATAATCTTACACAAATTTTACCCTATTCCACGTTTCTAACTCAACCTGACCCATGAATAGATGAGATATCATAAGACCAGCAATTTAGGCTGCTAAATCCGGCGTCTTATGGTACAATCCTTTCTCGATATGATGTACCCTTTAGAAGCAGTTAATCTGTAAAGGAAGGTCTGCAATATTGTAAACAAGCACATACCTTCGTATGTCGAACTATATTTATTCAATGATGTCGATTTTGTAGCGATCAAGAAAGGGTGTATCTGCTATTGTAATCAGTACTCCCCACAACGACTTTGACTGGCAGTAGGAATGGGGTCCTTCTCCAATTCCTGTGTAACTGTCATTAACAAGGCAGGCCTACCATTGTAATGAATAATTCACTTCTCGATTTGACTTGCAGAAGGCAAGGGAGCATGCAGTTTTGTTCAAAACTCCCCTTACCCGATTGTGTTTGGCTGTAGGCAAGCGTTCCCGCAGTTATAAACAGATGTACCCATCCAAAATGTGACTGGCATTAGGCATACTGGCCTGCTATTTTGATGGAAACTCACCAACTTGGTGTGACTGGCAGTAAGCTGGATGGCAGTTGAAAAAGGGGCCTGTCATTATGATGATAACTGCACAACTCAATTTTGACTGGTTGTAGGGAAGTTTCCTGCCATTATAATAAAAACTCCTCAATTTGTAATATGTCTGGAAGTAGGATAGGGGGCTGCCTTTGTAACGGAAACTCCCCAAATTGATTGTGACCGCGCAGTAGGCAATGGGGCCTGCAATTATAATGTAAACTTCCCAAATCGATTGTGAATGGCAGTAGGCAAGTGAGCCTGTCGTTATCATCACAAATCCGTAACAAGCTCTTTACATTGGAAACAACGTATGGGGACCTCCCCATGCTGTTTCTAGGATAACGCTAGGAGACATGCTATTTTAAAACAATCTTATTTACTGTATGTACAGTATTTACTTCAATATTCGTATACAATGCAGAGTACCGTAGCGAGGCACGGGTACATTTGCTAGTTTTAAATAAGTTTACACTTTCTTTGTGGAAATAAGCATTAAAATCATTTTTCTATTGAATTCTTTAAAAATTCCCAGGTCTAATCTTTGTCAGTTATCTAACATTATTGGCAAGGGCTTATTTAATAAAATATGAACAGTAAATTCAATATTTATCATGGACATTGGCCCTTTCAATGTATTTTAGGCCAGGGTAAGACACGTTTGTATCTGTTGCTATCCCAATTTCGATTAAAAAGTGACATTGGCCCTGTTAAAACCAAACCTCAGATTGATAAGTAGCAGGTTAATTCCTTGGGGGCAAAAACCACCAGGCTTGGAGTTAACCACTCTGCAGTATGTGTGATATGCGTGGTATGTGTGATAACCTCGGTGAACATCGAGAGCTGGCCGGGTTTGCTGCGAAGAACTAGCAGGTTTAATATGGAAATCTCGGTGGTCTATAAGGGAAAGGTTAGTAAGTAGATTACCTGAAAGAGTGGGCTGGGATAGAATAAGGTGAGGTGGGGATTGGAGAATTCCATCGGACACTAAAATCTCGTCTTATTTCACGTCACTTTGAGATCAATAATAATAATAATAATAATAATAATAATAATAATAATAATAATAATAATAATATGTCTTAATGTACTGTGTGCAGACAGTTTAACTTAACGCATTTTTGCTACCTGCTCGTCAATTTTGACATTCCACTTTACTCTTCCGCATGGTGCTGTAACACGGATCACCCTTGGCCGACTTATGGCTGAGTTTTCAATTAATTTTGTCGGGCGACTAATAAAGATCTTTTTCTGCCATCGTCGAATGGAATTTTTCCGCCATCTAAAACTCCGACTACCTCTACAGGGTTTGAACCAGCGATCTTGGGATCCAGAGGCTGACACCCTACCACGGACCCACAGAGAGAACTACAACTTAATGAAAAAGCGTAGTATTCCTAGATTATTATCTTTCAAAGCTGAAATTCCACATTGACAGAGAGTAGATTAGTCAATCTCCCTTCATTGTGTGCTGGGATGACATCAGTGAGACTAGATTTCAGGGAATAAAAACAGTAGTGACCTGAGTGCGCTCCAATCGATCCACTTGTTTCGACTAACACCTAACAGAGAGAGCTGTGTCCACAGTTGTATTCCTCTTGCGAGCTCATTACCAATTCATGACCAGCTGTAATTTATCATTTCCTACTGCACATACAGAGCGCTCGTACTGGATATTTCTCAAGGCTCGGCGGAATATTACCACTCACTTGGAGAGCAGGTATTTTCGCTCGAGAATCATTATACTGGAACTCCAAAGCTCCTCTTTAAGCACGAGTAAAGGAACCTCTACATCATTTCACTGCTTGATATAAACAAGAAGCTGACGGAAAAATATTCTTGTGGTTTATTAAAAATGTTATGATCAGTTTATTTGTGTACGTAGAACATATTGTAAAATCAAGTGCTGCTATGTTAGTGCACTGGCCTACTGTTCAGAAAGCCCCGGACTCCATTCAAAGCGTGGCTGGATATTGTGATTGGTTAATTCCTCGGGGCCTGGGTAGTTTTGTTATTTTGAATACAATAATCTCCATTTACGTACAACACACCATACTACCAACTCCTACAGAAACGTGCAATACAGAATATATTCTTCCACATAGTATTGGCGTGAGGAAGGGCATCCGGCAATAAAACTAGAGCGCATCCACAACAATTGTTGAGCCCAATAAATTAGAAAGAAGGCCAGGAAGAAGAAAAGGAGAAGTAGAAGAGTATAATGTCATATCAAAACATTTTGAGCGTCTTAACATCAGACATTTCTCACGGAGCAAAAATTACTTTAAGTCGTTATACACACTCTTCCTTTAATTCTACCAGTTGAATTATTTTCTTCGGATTTGTTAAACATGCTTCACGACTTACATGGCGCGTGAAAAGTACAGCATATTTGTAAGTTATAATGACCACCATTTGAATCCTTGTGAGTGTAGAAAGGAATTATGTCATGTCAAGAAGACTATTCACACTAGAACTACCACAAGTTTGTCTATCGAAGGTTACAATTGAGGCGTTCCATAGCAACCCACCGTTAAGTTGGCAATTCTTTTAGGAAACACAAGAATATTGTGTGGGATGTATTACTGAGAATCTTCTAATATGCTAAATAACATTTCACTTCACAAAATATTGACATGTTACATTGTAGAAATGTAATAATTTCGATTATAAAAATGGGTAAGGCTAGTTTTTCTAAAACTTCTAATAGTTTCAGACTATCACTCAGATTAATTTAGCTAGTAAATTAGGGGGTAAAACTCAAGATTTCAAGTGGAAGAAGCTTTTAATTAATAAAGAGTTCAGAAATAATAAATCCCACAACCCTTATAGCAATAACAATGATGTTTTCGTTCTTCACTTCCCACTAACTACTTATGAAGGCTTCAGAGATGCCGAGGTACCAGAATTTTGTCCCGCAGGAGTTCTTTTTCATGCCAGTAAATCTCCCGACACGAGGCTGACGTATTTGATCACCTTCAGATACCACCGGACTGAGCCAGGATCGAACCTGCCAAGTAAAGGCCAGAAAGCCAGCGCCTCAACCGTCTGAGCCATTTGACCCTTATAGATCACCTATAAACCTTGTAACGCATTCCCCATATTTTAAAGTACCTGGCGAGTTGGCCGTGCTGTTAGGAGCGTGCAACTGTGAGCTCGCATCCGGGAGATAGTGGGTTCGAACCCCACTGTCGGCAGCCCTGAAGATTGTTTTCCGTGGTTTCCCATTTTCACACCAGGCAAATGTTGGGGCTGTACCTTAATTAAGGCCACGGCAGCTTTCTTCCCATTCCTAGGCCTTTCCTGTCCCATCGTCGCCATAAGACCTATCTGTGTCGGTGCAACGTAAAGCAAATAGCAAAAAAAAAAAAAAAAAAATATATATATATATATAAATTATAAGTGTAATTATTTTTGTATTCAAAATATTCAGCCAAAATACAAGTTATTACGTCCACTGCTTTTTCAAGTACGTGTGTATATGTACGCATATGACAACTTACTATAATATTGCGTTGGTCCTCCGCCTTGCCCTGAAATACCACTTTGCTTCGGTCTGCACGAAGAACTACTTGTTGAGGTTCTGTGTCGCCGTAGTTATTGGCTAGCAAATTTTCTAGCGTTGTTAAACTTTTCTGGTTTAATTGGGATACTTTTCCGAGTTGATCTTTAAAAACAAAACCCATATAAGGGTTAATGCAATTATTATACCTTGAAGAGTGAAATGTGACTATTTCTGTGGCATCATACATTAGGAAGAGGTCTTCTGCGTTTCCCAATTCTGATGCATTTTTTTCCATCACTAATGGTGATTTTGTAACCGTATTTTCCTATTCTAGCTGCCGAATGAATCGAGGATAACAGCGGGGTGCTCGATGGTTTGAATGGATGCATGCATTGTCTACGATTGAATGGCTTATGCATGTGAAGAACTTGTATATTTGTAATTCTGATTTTGTAGGCAAACGTTGTTATCAGAGTAATACTCATTTATTCTGTTTGAGAAGTGTCGTTCTTCGTTTAAGATGCAGTACCATAGCTTTTATGAAACGTGTCTCTAGTTAGAGAATATCCTGGAAATTCACATCTTGTATGAAGCAGGTGCTAGTTTTTCACAGTGAGTCGCTTGCAGTAGCGTTAAATCCGTTTACTCCTTCGACGTTAAGTCGAAGAATCGGTAAAGCAAGGCTTTATGAAAGGTAGAAATCACACGTGTGTAATCTGCCGCGCAAGGTTGTAATGCAATGCCCGTGGTAAGGTACGACTCGGCTCGACACGGCATGGCTGTTAACCTTCTGAGTGATATTATCGACACGGTTCGTCGCTACGCATGCACGTTTTTATTTTTATAGTAACACATTTTCCCTGTTACAGGCACTGTCACTTGAAAGTAGACTACCTGATGACCATAGAGCCCTTTATTTTACATTTACAATTAACCTCTATGGTGCAAGTACATATGTAGACTATACAGAGTGTCCTTGAGAAGTTTCCAGTACTTACGGAGGAGGCAGCATCCAACAAATGAAGGAAAAATGTCCTCTAAACATTGGCCGCAAAACCCAGTATCTTCCAAGTTATGGCCCGTTACCACTAGCATCAATGATCACCATGTCTTTGATCTACTCTTCACATGTGCTCGATGTGACCAGCATCCATAGCAATGCTGCCGTCCACCCTACGTTGCATGGAATCACGCATTCGTTGGAGCACCCCTGGCTGTTGCCGAATTGAATCACAGACATTGAACACGCGTTTTCGTAGTGTATCTACATTATTTATGGGAATCGCATACACCATGGCCTTTACATGTCCCCAAAGCCAAACATGTTGAGGGTTAATGTCAGGCGAACGGGTAGGCCAAGATACTAAACTTTTCCGATCAATCCATCGCTCATGGAAGACCCATGTTACGTGTTGCCTAACCTAAGTGAAAATGGGCCCGTGACTCATCATAATAAGACCATAACACAACACGCTAGTATGTTCAGACCAAGGTTTAGTTAGGAATGTATTGCCGTCTCTTGTTGCATACACCTCCATAATTTATTAGAACATCGTGATCATTGATGGTGGTGGTAGTGGACTATAACTCCGAAAGTATTGGGTTTGCGACCGATGTTTGTAGGACCTATTTTCCTTCGTTTGTTGCGTGCTGCCTCTTCTGTAAATATTGGAACTTTTTCAAGGACATTCTGTATGTATAAAACGTAACCTAATGTATTATTTTGTGGAACCAATAACACAGAGAATGTGTTAAATTGACTTAGCGCCTTGATGTAGAATAAGGGGTTAGCGGGTCCAGAGACGGGGTGTCAGAGCTGGTCCGTGGCTCCAGAACTCTGCATTCCGACCGACCTATCGAACAGAAGACCGGTGGCCACGGCTCTATCGTGGCTCTACACCTTTTTATTGAGGAGACGGAGAGAGACTGTTCATCACCGTCCGCTGTCCTGAAAATGGTTTTTCGTAGTTTTCCATTCTCCTGCACTAAGGCGAATGCCTGGATAGTTTCATTTATAGGCCACACTCACCGTGCAAATCCCCTGGATTGAGAGAGGTCTTCGCTCTCTAAGAGACCCACCGTACGCCTTCAACGTAGGGAATGAAAACTTGAGTAGTTATAAAAAGGCCAAAACAAACCCAAACCCTATGGCGCAACACACCCGAGGGACTATGACCTACAAAGAGACCGCTGCTCAGCCTGAAGGCCTGCAGATTACGACGTGTCGTGTGGTCAGCACGACAAATCCTCGCATCCATTATTCTTGGCCGCCAACTCACCGTCACATAGCTCCTCAATTGTAATTGTAATCACGTAGGCTGAGTGGATCTAGAACCAGCCCTTAGATCCGGGTGAGAATCGCTGACCTGGCCGGGAATCCAACCCGAGGCCTCCGGATGAGAGGCAGGCATGCTACCCCCACCCGAACACCGCGGGGCTGGCTAGAAAAAAATGGCTAAGCTTTGTGAAAATAACTGAGCACAGGGGTGGATCACTCACCCCAAAAGTAGCGGGGACAGGATACTTGAAAAGTATTTAATTATCTTCGTGGCGCACGTCACGCACTGAATCAATTCTTCCAACGAAATACAGGATACATTGAGCACCATGGGGCGGTTCTCGAAGAAGACCAGGAAACAAGTTAGAGGAGTTTATATTGGCGAGGGCATGAGGCAGATAGTCTAAAAGCAAACAAAGCAAACTCCTCTCTATACAGGCTATGAAGGCCCTAGGAGAGTAAAGGGTTCCTTTATCCGTAAACTCGGCACTTCGTGGGGTGGTGTGATCAACTCTAGGCCCGGCCGCCCTTGTACTTAAGCATTAACCTGAAACTCTTTATTGGCGAAGGCTGAGTGCCTCTGGGCCATGCGAACATCCGGAATTGGAAATCTCATTTCTTAAATATTTCGTCTTCCTGGCTGGGACTTGAACCGTGCAGGCATTTACCACCTCGGCTAGGCAGTGTGAAGGAGACAAACATCACCAGCACGCTGAAAAACAAGGGGTGTTGCCTTGGTGTTGTCTTTTGCACGTTTAAAATATATTGCTCTGAAATGCGCCGCCTCTAAATTGTGTTCAATTTCTCGTTGTATTGTATCTCTAGTTGTTCAGATTTACAAAAGCAAAACTTTTAGATCCATCAGTCACCCAGAGGTCACGTTAAAGGTTCATTCACAATTTGCTTTACGTCGCACCGAGCTCGATAGCTGCAGTCGCTTAAGTGTGGCCAGTATCCAGTAATCGGGATAGTAGTGGGTTCGAGCCCCACTTTCGGCAGTCCTGAAGATGGTTTTCCGTGGTTTCCCATTTTCACACCATGCAAATGCCGGGGCTGTACATTATTTAAGGCCACGGCCGCTTCCTTCCAATTCCTAGGCCTTTCCTATCCCATCGTCGCCATAAGACATATCTGTGTCAGTGCGACGTAAAACAAATAGCAAAAAAAAAAAAAAAGCTTTACGTCGCACCGACAGAGATAGGTCTTATGGCAAATTGACCGTGGCCTTCATTTAGGTGCAGCCTCCAGCGTTTGCCTGGTGATTAAAATGAGAAACTGCGGAAAACCATCTCCAGAGCTACCGATAGTGGGCTTCGAACTTACTATCGTCCGAATGCAAGCTGATAGCTACGTGACCCAAACCGCATATACCTACCTGCTCAGTACGTTAAGATTAAGCACGGACGTGAAACAACGGCACACCCCCTTCAAAAATTTAAAGGAGTAAATATCTGAGAATACTCTTCAGAGCTATTCACATTACCGACCACCGCATAAGCACGCGGTAGTGAATACATCCGTCCCCATAGGTTTGGCGTCAGGAAGAACATCTGGCCGTAAAACTGGTTTTATTCCACATGAGTGATGACGCCATATAGTTGGGAAAAAGGCGAGGAAAGAAGAAGAAGAAGGTCCGCCTCTGTGGTGTAGTGGTCAATGTGATTAGCTGCCACTCCCGAAGGCCTGTGTTCAATTCCAGATTCTGCCACGAAATTTGAAAAGTGGTAGGAGGGTCAGTCAGCCTCGGGAGGTCAACTGAGCAGATGGGGGGAAGGGCATTCGATTTCCACCTCAGCCATCCTGGAAGTGGTTTTCCGTCGTTTCCCACTTCTCCTCCAGGCAAATGCCGGGATGGCACCTACTTTCAGGCCACGGCCGCTTCCTTCCCTTTTTCCTGTCTCTCCCTTCCGTTCTTCCCATCCCTCCACAAGGCCCCTGTTCATCATAGCAGGTGAGGCCACCTGGGCTAGGTACTTGTCATTCTTCCCAGATGTATTCCCCGATCCCAAGTCGCACGCTCCAGGACACTGCCCTTGAGGCGGTAGAGGTGGGATCCCTCGGATCCCTCGCTGAGTCCGAAGGAAAAACCAACCCTACTAAACAGATTAAGAAAGAAAGACAAAGAAGAAGAAGAAGGTAAGAGTGAATACAACGAGGCATCTGCAAAGGAAAGGTGAGGAATATAAAGCACGTATCAATGTAAAATTATCTTGGCCTAATATTGCACACATAATACCATCGGGACGACATGAACATCAGGAGCTACAGAAGGCGGGAAGAGAAAGTAGGGGTGTACGCAGAGGGGGTGATTGGGGGATAAGTGCCCCCCCCCCACACACACACACACACCCGGATATTTTCATCTTTAGAACTTGTTATTAACTGTGGTAACCATGTAAATGAAGATTTTAGGTAGCTCATTGTTTTTGCTTTCAATTTAAACTACGTATTTGTAACAATGTGTTGATGCTTCCATCAATACATACGAATATATATGATATTTTCTTCTAAAAGCAACCATCCTGAATCAATGAATTTCATTTCTGCATTTAACATTTTTCAACAGTGAGATGTTCCCAACAATACATCGAGTACTAATAACTGTTTGCTGTCTTAATAGTACCCATTGCCTCACCAGAACGCTGTTTTTCATCCCTGAAGTATTTAAAAGGTTATTTTCAGAGTACGACTGCACAGGAAATATTGAATGTGTTAGCTCTTTTGTATACACACGAATAAGAACTCTTGGCCTAGAAAATATAATCCATGAGCTGGCTAAAACCCCCAGGAGATATCTGCTATTGTAATCAACATGAGTTCAATTGTGTCTTAATTAAATAATTGTGTTAATTTGAAAATTTTAATTTAATGTTTTTTATTTCACAATATGCAACCAACATTATTTTTCAGAAGTCTTGAAATTTTAATATTTAATATTCCCCCACCCCCACCCCGTTTCGATAATAATTTCTGCGCTCGCCCTGAGAGAAAGTGAGGAGTTTGGAAGGTGTGGAAGCAATTAAAGACTCATTTGGGGATCTGACGATCCTCACTTCTTCTTTTCCGATAAAATAATTGAAGTACATTTTTCACCTTATCATAATCATATAATAATTTCAAGTAAGCCTGTTTGTGAAAGCAACATACACACACACATATCACTATAGACAGTTAGGCCTTTCAGCGTTGTGTGCAAGCTTTTTGGAATTAACCAAGCGCGTCCCCAATCCTAAATTATTTGTAACTAATTCTGTGGCCTCGTTTAAATCCTGAAATAAACCGAATGTAACAGTCATCGCCTTTTACTTCTCTTACACTGCATGGCGGAGGGAACCTTCCATTTGCCTCAAACGACCTCGCATACGTACATTTTTATCCATCAAGTTTATTACCTCCTCATTCGACCTCTTCATATTGTTCACACCTGTTTACACCAGCATTCATCAGGTGGCCATACACACACATGCTTTCTTCTGTATAATCGCGACGTGTTGAAAAGGCTCGTGGAAAAAAGAAGCCGTCTCCCATGCACAGTAAATAACTCACAAGGGAATTCAGCACATGATACCACGGCGCGTTCCGTTTTCGAGGAAAATGCCGTGAGTGTATGGACGAAAACTGTCAGTTGGCATGTCATCTAGACTGGTACGTTGTCATGTACAAACTTTCAACGCGACTAAGTCGTTCCCCTCGCGACTGTAGCATTGTGTGCACGTAGAGAGGAAACAAGCGTGTTGACTAACGCTATGGATGAGAAAGAAGAATATGTATTTTTGTCTGTGCTGCGATCGGAACTTCAATTAACAGAAAGAGAAAAAGATTTTTATGGCGGAAAAATTGGCTAGCTGATAAGTTTTTTACAAGTTGTTTTACATCGCACCAACACAGATAGGTCTTATGGCGACGATGGGATAGGAAAGGGCTAGGAGTGGGAAGGAAGCGGCCGTGGCCCTTATTAAGGTACAGCCCCAGCATTTACCTGATGTGCAAATGGGAAATCACGGGAAACCATTTTCAGGGCTATCGACAGTGGAGTTCGAACCCACTATTTCCCGAATACTGCATACTGGTCGTTCTTAAGCGATTGCAGCTATCGAGCTCGGTGTAGTAGATAGGTACTGTCACATGTATCTATTGAAAGAATTTAGGGAGAATAATCCGAAAGCTTTTAACTCTGGAGCAGGAGCGTGGTGGACAGTTGTCACCCATGTATTTGTTTAAAAGATCTGTGAATATTTCATTTACTCCAGGCTCGCGTGTCTTTCAATACCCTTTGAGGGCAATGCTACCAAAATATTTGGTAATTACGCCCTCCTTTATTGCATTGATATTAAAATGTTACGATGTTGGACATTGCTGGGTGACAGTTGTCCCCCATGTAGGTTAATTCCGGGAGAGTTGCCACACTTTTTATGTCTTTTATTATATCTCGGTATAATTACTTTAAAAATTGTTGCAAATTCATCGAGCATAATTTGAAAACATGTACATTTGATCAGGGATGAACAAAATATTGGCAATTGAAAGTAAATGGGAGAAAGGAGTGAACAAAGGAATTGTTGCATCTGCGGCGTCTCTCCCTGGATCCCGGTATAGATGCCGACTTTGCTCGGGAGAGGTGCCGCGAGTAAAATAATTAATGACAAAATCAAATTTAAGCCAATTTCTTCAACTTTAATATAACCGAACACTAGAACGTACTACAAGACAATTACATCCACATAATGTAATCATTCAATGGAAAAAATCTATCTGATAATTTACAACATTAAAATCATATTTTAATTTCGATTTACTATAAATGTGCATGTGCAATGGATTCTTCACTGTGTTATATAAAACCCCACGGCACTTAACACCCTTGAAATGGCTCTGGCCTGCACAGCGACCGCTGCTCAGGCCGAAGGCCAACTATCAGGGAGAGACGCCGCACCCTCCTGTTTTAATACCTCAAGGCTATCATGGCCCAAACTTAGCTTACTCTCAACTACAGTTATGTTTCTGACGTCTACTGTACTAAAAACGTCTGATTTAAGCATTTGAAGCCAACTTAATATACAATAAATTAACACACGCAAAAACTTTGTCAGGAGGAAACATGTACTCGCCTCATGATATCGGCTATAATTGGCGTAATATACGAGCAAATTTCGTCACACTCGCAGACAGTAGTTCTTCCTTAGAAACTGAAAAACCACACATATTGCCATCTAGCTGTAACGATGGGAACCTTTAGCTACAGTGTATGCGGCATCTCTACCGGGGCGGCATCTGTCCCGGATTTACCTTACGTTTTTGTGCAACAGCTTTTCTTCTACGCACGACAGGTTTTACTCTTATTTCACTTAGATAAATATAAGGGAATACCTACATATCTACCCTAACCTCATTAACATAGGCTACATGATCCTTAAGTACAGAGTAACCAAAAGTCCGTTAATAATCTGACGAGGCAATACTTCACGGAATATTGGAGGTAGAGAGGTAATCATTGATACACATGACTGACATGACATAGGGTTTCATTAACACCAAAATAAAGTACAGATTGCACTGGACAGCAACACGTCAGGTACAAATGGCCACACATGCTTGACATAGCATGGGGTTTTATTGACACCTACAACCAGTGCACAAACAAGCCAACAGATGGCGCTGGACAGCAACACGTCACTGATGCCGCATGAGACCCGTGTGCGGTATAAAAGGGATGTGTTGAGAGAAGGCGTAGATGTGCCTGAAATCGCGGCATGCTTGGCCTACTTGGTCTCCCGATTACAATTCGTTTGATTATTGGTTGTGGGGTTACCTGAAGTCGCAAGTCTATCGCGATTGTTCTACCTCGTTAGGGATGCTAAAAGACAACATCCAACGACTCCTGGCCTGAGAGGCGGCGTCACTGTCTACGAGGTCCGCCTCCCCACCCCACCCCGTCAGGGGAGGAATTAAAACCTTTTTGTAGTAGTAGTAGTAGTAGTAGTAGTAGTAGTAGTAGTAGTAGGCAATTTCTTACCATACCTACGGACATGCTGTACGGTGCTGTTCACAAAGTTTCCCGCCACTACAGGTATTGTTGATGAATGACGGCCGACATGTTGACCATATTGTGTTATAAAGAACATCGTCTTTGCCAAACCTCAATTGTTATGCTAATTATCGCTTATGTATCATCTGTTGGTCATTCTGTGTACTTAATTTTGGTGTCAATAAACCCTCATGCCATGCCCATCATGTCTGTCAATGCCTCTCTATCTTCAATACTCCGTGAAGTAATGCCTCGTCAAATGTGAACGGAATTTTGGGTCAGCCTGTATCTTCCTCTGTAACCATAGTCTTAGCTGCCTCTGTGGATCAGTGGTAGAGTGTCGGCCTCCGGATCCCAAGATAGCGGGTTCAAACCCGGCAGAGGTAGTCGGATTTTTGAAGGGCGGAAAAAAGGCCATTCGACACTCCATGTCGTACGATGTCGGCATGTAAATGATCTCTGGTGACACATTTGGTGTTTACCCGACAAAATTCATTAAATCTCAGCCATAGACGCCCAAGAGAGTTTCGGTTTACTCGGTCTGCCATCTAGCAGGCCTAGAGTAAAACGGAACGTCGAAATTGACGAGCAGACAGCCAGATGGCGTCAAATTGAAATGTCTGCACAAGGTAGCTGAGGTCATACGATTATTATTATTATTATTATTATTATTATTATTATTATTATTATTATTATTATTATTATTATTATTATTATTATTATTATTATTATTATTATTACCATAGTCTTCGGAACTGTTGCAACGGCATCAGCAAATTCTACTTCCTATCATGACAGCACTTAAGTAGAAAGGAACTCCAAGCACTGTGAATACTTGGCCATAAGTAGTTAGGTAAATAATTCATCTAATGGTGGGGATGAAATTCCGTTTAGAATGAAGAAAGCGGCAATGTAAAAGAAGATGTAATTATCACTCGTGATCATGAAACGGAATCTAAGAAGGAAGCAGAGGAGGAGAATGAAATAGAGACACCAGGCGAAAGAAGGCAGAATATATAGCCGAGAATTATATGGGAAATAATTGAGATAAATGGAGTAATGGAACACCTAAACTCAATGTTCGATCTAGTAAATACGATAATAACAACACATGTAACAGGCGTGAATGGTAGCACCTAAGTTCAAATTATGTGATTATTGTTAAACATTTCAGGACATAATTATATATGGCATTGTAAGTCATTTTTCATAAATAACCAATAAATCAGATCATCTTTGAATAAATCTCACACCTATAACTATTTCTTTGCGAAATGCTAATAGCACCTAGGTTGACACCTGTCCCCCACGTGACTATTCGAATTACCAAAAAACCACCCGGCTTCTCTAGGGTTAAGAATTACTTAAGGATGAATGGAGAAACCTTCGACGAACTTTTACGTTTAATGCTATCACATCTTGCGAAATAAGATATTCCAATTTTTCTCGTTTCTTTCATGTTCATATACATTTCTTCAGAGAGTAAATATTTCCCCCACGATGACAAAGTACGAGTCTATGCATTCATGACTATATAAATGATTTTTCAGTATTGATAATTAACCTTTCAAGGATTTGAGGACCACATTCTACGTCAACGACTTAGGTAGTTTTGATCTTGAACGGAATTCTTCTAAGAACTTAGGAATTGTTCCTCTTGCATCCATCTTGAGGCCTTTCACTTCGATATTATCCAGTCCGTATTCACGTCGGTAGAAGGGGATGCTTGCTTCGTAAATACTTTTCTTTACCTCGTGCACTTCGCTGGGCTGGTTAGCGTGCGATTCGAACCGAACCATAGGATCAATAATATACCCACTGTTTATGTTTTAAGGCTATCATATCAGTCCTTAGGGTTGTGTCATTCTTCGACAATCCATGGACCTCTTCGTGCACTGAGTAACCAGTATCTTTTAATGACTGAGCGATGGAGCTCGTTCGCCATAGGGAGAGTATCCCAGGACGTGAGAAAGGGTTTCTATCTCGTTGTGGCAATGCCGACAACGGTTATTGTCCTGGAGCTGCCTCGAACGGCTCGAACGGCTGCGACATCAGTGGTCATCTTTACAGCATCACGCCTGTCACTGCAAGATTGACCATCATGGTGTGTTGTCCAACCATTCGCTGGAAGGGTTCCTTTAAATACAGTAAGATAACACATTTTCCCTTGTGAGGAATCTGACACCATTTTCGGAATTCCTGATCTCTCAGTAATTGTCTTATTATCCTCCAATCCAAAAGACCATTCTTGGAAATTAATAAGCTGACACAAGGTGAAATGTGCTAGTTTTATAAGCAGTTGTTACTCTTCTCAGAGAAATGCATGCTTCCCAAAATGTAAGGGTTTCCATTTATTTGTAGGGTAACGAGGGCGCTGATCTGTTGCTGGAGAGCTTCCCACTGTGGCCGGGAAAGTCATAGACCGTTAAACGTCCGGCGTTAGGTGTGTGTGTATAAATTATGAATAACATGCCCTAAGTCCACACAGACATCACTCGTGCACACCAAGTCGGTCTGAAAGCGGATTGATATAAAAATGGTTTATTTCTAGAATTCAGTTCTCTCCTATAGAAAACCATCGATCTGAAATCAGTTCTAAAGATTATCATGATCTGCATTACAATGGTTTTAGTATTTATTGTAATCACGTTCGAAAGCAGCTTTGTTGGACATCGGGTTTATTGCAATTGTATGGCTCGATATTATTGTGATGCAAAATATTTTTACTGGAATTTCCAAGTATAGAACGTGCTAAATCTTGATCAGTCAGTTGTTCTGTGACGTGTTCATCCTGCGTATTGTGGTTACAGATATAATAATTGTAATTGAAATTCCAATTTTCACGTAGCATTAAGTGATGGGTTTATATGAGCTTCCACACGCTAATAATTCTCATTATGTTAGATTTACCTGGCGGCTATATCGAATACCGGCCACCATAACATGCTTTCCATTTGTAAAGAGGTAATCTTCATAAAGTGGCCTACGTTTATCAGGCAAATGCATATATTTGCATGACTCGGATATATTTACACCTAATCTCTTCATACAAATGCAGATAGTTCACAACGTTATGACATGACCTGTCAATCAAAACATTACATGTTTACACGGAAGGTGATGTGATAATAATAATTATATAAAAATAATAACCTCCCCTGCGAACCATGTGACCTTGCCGCGGTGGGGAGGCTTGCGTGTTCCAATAAAACAGATAGCCGAGCCGCAGGTGCAACCATATCGGATGGGTATCTGTAGAGAGACCAGTCTAATGAATGATTCATCGAAAGGGGGGTAGCAGCATTTCGAAAGTTACTAGGGCGGAAGTCTAGATGATTGACTTATATGGCCTTATGATAATACTCAACATGGATTAGCTGTGTTGATATTGCTATGCGGCTGAAATCAACGGGAAACTAGAGCCGTAAATAATTCCCGTGGACATGCAACTCTCTCTGTACTGATGATGGCTTCCTCCCGGGTAAAATATTCCGGAGGTAAAATAGTCCGCCATTTGGATCTCCGGATGGTATTTACACGAGAGGGGCTATCACCAGGAAGATGGATACTGGCATTCTGCGAATCAGAGTGTGGAATGTTAGAAGTTTGAATAGTTGCAGTAGGTTATAGAATCTGAAAAGGGAGCTGGATAGACTAAAATTAGACGTAGTTGGTATAAATGAAGTACGTTGGCAGGAAGAGCAGGATTTTTGGTCACGTGACTTCAGAATAATCAACACAAAATCAAACAGGGGAAATGCAGGAGTTGATTTAATAATGAATATGAAAATAGGGCAGCGGGTTAGCTGCTAAAATCAGCATAGTGGAAAACGATTATTGTGGTCAATATAGGCACAAAACCAATCCCCCTCACAGGTCTATATGCCTACTAGTTCAGCAGATGATGAATAATCGAAATAATGTATGAAGAGATAGAAAATATAAAACAATGTGTAAAAAGTGACGACAAACTAATTGTGATGGGAGACTGGAATGCAGTGGTAGACCAAGGAAGAAAATGTAATGCAGTAGGAGAATTTGGATTGGGACAAAGGAATGAAAGAGGAACATGGCTGGTTGAACTCTGCACCGATCACAATTTACTCCTTGCTAGTACTTGGTTCAAGCACCACAAAGACAGCTGAATACGTGGACGAGACCTGGAGACACAGGAAGGTATGAAATAGACATTATGATTAGGCAGAGATTTAAACACGAGGTGTTGGATTGCTAAACTCTACCAGGAGCAGACGTGGACTCTGACCATAACTTGTTGGTCATCAAGTTCCACTTGAAGTTGAAGAAATTGAAGAAGGGAAGGAATGCAAGAAGGTGGGATACAGAAAAGTTGAATGAAAAGAGTGTGAGGGACTGTTTCAAGGACTACATTGCACAAGGACTAAATGAAAAGCCTGAAGGAAACACAACACAGGAAGAATGGGCAGTCACGAATAATTAGGTCTCTAGGGCTGCTGAAGATTTGAAATATCACCTAACAATCAATGGATAACTCAGGAGATACAAGAACTGATTAGTGAAAGAATGCCAAAAAATGAAGAGGGCAGAAAGAAATACAGGCGATTAAATATTGACGAGGATAGAAAGTGCAGAACAGCAAAGGAAAAATGGCTGAAGGAGAAGTGCAAGGATGTTGAGGGTTGTATGGTCCTAGGAAAGGCAGATGCTGTACACAGACAAATCAAGAAAGGAAAACGATGTGCTCAGATGTAAAACCACTTCTTGGGAAAGAAGACAACGCTGGAAGATGGCAGGAACATATTCAGCAGCTGTATCAAAGTAATGATGTAGATGATATGGTTCTGGAACATGATCCTAAGGTCATAATTTGACAGAGCTTTGAGGGACCTAAATAGGAACAAGGCACCTGGAATTGATGACATTCCCTCTGAATTACTGACTGCGTTAGGAGAAGCCAGCATGGCAAGGTTAATACATTTAGTGTGAAAGATGTATGAAACAGGAGAAGTGCCATCAAATTTTCGGAAAAATGTAAATATTCCTATCCCCAAGGAAGCCGGTGCTGACAAGTGGGTAAACTACCGCAACATTATTTTAGTATCACACGCCTGCAAAAGTTTTGCACGTATTATTTACAGAAGAATGTAAAGACAAGATGAAACTGAGTTGGGAGGAGATCAATTTGGCTTCAGAAGAAATGCAGGAATACGTGAACCAATCCTGACTTTACGTCCGATCTTAGAGGATCGAATTAAAGAGGGCAAGCCCACGTACACGGCGTTCGTAGATTTAGAAAAGGTATTTGATAATGTTGATTGGACCAAGCTATTTGAGATTCTGAAGGCGATCGGGATCAGGTACCGAGAAGGAAGTATTATCTACAATGTATTGAACCCTTGAACTTAAGAATTATGGGTTCAGTATATAAAAATCAGTGTGCAATGATAAGATTCGAGAGCTATGAAAAAGAAGCAGCAATCCAGAAAGGGGTGAGGCAAGTTGTAGTTTGTTTCCCCTCCTTTTCAATGTTTAGGCCTATACAGAACAGGCAGAAAAGGAAATCAGACAAGAATTTGGAAAGGGAATTACAATCCAAGACGATCGCGAATTGAACCCGGCAGCATGCTAACCTTTTAGCCATGGAGCCGGACATACAATAATAATGCAGAGGAAGAGAAACATTTTATTTTCCGTTGGATGATATTTTTAACTGTTTCTATGTATTTTCGCATCGTCAATACCAAATATGAAGTCAGTTTTCCTGTGCATGCTCTAGTTTCTATGCAAGATGAGTTTTAATTACTGTTGCGTCCACCTGTGTGGTGTAGTGGTTAGTGTGATTAGCTGCCACCTCCGTAGGCCCGGGTTCGATTCCCGGCTCTGCAAAGAAATTTGAAAAGTGGTACGAGGGCTGGAACGGGGTCCACTCAGCCTCGAGAGGTCAACTGAGTAGAGGTGGGTTCGATCTTCACCTGAGCCAACCTGGAAGTGGTTTTCCGTGGTTTCCCACTTCACCCTCAGGCAAATGCCGGGATAGTACATAACTTAAGGCCACGGGCCGGTTCCTTCCCTTTTGGTTGTCTAGCCCTCTCAATCTTCTCATCCTCCCGCAAGGCCCCTGTTCAGCATAGCAGGTGACGCCGCCTGGGTGAAGTACTGGTCATTCTCCCCAGTCGTATCACCCGGTCCAGAGTATGAAGCTCCGGGGCACTGCCCTTGAGGTGGTAGAGGTGCGATCCCTCGCTGAGTCCGAGGGAAAAACCGACCCTGGAGGGTAAACATATAAAGAAAAAGAGAAGAAGAAGAATTAGTTCGGCAGATTTTAGCTTTCATGCTGAATGTTCTGGTTTTCATACAACGTGATTTGCATTATTGTTTTTATTTTATACCGAAGTTAGGGGACAACAACACTACTCGTCCTCATAATTACATGACAATGACTGGGACAGATGGCCTTGCCGTTAGGGGCGGGCAGCGTTGAGCTTGCATTCCGGAGACAGTGGGTTCGAACTCCATTGTCGCAGCGCTGTAGATGGTTTACCGGGATTTCCCATTTTCACACCAGGCAAATGCTGGGGATTGCCTTAATTTAGGCCACGACCGCTTCCTCTCCATTCCTAGCATTTTCCTGTGACATCGTCGCTATAAGACCTATCTGTGTCGGTGCAACGTAAAGCACATTGTAAAAAAAAAGAGACAAGACAAAGACATCAAATCATGGCATTGTATTCCTCTCTGGAAAACATGCCGAATGACAGCAGAAATTGAGATACATTCAGGTCCTAACCAGTGGAGAATGCGCAGACACGAGATGAAAAACAGCGTGATTCTACTATTTGAATATGGCAAACGTGGACCTGTGTTAAATACCATACCGATGCAAAACATTCGAACGATGCAGGAATCGAATCGCCGCTGGCACATTCCGTCGATTGCTAGGCCAACGTCTAACCACATCCGCTACGCTACACAGCTTGGAAACATATTGGTAGTACGACGAGAGCAGAGAACATACGCCATCCGGTTCGGTGTTTAACGACATTAATTACTGCACTGTTACCTAGTTTTTTTGCATTGATTCCCCTCTTCGTTACACCCGGTCACGAGGCACGACAAATTAACATAGTTACATGGTAAAAGGATAATAATAATGTTATTTGCTTTACGTCCCACTAACTACTTTTACGGTCTTCGGAGACGCCACATGGTAAAAGGACGTTGCTACATGATTTCAAGGCTTCATGTTTTATGAACTGATGATATAACATTTCGCTAGGGTTCAGAATCATGTGCAAAATGTGCTCACTGAACATACAATGAGTACTATACTGTGACCGTGAGGCCACCGATGAGTGAACAGGTGTTGGTGCGGCTTGTGTTCGCTTGTCGGCGAGATGGGGTGCGCGCGACCTTGGACAGGGGCGAGAACGAGTTTTTTTGTGCAGAGAGCGGCCGGCTGGCTAACGGGATAAAAATAAAAAAATGAAGGTTGGCGAGTGAGAGAAGGAGGCCAGCGCGTGTCACCTGTAATTGCGAGGAATGAAAGAATGAAATATTTGTAATATCTTTGGTGGCGACGTGCATAATTACGGAAGGCTCAAGGACTAAAGTAAAATAAACTGGATAAAAGAATAGCACATTTGGAGGATATAAATTAAAAACTGAAATTTTGAAATAATTTGCACGACCTTGTGGCTAAGATGGTGATGAAGTTGTAGATTCGTACTGTAAAAGAATTTAGTTCCTAAATTGACTTTACTTCCGTGCATGTGCACCAGACATGATATTTAAGTCATGTGATACGAATACTCGCTCTCACACACCCTCCGGCGTGTCTTGGACTATCACCTTCAGTCGCTCAGCGTGGAACGTCGTGAATACTGGCTTCACTCCTGTGCTCTACACCTCCGATAATTGGATATAATTTAGAACAGTGCTGTGATCAGACGTCGAATGTGCAGACATTACTCCCTTAAGTACGTGTCATTTCCAAAATACTGTTACGTGTGTGCTTGTAGCCTACTCTAAAACATTTTGTGTAAGTTTCAGCTTTCTTACGAGTGGACGCGGAAGACGTGGACGTGAATATTTCCAGAAGAGGACGGAATCTCGCATCATGGATTACCAGTGCTTCACCATGAGGTTCTAAACCTTTGACCATCGTTGGCGGCGTCGGGATGCAGATTCTTTCTTCCTGGCATGGCTGATTGAGAACCCAGACTTCCAGACATGAAGATTTCTCTATAAGTTAAGTCGATTACGTCTCATTTATATCTGTTCTATGTAGTTTTGTTCTATTCTTTCTTTCTTCTTAGTAAGCTATTTTGACACTTTTTATGGTTGTTTATTTGCTCGAATACGTCGTAAAACTGACACATGTGATTATTTAACGACCATGTGGCCATGAATCTGACAGTGAGGGTTCTGATAGAGTTATCCATGTGTTATCGACACCATCTTTGCTTATTGAGTAAATTTCGTCACGAATATGAATTAATTTATGTCTGATAGATTTAATGGTAGGATATTTCGTCCGTATTTTCTATATTTTCCTTGTAATGGAACTTCTACTTGTACCTCGTGTCTGAGACAACGTGTCATCGGGATATTGAGTCCGAATTCTATGTGCGAATTTAATGTGAACATGTGCATTGGGAACATGTGATAATTAGTTGGGGTAATTAATCATCGAGACACTTTTAAGTGGATATTATGTATTTGTAGGACGATGGTAGGTCCTGATATTTCACGGCTACATATTTGAGATTAAGATGCGACAAGTTAGAGTCGTCATTGTGGTACACTGTACGTGTAGAGTATATGGAATAATTGTGCATGGCACAAATCTTCGTGAAACTGAGCTTTTCACATGTTAATGGATTATTCGCGATAAATGCAGTGTAGCCTAATATTGGTGTCTTCAGATGAAGAAAATGAAAGTCCATGTTACTTGATGTACTTTTTAATTCGTGGGAATATCCCAACTTTTCTCAAGTAATCCAGTCATTTCAAGCTCAAGGTACAGATGAATGTTCGAGAAGGCCTTAGGTCTGAAGAACAGGTCTTCGACGAAATATCTAAATAATATCTGATTCGTGACTATATCAGCTCATTCGTTGATGCAATTCGTCGCTCTCATGTGATAACTAAATCTTGCTGTCACTCAATAAATTCGTTAACAGGAGAGTAATACGATTGATCGACACTCGTCGACATGTACATAGTGTAAATATTTTCTTCTTAGTCCTCACAGTCTTCTTACCAATTTCCGTAGTTAGCTGTAGGAGTAGTTATTTGTTAGTATTTAGAGGATTATTTTTTTTATGTGTTCTGTTCTGAAACATGTGATACTGATATTATCGATTGATAGTGGACAGGATCTCCACATGGATGGTATTATCCCCATTTACTTACGTTTGCAAGCCCAGGAGGCGTTTTATTTAGTTTAATCATTGGTAAAATACTTAACGTTCAGTATAATTCTCACGAAAGGAGATGTGAGACAACGTGAACAGGTATATCCGACGTCTCGGATTAACTTAGAGAAAACCAAGGCAAATTCAACTTTTCATTTTATCGTTAAGATAACGACTGTAAATTTTATTATTTTGCCATAAGTGTTAACTTTTTGAATCTTGGATATTTCTTTATTATAATCGTTCTTACAATTACTGCATTTTTTCCAGATTGTCGATGAAGGCTTGGCCCAGACCTCATTTTTCTGAATGAAAATTTTTAATTCAACTTTAAGCAAATAACTTAATAACTTTGAAGACGATAAAAATTTTTTTTACAATGTAAATACTCTGTTAGAATGTCAGGGAAACAACTGCCGTGTACCATCCCATTTGTTTGTGCCTAGGTTTGTTACGTCAAGAGTCATATTAAATTCCATAACGTAACGATCATAATCATAATCATAGATTTCAGGATGGCCAATAATGCATTTAATTGAATAAAAGTGTCACATATGTTTTCTACTTGGAACGTGCTTATTTGATGAACCCTATGATAATCCTGCCACATTCATTTATTTTATAAGCCTACAGCCACCGGACTGAGCACCCCTGGGGTGTCTCGTGTTCGCGACTGACTATGACGGGCACATCTTAGTGGCTAGTCCCTTCCGTGGGGCTCAATTTGTGGCTTAGAAAGTGGCTGAATCCATCGTGGAACTTGATTAATTGCTTCTCCACGTGGTTTAAATTGACTTGCTCAGATTATTAATTATTCAAGGTTCGGCAGGTTCATTTCAGATTTAATGCCATCCCAGTTAGGTAGAATTCTAACAGAGTACGCGGAATTTTCAGAGTATTTTATTTATGATTATGTGTTTCACATGGAAAAATGAGGGTTAGGAATTTTCTTCATGAAACTTGAATTTGCCTTATCACAATTAACATGTCTGGGGGGAAAGTTTCTGCATTTCGGCGTTTGCTGACACAGGTCACTTTATGAATAATAGAATGGATCTCGAGGAGATTAGGAAGTTATTAGAGACTCTGACAGTTGAGAGTAGGAGAGCACAGGAGGAGAATAAAGAGGAACTCAGAAAAATACAGGAAGAGAATAAAGAGGAATTTAGGAAAATACAAGACGAGAATAAGGAGGAATTCAGAAAAATACAGGAAGAGAATAGGAGAGCACAGGACGAGAATAAAGAGGAATTTAGGAAAATACAGGAAGATAGTAATGAACGATTGAGTCAGAAAATGAACATTATGGGTGCTGCGATACAGGAAGAGGCAAAAAAAGGTCGTGACGAACTATATGCAAAATTGGAGGAAACTAGTTGTCGGATTGACAATATCGTGTTAGAGTGCAGGGAAAATCAGAAAAAAACCCTGGAACAAGTTGTTACTTTGACGAGCCAGATTAAAGAGGATAATAAGGTTATCACCGGGAAGGTCACCGCTCTTCAGAGTGACGTAGTCCTAGTCAGAAATAACATTGAATCCGTGAGGAAGGAGATAGATGTTATAAAGGTAGAGATTTCTACGGCACAAGAAGAGATGTCAGAACAAGTGAAAAATCTTAGAGGAGAGGTCACAGAAGACTTAAAGAAAATAAAAGAGAAGGTCGACGATGATCTCCGTTCCGTAAAGGACAGTATCTCAGTCAACCAAATGGAGATACAAGATATTTCACTCCAGTTCGATGATATCAAGAGCATGATTGACAAGGACAAATCGGAAATACTCGAACAAATTATTAATCTTGCCGGAGATGTCAAGTCCGGGAAACAGAAAATGGAGGAAAATATGGACGCCCTCCAAAAACTAGAAAAAGAAGTAGGATTCTTGAAGTTGCAGGATAGGAGCACTAGGGTCTTAGTGACATCATTAATGGACCGACAGAGTAATGTCGAAGAGGTCGTACAGGCTAAATCTACTGTAACAGAAGGAATATCGCCCGTAGCTGAATCGTCTCAGAATATTACTCACATTGAACAACCCACAGTAAATCTCAGTACTACACCGGCACAAAGTGTACCTCAAATCATTAATTTTATCCGAATGAGCGAGGACAGGCCTAGAAAATTCAACAACTTAAACGGGGTCACACCTAAAAATTTCATTAGGGACCTTGATGAATATATTCGTGAACAGAAGATCCCTACTGAAAAACATCTGCGAACAGCGGAGAAATTTTTAGAGGGAGACGTGCTCAACTGGTACCATGCTTTCCGTTATACGTTTGAAGACTATGAAGGTTTCAAGCGCTTATTCCTACAGAGATACTGGGGAGCGGATTTGCAACAGGCACTACGGTTGGATTTGTATTCACGAAAATATTCCACAGATGGGCAGACGCAGTACGCTAATTACTTCTGTAATCAAGTACGACGAATGAAAGACCTCGACACTCCACCATCTGAAAATGAGTTGGTTCAAGCGATAACAAAGCAGTTTCCTGTGGAAGTACAGCGTTTACTCATTGCTGCCAATGTTCAGACTGCGGTGCAGGCTGAGGCTATCCTCAGACAGCTCGACCATACCATGAATTTCTCAACAGTACCGAAAACTCAAAGGAGCAATACTTATCAGGTCAACGTAATAGACACTCCGAAAAACCGGAATTCGACTCCAATGCCTGAAAACGGAAATCAGAGTGGACCTAAAGAGTACAAAAACCATCCCAGAGCGTACGACCGTCGATGGGAAGAGAGAAGAACGAGACCCAGAGAGGACGGGATGGAAGATCCGAAGAATGTCCGAAGAAGGGGAAATTACAGGACACGGGACCGACCACAGGACTACAGACGGAATAGGCCCTATGATAGACCTAGATATTATTCAGATCGCAACTACCGGAATTTCAGAGACGAGATGGAGAACCGTCATCGAGAAAGCATGAGGTACATTGAAGAATTAAGGAAGGAAACTGAGAAGGGCTCAAAATGGAAGGACGCCATTCATAATCAAGACACCGATCCAGATGTGATGGGAGCCGAGAGCCCACAGTTCCAGCGACACCGGAATTCACCCCATGATGATAGATTAAATCCTTCGGCACCACAATATCAACCTGAAAATCAGGGCGCCAGAAGAAAGACTCCAATGTGAAGATATCAAACCATTACTCTCCTGTGAACATTTATATTCAATGCCTCGAACCTAAGACTCTACCGTAAAGCAGAAGAGTGAAGAAAGAAAAAAAGAAAAGACCCAGGTCGGCTGTCGAAGAAATACCAGTTTGTGTCGTGCAGAATGACTACCGTTCAGACAACTGATAGATACCTGGAAATTATAAATACCATGGAAAATGAAACAGTGAAGTAGACAGCATACGGACCACATTTTAAGGAATGAAAACGATCTAAAAATTTTTAACCTTGTTTAAAAATTTTTGTCCCAGTAAGAGGTGGATGTGACCGTGAGGCCACCGATGAGTGAACAGGTGTTGGTGCGGCTTGTGTTCGCTTGTCGGCGAGATGGGGTGCGCGCGACCTTGGACAGGGGCGAGAACGAGTTTTTTTGTGCAGAGAGCGGCCGGCTGGCTAACGGGATAAAAATAAAAAAATGAAGGTTGGCGAGTGAGAGAAGGAGGCCAGCGCGTGTCACCTGTAATTGCGAGGAATGAAAGAATGAAATATTTGTAATATCTTTGGTGGCGACGTGCATAATTACGGAAGGCTCAAGGACTAAAGTAAAATAAACTGGATAAAAGAATAGCACATTTGGAGGATATAAATTAAAAACTGAAATTTTGAAATAATTTGCACGACCTTGTGGCTAAGATGGTGATGAAGTTGTAGATTCGTACTGTAAAAGAATTTAGTTCCTAAATTGACTTTACTTCCGTGCATGTGCACCAGACATGATATTTAAGTCATGTGATACGAATACTCGCTCTCACACACCCTCCGGCGTGTCTTGGACTATCACCTTCAGTCGCTCAGCGTGGAACGTCGTGAATACTGGCTTCACTCCTGTGCTCTACACCTCCGATAATTGGATATAATTTAGAACAGTGCTGTGATCAGACGTCGAATGTGCAGACATTACTCCCTTAAGTACGTGTCATTTCCAAAATACTGTTACGTGTGTGCTTGTAGCCTACTCTAAAACATTTTGTGTAAGTTTCAGCTTTCTTACGAGTGGACGCGGAAGACGTGGACGTGAATATTTCCAGAAGAGGACGGAATCTCGCATCATGGATTACCAGTGCTTCACCATGAGGTTCTAAACCTTTGACCATCGTTGGCGGCGTCGGGATGCAGATTCTTTCTTCCTGGCATGGCTGATTGAGAACCCAGACTTCCAGACATGAAGATTTCTCTATAAGTTAAGTCGATTACGTCTCATTTATATCTGTTCTATGTAGTTTTGTTCTATTCTTTCTTTCTTCTTAGTAAGCTATTTTGACACTTTTTATGGTTGTTTATTTGCTCGAATACGTCGTAAAACTGACACATGTGATTATTTAACGACCATGTGGCCATGAATCTGACAGTGAGGGTTCTGATAGAGTTATCCATGTGTTATCGACACCATCTTTGCTTATTGAGTAAATTTCGTCACGAATATGAATTAATTTATGTCTGATAGATTTAATGGTAGGATATTTCGTCCGTATTTTCTATATTTTCCTTGTAATGGAACTTCTACTTGTACCTCGTGTCTGAGACAACGTGTCATCGGGATATTGAGTCCGAATTCTATGTGCGAATTTAATGTGAACATGTGCATTGGGAACATGTGATAATTAGTTGGGGTAATTAATCATCGAGACACTTTTAAGTGGATATTATGTATTTGTAGGACGATGGTAGGTCCTGATATTTCACGGCTACATATTTGAGATTAAGATGCGACAAGTTAGAGTCGTCATTGTGGTACACTGTACGTGTAGAGTATATGGAATAATTGTGCATGGCACAAATCTTCGTGAAACTGAGCTTTTCACATGTTAATGGATTATTCGCGATAAATGCAGTGTAGCCTAATATTGGTGTCTTCAGATGAAGAAAATGAAAGTCCATGTTACTTGATGTACTTTTTAATTCGTGGGAATATCCCAACTTTTCTCAAGTAATCCAGTCATTTCAAGCTCAAGGTACAGATGAATGTTCGAGAAGGCCTTAGGTCTGAAGAACAGGTCTTCGACGAAATATCTAAATAATATCTGATTCGTGACTATATCAGCTCATTCGTTGATGCAATTCGTCGCTCTCATGTGATAACTAAATCTTGCTGTCACTCAATAAATTCGTTAACAGGAGAGTAATACGATTGATCGACACTCGTCGACATGTACATAGTGTAAATATTTTCTTCTTAGTCCTCACAGTCTTCTTACCAATTTCCGTAGTTAGCTGTAGGAGTAGTTATTTGTTAGTATTTAGAGGATTTTTTTTTATGTGTTCTGTTCTGAAACATGTGATACTGATATTATCGATTGATAGTGGACAGGATCTCCACATGGATGGTATTATCCCCATTTACTTACGTTTGCAAGCCCAGGAGGCGTTTTATTTAGTTTAATCATTGGTAAAATACTTAACGTTCAGTATAATTCTCACGAAAGGAGATGTGAGACAACGTGAACAGGTATATCCGACGTCTCGGATTAACTTAGAGAAAACCAAGGCAAATTCAACTTTTCATTTTATCGTTAAGATAACGACTGTAAATTTTATTATTTTGCCATAAGTGTTAACTTTTTGAATCTTGGATATTTCTTTATTATAATCGTTCTTACAATTACTGCATTTTTTCCAGATTGTCGATGAAGGCTTGGCCCAGACCTCATTTTTCTGAATGAAAATTTTTAATTCAACTTTAAGCAAATAACTTAATAACTTTGAAGACGATAAAAAAATTTTTTACAATGTAAATACTCTGTTAGAATGTCAGGGAAACAACTGCCGTGTACCATCCCATTTGTTTGTGCCTAGGTTTGTTACATCAAGAGTCATATTAAATTCCATAACGTAACGATCATAATCATAATCATAGATTTCAGGATGGCCAATAATGCATTTAATTGAATAAAAGTGTCACATATGTTTTCTACTTGGAACGTGCTTATTTGATGAACCCTATGATAATCCTGCCACATTCATTTATTTTATAAGCCTACAGCCACCGGACTGAGCACCCCTGGGGTGTCTCGTGTTCGCGACTGACTATGACGGGCACAATACAGTACCATGCAGTACGCCTGCAGAGGAATAGCACCCCTATAACCATGTGCACGTTAGTTGGGTTGCAGCAGACGATATTCGAAGAGGCTGCTGAATCACATTGTATAGCAATAATTAATTGTAATGGCATTTAATATATTTCTCACTTGTTTCCCTTGTTATTTGGTCTGTACCTGTTAGGTTCACAATAAAGAAAGAAGAAAGAAGGACAGAGAAAGAAAGAAATAAGTGACAGTGATATCAAAGTGATTTATTTTCAGAAAGATTGTGACTGGAGAAAAGTAGTGGTTTAGTGGTTAGTGTGATTACCTGCCACCTCCGGAGGCCCGAGTTCAATACCTTGCTCTGCCAAGAAATTTGAAAAATGGTTCGAGGGATGGAACGATGTCCACTCAGGCTCGGGAGGTCAACTGAGTATAGGGCGGTTCGATTCCCACCTCAGCCATCCTGGAAGTGGTTTTCCGTGGTTTCCCACTTCTCCTCCAGGCAAATACCGGGGTGGTACTGAACCCGAGTGACTTAGGCCCATAGTCAGTCATGATTTGATCGGTAAAATAATATGGTACATTTATTGAAATACAGAAGGGACGTTGAAAAGATTTCGTTTATGTAATGTCAAAATCAGAGCGAAGGAAGGACGACAGACTGGAGCCTGACGGATTAGCTCAACACGACAACTTTTAGCTACTTCACAGCAGGGAATATCATTAGTTGGCGTACAAGGAAATACAGAGTCCACAAATAAGTCTTGGTCAGAAAGAGGAAGGGGGAGAGTCATACAAAGGAAACTCACCACATGAGTACTACCTTGGGATATTTTTGGCTGGACGGAAATTCCGTGACCTCATGGAAAATTACAGCGGCTACGTGTACGTTCGCTAGCCTAAGTTCGAGCAGGTGGAGATTTAAATCACGTGACCGCTTGGATTGGACCGCCTTAATAAAATGAGCGTTGATAAAGATGTTAAACGGGAATCTAAATGAGAATATGCAACCGATAATAATAATAATAATGTAAGGACGATGTTAAATCATCGCGGTCAGATTAATAATAATTGTCATAATAATAACTGTAATGATGTCGTTGGTTGATCAGTGAAATGTTTGTAATTGCGACCGATATCCTAATACATATTTTGGCGGAAGTGACCGGTCCATTAATAATAATAACCTCTTAAGTGACATGAATAATAATAATAAGATCTTGAGTCACCTATTCATTAATAATAATAATAATCACGAGAGGGATATAATAATAATAACAGTAATAACCATTTGTGTTTGCATCCCGCATAATAATGATGATATTAATCAAACGTGACAGTGCCAGGAACCGTTGAGTAATAATAATAATAATAATAATAATAATAATAATAATTTCAAGGATGATAATTTCATGAATATTCCGTCGATCGTGGATTAAATTGTTTGGTGACAACATCCCTCTATTCGTAAGTTCGTATAATGAGAATGATAATATTAGAGTCATTTGTGTATCTCTTTTGTGTACGGTTTCCGCATGGGACGATGTTACAACTTGGCGTGTTTGTTTACTTCGCTCGCGATGCGAGGGGGGCCATTGCCACGGTATTTCCCACCGCTTCTCGTTATCTCATCTGTGTCAGTAGTCTGTTGAGGCTAACTGGTAACAATTCAGATCACATGTAAATAATATATAAATGCTAATTCATTGGTATGGCATCAGCTGGATATCGTAAGATAGGAACTGTCCGTGGAATCCAGTTTTCGCAATTCACGAGGAACATTACCCAGTCCGAGTACCGGTCTCGGAAAAATGTATATAGCCGGAGTACGTCATCTTAGTTAAATCGGGAAGCCGACCGTAACATGGGTTATGCTCGGGCTCCCGATAGAAGGAAGCTATATCTTTGAACAACGGTTCGATTCAAATGGAATCGATCCGTGAATTATACCTCCAAATGTCATTTTATTTCAGAAGCAACGCAGCAAGATATTGATACCACTTGCGGTATGGCAAGTGATTTATATATGTAACATGCGTGGAAATTCAAATATTGTAGCCAAGTGTATCAAAGTTTCATACGTCAGATGGCGTAATAAACCGCTCCTTCTGGCAAATTATTTCAAAGGAAACCACTCTCATAATCTTTTTATTGTAGTTAGATGATGCCCTTTTTAAAGTAACAGTCACTTCCTAGTCCTATCATGGAGTCCTTAAATTCAAGTTACAATCGAGCCTTCCCCATTTTAATTATAAGTTGCTCCGTTCATCCCCGTGTTCTATTATGCCGTTATATTTATATTTGATGATTTAAATAATGAACCGACACCCCTGAGATAAATGCTAGTCTGGGACTCGGGAGGTGGACGGGTGCAGTACCTAGCTTAATGCCACGGCCGCTTCCTTCCTTCTTCTTTGTCTATCACTTCCAATTTTCCCATCCCGCGCAAGGCCCCTGTTCAACATAGCAGGTGAGGCCGCCTGGGTGGGATACTGGTCATCCTCCCCAGTTGTATCCCCCGACCCAGAGTCTGAAGCTACAGGACACTGCCCTTGAGGTGGTAGGGGTGGGGTCCCTTGTTGAATCCGAGGTAAAAACTGACTCGGGAGGGTAAACAGATAAAGACGCAGAAGAAGAAGAAGAAGAAGGTATATTTCTAAGTTTTAAAATGTGAGGCTGAATAATAAGTTATGTATTACTTACGGTAGTTATGTTATGGAGTTCCATAACATAAATTAACTTACCGAGCGCGGGGTTTGAGTCATGTAGGTGTAAGCTTACATTTGGGAGATAGTGGGTTCCAACCTCACTGTGGGCAGTACTGAAGGTGGTTTTCCGTGTTTTCCCATTTTCACACCAGACAAATTCCGTGGTTGTACCTTAATTAATTAATTATCTCATCATCGCCATGTGACCTAGAGTATCTGCGTCGGTGCGACGTAAAGCAAATTGTAAGAAAAATTGAAATTAATTTAACTCCAGTTAATTCTAACCACATTTCTCAAGTTAGAGTGTGTGTATTTCTAAAAGGACGTAGGTCAGTAACGTTTGTAATTAAATAAAATAGAATGTTTTTCTTTAACTTGTAAATGTGTTTGATATGTCGACTCTATAACTTAGCAATCAGATAAAAATACGAGAATGCACGCATTGTACTTAGTTTAGTCTGCACGCTTTTTTACAATCCCAAAAGTTTATTCAACATGGCACATTTCCCTCTCTAAAATTCTATTCATGTTGAGTGAGGGCATATGACGCTGTTGATGGTATTTCGTCCATCGGATGGAGATGATAAGCCTTGAGCAGCCTAGGTATTATTTGACCGGATTACACTGTGTGTCGACGCCGACTTTCACCCTCTTCCTTCCTCGTTTACATCATCATCACCATCTTACAAGCAAACAGGGAGGTCGCCCACGGTTATCAAGTAGAAAAACCTGCACCAGGCGAGCCGAACATGTCCACGAACACTCCCGGCAATAAAATCCATATACTGAATAGATAAATAAATATAAAAATTTTATTACAATCGTGTACAATTGTATATTGGACTAATTAAATTTCTATTACTTAAAAGAGTAGGAGGAAAGGGACTCAAATGTTTTTTCTTCGTGTTTTAAAAAGGGTTGTATTCATTCAGAAGTGTTTCAAACAAACAAAACGTACAGTTCCGTTTAAAACGCTGTATGTTATAATAACAATGGCAAATTAGCCGCCAGCGCCTTGGGTTGGTGTGGCGTTCCAACTGATGAGCCTGCTCCACACTGGGGCGAAACGCTGGTTATTTTACGACTGCAAATGGATTTGCGATTTCTTCTTTTTCTAGTACGTACAAAATTCCAGCCAATGATTTTTACTCCCAGGTCTCTGAAATCCACAACCCGATGAACTTGGTTTTAAACTTAAAGGATGAAAGAAGTAATTTCCACGAATGAGTGGAACTCGCGGTTTATTATGAGTTTGTCTCGTAAATACAGAATATTCAAGATACCGTAATATAGTAAAATTAAATCATTGTTAACCACGCATGAATAACATGCCACCGTAAAATAGTTCTAGAACCAGCTCCTTTACAAATCATAAACTTGCTTCATCTTAACATTCTAAATTAGGTTTGTCATGAAACTTAAAAAATATCGAATGTTAAATTTCCAACATTCCAACTTCCCCTAACGGGAGGATAGTTGCCTAATTTTACTCTCCCTTCAAATACTAATCACCTCCACCACCACAAGTAGCAATTCCTCTTAAAATATCGCTTTTAGAGTTTTCTCGGTCATCTTAATCGAGCAATTCCACTGCTTTTTTTTCTATTTTTGCGTTATAAATTCTGCAAATTTTGTTGAAAATATAAAATGTTGATATGAGAAAAAATCTGTAAAAATGAGGAAGAGGTCCAAATCCTCAACATATTATGGAACCAATCTTCAACTCATCTCACCCTAGAAAAACGTTAATTAAACATGTTCTAATCCAGTAATAAAAACATGAAATATAATGCAAATATCAGGAAAAGAATCCTAAACCTATTAACTGTTCACTTAGCTGTCAGCTTGCATTCGGGATACAGTGGGTTCAAACCTTACTGTCGGTAGCTCTGAAGATGGATTTTCATGGTTTCCTGTTTTAACACTAGTAAAACACTAGTAAAATCCAACTGATGAGCCCACTGCTACACTGGGGTAAAACGCTGGTATTTTCAGGATTGAAAAAGCCTAAAGAGATTAAATTAATGTTTTTAACATTTGCAATCGATGAAATTAAATTAAGGTGACCTTCTAGGAACCTTAATTTTGATTTTTAAAAAAAGGCCAAAGGTAGGCATTTATACAAGTGGAGGCACATGTTTCTCCTAGTGCACCGCCACTGCATTGTCCTACATAAGAGGCTTGCAGTAGTGTCTCAACGGCGCACTAGCTGCCAGCGTCTTGGAAAAGTGTAGCAATCCAATTGATGAGCCCACTGCTACACTGGGGCGAAACGCTGGTAATTTCACGATTGATAAAGCCTACAAAGCTTAAAAGATTTTAATGATGCATTTGTCCAATAAAAATAAAGAAATAAATATCGTGCATCTATTATTGTATGTTAAGAAAGTGCAGTAATAAGCAACATTTAAGCAAATTGTACAGAATTATATAATTATAACCCGTTGTAAAAGCACAGTGAGATACCCATTTATTACCAAAGCTATTGTGTATCGCCTAGCCAAGAAATCTATATGAGGAAGTTGCCTGGTCGTGCTTGTACATGGATCAATTTCCGTGTCAGGAATTATACATAACGTTTCCAGCGCACTACCCTACATTAATGAACAGAGTGATCAGCTGTGATTGGCTTATAGGCTTAACTGCTGATATTACCCAAGTATCCGAGACCCAAATTCTAGTATAAGGTAGGGTGGAAATTTCAACAGACCAATTCCGTGGTCCTTAGAACGGCATCCGTCCAAACCCCAAACAAAATAAGGCAGGGTGGTTTCCGCTAAGCCAAAATTACAGGAATAAATTGAGGTAGGCTTTTGATTACACCGATGAGTCTGAGCTGGCTAAGAAGAGAAAGACATGCTTCTAACTAATAAAACGTTTAGTCAATCAGTTATATTCTTGGTACTGTATTGAATTCAATGGCCATTAATATACCACTAGCTCCTACTCGCATCTTCAACCACTCACTCATAATTTCTAATATGCGAGAGAAATTTTACACACAAGTAACTTTACGCCGCACCGACACAGATAGATCTCAAGGTTACGATGGGACAAGAAAGGGCTAGGAGTGAGAAGGAAGCGGCCGTGGCATTAATTAAGGTACAGCCTGGTGTGAAAATAGGAAACCACGGAAAACGATCTTCAGGGCTGCCGACAGTGGGATTCGAACCCACAATCTCCCGAATATTGGATACTGGCCGCACTTCAGTGACCGCAGCTATCGAGTTCGGTAAGAGAAATTTCAGGCATGCTCGATAGCATATATTGTACATGTATGATACATAACGTGCTTAGATGGGGGGACATAACCTTTTCGGAGGACGCACGGTGGGGCAGATGGGGGAGAGGTGGGGGAGGTAAATGGCCAAACGTCCAGAATGGAACTTTTCTCCGGGCACTGGGTGTACGGTACATTGAATTCGTTAGAGTCATATCTTTGGACACTTCAGTTTGCCTTGTATCGATGGGCGGAATCAGATGAGATGAGATCACTGTTAGGTGCTTTGTTTATTATTTCACATTTTATTTATTTATTTATTTATTTGCTTATTTATTTAATTTATTTATTTATTTATTTATTTATTTATTTATTTATTTATTTATTTATTTATTTATTTATTTATTTATTTATTTATTTATTGCACACTACAGGACTTAGTGTCCCAATTACAGTGGCAGCTACGTCAGATAAGCTACGATTAACATGGTGATACTCATATCTAAACTACTGTATATTCTGCAATGTTATCTATATCTCCTATAATATTGATATAAAATATCAAAGTATTTTTCTAAAAACTATAGAACCTTATGTTAATATGGTGAAACAACGCACGACAAAGTAAAATGACAAAATAAATGAAGCAATACACGTACAAGCATAATGTTATAGAACATCACCTTACAATTTCTGCTATTTTAAGGACTTCATACAATTGAGCGATGAAGTTCACTTACAAACTCACGCAATGGCAGACTGAAGTCAAGACCATTATTTTTCTGAATGGCACTGTTGAAGATACCACAGAGGCCGTTTACCGGCGAGTTATCATGGGCACACATCCTGGTTTTTTTTTTTTTTTTTAATGTTATGTTATTTCTGGAATTGAAGCGAGGTATATGGACATTTTGGAGAGACAGTAATTAAGGATTATCAATAGCATAGTTTACAACTTTAAAAATAAATTTTACTGTATCCTTCCGTATACGAATTTCTAAACTCCCCACTCCGAAATTTAAAAGAATATCACTATAGGGTACCATAAGGCTATAGCAGCCAGTTTTTTATATTGTAAGTATTTTAAAAATAATTTTTGTAATTGTTCAATCTGATAGACATATGATTGACACCTAGGGCTCCAAACGGTGCTGGCATATTCTACTTTTGGTCTTACTATGGTATTGAACAGATGAATGCAAGTTTGTGTGATTTTGAAGGGTTTTATATTCCTGATAAAGAATCCTAGGGTCTTGTACGACTCAGCTACCACTTTCAGTGTATGCTAATTTAATGTAAGCTCGTGGTCGAATAAAACCCCTAGGTCTTTCATCTCGCAAACCGATCGCAAATCACTGTCACCTACCTTGTAAGTGTAGTGGACGGGAGTTTTCCTTCTGGTGAAGACATCGATACACATTTTTCTACATTTACGTACTGTTTATTTTCAGTCGCCCACTCCAATACACTTTTCAAGTGTAGCTGAAGCTGTTTACATTCGTTTATGTTTTCAGTGGCTTTGAACACTTTGAAATCGTCGGCGTATAGCAGACAGCTGGAATATTTCACTTGTTCAGGCAAGTCATTGATAAATGCGAGAAAAACTAAAGGGCCTAAATTTGACTCCTGAATTATTCCTGAATTTTGCAGGGTATTCCCGAGAAGAATGTCTGGAAATAAACGAACTTCTTCCTTTTACCCAGATAGGAACTGAAAAAATGCAACAGTTGTTTCGAGAAACCGAACAGGTTTAACTTAATAGGGCATCGTGATTAATTTTATCGAATGCTTTTGCGAAATCTGTAAATACGACGTCCATTGTCCACCCATGTCAAGTTCTTTGGACATTCGCTGAGTGAAGTTAACCAAGTTTGTGAATGTGGAACATCGTGAAAGGAAACCATGTTGTTTGTCTGATATAAGAGGTCTTAAATATGTTGTTAGTCGATTACACAACATAAATTCCAAAACTTTTGCTATCGCGGATAAAATAGAAATAGGCCGGTAGTTGTTTATTAGTGTGAGATACCCTGATTTAAGTATGGGGCACACTCGTGATAACTTCCAGGCGGATGGAAATATGGATGTTTTAATAATCAAATTATAAATAAGTAGAAGTGGATGCTTAAGGACATCTGAGCAACCTTTTATCATATACGGTGGTACTTGGTTTGGTCATGCAGATGCTTTAGGTTTCAGCTTTTTAAGTGCTACTTCAACCCCTTCTAAAGCGAATTTAATATGCATCGTATCGTTAGTGAAAGATGGAGCGTTAGGTATGCAATAGCGTGCCTTATGCGGGGAATATACCGTTTGGAAGTAGTCCGCAAAAACTTATACAATTTAATCCTTAGTATCTACAGTAGTACGTTTTGTAAGTGTCCCAATCCCTACTATTCTTTATCCTTTATCCTAATTCGAGCTCTCAGAATTTTGTATTGACTATCATAATCTTCCGTAATGTGCTTACGCTTTCTGTAATATTATTTTTCTTTCAATTTTCGAATTATGCTATATCTAAACCAAATGGGGTATGTTTTGTCGTTACCTTTTTTCTTCGTGCGAACCGATTCGGTTTCAGCTGAATAAAGATTGCCGTAAAAACAGTCTGCTGCAGCATCAACTTCAATGCATTCATAGAAAGAGTTCCAATTCGTGTCTCTAAGCCTCATGAGCAGTCGTTCGTAGTTCGCTTTTTTAAAATTATATGAAGTCTGGGGGGTAGTGTTAGGTTTAGTCCGATGCAGTGTAATTCGTAGCTCTATTTCTAAGGCCGGGTGATGTACATCATCTGGCAGTAGCGAGTAAGTGATCCTTGTGCATTCAATATTTGAAATATTTTGATTAGTCATTACCAATTCTAAAGTTTTCCGTTACAATTTGGAACTGAATTACATAAGAACAGATTATGAAGATTAATAAAATTTCTTAATTGCTGACTTTGCGTATTTGTGTTTAAATCACTGTCCATGTTACTAATTGATGGTGTATTGAAATCGCCGACACTGACGATGTTACTGTTATGTAGCTCGTAATGAGATTCTAGCCATCTGAGTATTTCACTGTAGACAGCTGATTTTGAGGAAGGTGGTACATACACATTACAGAAATACCATACCTTTACTTGAATGACAACTTTCAGTAAGAGCCCTTCAAAACTATTTGTGACCTGTTCGGCCTTGAGCACAGTTAATTCTCTCCTGACAGCAGTGAGCACACCCCGCCCCTCCTAGTGCTACGGTTAGCCCGACTTTTTCGATGAACAATAATTGTTTTTGTCAGGGTTTGTGGACCCCAGTGAAGTCCAGAACAGGAGACTTTTCACAAAAATAAATTTGAACCCTCATAATACATAGCATACAAAACGTACAACCATTCGATCTATACAATTTACCCAGTAGCTAGCAGTGCTGGCTGGCTAAGTGCTCTGCAAGTTGCAAATACTCTTAATCTGTCTAACAATGGTTATATTACTTAGTGTACATTGGTCTAGTGGAATAAAAGTTTCCATACGCTTATTAATAGTGGTACCGGGCGAGTTGGCCATACAGTTAGGGGCGGGCAGTTGTGTGCTTGCATCTGGGACATAGTAGGTTAGAACCCCAATGTCGGCAGCCTTGATGATGTTTACCGTGGTTTCCCATTTTCACACCAGGCGAACGCTGGCACTTTACCTTAATTAAGGGCACGGCCACTTCCTTCCCACTCCTAGGCCTTTCCTATCCCATCGTCGTCATAAGACCTATATGTGTCGGTGCGACGTAAAACAAACTGTAAATGTAGTAGTAGTAGTAGTAGTAGTAGTAGTAGTAGTAGTAGTAGTAGTAGTAGTAATTTGTAATGCCACACTATAATAACAAAGTGTGAACTCAAATGACCACAATGTTGGAACTACTCGACTTATGGATGGAATATAATTTTAAGGATGATTAGAGGCTTCCCACATACTGTAAGTGCAGCCTTCTACCCTGTAGCTGTACCTCACCCTCCGCCGAAGGCTAATTCTTGTCTGAAACGATTGCTTTGTCTGTCTACGTTCTGCCCAGTGCTGATTTAATAGTGGTTCCATTATTTACCCCACCTCATAGTTTGCTTAATTATAATGTATTGTACTTACCTTATACATGGTTATTCAATTAAACTGTTCACCTCAAATATCTACTTTTCCCTTGAAAATAAATGTATTAACGGTCTCATATAATACTGCCCAATTCGTCTCCATCATGTACATACGCGCACATTAATGGTGTACCGAAATAAACAATCAACACTGCCCCACTCCAATACTGAAAATGGAGGGGAGTGAGTGAAGGGGTAGTGTTGATGGCCACTCCAGTACAAAACAGTCTCCGAAAACCTTAAAAGAGTAGTTAGTGGGACGTAAAACAAATAACATTATTATTAGTACGAAACAGGAGGGAAGGGAGTGAAGGGGTAGTCCCGAAGGCACAGTGACCCACCTTCTCGCTTAACATATTGCTGCATGTAGACAGCCCGCTACAAGACTTTGTTGTAATTGAAATGGATGCAGTGGCGCATGTATTGAAGTACAGCATTAGATAACCTACAGTATCAAGAGGGTAGTAGGTCATTGTTATTTCTGGAGGTTACGTAGGTGTGGCATGCAACGTCTATATAAGGTGGCTGCATATTGTAGCGTCAGTCTTTAGTTAAACGGAAGTTGAACAGTGAAGAAGTCAAATGGATAAGTGGACAGTCATTATTCTACTGGAAGCAGAGGCCACAGTTGGCCATTGTGTGAACGAGATGGAGAAGACTCAGTGAGCCATTAGTCCTTGGTCATTGAGAGAGTGAGGCCAAAGTTGGTCGGTCACTTAGTTGAATACCATACAGATTTACCAAGAAATCATATGATATGGAGAAGAAGCAGTCACAAGGATACATTACCAAATTAGGCGTGACACATCTACAGTAAACACCAGATTTAAGGAATACGTCGTAATTACACTCAAAGTGTTGAAGGTACAGTCAAGTGAAACAGTGAGGGATATATTCTGTATAAATTGTTAAATGTCCGGTCAAGACGAATTCAAATTCATGCCTAGTTTCTTTCAGTTGCAATGTCATAATTTCATATTCTCATCTGTTTTATCGCAACAAGACTCACTATTTTTTATATATTATTTAAAGAATATATTTTGTTCTATCAAATGAATTTATAGTATTTTTTCAATGACAGTAAAATATCTTAACCTCAAAATTAATGGGGAAACCGAACGCCAATCTCCTTTTCCCAGAACTTATATGGTATGTTGTCAAAAGTAATCTTATTACCCCACACCCTGTTAGTATTAAAAATCTTACAGTATCAAATAACTAAAGAGTTGTGTCAAATACTGACTTTTACAACAAGTGTAAGTGACGGGTTCCTCCTCCCTTCCAGAATATTAATAATCGCCCATGCCCCGTTCCTGTCCATATTTAGAAAAGGTAGATCCAATAAATGGCAATTAACACGAAAACTAGATGTCTTACAAAAGAAGCAATATCATTTCTGATATCAGGAGACATTATTTAGTTAAAGTCACGTATCATATGCTTTGCTGCAAAAATCATGCTGGGTTGTTTTATCATTCTCATGATTACGCAGTACATGAAATTAAGTCACAACTTCATAATCCAATGAGTGACATGGTCATTGGAAAAAAAATAATTAACGCAGTACGTTATTGTTTGGCGCTTTCGTCTTCCTTAAAGTCAAGATGTATGATCGATGTCAACGAGTTAGAATTACATGGAGGGGCTTTATGCCTGGCATCAGCGTTCCTAACGGAGGCAAGTTCATCAAAGGAAGCGATGTTTCGAGTGGCGATTGATCATCGTAAGTTTAAAGAAATGAAAGATTCTCGCTTTCAAGTATCCAGCCGTATACTTGCGTATGTATGGTGATTGATAATGTTCCCTTTCTCCGACTTACAATAAATGATTACTTCTTGTAGCCTGCCTGTCTATCTTTTGTGTCTGAGAATTCATTTTTGTTGCCATCTGTTGTTGGTGTGCAATTCACTGACATTCGATATTCAGGTTCTTACTTTGTCCTGGTTCTGAAGGCTGTCACTTTCTATGTCTTTTGTTTGAGTATTGTTTTTATGTAGACCTATTCCAGTCAATCGTACACCAAGCACAGTTAAAACAGTACTTTACAGCTGTTTGTGAAATTTATGAAGTGTTTATTATAGATGTCAGTCGCATTAAATATTTAACATTAGGCTACAGTTGATAATGGTCAACTTTCAAGGTTATCTTTCACCCTTGACTTTGCTGCAAGGGTCGCGCATCTGTAAGTTTAGTAGAGGTGGTGGTTATTGTTTTAAGAGGAAGTACTAATCAAAGAAAAATGGAACGGGTTCGATGTTTCAAACACTGAAGATATCTGCTGTAAAAAGACAAACGCCACGAACGGCATGAACATGAAAAACTTCCTAGTATTCGCAAACTTAGTAGCGTCGGGATCGGAAAAGAACAAGAGTTGACCAAGGGGGGTCGGATAGGATAGATGAAAGTCAAGAGCCTGGCAGTAAGTAAGTGGAAGAAATGCCTGGACTCAACTAAGAGCCCTGTAGTCGCCAACCCACACTCCCAAGTGAAGAAACTCTGAGGTCCCCATTTAGTCGCCTCTTACGAAAGGCAGAGGATACCGTGGTTGTTTCTCTACCGCCACAAACCACAGGGGATGCTGTGAGCTTGCATTCGGGAGATACTGGGTTCGAATCCCACCGTCGGCAGTCCCGAAGAGGGTTTTCCGTAGCTTCTTATTTTCACACTAGGCTGTACCTTAATTAAGGCCACGGCCGCCACCTTCCCTAACCTAGCGATTTCCCATCTCTTCGTCGCGACATTAAACGAGTAGCAACAAAAAATAAAATTCCAGTACGATAATGCTGTGCCCCCTACATTATAGCCTAATAATTAAACAATTACATTAAACAATGATAGTGCTACTCGTGGGGAAGCAATACGTTTAAAAATATTATCAGAATGAGGTTGTAACCTATCTTAGGCCCCTTTCGTTTTAAGGATTTCCGTCATAAACAGCCAACGGCCGTAGCCGTGTTGAAACACCGGATCCCGTGAGATCTCCGAAGTTAAGCAACATTGGGCGTGGTCAGGAGTTGGATAGGTTGCCACGCGCTGCTGGTTGGGGGTAAGGGAATGGAGGAGCGGAAAGGAACTGGCCACCCTACCGCACGTAAACTTCGGCCCAGGAACACCTCTGCGGAGGTTCGGACCTGCCTTTGGGCAGAATAACCCTTACCTTACTGTCATAAATATTTATGTCCACGGTTTTTGTTGTAATTTATGCTTACCGCAACAGCCAATCAGGGTTTCGATTTCGTCGCCTGTTCGTATGTCACTGTATAATTATTATCCTTATATCCTGATCGTGAAGCTGATCTCGCGTCGAAACGAGGATAAAATGGCACTATTCACGCTCTATGATTATAATGCTCTAAGCTTTCGACAAACGGTCTTTAATTTTGCGCCAGTTATTCCATAATGCGTATTTTTTAAATTTTTCGTCATTCTAGAACCACGTCCCCTTGCTTATGTGACCACTGGAAACATGGCGGACGTACGTTCAATTAGCTTCCTCCAGGCAGCGCCTCAGCCTCTCCATGTTATTCTAGTTCGTTGATCGATGTACTTACAAGAGACAGTGGTCGAGTTGAGAATTAATTGCTGGGCCGAGTGGCTCAGACGGTTGAGGCGCTGGCCTTATGACCCCAAATTGGCAGGTTCGATCCTGACTCAGTCCGGTGGTATTTGAAGGTGCTCAAATACGTCAGCCTCGTGTCGGTAGATTTATTGGCAAGTAAAATAACTCCTGTGGGACTAAATTCCAGCACCCTGGCGTCTCTGGAAACCATAAAAGAAGTTAGTGGGCAGTAAAGCTATTATTATTATTATTATTATTATTATTATTATTATTATTATTATTATTATTATTATTATTATTAGTAGTAGTAGTATTGAGAACAAATTACGCTGTTATGCCACCATACACCGCTGCTTGGACAATATGGTTCAGATATTTTTATTTTTAGGAGCATTGTTTCATTCCCCCGACTTTACAACCACTTACATCGCGCAGGGAAATGTTCAGATCGTCGAAATGTGGTTGAGGTACGTGTGCTTAACAACAAGGCATGAATCAGGCAGCATGAAGAGCGAGTGGGCCATCGCTTTCTATTGCGTGCACATATGAAACCTTTAGGCCCGGTTTCATCAACACATGTTAAATATATACTAACAAGTAGTTAGTTAATACGGAGTTAGAAATTTAACATCTTGTTAGGTTTCTTGCGTTTCGTCAAACTTTTCTTGTGAAATGTTAACTAATCGACTGTTAACTCTCCCAATATTGCGAACTGGTGCGAATCAAGGAGGCAGTGGTACGAACATGCTGTTTTACAGCGCGCTCCGATGCGCTTTTGTTTGAGCACAGCTGTAAAATATGGCGCGTGAAGTGAAACGGAATCGTAGTTCTAATTTTTCCTCCTTCGAAAAAGAGTTGTTAATTGAATTAGTTAGTAAATATATATATATAAGTTATTGAGTGCAAGCGCACAGATGGCTTGACGATAAAAGAAAAGGACGAGGCGCGGGAAAAGTCCGCGAGGGTTTCAATGGGGTAAACAGATACTTTTTTTTAGAGGGTATCCGCTGTCAGCTAACAAAATCACTTCGTTAATTGCCCCACTTCAAACTGTGCTCCGATATGGGAGTTATTAAATGTTGTATTGTCGTGTGCAGAACCAGACCACCTAGCAAGTATATCCCTGATTTGGAGGTTAGGCTCACTAATCACCTGAACATTAACAGAGAAATATCCCTTTCGATTACAATATATTTCGGCCTAATTGCCTCCAGGTGATTGGATTCTTATATGTGTGCAATCTATTGCACGTAGAACGAACACCAGGAAAACGGCTTATTTCATAGAAGTCGCGGATAATTTGCTGACGCTCTTCTTCTGAAAGGAATGTTATATACCTCCTTCTCATGGATGCTATTGCTGCAGACACTCGACAAACAACTCTATTAACAGTGGCTTTAGATATTCCAGCATTGTCTCCGGCCATTACGTGAAAATAACCAGTAGCAAAAACTCGTAATATTATCAGTACCTGCAACATTGGAGAAACAGGTAAGTTTCACTTCGTAGGATATTCTAACCTCACTTGAATTTCGTCAACAACCTTAGCAATGACTGTTTCCGATAACCTGTATCTATGAAGAAATTTCGGATCCGTCAAATTTTCAAAGTCATTACGTCGCTGAACACTTCTTCGATCAGGATTGTTTTGTAAAAGATCTAAATAGAGCAATGCCGCCTTGTCACAGCAGCCATTTTGGAACAGGTTGATAAATGCTAATGTTAGCCATTTAACATTGGAAATGGCTGATGTTAACTTTAATACGCAGTTTAACATTTGTTAATGTTAACATTTGTTGATGAAACGCAAATTTTCTTAAATCGTATGTTAAAATGATTTAACACCTTGTTAAGTACTAACATGTGTTGATGAAACCGGGCCTTAATATCTCCAGAGGTACTCATCGGATTTGCAAAATAAGCATATCACTGAACTAGTCACTAACTTAAATTATTAGTTGTGTTATTGGATGAAATTAGTACAGTCTTATTCAAAAGAACAAAGTTGCTACCGGTTTCTCCGTAATTACATACATGATGGAGACGAATTGGAAAGTGTTTAATGAGACTCTTAATAGAAATTAAAAAGTTGAAAAAATGTATATATCTTTGAGGAATCAGAAGATATTCCAGATCAACAACGTTGAATAACCCTGTATTTTTAAGAATTCGCCGCGTTAATCATAACAAATTTGTAAACGCATTCTCGTGGGCTATGTAATGACTTCTGAGAGTGTCACTGTGAAAGTTTCTTTGGTCTTTTCATACACATTTAGAATAACTACATGTTTATGAGTATTGTTATATTGGTGCCAATTTTGACCCCAACTCACCACTTACGAAAATGACTTAGCAGTGTTGTTTGACAGTAAATTGTTATTTATCCCCCATATAGAAAAGGTAACCTAGCGAGCAATGTCACTTTTTGGTTTGATGTTGTATGTATTGAACCCATGACCTTTGTGCCCTAAGAATTTTAAGTATGAAAAGTTACTACATTTCTGAAAATTTCTCGATATCACGGGAGTGACACGTGGCAAGGGGGTAGCTACATTCCGACCACGCTCTGGGATACGTGACGTCATCCGCACGTGTCGTACGTGGAAGGATACCGAAGAAAGTTTGAGACTGCTAAGCCATTTTGGTGGGTTATTTCAGAAGAGCGCATGTGTATGGCTTCCCGACGCGAAGTCGACAGAAAGTAGTGCCTATCAAATGAGGTCATTTAATCAGCTAAACTAATAAATATAAATTTTAAATGTTCTGGATCACTACTGCTAGTGAGTTGACAAATACATGGTTACATCCAAAACTCTTTTAAATACGATTCCTTTAAGTTAGAATGATTACGCAAATTTCTTGGCGGCAAAGGAAAAATGCCTGGAGAGAGGGGGTAATAGCTATAAATAAAGGAGGGGTGCCATGATGAAACCCCTTGCATTGTGTTATTGAATCTTGAGCGAGAAAGTTAGACTGTTCTGTAAAACAAGCGATAAAGTAGACTACGTCCGACGAACAGATATTGGGCGATGTGGCTGGGGTCTTGAATCCAAAATGGATTTGTTTGAGCAAAGGTAGTCTTATAAAAAGGAGGTCAAGATATTGCAGAAGAAGTATAAAGCTGTAAAATATTTTGTGTTGTAAAAGTGATTCGTGTGCGGGCAGTAACTACCATCAGTCGAGTGCGATCAACGGAGACACGTGTGAAGGGTATTTCTTTTTTTATGTGTTTCATTTCCAGGAAAATAAAAGGACATTATGATGTACAGCCAGAAATGTAAAATGGCTAGATAAAGTGACGGGAGGTCACAGGTGAGCCTAAGGATGGAAACCGGCGTCGATTTAAGGTAGATGCCTTACCATCTTACCACCTACTATATCTTGTTTTGTGATGTCAAATTCATGTAAATTTTAAATGGGTTTTTATGACGCAGTTGGTCACCCCTATATTTTTTGGCGAATGTCAAATATGACGAAAGGTCATTTGTTTTAATTTCTGCTTGGATAAATTTAAAATATTGTGAGCGCCGTGTGACATGTAAAAGTTATTAACGAGGGCTTCGAAGTGATATCACGTCCAGAGTAGATCGTCAATTTCCGTGAATTTATTGCCTATACTTTTGTGATGTTAAGTGAGATAATTTTATCTGACGTAAAATTTTTCTGTTTAAATTTGGACGTAAATAATGTAAGAAATCCATGGTTACCTATTTTCAATCGAGTGGAAGCGCGCTGTCGGGATGAGAGTATAGAGTGGTGAATTTGGTCACGGAGTGAAACGTTATTCCATGTCCATTTAAACTGTGTCTGACTGACAATAAAAATATTTGGTAGAATTTTAGTCATTTTGTGAAATCCAGTTTGGGAAAATACTAGATCATTATGTGAAGTGTTCATTATTAATGTATTTGTACGTATTAGGCGTCGTGGATTCCAAGTATTTTATTCCAGTCTTGTTTGTCAGTGAGAGCCGTCTAGTGGAGACGAGAGTTCAGAGTTGTCGCATGAGTTGAGATGGGATTTGTGAATTAGGTGATTGAAAGCCTATAAATCTTCCGGGATATGTATAAGCCCGAGGAAGATTTTGTGTAATGTTTGGGATGGAAAGTAGAACTAGAGAATCCATGCCGGTATTAATTTTCGACGTGTACAATTAGTGTGGGCATTTTGAAGGATTGTGAGCATTGTTGTTGTTGTTGCATTATTTAAATTTGATTGATTGAGCAGTAAAGTGGAAACTTTGGTCATCAACCGATGTAACTTAATTGTGCTTAGCTTTCAGCTTAGAAACTTGGATGGTCATGGGGTCATCAACCTCAGTGACTTAGAGTAGGGCCATATGCCACCGTAGCATCATTTTCCTTGCGGTCATCATCCACAATGACTTTAAATTAATTTAGAAGTTTAGATGTCGGTCCATGACATAGTCGCAGGTCACATCGATTCAATTTAGGATCCATGCCGTATAACCACTGTATGGCACACACCGATTGGACTGTCTTAATTATACCCAGAGTCCAGAGTTCGTGTTACGAGAACTGGACCATAAAGAATCACTATGATGGTACATGTAGTCTCACATGGAAGCCGAATCTAAGGATTTCCAGACTTTCTTTTCTTTAATTAATAATTGGGACAATGGTTTCTAGTAAGGATGCACATCAGGCAATTATGTCAAAGGCTCACACCAGTGTTCTGACCTTTTGTGTAAATGATTGTGGTATCCAGTGGACACGATTGGATTCTAATCATGCCGATGATAAAATGATTAACTCTTAAGAGATTACTTGAATAAATAGGAATATCTTTTAACAACCTTTCATTTGAGTAGATAGATTATAATTATTGAATCCTACCTTTACCTCAGCAAGTGACGAAGAACCCGATACGACCCAAGAGACAGATCTCATGAACTTTGCTGATAGGTAAGGAAGGTAGGTATCCTTCAGTATGGACCAAAGGGTTCAGTATCTTGCCTCCTACCGATTATTGTATTCGTGTTTCCCATTTGGTCTACCCCTTCACCTACTAATCTGAATCACATTGGCCGCATGCAGTCATTCTTCTGTGCCATTGTTAGAGCCAGAATATCTGACTGTCGAATCTTGAGCAGCATTCAGATACTGGATAAGTATCTTCGTCCGTTTTCTACTCACAAGAAACTAGCCAAACTTACGTTACAATATAACGCTGTTAATGGTTTATTTCGTTCTCCTGTACCTTCATCCTTATTTTCACTACATGTCTCAACTCACCTTGTAGGAGGATGGGAAGACCTTAAGTTAGGTACCATCCAAGCATTTGCCTGAAGAAGAAGTGGCTGAGGAGGGAATCGAACCCCCTCTACTCAGATGACCTCATGTGGCTGAGTAGACCCCGTTCCAGTTCTCGTACCAGCTTTCAAATTTCGTGGCAGAGCCGCGAATGGAAACCGAACCTCTCGGGGTGGCAGCTAATCACACTAACCACTACACCATAGAGGCGGACAAATTTTATAGTTATGAAGAGAATTCATACGTACATTTTTACAGCAAATTTTATTCTAAATCCCGTACTTATTCTGCTTTTCTGAAAAATATTAACAGCTTGGCCATAATTTTGTATTATTCTCGTAAATGATACGACGAAGAATAATGGATTATTTTCCTACAGAATGGTTAGTTAGGAAGAATATTAATATGGACAATTTTCTTGTGAATCGGAACCTAAATGTACTTAGTAGGCTCTAGATTTGACTGGAACTAACAGTTTTTGTATACGTAACCATGTTTAAGCACCCCAGGCATCCATTATTTCACTAAATGGCCCACTTGATAGAAAGCGTGGTTGTAAGTGGCCCATATAATATTCTAGGACATAATTTAATTGTGTGCGAAATTGATTGCAGAGACATCAAATCTTTCAGATCTGACAGTTCCATAGAAATCCAAATATATTTGCACGTTTCACATTTATTATATTAGAAGTGTTTTGAAATATAAACTGTCTTCAAAAGTATTACGTTACTATATTAGAATTAAACGAATTCAGGTATCAGGGTGATAATCTGACCCTCGAACATCAACGCAAATGCAACTAACTATCGAAGAAAGAGCGAGATATATGGAAATTTGCAAAACAACAAATATAATAATAATAATAATAATAATAATAATAATAATAATAATAATAATAATAATAATAATAATAATAATCATAATTGTTACGGGGTTACCCGTGGAACAGCAGAGGTGAAAGAAGATGCGGGCTGGAATGGGTCTAACTACAAAACCGAGGAATGAATTTAAATTTCATTAAAGGTTATATTTTCAAAACAGCCAAACTTAACAGATTTGATATAGACTTTGAACATACAACAAATAACAACAAGTTAACAAATCAGGTACAAGACCAGGAAATCCAAGATATAGAGATATCTTTTACAATTCCTGAGCTCTCAGCTCACAACCACAAATTACCAATGGGCAGAAAGCCCCTAATTACATGGAGCACTTGCTCCCACCTAGTAATGTCAAGCCTCCTAGTGGCACCTTTCAAAACACCAGAAAGAGCTGAGCCGCTCTCAATTTTTCAAGCCTATAAAGGCAATACCAGACTATTACACTAAATTGCCATCAAGGCACCGCTTACAGCAAATGAAACTGGGGTATCTCGTACCCAACCTACTGGGCCTTAGTGGAAAAGAACAGATTAATTAAATCGCCCAAAATACCAAGATTAAAGGAGGCGTTGCTTGCACTCCTACATGAAATCTTATAAAACCTAAGGGGCATTAGGCCGATTAAACAGGGGCTATTCCCACACTAGGGAGGTGACTCGTGTAAGAAAATTGTAATACATTAAGAGTAGAAAATCGGTTATGAAAACGTAGCCACCTCAAATCAAAATGAAGGGAAACTCGAGAGGGTAAAGCACTCTCTATCCCCGATTTACAGTTAAAATAATAAGAAAATTTTGCATAAGCCGGCACTAAGTTACATTTTTTGACAGGTAGGTTACATTGAAAAGGTTTCGGAACTTCCCCGAGGGTTATACAGCTGAGCTAGCAAGAAATAAAGATGTTAAAAGGCCATTACCTTTGTTGAAGAGCTGCTGCCCGAAGGAAGAGGCGCTACCCGCCCCCTGCTATACTTCCATACACTAAGCTGAATGTTGTTGAAGTGGCGGAGAGCCAGGGAAATCAGCAGTTTTTATACTCTCAGGGAAGATTCGAGACCTTTCATGAATAATTAAGACACACTCCCAGTCGTTTATTGGGTAGCTTACAGTTACACATCAAAATTGGAGAAGAAAGGCACAATTGGCTGAAAATTAATGACAGAAATTATTGATTGGCTAACTTCAAAACTGGCGGAAAGAAAATATTTATATTGCCAACCCACAAATGAAAGAACGAAATTTAGTAAGGAACAAACTTATACAAAATTTCTTCAAATAAAGTTCTACCACTTCGCACCAGGGTGCAATGTCATAGTTTTGTAGAGACATCTATCAGAGAATGTCCACACTTCTTGATAATTAGTAAACCAAAGCAGTTCGAAATTAACACAGTGACATCTTCTGAGAAACTGTTGAGATAATTCAGTTTTTGAAGTTCAGAGTTTCTGCTGTAGGGGAGTATTATAAGGCGGAAAATTCAAAAGTGCGGCGTAGAGGTGTACCAACCGGTACAATAATAATAATTTTTTTTTTTTTACGAGGGAAGTGTGGGAAATCTTTCATTAGACACTTGTGAGGGTCCGCACTTCACAAGCGTGTGAGATTCCTACTCACTAAAACCCACACACCCTTTTCCCACGACGTAATAATAATAATAATAATAATAATAATAATAATAATAATAATAATAATAATAATAATAATGCCTCTGAATTTTAATGAAGGCCTAATTGATTCTTCTAGGCCTTCTAGTGCTAACTTACTGCATACCATGTTGAGACTTGGTTCATAACTTATAACTCGAAATTGTTTTCCGCTTTTGTGGTGGAGAAACACCAATTTGCAGACGGCAGTGTGATTAAATTAAAGTAAATGCCCCTTATGTGTGTGAGGGGAAGCAGGTGATACAGTCTCATTTCGTGGTAGGAAGGAAGGGAGGAGGAAGGAAGGAAGAAAGGAAGGAAACTGGCGTTTCCGTTTCTATTTCTGTCTTGAATACACAGGGACATTTGTATGGCTACATGGGAGTAAGAGTTTGTTGAAATATTGTAGAGAAATGCAATTACGGTTAGAAGGGGCCAAAAGTCAGAGTGTTGTTTCAAAACACTCCCTCTCCTCTTGAGGGTGGTGGCACGTCAACATCGAGCCAATTACTCTCTAGAATTGAGACAGCTCGACTACGTCAACACTTCACATGCCCCCATCCCCTACCTATCCACCCACACCTCAGGCTCCTTCAACTTGGAGACCTGTTCACAAGGCTTCTCAGGCAGTGAAATGTATCGCCACCTTTTCTCTACACCTTCTTGATAATATTGTCAATGCACTCAGTAACTAATTTCTACAATAATAATAATAATAATAATAATAATAATAATAATAATAAAAGCGAGGGAGTTGATCGTGAGGTTAGCGCCGTGTAGCTGTGAGATTGCATTCGGGAGATAACGGATTCGAACCCCACTGTCGGCAACCCTGAATATGGTTGTGCATGATTTCCCGTTTTCACAATAGGCAAATGCTGGGGCCGTACCTTAATTAAGACCACGAAGCTTGTTTCACACTCCTAGCCCTTTATCCCATAACGGCCATATGACCTATGTATCGGTGCGACGTAAAACAAAATAGTAATAATAATAATAATAATAATAATAATAATAATAATAATAATAATAATAATAATAATAATAATCATAATAATCATAATAATAATAATGTATGTTGGTCATCAGTCTGGAGATTGGTTGGATACCCTTCGTAAAGACAATGCAATTTGGAGAGATTTGCTGTGCTAAATATGTCCAATGTTTCAGTCAGATTAGTGGCAATAAACGATGGTTGACCAGTTGTGCTTCCCCTTAAAACAATAATTCCCACCACTGTATAATACTCGTAAGTGAGATAGAATCAAAATGTAACAAGGACAATAAAGTGAGTTCATAGTTGCATTCAGTGGTATTCTGTAAGGAAGAAATAAACTCTCGAACGTAATATCTTTACATGCCTTCTGAGCCCAGGTGGGCAGTTTCGATACTCGTTCAATCCAGTCGTGTTTGAAGGTGTTCAAATACGCCTTTCTCGTGTCGGTAAATTTACCGGATCGTAAAAGAACTAGTACGGGACAAAATTCGGACACTTTGACGTCTCCGAAAAATTAATTAGTGGGACATAACAGGAATAACATTGTTAATGGAAAGATTTATTCAATATATTGTCTTTCTCTAGAGGTTCGTAGTGTGATATATGTAAAAGAGGATACGTAAAGATGATCACAAGTACTCAGCTCGTAAGCTAGAGAAATTCAGCAAACGCGGTCAAACTCCCCTATCCACGCGGAATTCGAGCACTAGGCTCTCTATACCGAAGGCCAACATGCTGTACATTCAGCCAAGGAGCCACTCATCTAGGAGGATTGATTGTCAGGTAGAAAATGCGAAACTGGAAAAGGTGGCTCATATTACGTTCTTAGGATTAATATTCACCCGTGATGTTAATGTATAATAAGTATCCTGTGTGAGTGGGGCGGTAGAATAACCACCACGGTATTACCTGTGTGTCGTAAGAGGCGATTAAAAGGGGCCCCAGGGGCACTTAACTTGGGAGCATGGGTTGGTAAGGTTCAACTTACTGAAAGTTTATAAGTACCGTAACGACGGAATTATTCTACGTTCCACAACTCGCACGTCACTTAGGCATAATCTCACCCCGCAGGCTGGCTCCGTATTATACGGTGAACCAACGTCGTCGTATTGCCGGTGTGAACTTCCGTTGTGAACTGCCATGACAGGACCATTTTATTTTAAGGGGGGGCACCCGAAGTCCGCTCCCCCCGCGTGGCAATCGTCATTACTCTACATGCCACCGACATGCTATTAATTTCTAAGGAGAAAAGAGAGAGCAGGGAGGAATGGGAAGTGATACAAGGAGTATCTGCCCGTTTCCGTATTAAACACGCTACCAAGGCCAGAGTTTGTGTTGGGCAGGTGGTGGTGAGGCGTGGTATATTAGGATCATGGAAAACCACATGGGAGAAAAAGAAAGAGCCTACGTGTAAAAGCTGACAAATTTTGATAGCACATGCAAGGATGTGGTTTCTGGATAGGTCCAGGTGTTTGTGTTAGTTGAGAGAAAGGTATCATGCACCAGCCATGATCCATATTCTCGCCAGTCCAATTATCAAGGGATCAGACCGTCTGGGCACGGTCGTGACTAGCACGAACCTTGCCGGTTGAGGAGCCATGCGTCGATAGCCACTAGGGCTTGCCGCACCGCTCCACCTTCTTGGGGTCCCTCGTATCCAGTCTCCAATCCCGGAGAATGAAGCCAAGCTCGCCAAGGCGGGGGCCTCCTGGATGGGGGAGGGACATGACGCCGGGCCTCCTTTCTCTCTGCCCGCCCCATGGCCCGGTAAACAAGGCAGCTGCAATGAGAGGCCGGGTGGCCTCCAGCGCAGTTGGCGCACACCGGTGTCTTTTTTTCAGTGCTACACAGGCCGTGTAGTGGTGATCACCCCCACAATGGTTGCACTTCACTAAGAGCCCACACCTATCCTAATGGTGACCCCACCTCCGGCAGCGGAAACACTGCAAGAGTTGCCGAGGGGGACGTTTTGGTCTCACCTGACTGCCGCTACCCGCTGAGGTCCTCTCCTGATTGGCTACTCAGTCGACTGCTGTCCTAGGAGCGGTCCTGGGCTGCGGCTGGGTGGCCCTCTCCTGGTGGGTCGGCGACGTCTTCTTCTTCCTGGTGTGGGGACGGCTCCTGCTTCCTGGCTGGGGTGATCTCTTTTCCGCTGGGGAAGAGGCTTTGTCCTGGTGATCCTCCTCCCGGCCGGTTGACCCCGTAGCAGTGCCCGCTTCTCCCTCCACCTGGCTGGTAGCGGTGGCGGCGTTGGTCGTTGCCGACAACCTGATTGCATTCCCTGTTCTGTGGGGCACAGATCGATGTCTGCAACATGACAGATTCGCTGGCAGGCCTGGCCTGGGTGGCGGCCTCTGGACGCCGGGAGGCGTCCACCTCCACCGCTGTGCTGCCTTCAGCCGTCTGGAGCGCCTTCCTGGATTGCGCCCTGGTTGTAGGCCCCTCCTGGTGGACCTTCTGACAGGACCAAGAGTGATAGCCTTTTATATGGATCTAGCTCTGACATGATGTTTTATGAAATCTTGAATATCTCCGTAATCCTTGGATCGATTTTGAAGAAATTAACACGAGGAGACGTTTGAAATGTGCACTGTAAGATGCTGTTATTTCTGAATCGATATCTTAATTGGTTTAGGGTACAGAAAAATTTATGTCCTTGACACCTCGTTCGCTGTGTGAGGACGACAGTGTTGTGCGGGTTGACTATTCGCTCCTGCGAGACTGTAAGTAAGTGCGCTGAAAATACACTCGCTAATACTTTACAAATTCTTTATGGCGTGTATTATTTAAGAAATACTTTATGTACGGTCAATCCCGATACAATATAAATACAGTATATTAAGTTTGAATATATATAATGTATTTAGTATCAAGCCGCATAATATAGTTAAGTGTAAGACAGGGCCAAGAGCCATAACTTCGCCACAAATAAAGACATCAATACATGGGTAAAAGAATAAGTAAATAAATAAATAAAACTTAGAAGGTATCTGCTTATAAGAGGAATCCTCTAAATGGTGATGGAGTTTCATGTCGATTGGGAACATAGATATTTACTATACAAGATTAAAATACAGCAGTGTAAATATATCTACCAAATAGATATGCAGTATGCTTTCAAACAGATAACCTAACTCATGTTATTCCCGGTAAGCATGATTGGATTGTTGGTGAGTTTATCCGATCACTTAAACCCAAGCAACCACAAGCCACAACTTATCCACCTTATTCTGTATTGTATTAAAAATGCTCCTAAAGCACCTCTTAAAATTTAATGGTGAAAAATTGTAATTCATTGCGTACATTATAAAAATATTTAAGGTTGTGGATCTCTTTATTGTATCCGGTTAAATTATGTAAATTGCAATAAACATAAATAACTTATTTCTTACAAAGTAATTTGAAAATGTCGTGGATTTCTGCCTTCTTTCTTTCATTATTTTCTGCCTCCATTTCAGACTCGGGTATCGCCTCAGTGATCGAGGGTGATTGAGAGAACTTTGCCCAACCTTCACTGCTTGTGACGTAACCACGACGTCATTGTGGTTGAATAGCATACGCTCAACACCTGCCTGCCCGCCCGTTTACAGTGCTGGGCACTCTCGAGACAAAATGCCTAGCGTGACCACCTCCAGGTTAGAGCTACAGTTTACGTAGGAGCATTCAACCAACACCGATCGCTCTCCTATGACCCGAGCGCTCATTATTTATGTTACTTCGCTATTTATAGGAAACATTCGATAACACTCGTGATAGCCGCAGTCCCCTTCTCAGTGCACTCATAGACGGATTCGATATGTTGCGCTTGCTTTGTTGCAGCCGACTGTTCCGAGGTTACATTTTATCACACTAGACAAATGTGACGAAAACCTTCCTAATCCTTTCAAGTCGCCGAGAACTATCTGGTGTTGCTGCGAAGTTAAAGAGCTAGTATTCTTCTTCTAATAATAATGTTATTATGTTTTACGTCCCAGTAACTACTTTTACGGTTTTCGGAGACGCTGAGGTGCCGGAATTTCGTCCCGAAGGAGTTCCTTTACGTGCAAGTAATTATACCGACACAAGTCTGACGTGTTTGAGCACCTTCAAATTCCACCGGAAAGATCGCGTTTGAACTTGTTGGTTGACCTAATGGTTTTCACCTTGTTAAACTCCTAAGTTTCTTCATGAATGCACTGTGTTGCATCTTAGTTCTGTGGACCACTTCCTACCAGTTCTCTTTTTATGTTTCTCCACGAATTACTGTTTGGCTATTATTTTATTTTACTAAGGCATCCACGATCTTCTATGACGTAGTCCGTGATATTCATTTCTTGGACGTCCACCTTAGTTTATTTTGACCTTCTTTGAGTTGATTGATTTAAATAATATGCTGGTCAGTCTATCGCTGTCCATTCTACAGATATGGCAATAAAATTGTAGGCGTAGGCGTCTCTTGCGTACGGCATCAGTGAACCTGTCGTTTAATGAGTAGAGGCCCACTGTTCTCCTCTTAAAGGCCGGCCGCAAAATGAGACGCAGGTCCGTGAGGTGACGCAGGGTGACTCACGGTGAGTTTCTCCGAACCACAGAACTGACTGGACCCGCGCATGTTACGGCGCAGGGTGACGTGACGCAGTTGCTGCGAGCGGTGACCCTTCGAAGCGCAGTTTCTCTTCCGCAGTTTCCTGCAAGACTCACGGTGATTTTGGTTGTTCAGAAGAACTAATTGAAGCCGTGCGTGTTCACGAAGTTCTGTGTGATAGAAGCCACGAAGCCATTGTTGCAGGTGCTGAAGCGAAGGCGATTTGGGAGAAACTGAGACATTCGCTGAGAGATGCTCTCAGAAGACAGCAAAAATACATGAAAAGTGGAGCACCGGCTGAATCTGTAACATAAAGTTTCTAACACAAACTCGGTATCGGAATCCGATTCTGAACTCTATTAACAAAGCATCAGTATTCACCATCTCTGCCAGAGCTAAAGTTCCGAGGTAAACTGCGAAGTGAAACTGCGATCCAACTTGCGACGATTGTCGCCGTGACTCACTCTGCCGTGAAGAATTCGAGGTGAGTCACCTCACGGACCTGCGTCTCATTTTGCGGCCGGCCTTAATCCACATTCCACTTTCTCCCGTGGAACCATAAATTTTCTGGATATTTTTTCTTTCTTGCTTTTCAATTTCTATAATTTTTGGGTGTCATCCAAGGGATATTGTCTTATTATTATTTTTTTATTATTGTTATAATTAATATTATCATCTCAATGTGATGTGGCACGCACGTTCATAAATAATCATACGCCAGAATTACGCCATCACGTTATAATACCGGTTCACTTATCAGCCCCTACCCTATTCATTGCAGAATGGATGGATGTTGTATTTATATTATTAAGTCGCTTATTTTATCCCTCTGAATGTATTTCATCAGTCACCGGGAATAGCTTTAGTGCGTACAATGGAACATTCTGCTAATATGGTGGCGTACTCGTTATGATGATGAGGGATATGAATACAACACAAAGGCTCTCCCGCTAAGGACAAAGTTGAATTAGCTAGCAACACGGTAGAGTAAGTGACGAAATACTGTACACTGATATTCAATTAATATTTGATATTTCATAACGTGCGGTGCTAGAAAAAGGAAGTAAATAACGGTAGATAATGCAAGATGTGGTGTAATGTTACCGGCTTTGCAGTTGGCTGAATGGTCAGCGTACTGGCCTTCGGTTCAGAGGGTCCCGGGTTCGATTCCCCTCCGGGTCGGGGATTTTAACCTTCATTGGTTAATTCCAATGGCCCGAGGGCTGAGTGTTTGTGCTATCCCCAACATCCCTGCAACTCACACACCACACATAACACTATCCTCCACCACAATAACACGCAGTTACCTACACATGGCAGATGACGCCTTACAAGGGCTGCACTCAGCTAGAAATAGCCACACGAAATTTATTTTAGTTTGAACAAGATCTGAAAGTAAACCAGAAAGGTGATTAATATTTAATTCATTTTCATTGAATAAAATTCGTAAGAGAATATCGTGTTATATTTTATGTCCAGTGCATACTGTATGTGTTTGCATGGTTTCAGTGAAAATATTGTGAAACTATAGAGCAATCCTGTAGTTACGTTATCGATTATAGACTATTGTTCAGAATTTAAGAACTAACAATGTTAATGCCGTACTTGAAGGTACTGGTTTGTCTACGAGAAGATGACTTGTTTATTTAGCTCTTTTTAACTACATCGTGTTTTGTCTATGAGGACCTATTTCGTCAAAAGCAACACATGGAAAGCGTTATCAACAGCTTTATAGCGTATGTGTGTACTTTACCGTTGGGATCGTTACCATAAACTATTTTTAGTAAAGTAAATAGAGCATGAAATAAGTTTATTTTAGGTATTACAATCGGATTTTTGAAGGGCGGGAAAAGGTCTTCTACACTCCATGGTGTATAATGTCGACATGCATGTATAATATCTGTGTTGACACACTTGATATTCACCTGACAAAATTCAGCAGTACTCAACCGTAATCGCTCAAAAGAAATACGGTTCACTTTGCCATCCGGTAGAGTAAAACAGAAATAATTGTCGCGCAGGTAGCGTCAAATTAAAATGCCTTCACACGGCAGATGGAGGCGTGCGATGATTTTGATGATGATTAATATTATTAGTAGTAGTATTAGTAGTAGTTCTTTCTTTCTTTCTTAATCTGCTTACCCTCCAGGGTTGGTTTTTCCTTCGGAGGGATCCCACCTCTACCGCCTCAAGGGAAGTGTCGTGGAGCGAGAGACATTGGGTCGGGGATACAACTGGGGAGAATGACCAGTACCTCGCCCAGGCGGCCTCACCTGCTATGCTGAACAGGGGCCTTGGTGGAGGATGGGACGATCTGAAGGGAGAGACAAGGAAGAGGGAATGAAGCGGGCGCGGCTGTAAGTTAGGGACCATCCCCGCATTTGCCTGGAGGAGAAGTAGGAAACCACGGAAAACCACTTCGAGGATTGCCAAGGTGGGAATCGAACCCACCTCTACTCAGTTGACCTCCCGAGGCTGAGAGGACCCCGTTCCAGCCCTCGTACCACTTTTCAAATTTCGTGGCAGAGCCGGAAATCGAACCTCCGGGGGTGGCAGCTAATCACACTAACCACTTCACCACGGAGGCAGACAGTAGTAGTAGTATTAGTAGTATGTTTTACATCGAGTTGGGCCTCTATCGGCTGCGTGATAACAACCAATTTCATTTGAGTGTCCTGATCTTGTTCTTCTTCCGGCTTTGACATTCTCCCAGTATTTCCTGAGCCGATCACCTGCGCCTTTTCGTACTCGTATGTTAGAGATCCTGTCCATATTTTGGGTCTTGATTCCACCTTAAAACCTTGATAACTCCATACCATGCGTACAAATTTGACCCTGTTATTAATGTTACGTTCTGAGATACCGATCTCTCTAAGATAGTTTTGACATTCCTGGAACCGCCTCACTCTTGCTGATTATGACAATTAAATTAATATTCTTTTTGTTGGTCATATGGCAGCCTCAAATGTGTCTTTAGAATTACAGCAAGATAGAGCCAATCACAGTGTCAATTAAGGAGAAAAGACTGCTATTCATATTCTTATTCATATTCTTATTATTATTATTATTATTATTATTGTTTTTGCTGTTGTTGTTTTTGTCGATTACAAAATTACGGTGGATCAGAACGTTGTACGGCCTTAGGAGATTGCCCATTCTTTAAAGCATTATTTCAAGTACTCGCCACCGAGCTCGATAGCTGCAGTCGTTTAAATGCGGCCAGTATCCAGTATTCGGGAGATAGTAGGTTCGAACCCCACTATCGGCAGCCCTGAAAATGGTTTTCCGTGGTTTCCCATTTTCACACCAAGCAAATGCTGGGGCTGTACCTTAATTAAGGCCACGGCCGTTTCCTTCCCACTCCTAGGCCTTTCCTATCCCATCGTCGCCATAAGACCTATCTGTGTCGGTGCGACGTAAAGCAACTAGCAAAAAAAAAAAAAAAAAAAAAAAGCAAATACTCGCCAAAAGTATATTTATTCTAAGTGTCGTATTTCATTAAATAAAATAGTAAATGAATAAGTAAGTAAATAAGTAAATAAAAAAATAAACATCAAAAAGTTAATGCATACCACTGAACGTATTTCCACGGTTGATGTCTTGAATAAAAGAACCTCAGTTCCAATATACGTAAGTTCAAATTTCGTTTTAATTAACACATTTTTCAGTTCAGTGGCTGGACGGAGGGCTTGAGACAGTCGATTGGGAGGCAGAACGATACGATCGCCTGATGGACGGTAGGTTCGAACCATCTTACCCTTTGGCCACTCACTTTTTATGGCGATTTTCCTCAAGCCACCGTATCTGCATTAGCCTACCTGTTATGTTTAATATTAGCCTATGCGACGAAGGCCAGCAAAACACTACCTGTTCTGTGCGGGTAGAAATTTAATGTACACACACACACACACACACACACACACGTTGAAAGTGATCGCAGGGCAGGAACATCGTTTGGCGATCTGTGCTTCGGAAAACCCTTCTTCTTCTTCTTTCCCTACCGCTTTATCGCACACCTGTGGGGTCGCGGGTGCGAACTGCGTCGCACATGTGGATTTGGCCCAGTTTACGGCCGGATGCCCTTCCTCACGCCAACCCTATATGGAGGGATGTAATCACTATTGCGTGTTTCTGTGGTGATTGGTAGTGTGGTATGTTGTCTGAATATGATTAGGGGAGTGTTGAGACGGACACATAGGCTACACTCAGTTCCCAAGCCAGAAGAATTTACCAGAAGCGATTAAAATCCCCGACCCAGCCGGGAATCGAACCCGGGACCCTCTGAACGGGAGGCCAGTACGCTGAACATTCAGCCAACGAGTCGGACTCGGAAATCCCTTGCTCGAAGAATAAGTTAATTGGAATAGAGCTGCATAAGCCCTTAGGACAACTGCATGTTGTGTTCAGTCGGAAGAAGGCTCCAACAGATGTGCAGGTTGTCGATCATTAATGAAACTTGTGAGTAAGCCGATGATGGTTGTACGGTATGTACAAAGAACGTCGTACAAATAACTGTCACAGAACGACAAAACATTCTTTGTTGACTTTATTGAAGAACAGATCTTAAGAAATGTTCTCACTTTGTTGAAATTTGGCTAAACATTCTCAAAATATGGGTTTATTGTCGCTATAACTCACTAATTGTCTTTTTTACAATAGGCCTTGCGTCACACCGACACAGATAGATCTTATGTCGACGATGGAATAGGAAAGGGCTAGGGGTTGGACGGAAGCCACCATGGCCTTAATTAGGGAACCACGGAAAACCACCTTCAGGAGTTCGAACCCACTATCTCCTGAATATAAGCTCACAGCTGGGCGACCCAAATCTTATGGCCAACTCGCTCGGTAACGAGTACTTACGCTAAATTTTAAGCCATTCTCAAATTTCTGCCTGAAATAGATTGAGGCATAAAGCAAACCTTGTATTATACTCAAACAAGGGAGAATGATTGTAATTCCTTTCCTTCCTAGCCTTTTCTTTCAGTTATTTTGGGTTTAGAATTGCATTTGAATTTGGCCTTGTTTTACGTGAGATGACCTTTCAGACGCTCGGCTTCATGGCTACTTGGTTAGCGTGCTGGACTTTGGTCAGACGTGTCCCGGGTTCGATTCCCGGTAGGGTGACGACTTTTAACCACCATTGCTTAATTTCGCTGGCACGGGGGCTGAGTGGATGTGCCGTCCTCATCATCATTTCATCCTCATCACGACGCGCAGGTCGCCTACGGGAGTCAATCAAATGACCTGCACCTGACGAGCCGAACATGTCCTCGGACACTCTCGCCACTAAAAGCCATACGCCATTTCATTTACCTTTCAGACGCCAACCCTACGTGGAGGAAAGTATCCACTAACATGAGTTTCTGTAGCTGATGATGCTTGTAGTTTAAAGGGGCCTAACATCGAAGATCATCGGCCCAGTTTCTTTAGCGGTTGGTAGTGTGGTGTATTGTGTGTACATGTTGAGGCGCGGATAGGGAGAAACATAAATAACTACTAGGCCCACGCGAGCCAATGGAATTAACCAGATGCGGCTAAAATCATCGGCTCGACTGGGAATCAAACCGAACCCATTGACCTGAAGGCCACTACTGTGACCATTTAACCAAGAAGCTCGTACTGTGATTGTTGTGACTAAAAGAAAATTTGCTTCTTCTTGTCAAATAACTTTGTAATCAGCCTCAACATTTCGAATTACATACTACTTCAGTAGACTTTCTTCAGCGAAAGCTAACGAAGAACAGAATGGAATGGTGTGGAGGCTTCCATGTTGAAACAGCAATCAAAGTAACATTCTAGACATAATAAATGAAAATATTGGTAGTTACTATTAATAAAAATGGTAATAATAATAATAATAATAATAATAATAATAATAATAATAATAATAATAATAATAATAATAATAATAATAATAATGTTATTGTTTTTACGTCCCTCTAACTACTTTGACGGTTTTCGGAGACTCCGAGCTGCTGGAATTTTGTCCCGCAGGAGTTTTTTACGTGGCAGTAAATCTACAGATAAGAGGCTAACGTACTTGAGCACATTCAAATACCACCGGACTGAGCCAGGATGGAACCTGCCAAGTTGGGGTCAGAAGGCCAGTGCTTCAACCGTCTGAGCCACTCATCCCGGCAGTAAAAATAAGATAGTGTCGGTTTATTTCCCTGTTTGTTTCGAATAAACTAAACAATTACAGGGCAAATTGAGCTGAAATTTGGTAAGGTATAGCTTGAAATGCGGAGACACGTAAGGGATACTTTAGATTTTGATATATTTCACCATTTCGAACAAGTGGGGAGATTTTACACGGGTATATCCCATATTTCGGCAAAATATTATTATTATTATTATTATTATTATTATTATTATTATTATTATTATTATTATTATTATTATTATTATTATTATTGTTCCGAGGTATCTGTGGAACAGCAGAGGTGAAAGAAGGTGCTGGATGAATAGGTCTCACCTTACGAAATTAAAGTTAATTTAAAATTTAACAAAGGTTATATTTTCTTTTCAAGATCAAGAAATAACAAGTATGACAGGAACTCCGTTACATATATCAGTTAAGAATGTACAATTACAGTTTATGAATGGATTTTGGGCTTCGAGCCCCAGATTCACAATCCCTGAGCAATGAGCCCAACTTTACCTATACACAAGGTTCAACAAAGGGGCAGAAAACCCCAATCATGCCCAGGAGCATTTGCTCCCAATTACTCAGTTAAGCCTGCTCGAGGCACACAGAAAATACAATTTAAGAAAGAGCAACCCGCTCTCAAAGTTCAAGCCTATTCAAAGGCCACACCAAACTCCACCTTTAAGCTGTCCTCCAGGCGCACAAGAACAGGGGTAAAAATACCCAACCTACTGAGGCATATTAAGTAAAGGAACAGGATAATTACATGGCCCCGAAATACCAACATGAGTGGAGGCGTAACTTGCACTCCTAATACACCTTTTTAAAACCTATTTGGCTCTTAGGCCGCTTATGCTAGGGCTAATCCCATACTACGGAGGTGACACGATAGGAAAATTTATTACATTATGAAACGAAGAAAAACGGTTATGAAAACGTAGTCACCTCAAAAACAATATGAGAGGGAGCTCGAGAGGGTTAGGCACTCTCTATCCCGATTTGTAGTTAAAGAGACGGAATTTTATACCAAGTGTCTTTTACATTTTAAAGGAAGGTTACATGATAAAAGTTTCGAACCTGCCCCGAGGGTTAAACTGCTGAGCTAGCAAGCAAAGAAGTTATTAAAAGGCCATTACCTGATAGATGAACTGCCGCCTGAAGAAAGAGGCGCTTCCCGCCCCCTGCTACATAATCACACTAAGAAAGATGTTACTGAAGTGGCCAGGAGACAAGAAAATCAGCAGTTTATATATCCTCGCGGAAAATTCGAGACGTTTCATGAATGAGAACCCACACCCCCCCTCAACATTATTGGCTAGGATCAAGCAACATATCCATATCGGAGAAGACACACATTATTGGTTAAAAATTAATTAAAGAAATTCGGGATTGGCTAAATTCAAAACAAGCGGAAAGAGAAGGGTTATACTGCCAACCCAAAAAATGACTGAAAGAAATTTAACAAAGAACAAACTTATGAACACAAAATTTCTCAAAAAACAGTTCCTTCACTTCGCAACAGGGTGCACAATTGTAGTTCTTCAGTAGTGCCATCTAGAAGAGAATATTCACACTTCTCACTACAGAGAAAACAAATATAAATCGAAAAAGACACAGTTCAGAACTCTTCAAAATTTACAATAGCGACATCTTCTGAGAAACATTAGAATTAACATGGTTTTTAAAGTTCAGGCTTCCTCCAGTAGAGGAGTTTCAACTGGCGCAATGTTTGAATTAGCGGCGTGGAGGTGTACCGCCCGGTACAGGCCTCCCCCCCACCCAAAAGTCCCCCCAAGGGGTAACACAGAAGAACACCAGATTATGTTTTAAAACAAGGTCCAAGTTATGATGTTGATATAGAAATTAATTGCAGAAGGATTTACAAACAAGTTTTCTTAAATTGGTTGGATCCAGTTTCAAAATTCTTTTTTGTAACTTTTGATGTAATGTCTTTATGCTTGTAGTAGTTGAATTCAGAAGGAAAACATTTAATTCTTGAAACGAAAAAAAAAATTCTAAGTCCACCAAATATTGCAGTTGAATCCAAAAATGTAGTAATTGTTGATATGAAATGTCCATGTAGCTGATTAAGTATATTACTTGATGGCAAGACCAGCCGCAGCAGCGTGTGTCCAGAGGAAGCCGCTCGAACCCCTCAAGTACCCTGAGATACCGGTCTCCCGCTCCATGAGAGGGGTAGTGGTGCTGAAGCACGCCGCATACGCGGCGAATGTTTACAGACCGCGGGCAACTTGCAGGAGGAGCGCCGCACATCAGCCTTGGCCGGGAGGAGGGCTCCGGCTCGCCGTACACTGGTTGACCTCACTGAAGTAGATCGGGCCCGTGCTCTACTCTAGTAGCGGCACGGCGCCGCGCGGCTGCGGGGGCACTGAAACATTAAGATCTCGGCGGCAGAATTTGTTGGACCATAATAATTTTCGGGTAGAGTACTTGTGGTGGAGCTGAGGGGCCAGCGGCGTGGAAATATTTATCTCATTTTAATTAGCCACTGTGTGTTTGAGCAGGAGACGGGAGCGTGGTAATGGCCATGGCAAGGACAGGATAGCAGTTTAACTGTTCGTGGGAGGTTGTACAATGAACATTAGGAAACAAAGAACATAATTTCCAGGGCAGAAGGCCTCAAAATGAAACCAAAAATATAACCTTCAGATTTCTTTCAAAATGTAACAAGAAATAAAAGGAGCTAAGTTAGTGCGGAAATTACACAGGTTTCACCTGGGACAGGTGAACCCTAAATATCCTCTCGGTGGCTGGATTGCTTAGCAACAACGTGACCGGCGTGAGAAAATCTACAATTATGTACGGCCCATGAAATCTGGGGGCAAGCTTGAACGCGGGAACAAAGTTCTTGACCATCACCTGGTCACCTACCTTCAAATGGGTGGGTCTCCGTCCACGATCATATCTTTCCCTAAACGTTTCATGAGACACTTTAAGATTGGCTTTAGCCTTCTTCCAAAGGTCTTTAATATTATCTGGATCTATTGTCTCAGGTAGAATATCACCAAGAGACCAAAGGTTAGAGAGCGGCGTGTTGGGTACAAACTTGAACATCAAAGAAGCTGGAGTAAATTTATTCATGAACCGCCGAATTCAAAGCAAAAGCTAACCAATGCAGGGATGTGTCCCACCTAGAATGATCGTCGTGATGATAAGCAATAAGGGCCGATCTCAGATTACGGTTGACTCGTTCCGCTAGAGATGGTTGAGGATAGTAGGCGGATGTTGTTACATGCGATATGGACAGATCAAAACAGAATTTACGAAAGAGATTGGATGTGAAAGCTTTAGCATTATCAGATACAATATATTGACACGGACCGAAAGAAGCAAAAATGGAATTTAAACAAATAATGGTGGACTGAGCGGTAGCCAGCTTAGTTGGAAATAACCAAGAAAATCTCGTAAAACCATCTACACATACAAGGATGAACTTGTTGGCATTCCCCTTTGACTGGGGGAAGGGTCCTACGTAATCGATGTAAAGCCGTTCCATTGGGCGTGATGCTTGCTGAGAAGACAATAGACCTACATTGGTGGACATAGTGGGTTTACTAAGCCAACATGATTTACAAGATTTTACCAATTCACGGATTTCTCCGTCCATACCCTTCCAGATGAACATTTCACGAATCTTTTCACGGGTTTTAAAGATGCCTAAATGCCCCCCTAATGGGGTCTCATGATAGTACTTGAAGATCATTGGTACAAGAACAGCAGGAATTATAACTTTCATTTTTTGATCATGCCTCGACGGGCAACATAAAACACCATTCCTCAATACATAAGGGGCGACATGTTCCCCCGAAAAAAGGTTTTCCATGATCGGAGCCAGCGTCTGATCTTCACGTTGATATTTTTCAATATCCCTAAACAACATGGGAGCATCAGTCAGAATGGCATTAACCTCAGATAGTATGGACTCGGGAGGTGAAGAACTATCATCCAGATCCGGGGTCTCTACATCATTAGAAAACATACGGCTTAGTCCGTCGGCAACCATGTTTTCAGTATCTCTGATATGCCTAACATCAAATTGGAAGGCCGAAATTCGGATGGCCCACCGGGCTATACGTCCAGTACGACGCGGCCTACCTAAGACCCAACTTAAGGCTTGGTTATCGGTCTCCAAGTCAAATTTGACATGTTCCAGATAGAGACGGAACTTTTCTAAAGCAAATAAGACTGCCAAACCTTCGAGCTCATAGATGGAATACTTGGCTTCTTGAGCCGATAGAGTCCTAGAGGCATAGGCGATGGAGCGCCTCCCTAGTTCAGTCCCTTGAAGAAGGACTGCAGCTACCGCCGACGACGACGCGTCGGTTTGGACGATGAATTTCTTGGAGAAATCGGGCATGGCCAGAACAGGGGCGATACACAGAGCTAATTTGAGATCTTCAAAAGCGGCTTGTTGAGAAGGTCCCCACTCAAATTTGACGCCTTTCCTACGTAGTAAGTTCAAGGGCGCCGCTCTATTGGCGAAATTTGGAATAAATTTCCTGAAGAAATTCACCATACCAATGAATCTGGCAATACCTTTGATGTCCTTTGGAGGCTTGAAATTACGGATGCCTGTGCTCTAGGGTGATCGACTGCAACACCATCAGGCGACACAATATGCCCTAGGAATGACATGGAGGGCTTAGCGAAGGCAACCTTGGACAACTTCACAGTTAACCCAGCCTTACGGAGGCGACTGAGGACTTCTCGCAGATGATCTAAGTGTTCTTCGAAGGTCTCCGAAAATACAACGACATCATCAAGATAGTGATACAAGTACTCAAACTTGATGTCGGAGAAGACCCTGTCTAGCAGTCTAGTGAGTACAGCTGCTCCCGTGGGGAGCCCGAAAGGCACGCGGTTGTATTCATACAAATTCCAATCCGTGGCAAACGCTGTAAGATGTTTGGATTCCTCTGCTAACGGTATCTGGTTATAAGCCTGATTGAGGTCTAATATGGTGAAGAACTTAGCTTTACGAAACCAAGAAAAACAATAGTGAAGGTCTGGAAGGGGCACGGATTGTTACACCACCTTCCGATTGAGAGCCCTATAATCAATCACAGGCCTGAAGCCACCTTGGGGTTTCGGGACTAGAAAAATAGGCGAAGAATACGCCGACTTAGAGGGCCGAATAATACCGTCCTTCAGCATCTGATCAATGATTTCTTTCATCGCCTTCATTTTAGGTGGAGATAGCCTATAAGGAGGAAAACGGACAGGGATCGAATCCGTAACCTCAATCTTGTGTTCAATAAGGTCAGTAACACCAAGAGTATCCGAGAACACCTCTGGAAACGACTGACACAGCTTACGAATACAATCAGCCTGCTCCTCAGGTAGATGTCTAAGATCTAATAACATCTCGTCCTGGGTAGGCGAAACAGATGAACACGACACAGAATTACATTTCAATAAGGGGATTTTACAATTAGAAGCAAATTTGAATGTGCACGACTTACTTTGAAGATCGAGCACTAGACCGGTATGGGACATGAAATCGGCTCCCAATACAATGGGGCAAGACAAGTGCTTGGCCACAAACAATTTAACTTTCCAAGTAAATTTAGAAATCCGAATTTTGGCATATAAAGAACCTAAAATATCTAATGGAGAAGAATTAGCCGAAACATATTGAACTGAAGATGAGCAATAGTCAGGAAGTTTACAAACAGTTTTCAATTTGGAATACCATTCAGCCGAAATAATAGAACACACACTGCCTGAATCTAATAAAGCTGTTACAGGTTCATTATTTAACTCAATTTTGAGAAAAGGCACAGGTGCGGGGGTTTCCGCCGCTATCCTAAGACATTCTTTGGGACCTTCGAAAGATACATTTGAAGCCTGAGTTTTCCCTGAAATTGCGGCATGATTACTTGGAGCTGAGCCTCGAGGAGAAGGGTTCGCCGACTCAGCCGAAGCCCCTAGTCACTTATTATTATTGGCCTTGGTGGAAGTTGCACCAGAAGTTGAGCAGGAGGGAGTGCTGTTAGCATTAGGGCAGTTCTTGGCAATATGTGAAAACGCGCCGCATTTAAAACAACCTTGGGATGAACTTGCCCCATTATTTGTCCTACTAGATTTGATCAATGGACATTTATTGCGAAGACGGTCAGGCGACCCGCAAGCGTAACATTTACGGGGTGTGATGGGTCGGCGAGGTGGAGGCCGAAAACTACTAGAGGATGGAGGGGGTTCTTTCGCTACACGCAAGGTATCGGCGTATCTGACTCCTTCGGCTGAGACAGCCATAGCCCGTAACTCAGCGAAAGTTTGCGGACGCGACGCAAAACACAAGTATGAGCGGTATGATGGAGAAATACCTTCCACTATGGCCTGAACAATTTGATCTTCAGGAAAATGAAGGGCAAATACCCTCGTATAGAATTTGATGTCTTGTAAGAAGTCTGCCAGGTTTTCATCAAGTCGCTGCACTCTATAATAATACTTCTGAATTAGAGATGACCTAGCTCGAGCTGGAATAAAATTAGCTAACAGATGGGCATGGAAGTCTTCTATGGATGACTGTTCAGCAATTGCCATAACTATCTTGTCGGAGAGAACACCAATTGCATAGGGATACATGATTTGCAAAATCTGACAAGCAGAAAGAGAAAAAACAAGGGAATGATCCAGAAACTGAACAAAAACCTTAAGAATGAAATTACGTCACTGGTAGAGTTAACCGAAAACTTAGAAATACCTCTGAGCAACATTGCTAAAGGATGGGGCAAACTGCTGAAACCAGGAGACGTAGTAGGAAGGGGCCTAAGTGGCGGAGAAGCAGATTCAGAAGGAGCATTATTTAACACGAAGGGTGGAATGGACTTGCGACGATCGGACACCGTTTCTAATGGGGCAGATGTTCGTTGGGTAGCCGCTGCAGCACTACTTCCTTCCTCTTTAGAGGAATCCTCCCCACTTACAATATTTACTACCATAGGTTGGTCGACTTTAGGGATAGCAGGTCCAGATAACAACTGACTAACTTTACTAGACATTTGGGACAAGTTTTCGGCAAGGGCACTAGCTTCCTTACCCTGAAGGTCATTTAACTTCAGAGACAATAGATCACACACCCTATTATAGTGGTACAACCTGGCCTGTACTCTTTCGAGTTGATTAGGAGATGGATCACTTACATCAAAAAACTAACTACAGATGCTAGCTCAGTAGTATTATCATTGATCGTGGAGAGAGCGTCGTCAATGTCTTTCTGTCCCAAAGTCGGGATGGTAATATGCAAATCAAGGGAATCTTTTAGCTTATTGGAGTCGACTGCAACCGTGCCTCCAGATTGAACGTTTCTGAGAGATAGTTCATAAATTAATTCCTCTTTACGCAAATAGAAAGGATGGAGAACCTCACGAGGGCCGGACAATGACAGAAAAATTTTAGAAAGAAAAATCAAAAAACTTCCAGCAACTGAGAAAATTGTTAGAGTTCGAATCAAAGCAATGTTTAGCCGTCAAAAGGGGCTAAATTGAGACCCATTCAACCACGCTCTGCTACCACTTGTTCCGAGGTATCTGTGGAACAGCTGAGGTGAAAGAAGGTGCTGGGATGAATAGGCCTCAACGTACGAAATTAAAGTTATTTTAAAATTTAACAAAGGTTATATTTTCTTTTCAAGATCAAGAAATAAGAAGTATGACAGGAACTCAGTTATATATCAAACAGTTAAGAATGTACAATTACAGCTTATGAATGGATTTTGGGCTTCGAGCCCCACATTCACAATCCCTGAGAAATGAGCCCAACTTTACCTATACACAAGGTTCAACAAAGGGGCAGAAAACCCCAATCATGGCCAGGAGCATTTGCTCCCAATTATTCAGTTAAGCCTGCTCGAGGCACACAGAAAATACAATTTAAGAAAGAGCAACCCGCTCTCAAAGTTCAGGCTTATTCAAAGGCCACACCTAACTCCACCTTTAAGCTGCCCTCCAGGCGCACAAGAACAGGGGTAAAAATACCCAACCTACTGAGGCCTATTAAGTAAAGAAACAGGATAATTACATGGCCCCGAAATACCAACATATGTGGAGGCGTAACTTGCACTCCTAATACACCTTTTTAAAACCTATTTGGCTCTTAGGCCGCTTATGCTAGGGCTAATCCCATACTACGGAGGTGACACGATAGGAAAATTTATTACATTATGAAACGAAGAAAAACGGTTATGAAAACGTAGTCACCTCAAAAACAATATGAGAGGGAGCTCGAGAGGGTTAGGCACTCTCTATCCCGATTTGTAGTTAAAGAGACGGAATTTTATACCAAGTGTCTTTTACATTTTAAAGAAAGGTTACATGATAAAAGTTTCGAACCTGCCCCGAGGGTTAAACTGCTGAGCTAGCAAGCAAAGAAGTTATTAAAAGGCCATTACCTGATGGATGAACTGCCGCCTGAAGAAAGAGGCGCTTCCCGCCCCCTGCTACATAATCACACTAAGAAAGATGTTACTGAAGTGGCCAGGAGACAAGAAAATCAGCAGTTTATATATCCTCGCGGAAAATTAGAGACGTTTCATGAATGTGAACCCACACCCCCCACCTCAACTTTATTGGCTAGGATCAAGCAACATATCCATATCGGAGAAGAGACACATTATTGGTTAAAAATTAATTAAAGAAATTCGGGATTGGCTAAATTCAAAACAAGCGGAAAGAGAAGGGTTATACTGCCAACCCAAAAAATGACTGAAAGAAATTTAACAAAGAACAAACTTATGAACAGAAAATTTCTCAAAAAAACAGTTCCTTCACTTCGCACCAGGGTGCACAATTGTAGTTCTTCAGTAGTGCCATCTAGAAGAGAGTGTTCACACTTCTCACTACAGAGAAAACAAATATAAATCGAAAAAGACACAGTTCAGAACTCTTCAAAATTTACAATAGCGACATCTTCTGAGAAACTTTAGAATTAACATGGTTTTTAAAGTTCAGGCTTCCTCCAGTAGAGGAGTTTCAAGTGGCGCAATGTTTGAATTAGCGGCGTGAAGGTGTACCGCCCGGTACAATTATTATTATTATTATTATTATTATTATTATTATTATTATTATTATTATTATTAACAAATCCATCGAAACTGGGAAATATCCCGGGGGTAATGATCACTTACGGTAGTGTGATAATAAAATAATGTAATATTCTAAATTCACGCACAACTTAATTATTTCGAGTGCTTAACGCTACGGCTTGAAATACTATAGGTTGAGCTTACTACTAGCTTAACATTGCAAGTGATAATAAAGTAAAATTAAAACATAATTAAGCAACAACAGCAACAAGTGCGACAAGCATTTCAATGGAAAATATATTACAAAAAACTCTACTCGTTCAACATTCTAAATCGAGCATCATCAGATACAAATTCACACACAACTTAAGTGTTTCCAGGGCTTAACACTACGGCTTGCAATACCATAGGTTGAGATTTCTACTAGTTTAACATTACAGCGCCGTAATTGGACTGCTTCGAATAAAGTAACGGGTAAAAGTTTGGCCGTATGGAAAAATAAAGTGCGTTTTTTGACCTTGAAATTAAATTTTCTACAAGAAACGTCATTAGCATTTTCTTCATTAATCTAACGGTTTTCGAGAAAATTCAGCTTTGTTGCGTTTTTTTTGCAGTGGTTACCTTCACAAATGAATAAACTACTCACTTCGTGCTCAAGTCGTTGTTCGTTTGTGTACAGAGCAGTTCAATCATGAGCGCGCCATTATACGGATTAACATTGTGTAGGTTTAGGATTCATATTTCATTTCGTTATCCGTTTAACTTCCAGGATTGGCTTTTCCCTCGGACTCACACACCTCTATCGCCTGAAGTGCAGTGTCCGGGAGCGTGGGACTTTGGTTCGGGGATACAACAGGGAAGGAGGACCAGTACTTCGCTCAGGCTGGCTCACCTGCAGTGCTGGACAGGGACATTGTGGGGATAGAGGGAGATCGGAAGGGCTACAAATGGAAGAGGGAAGGAAGCGGAAGGAGAAATGGAAAACCACGCCGAAAACCACTACTCAGTTGACCTCTCAAGGATGAGTGGACCCCGTTCTAGTCCTCGTACCACTTTTCAAATTTCTTGGCAGAGCCGGGAATCAAATCCGGGACTCCGGGAAGGCAGCTAATCACACTAACCACTACACCACAGAGGCGAATGGATTCATGTTCAATGGGTTGAAATTCATACTTTATTTTTCGTTGTTATGTAGAATAATAATAATGGCGTATGGCCTCCGGAGAGGCCTGGTGCAGGTCTTTCTCTAGTAGACGGCCTATTAGGCGACCTGCATGTCTGTGAATATGAAGATGAGGGCCCTACCTAGGATGATTTCTAATGTTGAATACGCCACACACACCCAGCCCCCGAGCCATTGGAATTAACCAATTTAACGTTAAAATCCCCGACCCGGCCGGGACCCTCGGAACTGAAGGCCAGTACGCTGACCATTCAGCCAAAGAGTTGGACTGTTACGTAGAGAACTAGTTCTTCAATCATGGCCAGCTTTACGTGCAGTGCTTTCGAAGGTCGATGGGGCATAACCTATATATTTATGTACTCGATGACAAACAATTGTAAATATTGTTTACAAGAACGTTTCCTAAGACACACATTTACTTGCGGGTCAACTAAATTTAACCAAAGAATCCTTACTCATAAACCCGTACGGAAAATGCTAATGGATACTTCTGCAGTAATTGGAGGGTTGAAAAATAATAACACTCGGGATAAGAAACTCACTGACGATACCAGGAACCTGTTAAAGAAGAGGAGAGAAATGAAAAATCAGTCTGACTGTGACAAAATACAGTACTCTGAGCTGTGCAAAACCATAAGAAAGAGAATTAAAACCGACTTAAAGAAATTCTATGAAGATACTCTAAAAACTTGCTTATCTGAAAAAACAAGTCTGAAGTCTGCTCAAAGGAAGCTACAGATCGGCAAGAAGAATTAATTGCATTAAATGGGGATAACAGCCGAATTACTGAGAGGGGAGAACTTCTTGAGTTCATCAGGAACTTTTATAGCAAGTTGAACCAGAAGGCTGATGATAACCTGTCTTTTCCTGACTTATCCAACATTTTTCAAGTCCCGGAATTTCTCCCATCTGAGATCAGACATGCTATAAACATTATGAAACAGAATCAGTCGCAGGTAGCGATAACCTATCAGTTTGCGTTCTCAAATTTGCTGGTGATGAAACAATAAGCCATTTGGCAAAAATATTCACGCCTTGTCTACGCAATGCATTCATATCTCCATCTTGGAATAGAGCAATGATGATTCTCCTGCACAAAAAGGGGAAAAATGACATCAGAAACTATCGTCCTATTAGCTTGCTTTCGGTCCTTTATAAGGTTTTCACCAAGGAACTGACAAATAGAATCATTTCAACGTTTGATTTTGCCCAGCCAATTGAACAAGCAGTTTTCCGCCGAGGTTTTGGAACAATCGACCACATACTCACCCTTCGTGAAGTTACCATCAGAAGTAATGATTATTAAATGCCACTCTGTCTAGTCTTTGCGGACTTTGAAAAGGCTTTTGACTCCGTGAGCCACGCTGCTGTTATGCAAGCCTTCGCCGAACACGGTGTCGATGCTGCCTACATAAGAGTACTCCGGCATATCTACTAAACATCTTCAGCCTTCGTGAATGTCAATGTGCCAACCACGGATTTTACCATTCAAGGAGGTGTAAAGCAAGGCGACCCCATATCTCCCAAGCTGTTCTCAGCAGTATTAGAAATGGTCATGTCAGAAATCAACTGGCAAAGTACAGGAATCAAAATCAATGGGAAAAAGGCTGAACAATTTAAGGTTTGCAGACGGCATTACACTTTTGGCCAACGACATCGATGAACTACAAACTCTAATACAATATCTTGTCTCAGCCTATCAAAAAGTGGGACTATCCATGAAACTTTCTAAAACCAAGGTAATGCTCAACAAATGGGCCCCAGCAGGAAAGCTACATGTGGGAAACTCCACATTACAACAGGTCAGTGAGTATCTCTATCTTGGACAGCTTATAAACATGAAAGGGGACTTGAGATCGGAAATCTTCCTACGTATCAAACTAGGATGGCAAGCCTACGGAAGAAATTCTTCAATATTGAAATCCAACAAGCCAACCCACCTAAAGAAGATAGTCTTTGACCAGAGTGTTCTCCCTGCACTGACTTATGGTTGTGAAACATCGACATTGAGCGAGTTTGTTAAGCAAAAATCAGAACAGCCCAAAGAGCTCTGGAACGGTTTATGCTAGGATTCACGAAGAAAGACAGGAAGAGAGCAGATTACATCAGGTCAGTCACAAAGGTCAGTGACATTTTAGAAAGGTTGTTTGCCCTAAAATGGCAGTGGGCAGGCCATGTTGCTCGGAGAACTGATGGTAGGTGGACAAAGCTTGTGCTTGAGGGGAGTCCGAAGGATCATCTGAGACCTAAGGGAAGACCACCAGACAGATGGGATAAAGACATCTGGAAGATTACCGGGATCAATTGGCAGAACATCGCTCAAGACCGTCCCAGATGGAGAGACTTTATGAATACCTACCTTGCTTCGGACTTAAAGAGGCCACATCGCAAAAACGATTCAATATGGCTGATAGTGATATAAAAGAAGAGTTGTGTCTGTATATTGTTCAGAATTTAAAAAAGGAATGGTGCTTTTGTACCGGCCGTGTCCACAGTAAAAAGGAAATGCACTTTTCAATTTTCCCTCATCTCTGTCTGTCTGTCTGTCTGTCTGTCTGTCTGTCTGTCTGTCTGTCTGTCTGTCTGTCTGTCTGTCTGTCTGTCTGTCTGTCTGTCTGTCTGTCTGTCTGTCTGTCTGTCTGTCTGTCTGTATGTATGTATGTATGCATGTATGCATGTATGTATGTATTTATTTATTATGTACGGGCATCACGAGAAAATGGCTGAAGATAACTTAATGAATATCGGTATGTAAAGTCGAGGAATAGGGCACTACAATCTAGGATAGAAATAATTTTATTCGTACAGGGTGAAATGGGAGTTTATGGAAGGCTTAAAGTTCGATTCTCAAAAGTCCTATTGATACAGTAAATAGTTCATAAATAATGTTATATAGATTTAAATTTCCGATCATTTATGTTGTATACATGTTTACCGTACAGGCTATAATAACAGAGATATTCGTAAATTTCTATTTTAGTTGTGAAATCCATATCAGTTCCGAGCCACGAGAAAAGGGGGAACATAATTTGATGAAAAGCGGTATGTAAATTCGGAGAATACTTCGTTTAACAATACATTTTCGATTAGCAATTTTAATTAATTCTTTTCAGCGGAATTACCTTGACAGGTAAAGACTGCAGTCTAGGTTATAAATAAGTTTATTCACGGTGGATAAAATGGTAATTTATTGGAAGGCACCTAAAATTGAATGTTTAAATACCTATGTTCCCGTCAACGACGGGAATTACAGCTTGTAATAAAATATAAGTCGAACTTTCATAAGAACATGACAGATCAGTTCCTACAACTACAGTATGTGTCTTGTGGTTTAGTTCCTGTGCTGCGGAGAACTTCTGGCGTCCTATCGCTTATGAGTCAGAAATGAAATCAATACCAATTTTCCTCTATGACCAGTTCGGTGTAATTCAGCCAGATGGAAATACCACTGCAATGCACGTCACGTATATATACTACATATATCATTTACTATAGTAAGAAACATATGTGGCTTACATCCGTCAGGTCAGCAACACACTCGCTCTTAGTCATAAGCTTGACGATCCTAATATTTCCTTTGTCCCAACAGATAAAATTATGCACACTTCGTGAAAAGAAGAACATAAACAATGTTTACATAGTAAATATCAACAATAAATTTTCGCTTAGCAATTTTAATTGATTCTTTTCGGCTGAATCACCTGGAATGGGGAGAAAATGCTTTTTGTATTAACAATGTACACCACGTTCATTTATAAAGTATAACATCTCTGGTTTTCCGAATATTTCCTTCAAAGACAACTTACTGTAAGCTTACGGTCGATTAAACATTTTAATTAATTCCGTTCAGATAAATTACTTGGAGTGGCGAGAGAAAAATCATTTTATATGAAGAACATATAACGGGCCTATTTAAAGAGTATCAATCCTCTGGTTTAGCGCGTGGCTGTGAGCTTGCATCCGGGAGGTAGTGGGTTCGAATTCCACTATCGGCAGCCCTGAAGATGGTTTTCCTTGGTTTCCCATTTTCACACCACGAAAATGCTGGGGCTGCATCTTAATTAAGGTCACGGCCGCTTCCTTCCAACTCCTAGACCTTTCCTATCCCATCGTCGCCATACGACCTATCTGTGTCGGTGTGACGTGAAACGAGGAGCAAAACAAACAAAAAAAACAAACAAACAAATCTCCTGGTTTTGTGAATACTTTGTCCGGCTCCTTGGCTGAACGGTCAGCATAGTCGCCTTCGATTCAGAGGGCTCGGATTCGATTCCCGGACGGGTCGATTATTTTAAACGGTTATTTCCTCCGGCTTGAGGATTGAGTGTTTATACGTTCCTGCTACTCACACACCACACTCAACACCACCCTCCACTACAAAAACACGCAATTCCCTTAGAGGGCAGATACTACCCACCCTCGCTGGATGGCCCGCCTTACAAGGGCTGAACCAGGCTTGAAATAGCCACACGAAATTATTATTATATTACGAATACTTCATTCCATAATCACTGCGGCTTTCAGTCAATTAAATAAAACATTCTTCAGCTTCTCCCAATTATTAATGGGGTCGCAATAGCAATCCCGACTCACTTTAGTTTTTGGCCTGCGGTTTAGGGCTGGGTGTCCTTCATGACGCCACGTATGAAAATCGCGACTAAGAATCGACTGGGATTCGAACGTGGGCCTTCTGGGTGGGAAGCTTTGAGTCCATTGAATACACTGCTTGACAAAGAAAGTTAAGAGCCCAGAAGGAGTGTTCCAATATGATCCTATTTCCGTATATATGCATGCCATTTATGTGCGAGTAAATGATTAGGTTTACAGGGGTCTGTAATGTGTAGAACGCCCACCAGAGTGCATTAGTGATGGCACCGTCCTGTTGTTGACAAGTTGTTACCAGCCAACTGCTGTGAATCAGGCAGTTAAACAAGACGTGCTGAGAGGACTACGTACAGTACGAAGCACCCGCGATGCCTCGCAGACGTGTTAGACAGCCTATCCACCAATTGACAACAATTGGCAGAGGCCATATTGTGGGACGGCATGAGGCTGGTTGGTTGTATCGTACAATTGCGAGGCATGTGGTCTATTCGGATGTCACAGTGGCCTGATGTTGAACTCAGTGGAGACATGATGGCACCCAATCACGTCGTGCAGATTAGGGTCGACCAAGAAACACCACTGCGAGGAAGGACCGCCGTATGGTGCAGCATGCATTGCGCGATGCCATAACTTCTGCACCCACCATCCGCGAACATGTACTGGAGACTCTACAACATCCTATAAGTTCCCACACAGTATCTCGACGACTCGTATCCACCGGATTGGGGCCTACCGCCCCATGCGTCGGTTGCTGTTGACACCAGAACACCAACACCTGCGTTTGGAGTGGTGCTTTGACCGGGAGACATGGACAGCGGACGACTGGCGTCGCATCATGTTCAGTGATGAGTCCCGCTTCTCCATAACCTCCGATGACCATCGTGTGTGGACTTGGTGGCGTCGATGGCAGAAGGCAGGTCCTGCTCATATTGTGGAAAGACACACAGGAGTAATCCCCGACATCATGGTGTGGGGTGCCATAAGATATGCGTTCAGGTCACCTCTAATAGTGCTTTGGCAGATTTTAACGGCACAGCGTTACGTCACAGATATTCTGCGTCCGCACATCCTACCCCTTATGGCACAGCACCCTAGGGCAGTGTTCCAACAAGATAATGCACGTCCATACACAGAACGTATGTCTATGGACTGCCCAGAGCATGTTGAGTTCCTCCCGTGGCTAGCAAGATCCCCGGACCTCTCCATCACTGAACACGTATGGGATGACATTGGAAAGAGACTCCGTCTCAGTATCAACCTGCGGGAACTGGAGGACAGCTGCAACAACTGTGGACGAACTTGGCTCAGGAGGGGATCCGAACCCCACAAGGGCATGCATTGCGGCCAGGGTGGGTTGCGACACACTACTGACCTGGCACCAACATTCCACTTGTAATTGTTAACGTCCTTGTCTCTTTCATCCCATATTGTTCAATAAAGGAACATGATATTTCAACATATGTAGTTTCATTCATTTTCAACCACTCCTTCTGGGTGCTTCACTTTTTTGTCAGGTAGTGTATTTTCATTCATTCTTTCCAGCATAAGTTGATGGAAGTAACCAGAATAGAATACTGTTGAATGAAAAGTAGCTATTGTAACTCTCTGTCTTGAAGATGAGACTACTTTTGTGTATTTTCTTCTCTTAACAGGCCAACATTTGGCATCATTTGGGCCCTTAAGTGTGAAGTAATGAACTCAGTGGGCAAACTGCTGGTTTTTCACCCAGATGGCCGAGTTGCGAATTCCGGCTCACCTTCCTCTCTTCAGTCGTCAGCATCTCCAAGACTAAAAGGAAAAGTAAATGTATGCATGTATTAAAGTTGTGAACCATCTGAATAATCTATTTTTGAAAATTGAGAAGATCCATATCAGCTGATAGAAATTGGAATGGATTATGAAGTCCACTGAATTATCTAAATCCACCTTTACGAATGCTTCACTCAAACCTAACAAACTATAGGGCCTTATATACTAATTCATGCAAAATGCACGGAATAACTTTGTGATTAACCAATAATCACAGAAGACAAAAACAAATTAAAACTAATAAAGAATCTTCACCCCATTGAAATACGTATATTGCGCCACACGTTATAACAAACATCAAAGTGCATGCTGATAGATCCTATTTACAAAGTTAAGTTTACACATTAAGGCGACACGGCCGATTTTTATGCTAAGAATGCCATGGAATGCACTTATCATTTGATGTGTGTAACCTGCTGTCATCTGGGTGTACCCACATGGACTTAGTTATCGATAACTGGCGTCTCGTTAGCAGGAAGTCGTGGGTTCATGTCCTTCGGGGTTGAATCCATGGCGTCTTGATCTGCTATCTCCTACTGTTGCATGTTCTGCGTTGTCTTCAAACAGGAATTTTGCAGGCACACCAGGCGCGTTCTTGTAGTGGTGAATCCTGGGTTCGACAAGCACTCACATCCATGCGAACAAATTAGGAATCGGTTATTTGAAGCACTGTTTATATGTCTTCGAATAACATGACATTGATAGATACACCCATAGACTCGAATGGACTACCAAAGTACCGGTTACTGTCCCTGAAGATCGCTACTCGATTCCTGTTCGTTATAAAGAAAAATGTATTGGTTTCATTTGTTCCTACCTGAGCGTTACTGTTCATTTATGGATCACTTCCTGCCTAATCTAACAACGTTTACTTATTAGGCTGATTGTCCCCTACACCTGCACATACCTTAATAACATAACAATAACTACTTGTTCTCTATAGTCAACAACTCACTACGACGTGACGATTTTTGTAATATTACCGTCTCTTTGTAAATCTATTCATTTTAGCCTGCACTAATATTGCTTGTCTATCTTCCCTTAATGTTACTAATGTTCATCTATCCACACATCACAACTATCGCTTCACACAAGGAAAATGTAACCGCACTATGAATGCTTATCAAACTGACGTGGAGTAGACCTCTGTCTAACACAATATCGGAAACACTGAGTAACTAAGGGTTGTCCTGGTGACCTTATATAGAAGATACGCCTCGTCAGCTATGGATGGGGTAAACTCCACCCACATGGGACAAATCACTCCACTATTAATTGTCTCTAAGAGTCGTATAAATATTCATTTTGCAGAACTTGCCGTCCTGTATTTACTGATATACTTTCGTTTAAATCGCTTCGCAGGATTTCTGGTAATGTCTCAAGGGCCCTGAGAGTGCGAAGAGGTGGGAGATGGGGACTCCCCTATCTCGGTCAAGATAAGTGCTAGAGAAACATGGTTTCCATCACCACACATCTGCCTAATGTACTATTAATACTGCACTGTAATTCATCTCCTTACATTATCAAATATTATAAATTATGCTGAGTTCATTGAGTGCTTACTTGTAATTTTCGTAGGCTTGTGACGAATTATTATTATTACTATTATTATTATTATTATTATTATTATTATTATTATTATTATAATTTGACGCGCGAAATTTGTGGGTTGGTATCCAAGAATATGCAGGGAAATCGGTGAGAATATCCTGTTCTCAAGTTAGAACCCTGTATAGTTAACTCCGCCTCCTGACGTAAGCAGGGGTTAAGCGTGGCGTCTTACCTTTCTCGCTTGCACGATAGACAGCGTAGTTCCAAGATCTCGCTGTACTGAGATCTCTCCCCCCCTCGGTACGTGCAATTAGAGATTGAAACTTCGAGCTCGCGCAGCGTTGCTCGTATTCCGGATCTGGCATAAAATGCTTGTTACACCAAATATTTCGTAGAATGTTGCGGAAAACGGCATATGTGTCTTGCTGGGCATCATGACTTGTCTCTTAGCAAGGTATTGAACGGTTGCAGTATAATCATAAATACAGCAGGAAACTCAGCCCTAATAGTGATTATTTTTAGCTGTTTTAGCTGTCCTTACATATACTTGTCGATATTCATGAGGAAATCAATTAAGAACAAATGTAAATGACATTGAACACATTTGATGAATGATGCATATTGGTAGCTGAGAGACCTGAGTCACAGGTGTCCTTTATAACATTGTCAGGAGCATCAAAGTCATCAGATTCAACTGGAAATATTATTTAATATGAGGGCACTAAACTGAATATGAATTAGCGCACGAAGTTTGATGATAGCGTTACGGCTCTGGAGGTCAATATCTACTATACCTCACTCATAAAAACGTTTGTGGGACATTTTCCATTGACGGAAAAAAAGTACATCCAAAGGGAACAAGGGAAACAGATGGAATGGTTGTTTTCTGTTAGTGTTTTTCCTAAATTAAGACCAGGTTTTGTTGATGGAGTGAAAATGAATCTAGAACCAGACAACATTTTTTTCCAACATTGGCAGAAATACAGTTATCCCACCATTGTTCAAGAATACTTTTAACCACTTAGTCTAATTGTGAACAACTACCTCTACAGCTAAGTATGCTCATCCTGTGTGGGTCGACTCTGTCCATTACAAGAAAGTAGATATTGCATTGTACGACACGTGCCGTGCAGTTTCTGGCTGCCTCAAACCATCGGATCCTTAAGGAGACCAAATGTGCCACTTGATTCACGTAATACAATAAGAAGTTTACCTTCCATGGGTACAATGGGATGATTTGCATACGAATGAGATAAACTAGATGCTGCACGGATGCTAGATACTGTGCGGCCGATCTGAATTTCATAATTAAATCCAAATTGGTCAATATTCAGAATTTCAGCTGATAAATAAGCGGGAAGTATCTTGTCATTGAATTCAGTACCAAATATATTTGCAGAAGTCTAAATCGATTCTTGTGATTGGGCATATTTTCAAATTAAAAAGAGCGCAACTTTGCGACGAGTCACTATTGGCAACTAAAACAAGTGTTGCTACCAGGTAGTGGATCGTTTATGCCTATTTGCAAAGTATGAGATAAATACCTGCCAGGCACTTCGAGAATGTTCTTTGCAACATCATATTCACTAATGAGAAGTTGTAGCACCCAAAAAATTCATGTAGGTATTACGACAGTTATAGGAAGAGTTGCTACGCTGAAAGTTTCGTTCCTTCTAAAGCCATACCAAACCAAACCATACCCCATGACACCCCAACCCTTGAAGGGCCTTGGTCTACCAAGCGATCGCTACTCAGCTCGAAGGCCTGCATGTTACGAGGTGTCGTGTGTTCAGCACGACGAATCTTCTCGGCCGTTATTCTTGGCTCCTTCTAAAGCCATACCCGTTGTAAAACAGCGTTAGTGGAGAAGAAAATCTCAGGATTACAATAGGATATAAATGAGTGTTTTGAATTTTATCTATAGGAATATTGACATCTTATCTCTAACTTATTCCGGAGTAAAAAGAATGCAAGAATCATATTAGAGTATAATTTAGTTTAGTTCTGGCTATCTAAAAGTTATAGTACTCCAGAGCTTAAAGAAATAAAGAGGCTATTAGGAGAAAAAAGTATGAAGGGTGTCCGATAAATGAAGCTGAAGGGGTATGGAACTTCTCTGAAAAGGGAGGTAACGCAATTTATTTCCCTATGAGGTGTAGTTTCGAAGATATAGCCAAGTGAAATTCAATTATTGTGAAAATAAGGAGTTTGTAATGCTTGTGGCCGGCGCTTGGCACGGACGCGGCTTGCCACGTACTTGGACAAGCAGTGGTTTCGCTTGCCTATCTTGTCAGTTGTGTAAAGCAGAGAAAGCGGGCGTTTGCTTTCTCGGGAGTGTTTACAATACAGCCACGTGTAGATACATTGCGATGTCCAAGTTAGTATTTGTTCTCAAACAGCACTCAATATAGAACAGCCTAAAATATTATGTTAGCATCCTTTCACACTTTGCATTCACCTGAACTTGGCTTATTCTACTAGTTACTGAACACCACATACAAACAGAAATGTATTAATGGTGAGGAAAGAGCTGCATAAACAGCTAACTGAAATAAGACGGACCCATACAGATTTTGGCCGTTCAGCTGCGGTTGTGAATTCAACCTTTAAAGAGTGTAGATCAGCAAATTTGTAAATAATGTACAAATGACTGAATCAAATTTTTTATAAGTCTTTAACATGTAGTGAAGTGTTGCTTAGGTTCAGTGTATGGACGGAACTAGACAAGGACACGTAGATGAGTTGAAATTTGAACAAAGCGCAAAAAATATAAGGCAATGTTAGCCTGGAACTCCTAGTCTCCGACAATATTCGACATAAAACAGTGAGACTATGTACAAATACCAAAGAGTTTCTTAACCCAAAACCAAAAATATGAAATATGCAAGCGTCCATATTCTTAAAAATTATTTTTAATTTCAGATAAAATAATTACATGTTAAATGTATTGCGATTTCTACCTACACTTTGTTCAGACGTAAGTAAACTTTACACATCTAGTGTATATGCATTTATTGAAACAGTAACTGAGAGATTTTACGTGTTTCAGAAGATAATAATAATATTTTAATGTTATTTGCTTTACGTCCCACTAACTACTTTTACGGTCTTCGGAGACGCCGAGGTGCCGGAATTTAGTCCCGCAGGAGTTCTTTTACGTGCCAGTAAATCTATCGACACGTGGCTGTCGTATTTGAGCACCTTCAAATGCCACCGGACTGAGCCAGGGTCGAACCTGCCAAGTTGGGGTTAGAAGGCCAGCGCCTTAACCGTCTGAGCCACTCAGCCCGGCTTTCAGAAGATGCGACGAGTACGAAACTTTACCTGCTGTGTTACGGTTCTGTCGTAAGAGAGAGCTGATGAGAATCAATCGGTGCAGCACGTTCGCACGTTGATTGCTAGGATCCTCCGTAACCAACACTTGGATGTCGGTGCGTGATGATTTTGGACGTCTTTCCATAAATAGATCCATAAGACGAGCTGATATTGTTGTCAGTGACGAGTATCGCGATTGATCCCACTAAAAGATTTGAGAACCGGGCGAGTTGGCCGTGCGCGTAGAGGCGCGCGGCTGTGACCTTGCATCCGGGAGATAGTAGGTTCGAATCCCACTATCGGCAGCCCTGAAGATGGTTTTCCGTGGTTTCCCATTTTCACACCAGGCAAATGCTGGGGCTGTACCTTAATTAAGGCCACGGCCGCTTCCTTCCAACTCCTAGGCCTTTCCCATCCCATCGTCACCATAAGACCTATCCGTGTCGGTGTGACGTAAAGCCCCTAGCAAAAAAAAAAAAGATTCGAGGAAATAGAACAGCCTCGATTAATCTGTTATAATCAACTATACACTGAAAATCTTGGAAGCAAGTATGGGATTAAAATGGGAAGTCATTGGGCTTTTTATAGGCACTAAAGAGACAATTAGTCAGGAGACACTGGACTTATTAAATATTTAAAAATTCCCCGACATCATCCTCTAGACACAAATGGACATTGTGCTGGAAAATTCTCGATGTTGGACGCCATTTCTACTTTTACTGGATTTTATTTACCCTAGAAAATCACTAAACATGATGGTTGACAATTTCAATTTTGAATCTTAACTCACACTCCACTTGCATCTGAACAACAAACAAAATCATTTGAACTGATTAGTAGGCCAATTATTTTGATTCTTTAATAGGGTCGGCTATCAGGTAGATTATCTCTCTTTATTAAAAAAATCTTACTTGATTACCTTTCTTATTCATGGTAGATCATTTTTGGTAATAATTTTCATTTTAAAATATTTTATCCGAATTAAGTTTATTTGTTGTCATAAAATATAATTCACCTACAATGTAGTGCGGCTACATGGTAAAATAATTAGCGCACTGGTCTTTGACCCAAGGGGTCTCAGGTTCAATTTCCTGCCGTGTCGGCGGTTTTAATCTTCACTGGTTAATTATTTTGACTCGGGAACTGAGTGTGTGTGCCATCTTCAATTCTGAAATTCTTCATAGGTAGGGCTCCATCCTCACAGACCGCAGGTCGCATATAGGAGTCAGTATGATGACCTGCACCCGACTATAAGCCGTTGCTTAACTAAATCAACCATATACAATAGATAAAAAGCACCTGGATAACTACAACGAATATAATGTCCATATATTCAATAGATTCTGATGAAAGTATTTCTATACGTCATAATAGTACAATGGCTTTCATCTGAAATTAAAAATCCTCTTTGCAGGAACATGGATGAAGCATAAATACATATTTATGATTTTCATATAAGAAGATACTACTATTTTGTCCGCCTTTGTGGTGTAGTGGTTAGTGCGATTAGCTGCCATCCCAGGGGACTCCGGTTCGATTCCCTGCTCCGCCACGAAATTTGAAAAGTGGTGCGAGGGCTGAAACTGGGTCCACTCAGCCTCGGTAGGTCAAGTGAGTTGAGGGGAGATCGATTCCCATCTCAGTCATCCCTGAAGTGGTTTCCATGGTATCCTAATTCTTCTCCACGAAAATGCCGTGACTTTACCTAACTTAAGGCCACGGCCAATACAAGGCTCCTGTTCAGCACAGCAGGTGAGGCCACCTAGGCGAGGTACTGCTCCTCCTCCTCAGTTTTACACCTGACCCAAAATCTCCCGCTCGAGGACACTACACTTGAGGCGGTGGAGGTGGGATTCCTCGCTGAGTCGGAGCGAAGAACCAACCTTGACGGTAAATGTAATAAGAAAGAAAGAAAAATATTATTTTATGCTTGTGAAAAGTTTTACAGTTTTACACTGACTGACAGAACAAATGCAGCACCAAGAAGGAGTGGTCAGAACTTTATGCCAATTGCAGGGTAGACTGACGTCACTGAGGTATGCTCATGATGTGAAATGCGCCGCTGTGCTGCGCACGTAGCGAACGATAAATGGGACACGGCGTTGGCGAATGGCCCACTTCGTACCGTGATTTCTCAGCCGACAGTCATTGTAGAACGTGTTGTCGTGTGCCACAGGACACGTGTATAGCTAAGAATGCCAGGCCGCCGTCAACGGAGGCATTTCCAGCAGACAGACGACTTTACGAGGGGTATGGTGATCGGGCTGAGAAGGGCAGGTTGGTCGCTTCGTCAAATCGCAGCCGATACCCATAGGGATGTGTCCACGGTGCAGCGCCTGTGGCGAAGATGGTTGGCGCAGGGACATGTGGCACGTGCGAGGGGTCCAGGCACAGCCCGAGTGACGTCAGCACGCGAGGATCGGCGCATCCGCCGCCAAGCGGTGGCAGCCCCGCACGCCACGTCAACCGCCATTCTTCAGCATGTGCAAGACACCCTGGCTGTTCCAATATCGACCAGAACAATTTCCCGTCGATTGGTTGAAGGAGGCCTGCACTCCCGGCGCCCGCTCAGAAGACTACCATTGACTCCACAGCATAGACGTGCACGCCTGGCATGGTGCCGGGCTAGAGCGACTTGGATGAGGGAATGGCGGAACGTCGTGTTCTCCGATGAGTCACGCTTCTGTTCTGTCAGTGATAGTCACCGCAGACGAGTGTGGCGTCGGCGTGGAGAAAGGTCAAATCCGGCAGTAACTGTGGAGCGCCCTACCGCTAGAAAACGCGGCATCATGGTTTGGGGCGCTATTGCGTATGATTCCACGTCACCTCTAGTGCGTATTCAAGGCACGTTAAATGCCCACCGCTACGTGCAGCATGTGCTGCGCCCGGTGGCACTCCCGTACCTTCAGGAGCTGCCCAATGCTCTGTTTCAGCAGGATAATGCCCGCCCACACACTGCTCGCATCTCCCAACAGGCTCTACGAGGTGTACAGATGCTTCCGTGGCCAGCGTACTCTCCGGATCTCTCACCAATCGAACACGTGTGGGATCTCATTGGACGCCGTTTGCAAACTCTGCCCCAGCCTCGTACGGACGACCAACTGTGGCAAATGGTTGACAGAGAATGGAGAACCATCCCTCAGGACACCATCCGCACTCTTATTGACTCTGTACCTCGACGTGTTTCTGCGTGCATCGCCGCTCGCGGTGGTCCTACATCCTACTGAGTCGATGCCGTGCGCATTGTGTAACCTGCATATCGGTTTGAAATAAACATCAATTATTCATCCGTGCCGTCTCTGTTTTTGCCCCAACTTTCATCCCTTTCGAACCACTCCTCCTTGGTGTTGCATTGTCACTGTCAGTCAGTGTATATTGAATAATGTGGAAGAATGTGCCTGAAGTTAACACTTACTTTTGTTCTCAGTTCAAATCACAACTTTTCCGTAAAGAGTAATATACAGGTAACTGTAATTGATAACATCAAGAAATTATTTATTTATTTTTAAGACAGCCTTTTCTCCCAATTGCTCGTTTTGTGCAGTTATCGGATGAGGACATTCATTCTTTTTTCTATCTGCCTGGTGTGGTCCTCTCCTCGTACCGTTGTTCCTCGTCTCCATGGTGTATGCACCTCTGCCTCGCCATTGCAAAAAACGTCACTGTGCTCTTCTAACATCCCGTTCCTCCCTTCTGTTCGACCAACCTGCTTCTCGCACGTCCCCTGGCTCGAAGTCACTTAACTATATAAAGGCGGTGCAGGGCACAATGCTCAATACGTTCGAAACGACACCTGATAACACTCGCACTGTTCTAGAATTGCCATTTGGCCCCGCTGAGCTCTGCAGTGCCAACATATTTCAACCTTTCTGCAGCGAAATTCTGGACAGCTAAGGCCGACTCGATGTAATTGATTCCTTACTTGCATATGGACATTGTATCCCTTAACTTCCCGGTACCACAATAAGGATACACATACGCGGATCTGGTCTGAGAGACCTCTGTCATAATTTACTTTTAATATTAAAAGTAGGCATTTTCCTATATTATTTCCATACTTTCTTATCGATAAGTGAATATTACAAAATTATACTACAATGAAAAACCGAAATATTGTATGAATAGACGAACAGTATATTTTATGTAATATGAAGAAAAAAGGAACACTTGTTTGCATATGTTTGCTCCTATGCACATAATAAATATTTATATTACGGTAGGGACGACGTTAAAGAGCATATGAAAAGCTAATACATTAATCAATCACAATGCAAAAAACAGTTTGAAATACACAATGCTTTCTTGAAAATTATGGGCACTTGACATTCACATGTTTTCAGACTTACATCACAGTCGCGTATTTGTCCTATAAGTTCTGGAAGTTTCAGCACGATGTTGTGTTTACTCGTTCTGGAGTGGATGATGCAGGGAGAGGAACTCCATTTGAACTTGTTTTCACTATATAACGCTTTGGGAGGTGTGCTGAAGTCACCAATTTCACCTGATGAATTGCAATTGAGGACCAAAGATGGAAAAGGGTGGAAATGATAGAAACATATTTTCTAGTAAACGCCAATAATATTCCCGAGAACAATGGCACTTTAACCCGTGTCCACCAAATGAGATCAGGAATAACCTACGGACTTTGAAGTGCAAGTATGCTACGTCCAATACATTCTATGTAATACCGTAACAATATAGAGCTTCTGTACATTGCTTTAATTAAGTGGCTTAGAAATTAGAAAATACATTTGTGATAGCACACTGATACACTGTACAGCACAGAAGAATTTCAGAAGAATTCCACTTTGTGGAGAAAATAAAACATTACATTTTTATTCCCTTTTAGCCGGCTGAAACTTAGAAGTATAGGAATTATTTTAGAAAAAGCAATTTATACAATACCCGTTCTATTATCAGCTAATTATTCACTTTATTTTCTTTAATCATTAGCGGAAATACGCACAAAATGTCGTTCGTCGCGACTAACCGATTTGCATAGTCCCACAGCAAGTAGTGGAGACATTACATGTGTTGTGAGGAAGGGTAACAAGGGTATCTATTTTTTTTTTCAAAATCATCACTGAGGTATGATTCACCGACTTGCCGCTCGCATTCGTCCGTCTGGCAGTATCTTTAAGTGTCTGTTAGTCTCTGAATGATTTTTAAATTACATAATCACGCCGTACGTATATTTAACACGTGTATGTTGTTCCTTTGGTGAAAGTTTTATTCTATAGTCTAGTATTGAATCAAAATCTCAAAAACGACACCTGATAACCTGATAATCTCAAAAACTATTATTATCGCACTTAAGTTGGTAAAACCTTTACCTATCTGTAGAAATTCGCTCAGAGAACATCAAAAACCTTGCCATTTTGTAGCTTCATTTTTCCAGTTTTCAACCATACCAAGCCGCCCCACACCCTCGTCCCACCACCCGCTATATCCCCCTAACTCGGGTATTATTTGTTTTCTGTACTTCACCCCCCACCTTTTAATTCCCAATCGCCGCTACTGTTCCCCACCAAATTCGGCTGGGCACACCGGACTGTGGCTCTACCTGTTGAACTTCCTACCAACTAAACTAATGACTTCAGACACATGCACAAGTTACCACCATACACGACAAGGCTAATACATCGCCTGTTACTGAAAAAACACATTTTTCGTATTTCGACTCATTCACCTTTTACCATCTTTGGTTCTCAATGATCATAATCACTCTTATTTTCAGAATTTCTTCCCCCTACACATCCGTCTTCTTGTTCTGAACCACTGCTATGATCTGAGGTCAAATATATGTCCTCCTCTCCAGATACTTCACTTCTTGAAACATCATCTATCCACTTTGTAGCATTTCATCAAAATTGCTGTCACCTGATCACCAAACGTTACAGTTTTTGACATCCTCGTACAACACCGTGTAGCACTTAAACCCGTGTCCGTCTGTGAGACATACACAGCGCTATAACAAGTTATATCTTGGCGATTATTTCCTCTCGACTGTCTGTTATTGTGAATTACCGAGCTAAGCGATAACAAGGCCAGACGAGTCCCCACTAACTACGAAAGGGGATTTATCAAACTATTAGGGATCTGGTGAGGTCTAGAAGACGGGACACAAGTAATTAAGGGTATTGCCGGTTTGCACTCTACTTGGTGTTACTTTTTAAATTTCAGTCAGAGTGAACAATTCCGTCGCCATAAGAACGATATCAACACTCACGACAGACTACAAGGTTCCTTGATTGCTTGTTTTGCTTCTTGCTTACCGGCCCCATGTTGGAACACCTAATAATTTCAATTCTTTTCCATTTCTATCTCATGTGTGGATATAAATATTGGGGTTTGATATTAAAATAGTGTGGGCTATATCGAGCAATTTTCTTCTGATTCAATTGATACGGTTCATACATATAGTTTACATGAAATGATAAAATTTAGTTTAACATTGTCATCATGCCTGATTTACGCAGATAAATATTGATTTCACTTATAAATCTTCCTAACACGGTACCCTTACGTTTTGTGAAATATTTATAAATATCTAGAGCCGTGACACATACACTCTGTTTATAGATATTTGGTCAACTTAGAGGTGAGACTGCACCCGTTCCTTGGGAAAAGAAGGCATCATTGCGGCATTGAAGTCGGTTCATTGGAACATTTATGGTTCATGACACAAATTAATTCCGGACAGAAAACAAAATAGATGACTACATTAGGAAGACAAAAAATGGGAGAAGATTAATTTCGGTTGCTTGTTCCAGACTGAACGAACTAGCTATGCGGCTCGCGGCGTGTAGTTCATAGCTCGCATTCGGGTTCGGGAGACAATAGATTAGAATACCACTATCAGCAGCCCGGAATATGATATTCCTGATTTACCATTTTTACACCAGGTAAATGCGGGGGCTGCACCTTCAGAAAGAGCACGAATGAAATAAATGACTTCCTTGAGACCATTTTTTAAATCTGTGTCATTTCCATATTTTACAGCACCTTTCCACTCGAGGGTAAAATTGCCTGTATGACATTTCACGTATCATAGGCCTGAAATATATTTCAAGATTACGAGATTCTACTACTTTTGTTGTTATTGTTAATAATAATAATCATCATCATCATCATCAACATGATAATATCATACATGCCTCTACATTATGGACTGTTATGGTTTTCTGCGTTAATTCTGCAGTTCTCTGTGAATTAACCAAGTGCCTCCATAATCTTCTGTACATTCTCATTCACTTAGTTCCAATCTTTACATCATAACAGACCGAGTCTAAACATCGTCGCTTTGGTCCCACACTACATTTTTGCCCTCCATAGCGAAGTCCATTATTCTCCTAAGTAGCTTATTCTCCTCCATTCGCCTCACATTACCCCACTACCAAAGCTGGATTACGCTTACATCATTTCAACTGAGGAATAAGATATCCTGAGTCCACCCAGTTGTCACTCCCGTAGAGCAAAGTCGATCGGAAAACAGACTGATACAAAGAATGTTCTTTCTTTTTTTTTTTTTGCTAGTGGCTTTACGTCGCACCGACACGGATGGTATTACTGCGACGATGGGATAGTAAAGGCCTTGGAGTTATAAGGAAGCGGCCGTCATTAATTAAGGTACAGCCCCAGCATTTCCCTGGTGTGAAAATGGGAAACAACGGAGAACCATATTCAGGGCTGACGACAGTGGGATTCGAACCCACTATCTCCCGCATGCAAGCTCATAGGCGCGCGCCTCTAATCGCTCGGCCAATTCGCCCGGTAAAAAAAGACAGTTCCGTCCGGGAACTGACTTCTTTCTCACAGAATGAAATTGATTGCTACTGTCAGACCACTGTATTTAGGTTTGTTGCACCTTGATCCAATTTCGCTTACCATGCCACCATCCTGTGACAATACACATCCTGAATACCATACGTGATCCACGTATTCCTGTTTCCTAAGTCCTACCTGACATTCAGTTCTCTTAGGGTCCTTTCCTCCTGACGTCATTTTAGTCTTGAGCATATTAATTTCATATCATACTGGTAGTACTGCTTTACACGCTCCAAAATGTTACGAGGTAGATTGCAGGCTTTCAACACAGTCTGACGTTAAGATGAAGTCCTCGGCATAGGCCAAACTGCTTACAACATTTCCACATTTCCCTCCCTGCCACTTTATACCTTTCATTAAATCAGCCATGTAAACTACCAACAACAAAGGTGAAAGATTACAGCCTTATTCAGTCCCACTAACTAATCTGAACCAAGATCTCATTCTACCATCGATTCACATTGTGGTACGACTGTCAACATACGTGTATTTGATTGCTTGTAATAATAATAATAATAATAATAATAATAATAATAATAATAATAATAATAATAATAATAATAATAATAATAATAATAATAATAATAATAATAATAATAATAATAATACCAGGCAAAGTATTCACTGGCATCTTGGAAGGGGGGTGCGATCAGTCGTTGAGAGGAAGTTGGATTAAAACCAGTGTGGTTTCAGACCACAGAGAGGCTGTCAGGATCCGATTTTCAGTATGCGCCAGGTAATTGAAAAATGCTACTAGAGGAATAGGCAGTTGTGTTTATGTTTCGTAGATCTAGAGAAAGCATATGACAGGGTACCGAGGGAAAAGATGTTCGCTATACTGGAGGACTATGGAATTATAGGTAGATTATTAAAATCAATCAAAGGCATTTATGTTGACAATTGGGCTTCAGCGAGAATTGATGGTAGAATGAGTTCTTGGTTCAGGGTACTTACAGGGGTTAGACAAGGCTATAATCTTTCACCTTAGCTGTTCGTAGTTTACATGGATCATCTGCTGAAAGGTATAAAATGGCAGGTAGGGATTCAGTTAGGTGGAAATGTACTAAGCAGTCTTGCTTATGCTGACAACTTGGTCTTAATGGCAGATTGTGCCGAAAGCCTGCAGTCTAATATCTTGGAACTTGAAAATAAGTGCAATGAGTATGGTATGAAAATTAGCGTCTCGAAGACTAAATTGATGTCAGTAGGTAAGAAATTCAACAGAATTGAATGTCAGATTGGTGATACAAAGCTAGAACAGGTCGATTATTTCAAGTATTTAAGTTGTGTGTCCTCCCAGGATGGTAATATAGTGAGATTGAATCAAGGTGTCGTAAAGCTAATGCAGTGAGCTCGCAGTTGCGATCAACAGTATTCTGTAAGAAGGAAGTCAGCTCCCAGACGACATTATCTTTACACCGTTCTGTTTTCAGACCAACTTTGGTTTACGAGAGCGAAAGCTGGGTGGACTCAGGGTATCTTATTCATAAGTTAAAAGTAACAGACATGAAAGTAGCAAGAATGATTGCTGGTACAAACCGGTGGGAACAATGGCAGGAGGATACTCGTAATGAGGAGATAAAGGCTAATTTAGCAATGAACTCGATGGATGAAGCTGTACGCATAAACCGGCTCCGGTGGTGGGGTCATGTGAGGTGATTGGAGGATGATAGCTTACCTAGGAGAATAATGGACTCCGTTATGGAGGGTAAGAGAAGTAGAGGTGGACCAAGACAACGAAGGTTAGACTCGGTTTCTAACGATTTAAAGATAAGAGGTATGGAACTAAATGAAGCCACAACACTAGTTGCAAATCGAGGATTGTGGCGACGTGTAGTAAATTCACAGGGGCTTGCAGACTGAACGCGTATTGGCTAGTGTGATCAGCTGTCAGCCCAGGAGGCTCAGGTTCGATTCCCGGCTTTGCTACGAAATTTAACAAGTGGTACGAGTACTGGAACGGGATCCACTCTGCCGCGGGAAGTCACATTGGTAGAGTCGGGGTTTCCATTCCCTCCTCAGCCATCATCGAAGTGGTTTGTCGTGGTTTTTCCACTTCTCCTTCAGGCATTTGCTTGGACGGTACCTAACTTAAGACCACGGTACCTTCCTTCCCTCTTCCTTGTCTATCCCTTTCAATCATACTCGTATTAGCCCACACGGTTCCTGCTCAGCACAGCGGGTGCGGCCGGCTGGGTGAGGTAGTGATCCTCTTTTTCAGTTGTGTACCCCGACCCAAATTCTCACTCTCTAGGACACTGCCCTTGAAGCGGTAGAGGTGAGACCCTTCTCTGACTACGAGGGTAAAACCAACCCTGGAATATAAACAAATAATGAAATGAAATAATAATAATAATAATAATAATAATATTAATAATAATAAGAAGAAGAAGAAGAAGAAGACTCGCAGACGAACAAGATCTAAACGCTAAAAACTAGTTGTTAACACGCAGTATACTGAGGCTAATTAGAAATTCTCGAGAAATATAATAATCTCTCACCTGAGATACCGTGTCCAGATATTTTGAATTGATGCCCTTTAGGCTGCTTACATGTCACTTTCAAGGTTTCTTTTGTTCTAACAAATGGCAGATAAAATAGAACACTCCTGGAGGACATATTGTTAAGTTTAAATTAATTTTCACCTCAATATGTCACATGTCATCAGACAGATTTTACAAGCCGACATCATACGACATGGAGTGCCGAATGGACTTTTATCTGCACTTCGAATCCGACTACCTCTGCTGAGTTTGAACAGACGATCTTTAGATCCGGGGGCGGACTCTCTCCCACTGATCCACAGAGGGAGATCAATACAAAGCAATGAGTTATTTAACTATGATGTTGCTAATATGTTACTGCTAATTGATATGACTGAATAATGTGTATTTCCTAGCTGAATCGAACTTCGAATAACCTGCGTGATTCCCACTATCAGACTGCTCAACAATTGTAGATTGTGTTCAAGGCTGTCTTGTTCTTATTTGGTGGCACCGTAGTAAGACTGCGCAATCGATTAGTCGTTGTCTCCGTTGCTCCCAAAATAACAGATTCGATTCCAACTCGGTCGGTCGTACTTCAGGGACTTTCATTGCGGTAACTGTATGTCAATGGTTTACTGCATGTGAAAGAAACATCTGAAGGAAAAATTTCTGACAAGCTGGATTCTTTTTAAAGCAACATTAAGAGGATTTTAGGAATGCATTATAACATTTATACTTACGCGAAGGGAGACCGGCTATGGTGTATTGTAGAATTTCTATTAGGTTTGGCAAAAAATTTACTGAACTTAATTTAATCCAATAAAAGTGAAAAATGTTGTTACAAAAGAGACAAAAATCTAACCATTAACTTTATCATTAATCTGAACAGATTTCTTTCCTTTCTTAATGCGTTTACCATCTACGGTTAGTTTTCCCCTCGGACTCAGCAAGGGATCCCACCCCTACCGCCTCGAGGGCAGTGTCCCGGAGCGTGAGACTTTGGCTCGGGGGTACAACTGGTAAGAAGGACCAGTACCTCATCCCAGGCGGCCTCACCTGCTATACTGAAAAGGGACCTTGCGAGGGGATGGGAACTTTGGAAGGGATAGATAAAGAAGAGAAAAGGCAGCGGGCGTGGCCTTAAGTTAGGTACTATCCCGGCATTTGCCTGGAGGAGAAGTGGGATACCACGGAAAACCACTTCGAGGATGGATGAGGTGGGAATCTAAACCCTGTCTACTCACTTGACCTCCAAAGGCTGAGTGGATACAATTTCAGCCCTCGTACCGTTTTTCAAATTTCGTGGCAGAGCCGGGAATCACACTAACCACTATATCACAGAAGCGAACATGTAATTTCCTTCATTGTTCTTGATCAATATCAACCTGACTGACTCCGTCCAATATTTGCTACCAGAGAGAAATACCTGCGTGCAGTTCGAAAAGCAAGCATAAATACATAGTTTCATGAGACTGGCTTTAAGCCAGTCCCAATGGAAACTTGTTTTACTCGGAGTTTACACCACTGTGTCATGACTTCTCAATTTTATACAAAAAATGAAAATTTTTATCGATGCTACTCTAGATAATTTAGTGATGTGTAGATTGCTGTTGGTGATTGTGATAAATGATTTGTCACAGACGACATAGATAGGGAGAGTAGTTCAGATAGTCATAATGGATGTTGCATGATATTTATGGTGACTTTAAACAGCATAGTTATCTTTGTTGCTATATATTGTAATTCAGATTTAGCATTGTGAGCTATCTTTCCTTCTTCTAACAAAAATATTGACTGTCTATGTCAAGCTATAGATCTACACAGGGCAGTTAAAACGTCCATAAAATACCCGTAAATTATAGAGGTAACATATTTGACAGATTAATTTTCGTGAAGATTGTTGGACTTCTTAAATGTTTACACGAGTATGTGTTACAAAATATTCTTCGTCAATGCACTGCTCAGCTTGGAAGGAAAAGCACTCCCACCTCAACACAAATCTGAATTTAAATACATCCTTTTTCACTCGGACTTGAATGCAGTTTGGAAGAATGGGAGAATTGGAATCTCTCCGCATCACTTTCAGTTTTACTGGTTTTCAATCAAAATGTAATAACATCCTAAAAACTTGGTTCAGCCCAGATTGCAAAAGAGTATCTCTCAGTTCTGTAAATGCAGTTGATCTTCAGCTGCTCCTTAGAGTCCGAGGTCGGTAAATACGGATGCTCTCTTTATTAAAAGCTCAAGCAATGCCAAGAACGTCGATATACCAAATGACAAGTTTTACAAAACGAACTTTTACAAATGATGTCCAGAGTCCCTAAACTAAAATCTAATAAAAAGATACGACACGAACTTAGTATTCTTCTTATTAGATCTCAGATGAATAAAATGGTTAATATGACCACATCTAGAATCGTCCTTAGCCACTCAAACTTTTTAAAAAGGTCGTAATGACCGAGAATCTAAATACACGATTTAAACATCGAGGCCCTTGGCTCACGTACGAGCTCTTTTAATAGGAAAATATATCATTTTGCGGTCTTTCCCGAATAGAAAACAAAAATCTCACTAACTAACCAGGAATGTGTTTCTTCCGAAGAGAGACTCCCCCTCCTTTTCCTAAATTATTCTGCCTCCCATTTTATAACTAAATTCAATGATGAGCGGATTTCTTTCATAACTTTAGGAAGAATCCCACCTTCAAAACATATTGTTCTTCCCCCGCCAGTGCATTAAAGAGAGATTTTTCCGACTCATCGAGTATTCCCGGAAACAGAGTTTGAAAGGATATAGTTTAAACCCTAGGACTCTCATTTATTCGCCCTCAACAAAATTAATTAATTAATTAAATATATAAATGAATACATACAATGTTCGAATGAACTATCATACGTTGTATGTTGAGTTCTCACTCAATAGGTTGGTTGGATCGGCTATATATACAATGTCTGCAGTCATAGAAAGGCCTGAGATGACCAAAAAACTTACAATGGAAATGAGAGTGAGTTTGTTTCCCGTTACTTTCCTACCAAATGACGTCACGTATTAGTCTACGAGAACTACTGAAATGTGTAAAACGAACGACTCTACCTACGTCATATTCGCACTGTTCATCATAGCAACTGGTTGCGTAAAGTATAACGTTAAAAGCATCGTTCATTAGTCAGTCGTTCACTTGGTTCGATTCCAGACAAATCCGATCAATTAATTCACAGTCAACGTGACTGCTCCACACAGAGAACTAACTCACACTGATAACTAAACAACGGTCACATAAACTCAACAATGCTTACCAGCACTACAACACTCCTCACAACAACGACAATTAACACTGTTACAACTCTACTTACACCAGTTCTTGTACACACTGTCTCAATGTCCGTCTACACGGAAGTACAGGCACAGTGTTACAATCAGCACTCCAACAACACTCCAACTCGACGATGACTCCGGTGGGACACCAACAACACCAACACTGACGATAGCCAGCACTGCCGTCCAACTCCACTACAAACTGACTGTTTGCAGCTAGATTCCTTTGTATATTCTGATGATGGAGTACTAGAATCTTCGGGATGCCACCCGAAAAGGAATAATAAGAAATTGCACCGGGAAATCAGACGAAAAAAACAATAGATGGAGAGGCTGTCACCAACCCCTCCAGCTGGGAGCTTCCAACTTACTCACTGGTTCCTTCCAGGAAATGCAGAAGGGGGCTAAAGACAGAGTATTGGTACACTATTAATTGTTTACCTAGTATTTTCTTAAATGATTTCGAATAACTTCGATATGTATCCAACATTTCCCTTGATATGTTCTACCTTTAAAAGCTGCTTTGTAGCTTATTTCTTTACTAATGTCATTCCACGCCATTTATCCACTGACAGCACTCAACACATTGCTTCAGCTCGTCTCCTTACTTCCAGGTATTCCCAGCACAAAGTTTGAAACATTTTTGTGGTGTACGTGAACAAAATCCCACTAGAAAATGTTGCCCCAAATTGTGCCTCATATTGTATGTTGTTTATCAGTAACGTAAGTACTTAAGAGTTAAATACATGCGAATGTTATTTTCTTATTCATTTAACCAATGTTCTGTACCTACGAAATCAATATGCAGTTGAAACCGTTCATTGCCATATCGCTTTTAACGACGTATTAGATATAGGTGCGACATCTGGCGGTCCCGTCTAAATCCAATATAAGCACGGTATTTTAAAAACTCACCCGTGCGACATCGCTTATTACGGCATATCGTATGAAACGGCTTTTTTATCACATTAATGGAGAAATGTATCAATTATAACGTTCAACGTTGATTTTTGGTTGTTGCGCGTTTGGCGATTGCTGACAACAATGCAAAGCTTATTTTCAAATTCTTGTCCTCAGTAGATTATACATGTCAAATCAGTCTGTCACTTACATAGCCAAGGAAAGCCTCGCTATAAAGATTTGTCAAATGATAGGGAAAGTGTTATTTAATTTTGAAGAAAAGTTACACAAAGTATGGGGATTAAAAACTGGGGAATCAAGCGGCAGCATCGTGAAGGTATTGCGTGTAGCACACTCGACGATTACTACAATTTGGAAGGACAGAGAGCACACCTCATTTATTAGCCGATTGTCCGAATCCATGGCTAAATAGTTAACGTGCTGGCCTTTGGTCACAGGGGTCCCGGGTTCGATTCCCGGCAGGGTCAAAAATATTAACCGTAATTGGTTAATTCCGGTGGCTGGGTGTATGTGTCGTCCTCGTCATCATTTCATCCTCGTTATGGCGCGCAAATCAAAAGCCTGCATCTGGCAAGCCGAACCTGTCCTCGGACACTCCCGGCACTGAGAAAACCATACGCCATATCATTTCTTTAGCCTATTAGAAATTACATTATTGATCAATTTACATTGTTGCTACTTCTTTCCACAATTATTATTTTATTTTACTGACATATTATTTCTGTAGTATTATCACTGCCTTCGTGATGTACAGGCCGTACTGTAGCTCCGATGACGTCACGCAAAGAGGCTGACTGTTTCCTTCGTCCGACCCGTGCAATGCAAGGACATGAGACATCTGTACCTTGAAATTATGAAATATTCACAAATGTTTTGTTAATATAACAGGTGAGATCGTTAACACTTGTAATCACATCATAACTCGTAAGTCAGGACTACGTAATTTTAGGAGAAGTAGGTTTGAAGTGTGATCTACGCGGTCAAAGTTTGAGGGATTTACACGTCATTGTACCCAACAAATAATTGGTATGCATTAATACGAATATGGAGAAAACAAACGTACAGTAATAATAGACTTTACCTCCATAGCTCTAGATGGCCATAAATTCAATAGCTTCCTTGTTTGCTTGTTTTTTGAGACTTCTGGCGCTATCCTTTAGACATTTTCTTCCACACAAACGTTTGTATCATTTTTTGGTTAGGAACAGCCCATGTTTTCCCAAATATTAACGCACTAATCAGCAAGATCTGTTGGTTACTTCCCACATTCACGAAAATTGTCGAGGAATATTTTCATAAATATTAGTTAAGTAATTATTAAGTTGCATTGCTTCTAACATTTGAATGTTATCTACCAGAAATAGTTTAATTTCAAAATGTTAAAATGTATGCATAAAAGTGGTAAAATAATTCAACAGAAGGTTAGATTTTTTAAATTGCGTACAGTTTTGCTTTTCAATTGGTTCCTATCTATTTTTATGCTTGTTCTGTATCAACAATAAAACTCCCTGCTGCAAATATGTGTAACAAAAAAGTCAAAAAGCAGAATTCATCATCAGCTCGGGAAGATTAGTGAAACATACACCTTTATTCTTCGTAACAGTACAGTTTCAGCTGGTATTTTCTTTTTTCATAAAGGTATCATACCCTCGTGCCAAGAAAAAATGAAAATGTTAGTGTATGTTTACTTGTATAGTGTTATTTTCGCCGTGGTACGCACACGTTGTTAGCGTTGTGGCATTTGCAAACTTTCACGCACTGTAGTTAAATTCTCAGCACGTTATATTTCCACAAAAACGTGCTATACGACAACCATTAAATGGTGAATTTTACGAGAACTAGGCCTATTACGTCTTTTGAATTTATGTTACTCATCACGTGAAGATGCCGTACCTTACCTAAACTATGAGGTCTCATTATCTTTACAACAGCTGTTTATATAAATCCTGATGTGATCAATTTAAAGAACAAACATGCATTGTACTTAAACACAAAGTTCTGTCTTTCACAGTCACAATTACCCAAAGAATGCCCCCAATCCTTATGAATTATTATATTCACAATTACAACTTGTAACATTCTCTTAGCTCGCCTCAATTGATCAGATGATTGGCTTGGCGCGCTTTCTACAGTACGGCCTGTATATTACGAAAACAGCGGTACTATGTAAACATAAGAATAAAAATTATTTTCAGTCCAACTCCACAAATAAAATGCTGACCAGCATTTAAATAGCCTTGTGCGACTATCGCCTATAACGATAATCGTCAGTCGCTTCGGAATCGTTATAACCTGCTTCAACTGTATTAGCTTTGATTGAGAAGTAAGGTCACTGTTAAAATACTGGACATCCCTGTATTGAAATATGTAATAATCTAATTGTAAACTCAAAAAAAATTTCTTTGTCAATGACGATATTCCTTTGATAATAAAGGGAAAACTAGTCTTTATTCAACAATACTAAATCAAATCTCTTTTCACTTCTGATAATGAAGGAAAGCATTGACATTTGACCTCGAACACAATACTCCCCGTCCGCTGTATTTACCGACACGGAGCGCTTGTCTGGTTGGACAACATGAGGACATTTCGTTGCTTTGACATGCCATTTGAGCTCAAATGGTCCACTGCCGCCCCTTTCATTATTTACCCGGCTGGCAGGAGTGGGGGCCATTAATTACCTGCACTCCAATTACTACCACCTGAATATTTTCAGTCATCCCTTACAGAATAATCATTATGTAACAATCCTTCTGTGTATGTGTGCGTATGTGTGCTTAACAAATGTGCCAATAGTGACAATGTTAGGTTTACTGAAACAACATGTTCCTGAATTTAGCAATAGAAACGGGTAACACTACTTGGTGAATAGTACGCTTATACAAATTTCCTTTCCCCTCTGTGACGTGTGCTAATTATAATTATAATCATTTACTGTTTAAGAACTGCTATATTTATCTTGTGTTACAGTACTATTAATTGCTGAAGTGTTTGTTTATTTATTTACGTGCCCTGTTTTCTTGGCGCAGTTAAGATAAGAATCCTTCTCTTGAAGTAAACCAAGGTTAACAGTTATATATGAAACTAATACAACTTATATTTACTAGGAAGCAATTACAATTATAAAATAATATCTCTTTTAGAAACTGAATAATAATAATAATAATAATAATAATAATAATAATAATAATAATAATAATGGGTCCGCCTCTGTGCTGTAGTGGTTAGTGTGCCACCCCTGGAGGCACGGGTTCGACTCTCGGCTCTGCCACGAAATTTGAAAAGTTGCACGAGGGTTGGAATGGGGTCCACTCAGCCTTTGGAGGTCAACTGAGGTGAGCTTGTTTACCATGGTTTCTTACTTCTCCTCCAGGCAAATTTCGGGATGGTACCTAACTTAAGCCCACGGCCGCTTCCTTCCCTATTCCCTTCCAATCTCCCCATCACCTTACTAGGCCCCTGTTCAGAACAGCAGGTGAGACCGCCAGGGCGACGTACTGGTCCTCCTCGCCAGTTGTATCCGCTGACCCAAAGTCTCACGCTCCATGACACTGCCCTTGAAGCGTTAGAGGTGGGATCCCTCACTGAGTCCGAGGAAAAAAACAAACCCTCGATTGTAAACGGATTAAGAAAAGAGAATATTAATAGTAATAATAATAATAATAATAATCACAATTAAATATTTATCATCCTGGGTTTTGAATGTGGCTTCGTAACTCGTCTAGAATGGAGGTATATACTCGCGCTGCATCCACCGTGAACTGGTGTACCGTTTGGTAACGTGTAAGGGTATAGTTACGATGTTTCCGCTGTGAGGGCAGCTGTTTAGTTTCGTTTACGAATCTCTGAGAGTTCAGCAATACTCGATGCCAGGTACTGAGGTGTAGAAATATTTCCAGTGTTGTGCTGTGGACAGTAGGCATGAATTTACCTTTCCGTTTGCAGGTTTAACATTGACAGCTGGTTGAGGTTACTTATGTAGAGATGTATTGATGCGGATTCACACTGAGAATGAAACGAATAGGCTTTAGGCAGCCTATTTCCTCACCGTTCGGCTCATTAGTTGAAGAACCAACAAAGTTCAGCGGGTCCCAGGTTCAAGTCTCGGAATTTGAATTGCGTCCAGTTATTTTCTCTAGTTCTGGGTGTGCGTGGTTTTATTTCGTCTTAATATACGTCGCCATTTACACACAACACATCACATCACAAACGACCACAAAAACACGTAACAGTGAATACACCCCTCTACGTAGGTTTGGCGCAGGTAGGGCACCCGACCGTACCTGTAACTTTAATCCACATGAAGCGCTGACCATAAATAATAGGGAAAACGACAGGGAAGTGAAAAAGAGAAATATTTATTGTCAGACTTGTCCTTGAAGATTCATTCTGTTCTTCACTTTCATCGCAAATACAGCAGTCTTTCTTCTTTCTTCGATTTTGGCCATCTAAGGACCACGGAAAGTAACCCTGTGCATTCATCTTAATCCTTTTCTTGACTTCCAATAGTTCTTCATGCTTTCACTTTGCTGTTTCTCTTGTCTCTTGTGTCCAGATGTTATTATTTCCTTTCCTCTTTTCTTTCTCCTGGAAACTCCTGTTATTTTGTATCAACCTTCTTAAAGTTGTATTACATCGTCTGTTATTCCAATCTCTGTCGTATCTTTTTTTTTACTCCTTGGATCCACTGGTTACCATCCTTGCTCTTGTAATCATGGTTAAACACTATGTTTTGTCAATCTACTGTAATCCATCCTCATTATGTGGCCAAAAATGTTTATTCTCCTCTTCCTGATCGTGTCTAACTACCTTTCACTTTCTTCATCCTTGTCTTTATTCCTCCTAAGTCTAAACTCTCCTTCCTTCGCTTTCAATGATCCCCGAATTTTCCTCAACATTTTCCTTTCTTTCTTCTCTATCTCTTCTATTTCACCAGCTATCATAGAGAAAATGCATTCTGTGGCATATAGGCTCTCTGGTTTGATTGCTGTGATGTAGTGTTTGATTTTAGTTTTCCTTGAGAGATTATTCCTATTGTAGGTATCTTTCGTGAGTTGGTACGTTACTTCCAGTTTTCTTGCTCTTAATCTGTTTGCATCCTTATCGAGTCCATTAACCTGAATTATTTCATCTAGGTATTTAAATTTAATAACCTTTCTTGATTTTCCCATACACTGTTTTTAGCGCTGTGGGTGAATCCCTAATATTTGACATGAATTTAGTCTTCTCAAAAGATATCTGAAGTCCAACATTTCGTGCTATTTCTTTCAGAAGGTTGATTTGCTCTAAGGCAGTCTTTATACTTCCAGAGAGGATTGCTATGTCATCAGAGGTTGTAGTAAGGATGTAAAGGAGAGGGCATATAAGTCTCTAGTAAGACCCCAACTAGAGTATGGTTCCAGTGTATGGAACCCTCACCAGGATTACTTGATTCATGAGCTGGAAGAAATCCAAAGAAAATCAGGTCGATTTATTCTGGGCGATTTCCGACAAAAGAGTAGCATTACAAAAATGTTGCAAAATTTAGGCTGGGAAGACTTGGGAGAAAGAAGACGAGCTGCTCGACTAAGTGGTATGTTCCGAGCTGTCAGTGGAGAGATGGCGTGGAATGACATTAGTAGACGAGTAAGTGTGAGTAGTGTCTTTAAAAGTAGGAAAGATCACAATATAAAGATAAAGTTGGAATTCAAGAGGACAAATTGGGCCAAATCCTCATTTATAGGAAGGGGAGTTAGGGATTGGAAACACTACCAAAGGAGATGTTCAATAAATTTCCAATTTCTTTGAATTCAATTAAGAAAAGGCTAGGAAACAGCAGGTGGGGAATGTGCCACCTGGGCGACTGTCCTAAATGCAGATCAGTTTTGATTGATTGATTGATTGATTGATTGATTGATTGATTGATTGATTGATTGATTGATTGATTGATTGATTGATTGATTGATTGATTGATTGATTGATTGATTGATTGATTGATTGATTGATTGATTGATTGATTGATTGATTGATTGATTGATTGATTGATTGATTGATTGATTGATTGATTGATTGATTGATTGATTGATTGATTGATTGATTGATTGATTGATTGATTGATTGATTGATTGATTGATTAGGTTATTCCATTGGCAGCAGACGCGAAATTGAAAATCATCTATCGGAATTTGTAATTGCATTTATTGCATTATTATTACACGGCTGTGCGGATTAAGCGAAGTAGGGAGTAATGGGGTCCGAATAAATAAAGTTCTACTGTACTTTATTTTGTGGAGTATTACTCATAAATTAAAAATAAAATGTTCACCATGCGCTGTCCGATATCACATGGAAATTTCCATGCGGAAACTACATATGTATTGTGAAATGTGTGAATGCTCCTCTCAAAAGAGTGTCAGTTTATATTAGATGAACAGAACATCTCATTATGTATGATTTACGTGCAGTCATGTATTCAAAAAATCAATGGGCATTAAACTTAGACGATGTTGTCAATACCACCTGCAGTGAAGGTTTCGGTAAAATTGTTGAAGAGAGGTGGTATTGACAGCAGGGCGTGAAATATTTATACCCCCACAGTTACACGTGCATCCAATCTCTCTTTATCACGTTTCTGTCTCACTTCAATTTTGTTTGCGTCAAAGTACATAACATACTATTGTGATGGTCGAATTTCTTGATATTGCCCGTCAATGGTGCTTAAAACAGCAAGTAGAAACGTGAGAAGATGTGTAACAAGATAGTCATCACTCTGTGTCATAATGTACAACACGAAATCTAGTCCGTTTTACGGATGCTGTATAACAGAAATGTGAACAAAGCTCTAGAATATAGGAGACTAGTTCCAAAGCGGATGGGAATGGTAGAATACATATGCGGTGTCCCCTGACACTCGTAAGAGGAGACTATAAGGGGACTCTATAGTCTCGCAAATTTGGAGGGTGGGTTGACGACCCCGGGGCTCCTAGCTGAGTGCGGCACTGCTCCACTTACTTGTCTCAAGCTCCTTAATTAAGTATTTACTACGTGACTTCCCTTGGTCAGGTCTTGTACTCTTCCATTCCCGATGACATTTTCTTGCGAGGTTCAGGGAGTTTATGTTTTTCAACACTTCGTACACCTTACCATCTTCGTGTTTTGAGAAATCGGAACTCTTCCTGTTTGTTCCTCTGATTACTGCTAGGAGAGGATGGTTTCCCTAGTTGTACTTCCTCTTAAAACAAGAATCACCACAACGACTGTAGGAGAGTTCTTGCTCTACCCCTAGTTGACGGGACAAGCATATACATGGTTTTATATGTCCTTGTCTATTTATTGTGCATTCTACAGAGATAGCCATTAAATCAAATCACAAGAAAAATACTGCAGTCTATGCGATAGCCTAAATATCTGCGTATCTTACGATACTTATCTAAAGTAGCATTTACCACGCTAGTTGGTCGTGCGGTTAGGAGCGCGCAGCTGTGACGCCGCATCCTGGAGGTAGTGGGGTTCGAACCCTGAAGATGGTTTTCCGTGGTTTCCCATTTTCACACCAGGCAAATGCTGGGGCTGTAACTTAATTAAGGCCACGGCCGCTTCCTTCCCATTCCTAGGCCTTTCCCGTCCCATCGTCGCCATAAGACCTATCTGTGTCGGTGTGACGTAAAACAAAGTAGCCAAAGTAGCATTAACGATGGCTGCAGTAGTCAGCTCGTGATGTATTTAAAGTGCCTAGAAATGTTTCCATTGATGACTACAGACCGCTTCTGCGTATTAACTTAACTGTAAATGTTAAAAGTTTTTCAGAATTGTGTATTGAATGGCTGCGCTGTTTGGGGAACGAAGTTGCTCGCTTGCATTTGGAAGGTAGTGCGTTCGAACCCCATTGTCAGCAGCCCTGCAGACGGTTTTCCGTTGTTTCTCATTTTTTCTTGCTATTTGCTTTACGTCGCACCGACACAGATATGTCTTACGGCGACGATGGGATAGGAAAGGCCTAAGAATTGGAAGGAAGCGGCCGTGGCCTTAACCTTTTCGCTGCTAATATTGTGAGCGACTATCCGAACCCTCGGTGCTGAATTATTAAAAAAAAATAAAAACCCTCAAAATACATGAAAAATATGAAAATTGTGCAAGATAATTCACATGAGTTGGCAAATAAATTCAGAACAGCTTTCGTTTTAATTTTTTTCACAAAAAATAACAACAGAAAAAATCTGGGTTGTCCATGTGAGCCCCCCAAAAAAAAAAAAAAAAAAAAAAAAACTATATTCCAATTTAACAAGTGCTAAATTCTCACCAAATTAGACAACACTTTTTCAACAGTTACGGATGTGAGACATTTTAACTATTTTTCAAATCAGGGTTGTCCATAATAGTCAAAGTACTCAGTGGTCATCGCCTTGAATAGATCGGTTATGACTAATTATTTCATAATAAAAAGCTCAAGTAACATTACAGTAATGTAACAAAAATTAAATTTAAGCCAGGGTTGGCCAAAATAAGAAATGTAGTGAAAACACCAAGTTCTAAAATAACAACTCACCTAATATACACCAAATTGTTTCATAATTTACAACACACACTCCAATGTGCCCGTCTTCAAAACTTCACTAATGTGTGGTATATTTCGAAGCAGGGGTGAACACAGAGGGCCACGTCACATTTGATGCACATGTACCGGGTTTCTCGCCTCTTTTTTTCGCCAGTTGTTGTGTTGGAGCAGACATGGCAGCATCTTGTAGGAAATTTCTTCTTTGGAGTAGGCTGTACAGGGGATGGGAAATGTCTCTCTGTTAGTCTGAGTGGTTGGTCACCAGATGTAGGACGTCCTCTTTTACTGGTTTATCTAGATACGTGCTACTTCTGGATGAGTTCCCTTATGAGCTGTAGCTGGAAATCTGCTAGTGATACGTTCTGTCCAGTTTTGACATTGAAGAGGGCATGAGAATTTAGTACAGTGATGTCCAGCTGATGGAAAAAGAACTTTCGGTACCATTTCATTGACTTCCGCACACACTCTATAGAACTGATCATCATGTCTGACCGGTCAACAGGACCCATATACTTATTATAGTCAACAACGCAATGGGGTTTCTCTACAGGCAGTCTTGTCTGTCTGTCCTTCTTCCCTGTAGGTATCATTTTGTCTGTATGTCGCGTGGTCAGCATACAAACTTCCCTACGATCGAACCACCTGATGGCAATCATGTTATCTGTCGCTTTAGATTCAGTTTGTCCTTTCTTCAATTTTGTAGTAAATTTCGGCATACCCCTCCTGTTTCTCCTGTCGGTACCACATGTGTTGGTTTTGTTTTTGTGTAGGTGATCGTACAGTTGTGGACTTGAATACCAGTTATCTATCCACAATGTATGTCCTTTCTGCAAGTACCTTTCAATTAGAGTCAAGACAACTGCACCTGATACCCCAAATTCACGTTCAGGAATTATTTCTGTAGTTGACCCAGTGTAAACAATAAAATCCAGCACGTAACCGGTCTCACAATCGCAGATAACAAATGTCTTTATTCCAAATCTGTGTCTCTTAGATGGGATAAACTGTATGAATGAAAGCCTGCCTTTGAAAAGCGTCAAACTTTCATCAATGCAAATGTTTTCAAACGGGGTGAACGTTTCTCTGAATTTATTTCTGAGATGGTCAATTAGAGGTTTTATTTTATATAACCGGTCACCTTCAGGTTGACTGTTGTTGTCATTGAAATGTAACAACCGCAATAATAAGAGATACCTGTCTCTAGACATGAAATCCGAGAACTGCGGGGTCACCGGGCGAGTTGGCCGTGCGCGTAGAGGCGCGCGGCTGTGAGCTTGCATCCGGGAGATCGTGGGTTCGAGCCCCACTGTCGGCAGCCCTGAAAATGGTTTTCCGTGGTTTCCCATTTTCACACCAGGCAAATGCTGGGGCTGTACCTTAATTAAGGCCACGGCCGCTTCCTTCCAACTCCTATGCCTTTCCCATCCCTTCGTCGCCATAAGACCTATCTGTGTCGGTGCGACGTAAAGCAAGTAGCAAAAAAAAAAAAACTGCGGGGTCATTATTAGAGGATCAGTTGACCAGTAATCAAGAATTGTAAGTTTCCCATAAGCATTGTCACGGCGAAAAAGACGTACAGTTCTTCAGGAGTGGTTTCCCTCGATTTCTGTAGCCTTGAACTTGGAGACGGTGGCATTGTTTGCGTAACAAATACAAAGTACTTGTTTGTTTCAACTGCTATATGCTCCATAATTTCTCGTGAAAAGAAGCACTGAAATACGTCTAAAACTGCTGGTTCATCATGAATCACACCGAATGATATACCCGATGAACTGTCATCAAAACTGTGTATTACAGGACTAAACATATTACCCGTGCGCCATTGAAATAAATCAGGTTCGGAACGAATTCTTTTCCTGGTTTGTGGAGCTGGTACTTGAGGCTCTGCACTATCACTGTCATCACTGTCACTAGGACTGTAATTACTACCAAAATCACTGATATCTGAGTACTCATCTTCCGATTCAAGGGTATTCACAGCTTCTATAAGTTCGAACTCGGAAAGAACGCGCCGTCCGCTACTTGAAGCCATTTTTACAAACCCTGGATACAGGTGCTTTGCGGGACTGCCAACCTAGATTGCGCGCTGGGCTGAGTGCATTATTTCAGATATTTGACCGTAGATAGCGTTAAAATGCAGTCTCCGTTTTGACTGATGGCCCATTATGCTGCTAAAAGATGTAGCTTACTGCCTCTCAAGTTTGAAAAACAAAGGAAACTCCAAAGGTATATATTTCCTGTTCAGAACTTTAGCTAAAGTTACCGACGAGATATCTCGGGCGCAGCAAGGACGTGACGCATTACCACGCCCGAGATATCTCGGCATTTGCCTGGTGTGAAAATGGGAAACCACGGAAAACCATCTTCAGGGCTGCCGACAGTGGGGCTCGAACCCACTATCTCCCGATTACTGGATACTGGCCGCACTTAAGGGACTGCAGCTATCGAGCTCGGTGTTTCCCATTCTCACATCAGTCAAATGCGGGGGCTATACCTTAATTAAGGCCACAGTCGCTTCCTTCGCACACATAGCCTTTTCTTATCCAATCGTCACCAAGAGACCTATCTGTGTCGGTGAGACGTAAAGCAAATTGTAAAAAGAAAAAAAAATAGTGAATTGGGTATTTTTCCAATTTTTCGGAGATTCGGCTTCCGAACTTTTAAATGTGAACCACGCCCTACCACTCCGGAAATTTGAACATCGGTCGTTTAATAATCGGGTAAACTACTCGGCTAACCATGTCCTCGACAGTTTGTACCAAAAGGAAGACTAATTGCCTTCTACAGTATTTTTATCCCAATTATAGTATTTATTTTTATTCATAGTCAAATTACCATTCAAAATATAATTTAACTCAATTACGTTCAAGCTAATCTATGAAGTTACTGGGGATAGAACTTTAAATACGTTCTCCCAAAGTAAATTTTACTTATATACTGTACAGTAGGGCTGTCCAACGTTCGTTTCTACGCGAGCACATCCACATGATAACTAAGGGTATGCGGGCGCTAGGTACGATTCCGCTAATTCGACTACTGTTATCGGTACTACAACGACTATATAATAATAATAATAATAATAATAATAATAATAATAATAATAATAATAATAATAATAATAATAATAATAATAATAAATCTAGAATTAAAAATTATATGAAAATATATTTACTCACATAATTAATGTGAAATCTGGCACTGCATGCTCGCTGCAAGTTGCGGAAAGTCTGGTGTGTAACTGGAACAGGCTGCTCTTAACGCGTCATCCAGGTGTGAGTCTGTCAGGCAGGATCGGTATTTGTTTTTTATTATGTTCATAGTCGAAAACATGACTTCACAAAGATAGGTTGAACCAAAAGAAGATTGCATCTTCAGAGCAACACTGCGGGTAATGGGATATTTTTTACCGTCCACCAGAGTCCAGAAATTGCCACATGTTGCGTAGGAGGATTTCAAAGAAGGTCTGACTGAAGGCTTAAAATTTCCATTTCTAATTCTTCAGGATTATAATTTTCGAATATTTCACACACCCTACCTCCAAGCTCACAAACGTCAACAGAAGCGAAGGGATTATTGACAAACATGATCACTGGTTCAAGCATTGAAAACTGGCTAAATCTGCTGCCAAATTCGAACCCAAGAGTTTCAAGATGTTTAGCAAGAGATGAAAAATCACGCTTGCCGCCATTTACTATATCTGCTATAGATTTAAAATTTGGAAAATGTGAAAGGGAATTTCTATTTAAATGGACAATCCATACCTTAAGTTTCCTTTCAAATGCATTGACAATACTTATCATACCTGAAATATTATGATGTTTTCCTTGCAATTCGAGATTTAACTCATTTCATTTTGAGGTGATGTCTGCCAAGAATGCTAATTCGATTAGCCAAGATATATCAAGTTCATGATAATATTTCCCAGGAGATGATTTCATAAAGTCTCGTATCTCATCCAACAGGCAGCAAAACCGTTCGAGTGTTTTGCCCCTACTAAGCCACCTTACGTCTGCATGACGGATGACGTCACCATACTCCGAATCTGACATACTTAAAATATTTCTGAACAATCGATGATGAGTAGATGACGATCTTACATAATTCACGACATTAGTTACAATTTTCATGACATGATCGAACTTTAAAACCTTTGCGCATAAAGCTTCTTGATGAATAATACAATGATAAGAAAGAAATTTGGAAATGATACATCCTTAGCGCAAAGAGAAAGAAATCCATTATTTCTACCAGTCATAGACGGTGGCCCATGTGGTGTTATAGCGACAAGCTTTGACAGTGGTAAGTGACTCTCTTTGGTGAAATGAACGAAAGCCTTAAATATGTCTTCTCCCCTAGTACGTCCATGAAGTGGCAATAGCTTTACAAATTCTTCCTTTAGTGTAAAATCATTAAAAACCATTCTAGCAAATACACACAACTGAACAGTGTCAGACATACCAGCACTTTCATCAAACTGGAGTGAAAAATGTTCACACGATTTCAAATCCGGATGTAATTGAGATTCCATATTAGTAGAAATCTGTTCAACCCGCCTAGCAACAGTTTGGTGAGACAACTGAAGTCCTTTGATTGAAGATATCAATTCAGATTTATCTTTGTGAGATTCGAACAGAGATTCAGTGGCATTTAGCATAGCTTCTTTCACTACTTCCCTATCACTGAAACCTTTCTTCCTTTTAGCTAGGACGTAACAAACTTTGTAAGAAGCTGTTGTCACTATACGCGTTTGCTGAACTAGCTTCTTAAACGCACATTGTTGCAATGCTAATTTAGATTTTAGGCCTTTCACTTTGTTTCTTCTTAGTTCAGAATTAACAGGAAATTCACTGTCAAACTTTTTGTGATTAGTCAAAAAATTTCGCTGTACATTACTTCTTTTAGGAACAGACACGCTAGCATTACACAATAAACACACAGACTTTCCTTTGTTTTCAATAAAGCAATATTGGTCCTCCCATTCACTGTTAAAGTTATAATTTCTTTGCCTTTTAGCCATGTTCAGAAGAGTTATGTTTAATGAAATATAACTGATTATAAACTGAATAATTTAAAGTTTAAATAGTAATGAAGAAAAGCACACGAAACATATTGAATGTACAACTTATCACAACACAAGGCACTCAAAACGTATTCCATAAGCCCTGCATAAGCTCACAAGTAATACTGAATGTTCGCCTGAAAGCTAGTAACTGGGAACATTCCAATTGCAAGACTTTCATAAATCGTTTGTTCATTGTTTACGGCACAGCTTTGTTGGGATTAAAGTTACTTTGTGGGCAAATTGGGTGTCCCATTGTCGTCCTGGTGAAACTCTGTCATGGTAGGTAGTTTATGGCATTGCAGTCAAGTGAATCATAAGGAAGCGGTTCTGTTTGGCAGAATAAATATGCGGCTATATTTGGCTCCGTGAGTAGAGAGGGCCTTATACCTGGCGCTAGCCTCCCACAGTGAGAGGTTTGTGGAGGATTCCCGTTTGTCGCAACTACTTACATGTCGAATAGCTCTCTTTCTGAACCTTTCTTCTATCTCTGAATTAATTGCGGACACGAGTCAGTTAGGCCTAGATCACATTTATGGCTTACTCAAAGCTCTTTGTGTATTTGGAGGTACGGATATAACAAATTTCCTGACTTTGAGGACGGTATTTTTAAGAGAAAAGTAAGAATATTTATTGAAATGCAAAAGTATTGTTTTCAAATATTAAGTAAAATTTAATTTGGAAATTAATTGCGAAGGGCGCCATAAAAGGACACCTCGGGCGCCATGGCGCCCGCGGGCGTCGTGTTGGACAGGGCTGCAGTGTACAGTGATGTGTCATGATAGGGGCTGTCTAACCGAAGTGGTAGGGCGTGCTCCTTTCACCCAAACTTCTTTGGTTAGTTTCCCCCTGCGGTAGTCCAACATTTAGAAATGAGGTTCACACTTTCGTCATGACTTTGAGGTTCACACTGTCGACAACTAAATCGAGTTACCGTGTTACCAGGTTACTTCCCGGAGCAAAGACGGTCAGGCATATGGATTACATTTTAACCCACTGTATGCCATGGTTAAACACAGAATAGAATATTTTTCCTTTAGTCTTCCAAGGACCTTCATGCTATGCATGGAAATGGCTTTGTATTTTTAGTCTATATTCTATTTATCGAGAGAGGAGGTAAATTATTTTTTATTAATTCGAAAAACGTAAAGTTCATTAATAATAATAGACTACATTCACAGATCAATCATTCTCAGGCTCGTTGGCTGAGAGTTCAGCTTACCGGCCCTTGGCTCAGGGGATCGTGGGTTCGAATTCCTAACTGGCAGATTATTTTAACTTCGTATGGTTAATTCACCTGTTTAGGGAAATGGGTATTTGTGATCGTCTTATTACAATCCTTAGTCTGCCTACAACACATCACACTACCAACAACCTCAAAAACAAGGCCAGAGTGAAAACATCCCTTCACGTAGGCTTGGCGTCAGGAAGGGCATCCGGCCATAAATCTGAGCATCATCTGTATTACCGTCGATTCCAAATGATTCAAACATGGTTAGGAAAGGAAAAAAGAACCACAGACTGGTATTCCTGATTTTCTTCCTCATGAAATTTAAAACATTTTAAATTAGATGGCTAGAATATTTTTTTTTATTTCTCACCTTCTTTCTCCTCGTACTCCGGGAGGGATCCCACCTCTACCTCCTCAAGGGCAGTATCCTTGAGCGGAGACTTTGGGTACGGGGATACAACTGGGGAGGATTACCACTTCCTCGCCCCGGCGGCCTCCCCTGCTATATTGAACAGGGGCCTTGTTGGGGATGGTAAGAATGGAAGGGATAGACAAGGAAGAGGGAAGGAAACGGCCGTAGCCTTAAGTTAGGTACCATCCCGGTGTTTGCCTTGAGAAGAAGTGGGAAACCACGGAAAACCACTTCGAGGATGTCTAAGGTGGGAATCGAAACCCTTTGCGCATTTCCCCTCCTGAGGCTGAGTGGAGCTCGTTCCAGTCCCCGTACAACTTTTCAAATTTCGTGACAGAGCCGTGCATCGAACTCGGCCTATTGGGGTTGGCAGCTAATCACACTAACCTCTACACCACAGAGACGAGCGCCCTTTTGCAATGCACCTTTACAGTCCATTTCTTTGCTATTTCGTCACAGATTCAGTATATTTTAACTTGTCTCTTGACACAGACCAGAGCAAAATGTAGCCTCCACTGAAGTTTCAGTCTCTTTTACGTGTATAACCGTAGCACTGAACACGATTAGTGCGTCTAAATGTTATGAAAGGTGCCACCGATTGGACCGATCGGGCTGAAATAGCAAACTACAGTATAAACTTTGGTATTGCTATCTGAAGATCCAACCAACCTCCAGGTTGAATACTTAACGGACATAGTCTATAGAGTAATAAATGTTGCTGAGCAAATATTCTAGCCGTTCGCTACTGTGGGGGTAGTGGTTAGTGTGGTTAGCTGCCACCCCCGGATGCCCAGGCTCGATTCCCGGCTCTGCCACGAAATTTGAAAAGTGGTACAAGGGCTAAACGGGGTTCACTGAGGTTCGGAAGGTCAGCTGAGTAGACGGGGCTTCGATTTCGACCTCAGCCATTCTCGAAGTGCTTTCTGTGGTTTCCAACTTCCCTCCAAGCAAATGCCGGGATGTTACCTGACTTAAGGCCACGGCCGCTTCTTTCCTCTTCCTTGTCTATTCATTTCGATTTCTTAACCTGACGTCAACACTAAGTGGAGGAATGTTTTCACTTTGGCGTGTTTCTCTGGTGGCTGGTAGTTTGATGTATTGTAGGTAGATGAAGATTTTTAATAAGATGATCTCATATTCCAGTTCCCGAAACAGGGGAATTAATTATATATACGAAAATAAAATAATCTTCCTGGTCGGAATTCGAACTCGGGGTCCTCTGAGCAAAAGGCCAGTAAGGTGACCTTTATTTCAGACTGTGTCAAACTTGAAATGTTTACGGTTTTTTCGAAATAATGTGGAAAGTAAAACTTTATGATAATATAGTAACTTGCGGCACTCAGCTTCTACCAATATAAAAACATACCATCACAAATATTTTTCAGTACCGCACATATAAAACAATTACTTAGATACTTACCAGATGGCTGCCATGCATCATGTGGGCGAGTGAATATATCTGTCGACTGATTCTTGAATGATATCAGTTCCTTAATGCTTGGTGTCGACTACTTGATATTGTTGTCTTGTTTCTCCGCCTGATTGCAGCACTGTAGGCTACCAATCTATATCAAAATGGCGTCTCTGCATTCCCAGCTCAAATAATATCCCGCCATCGCCATGTTGACTTTTTTTCTTTTTTTTGCTAGGGTCTTTACGTCGTACCGACACAGATAGGTCTTATGGCGACATGGGGTAGGAAAGGCCTAGGAGTTGGAAGGAAGCAGCCGTGGCCTTAATTAAGGTACAACCCCAGCATTTGCCTGGTGTGAAAATGGGAAACCACGGAAAACCATTTTCAGGGCTGCCGATAGTGGGATTCGAACCTACTATCTCCCGGATGCAAGCTCCCAGCCGCGCGCTCTACACGCACGGCCAACTCGCCCGGTGCCATGTTGACTAATGTACAGGATAAACAATTTCAGGACAGATAAATATCGCATACATTACAGTATATCGCAAAGTTCGTATTGCCTTCATTAATTCAGGACCAGAGAACCATGTTTACTGGTAGCTTAATGTCTGTTCACTGCTTCAAATACAGGGGGGGGGGGGGGGGCACAAAAAAAAGACATTCTTTGATAGTCAATATTAATGGCTGAAAATGACATATCGTTACATTTTTTGCACGGGGTAGAGGGGAGGTTATTTTATGTGTTCAAAGTTACCCCCATTAGCAGCCTAACAACGTCAATGCCGCTGAACTGCTGACCGAAGTATGGCTGTCCGTGTTGCCGGTGTGATAGCTGCACAGAACGCCTCTATGGCTTCTCGCAGTTCGTTCAGTGTAGCAGGCTTCTGTCGATAAACTTAATTTTTCAAGGTCGCACATAGGTAGAAGACAAGAGGTGTAAGATCTGGAGACCGTGGAGGGTACTGAACAGCTCCTCTTCGACCTATCCATCATCCAGGCTGATTTTCATCCAAGTAGGCTCTGACATCTCTGTGGTAGTGAGGCGGTGCGCCATCTTATTGTAGGTAAAATCTTTCATTTCCAAACACCTAGTAAAATATTGCAACACAGCAGTGCTGGAAGCTTGACTTGTTGATGTATTTGGTTGGCCAGATCTTTTTTTATGCACAACCTGAACGGCATCTTCGCCTTGAAATTTATCCTGAATACGATAAATTGTTGTACGTGTTGGTGGCTGAGTTTCGTACACATTACGCCTTTGCCGTCGTACCGCCATCATATTTTCGTACCTCTAGTGCCACTTCAATACGGCCTTGCGTTGCTCAAACGACGATCTTACTTCATTCATTGCTGCACTGTCATCTGCTGGAAAACGCGCGCCAAGATCGTCGCGTCATTCAGGTGACCTTCACCATCTGTTGAGAAAACAACGAACTACACTACTGTGTAGGAATTGCAAAGATATGTCATATTGTTCCAAAGATATCAACTATCAAATAGTGTCTACATTTTTCTGGGCCCCTCTATTAGTTTCACGTTTCAATCAATCAATCAATCAATCAATCAATCAATCAATCAATCAATCAATCAATCAATCAATCAATCAATCAATCAATCAATCAATCAACCAATCTGGTATACTTTCAAATAATTTTAAAGAATTTGGAAATTTATTGAACATCTCCCTAGGTATATTATTCCTGCCCATTACTCCTTAGCTCCATGTACACACCTCTTAGGTCTTTCATACAAATATACACATAACAAAATAAAAAGTCACTGAGTGACTAAAACATGTGTGATATGCATACCGACAGGGACGTGTCAAAATTATGTTAAAATTAAATACTTAATTTAAAATAAGTGGATTCACCGTAATATGAAATATAATCTTGTTCACGACTGCCACTAAAATGAAAAGTTTACGTTACTCATTTCGAAATTCTATCTTCGCCTACTCATCTCACTTGAAACATAAAAAATATTTCCGCGCCTGTTGCGTAAATAACTATTGCCACATATTTCACAAAAAGGATTGTTACGGAAAGGGTGACGTAAATTAACGTGGCTCATACTGTGTGTGAACCCTTCACCCGGCTTTTAAGCTTCACTCAGCCTACAGGCCAACTTCCTCCAATTCAATTGAATGGAAGATTATAATCACAAAAGGAGGAGGAGTTATACGCAAACGTATATTCCTTAACTTGAATCATGGTTTAAAATAGACTGGTGAGGAAGCAAGCCGTCTCTGCCGCCGGTCAAGTCCCGAAAAAATCCGCTAGATATCTGTTCAAACTGCGGGCCTCTCGTAACCAGCGGATATGTAATGTTGTGTGTTGACATGAGGTATGTTTGATAGTTTCATGCACCCGTCCTGCTACAAAGACCTCTTTTGGTGAATACTTTGAATTATTCATTATCTTAGTATTTCTTATAGGACATAAATGACACCCATCTTAATATAAAATGTACAAATTATGAGAATCTGTTTGCGACCGATACAAAACATCCTCGTCATTGCCGAGTGTGTCCCAGACTAACGTCTTCGCGTATTTATCCTTATTCGCTTGGAGAGAAAATGAGAAACAAGTACGTCTCAACTACGTAGTAACGAGTAACGCTAGCGAACTTAAATATTCTTCCAGAAGAAATATTAAGGGGTTGGAAGAAACTGAAGGAACGACTTAATTTACTTTAATGATAGATTGATGCTTAATATAAATGTATTAAACAGAAAATTTTCAGCAGAAAGGATTAGAATAAACAGCCCATATTTTGATACTTTAGAGAATGGGGAAACATGGCTTAATTTTTAGGAAAATGAACTCTCAGCGGGAAGAATATGAAGCTTAGTTTTGGACTCTAAACATTACACAGGGGTTAAGAGTGACACTAATGCCAACAATCACTCTGGCAGAATATATGCTTCTCTCCTGTGATTCTGGTTATGTATTCTCCGCAAACTTTAACTAAGATTCATTAGAGAATTATTTTGAAACTATTAGAGCTGTCAGTGGAAAAAATGACCATCCGACAATGCTAACATTTTGCAATGGTATAAAATGCTTTCCGTCTACAGTTTACTAAAACCACCTATGTTAGGTAACTGTGGTGATCGAACTTCTGGAGAAAACATGAATAATAATGGAGGATTTCAAAAACACTTTCACTTACAAAGACAATACCGCTGTTGCTGATCTTAAGAACTAACTCCACAGTTTAATCAATGAAGAATAATGGGAATGAGATGACGTAACTATAAATGATTACGGCGTGGATAAAGTTGTAGAATGCATTTTCTCAGAATTTGCATTCAGACACTTTTCAAAACTCTTCACATGCTTATTATGTAAATGTGCTGTAACGGCCTCGGAAGTAAACTCTATTTCTAATTTTCCTGTAGCAGATTTTGTATAGTAAAGCAAGAGGAAAGTTAGTACACCCAGATATTCATTTAAGTTATATAAATTACTATCAACTCTTGAACATTATTTGGCACAAAACATAACTTCCTCATCCATTTTTGAAGATACCTTGCTCGATCTTATTGAAAATCATTAGTTCTCTTTTCCTTACGCAGAGCAGAAGTTATGGTTACAAAAATGGTGCATTAGCATATTCTTTTCCAGATGAGGCAGTACTACAAACATAAGAATTCTCCAGCGGGGCTTAAGACGAAGGAGAAGAGGAAACCATCAAAGCCGTACGCGGATTAATTCGGAAGAGACATGTTGGCACCACGTAATTCATATTTTATACATTTTGACTTCGTTTATAGGAGGTATGATTTGTTAGTGAGACGTTGAAAGTTATTGTTGAGAATGTACCCTTCCTGAATCAAACATTACAATGCGCATTTTAGTATTTTCGAAAGCGATGTCGCTGTATGCTTTTCCTGGACGTCTGTTCTCTCGGCCCGCAGTTTGCACTGCGCAGAGCGGTGAACTGTTGAACTAAGGTGCATTACAGTGATACAAATATCAAGGCCGCTTCCACACCAGTCTATCCTGCACCGTGATTTGAATTAATGCAATCCATCAATGAGAGTCTAGTATTTCCGGTTCTCTGAAAAACCCATCACAGTGTAATAGCGACCGGATGTTTTAAGAGAAGCCAGCTTGATTGGTTTTGCTCCACCACTTCCCATGCGAAGGGTGATTATCAATAAAGGTTGTGTGTACACTCAGGGAATATTGAAAACTCACTTCCTATGATATTTTCCGCTTCCAAGATCTTAAAGAGGATACTCTCATCCGCCATCAGATCAGCTTATTCTGACGAGTGAACTACTATCTTGTACACATTGCATAAACAGCGCTTATAATAATAATAATAAATAATAATAATAATAATAATAATAATAATAATAATAATAATAATAATAATAATAATAATAATAATAATATCAGCTACCGAGTGCAGATATTTCTATTTCATGACATCTAGGCTGCCCATGTGTCAATTTCAACGTTCCATTTTACTCTACCAGATGGCAGAGAAACTGATTTTTAATGGGCAATCTGTACCTTAGTTTGAACCCGCGGTCTTGGGATCTGAAGGCCGATATTCTTAAACTGATCCACAGCCTGAGCATAATAATAATAATAATAATAATAATAATAATAATAATAATAATAATAATAATAATAATAATAATAAAAGTACGGGATTTTTATCCAATTAGAAAAGCTTTCTTTTCATACATCGTAAAGCTACAAACAATCGTAACAACATCTAGACTAATATAATAAAATATAATATAGACTTGCTTTTATGGGTTAGGACTTAAAGTGAATTGCTTCAAAATATTCTGTTTAACAGGGCAATGTTATCTATCAATGGACGCCGTTAATTATGTTAAACTGTACTCATGTTTGAGCAAAAACTTTTCCGAGATGCACTGTTATAGATACCTATAGTATGTAAAGTAGTGAATTCTGATGGACATACGTTCTAACAAATCACTTTCAAAATGTTAGCCTAAATTAAATCTTGAATCTGTGTGGGGCACATGGAAATTCAGGAAGAGAAGGAACTGAGGTTTGCCAAGCTCTGAAATGTACTATTTTGTAAATGAACTTTACCATATATTTATGCATTTATTATTATTATTATTATTATTATTATTATTATTATTATTATTATTATTATTATTATTATTATTATTATTATTGCCTGGTCGAGGCGGTAAAGGCGTGCTCGGTTCGCCCGGGAGGACATGGGTTCAAATCCCCGTCAGGAAGTCATAAAATAATTTAAGAAACGAGATTTCCACTTCCGGAGGTGCACATGGCCCTGAGGTTCACTCAGCCTACACCAAAAATGAGTATCAGGTTAATTCATGGGGCAAAGGTGGTCGGGCGAAGAGCTAACCACTCAACCCCATCAAGTGCCGAGGTTACGGATAGTGGAAGCCTTTACCTTTCACCCCTCCAAGGGCCTTCATGTTATGTACGGAGATGACTTTGCTTTATTTTACTGTTATTATTATTATTATTACTATTATTATTATTATTATTATTATTATTATTATTATTATTATTATTATTATTATTATTATTTTAACTCTCCATTTCATAATTTAGCAGAGGCTCGTTGTACGAAATCATAACATGATATTCTTTTAAAATGTAAATACGTATTTAAGGAGTTTTTTGCGTCCATTCAAGCTATTACAAACGTATTTTAACTTCGGGCTCCACATTGCGCCCGAGTCTTATACTTTCACCCTGACATATGTTGAGATTTACAATAAGGTCTCATATTTCTGATTACGAAGTTCTGCGTGTTTCAGCACCCATTTTCTGTACGTGAGGAGTGAATGTGAGCTACTGTCTGATCAAAATAGCCCCAGGTCTTTGCATACCCACATGGCTCTCAGGTAATGGCATCTTAACTTGCAAGTGAAGAGCATGGCTGTTTTACTTCCAGTGAGTGATATTTGTACACTTTTTGGAATGTTTAGATACAATTTATTTTCTACTACCCACTCCAATATGGTATTCAGATCTAACTGAAGATGTTCATGGTCGTCAATGGTTGAAATGGCTTGGAATATGGCTGTATCCAGATTGTTTTCCCAACTTCTGAATTGATTCCCGGGTTTAGGAAATAGCTCGTCACAATTGACTCCATGATGTGGAGTCCGTTACATTTTCTTTGTTGTTGTTTTTTTTTTTTTTTAGTCTTAGGATTTTTTACATGTAGTAGGTACGGTTCAAAATGTATATCTTACCAATGGTTATCACAAAAATATAATTTTCCATTTATCAAATAATAAAAAATACTGTTCATATTGAAGAATCTTGTGGCAATTCCTTTTGTACAATCATACAGCGTGCAACACAGCAATTTTTCAGGATTTTCATTTCTTGTCCTCCGAATTTCCCTTCATTACGTATAAGTTTTAACTCCGCCACTGGGAGATACCACGGAAATCCCAGCGCTAGTCCCAAGCCTGGATAAAGGAGGAGTGTCAATGGCTGGTAGATGAGTCTCAGTGTGGCTACACATGCCGAGTGGGTGCCCATGGGAAATACTGAGAAACGCTCAAGTTGGTGGTTTTACTGCCTACGGTACCAGCATATCGTACTCCTCCGGGAGATGGATGAGGACGAGTGTCCGGCGCTTTAAAACGGGATACCCTCGGCTATGGTATTGTAACCCAGACAGAAAGGTCCCTGTCCCTCCAGGTTGGGGGTTGAGCATGGGGCTAACAACTCCATTTCGTGGAAACTTTACTTGTTTCGGAACTCAAAAGGAATAGCCGGACTGATCAACGACGACGAAATAGGCATGGAAAAAGTACTCGCAAAAGATGAAGAAGCAAGGCGACCGATCGAGAGGAGTGGGCTGCGATAGTTCGAAAGACCAAGGCCCTTCACGGGCTGTAGCGTCCTGGAGTAAGTAAGTACGAACGCTTTGTTTTCTTGTTAATTCTCAGCTTTAAGTACCACCTTCATAGTTTCCGTCAAGTAGAATACGTTTGGATGGGAGAAATAAAACAGCGTTTAATTTCGAGTCGAAGGATTCGTAGCAGATAAACGCAGCAGTTAGTAGTGCGCTCACAGCTGCTAGCGAACTCTGGCCACATTGTAGTGGGAAGTCTCTTCCGATATTAAAGCAGTGTTAGAGAAAGTAATCAATACAATTCATTCAGCTGTTGCTGTGCATGTTAGCGAGCCAAGAGGACGTATTCGAATTCTTTAATAATTGCCTACGTCAATGAAAATAAACTCGATACACGAAACTATAAACAAACGAAACCATAAAACCCCGTGACACTATAGCCTTGGTAGACTTTGGCCTACCAAGAAAGCGCCACTCAGATTACGAGGTGAAGCATGGTCAGTGCAACAAGTCCTCTCGGTCGTTATTCCTGGTTTTCTAGACCGGGGTTGCCATCTCACCGTCAGATATCTGCTCAGTTGTAATCTGTAGGGGTCGGATGTTTATGACCTAAACATTTTAGAAATATGATCTAAAAATGTATTAAAATATGACAATAAATATGACTATGCTTTTTGGTCACATTTTCGAAATCCTCAAAATCTTGCTGCTGTTTAAATTAACATTATATTTAAAATACGAGTATACTTTTAAAATCTAGAAAATTCAATAATCATAAATAAGTAAGAATATTAATTTTATTATTATATTTCGAATTTATTTAATTACTCAATCCAGAGATAACTAAGTAAAGGAGTGGAATCGGAGGTAAGGCTTTTTGCGGATGATGTTATTCTGTATAGAGTAATAAATAATTTACAAGATTCTGAGCAAATGCAACGTGACTTCGAAAATGTTGTGAGATGGACAACAGGCAATGGTATGTTGATAAACGGGGTTAAAAGTCAGGTTGTGAGTTTCACAAATAGAAAAAGTCCTCTCAGTTTTAATTACTGCGTTGATGGGGTGAAAATTCCTTTTGGGGATCATTGTAAGTATCTAGGTGTTAGTATAAGGAAAGACCTTCATTGGGGTAATCACATAAATGGGATTGTAAATAAAGGGTACAGATCTCTGCACATGGTTATGAGGGTGTTTAGGGGTTGTAGTAAGGATGTAAAGGAGAGGGCATATAAGTCTCTGGTAAGACCCCAACTAGAGTATGGTTCCAGTGTATGGGACGCTCACCAGGATTACCTGATTCAAGAATTGGAAAAAATCCAAAGAAAAGCAGCTCGATTTGTTCTGGGTGATTTCCGACATAAGAGTAGCGTTACAAAAATGTTGCAATGTTTGGGTTGGGAAGAACTGAGAGAAAGAAGAAGAGCTGCTCGACTAAGTGGTATGTTCCGAGCTGCCAGCGGAGAGATGGCGTGGAATGACATTAGTAGACGAATAAGTTTGAGTGGCGTTTATAAAAGTAAGAAAGATCACAATATGAAGATAAAGTTGGAATTCTAGAGGACAAACTGGGGCAAATATTCATTTGTAGGAAGGGGAGTTAGGGATTGGAATAACTTACCAAGGGAGACGTTCAATAAATTTAAAATTTCTTTGAAATCATTTAGGTAAAGGCTAGGAAAACAACAGATAGGGAATCTGCCACCTGGGCGACTGCCCTAAATGCAGATCAGTATTGATTGATTTGGTTTGATATCGACTCTGCACAGAATGAAATAAATATCACATTTTGATACGCGATCAGAAAGAATTATAGTAGCAAATTAAATATATTTTAAATGTTTCAAATAGGAACGATCTTCTATGTTCACGCAACATTTACTTGTAAGAGGAAAAGGATCGCTCAAATTCGCAGGATGTTACTGGGGCAGATTAGAAATACCGGTACGTCGAATCATTAGAGTTCATTTGAGGCTCACTATTATGTCGCTTTATACGTATCTGTCTCTTTGTATACAGATTACCCTCCTAATTCACATAAAAACATATTTGTAACAAAGATAATTGAAAGAAATTACAGACAATAATTAAGAGATGTGACAAATCCGTCTTCGAGACGATGAAAAATTACCGGAAAATAACAAAAACGTTAAAAGAGCGTAAATATGACTTTGTATGATCCGTGAAAATTGCATTATTTTAGTCACTGTAGATAGTATCATGTTTAACTTGTGTTTTGCATGGAAATAATATACAGGAAAAAAATGACGTGTCATAAACATCCGGGCACTACTAATCACGTAGGCTGAGTGGACCTCGAAACTGAGTCCCCGTGTGAAAGGCAAGCATGTTAGCCCTACCCCGCGCGGGCGGCATATGAAAGCATAACAAAGCAAAATCAAATCAAATTCATCTCCGTATAAGCCATGAAGCCCCTAGGAGGGGCAATGGTAGGGTTTGGCCTCCGGAGAGACCTGGTGCAGGTCTTTCGAGTTGACGCCTGATAGGCGACCTGCGCGTCCTTGAGAATGTGGCTCTGCCGATTATGATGTATTCTAACGCTGAAGACGGCACACACACCTAGGCCATGAACCACAGAAATTAACCAATTAAGATAAAAATCTCTGACCTGGGTGGCAATTGAACCCGGGATCCTTTGGACCAAAGGCCAGTAGAGCCAGCCATAGATCTGGACCCTGGGTAAAATATGAATGCTTCTCTATCCCTAACTTCGGCACTTGGTGGAGTAGACTAGTTAACTTTACGCCCGGCTGTCTTTGCCCCCAGATTTATTTATTTCGTATGGCGTATAGAGGGTACAGAGAAACTATATCTATATATATAAAACTCGCTTTCGCTCGTTGGGGGCTGCGCCCCCAAACCCCCAATTCCTCTATATTTCAAGTGCTCACATGGAAAACTACTGTGACGAAAAGGTACTTCGTTACGAAGAACGGATTCGCCACCAGACGGCGCATATATTCGCGTACATATTTGGTCCTCTAATATTTTCTCGTACCGTATATTCACGATTTATAGACGAGGTAGCGTTAAACGTTCCGACGTGGTGAAAATTACGTACGATTCTCGCAAGATAAGAAATTATTGTCCTAACGTAACGGGGAGCTATAATCTTGAAACTTGGCAGGTTTATTGTGGTTGAAACGCTCTATATTTCCGTTATTTGATGTTTTGTCGTATCTGTTCGAGTTGACCCTAGATTGGTTTAGAACCTTGGATTAGGAGTACAGGGTTTACGTATTACTTTCGTTTTTCCATGTTTACAGGGTGCTAGAATCATGCATTTGGTCACTTGTGGCCCACAAACGTTCCAATGAGCCTGCCAAATTTCATGATTCTATCGGTCCTGAAATGTAATCTATATATAAAATAAGTGTTTTGCCCGTGCATTGCTCAGAATTTGAAATGAATGATATTTCTGTATCTGTTATGTCCACAGTAACAAGGAAATGCATTCTTTACTTTTCCGTAATTTCTGTCTGTCTGTCTGTCTGTCTGTCTGTCTGTCTGTCTGTCTGTCTGTCTGTCTGTCTGTCTGTCTGTCTGTCTGTCTGTCTGTCTGTCTGTCTGTCTGTCTGTCTGTCTGTCTGTCTGTCTGTCTGTATGTACACGCATCACGAGAAAACGGTTGAAGAGAATTTAATGAAAATCGGTATGTGCAGTCGGGGGATGAGCCTCTACAATCTAGGCTATAAATCATTTTACTCATGCTGAGTGAAATGGTAGTTTAGGGGAAGGCCTAAAATTGAATTCTCAACTATTTATGTTATTAGTGGTCTTATGAAAATCGGTATGTGAAGTCGGGGGATGAGCCTCTACAATCTAGGCAATAAATCATTTTACTCACGCTGAGTGAAATGGTAGTTTAGGGGAAGGCCTAAAATTGAATTCTCAACTATTTATGTTATTAGTGGTCGTATTTTACAGAAGATGGATATGCAAAGTTGGGGAATAAGTTGCTACAATCTAGGCTGTCAATAATTGTATTCACGCTGAGAAAATGATAGTTTAGGGGAAGGCCTAAAATTTAATTCTCAAATATTGTTGTTATTAGTAGTCCTATCTTGATGAAAATCGGTATTCAAAGTCAGGAAATAAGTCGCTATAGTCTAGGCTGTAAATTATTTTATTCACGCTGAGTAAAATGGTAGTTTAGGGTAAGGCCTAAAATGTAATTCTCAAATATTTCTTATTAGAGGTGTAATCGATGAATGCCACATAACTAAGGTTATATAGTATCAAATTTCCTATTATTCATGTCTTATACATTGTTACCGTACTGGCTATGATCACAAAGATATTCATGAATTTGGATTTTTGTTACTAAGTCCATATCAGCGCCGAGTAACGAGAAAATGGGTAAACAATATTTAATGAAAATCGGTATGTAAAGTCGGAGAATAAGCAACTACAGTTTATGGTATAAAATATTTTACAAATCACAGAGTCGAAAGAAAACTAAATGTGAAGGCCTACAATATAGAAAGATCATAACATTGATCAACAATAACATTACATTGACCATTGTTTGTCGTAATGTGCTTTGTGTCTTCTGTTGCCCCTCATCTCCGGTAGATAGGATTACTGCTGCGTACAGAGTATTTTTATTTGATTTACGTCGCACCGACATAGATAGGTTATATGACGACGATGGGATAGGAAAGGGCTAGGAGTGCCTTAGGCCTTAATTAAGGTACAGGCCCAGCATTTGACTGGTGTGAAAGTGGGAAACCACGGAATACCATCTTCAGCGGTGCCGACAAGGGGGTTCGAATCCACTATCTCTCGGATGCAAGCTCACAGCTGCACAGCGCTAACCACACGGTCAACTCGCCCAGTCGTACAGAGTGTAACAGCCTGTCTGAATATTGATGGGAAGTAGCTGGGGAGTTAGATAACTTTCTTCTTTAGCATGCCATTCCCCTGGTTTATAAATTTTCTGATAGTACTGGTACGTAACACACTGGATCATCATAGCATTCGGGCTATTCAATCCCTACTCTGAGGCACTGATTGGATTGAACAGTGTGCATATTTAGCGGAATAATGGCAGATGAGTGTTCATGGCAATCTGCGGCCTGGTCATCCCAGCTCTGGAACTTTAGGCTATTAGATTGGCACCGCAATCTAACCGCAGCACTGTTCGTTAAAAGTGATAAAACGTGTGCTTTCCATTTGATCGAGTATTTTATATGATAGCATTGCTTTTAATCGCTACATTCATACTTACGCTTTTGTAATGACCTATGTTGATTTCAGGTTAGGAAAACCACAAAGTCAGTCTTTCTGAGAATCCCGTGGCGAAGCACGGGTACATCAGCTAGTATATACTTAAAACTATATACACTTAAAGTAGATAAAAACAACAATCGGACAAAAGATCAATCGATGGTAATTAACTTATAATTTAATGTCCAGAGAATGTAGCCAATTCACTGCCTCTTCACTTGCCGCATGAAGTTCGTGGTATCCTCCGAAGTGGACACATCATTACAACATGGTGGACTGTCTGAGCCACGTCACCACAATCGCAATGAGGGCTGGAAATTTTTCCCCACTTGTGGAGCCAGAAGTTGCATCTTCCAAGACCGGTCCGCACCCTGTTCAACGAAGCCCAGATACTTCTTGGCAAGTTGAACCCAGCAAGTTTCCTACAAGGGTCAGATATCAATCCTAGCTGGTCAGGGTTTGAAGCAGCCCACTCTTCCCTCCAGACATTATTCATGTTGTACTGTGATTCAACCAGTCTCTTTCCTAGTTGCCATGATGGATGTCGAGATTTTAATCTTCCATGCTTCTGAGGGTTGCAGTCCTGATGAATTGGAAAGAGTGTATTTGCAGAACACTTTAACCATTCCTTCCTCAGAGCAGTTAGCCTTCGAAGGTGAGGAGGATGGATGTTAGTTAATACTGGCAGCCATTTAAGTGGTGTAGATTTGAGTTTGCCAGACACTGTCCTCGTGGTATCATTCAGCTGGACATCAACTTTTCCTGTGTGTGCGCTGTTGATCCATACAGGGCTGCAATATTCTGCAACTGGGTATACTAGGGCAAGAGCTGTTGTTCGGAGGACAATAGCATTTGCTCCCCAACTAGTGCAATTGAGTTTGTGAAGGTTATTGTTACGTGTTTTAACATTTGCTGTTGTTCTGCAGAGGTGTTTTTTATACGTCAAAGAGCGATCCAGCACAATACCCATGTGCACCTCCGGAAGTGGAAATCTCTTTTCTTTACTTTTGACTCCTGACGGGGAATCAAACCCACGTCCTTTCAAGTGAACCGAGCACTGCTTTACCGCCTCGGCCAGGCAGCCCCTCCGCCATGGTTTGATTATAAAAATACATTGTTATTCAATGGATAATTTGCAACCAAGGCTTCCCAGCCACCTTTTGTATACTGATTTATAAAAATTATATTGATGATTCTGATGGTTACCTGGCATCCAGGGGAAATCGGCTTGGTGAGAATAAATCTGGACCAAGGTTTAAAGACAATGTGGCAATGAATTCTGATAACACTTAATCTGCAAGGGATGCAAACTGGAAACATCGTTGAATATCTTGGAGTCATCAGCATACAGTACACAATACTACTACTACTTATAATAATAATAATAATAATAATAATAATAATAATAATAATAATAATAATAATAATAATAATAATAATAATAATAATAATATTCCCCGTATTACCGGATTCAATACGGGCTATAGTCGGTTCCTTTAAGGGTGTTTGTATTCAGAAACTCTGTGTTGTAGGCTTTTGGTATGAAAAAAAAAACTGCTGTGGTAAGAAATTCCGACATTCTGACATCCTGTAAACTCTATAGCAATCGAAGAGATGTTTCAGTTTTAAAGCTGATTTTATTTTATAGGGTGAACGCTTAGATCTTAAGGGTTATTAATAAGCCGAAAATTAAAACTTACGCATGCCAATACCTGCACATTTGAAAATCGTCGTTGTCCATCGCGTTCGAGTCCTCCAACTAAGAATCATATGTCAGAAACTCTACCACGGATGTGATGGTGGCACGGAGCCAACTCGGCGGTGTAGTCGGCAAGGAAATCCAGTGGGATATAGTTCTGACATCGTGACGTCTGTTCAGTCCGTTAATAGTTAGAGTGAATGTTAAAAAATAACATGCATTTACTTTTGTTCTCTTAGGGCAGATATGAGTGACTCCATTGTAGGCAACAGTAACCGTCGAGTGACATGTGACCATGATTTTCTTTGGGCGCTTCTTCATTCAGTTTATTATTTGAAGGCAAGTGATTTAACGCCACACTAACACATACTGATTATTTTAGATTCTAGGATAGGTGAGTGTTATGACAATGATGGCAGCGACCGTTTACCTGATGTGAATATGGGAAACTAGGAAAAACAATCTCAGGATTGTCGACGATGGAGCTCGAACCACACCATCTTCCAAATGGAAGCTTTGAGCTGAATGATCATACTGCTTTCCTTACCTGCTCCGATTGAAATGAGACTTCTTCGAAAGGTTCTGTGTTAGACGCCTAATACAGCGGGAAGATTTCGAAAGGGTATTGATGGCGAAATGCAAAAACAAATCTACAAGGAAACTCTCAACGGAATGCATATTCCAAGAACCTCAAAGGCGGATGTTGAGGGAAGATCACTCGGAAACTCTCAAAGAGGGGGGAGGGTGTTCCATAAAGATAGAAGTGTCTCATAATATCAGAAAATGTAAAAGGAATCATATCCATTATCACAAATAGATGCAATTTTTATTTGAATTATTGGTTCACTTCTAAGAAAATCTAACTAGGAAGTTTGGAATCAAGATTTCGCAGGATGGAACCAATGAATAGTTCCAGAAATGAATAAAATGCAGAAATACCAGAAGGAATATAAAGCTAGAAGTTTGAGAACAAATAGAGCGTGAGAATATTTGATACTATGCTGATAGACAAAAAGAGGGTTTTCCAAAATTAACGTAAATTACAAAAGATTTCCTTCCTACTGTCACACTACTTTGCTTGGCACTCAAACGACAACAGTTTCCCATCATCCTGGTTTTCGTTATGATGTAACTATGAATAAAGGTAGAGGACAAACCTTCATGAGCGTGGGTTCATTCCTCACAGAGATGGAATATTCCTACGGAGAGCTATATGTTACACTCTGCAGAATATATGTTTTCATTCAATCGTCATTACGAACAAGACCAGACCAAACTGCATGGCACATCAGCCCTGAAGGGCCATGGTCTTCCAAGCGATCACTGCTCAGCCCGAAGGCCTGCAGATTACGAAGTGTCGTGTCGTCAGCACGACGGATCCTCTCGGGCGTTATTCTTGGATATCTAGACCGGGCCGCCATCTCACCGTCAGGTAGCTCCTCAATTGTAATCACGTAGGCTGAGTGAACCTCGAACCAACCCTCAGATGCAGGTAAAACTCCCCGAGCTGGCCGGGAATGGAATCCGTGGCCTCCGGGTAAGAGGCAGTCACGCTAAACCTACACCGCGGGCTTGGCATTACGAACAAGAGCATTAATGAAATGAAGAAGTATTTTCTTGATATGAAAAACCATGAGAATAAACTTTCATCAAATGTAAATTGGTCACATTAAACAGCCAGGAATAAATCAGTTGATGATTCGATGGATGAAGTAAAATGACATGGATTTTCGACGTCACACATATCTCCTTAGCAGCTTGTTATATGAATGTGGTGACAGACGAATAAGTAATGTATCCTAGCTTCCTGTCGCGGAAGATTATTTCTTTTCAAAATGTAAACTTCATTATGACAAATCCAGATACACTCTCGTCATGTTGTGATGTGGCCTAGAGTCACAGAAACAGGTACGTGATCTCGGAATTATACCTCGTAATGTTATACTACTGGCTTATACCGTAACTGAGCAGAGTCACTGTTCTTAAATGACGTAGTTTTGCAGAATGGAGGAAACACCTGCGGATCACTACGCTACTATTCGGGAATGGTTGAGCAGACGGTTTCCAGTGAGGACTGGTTGTGGGGACTTCTCAGTTAACCTTACTAAATCCTCGACTTAACAATGCGCGGCAATTGAATGCGTTACATAGCAAAGGAAAAAAAACCCGGAATCTTTATAAGCTTCGACGTTATTTTGAAATAAGAGAGAGAAGAGGCTGATTAACCGTGTCTTCAGAGTAATCACTCACGCAATGCTGGAGAGGAAATTTGTGTGTGGAAGGGAGAGTGTCTGCGAGCAGACTCCCATGCCAGCGAAATCAAGGATGATTAACACACCGATAATTTGGATCATTAATAGCTGTTATGACCTCCGTAGCTCAGGCGGCAGCACGCTGGCATACCACCGCTGGGTTCCGTGGTTCAAATCCTGGTCATTCCATGTTAGATTTGTACTGGACAAAGAGGAGGCGGGACAAGTTTTTCTACGGGTACTCCGGTTTGCTCTGCCACTTTCATTCCAGCAACACTCTCCAATATCATTTTATTTCATCTTTCAGTTATCAATCATTGCCTCAGAGGAGTGCGGCACAATTCCTATCCTCACCGCTAGGGTGGGACTCCATTCATTCAATTCCTGACCCGCATTTTCAAAAGCTGTAATGACATTAATTTTATATGAATTCTTTTCCTATTTCACTCATGAATGCATATTGCTCAGTTCAACCTTGTTTCTTTATTAGTGACCACAATTTCTTGTTTTACAACAATGACAATGTAGTTTATAAACAGCTAATAGCGATTTTAGGCCACTTCGTATCCTACTATGACCAAGTATTCCCACTTTTTAGTTGTTATTTAAAACTAGACTTCATAGATTTCCTCCTTCTTCTCCTTCTTCTTCTTATCATTATTATCATTATTATTATTATTAATGGAGCCATTCCTTGCTAGTCTTAAATGAATGTTGGAGATCTGAGGAACGCCACAGCTAAGCACAAAACAGACTGAATATGAGCAAGTTCTCTCGTAACATAATGCCTATTCCCCTCCATTCCTCCAATTTCCTTACCTTCAAACAGCTTCTCGATTATTCTCTTCAGACTGAAATACCGAATTCGAATCCATACCACGACATGTAAATTGTTGTCTAAACCGAGAATGAAATTCGAAACATTTGTGTTAATGGGCTTGTAATGCGCCAAGCAATGCTGAAACGCCGAATTCCGTGAGCTCTGTGAAGTTACGCAACATTCAGCATGTTCATAACCTGGGTGGGTAGAACGCGTAGATATAGCGGAAAAGAACTGGCTGCACTCCCACAACCAAGCTCATGTGGGTCAGGGGATGAACTTGTACGATAAGGTCCAGATTTGGATGAGGAAATTGTGTATCAATCAATCAATCAATCAATACTGATCTGCATTTAGGGCAGTCGCCCAGGTGGCAGATTCCCTATCTGTTGCTTTCCTAGCCTTTTCCTAAATGATTTCAAAGAAATTGGAAATTTATTGAACATCTCCCTTGGTAAGTTATTCCAATCCCTGACTCCCCTTCCTATAAATGAATATTTGCCCCAGTTTGTCCTCTTGAATTCCAACTTTATCTTCATATTGTGATCTTTCATACTTTTATAAACGCCATTCAAACTTATTCGTCTACTAATGTCATTCCACGCCATCTCTCCGCTGACAGCTCGGAACATACCACTTAGTCGAGCAGCTCTTCTTCTTTCTCTCAGTTCTTCCCAACCCAAACATTGCAACATTTTTGTAACGCTACTCTTTTGTCGGAAATCACCCAGAACAAATCGAGCTGCTTTTCTTTGGATTTTTTCCAGTTCTTGAATCAGGTAATCCTGGTGAGCGTCCCATACACTGGAACCATACTCTAGTTGGGGTCTTACCAGAGACTTATATGCACTCTCCTTTACATCCTTACTACAACCCCTAAACACCCTCATAACCATGTGCAGAGATCGGTACCCTTTATTTACAATCCCATTTATGTGATTACCCCAGTGAAGATCTTTCCTTATATTAACACCTAGATACTTACAATGATCCCCAAAAGGAACTTTCACCCCATCAACGCAGTAATTAAAACTGAGAGGACTTTTCCTATTTGTGAAACTCACAACCTGACTTTTAACCCCGTTTATCATCATACCATTGCCTGCTGTCCATCTCACAACATTTTCGAGGTCACGTTGCAGTTGCTCACAATCTTGTAAATTATTTATCACTCTATAGAGAATAACATCATCCGCAAAAAGCCTTACCTCCGATTCCACTCCTTTACTCATATCATTTATATATATATAAGAAAACATAAAGGTCCAATAATACTGCCTTGAGGAATTCCCCTCTTAATTATTTCAGGGTCAGATAAAGCTTTGCCTACTCTAATTCTCTGAGATCTATTTTCTAGAAATGTAGCAATCCATTCAGTCACTCTTTTGTCTAGTCCAATTTCACTCATTTTTGCCAGTAGTCTCCCATGATCCACCCTATCAAATGCTTTAGACAGGTCAATCGCGATACAGTCCATTTGACCTCCAGAATCCAGGATATCTGCTATATCTTGTTGGAATCCTACAAGTTGAGCTTCAGTGAAATAACCCTTCCTAAAACCGAATTGCCTTCTATCGAACCAGTTATTAATTTCACAAACGTGTCTAATATAATCAGAAAGAATGCCTTCCCAAAGCTTACATACAATGCATGTCAAACTTACTGGCCTGTAATTTTCAGCTTTATGTCTATCACCCTTTCCTTTATACACCGGGGCTACAATAGCAACTCTCCATTCATATGGTATAGCTCCTCCGACCAAACAATAATCAAATAAGTACTTCAGATATGGTACTATATCCCAACCCATTGTCTTTAGTATATCCCCAGAAATCTGATCAATTCCAGCCGCTTTTCTAGTTTTCAACTTTTGTATCTTATTGTAAATGTCATTGTTATCATACGTAAATTTTATTACTTCTTTGACCTTAGTCTCCTCCTCTATCTCGACATCATCCTTGTAACCAACAATCTTTACATACTGCTGACTGAATACTTCTGCCTTTTGAAGATCATCACATACACACTCCCCTTGTTCATTAATTATTCCTGGAATGTCCTTCTTGGAACCTGTTTCTGCCTTAAAATACCTATACATACCTTTCCATTTATCACTAAAATTCGTATGACTGCCAATTATGCTTGCCATCATGTTATCCTTAGCTGCCTTCTTTGCTAGCTTCAATTTTCTAGTAAGTTCCTTCAATTTCTCCTTACTTCCACAGCCATTTCTAACTCTATTTCTTTCCAGTATGCACCTCCTTCTTAGTCTCTTTATTTCTCTATTATAATAAGGTGGGTCTTTACCATTCCTTACCACCCTTAATGGTACAAACCTGTTTTCGCATTCCTCAACAATTTCTTTAAACCCATCCCAGAGTCTGTTTACATTTTTATTTCCCTTTTTCCACCGATCATAGCTACTTTTTAGAAACTGCCTCATGCCTGCTTTATCAGCCATATGGTACTGCCTAACAGTCCTACTTTTAAGACCTTCCTTTCTATCACATTTATTTTTAACTACCACAAAAACAGCTTCATGATCACTAATACCATCTATTACTTCAGTTTTCCTATAGAGCTCATCTGGTTTTATCAGCACCACATCCAGGATATTTTTCCCTCTGGTTGGTTCCATCACTTTCTGAATCAGCTGTCCTTCCCATATTAACTTATTTGCCATTTGTTGGTCATGCTTCCTGTCGTTCGCATTTCCTTCCCAATTGACATCTGGCAAATTCAGATCTCCCGCTACAATCACATTTCTTTCCATGTCGTTTCCCACATAGCTGACTATCCTATCAAATAATTCCGAATCCGCGTCAGTGCTACCCTTTCCCGATCTGTACACTCCAAATATATCAAGTTGCCTATTATCTTTAGAAATGAGCCTTACACCTAGAATTTCATGTGTCTCATCTTTAACTTTTTCGTAGCTTACAAATTCTTCTTTCACCAGAATGAACACTCCCCCTCCCACCCTTCCTATCCTATCTCTACGATACACACTCCAGTGCCGTGAGAAAATTTCTGCATCCATTATATCATTTCTCAGCCATGATTCAACTCCTATTACAATATCTGGTAAATATATATCTATTAAATTACTTAATTCTATTCCTTTCCTTACAATACTTCTACAGTTCAACACTAACAATTTTATGTCATCCCTACTTGATTTCCAGTTCCCTGTTCCCTTATCACCGCTCCCTAGGCCATCCCGTTTCTCTGAATGTACCTCCCTATTACCCTTCCAAACAAATTTCCTAACTTATACGTACCACTGCGGTTTAAATGAATGCCATCTGAGCGCAGATCCCTATCTCCTACCCACCCATTAGGATCTAGAAATTTCACTCCCAGTTTCCCACATACCCACTCCATAGTCTTATTTAAATCCCCAATCACCCTCCAGTCAGTATCCCTTCTACACAATATTCCACTAATAACAATCTCCGCTTTCTTAAACTTCACCCGTGCTGCATTTACCAGATCCCACACATCTCCAACTATGTTGGTACTTATATCAGCTTGCCTTACATTGTTGGTACCAACGTGAAACACTACCACCTTCTGATTCCCCTCCTCCCTCTCTTCTACTTTCCTCAACATCTGCCTCAACCTAATTCCTGGATAACACTCTACCCTGGTACCCTTTCCTCCACACACTTTCCCCACGTGTCTAACGATGGAATCCCCCATGACCAGAGCCTCAACCCTACCCACCTCATTTGATCCCCTCCCCTCCTGGTCAGCCCTATCTTTCCTGATAGCTGCAGAAGCTACTTCCTCCTCCCTTTTCTCCTTCCCATGACCCTGTTCCACCTGTCTTTTCCCATCCTCTACTCTACATTTTCCTTTCCTACCTTTTCCCTTCCTCCTACTTCCACACATCTCAGCAACAGTTCCCTGTCCCTCATCTTCCCTCTGTTGTTCTACCTGGAGTGACTCGTATCGATTTCGCACAGACACCTGTCCTGAATTCTGATCCTGAATAGAGCCCTTAGCCTGCAATCTCCTTCCCCTTAGAACATTAGACCACCTGTCTTCTACAACTCCTCCATTTCCTTCCCCTCCCTCTTGTACACCTGCTGTAACCTGTACATTGTTTGAGGGAGTTCTATCTTCCTTCCTGTCTTCTGTGAGAATCCTAATTATCTCCCTCAAACTTTCCAACTCCTCCCTCATACCCCTCAATGCCTCGCCACATCCAACGTAAGTACACTCGCGCTCCTTAGCCATTCTTTAAGGGGGAAAAAATGAAATTAAAAATAAAATAACTTATTTGCCAAAAATAAATGAACGGAGGGATATATTGTCTGGGATAGTACACAACAATAAGGTAATTAATATACGACTACACTACAATACTACTTAGTCGTGCTCTATTTTCTTTATCCTACAACCCCTGACAGGATAAAAACTGCTGTTAATTACTGAATATCGAAAGTAATAGCCTACACAAGAACTACACAATTCCAAACTGCAATTAAGCCTATTCTAATTACAACAACAGTATTTTAGTAAGAGTTTCTACGGATACCTCTACTACACCAGTACTACAAAAATATTTTACAATAATAAAATAATCACACTAAATTCTAATCGGATATTACTCGTATACTACTGTACAGTACACTACAGTAATTTTAAACTACTTTCAGACGTATCCTAATTACGATACCGGTACCGTACCGTATGTCACTAAACTAAGCACAACAGAAATGAAATTTGCAAGAACTACTGTACTCAAAGATTACCAACGAAGCTAAATGCTTAGACAAATTATTATTGGTATTACGGTCTAATAGATACACACGAATATAGCAGGCAAGATACGGCACTATCTAAATGTACTGTATCTATACTACAGTGTATCTACACTACACTACACTGCGTTTGGTTAAATGCTTAAGTATCGAAAGGATTGCCGTACAGGAAGAAAAACACGAATATAATTGGCAAGATACTATCTAATATATTATACCTTATTTTCACTACAATTCTACTGAAATGTGGTTATGTGATTATTACAGCTGGTGGATTACTATTATTTTCCCTACTCCACGGGACGGAGAATGAAAGTGTCCTTAATTAGGCCTACTGAAAAATACGAGGTTGTCTACAGTAATTTCTCAAATATTTCTATCAAAACTATTACTACTACTCCAGGGACTTGAACTGCAATTTCTGGGATGTATGATCTTTATTATTATTAGCTAACCGCTCATAAATACTGAAAGATCGAGGGAGCGAAATATAGATTACGGATACTTTAACTACCTACTCAGAAGTACAAATGAATGGAATACAAGGTCAGCTGATTTTTATTTACTTGACTACACTACACCCTTTGTTCACGACTGTAGCCAACAATGCAATATTTGAATATGAGGAGCGACAATAATCAATAACAATACGACTGTTAACTATTACCGTGTAATCTCTTTAACTTCTTTTTAAATGGAAGTTTACAGGCCTATCGTGTTTTTTTTTAATGTAGTAAATTATTACCTTCGCGATAGTTTGAACGGATATCTATACGAAATAACGGAGAAGTTGCTGCAGAAGTTACGGTACTATTCCTTATGATAATCTGCCTTTGTAAGTATAACCAACGAACCTACAGATATTTACAAATATTTTTAAAGTTAATATTATTACCTAAAGTATTTCCTAAACCTAAATTCGAAACAAGGTACACCTAGCTAGCCTACTTAACCTAGAAAACGTAATTTACTGAAGACCAACTGAATTACTTGTTACAAAATTTAAATAAATATCACTACTCCCAATTTCTACCAACAAGCACTAAACACCACTATATAAACAGCACTAAATGTATCACATATACACAAAATTTAGCTATTTCAATACGTTTTCACTACTTTATCACTACAATAATGCAAGAACTCTCTCAACAGCCAACCGTTCTCAAGCGCATCCAACAATCAGTACTGTAATCGCTAAACGAGGGATAAAGTAACTGCCGATGAGGATATGTACAAAATACAATACTGTATGCCAGGAAAGTGTATAGAGAGTGAGGGGTCGTGATAGCCAAGTGGAGCGGGCATTGGACTCTGGCTCTGGCCAATACTTGTAGGATTTTTGAAATGTATTGCAACTTCCTTGTGGTTCGGATTCCACATGAAACTGGAAGTCCCACGGCAATTTCCAAACAAAACCCAAACCCAACTGGATGTCCTACGGTAAATACCACAATATCTAAATTCAAATTCTCCTTAAATCATCACCTCACGTCGAACCACCATACACCCCTTGGCCACGGAGAGGGTGTCAAACTGTAGGTGGCCCACTCCACCCCAATGGGATGAAGAATACATTATTTTAATTTATTTTATCAAAATCTACATAAAACTTGCTTGCTACACAGTAAATATTTATAACAATTCTATTAGGTCTATATCATCATCTTTCTTGTCGATTTTATGGTGATAATGGAAACTGTTTATTGATGGTGTTCAAGAAGGAAACGAGAGAGAAACACTGAGAAATAAAGAAAGGAAAAGAAAGAAAGAAAGAAAGAAAGAAAGAAAGAAAGAAAGAAAGAAAGAAAGAAAGAAAGAAAGAAAGAGTAATTATTAGCGTTGCTTTATTCTCTGAATAATATTATAACTAGCAAGGTACTCGTGCTTCGCTACGATATTATAATGAAACTTATAATTGAATGCTTAACGTTTTATATATAATCCGCCGAAATTCGCGATCTAACTTGTTTTCTGAGAGAATCCGCCAACATTCGTTGACACGTTTTCTGAGAGATTACGGCAAAGTTCCTCCCGTTTTTCAATCTTTCTTTCCAGCAATCGATTTCGTACTTCCCGGGCTAGGTCCAGGTATTCCACCCGGCCAGTTGGGTCCCTTAATCTTTGCCATGTTTTCCTATAAGCATTTTATTATGGATCAAATCCTTGAGGAGATCCGGCGTGGTGTCGTCTTCGGTGCCTTGGCACTACTGAACCTGCGGCTGGACTGCAGTCGTAGTCATTACACGGCCAGGACCCGTTTCCAGCGCGGTCGGCACATTTTGACGACGGTCCAGAATATTATTATTATTATTATTATTATTATTATTATTATTATTATTATTATTATTATTATTATTATTAATATTATTATTATTATTATTATTATTATTATTATTATTATTATTATTATTATTATTATTATTATTATTATTATTATTATTATTATTATTGATGGTCTGGAACCCACAGCAAGATGCAAGACCGTAACTTGGCGGTAAATTATATCCTCTGACACTGTCATTGCTGACAAGGTGACCAGCACCTTCGTCGCGCGTAGGAAAGTGGCGAGATTTCTGGCGACACGAATGATATACTTCCGTGAATTATTGACCATATTATAGAGGTGAACAATTGCACGGTCAATATCATTCATATCGTTTATTTCAAATGTTTTTAAATTTTTATTTAGATGCCAGGAGAATCTACTGTAATCTAAATTTATGTACTACAAAGGAAAAGATGGTTCTTGAAAACGAACCCAGGAAAGATAAAAAATGAACAGTTTATGATCAGAATAAGTACATTATAACAGTAAAATCAATTGGTCGCAACTCCTCTTGCACCCCACTGCCGTTAATTTGATTTAACCCCCTCCCAAAAAAAAAGAATAAGGCGCGTTTCCTTATGTTTAAAGGAGATTTCAGGTCTGTTACTTTCAGTTCTGAGAGATAAGTATCCCCATAAAGAGAATTCACATTTTTTACTTCCTTTCACAACCCCCCCCCCCCGCCCCTTTAAGTAAATTTCCCGTTAAAATTACTTGTCTCTTTATTGGTAAAAGATCTCCTAAATACCAATTATCACGACTCTAACATCTTCGGTCTTTGAGATATGTGTCCACATAAAAGGAATTCAACTCCTTTTCACACCCGCCCCCCAAAATGTATCGCCCAAAACGCTTTTTTCTTTGTTTTTAATGGAGATCCAAATATCAATTTTTACGCCTGTAACAACTTCAGTTTTTATTAGATGTACGTATCCTCATACAATTAATTCAATTAATTTTTCAATTTTTCACCTCCCCCCCCCCCCCCCGTCTTCATTGGATTTTCCGAGAATACGTGTTTGTTTAATTTTAAAGCAGATTCCAAATACCAATTTTCATGTCTGCAAAATCTTTCGTTTTTGAGATACTAGTATCCTCATACAAATAATTCAACTAATTTTTCAATTTCCCTCCCACCTTTAGGTGGATTTCCGAAAAGAAAAAAAACGTATTCCTTTATTTTTAAAGGAAATTCCGAATACCAATTTCACGTCTGTAACATCTTCAGCTTTTGAGATATCAGTATCCTAATTAAAAGAATTCAACCACATTTTCGGTCACTTTTACCCCTCCACCCAAGTGGATATTCAGAAAACAGAAAATACATGTTTCTTTATTTTCAATAGAGATAAAAAATACTATTTTTCACTTCGGTAACATGTTATGTTTTTGAGATATACTGTAGAAATGCTCATTTTAAAATTTCACCCCCTTTTTAGTTTCCCTTAAGTGGAGTTTCCAAAAACAAATCACCTATGTTTCTTTACTTTTACAGGAGATTCCAAATACCAATTTTTACGTCTGAAAGACACTACGTTTCTGAGATATACTATAGATATATTCTTTCTAAAAATTCACCCTAATTTGTCACTAGAGTTTAACCCCCATTAATTAGATTTTCCAAAAACAAAAAAATATGTGTTTCTTTATTTTCAAAGTAGATCCCAAATACCAATTTTCAGGTCTGTAATATCTTCTGTTTCTGAGATATAAGTATCCTCATTTAAGGCATTCAACCCATTTTTTACCCCATTTCACCCTCCTACTGGGATTTTCCGAAAACAAAAAATATGTGTTTCTTTATTTTTAAAGGGATTCTAAATACCAATTTTTACATATAAACTTTAAAAGTTTAGAGATATAGATACACTCATTTTAAAAATTCACCGCCTTTTCACCCCCCATTAATTGGATTTTCCTAAAACAAAAATACATGTTTCTTTATTTTTAAAGGAGATCCCAAACACCAATTTTCAGGTCTGTAATATCTTCAGTTTCTGAGATATTACTACTCTCATTAAAGGCATTCAACCTCTTTTTCACCCCCTTTTCACCCCTCCTATTGGGATTTTCCGAAAACAGAAAAATACGTGTTCCTTTATTTTTAATGAAGATTCTTAACACCAATTTTAACATCTGTTAACTTTTTCAAAGTTTTGAGATATAGATACACTCATTTTAAGAATTCACCCCCCTTTTCACCCTCCCATTAATTTTGATTTTCCAAGAACAAAAAAAAATACGTGTCTCTTTATTTTTAGAAGAGATCAAAAGTACCAAATTTCAGGTGTGTAATATCTGCAGTTTTCTGAGATATAAGTATCCTCATTGAAGGCATTCAACCTATTTTTCACACCTTTTTCACCCCTCCTGTTGGGATTTTCCGAAAACCAAAAAATACGTGTTTCCTTATTTTTAAAGGAGATTCTAAATACCCATTTTTAGATGTGCAAACTTTTAAAGTTTTGAGATATAGATGCACTCATTTTGAAATTTCGCCCCCTTTCACCCCCTTAGCGACGGAATATCCAAAAATCCTCTCTTAGCGAGCACCTACATTGTACTATAAATGTGTTCTCAAAATTTCATTTCATTATGTCCGCTAGTTTTGGCTCGGCGATGATGAATCAGTCAGTCAGTCAGTCAGTCAGTCAGTCAGTCAGTCAGTCAGTCAGTCAGTCAGTCAGTCAGTCAGTCAGGACAAGTTATTATATATATAGACTAGCAAGGTACCCGTGCTTCGCTACGGTATGATATTGAACTTTATAATTGATTGCTTAACGTTTTATATATAATCCGCCAAAATTCGCGATCTGACTCGTTTCTGAAAGTTTACGGCAATGTTCCTCCCGTTTTTCAATCTTTCCTTCAAGCAATCGATTTCGTACTTCCCGGGCTAGGTCCAGGTAATCCACCCGGTCAGTTGGGTCCCTAAATCTTTGCCATTTTTCCTATAAACATTTTTAATATGGATCAAAACCTTGAGGAGATCCAGCGTGGTGTCGTCTTGGGTGCCTTGGCGGTACTGATCCAGCGGCCGGCCTGCATTCATAGTCATTACCCGTCCAGGAACCGTTCCCAGCGCGGTCCGCACAGTTTGACGACGGTCCAGAACATTATTATTATTATTATTATTATTATTATTATTATTATTATTATTATTATTATTATTATTATTATTATTATTATTATTATTATTATTCTGGACCGCACAGCAAGATGAAAGACAGCTACTTGGCGGTAAATTACATCTGCTGCCATTGACATTGCTGACAATGTGACCAGCACCACTGTCGCGCGTGGGCAACTGTGCGGGATTTCTGGTGATACGAATGACATACTTCCGTGCATTATTGACCTTATTACAGAGGTGAACAATTGCATGGTCAATCGCATTCCTACCTTTTATTTCAAAAGTGTTTAAATTTTTATTTATATGCAAGGAGTATCTACTGTAATCTAAAAACGTTCTCCAAAGGAAAAGATGGCTCGTGAAAATGAACCCAGGAAAGATTAAAAATGATCGCTTTATGATGAGAATAAGTACATTGAAAATTCACAGCCTGTTTGCAGTCATTCGACCGGGTCAGGAATGGAATGAATAAAGCCCCCATCTAGCGGCGAGGATAGGAATTATGCCGGCTGCCGAAGCCTGTCGCACTCCTCTGGAGCAATGATTAATGAATGACAAATGAAATGAAATGATATTGGAGAGTGTTGCTGGAATGAATGATGACGGCGAAAACCGGACAATTCGGATAAAATCCTGTCCAGCCTCCGCTTTGTCCACCACATATCTCACATCTAGTGACCGGGATTTGAACCACGGACCCCAGCGGTGAGAGACCGGCGCGCTGGCCGCCTGAGCCTGAGCCATGGAGGATCCTTATAAGTACATTCTGAACAGTAAAATCAATTGGTCTCACCTCCTTTTTCACCCCACCGCAATTAAGTTGGTTCCTTCCCCCCCCCCAAAAAAGAAGAAGGCGTGTTTCTTTAATTTTAAAGGAGATTCCAAATACCAATGTTCACGTACGTTACCTTCAGTTTTGAGATATAAGTATCCCTATATAAATAATTCACATTTTTTCAATTCCTTTCAAATTCCCCCCCCCCCCCCGGTAAGTGAATTTTCCGGGGAAAAATACTTCTTTCTTAATAGTACAGGATCTTCTAAAAACCAATTATCACGACTCTAACATCTTCAATTTTTGAGGTATGTGTCCAAATGAAAGGAATTCAACACCTTTTCACTCCCGCCCCCCAAGATGTTTCCCCGCCCTTCGAAACGCGTTTTTTTTTTTTTTTTTTTTTTTTTTTTCTAAAGAAGATCCAAACACCAATTTTTACGTCTGTAACAACTTAAGCTTTTATTAGATGTAAGTATCCTCATACAATTAATTAAATTCATTTTTCAGTCCTTTCACCTCCCTCCCCTCCCATTCGTTGGAGATTCCGATAATACGTGCTTCTTTACTTTCAAAGCAGATTCCAAATACCTAGTTTCATTTCTGTAACATCTTCAGTTTTTGAAATATCAGTATCCTAATTAAAAGAATTCAACCACATTTTCGGTCACTTTTACCCCCCACCCAAGTGGTTTTTCCGAAAACTAAAAGTACACGTTTCTTTATTTTTAATAGAGAAAAAATGCCATTTTTCACTTCTGTAACATGTTAAGTTTTGAGATATACTGTAGAAATTCTCATTTTAAAATTCCACCTCCTTCTTAGTTCCCCTTAAGTGGAATTTCCAAAAACAAATCACCTATGTTTCTTTACCTTAACAGGAGATTCCAAATACCAGTTTTTACGTCTGTAACATTTTACGTTTCTGAGATATACTATAGATATAGTCTTTCTAAAAATTCACCCCTATTTGTCACTGCTGTTTAACCCCCATTAATTGGATATTTCAAAAACAAAAGTACGTGTTTCTTTATTTTTGAAGGATATCGCATATACCAGTTTTCAGGTCTGTATTATCTGCAGTTTCTGAGATATAATTATCCTCATTAATGGCATTCAACCCCTTATTCACACTTTTTCACCCCTCCTATTGGGATTTAAGAAAACAAAAAAATACGTGTTCCTTAATTTTGAAAGGAGATTCTAAGCATTTATTTTTATATCTGCAAACTTTTAAAGTTTTGAGATATAGATACACTCATTTTAAAACTCCATCCCCCTTCACCCCCCCCCCCACTATTTGGAATTTCAAAAAAAATGCATGTTTCTTTATTTTTAAAGGAGATCCTAAATACATTTTTATACCTGTAAACTTTTAAAGTTTTTAGATATCGATACACTCATTTTAAACATTCATCCCCCTCTTCACCCCCATTACTTGGATTTTCCAGAAATAAAAATAGGTTTTTCTTAATTCTTAAAGGAGATACCAAAAACCAATTTTCAGGTCTGTAATATCTACAGTTTCTGAGATATAAGTATCCTCATTAAGGACATTCAACCCCTTTTTCAGCCCTCCTATTGGGATTTTCCGAAAACAAAAAATGCGTGATTTTTGTTTTTAAAGGATATTCTAAATACCAATTTTAACATCTGTAAACTTTAAAAGTTTTTAGATATAGATACACTCATTTTTTAAATTAACCCCCCCTTTTCAGCCCACATTACTTGGATTTTCCAAAAACAAAAAGTACGTGTTTCTTTATTTTTAAAGGAGATCCGAAATATCAATTTTCATGCCTGTAATATCTTCAGTTTCTGATATATAAGTTGCCTCATTAAAGGCATTCAACCCATTATTCACCCTTTTACACCCTTCCTATTGGGATTTTCCGAAAACAAAAGAATACGTGTTTCTTTATTTTTAAAGGAGATTCTAAATACCAATTTTCACATCTATAACCTTAAAAAGTTTTGAGATATAGATACACTCATTTTTAAAAATCACCCCCTTTTCGCCCCCCCCATTAATATGATTTTCCAAACAAAAAAATACGTGTTTCTTTATTTTTAAAGGAGATTATAAATACCAATTTTCACATCTATAACCTTTAAAAGTTTTGAGATATAGATACACTCATTTTAAAATTTTACCCCCCTTTTCACCCTCCCCTTAATTGGATTTTCCGGAAACAAAAAAGTACGTGTTTCTTTATTTTTAAAGGAGATCCCAAACACCAATTTTCAGGTCTGTAATGTCTTCAGTTTCTGAGATGTAAGTAGCCTCATTCAAGGCATTCAACCCATTTTTCACCCCTTTTCACCCCTCCTATAGCGATTTTTGAAAACAAAAAAAATACATGTTTCTTCATTTTTAATGAAGATTCTAAATACCAATTTTTACATCTGCAAACTTTAAAAGTTTGGAGGTATAGATTCACTCATTTTAAAAATTAACCCCTTTTCACCCTCCCATTAATTGGATTTTCCAAAAACAAAAAAAGTACGTGTTTCTTTATTTTTAAAAGTGATAAAATGTACCAATTTTCAGGTCTGTAATGTCATCAGTTTCTGAGATATAAGTACCGGTATCCTGATTAAATTCATTCAACCCATTTTCCCCCATTTTTCACCATTTTTCACCCCTCCTATTGGGATTTTCTGAAAACAAAAAATACGTGTTTCCTTATTTCTAAGGGAGATTCTAAATACCAATTTTTACATCTGTAAACTTTTAAAGTTGTGAGATATAGAAACAATCATTTTAAAATTTCACCCCCTTTTTCACCCCCTTAGCGAAGGAATATCCAAAAATCCTCTCTTAGCGAGCACCTACATCTTAATATGAATATATATCCAAAATTTCATTTCTTTATGTCCAGTAGTTTTGGCTCGGCGATGATGAATCAGTCAGTCAGTCAGTCAGTCAGGACAAGTTATTTTATATATACAGTCATAGGAAAAAGTATTCGTACACTTAATACTGAAACAAAAAATACTTTATTTAGTACACTTATTGCCATGTACGTTGTATAACATAAATAGGTTAGCTTTCTGTACACTATGTAAAGACATATACACCATAAAACATACAATTGATGGACGTCCCTGCCATTAATACATAAATAAATGAAAATGCCTTGATTTCATACTCATAAAAAGTATTCGTACAGTCCGGTTTTACTTTCATTCCCCACTGATTTTAGTGCATATTTAGTATTTGTTGGCAATCCTTTTGATTTTACAATGGCCTCAAGTCGCCTAGGCATTGAATGAACTAGCTTGGGGGTGAAGGTGGGGTCAATCTTACCCCATTCTTCCAAGAGAGCCATTTTCAAAGCTGGCTTTGATGAAATATTTCTTGTGCCCAGTCTCTCTTTACGATAATCCCGCATTCATATTCGGGATTGGTGGGGGGGGGGGGGTTCCATATATGAGGATGTGTTTTATAAAATCCACTCCACAGTCGTGTATCCAGGGCCGTATGGTTTGGATCATTATCCTGCATGACTACATAATCACCCAGAAGTCCCATTTTTTCGGCACTAGATACTAGACGTTTCTTCAAAACTTCAATACAATATTTACGGTCCACCTTTCCATCTATGAATTCTAAGGAACCTACTTCAGCTGAGCTCATGCACCCCCAAACCATTACGCAACCTCCACCATGCTTCACTGAAGGAAGAAGATTTTTTCTTCGAGCTCTGTGTTCTTTTTCCTCCGCCCCTTTTTTGCAATGTTCTTGAAAAGTAGTGAATTTTTTCTTTCATCCGTAAATATAACTGGATACCATAATTCTAGAGAAGCATGTTTGTAGTCTGTAGCATATTGTAGTCTTTTTTTCCTGTTTGCTGGGGTAATTCAAGGTTTTCGCCTGGCATTTCTACAATTATAATCATTCGTATATAAAACCTTTTGAATTATGGAAGCACAGATATGAAGTTTTAAATCATTTCCTAGTTCAGACCTCAGTTTTGCAGCACTGATTCTAGGATTTTACTTAAGTTTCCTGAAGTTTAGTCTTTCAGTTCGTTCGTCTAGTGTGCAAAGACGTCTACATCTACGTGCATTTTTGAAAGATTTTCTCTCACCATACCTGTCAATAATTCCCTGAATTGTAGATCTTGGTCTCTTCACAAATTTAGATATTTCCGAGAGAGATTTACAGGAATTATGAGCCCGAATTATAATCATTCTCCCTTCTTCTGTTGTTTCTTTCATTTTGCGGTCCATCTTACTGATAGACTTTATCACTTGTTGTTTACAACGATTGAAGCAAAACTGACTTGGTAAAAGACGTGACCTTTACTGCTTACCTGCGTTGCAAGTGATGTCATCAAGGTTTTTGATCTGAAGATTTTACACCTGTACGAATACTTTTTATGCGTCTATATTTCGAAATTATTGGATGATATGCTTGTTAAAACAAACATTTCCAAAGTACTATTGTTATTTCCGGTACGTATTCATAGTCATGTTTCGTGTAATACCGAAATATAGGAAAGTGATGAAATTTCTAGCGGCCTATGGACAATGCGTCAATTACAAACGACAATATTGCTTAACGTTTAAGATGTACGTATACTTTTTCCTATGACTGTATATATATAGACTAGCAAGGTACCCGTGCTTCGCTACGGTATTATACTGAAATTTGTAATTGAATGCTTATTGTTTTAGATATATAATCCGCCGAAATTCGCGGTCTGACACGTTTTCAGCGAGAATCCACCAATATTCCCGATCTGACTCGTTTTCTATTAGATTACGCCACGTTTCCTCCCATTTTTCAATCTTCCTTTCCAGCAATCGATTTCGTACTTCCCGGGCTAGGCTCAGGTATTCTTCCCGGTCAGTTGGGTCCGTAAATCTTTGCCAGACCGTATTTTATTTTAATCATTTTTAATCTGGATAAAATCCTTCAGGAGATCCGGCGTGGTGTCATATTGGGTGCCTTGGCGGCACGGAACCCGCGGCCGGACTGCAATCTAAGTCAGTACCCGTCCAGGAGCCGTTTCCAGCGCGGTCCGCACATTTGACGACGGTCCGGAACATTATTATTATTATTATTATTATTATTATTATTATTATTATTATTATTAATGTTATTCTTCTTCTTCTTCTTCTTCTTCTTCTTCTTCTTCTTATTATTATTATTATGTGTTGCTGGGATGAATGATGACAGGGAAAACCGGAGTATCCGGAGAAAAACCTATCCCGCCTCCGTTTTGTCCAGCACGAATGTCACATGGAGTGACCGGGATTTGAACCACGGAACCCCAGGTGTGAGAGGCCGGCGCGCTGCCGCCTGAGCAACGGAGGATCCTTATAAGTACATTAAGAACAGTAAAATCAATTGGTCTCACCTCCTTTTACACCCCAACGCCGTTAGTTTTTACTGCCAACCCCCCCCCCCCCAAATTAAAAGAACGCGTGTTTCTTTATGTTTAAGGGAGATTCCAAACACCAATGTTCACGTCTATTACCTTCAGTTTTGAGATATAAGTATCCCCATAAATATAATTTACTTTTGTCACTTCATTTCAAACTACTCCCCCCCCCCCCTTAGTGAATTTTCCCGCAAAAAATACTTGTTTCTTTAATAGTGAAGGATCTTCTAAATACCAATTATCACGACTCTAACTTCTTCACTTTTTGATTTATGTGTCCTCATGAAAGGAATTCAACTCCTTTACACTCCCGCCCCCCAAGATGGTTTCCCCCCCAAAACGCGTTTTTCTTCGTTTTTAAAGGAGATCCAAATACGAATTTTCACATCTGTAACAACTTTAGTTTTTATTAGATGTATATATTCTCATACAATTAAAGTCAATTAATTTTTCAATTCTTTCACCCCCTCCCCCCGCTTCATTGGATTTTCCGAGAATACGTGTTTCTTTACTTTTAAAGCAGATTGCAAATATCAAATTTCACGTCTGTAACATCTTCATTTTTAAGATATCAGTAGCCTAATTAAAAAATTCAACACCATGTTCAGTCACTTTCACCCCCCTCCACCCAAGTGGTATTTCCGAAAATTAAAAATACACGTTTCTTTAGGTTTAATAGAGATAAAAATACCATTTTTCACTTCTGTAACATGTTAAGTTTTTTAGATATACTGTAAAAATTCTCATTTTAAAATTTCACCGTTTTTGGGTTCCCCTTAAATGGAGTTTCCAAAAACAAATCACCTACGTTTCTTTACATTTACAGGAGATTCCAAACACCCACTTTTTACGTCTGTAACATTTTACGTTTCCAAGATAATCTTTCAAAAATTTACCCAAATTTGTCACTTCTGTTTAACCGCCATTAATAGGATTTTCCAAAAACTAAAAAAATACGTGTTTCTTTATTTTTAAAGGAGATCCCATATACAAATTTTCAGTTCTGTAATATCTTCCGTTTCTGTGATATATGTATCCTCATTAAAGGCATTCAACCCATTTTTCACCCTTTTACACCCCTCCTATTGGGATTTGCAGGAAACAAAAAAATACGTGTTCTTTTATTTTTAGAGGAGATTCTAACTACCAATTTTTACATCTGTAAATTTTAACGTTTAAGATGTAGACACATTCATTTTAAAAAATTCACCCCCCCTTTTCACCCCTCAATATTTGGATTTTCCAAAAACGAAAAAATCCGTGTTTCTTTACATTTAAAGTAGATCCCAAATACCAATTTTCAGGTCTGTAATATCTTCAGGTTCTGAAATATAAGTAGCCTCATTAAAGGCATTCAACCCATTATTCGCCCTTTTACACCCTTCCTATTGGGATTTTCCGAAAACAAAAGAATACGTGTTTCTTTATTTTTAAAGGAGATTCTAAATACCAATTTTTACATCTATAAACTGTAACAGTTTTGAGATATAGATACACTCATTTTAAAAAATCACCCCCTTTTCACCCCCCCCCCATTAACTGGATTTTCCAAAAACAAAAAAATACGTGTTTCTTTATTTTGAAAGGAGATCCCAAACACCAATTTTCAGGTCTGTAATATCCTCAGTTTCTGAAATATAAGTAGCCTCATCAAAGGCATACAACCCCTTTTTCACCCCTTTTCACCCCTCCTATTGCGATTTTCCGAAAACAAAAAAATAATTGTTTCTTTATGTTTAATGAAGATTCTAAATACCAATTTTTACATCTGCAAACTTTAAAAGTTTGGAGATATAGATTCACTCATTTTAAAAATTCACCCCCTTTTCACCCTCCCATTAATTGGATTTTCCAAAAACCAAAAAATACGTGTTTCTTTATTTTTAAAAGAGATCAAAAGTACCAATTTTGAGGTCTGTAGTATCTTCAGTTTCTGAGATATAAGTACTGGTATCCTGATTAAGGGCATTCAACCCATTTTCCCCATTTTCACCCCTTTTCACCCCTCCTATTGGGATTTTCTGAAAACAAAAAAATACGTGTTTCCTTATTTTTAAAGAATATTCTAAGTACCAATTTATACATCTGTAAACTTTTAAACTTTCGAGATATAGACACACTCATTTTAAAATTTCACCCCTCTTTTCACCCCCTTAGCGAAGGAATATCCAAAAATCCTCTCTTAGCGAGCACCTACATCTTAATATGAATATATCCCCAAAATTTCACTTCTTTACGTCCAGTAGTTTAAGCTCTGCGATGATGAATCAGTCAGTCAGTCAGTCAGTCAGTCAGGACAAGTTATTTTATATATATAGATTATCCAACGACCGTGCGTATGTTTTGAGAACTCCCAGAATTAAAGTTAATAACCCCACGGGAGGGACTTTTTATATCCAAGAAAGGAATTAGCCAGGGTGAATACGCATATGAGCACACGGTATAGGCTAATGAAGATAGGTGTAAGATTCAAATACTTCAACGATCTCATAACATACGAACATGTCCACGGTATTATGGAACGTTACCGAAGTGAAATGTAGTGTTTTAACAGCACCGCCACCTTTCTCTCAAATGATCTCCAGATATTGTTCTTTTTCGCTGGAGGAGCGAATCAACCGTGTTCCCCTGTGACATAAACAGCTCATTAATACTGTTACCCTGCCAAGTCGACTGAAGATGACTACAAGATATTGGAATTCCACTTCATCAAAGTGATTACATCCCTGATGTCTGGTTTTCTCGACCGAGTCTGCAGCCTCTTGTATCAGACAGCCCATTACAGATATGAGTAAATCACGCTCTACACCTCAGCCTAGGATTAAAATCCTTCCTTAGAAATGAAACCTGGACCTCCGGATAAGAGGCATATACGCTACGCGTACACCACGAGACTGACCAAAATGTCGAAATAATTAGCAGATTAACTGACGGGGAAAATTGAAAATTCGAGGCTTCCCCAAGATTGAAGTTGTACGAAAGATAGATACTCGTAGACAATTCATTAAAAGCGAAAGTTAGAAAGTCTGTAATCTTATACCATGAACGCATGAAGGATCATGAGTTGATGAACTGTAGGTAAGAAATAAAATATTGAAGATACGAGTGAAAGTACTGCTAGACTCAATGAGTACTAGGACGTTTAATGTAGCTAGCACGAGGTTGATTCCTGATTTGACCATCCAAAGGTTAGCGAGTTGGTTGAAATCAAACTTATGCAACATAATTTCAAACTGAAACGGGTTGAATTGCCATAGATAACGTAGTTTTGACAGTAATAATGGGATGTGACCTGCAAAGTAGGGCACATAATCTCATACGTGCTCATCATCGTTTAATAACTCAGTGACAATTTAAGAAATGAATTAAATAAATAAATTCATTACATGGTTAAATCAACCTTTCAACGACAATAACATCAAGGAAACTTGAGGACTGTACCTTAGAAGAGCAGTATCTGCTTGTTTTCCAACCACCCTAAATATTTTTCAAACGTCAGTCAGACCGTAGATAATAATAATAATACAAAACGAAGGAAACAGCGAAGGTCCAAGAGCACTGCTTTGTCGGTCACGACAGGTGACAGATAACCATGACGGCGTTGTGTCTAATATTATTAACCTCAATAATTGATTATGTAAGAAATAGGCAACAAAAATCAGTGATAACATAATTCAGAGATACTGTGGCGTAGACAGGTATGGTTCACAGGATCGAAAGCTTTCAAAGTATCTACGAGGAGAACATACGTGATTTAGTTGCAATGGCGTATGTTGCGTAACTATGTGAACTGACCAGGTTTACCAGATATGAACTAACAGGTTGGAATTCATACTGATTGGCTGAGATATGGGGCGAGGTAAAAACTAGGAGAACTTCGCAAATATTGTTTCAAAGGTAAAAAGGAGAGCATGGAGAGAATATAAATTATAAGAAGAAAACATTCACACTTACCTACCTACCTACATATCAGACTCTGTCGTGGGTTAGAACCTTCAGTGTCGTGGGCTATCTTGCATGTAGTGATTTACTCCGATCATTACCTTACAAGAGGTTTTCACAATGCCCACCCATGCCATACTGCAGGCTTATGATGGACGTCACATGGAGCTGCAAACACACTCGAATATGTCTGGTATTGTTCGTATTGTGTCAAAGTACCTTACAATTCTTCCGTGAAGTGTTGCTTCATCCTCCACAACAGCCGCGCACACAAAAGACATCGCTTAAACCACACAAATCAATCCAGTGAGTTTAGATCAGGTGATCGTGGAGGCCAAGAAAGTTCGAATTTTTGGACCCATGTTTATATACACCCTTTTCCTATCTCTGTGTGCGAGGAATTCAACGCTGAAATAGTGCCGTGTATTTTTGAAACACTCTGTATACAGTTATCAGTAACACTTATGTTTGTTATTTATTTAAAAGTGTCAGCTACTCATAGACAATATGGGCTGCAAAAAAACAAAATATTCTAAATCTAAAACTTTTAATTAAACACATAACAATAACTCTAAAACTACAAAATAGTTCGTAAGATAACAATCAACACCACAATACATTTAAAAAATATATATTTGATACATAATCAAGAGGTAATAAAAATCCTAAAGGCAGACATTCAAAAAGTACCCGGCCAGCGCGTGGAGTAATTTCATATCAAGGAATGTTATCTGACCTATTTATAACGAATGCTGCCTAACAGGACGGGTCCTCTAGTAATTCTGTCATGTTACACGAGAATAAAAATGAACTGAAAAGATTAACGGGAACATCTCAAGCCTGATGCCATTAATGTTTCGGTCCCGCTAGCGTCGTTTATATCCTAGTCAGTTGTGTATAACTCCAGTTATAAAGTGATCAGAAATCTCATCTTCATGTGAAACTGGCATTTCAGCACTAATAAAAAGGTCCAGTTCTGGTCCTGGTGAACGTTTACGCCCTGATATTCATATGACTTATAGACTATGCATTGTTGATTAAACAACTTTTGTTTTCACATTTTACCGAGCGAGTTGGCCGTGCGTTCAGGGCGCGGAGCTGTGAGCTTGCATTCGGGAGATAGTGGGTTCGAACCCGACTGTCGGCAGCCCTAAAAATGGTTTTCCGTAGTTGCCCATTTTCACACCAGGCAAATGCTGGGGCTGTATCTTAATTAATATCGCGGTTGTCCTTCCTATCCCATCGCCACCAAAAGACTCAACTGTAAAGCAACTTGCGAAAGCAAAGCAAAGTCATCTCCGTACAGGCCATGAAGGAACTTGGAGGGGTGGAAGGTAAAGGCTCGGCACGTGATGGGGTAGAGTGGTTAGCTCTACGCCCGGCCGCCTTTGCCCCCAGGAATTAACCTGGTACTCATTTTTGTGTAGGCTGAGTGAACCTCAGGGCCATATGCACAAACGAAAGTGGAAATCTCGTTTCTTAAATTTTTACGACTTCCTGACGGGGATTCGAACCCACGTCCTTCCGGGCGAACCGAGCACGCCTTTACCGCCTCGGCCAGGCAGCCTCTAAATCAACTTGCAAAAGAATAAAATAATAATGAACCTTATGACTTGTGGGAATATATATCTCCAGAAATCAAAAGTGGTCGACTGAAAATCCTAAGTGCATGGACGACCGGAAAGATGATGATGATGCTAATTGTTTTAAGGGGCCTAACATCGAAGGTCATCGGCCCAGGACCGGAAAGAGAGAACACATTATTAAAGAGATTTATTGGCTACTTTATACAGGGATGTGTGTCTACACATTGTCAGGATAACTCATCGATAAATTAATCGAATTGATTTCTAATGACACAATGCCTACGTGCTATGAATACCATGCGAGAAAAACTGCTTGTATTTTACGGCAAACCAATCGTCGAGTCATTTTCCAACTTCCTCGAAATTGCTGAAGTAGGCCTACTATGCGAGTGCGAGCCCCATTGATGCGAAGAGGTGATAGTCAGATGGCGCCAGGTCGGGTAAGGACGGCGGGTGCGGAAGAATGTCCCATCCAAGTAATTTGAAGGCGTCTTTCACTGGTTTTGCTGTGTGAGACGCTGCATTGTCGTGTAACAGAATCACTTTTCTATGTCTTCTGGCCCATTCCGGTTGTCTTTCGATCAATGCGTGATTTAAATTAATAATTTGTTGGCGATAGCGTTGTTTTGCCGGGCTTCAAGACTTCATAATACACAATACCGCTCTGGTCTCACCAGACACAAAGTGTGGTCTTCTTGCGAAGTGATTTGGACCTGATGTTGAAGGACCTGTTTCGTCAGATGACAGCCACAACTTTCTCCACTTCGGGTTTTCAAAATAAATCCATGTTTCGTCACCCGTCACAATTCGGTACAGAAATGATTATCTTTCGTGGCGTTGAAGCAGGATTTCACAAGTGCCTTTGCGATTTTCCATTTTCCGTTCATTAAAATCGTGTTGGACCCATTTACTGAGTTTATTCATCTTCTCCATTGCTCGTAAACGTCTGCTGATTGTTTCTTGTGACACATTTAATGCTTGTGCCAACTGCTGTTGAATTTGAGTTGGGTCATCATCCAGAGCGCGCACTGCCTTTCCCATTGAAATCATCTCGTTTAAATTGTCGAAACCATATCTCACATGTTATAATCGATGGAGCGTATTCATCATATGTTTCTACCAGCAAACGATGACTTTCCACAGGCTTTTACTTTTGACTAAATAAGAAAAGCAACGCGTGCCGCAAATGTTCTTTTTTCAGGCACAAACGTCGACAAGATCACTGAATGATACAACACTGACGCTAGCGTTTGGTGGACTCAACTTGTGTGTGTTGGTAGGTTAATGTCAGACGAACAAGCTGACCTATGTGTCAAATTCATACGCTGCGTACTGTTCGCTGGCGCCATCTCTCAGTGAAACCGGAAAAGACTTATGCATACACCTGGTATGACATTATAACATAGAACGTGATGACGGCAAACGTATCTAACTGCGTCTGTACTCTCATGCCTGATACATTACTCATAATGGTCTCATAGATTGCACAGAATGTTGATAAGCACAGGATACCATATGGACACAAAATTGAATGTACATTCTCTCGTAATTCTGAATCAAGGTGGTTGTAAGAACCATCAACTGAGTAAGTGGAATTTTACTTGTTTACCTCCACTGCAAGTTTTATATTTTGTCACAGTCAACAGTTATTACAAAAAGTCAATTACTATAACGGTGTTGGAATTAACCTTGACGGGTTTATTTATGTTGGTTGAGATTTTAATCTCGGTCTGTTAATAGTCAGTTTCACGTTGGGTCCAGCGTGTACAAATGATGCTGATGTGGGATAAATATGGCGTGCGATAAGATAAGCCCTTGGAAAGTTTGGCTTTTAATCATCCAAGCTAGTGACAAGGATTTGCGACTGTATGTCACGTGAAATAAACGTTCAATTTGGAGTGATCTACAATTTTGGTCCTGTGAAATTTTGTCTTCCCTCTCTCTCTCTCTCTCTCTCTCTCTCTCCCTTATAGGGTAGATTTGGCTGTATATTTCTATTGTTCGTAAATTCTGTGCTTTTTAACGTATGTTACATAGTTTGACACACTTATAGTAAAGATACGGTCATAGAATTTGGCACTCACATTGACACTACTAATGGCTATATGTGAACCAAATTTGATTATACTAGCTTCCACGTAAGTATGTGAAAATAATGTAAAATGTTAAAAATGTACCCAAAATTCACTCCATAGAAATATCGTAACTCAATCGGACCTATAAATATGCTGGATACGAGGAAAATGTTAAGACCAAACATGTAAAACGATGAAACGGGCGTCTGGGGGTGCAAACCGTTTGTTGGTATGATGTACCGTTTAGGAGCAGTAAATCTCGAAATGAAGGTTTGCACTTACAAACGTACCCATGCTTATCTGTCATCTATATAAATGTAATTGTAACGACCGTGTGTCTGTACATTGACTATTTTGGCGGAATTTCCGCACAATTATCCGTTTCAGGTGTAATGATGACCATCCGCATATTTCTTAGCTTTGGTGTCTGTCTGTTTGATAGTATGACTTCTTATAATTTGAAAACTAATGAATATATTCCTACCAAACTTGATATTTAGAACCCACCTGTCCTTGACTAGGTTTTAGGGCCAATATTATTTCTGAATACCAAAATTTACTGGGGGTTTATCCGAAACCGAAACTATGATTTTTCACTCCCTCGAAATATGCACATCCGAAATTAATGGAAATCTGCAATCCTTAATGGAAATCCATTTCTAAAACATTTTTCTCATGTGCAATTTTTTGACAGGAGGATTAATAAGTGAGATGTCATGAACGGTAGGTTTGGCTGGTTAAGTTCAGCGGACATAGTCCAAAAACGTTTTGCACGTGGAGCAGATTCCTTATCTATCTATGTAAATAAAATCGTAACGACTGTGTGTGTCTGTACATTGACTATTTTTGTGAAATTTTCGTACAGCTGCCAGTTTGAGGGGTAATAATGACCATCTGCATATTTTTTGGTGTCGTTTCCTGAAAGTCCTAATTTTTACCCCCCCCCTCACCTAAAGTCCAGATTGCGGCATAATCTGCCAGACGAGCAAGAAAATTAAAATTTGGCAAAATTATACGTTTTAGCCTGTAACGAACGGAAAACTTCCAAGATCTTTAAATTTTTCACTTTTTATCCTCGAAGAATATCGAAATATGGAGGCAAATTTAAAGATGGTGCAGAACTTCGTTTCGAGGTAATTCGTGGGATGAATGGGAAGTCCTATCACACAAGGGATGGCACAATCTCCGTTTAATTTGGAGTGACTTAACCTTGGTCTTGTGACTTTTTGTCGTACCTGTATCCCTTGTACGTTAGATTCGTCCCTGTTTCTCGATTTTAAGTAAATTTGGACTTTTACATGCAGAAATCTTACTTTCATTCACTTACAGGAAAGACAAAATCATCAAACTCTACACGAATATTGCCCCCCCCCCCAAGTACACATACAGTATGTGAGCCAAGGGCGATGACACACAATTATCCGAAAAGTAATGCAATGTAAGATAATCATACACAAATTTCACCCTATTCAACGTTTCTAACTCAGCCCGACCCATGAATAGATGAGATGCGAGAAAATATCATAAGACCACCCGTTTAGGCCGCTAAATACTGCGACTTTTGGTACAATCCTTTGTCGATATGAAGTACCGTTTAGCAGCAGTTAATCTGTAAATGAAGGTCTGCAATAATTTAGACATGCATATATTTTCGTATGTCGATCTGTATATATTCATTGATGTCGATTTGTACCGATCGAGAAAGGATGTGTCTGCTATTGTAATCAGTACTCTGCACACCGACTTTAACTGGTAGTAGGAATGGGTCTTTCTCCAACTCCTGTGTAACTGGCATTAGTAAGGAGGGCCTACCATTTGACTTACAGAACGCAACGGAGCATGCAATTTGGTTCAAAACTCCCCTATTCGATTGTGTTTGGCTGTAGGCCAGGGCGCCCGCCGTTATGAACAAATGTACCCATCTAAAATGTGACTAGAATTAGGCATAGTGGCCTGCCATTTTAATGGAAACTCGCCAACTCTTTGTGACTGGCAGTAAGCTGGCTGGCAGCAGGAAAAAGGGCCTGTAATTATAATGATAACTGCACAACTCAATCTTGACTGGTTGTAGGGAAGTTGCCTGCAATTATAATAAAACCTCCGCAATTGTAATCTGTCTGGAAGTAGGAAAGGAGGCCTGCCATTGTAACGAAAACTCCCCAAATCGATTGTGACCGCGCAGTAGGCAATGGGGTCTGCATTTGGAATGTAAGCTTCCCAACTCGATTGTGAATGGCAGTAGGCAAATTAGCCTGCCGTTATCATCACAACTCCCAACCCACACTTTACGTTCGAAACAACGTATGAGGAGCACCCCGTGCTATTTCATGGGTAACACTAAGAGACATGCAATTTTAAAACAATCTTATTTACTGCACGTACAGTATTTACTTCGATATCCGTACACAATGTAGAATACCGCAGCGAAGCACGGGTACATTTGCCAGTAGTGAATATAACCCTCCCACACAAGGTCCGTTGAGGCAGATTGGGCCTCGGTCCACAAGTGGCCAAGGCTGGTCCTTGGTCCGACAGCTCTGCACTCCGTCCGGCCAACCGAGCAGAGGAAGGGTGGCCACGGCTCCACCGTGGCTCTACGCCTCTGTATTCATGAGAGGGGTATTGGCTGGACCACACAGCTGGTCTCCACCTTCGGCTGTCCCGAAAATGGTTTTCCGTGGTTTTCCATTCTTCTGTACCAAGGCGAATGCCGGGACAGATCCCAGTATTGGCCACGGCCGCCAACCCTTTCACCTTCTCCGCACATTTATTTCACCGTAGCAAATCCCCCTGGCCTGAGGGACGGCGTTGAGGCCTGCTGTCTCCTTTAGAGACGGAATGAAAACGTTTTAGTAATTGTCCACAGAAGGCTGGCTTCAGGAAGGGTATCCGGCTGTAAATCTTGGCTTTAAACGTAGTACCTACTCCAAGCGGTTGGTAAAAATCCAGGCAGAAGAGAAGAAATTTCGGTAGTTTTAAGTAACAATTATTCGTACGTTTTCCATAGTGAACCATCTTCTTCAAACAGTATCATGTTAAATGTTCAACACTGGGATCGCGTTTATGAAGATATCTCCAGCCACAGCTGAAACATCGGCTACGTCCTTTCATCCTAGTTTTCAACTATTCCATTATTCCTGAGTTACGAACTACAACTGTTGGTAGTCGGATTTTCGAAGGGCGGAAAAAAGTCCATTCGATACTCCATGTCGTACGATGTCGGCATGTAAAAGATCTCTGGTGATACATTTGGTATTTACCCGACAAAATTCATTAAATTTCAGCCATAGACGCCCAAGAGAGTATTCCGGTTTACTCTGTCTCCCATCTAGTGGGCCTAGAGTAAAACAGAACGCGGAAATTGACGAGCAGACGGCCAGATGGCGTCAAATCGAAATGTCTGCACACGGTAGCTGAGGCCATACGATTACTATTATTATTACTCTTGGTAACAGTCCAATTCCATAACCATAAACTGGGTTAAGTAATCTCCACTGATTCATAATGATAGGTAAAAAGTGAATGACCATGATAAAAAATTAAAAAATTGAGGTCACCGAAATGCACAGAGTTCATTTGGATCCTGCCTGTCTGCGTGATATTGTTGTGATCGTTTTTCCTTATGTTAACTTATTTCTATTTGAACTACAGTAGTAATTTATGTAACGACATTGGGGATGCTCAACATTTCTGGCAGACAGCCAGACTGGACAGAATAAATGAAACCTTGAGCGTCCCGCAGACGTAGGGGAAGTAGCCTCCAGTATTCCTAGTCGCCCTTGCGTTTACGTTACATATTTACTCTTATAAAACATATATTTCTGGATATAACTTAAATAGAAGTAGTTATTCAAAGACGTAGAAGAGTGTCTGGATGGGAAGAATAAACAGAGAAATAGTAATTTTCGTAGCAAACTGTAATTTTACTCCAGTGCATGTCTCTCCAATAATCGCAATGAACCACCGGTGTGGTCTAGCACCTCAATTGTAATCACGTAGGCTGCATGGACCTCGAACCACCCCTATGATCCAGTTAAAAATCCTGACCTTGACGAGAATCGAACCCGGAGACTCCGCGTAAGAGGCAGACACGCTGCTGCTACACCGCTGGGCCGGCAGTGGAAGAAACTAATACTCTAAATATACGGTAGTACCACTGAAAGGATCTTTAGTTATGTGTGTCTAAAGCAAAGCATTCGGAAGAATGACGGCCAAGAGGATTCGTCGAGCTGACTATACGTCACCTCGTATTCTACACGCCTTCGGGCTGAGTAGCTGGCAGGCCATGGCCCTTCAGAGCTGTAGCGCTATTGGGTTTGGTTTGGTTTGGTTTGGTTTGGTTTGGTTTGGTTTGGTTTGGTTTGGTTTGGTTTGGTTTGGTTTGGTTTGGTTAGTCTCTTCACTTCAAGATAACAACATTTTGCCAATGAGAAATTATACGGTCCGTCTCTGTGGTGAAGTGGTTAGTGTAATTCCCTGCTCTGCCACGAAATTTGAAAAGTGGTACGAGGGCTGGAACGGAGTCCACTCAGTCTCGGAAGGGCAACTGAGTAGAGGGGGTTTCGATTTACACCTCAGCCATCCTCGAAATTGTTTTCCGTGCTTTCCCACTTTTTCTCCAGGCAAACTTAAGGCCACGGCCGCTTCCTTCCTTCTTATTTGTCTGTCCATTCCAATCTTCCCATCCCCCCACAAGACCCCTGTTCAGCATAGCAGGTGAGGCCGCTTGGGAGAGGCACTGATCCTCTTCCCAGTTGTATCTCCCGACCCACAGTCTCACGCTCCAGCACACTGCCCTTGAGGTGGTAGAGGTCGGATCCCTCGCTGATTCCGAGAGAAAAAACAACCCTGGAGGATAAACGGATAAAGAAAATAAATATACGTAGGACACAAGGCACATGCTGTAATCGTTCCTCCCTCGACAAACGAAGGAAAGAGGTAAACACATTAATGGAGCGAGTTGGCTTCGCTGTGCGCATAACATGGCTGTAAGCTTGAATTCAGGAGATACTGGATTCGAACCCCAAATTCATCAACTCTGAAGATTGTATATGAATTCAATTTAGCAGGAAGAGTGCAGACGTAAGTTTGTTCTGCAACATTCTACCACCAGAAGCGCTGCTCTAACTCATCACCCGGAGTCCTGTTTAGCTCTACATTAACATGGCAGTGGTGGGTAATATAAATTAGAAGGAGGTATGTATGGAGCAAAAGTTGAGTAGAAAGGAATACCAGTGAGGTAGTCATCAAGTTGTTAAATAAGAAAAAAGAGCTTCTAACATTCGTCAAGGAACGAAAGCTCGGATACAACGGGCACATGATGAGACATGAACTTCTCCAACTCATCATTGACGGGAAAATTCAAGGCTAATGATCCCTGCGGAGAAGGAGAATTTTATGGCTTGAAGATTTGCGCCGCTGGTATAAACGAATCTCTTTTGAATTTTTTCGAGCCACTATTTTGCCAATATAACCAACTGGATCGCCAACCTTCGTAGTGAGAGGGCGTCCAAAGAAGGAGAACAAGAAGAAGAAGAAGAAGAAGAAGAAGCAAAATGAACTATTTGTGCAGCTTTCCACACAGTTGTAAATATAGCAATTATGTTAAATTTCGTAGCATAGTTGTATGACTTGATAGTCCGACTCCTTGGCTGAACGGTCAGTGTTCTGGGCTCCGTTTCAGAGGGTGTTGGGTTTGATTCCCGGCCGAGTCGAGATTGTAACCACATCTGGTTAACTATTCTGGCTCGGGGACTATGTGTTAATGTTTGTTTCAACACTCCTCTTCATATTCATATAGGATTGGCGTAAGAAGGGTCATCCGGCAGTAAAACAGCGCAAATCCACATGAGCGACACTGTTTGCACTCTCGACCCCACAAGTGTGGGAAAAGTGGTAGAAGAAGAATAATTTATATGACCTGATAATATTTTCCCAACGTGATAAAATTTCCCATAATTGATGAAATGCCACATGTAAGATGGAGTTGTGGATGAAAAACTTATTAAAACTGATGCAGATCGAGGAAATGTATATCCCTCCAGGGGGTAATTATTATCTTGTTTGATCGCAAGTTCAGGGTCTGCCTGGCCGAGGCGGTATAGGCGTGTTTGGTTCGATCGGAAGGACGTGGGTTCGAATCCCCGTCAGGAAGTCGTAAAATTAAAGAAACGAGATTTCCACTTCCGGAGGTGCATATGGCCCTGAGGTTCACTCAGCCTACACCAAAAATAAGTACAGGTTAATTCCTGGGGACAAAGGCGACCGGGCGTAGAGCTAACCACTCTACCCCATCACGTGCCGTGGTTAATAATGGTGGAAGCCTTTACCTTCCACCCCTCCAAGGGCCTTCATGGCCTGTACGGAGTTGTCTTTGTCTTTGATCACAAGTTCACTATGACAGCGAATAATAGATCTTTCTGTTCTTCTATTTCCTGTAGCATACATAGTTAGCTTCCTTCCTGGCAGGCATTTTGTATGACAGGTATTTTTACAGGCGATCAAAAAGTGTGAGCATATGTTATTGTGCGTTCCTCGCACCCAATATCTTATCAAACTTTATTCTAATTACTATCCAAGTATAATTCACCCCCCCCCCCATGTATATACTCACAAGAAAAATTATACCTATAGGTTCCATTGTTTCAGAGAAATATGTACCTAGGAGGATATGAGACAATACAATGCGCTGATTATTATTTGAGCAACTGTACATGATATATCAACCCTCGAAGTAATAGTTCAAGTATTATCCAACTCTATATTGAAAAGTGTCGCTTAGAATTTTTAATTATTGTGACTTAGTCTCCTGGAAAAAGGGAGCGTGGCAAATTCCGAATTCAGGAAGCACACTCTTATTTAAAAATTAAAACTTGGAGGGATTATTCCTAAAGAATTGTAATATCTAACAAACGGAATTTACATGATGTAAAAATGGGAAACCAAAGAAAACCGTCTTCAAGACTGCCGACGGTGGGATTCGAACCCACCCTCTCCCCAATGCAATCTCACAGCCACGCAAACCCTAACCGCAGGGCCAACCAGAATTCATAGATGTATTATATGGAGAGGAAAGTGTCAGACTTTCGAGTGATCAACTTAACATAAAATATTCAAACAAGACAAAAATGAAGAGATTAAAGCAGATGATCTCCTCTCCCTTTTGTCAACAGTCAACATTACTGTGCTATCCACAGCAGATTATGAAAGAATTTTAAGCTCCATGAATAATATTGTGACTCCTATTAACAGTTCTCTTTTAGTGGAGCACGTACCGTAGAAGATTTAATGTTTACTAATCATACGGGACCCCACACTCCATCCGTTTGATCCACTGCCATATGTGAAGATTTGGTTGTCTTCTAGAAGCCAAGAAAAAAATCAAAATCTCTTTATTTGCAAATGAGGTGTCTACCTCGGTGGCAAATGGTACACTAAAATACATTATTGTCAAGCACTAAATTTTAAAATAACAAGAGACAAAGAAAATTTTCCTAGAATACAATATTATGCAATTTACGCTAATAATTTGTTCTATTAAACACATACATCATCCTTAATAAATTTATGTTGTTTACAAAATTCTACTTATAATATCTGACAAACATAGTCAACTCATATACAGTATGTGAAATTACTTCTAATAATAATATACAACTGGTATAAGATTAAAATTAACATTGAATTTATTTACATATTTATATTTTACCCATTTTGGAACATAAGTAGCATAACGACCTGCTGCGTCTTAACCAGAGCCCCTTTTGTTACCACTTTTCAGAGTTCCTGAAGGGCCTTCACAGCTACCGTAGCGGTCCTAGGGCCCTCGAAGTCCCCACTGTACTTCACCCCTACAGGCAGTCCCCTACTTGGGCTGTCCAAACTCCATAGACCAGGGGATGGAAATAATTTAATCACACACATTTTTTATTTACAATATCCTGCACTGGTCGAATGCCCTCTAACATTTCATTTATTTTCTCTGTTGTTGTTTATTCTCTTCTTGAATATCTGTACAGATTTTGGAAAAGGATCAAACACTACCCCTGGTAAACTGTTCCACTCCTTCACGCCCTTCCCAATGAATGAAAATTTACCCCAATCGCTTCTGCTAAAATTCCTTCTAATTTTGTACTTGTGGTCAGTTCTACCAATATAATTATTTTCCAACTGAAGCCTCTCACGGATATCTCTCCATGCTTCTTCTCCTGTATAGGCTCTATATAATCCTATAAGTCTAGTTTTCTCCCTTCTCTTACTTAAAGGTTCCCAACCAAGTTCCTTTAACATTTCTGATACACTACTCTTTCTCCTGAAATCCCCTGTTACAAACCTTGCTGCTTTCCTCTGCACACCATCTAGTTCTTTTATTAGGTATTCTTGGTGAGGATCCCAAACACTGTTTGCATATTCCAATAATGGACGAACCATACTTAAGTAACTTTTCTCTTTTAATTCTTTGTTGCATCCTTTAAGTAGCCTCATTATGACATGTAACGATCTGTATGCTTTCCCAACAATGTCATCAACATGACCCTTCCAGTGCAAATTACTTTCAAATCTCACACCTAAGTATTTGCACTTGCCATCTTTAGGGATAACAACCTCATCCAAAGTATATTCAAATTCAGTTTTAAAGCTCCTGTTTGTAAATGTTGTAACAGTTGATTTGCCTCCATTAACCTTCATATTATTTTCTTCAACCCATTCTTGGATACTCTCAATGTTCCTTTGTAATTCTGAGCAATCCTCAATGTTATTTATTTCTCTATAAACAATTATGTCATCTGCATACAATCTTATTTTCGATGTTATATTGTTCCCTAAATCATTTGCGTATATTAAGAAAAGTAACGGACCGATTATACTACCCTGTGCAATTCCCTTCCAAACTTTCTCTTCCTGTGATATATTATTTCCTACTTTGACTTTCTGAACCCTTGAATTTAGAAATGTTCTTATCCAACGTATAACCCTTACGTCCAGTCCTATTCCCTCCAATTTCTTTAATAATATTCCATGTTCCACTCTATCAAAGGCTTTGGAAAGATCTATGGCTATGCAATCTAACTGGCCTCCTGAATCCAACTGATCTGATATGTCCTGCTGAAATCCCACCAATTGTGCCTCACAAGAAAATTTCTTTCTAAATCCATACTGGCTCCTCATGAACCAATTTTTATCATCACATATCCCTCTGATGTACTTTGCTATTAAACTCTCCAGTATTTTACAAACTATACTGGTCAGGCTGATTGGTCTGTAGTTCTCCGGTTTCCTTTTATCACCCTTTCCTTTATAAATTGGTATTATTATAGATTCCTTCCATTCCTTTGGTATTACACTATTATTTATGACATAGTCAAAGAGAAATTTTAAATAAGGCACTATATACCACCCCATCGTCTTTGTTCAGCAGACGGATCTTAACTCCAACAAAAGGACAATAAAACTGTTTCGCTTTGAATCCATGAAGATAATGTTAATTACGGACAGTTAATATCTTCAAAATTAAAGCCCTGACTAAAGCAGACGTACTTACTCACCGTAACACAACTGTTACGGTGAGTGTTCCTCTTTACAGTACGCCTGGCAATGCATAATGAAGAATCTTCTCCATCGTATCACTGGGCCAGAACGAACTGGTTCCTCCTTTTGGAAAGGGAAATGGAAAGGTCACGGAAGGTTGGCCTTCAATAGAAAGACGTCCAACAATCAATCACATTAATCAGGGAAAAGAAATACGACTGGTTTCCAGTTGATTGGTAGAGTCCCTTTTACGCCTTTCGTTTATAAACAAACACGCAATTCAGGAATCTTAAAAGAACAGAATACGAGCATATGGACCTCGCCTCATCGCGTGTCTATATTTGGAATCTTCGTTCCCCCACTTCTCCTGCAACCCATCTCATTCCCTGTCAGCAGAGCCACAAAGCGACAAGTCGGGAGTAAGATCGATTTCTGGATATCGAACAGCGCTGTCAGACGTCGATCAATGTCATTGGATTGCGAACATCCATTACTTGGTCCCTCCTCAGCGTTGAATTATTTTGATTGATGTAATGATAATTCTGGTTGCGTATATAATTGTACAAAAGGTACATTAACACAGGATAGACTGTCTTCAATGCGTCGCTTCTGTTAATGAAAAGTAAAAAGACGTAGCTACTAAGATGTATTATTGAGTTTCTGCTCTTGATTCGTTTAAGACTGATGCAAATGTAATGGACTACTATAACTTGGAAACAAGTCTCTGAACCCATGGGTAAGTAGTGAAATATCGAGCACGATTAGTAGGTATTATTATTATTATTATTATTATTATTATTATTATTATTATTATTATTATTATTATTATTATTATTATTATTGTGAGGAAAGCAACGGGAAACTACCTCACTCCTCATTTCCCTAGTATGCCTCTTCAGTGATGCCTAGGCCATCTATGACAGCTGATGGCAGAGCTGTTGAGGATCCTACCAGCCTTAGGGCTGAAGACTGAGCATACATTATTATTATTATTATTATTATTATTATTATTATTATTATTATTATTATTATTTACGTAGTTATGTATGGAATTTATTTGCTATAAATCGTGGTCTATCATTTATTATTTGTGTTTTATTATCTGTCTTGTGTAACAAAACATGTGAGTTTATTTCACAATACATCTGCTGTATGTATATTGATAAGAGTTTATTTAATGAAAAAACACTTATTTAACAGTATATAATTTGTTATTACCTGTAAATATGATGTATAAATCCAAAGTAATCTTGTGCAACACAGGGCAATAATCCAGAACAAAGCATCTTGTCACTAGAGCTGTATAGAATGTTCTATTTATTTGTAAATAGGTTATTGGAGACTCGAGAAAATTCGAGAAAATATGCTGTGTCATACTCTTCTAAAAGCCTAGCTAGGCAAGGTATATAAAGAGACAGTCGTGAGAGTTGTTAGTGGGACTTGTTAGTGAAAGTCGTTAGCCGAGTGTGTGAACTCATGTTGTTTGTTGTGTTGGTAATTGGTTGATATACCAAGGTGGCAGTCTTCTTCTTCTCAGGGCCGATGACCTTCGATGTTAGGCCCCTTAAAACAACAAGCATCATCTTCTTCTTCTTCTTCTTCGTAGCAGTGTTTTGTTCAAGCCAACAGTCCATTAGTGTGTGTGTATAACGTGTATATAATTTGCAAAGAAAACAGTGTACACACAATTGACAGCATCTCCTGAGTGCGTCCTTGTAGTTACGATAAGATGCTTGGACTATTGTGATCAACGACAGATGAGTTGTAGACATGATAATAAGCTTTAGGGCTTTTTCTGTGTCAGGAGAGCAGTAAGAAATTCTTTATGTTTCGCAGATAACTTTGCTCGGCGTCTTCAGACGAAAATCTCGTTTGTTAACGAGAAAGACTTCTCTAATAATGACGGTCTGAATTTAACCCAGATCTGCCTAAAAAATGTTTTCGCTTGAATTTGAAGATTAATGGTATATAACTGACCTATAGTTTGTATGATGATCCCCAATGTTAAGTATTTCAGGATCAAGTACGTTGCATGGACAGGAGGGGGTGTACTATAAAAAGGACAGTGGGCAAAAGGGGTATGATAATAAGAAAAATGTGTGTGTCATTCTAATGTTATATTATTCTTAATTCCAATCTAATACAAGCAGTCTATTTACAGAATGAATTGTTGGAGTTTGAACTGAAGGGGATACAGTAAAATGTAAGACTTCAAAGGACCTTGGGGCTTCTACACGGCATCGCGGTACTTCTCAATACATTTCACATGTAGCGTTATGTTGCAGTTTTTTGTACCTCGTAAGACTCTTTTTGTGGCATACCCTGCACCTTGTTTGCTTCCCTTTGGATTCAATCATGTGATCTATGTGATCATATGTGGAATCAATATTTTTTAGCGGCGATGGACGATTGCGCTATTTTGCCGTTTTTTGTTCACTGGATTGCAAGAGTGTAACAGGCACTCATCTTCGAAAAGTCAGATGAAAAATTTACAGTACCTCTGTTCAGTTGTGGATCTGCCAAGCATTCTGCTCACACACATCAATACAGTGCGTGATAAGAGGAAAGTACCATTTTTTTCCTCGAACGGAAAGGCTATAGAGACTGACGTTTTGGTCAGATCTATTAACGCCCCCCATTCCACAATTATATGAATTGAAAATTTTCGGTTGTTCTACATTCTACAGTTATCAAACAAAGATGAGAACGTTTCTAAGGGAGTGAGATTATTGGGAACAAAATCCAAACTAGGCCATTCAAAGTTTTCAGTTTCCAAGTCATGTTTTGTCCACATGTATGCAGTTTTAGAAGACACGGTCAATTTCGGGTGTTTTCCTCAGTAATGTCGAAGTTGGAATTGTTATTTACAACTTCATCTACTACATCATCTTGTTCATGGTACATCATTTCAGCATCAGCATGTGACTGTGATCCGGAAAGATGATTCACGTTCAAATCGTCCTCTTCATCGGATTCCTCATCAGTAACGATGTCATCCATGGAACTAGGTGGTAACACAGTAGCTGATGCCACAGTGCAGTCTGTTTCTTCCTCCAGAATTGACAAAATCTCGTTCATAGACAAGTTGGAATAGAGGAGAAATAAACTATCTAATAGTACCCCTTATGCCCACTGTCCTATAAAGAGGACACTCAAATATAAATAAAAATCACATAGCCAATTATTCACCACTAAGAACGGAGAGTTCATATATTTATTACTTGTACCTTGACCAACATATCGCACCAATTGGATTTTAAATATCAACAAAAAGTACTGTGTAACTTAGCTTTCATTCTTCCGGGACACGAGCTTTTCTATGATGCCAATGTCTGGTTGTTATAAAGCTATCAACAACATACAGAAATTTCTTTAAACTGGTTGAAACAAAACCAAATTACAGTTTATATCTTTAGTATGCTACCAACGTAACAATTAGCACCAATTCTTGCCTAACAGCTTAGGCAGTGTTAAAAGGTGGTGGGTATGTACTCTGTCCTTAAAATAGGACAGTGGGCAGATCTGGGTAAGATGAGTTCGCGGTGGAAAATGACCCCATGAACCAGATTCAAGGATTTGTGCTCTTCCACTTTGACGGGTATTTACCCAAGTTGGTCGCAACTGATCAGCCTAAACTGCTGTGCGTGTCTTCAACACAAAACGAGCGTTGAACATTTGTTTAAATTTTCAAGATTTTCGTAGAGTCCGATGTGTCTACTGAAAAAGATACACTTCACCAGCTTGAAATGTTTCCCATCGGTTCTGGAAGCAACCAGGAACCGAGGGAAGCTGGATCCCATGCTTTCTTTATTTTATAATTGGCTTTATGTCCCATCGACACAAATAAGTGTTATGGAGACGATAGGACCGGAATGAGCTAGGAGTGGAAAGGAAGCGGCCGTGGCCTTAATTAAGGTACAGCCTCAATATTTGCCCGATGAGAAAATGGGGAACCACGGAAAAATACTTTACCGTTCGTCACTAGAAGGCTCACTGTACTCTAGTCTTCTGAGTGGAATGTGACGACACCATAACAGCTCCTTTTTTGCAATTAGCTTTACGTCACACTGACAGAGATAGGTCTTATGGCGACGAAGGGATAGGAAAGGCCTAGGAATGGGAAAAAAGCAGCCGTGGCCTTAATTCAGTTATAGCACCAGCATTTGCCTGGTGTGAAAATGGGAAATAACAGAAAAAGATCGTGAGGGCTACCGACAGTTGGGTCCGAACCCACCATCTCCCGGATGTGAGTTCACAGATGCGCGCCCCTAACCGCACGGCCATCTCGCCCGGTGACCGCCTCATCACCCAATGTAATAACTGCGTTAACATTTCTGATGATTAATTCTTAGGTACATAATATTCTACCTACTCTAGTGAATGGAACGCAAACAAATGAGATTGTAGTCTCTGGACTTAAGTCAAATTTGCCAAGTTTGAGGGCACATCAATTTCAGAACACAATTTAAACGAAATGAATTTTAAACATCGACTTTGGTAGATCTTCGGAGAAAAATATTGATAAAAATGTAACATCTCATATAAACTCAGACCTAACGCACGGTGTTTCTACTCTGCGCTACGGCAGCTGCCTCAACCGAACTTACGTCACGCGCGGTCGCCCTGCTTTAAGCGTGCAAACAATGTTATATGAAATTTTACCTTATAAAAGATGCTGGAAGTGTCGCCCTTCCTGGGTTATACAGCCATTGTGTCTGGTAACCACATTCTGACTGACGCGAGTGAGTTCAACCACTTTAACATTTCTCATTTCATTCGTAATATTTTCTTTCAGATCCTCCAATATGAGATGATTTGTTCAATATATTTTTCTTTCAGTTTACCCCACAAGTAAAAAATCACACACTGTTAGATCTGGAGAACGAGGGGAAAATAGACCACTCTCTCTGCAAACACTTTCGAAATTGTAAGAACGGAATCTTCTGCTGTATGAACTGGTGCTGAATCCTGTTGAAACCACCCACGCGATATTTCTTCTTACGTTAACTGATTGAATAACGGTGTCAAAATGTCATCTTGGCACCTCTCTGCATTTACTGTCGTCTCGAAAGAAATAGGCCCCATTATTCGTCTTGCACTAACAGCACACCAAACACCAATCTTCCTATCATAATGAGAAACTTCATAAATACCCTTGGAATTTTCTGCACACCAACAGCGAGAGTTATGACTGTTCTCACGACCATTAAGATAAAACCAGAACTTTTACATATGAAAATACGGCGTTGCAATGATAACTTTCTCACCATGTCAACAGCTGAGATTCAGACTGGCGACTGACGCTTGCGTTGTCGAACACGTACAGGCTGCTTGCAAGGTCGAGATCTATGTGCACGATTCACATGCTGTAGCTTACATCTCGGAGAGTAAAAACGGGCTTAGTATACATCAGGGACCCTGTGTTAGGGTATTGTGTTTATTTATCTAAAAAAAAAAGCTTGAAGTACTTTATGATAACTATTAAATGAAATAGTTAAAATTGCTATGGCATGCGTGTCTATATAACAAAGGATCTTCAATATTGATAAATTTGACCAGATTCTGTAGACATTATCAAGAATTGGACAGGTTACTCGAAGAATCATTTCAGGGTTTTTATAAAAGGAATTGTATCTTTGCCACCGAGCTCGATAGCTGCAGTCGTTTAAGTGCGGCCAGTATCCAGTAATCGGGAGATAGTGGGTTCGAGCCCCACTGTCGCAGCCCTGAAGATGGTTTTCCGTGGTTTCCCATTTTCACACCACGCAAATGCCGGGGCTGTGCCTTAATTAAGGCCACGGCTGCTTCCTTCCACTTCATAGGCCTCTCCTATCCCATCGTCGCCATAAGACATATCTGTGTCGGTGCGACGTAAAACAAATAGCAAAAAAAAAAGTATCTTTGCCTTTCTTAACATAGTTTCCTTAATGGCTGAAGATGTCTTTTAAATAGACAAAACATATATCGATAATGTTCTCCTGATAAGGAATAGATCAATTTGATATTGTAAAGGTGGAATTTCTTAAAAAAAGGTAACATAATACTGGTTAAGGTTGACAATATGGGCTTAAAAATTAAGTTCCTTTTATGATAAATACTTAGCTACAATCAATACTATCCCAAGTGATCTTCTACATGCTAGAAGGAGCATGCTATGGATTTCCTCGTATTCATACGTCCATCATTCCCGGACTGGATCTTTTTTTTTTTTGCTAGGGGCTTTACGTCGCACCGACACAGATAGGTCTTATGGCGACGATGGGATAGGAAAGGCCTAGGAGTTGGAAGGAAGCGGCAGTGGCCTTAATTAAGGTACAGCCCCAGCATTTGTCTGGTGTGAAAATGGGAAACCACGGAAAACCATCTTCAGGGCTGCCGATAGTGGGATTCCAACCTACTATCTCCCGGATGCAAGCTCACAGCCGCGCGCCTCTACACGCACGGCCAACTCGCCCGGTGACTGGATCTTTAACGAAAAGCTTTTGCTCATTGAAGTGTTTCAGCTCATGAGTCGTTCAGAAATGAAATAATTTTGATCTGGAATGTTTGATCGCGTGAGGAACAGAGTCCGAGTGATTTCCCTTGCGGAGGTCGCGGTGCCGGCCTGTGATTGAGCTAGTCCCTCGGCTACGTAGTCCACAGCACGTAACGCAATAATAAGCTCGTTTGTTTGTTCTGTTCAGTCTGATAGCAATTTCATAGCAGAAAATAGCGAAGTGAAGACATTATTGAAACTGGACATGAATTATTTTTGTATTTTACTTTACAGAGTAGATCAGCCATTACAAACCCCGCGAACATCAGTTTTCAATTTTGAAGCGCGTATTCGGTTTCTATGTACGAAAGTAATTTCCTTACGTCGAACCTGATAGGTAACGAAATTGTCTCACATATCGCCCATGGTTGCGATCGACTCCAGCATTGTCGGAGATATGAATTAATGTACGTAAGTCCGGTGACAAAACAACACAAGCCTTACGACCGATGCATGAAATAAGCTACGCCAGAATCCTCAGCTTAGCGACAGCACCGGCGCTATTCAGAACGAAAATCATGCCTATATTAAAGTATAGGATAGAAACATAATGCCATACCCCACAGAAAATAACTTGTCACATTAGAAAGCGTAAAAGCGTAATACATCAAAAGAGCGGTCGGAGTATTAAAGACTACAAGATCACGACTCGTCTACCAACACGCACGAGAATCAATCCTTGTTGAAGACCTCAGGACACTTTTGCCTCTACCCGACACTGGACCCTCAGAAAAACTACTAACATCACACACACAAAAATAAAAGGACGACATACCTCCAGAATTCTACTGAACTGGGGTCATGATAGATCGGACGTGGACAACTTCCAACTGTGACTTGAGGCACGTGTTTACAAGAATGGCAGTACATGGTTTTCAACATAATATTTGTACAAACACATCTTACCATGAACCAACAGAGACGTGTGAATATGAACTATGTGGACATACGTGTGAACGCTACCACTTAGAACTCTTCAGCAAAGGAACAAAAAAATTAAAGATTATGCCAAACAAGGAGCAAGTGCGCAATATTACTGCATCCTTCCTCTGTTTTTATGGCTATCTGGCTGCAGTAAAAGTATTATTATCATAAGGCTGGTGTCTGTGAAGTTAATGGTAAGTTAAAGAGTGACGATGGCTGAATAGCAGGAAATTTTCGGTCATAGCTCTTGTAACATAGGAGACAGACCAACGTTTTCTTTATGCATATTCAAACTAATTTAGGAATTTCAGATGCTAATTTTCGACTTTTGTTGTTGACTTTCATTCTCATTTTCATTCCTTCCACTTACACACCGTTCAGAAACACCTTCTTCAAACAAACCACAGAGATATCAGTTATAAACGTTGTATACAAGGTCCATGACCTTAGAGCCTTCATTGGCTCTAATGATATCCTTACATTTAGTTACATGAATGTTGAAATTCAATGTTACTTTACTATAAAAATGACAGTTCATCAGACTACTATAACCAACATAATAGACATAGCATATAGAAATAACCTACCAGGCGAGTTGGCCATGAGGTTAGGGGTACGCAGCTGTGAGCTAGAATCCGGAATATAGTGAGTTCGAACCCCACTGTCAGCAGCCCTGAAGATGGTTTTCCGTGGTTTCCCATTTTCACACCGGGCGAATCCTGGAGCTGTACCTTAATTAAGGCCATGGCCGCTTCCTTCCCACTCCTAGGCCTTTCCTATACCATAGTCGCCATAAGTCATTTCTATGTCAGTGTGACGCAAATCAAATTAGAAAAAAATTTACTGTACCAGACAAATTGACATTAACTATTGGAGGAAGTGTGTATAGTTTTCGAAACCACGTATTATAAATGAAAGTCATAAAACTTAGAAAAATTAGCAATAATAAGAGGTTCAACAAAATATGTACGAAGGATCATGCAGAAGACAAATAATAAATTTGGGTAGGTATTCAAATTTCCCTCCTTGTAAGCTTTGCACTGGCAAGCTGACCTTTTCTCACTCAGGAATAACAAATCTTTCCAGCTCCTTAGCTGAATGAAGCCTTCGTTTCAGAAGGTCCGGGGATCGATTCCAGGCCGGGTCGGTGATTGTAAGCGCGTCTGGTTAATTATTCTTACATGGGGACTGGGTGTTGTGTATTTATCTCAACGTATTCCTTTGCATACGCACGCAACAGTGAATCTTTGAAAACCGTACAGAGAGTGGGACATAAAATAATAATAACAATAATAATAATAATAATAATAATAATAATAATAATAATAATACATATAGGCTACTGCATGATCAGTCTGTCTATTCAGATCAGTGCCGACGATGTAATACATCTCCAGAAACCATCCAGCACATAACCTCAGGTTGTCGATTAATGGCAAATACAGACTACAAGTACAGACATGACCAAATTGCAAAGATCATTCACCAGAAATCAGCCCTACAAAACAACATAATACATTGTACTACCGCATACTGGAAGTACAAACCCTAATCAGTCTTAGAAAGTGAAAATTATAAACTTTACTGAGATAGAAGTATTATCACTGATAAAACTATTACCTGCAATAGACCAGATACAATTTTTGTAGATAACAACAAGAAAATGTGCTTCATAATTGAAATAGCCTGCCCTAATCCACCCAAACTCCAATCAACATATACAGAGATAATTTCCTAGTACACAGATCTGGCCACAGAAATAAAAACCATGTGGAAACTCAACAACTCAACAATGTTATTATCATTCCAATAGTGATTGGATGATGATAATAATAATAATAATAATAATAATAATAATAATAATAATAATAATAATAATAATAATAATAATTTCGTGTGGCTATTTCTAGCCGAGTGCAGCCCTTGTAAGGCAGAGCCTCCGATGAGTGTGGGAGGCATCTGCCAGGTGTAGGTAACTGCGTGTTATTGCTGTGGAGGATAGTGTTATGCGTGATGTGTGAGTTGCAGGGATGTTGGGGACAGCACAAACACCCAGCCCCCGAGCCATCGGAATTAACCAATGAAGGTTGAAATCCCCGACCCGGCCGGAAATCGAACCCGGGACCTTCTGAACCGAAGGCCAGTACGCTGACTATTCAGCCAACGAGTCGGAGTGATTGGATGTAATTATATTATACCAAAGACACTACACAGGAGCATTGAAGCACTTAATTCCTACCCTCTCACTTACAGAGAATAACAAAAAGCAGCAATCCTGGCCACATTCCATATAGTAAGGAGATTTGTTGGCATGAACCATCCACCATATATAGAGGTCTAACGAAAATCGTCCACTAATAATTTTGACTATTTATGTATAGTAAATATCTTGTAAATATATTTCAGATTTATTCATCAATAATGCAATTATATATACGGGTATGTATGGAGCATATGTACTATGTACTAAATAGTTTATCTTCCATGTACATCGTACCGAAGAAGCTCATAAACCCAATTGTAAAATCGTGAATTATATAATAATAATAATAATAATAATAATAATAATAATAATAATAATAATAATAATAATAATAATAATAATAATAATAATAATAATAATAATAATAATATCCATCTCGTTGACTTAATGGTCGGCGTACTGGGCTTCATTTCCGACGACTCCGGGTTCGATTCCCGGCTGGGTCGAGGATTTTAACTGCCCATGGTTATTTCTGTAGCTTGGAGACTGAGTGTTTGTGTTTGTCTACGTACAAAAACCACAATACTAACCACCACAGAAACACGCAGTAGTGAATACATCCCTCCATATGGGGTTTGTGTTAGGGATGGTATCCAGGCGCAAGTTGTGCCATATCCATAATATGCCCCGACACCAAATAACTTGGAAAACAGCCAGAAAATTATTATTATTATTATTATTATTATTATTATTATTATTATTATTATTATTATTATTATTATTATTATTATTATTCCTGGTGCAGCCACCGTTTGAACCCAGGTTAACGCTTACTTAAGCAAGCCTGGTAGCTTACCTCATACATGATGAACATGATATGCAATAGGATTTATACAGTAGCCTACTTATCCAACGTATTCCTATTGAATAAAAAAACTAAACAGGTGTACAAAACCCTTCTAAGAAGACTGCTATACTTGGGCAAAAATCATGACGGTCTCTGTTCATGGAAGAAAGCAGTCAATCACACACCCTGCACCCTGCTGAGTTAACGAGTTCTAATTGATCCTTGTTTGATGTGGGGAGATTGCCAAACAATCGTTTTCCACACTCTCTTCAGTCTTTTTCCTTTCTTTTTGTCGAGTGCAGTAGACGATTTGGCAACTCCGACTACAGTAGACGCATTAAATTTTATAAGCCGCTGATTGACACCGGCCTGCCGCTGGAGAGTAGAGGTGTGAGGCGAGGACGTCATATTTCCTCCCCAAGTGTACCTAGTCGGATGGTGTGCAGATATTGGAAGGTTAAGTAGCCGACGGCTTCCTCGGCTTAAGGGGCCTGATAGTCGAGTTACATAGTGAATGGCTTCTCACCAAAGGGGCTCCAGTTTGAATCCCGGTTAATGTATGTAAGAGATTTGAAATGGAAAATCACATTCTTGTAGCTGGAGGTCAACGTACAACTTCAGTTCCCGTGCCTAGATCACGATATCCCCTGCCACGCAAACATACACTAACTTGCTTCCATTCCATTTCGTGAATTGTAATTAATATTTTAAATGTGGCGGAGTGATTAGCTCAGTGTCCAAGATGCAGGAAGGCTGAGGTTCTCAAAAATCATCTGGCGCCAGGAAGGTCATCCGGCCTTAAACCCTAAGCCGAAATTAAAATGAGCCTGGTTGGCTCCAGTGACCCCAGAAGTGACTGGGATAAGCTGAAGAAAGTTTTAATATTTTAAAAAGATGAAATTATTTTGATGGAGAGGTGCTCTGCTCCACTGCCACTGATTCATACATACGTACGTGCATCACTATAAACGGTTATACCTATCTGTGTTCAGTCTGCAAGTCTCTGTAAATTAACTAAGTGCCTCAACAATGTTCTGTTTGCTACTTCCTATGTTTAATTCTTAGTTCTGCCCCTCTCATTTCTAATAATAATAATAATAATAATAATAATAATAATAATAATAATAGTCCGACTCTGTGGTGTAGTGGTTAGTGTGATTTTCTGCCAACCCCGGAGCCTTGGTTCGATTCTCGGCTTTGCCACGAAATTTGAAAAGTGGTACGAGTGCTGGAACGGCGTGCACTCGGCCTCGGGAAGTAAACTGAGTAGAGCGGGGTCGATTTCCACCTCATCCATCCTCAAAATGGTTTCCCACCTCTCCTCCAGGCAAATGCCGGGATGGTATTCGATATTAACTTACGACCACGGCCGCTTCCTTCCATCTTCCTTGTCTATCCCTTCCAATCTTCCTATCCACCCACAAGACCCCTGTTCAGAATAGCAGATGAGGCAGTTTGCGTGAGGTACTGGTCCTCCTACCAGTTGTATCCACGATCCCACAGTCTCACGCTCCAGGACACTGCCCTTGAGGCGGTAGAGGTGGGATCCCTCGCTGAGTCCAAGAAAAACAAAACCTGGAGGGTAAACGGATTAAGAAAGAAAGAAAGAAAGAAAGAAAGAAAGAAAGAAAGAAAGAAAGAAAGAAATAATAATGTTATTAATTTTGTCCTGTTAACTAATACTTTTTCGTTTACGAAGGAGACTCTGCGGAGTTATTTTACTTGCCGGTCAATCTACCGACATGAAGCTGGCGTGCTTTAGCACCTTAACATATCTTTCCTTGCTATTTGCTTTACGTCACACCGACACAGATAGGTCTTATGGCGACGATGGGATAGGAAAGGCCTAAGAATGGGAAGGAAGTGGTCGTGGCCTTAATTAAGGTACAGCCCCAGCATTTGACTGGTGTGAAAATAGGAAACCACAGGAAACCATCTTCAGGGATGCCGACAGTGGGGTTCGAACCCACTATCTCCCGATTACTGGATACTGGCGGCATTTAAGCGGCTGCAGCTATCGAACTCGGTCCTTAAAATATCATCGGACTGATCGGGAATGGAATCCACGAACTTAGGTTGGGATAGACAGCGCTGTGCAATTATAGCTACTCAGCCCACTAGGTTACAGAGTAGATAATTACATTAATTATGCATAATATACAAGTATTCTTGTGAAATACGTGAAAGACAGGCTGACATGTAAATTCGTCCGTCAACCTGCACACGGATCGGATTTTAGAGATCAGATAGGCCTACCTATTTTTGACATCTAAACATGTCTGCCAAGCGTCGTCATTCACAACCAACCTTTCTGGTGACCGGGTGAGTAGTAATAGTGTTGTGCGTATGCAAACATCGCAGAGGTTATGGCAGCGCGTTAACTAATAGCATATTATTTAACCCTGGATGGGCAAGGTATAGTTGTTATAGCATTATGAGTAAGATGGGATGTATGCGAACCCCACACATTAAAGTTTAAATATAATGAGCCGAAACAAGTTGAACTTTCCTTTAATATATTGAAGTTACTAACTTAATACTACCAGGCAAATGCTGGGGCTGTACCTTAATTAAGGCCACGGCCGCTTCCTTCCAACTCCTAGCCCTTCCCTGTCCCATCGTCGCCATAAGACCTATCTGTGTCGGTGCGACGTAAAGCAACTAGCAAAAAAAAAAAAAAAATTATTAATTTAATGCGAAGGAAATTGTCTTTAATACTATAGACAGTATTTAAAATACAAAAAAAATGTCACAAAAGAAGCTTCTAAAATTAACTTTTCAGAATTTTTTCACACATTTCAGCCAATGTAGCTATTCCAGGTGATCAATTTATGTTCCTGATATACAACCTTATCACAAACACCACATATAACTTCGGTTTTGCTGTCTTTACTTCTCGGACAGACATTACATCTTCTAGGAGATCTAGGACGCCTCGGATTTGGAGCTCTGACTGGAACTTCCTTGCTTAGCTGCTCTGCAAGTGCTGTCTTGATATACTATATGGGGAGAGCTTCAGTCAGAAGTCGTTTCTCCATCCAGGGAACCACCGACTGCTCTCCTAATTTCAATTGAAACACGTCTAGGTTCTTTGAACTTTGACCTGCTGATGTTACGTTATGGCGAAGGATGATGCAGCCATTTAGACAAACTCCATACAGGAGAGATTCCTTTTACAATTGTTTGTCATCACTGTCTTGTTTAATTACATAATTGTTACACAATTATACCACGAAAACATGTACATAATTGAATCTGAAATGGTTAAATACGTTTAATGTATATAAATATGCAGTTCGGAAATGATAATAATATACAGTTCAGTGAAACTGCACCAAAAAAAAAAACTAGTATCACTTTGAGTAAGGTGGGGTGAGAACTTGCCCCAAGGTCGGTGTCCAGACAACTAATAAACACGCAGACCGAAGGTTACAGTGGCACTGACAACCTGCTAAGAGACAAACAAAGTCAGGGAAGATGAACAAATTCAGTGGTACCAACTTCAAACTAACACAGAATATAAATGCTCTGGGGTGTAGCTGCACTCCACCTTACTCATGCAGGGTTAAAGGAATAATTTTCATTCGAAATTGTCCGGTCAGGAAAATGAATGCAAATGAAGGCCAGTTCCAAGTGCCCTTCCAGTGTACATACAGCTGAACACGATAATATTGTATCTCGGAAGAACGTTCCGCATACTCACCCAGCCATGACTTAAAAAAATGTAAACGAGACTTATCTTCTGCAACACTGAAAACAGAAAGCGGTGGACAATATGTTCACTTACCCGGCGAATGTGATACGAATCGAAGGGGCAAATGTAGTGACGGAAAGACAAAAACTAGAGATTTCTCCTTCCCAAAAATGCTGCCGGTCCTAAGCCAGGATAAAATGGGAAGGAAAATTGTCAAGGTTCTGAGGTTCTCTTTGGCAACTGGACGAATTAACATTCCCCCTGAAGAGACTAGTGCAGCGTTTCTCAACTAGCAGTACACGTACTCCCGTGAGCTGGATCAAAGCAGAAAGAGGAATGTGACCAGTTATTGCGGAAAAACGACGAAGTCCACAAATCGAATTGAAGGAACTGCAAAACAACATACGGAAAGAAATACCGAACGATACAGAAAGAGTGTTATGTGTAAAATTGTGTTTAGAATTGCTACAACGCTTGCCCTGAAGCGAACATTTTCAGAATCTTCTTTGGAAAAGTAACTTGAACATTATTTCAGGGAACTGAGTGCATCAAAGCAAGATCAATCAATCAATCAATCAATCAATCAATCAATCAATCAATCAATAACTACTCATCTGCATTTAGGGCAGTCGCCCACGTGGCAGATTCCCTATCTGTTGTTTTTCTAGCCTTTTCTTAAATGATTCCAAGGATATTGGAAATTTATTGAACAGCTCCCTTGTTAAGTTATTCCAAACCCTAACTTCCCTTCTTATAAACGAATATTTGCCACATTTGTCCTCTTGAATTCCACCTTTATGTTCATAATGTGATATTTTCTACTTTTAAGGACACCACTCAAACTTATTCGTCTACTGATGTCATTCCACGCCATCTCTCTACCTACAGTTCGGAACATACCACTCAATCGAGCAGTTCATCTCCTTTCTCCCAAGTCTTCAAAGCTCAAACTTTGTAACATTTTTTAAGGCTACTCTTTTGTCCTAAATCACCCAGAACAAATAGAGCTGCTTTTCTTTGGATTTTTTCCAATTCTCAAATCAAATAATCGTGGTGAGGGTCCCATACTCTGGAACAATACTCTTTTTGGGGTCTTACCAGAGACTTATATGCCCTCTCCTTTACATCCTTACTACAACCCCTAAATACCCTCATAACCGTGTGCAGAGATCTGTACACTTTATTAACAATCATATTTATGTGATTACCCAAAGGAGATCTTTCTTTATTTTAACACCTTGTACTTACAATGATCCCCAAAATGAACTTTCACCCCATCAATGCAGTAATTAAAACTGAAAGCAATTTTCCTATTTGTGAAACTCATAACCTGACTTTTAACTCCATTTTTTTTTTTTTTTTTTTTTTTTGCTAGTTGCTTTACGTCGCACGGACACAGATAGGTATTATGGCGACGATGGGACAGGAAAGGGCTAGGACTGGGAAGGAAGCGGCCGTGGCCTTAATTAAGGTACAGCCCCAGCATTTGCCTGGTGTGAAAACGGGAAACCACGGAAAACCATTTTCAGGGCTGGCGACAGTGGGGTTCGAACCTACTATCTCCCGAATACTGGATACTGGCCGCACTTAAGCGACTGCAGCTATCGAGCTCGGTAACTCCATTTTCATTGGCAAAGTTTGTCATCTATGTGACGGTTAAATAATAGAAATAAATATTATAAAATTAAGAGTTTTACAAATACTTAGTCACCAATACTTCTTTCCGACTTGTAATTTTCTTCTCCCTACTCATTACACCAATTCTACTATTTTTCGTATGACATGCACTAAACAAAAGTGGTCCAACTCCTTGGCTGAATGGTCAGCATTGAGTCCTTCGGTTCAGAGGATAGCGGGTTCAATTCCCGGCCGGGTCGTGGATTTTAATCGCGTCTCATTTATTCTTCTGGCTTGTGGACTAGGTGTTTGTGTTTGTCCTAACATTTTATTCTTCATATTCAGACAACACACCACACTAACAACCACCACAGCAACACGCATTAGTGATTACATCCCACCGCATAAGATTGGCGTTAGGAAGGGCATCCGACCATAAACAGGGCTAAATCCACATGTGTGATATTCGCACCTGCGAACCCGCAAGTCTGGGAAAGCGGTGGAAGAAGAATTACTCCATTTCTACTATTCTCCTTATGATATGCTCTCAACAAAAGTATCAGTAATTAACGAAATTAAAATTAAAAACTGAAATCGATTAATGAAATAAATTAAAGCTATTTCAAGGACTGCTAAGGCTCCCGACGAATGGAGTTCTTTGACCCTACGCAGCCCCCGCCCGGGTTTCATCTACCGAAGAGTATATTGGTCCCACTAATTAAACAGAGTGCACACTGGGCATGGAAGAAGCGGCTCTGCGATGCATTCTTGGGGCCTGCGACCCTCTCCAAACTTTGACTGTGTTGAAGAATTCCAGACAATGTGACGCATCACCTTCAGATGCCCACATAGAGCCTTCCGCGGAACTACCGATGACCTCCTGACAGCTTCAACAACAGCTATTCTATGGCTGCAACAACTGGACATCCTAGTTTAGTTTTCATTTTTCATTTGTTAATTTATGTATTTGATTATATTTTACATCATTTTTGTATTGTTGTACTTTTTCTTTCTATTTGTCTATATTGTACATATCTCCCGATTTCTACTTTATATTTTACCTTGCCTTTTCATATTTATTCTATTTTGTAAGTAATTTGTTGCTTTCAAGTGTTACTCAATTTGTGCGCGGCTTTACTTGTACCATTAGCTAAAAAAAGGTAATTAAAGAAACGCAGTCCAGAATGAACACGACAGGAATCCTTGGAGCAACAAAGAATTCTACCAGATCGTGGAGAGTATTTCGGAGATCGTGAGGAAGAGGACGCTGATATTTCTAGATCACCTCTAGAGAACAGACTAACAAAACAGATATTCGATTACCTCTGCAGGAAGAAAACAACTGCGGCATGAAACAAAGAATCTTAGTAAGACTTCAAATGGCCAAACATCCCGGAGTTCCAATTGTTACAGCGGAATACATTTCGGAGCATGTTACGAAATTTGGTAGGGTTTCAAGAGGAAAGAACTAGCATGGACGGAAGACCATAGGCAGCAGGATGATGAATGTACGAAGGAGTGAGATAGGGGACCCATATTTCGTCCCCTTAGCAGATTTAGGCTCGTAGAAATTTAGGAATATTATGGACAAGGCTAGAAATTGGCATATATATTACTTAATAAATTATCTACTTACGGGTAAATTACTTTGATACTGTTATAACGTAAGGTATTCAATATTTGACATAAACGTAAACACTGCAAAGACTTAACTATCTTCGCAATTTCGTCCCGCACTAAATTTATGAAAAGTACAATTACATTTTAATATATTTTTACTTTCTAAACTTACCAAACACTTTCCCTATAACGAATTACCAGAAGGCTATTCACAAAAGACGTTTTCTCGGTATTCTTCTTAAAATAATTTCATCGTTGCTTGTGGGATGTTATACGCTTTATTCCTCTTTTGTAATCCATTATCTTGTCCATCACTGCCTTAATAACCTTGGAGCCTCCTTATCCAACCACTTGCTTTTTCTCATCTGAAAATAATGATAAACTTAATAAATATCAAATGAAATGAAGGGGACGAAATTACGAACATTCCGTAATTTATTACAATGGCTACTGCAGTAACTCACGCAAACCGGCTCACTGTAGCAAGTACACGCCAGGAATTACACCACACGACTGAAATGCAGTCCAGTATTCAATACACATATCAGTGCTCACTCTAGGAATAATGGTTCTTTAAGTTGAATGGTGCACTAACTCAGCTCACCATGAAAAATGAACCCTCCTTGTACACGGAAACTAAACGTGCTGCACACAACCAACTCTCACAACAAGAGAACGGGATGAGGCTACGCGTGTATGCGCGTGGCTGAACATTAGGTACCAACTGTGCAAACTGGATATCGCTAGAGGGACAAAATTAGGTGCATGGACAGAATTTGTACCCACCCCCACCTTACTGAAGACAGGAGAGACTCGAGACAAAGAAGACAAAATTAAATTTGGTAGCGTGATCAAACTTCAGACAAAGAAGACAAAATGATATTGGAAGCGTGATCCTAAGTGGTCCAATACGCAAAAGAGGAAAAAGAGAATATAAACAGCTACTATTTTAAGAATAAGGGGTCCAATTCATAGAACTAATTTTCCAAGAAGAATGCAAGTGTGGAAAACTTGGCAAACACTGAAGTAGTGTGGGATAATTATCATCCTTGGCCTGTGAACGAACCACTGCACGGTTCTTTTCTAAACGCTATACCCCTTCCAATCGTAAGCTACACTTGAAATACGAATGCAGATCATGGAAAATTCAGGATCCTCGCACCAACTTTACAGCAAGCATTTAAAAGTTTTGATGTCACTTCAGAGTCATATATTCTTCAGTTGTTAAATTATAGTGATATGAAAGAAGGATATAATTTCAAGTTCCCGTATTGAACTTTACAACTTCCGACTCTCTAATTCACAAAACTTATAACTTACCTGTGTTGAGTTATATAGGTGTAGTTGGAAGTTCTTTCAACCAGACATCACAATGCTGTGTATTTTTATATTTCCTGGAAACTGAAACTTAAGTTTCTAAAGAGATGTTAAGTGTAAATTACTCTATTAGAATGTATCTCTTTATAAATTTCTGAAGTACTGAGGGAAGAGTTTTCTGAGTTCGTCATAATAGCTCAATTATTGATGTTCTGCCCGCGGTCTCCTTTAGATAGCAAGCTTGTTGTTCAGATAATAGAGACAAGTTAATAATAAATTTTCCTTCAGAACTATTTTGATATTAGGTCATGTAGAGTAACTGCAGAATGTGGTCAAGATATATTATATACAGAGCAAAAATGGCCAACTGGACATCAGTTAGATCGGAAACGGTGGCTCTATTCGTTTGGATCTTAGCTAAAAGTCACAGCCAGAAAATTTTGTAGCGTACCGTACACAAGGATGTTGCTGTAGGGTATTAGAATTGAATGTATAGCATTCATTACATGTCAGATAGATTTTCGGCTCAATAGGCCGTTTCGAATACATACTGATATGTCAAAGAGGACAATCATTGGAACACTGGACACAAATTTTGAAAGCTGTGGATTCGAGTCCCGGTTGGCTGTGTTTACTTTGTACTTATAATTTCCTCAGCATGCATACTCAATATGTACACGACACGACCTGATGGCCGTAAGTACATTTGAAGAATAATTCGGAGGTGAAAGTTGAATGTTCAGTGAGTAAATTGTCTTCTCTTGCTTCCGAAGAGCTTTTCTCATCACATTGAATTTAAGGTATTAGTGACACTTAACAACTATTGCTTACTTTAATCCAGCACATTTATCCTAGCTACACATATAATAAAACTAACGGAGGTAAAAATGTTTGTCTTTGTGTTTGTTCCGTCGTAACCCTAAAATGGCTGGATATGTAGTGAAATTTGTTGTATGTTTAGGTGCATTCTTGGTTTAAATACCAGAATATAAAGATAAAGCAAGCGCTGTTTATTAATTAAAAGGATATGTAGAGCAAATCTGCCATAGGAACTTTTACCTTGACCCTTCTAATTTCAGGTATTCCCAAACGATTGCACATAGGGAAGAAAACTTATTTTCAAACGCTACGAAAATTATTTAAAATCTTAACTAAATCTACAAAAGGTAACAGGAAGTTTGCGTCTATCTCCAGTGACTTACTCATATTACCCAGGGTACTTTTAGGGTCACTAGAGCCACCTAGCTCGTTTTGGTTTTGGCCTGGGTTTTAAGGTGGAATGTCCTTCCTAATACTACGTGATTTTTGAGATAAAAATTTCCAGCCGGAATCGACCGGGATTCTAACCTGAGCCATCACTGTGGAAAGGCTGCATCTACTCAAGTAGTTCTAAATAAGCCTATTTATTGTTTCTACCATTTGCAGAACAATACAGGGTCCCTTATATAAACTAAGATCGTCCAAGCGGCTTTTTTACTCTCCGATCCGTAAGCTGCAGTATGGGAGGCGCGCGCATAGTTCATGCCATTGCAAGCAGCTTGCACGTGTTCGACCTGGCAAGCATCAGTCGCCAGTCTTAATCTTACTTTTTTTTGCTAGTGGCTTTACGTAGCATCGACACAGATAGGTCTTATGGCGACTATGGGATAGGAAAAGCCTAGGAGTGGGAAGGAAGTGTCCGTGGCCGTAATTAAGGTACATCCCCAGCATTTGCCTGGTGTGAAAATGGGAAACCACGGAAAACCATTTTCTGGGATGCTGACAGTGGGATTCGAACCCACTATCTCTCGGGTGAAAGCTCATAGCCGCGCGCCTCTAACCGCACGGCCAACTCGCCTGGTCATTAAGGCTTCAAATTTCTTGAAATCTGAATCAGTTGATTTATAATTGTGCCAGCCGTCAACAACAGGTACACAAACCGACCATCGTCAGTTCACTTTTAGGCATCGTGAAATGCTATTAGATATATTCATTAGGAGCAGAGGTGCGAAAATGCTGTGGTTTTGTGTGTTGACTGATATATACAACATATATATGACTAGAAGAGCACATGGCGACCATGTTTGTTTACTATCGCTCGAGCTTTGATGTGAGTGAGTGGACAACTGACGGCTACAGCGCCATCTAAATAATAGATTTTTGACTGACTGTCGAATAGTATCTGGATTCTACAAAGTTCCACGCGGAACCAAAAGATGGCAGTACAGTATATCATCGTGTATTTTGTCGGCTAAGGGACGGCAGACGAGCGATGGGCGATAAAATGTCATGTCGGGGCTCCCCCGACATGCGACCGAAACGGGAATATCGTAATGTCGGGGCTCACCCGAGAGACGAGTGGTAAAGATTAAATCTTGTACTGACAAACTTCGGACCTTTCGATATGCAACCCGCAAAGCTATTAAGCACCACATAGTTAGGAATGAACCGGTAGATGGTGACACAAACAGTGAGTGCGGCGGGCTAAGCATCTTAGATAGTTGAGGCACTGGCCTTCTGACTCCAACTTGGCAGGTTTCTATCCTGGCTCAGACCGGTGGTATTTGAAGATTCTCAAATGCGTCAGCCTGGTGCCGGTAGATTTTCTGGCACTTAAAAGAATTCCTGCTGGACTAAACTCTGGCACTTCGGCGTCTCAGAAAACCGAAAAAGTAGTTAGTGGGACGTAAAACCAATAACATTATTATTATACAATATTAGTGCATTGAATATTGCTAAATATTAGACAAATTTAACACTTCACTGTGGTAAAGAATAATAAATTGAACGATATTTTACTTTTAATTTGATATTCTTTACATTTGCAATGGCTTCACTAATATCTAGGTTTATTTCAGGTAAAGCCAATTTTCAGCTGCACCAACAGCTGTTCCTCAGTCAAGAAGGATCTTTACTTTCACTTGGCATCGTAGACTGGGCTTCGAATTGTTCCTTTTTCCTTGATATGCCCTATTAACCTCGTTGTAGATTTTGGCCTCATAAAATTATCCGATCCTCAGGAGGATGAATAACTGTCCCACAAAGTAATTTTAAAAGGGACATTGAAAAAATGAAATTTCCTATTGATGAACCTGCTTGAAAATGATAGCAGAAAATAAAAGTTGTGATTTTTTCCCCAGTTTTTTGATAAGTTTGTGGCTGTTTCGTTCTTTCTTCATGAATTATTTTACTGCGTGACGATTAAGTTTCTGGGTGTAGCAGGTAGCTAGGCATATCGCACTTGCGTGCGTTCCTTACATTATTCACGCGCCCTTAATCTAGAGAAGCTTGATTATTCTTTGAGTTTTTACTGAGATCGCATTAAATATTCATCGATGTGTTGAAGGGATCGAGGTAACTGTCCGTCCAAAGCGGCAAAGCATGTTGGGTTCACTCGGAATGATGATTGGGTGCCGCACCCTGTCGGGAATTGGGAGAAAACAACAACGAGATTTCCCCATTTTGGAAAGGGACATGACCCTGGACTTCATATAGTCCATACTCTAAATATGTACCATGGTAATTCCTGAATGAAAATGGCGCCGAACATAGCGCTAAACACTCCATTCAGCCTGTTTAGTGGCACGTTGCGAATAGTGCAATCATTCTCCAAACGTATTCGCGGCTGATAATGGCTAGCGCCTTCTCCCCAATTTGATTTTTTCTGTAAGACTTTCCTTGGTTACACTTGTACTCTTCTGACCGAGATGGTGTTCTATATTCGAGGCCATTCCTTTTCCCAATATCGTCATTTATCGAAGTGGTGGAGTGCCTTCCATCTTTACATATAGATGTACCTCTCCAACATCACCAACATATTAATAATACAAAAATCGATGCACAATAAGAATTATAATTTACTGAATGACATGCAGTTTCTATAAATTAATCAGCTGCTGCTGTAAAGTGGTTATTTCTGCAACGTCAGAGCTTTCAGCTGGGCAGGTCAGCCAAAATAATGCCTTGCTGTAAAGCGGTATATAGCTACGGATATTCGATGACTCGAAGGTTAATTTTTCAAAAGTATTTTTACAGTATTCCGGCATGAGAATTATTCAGTTTAAAGTAAGTAAACGTATGGAATTTTATTTCCTCTCGTGTGCCTTCGTCATTCTCATCTGTTTTCCGAAAAGAGAGAAACGAGAATATCACAATATATTACTGACCTTATTTGGTTTCTATTATCAAGGCTTTGCCACAAATAACTTGCTTTATAATAAAATCACGGCACAATCCCGAGCTCTACGAACATATAGAGAGGCTCTTTGATTTTGCTAGGAAAAGGAGAGTAAATTTCTATGGCCATATAGTAATACTGCCTTGCAAACGAGTGAGCAATCGACTATTCATCTTCTAGCAGAACAAGAAGATTCGTTCTACTTGGCTGACAGAACCTAAAAAGAACATTAAAGAATTGGGAATTATATCATATCTTTGAGATAGACGACAAACCTGAAAGAAGTCAATATATTTCAGGAAAACCCCGGAAGGGAAGTACCCCTTGGGCAGATGAAGGAAATGAGTTACACAGGCGGAAAATACAATACTGGGAAAATATCAAAGCCCAACAGTTGAGCATGGTGAAAAGTAGACCCATTCGAACGAATAACAATAAAATCACGAGATCTTAAAGAAACGAATTCATACCAAAGGAACTCCGTCCTCCCAGTAATGTTGAAGGTTCTGTCTAAGGTCTTATAAACAATGGCAGAGAATCACCTGGATGATCGTCCGTCTGCGTAGTGTAACCATTAGGCGCGAGTTCGGTTCCCGGTACTGTCAGAAATTTACGATGGCAGGAGGGCTGGTATGTGGTTAAAAAGGTATATTCAGCTCCCCTCCATTGGGGGTGTGCCTAAAAATAGCTGCGCTACCTCAAGACAAGGACACGAGTTCTCTTTTAACATGGACAGTCAACTGGGGGAATACCAGGGAGGCTTCATGTGCCGATGAAATTCCCAACCTCAAAGCAGCCCCATCCTACCATAAGATTAGAAATTGCAGCTTGGTATTTCAATAAATCAATACTGATCTGCATTTAGGGCAGTCGCCCAGGTGGCAGATTCCCTATCTCTTTTTTCCTAGCCTTTTCCTAAATGATTTCAAAGAAATTCGGAATTTTATTGAACATCTACCTTGGTAAGTTATTCCAATCCCTAACTCCCCTTCCTATAAATGAATATTTGCCCCAGTTTGTCCTCTTGAATTCCAACTTTACTTTCATATTATGATCTTCCCTACCTTTATAAACGTCACTCAAACGTATTCGTCTACTAATGTCATTCTACGCCATCTCTCCGCTGACAGCTCGGTAGTTACCCTTGTTGACAGACAAATCCTTAGTAAAATTATCCAGGGATTAGGACTAGACAACAAAAGACGAAAACTCACTGTGAAAATCCCGAATGACACACATTCCATGACGAAATTCGCGGGTGAAATCTGGGAAATCTTGGAGATCAAGAAAGGGATCGGGTAAAGTGAGGGCTTTGTCCACTCCTCTTTAACGGCGTTCTGAAAACGCTGTGAGAGAAAGTCGCAATAAACTGATCAGTTTTGGTGTCCAAAGTGGAGTCTACCGGGGTGACAAGAGAGAAAGGCTGACATCATATTATCTGGCCTTTGCAGACGGCATGGCACTGATCGCTGAATCCCTGGAAATATCGGTAATTCTGGTCAATTTTAGAACACAAGTGACCAAAGCGGGACTCCAAGTGTCATTGGGAACCAAGTACATAAGCAACATCGAAGAAGTCAACAGAGAGATGCCACTTGAAGAGGGAAAAATCAAGCGAATGAAGAAATTTAAGTACCTAACTCAGCGACTATGTTCAACTAACTTGTCTGAGAAAGCACACTCTACGCGGAGTTAATACGCTGATACTGGCCCATTGACTGATTCAGAACACTTCACAACAAGCGCTGCCTGTCAAGGAATCTGAAGCCGAAACACCACATAACAGTCATCCGCCCGGAAAACATAAATGACATGGAGTGTCTGTCACTAAATCGATTGATTGATTGAAAAACTGGAAAACAGAGCGAGATGAATTCTCGGAGAGACTCTAAGCCCAAAAGATGGGGAACACCAGAGACGTTACAATTCAGAGCTCTACTCCTAGATAGAGAAGCTGTCTGATTGTGTGAAGAAACGGAGATTAGTTCCCTATGGTCATATGGTAATGTCATCTTCCGATAGACTGAACAACCACCTCTTCATCTTCTAGCGGAACAAGAAATTATTTACCACATAGCATCCGAAGAATAAGAAGGTCATCAACGAACTGGGGCTGAGGACTTACAAACAAAGCTGTGAGACATATCCCGGTCGGGTGAAAGAAGAGAGCTACAATGAGGGATGATGCGACAATACTGGGCAAGGATCGAAGTCCAACAGTAGGACAAGCGTGGTCCTAAGTAGGCCTATTCGAAACCATAATGAAGTCAGCAGTTCAGTAGATTCCCTTAGATATACATACTGATTTACAGGGCCTCTTTTTCCGAGAAAATATATGTATGATAAACAAAACCTGTAACTGACTTACTTTCAACAGAAATCATATTCCCTCTTGCAACAATTTAGGCCCTATTTTCGTGGAAGGAAATTAGGAATCTTGTTTAAATTTTCCTTTATTGAAGACACTCGCTTTGGAGTTCAGTATTACTTTCCCTCCTATCTGCTGAAAGCGACATTTTCCCGTATTTGTGGTAGATATTGGAAAGATACATTGTTTAAAGATTGCTGACAATGTATTTTTCCGCCTATTTTGAAACACGATTGCCCACAAGAAAGCCAGATATGTAACACCGGTTTACACACGCAGTCCGCCTCCTTTTCTCGTCAAGGCTACCTCGAAAGATGGGCCAGTTCCCTTTAGGATCGTTAATTCATCTAATATTTATTAACGCAGTTTGTGAGAGACAAGCTGATGTACCCGTGCTTCGCTACGGAATTCTCAGAAAGACTTCCTTTGTGGTTTTCTAACTGAAATCAACAAACGCCATTACAAAATCGTCAGTAGGAATGTAGCGATTAAAAGCAATGTGATCATATAAAATACTCGATCAAATGAAAAAGCGCACATTTTCTCACTTATAACGAACAGTACTACGGTGCCGATCTAACAGTCCGAAGTCCCAGTACTGGAATGACCGGACCGCACACAGCCGTGAACACTCCTCTGCCATTATTTGTGTAGGCCTAAGTATGCACACTGCTCATTCCAGTCAGTGCCTCAGAGTAGGGATTGAATAGCTCGAATACTATGATGAACCAGTGTGTTACGTACCAGTAATATCAGAAAATTTATGAACCAGCGAAATGGCATGCTAAGAAGAAAGTTATCTAACTCCCCTGCTACTTCCGGCCAATATTCAGGCAGGCTGTTATAATCGGTACGACCGGGCCAGTTGGCCGTGCGGTTAGGGGCGCGCTATGAGTTTGCATCCGGGAGATAGTGCTTCGAATTCCACTGCCGGCAGTCCTGAAGATCGATTTCCGTGATTTCCCATTTTCACACCAAGCAAATGAAGGGCTGTACCTTAATTAAGGCCACGGTCGTTTCCTTACCGCTCCTATCCCAGCGTCGCCATGAAACCTATCTGTGTTGGAGCGACGTAAATCAAATTTTTAAAAAATACTCGGTACGCAACAGTAATCCCATCTATCGAAGATGAGTGGCAACAGAAGACACAAAGCACATCACAACTATCAATGGTAAATGTAATGTTATTGTTGATCAATTTTATGAGCTTTCTCCATTGTAAGGCCAACGGCCGTAGCCGTGTTGAAACACCGGATCCCGTGAGATCTCTGAAGTTAAGCAACATTGGGCGTGGTCAGGAGTTGGATGGGTTGCCACGCGCTGTTGGTGGGGAGTAAGGGAATGGAGGAGCGGAAAGGAACTGGCAACCCTACCGCACGTAAACTCCGGCTCAGGAACACCTCTGCGGAGGTTCGGACCTGCCTTCGGGCAGAACAACCCTTACCTTACCTCTATTGTAAGCCTTCACATTTAGTTTTCATTCGACTCTGTGATATTAGGACGTTTTATAATTTATAGCGTAGGCTGTCGTTCCTTATTCTCCGACTTAACATTCCGATTTTCATTCAATTCTGTTTACCCATTTTCTCGTGACTTGGCCCTGATATGGTCTTAAGCAACAAAAATCCAAATTCATGAATATCTCTGTTATCATATGATCGGAAATTTAATACTATGTTACTTTACTTATGTAGGATTTACCGACACGACCACTAATAATAAAAATGTTTAAGAATTAAATGTTAGGCATTCCCCTCAACTACCATTTAACTCAGCATGAATACAGTTATTTATAGCATAGATTGTAGTGGCTTATTCCCCGACTTTGCATACCGATTTTCATTAAGATAGGACCATTTATAACAAATATTTGAAAATTAAATTTTAGGCCTTCCCCTAAACTACCATTTCTCTCAGCATGAATAAAATTATATATGGCCTATACATACATTGAAGCGACTTATTTCCCGACTTTGCATACCGATTTTCATTAAATTCTCTTTTGCCGTTTACTAGTGATGCATGTACAGCCAGCCAGCCAGATAGACAGACAGGCAGACAGACATACAGACAGACAGACAGACAGACAGACAGACAGACAGACAGACAGAAATTACGGAAAATTAAAAAGTGCATTTTCTTTTTACTGTGGACACGACCGATACCACCATTTTTAAATTCTGAGCAATGTACAGACAAAACTCTTCTTTTATATAATAGACTAGCTGATGTACCCGGAATTCTACATTCTACATTGTATACAGAATTGTAGGTTAGGTAGAGTACACGTTCTGAGCAGGACTGTATTAAATTGCATAGCTATTAACGTTGTCCTAGAAACGCGACGGAGGTATCACCAAACGTATTTTCTCATATGAAGACCGCGTTAGGGAATTTTCATTGTAATGGCAGGCCCGCTTGCCTACCATCAGTCACAATCAGATTGGGGAAGTTTTCATTGTAATGGCAGACACTCGCTCTCCACCTGCCTTTTACATCCTCAGAAAGACTGTCTCAGTGGTTTTCCCAACTGAAATGAACATAGGTCAATATAATGACGCCAGTAGAAAATTGGAGACAATTTTTCCTCCAAGCCAATTTGGAATAAAATGAATATAGAATTTAATAAAAGTGAAGAGGAAGAAGCTTTTCTTAAGAAACGGCTCTTTTAGGGGTTGCATTTTGAGTTTAGTGAACTGTGGTGCTATAATTTGAAATAGGCCTAAATTGTAATTCTAGACCAGGTCTTACTACTATTACTACTACTACTACTACTACTAGGTGAGCCTCTGCCTTCAGTGTGCACACTGCTCATTCAAAACAGCGCATCAATGTAGGGATCGAATAGCTGGAATACTACGATGAACCTGTGTGTTATATACCTGCAGTGTCAGAAAATGTGTGAACCAGACGAATGGAATGCTAAAGAAGAAAGTTTTCTAACTCCCCAGCTATTTCCCGCCAATATTCAGTCAGGCTGTTATACTCGGTACGCAGCAGTAATCCCACCTATCAGAGTTGAGCGGCAGCATAAGAGACAAAGAACATCACCATAACAATGTAATGTTATTGTTGATCAATGTTATGCGTTTTCAACATTGTAGGCCTTCACATTTAGTTTTCTTCCGACTCTGAAATACCACTTTTATCATAGTCGGTACGGTAAAATTGAATAAAACATAAATGGTCGGAAATTGTATTCTCTATAACTTTTGTTATATAGTACTTTTCGATAGGACCAATAACATAAGTACTTATTTAAAAATTAAATTTTAGGCGCCTTCTCCTAAACTACAATTTTATACAGGGCGAATACAATTGTTTATAGCTTAGACTGTATTTTCTTATTCTCCGACTCTATATACCCACTTTCATTAAATTCTGTTAACCCATTTTGTTGTGGCTAGGCGTTGATATGGACTTGGCAACAAAAATACAAATTCATGAATATCTGTGGTATGAAAGCCGGTACGGCAACAATGTATGGCATAAATGATTGGAAATTTTAATCTATATAACTTTAGTTACATAGTATTTATCGACAGGACCACTAATATTTTTTTTATAATTAAATTTTAGGCCTTCCCCTAAACTACCATTTCACTCAATGTGAGTAAAATGATTTATAGCCTAGATTTTAGTGGTTCATCCCCCGACTTCACATACCGATTTTCATCAAATTCTCTTCAGCCGTTTTCTCGTGATGACTGTACATACGTACATACATACAGACAGACAGAAATTACGGAAAAGTAAAAAGTGCATTTCCTTGTTACAATGGACATGTCCGACTCGTTGTCTGAATGGTCAGCGTACTGGCCTTCGGTTCAGAGGGTCGCGGGTTCGATTCCCGGCCGGGTCGGGGATTTTAACCTTCATGGGTTAATTCCAATGGCCCGGGGACTGGGAGTTTGTGCTGTCCCCAACATCCCTGCAACTTACACACCACACATAACACTATCCTCCACCACAATAACACTCAGTTACATACACATGACAGATGCCGCCCACCCTCATCGGAGGGTCTGCCTTACAAGGGGCTGCACTCGGCTAGAAATAGCCACACGAAATTATTATTGTATACTATGGACATGACCGATACAGAAATTATATTATTTTCAAATTATGAGCAATATACAGACACAACTATTATTTCATATATATAGAAGAAGATTTGTACACTCGTCAAGTTTTCAGGGCATTATTGATGGTTTCGAAAATTATATCTCACTGTTGTACAACCCATATCATTGCCGTTGATGCCACCGACAGCAGTGCTGTACATTATTACTTCATCGAACCGCTTGACAAGAACTGAACTGCTTCCTGAATCTGCTGTGAACGTTGGAAGATACGGGATCAGTATAAAAGAGTTTACCCGGTGATTCATGAAGGCCTCTGAGAACGACGTGTCTACAACCCATGGAACGCGACGGCCTCTTTGAGCAATAGGTAAGAAAGGTAGGTATCCTTCAGTATGGACCAAAGGGTTCAGTACTAAGTTTAAACTCTGATTCATTTAGTTGCGCATGTGTTAAAATATATTATATTTACTATTTGTGACCCAGTTTCATTTTTTTCGAAGTTGACAAACTTGAAACCTCTCTGCACGTGACATGAAGCATGAAGAACAGCTATCGCCTACGTTTTAAGTCTTTTTCCTATTTCCCTCTAACACTTTATTTGGATGATCCCTCACGTATCCAGCCTCACTTGCTGAATAGTTTGAGACGCACATGAATTGTTTTTGTGCTATTTTCTATCTAGTGGGTAATCCTGAACTTCCTTCGCACTTTGTATCGGTGTCGTCCCGATGGCGAACAGTGTCGATTGTAGACATCGCATTAAAAGTCTCGACTGTGGACACAAAATATTTGGGAAGAGTGCCAGCTCGTTCCAGGGTTCTCCCCTTTTGGTTGGGTCTTAATGCGGAAAGTCTCGATTGCGGACACCCCATTAACAGTCTCGATTGCTTGTCTACCCATTTCTTTGCAAGAAATATTGCTTGTTTTGCGTGCAGTTGAACCTCATCATGTATGCAATCATGATTTACAATTCACACTGTTTCATTACCAATAATAAGTAAACAAATAAATAAAAATTAATGATTTTGGTTGCTAATAAATACCAGTTAAAACTGTTCTTCATGCTTCATGTCACGTGCAGAGAGGTTTCAAGTTTGTCAACTTCGAAAAAAATGAAACTGGGTCACAAATAGTAAATATAATATATTTTAACACATGCGCAACTAAATGAATCAGAGTTTAAACTTAGTACTGAACCATTTGGTCCATACTGAAGGATACCTACCTTTCTTACCTATTAGCAAAAGTTCATAAGATCTGTCTCTTGGGTCGTATCGGGTTCTTCGTCACTTGCTGAGGTAAAGGTAGGGTTCAGTAATTCTAATCTTTCTACTCAAATGAAAGGTTTGTTTAAAAATATGTTTCTATTTATTCAAGTAATTCCTGAATATTCCTGAGTTATCAACGGTATCATTTAACTCAATCGTGTCCACTAGACAATCACTTTTTTACATAGAAGGTCAGAACACTGGTGTGAGCCTTTGACGTAACTGCCTGATGGGCATTCTTACTAGAAACCATTGTCTCAATTATTAATTTAAGAAAGGAAAGTCTGGAAATCCTTAAATTCGGCTTTCATGTGAGACTACATGTACCATCACAGTGATTCTTTATAGTCCAGCTCTCGTAACACGAACTCTGGACTCTGGGTATAATTAAGGCAATCCAATATGTGTGTGCCATACAGTGGTTATACGGCATGGACCCTTAATTGAATCGACGTGACCTGCGACTATGTCCTGGACCGACATCTAAACTTCTAAGTTACTTTAAAGTCATTGTGGGTGATGACCGCAAGGAAAATGATTCTACGGTGGCATATGGCCCTACTCTAAGTCACTGAGGTTGATGACCCCCTAACCATCCAAGTTTCTAAGCTGAAGGCTAAACACAATTAAGTTACATCGGTTGATGACGAAAGTTTCCACTTTACTATCCCCAGCATATTTCTGCTCAATCAAACAAAGTCAAATCATGCAACAACAGCAATGCTCACTATACTTCGTGGCAGTAAAATCCATTACCTTCGAATATGTCCCCTTAATCGTTACGTTAACATTTACATATACCCCAGAAAATAAACTACGATTTCCAGAATGCATCTTCAAGTTATTCGCTTGATTGCATAGTTATTTCAAATACAGTTTTCACTGAATTTAATAATTAAATAAATTAAATGATTTAATGAAATCTTAAAGAACAACAAATTCTATCTCCGCGGACTAATAGTTTCTTTTACATGTCCCTACACAAGTCTTGACATAATTTAATTTGATCATGTCGGATGTTTATCGTTGATTCCAGTATCGGGAAAAGAACTATTACATCATTCATGTCCAGTTTATATCTTGTTTCATGACCTCACACTTTAAATCTAATCTAACCCTAGCCATTATTAACACTTGGATAACCCTAATAATTACGTACAAACCAAAAGCAACTCGCCATATAATTACGATGTCATATCTCGTCATAATATTTTATAAAGTTTGCGCACCCCTGACAGACAAAACAATCATCACTACCACCGCTCTATATTTAGGACAACCCTGAATTTGGCTAACCTTGCTCATTATACTCTAAGTTCGTGGTCTCAAATGCACATTATGTTCTCAATTAAACAAATTAACAGTATCTGATAACACACACGTTATTCCCGGATGAAAATTTCAACTAAATCCAACATTTAACGTTATCCTCTGCCAAGAAATGCAATCTCAATTCAATGCGTAACACACTCTGCATGTTTTGTTATTCGAGCGGCGAACCCCTCGCTTGGCAGTGATATGAGACATCTGTTCGTTCTACCTGACTGGCCTCTCAGAATGCAACCTTTAAACTCTGCCGACATAATTATACAAATACGATATTCTAACCAACAAAATGCACATAGATTATACTTTAAAATGCCCACACTAATTGTACACGTCGCAAATTAATACCGGCATGGATTCCCTACTTCTACTTTCCATCCCCAAACATTATACGAAATTTTCCTCGGGTTTCCACAAGTCCCGGCTTCATTGACAGGTCTACAACACCTGATTCACAAATCTCATCTCGACTCACACGACAAAACTAACCTCTGTTTCCCAAACTCACGACTATCACTGACGAAAGAACTGGAATAAAATCCTTACTAGAATCCACGACGTCTAATAACGCACAGTGCTTTAATAATGAATAACTTCGCATAAAATGATATCGTATTTTAATAACTGGATTTTCACGAAAATGACTGTAAAATTTTACTAAATCTATTTTATTGTCAGTCAGACACAGTTTAAATGGGCCTAGAGAAACATTTCACTCCGTGACCAAATTCATCACTCTATACTCTCACCCGACAGCGTGCTTCCACTCGATTGAAAATGGGTAACCATGGATTTCTTATATTATTTACGTCAAAATTCAGACAGAAAAATGTTACGTCAAATGAACATCTTAATTTGACATCACAAAATATAGGCAATAAACACACGGAAATGACGATCTACATTGGACGTGATATCACTTCGAAACCCTATTTACTAACTTTTTTTACATCATACGGCACTCGCAAGACTTCGAAAATTTATCCAAGTGGAAAATAAGACAAATGACCCTTTTTCGTCGTATTCTGACATTTACAAAAAACACATTGGGAGGACCAACTGCGTCGCATATACCCCTTTCAAATACATATCATTTAGACATCATGAAACAAGATATAATAGGTGGTAAGATGGTAAGTCACATACCTTAAGTCACGCCAGCGTTCATCATAGGGCTCACTTGTGACCCTGGCATTTTTATTTAGCCATTTTTACATTTCTGGCTGTACAGATCATTTTATTCTTCCGGTTTCCTGGAAATAAAGCATAAAAAAGAAAATGCCCTTCACTTGTTCTTGTTGAGCGCACACGATGGACTGTAACTATTTCCGCACACGAATTACTTTCTTTATCAAATACAAATTTATTCGGTACCTTGACCGTCCTTTCTGGTACAATTATTTCCACTCAAGAAAAACTATCTCTATGTGGAGTCAAGACCCCAGCCACAACAGCTAAAATCTGTTGGTTGGACTTTGTCTACTTTTGTCGTTCGATTTTACAGAGCAGCTCAACCCTCTGTCTTCAGCCTCGTGATACAAAATGCAGGGGCTTCGTCATGGCGTCACTTCTTATTTATAGAAACCACCCCCTCTCTCCGGACATCTCCCTTTGCCGCCAAGAAAATTTCCGTAACTTTTCTGACTTAACTGAACTGTAATTACAAGAGTTTTGAAGGTAACCACATACTTGCTACATTTCCGGCGGTAGTGTACATGGACATTTAAAATTTATACATATTCAATTAGCTGGATAAATGGCCTCATTTGATAGGCACTATTTTTGTCGACTTGGCTTGGGCACGCCATACACACGCGCTCTTCTGAAATAGCCCACAACTTCCCGATTTCACATCGGTTGCTCTACCTATTGAGCTATGGTGGCCTAGGCCATCTTTGTTCTTTTGGAAAGGATCTAAGCTACCGGTCTAGTACTACTACCATCACACAGTAGGGTGCGTTTAAGTGTCTGGTTGGCCAATTTTGTTCTGTACTTAACAGCTCTTCAACACGCACCAAATGTACGTAACACGACCTAATAGGTTGAAAGTCGGTTTCGATTACAGTGCGGTCGTAAAAATTCAATATTCAAATCCATACGGTATCACCATTTTTTACTATTTCTAAATGTATGTAACTAAAACCGTGGAATAAAACACATGGTTTACATTTATCCGTCTTGATAAATTCCATAAATACCATAATAGCACAAAAACGATTAACGAATACAAACAAAATTAAAAACTCAACTCTGAGGTAGAGCTAACATTTTGAATGACAAAGTAGAACTGGATTGGTAAGCCATGGAGCCGGGCCACGCAACCCTTGTAACTGCTTGTAGCTGAGGAGAATATTTGATAATCCCTCTGACGCAGGCCGTTGTCCCAAGGTCACCACTCTCTCCCGTTGCTGGGTAGTGATGCACGTGTTAGTTTCGACGTGTTTGTGACAAGCTGAAATGGTGTGTAGAGTGAAGCAACACGCAAATTATTGCTATGGTAGAGGAACGCGTGTTTCTGGTGAAGAATATGTTTGCAGAACGTGAACGATACATTGTGACAGTGTAAGAAAAGCTCCTTGGGCGGGTCTTAGGTTGAAAACTGCCGCATCTTGAAACAGTGAGTAATTTAATCAATACAATAATTAATGAGCTGAAACCTGCAGTACATTCTATGACGAGAGACCCATTAATTACAGTACTCGACAATAAAATAAAGCGTATTTTTGTGTCTTCAAGAAGATGGTAAACATTTTCAACATCGTCTGTAAGTGGATGAGTTTCAGATGATGCTTTTATTATTATTATTATTATTATTATTATTATTATTATTATTATTATTATTATTATTTACAGTGATTCGTATAATTATTCGGGCAGGTATGATTTATTACATTTTCCTTTGTATTCGTGATTTTCTTACTAATAAAGCATTGATATAAAGTATTTAATTTATAATTTATATAAATTATATAAATTTATATAAACTAAACGTCCACCATTCTTCCCATGAAGACTGTCAATGAAATATGATGATTCGTTCGTACGTTCGTAATCTGTTTACCCTCCAGGGTCGTTTATTCCCTCGGACTCAACAAGGGATCCCACCTCTACCGCCTCAAGGGCAGTGTCTTTAAGCAACAAAATAATTAAAAGAACAAAATCAAAACCAAAACCAATATTGCACAAAATTATTCGGACACTTTCCTTTTTACGTATGATTTTAAATGTTCAGCGTTTGGTGGGCTTTCCTTTCATTTTTATTACTTCCCCGAGTCGACTTGGCATGCTCTACACAAATCTCCAGGTGTATTCGGGAAATATCTTCTGCCACTCTTCTTGAAGTCGGTTTTTCAGCTGTTCTCTAGATGTGATTGTTGTTTTTCTTATTTCGTTATCAAGTTTATCCCAAATATTCTAAATCATGTTCCAGTCTGCTGACTAAGGGGGAGGATGAAGCACCTTTGGGCAATTAAACAATAAGCACGTCCTTACATTCCAGACCATATGCTTTGAGTCATTTTCTTGATAAAACTTAAAATGTTCACCGATCCCCATATTTTCGGCATTCTTTTTCATATTGTCCCTCAGTATTCTAAGGTATTGAAAGTGGTCCATTTTACCCTCAATAAAAACCAATTCACCAACTCCATTCGTCGACATGCACCCCCACACTATTAAATGTATACCGCCATCCTTCACAGTTGCTTTTAGATTTTGCTCTTGAAGCTCAGTATTAGGACGCCGCCAAACTGTTATCCTCTCATCAGACTGAAATATGTTAAATTTACTCTCATCAGCAAATATAACGTCATTCAACCATTCATTGTCTTTTCTAACATGCTCTTTGTCAAACAGCAATCTCTTTCTTAGATTTATTTGATTTATGAAGGGCTTTCTTCTTGCAATACGGCTGTGAAAATTATTTTTACTGAGCACTCTCCGTACTGTTTCGGGATGCACTTTCTTTCCGCTGTCTGCGGTAAGCTCCGTAACGAGTTTTGGAGCACTGAACTTAGGTTCCATTTTTGTTTTTCTGATGATATAACACTCTTCTCTCACAGAAAAAGTTCTTGGACGTCCCGTATGCGGTAGATGTTCAATTCTATCTTCCTCACGGAATCTTGTGATAGTATCAGAGACTGTACTTTTCTACATTTGTAACATTTCAGCAATTTGACAACAACTTTTACCTTTAGGATGGTGTAAAAGTACTAGCTGCCGCTGTTCGATTGGTTCTCTCTTCCTCTGCGGCCCATTTTCTCTTAAGTTGTACACAGTACTGTAACTCACTGAATGTTTACATTCATACTGTCCGTGGCTCTTCTACACACGACCTCAGCATGGCAACTGACTTGTGTCCGAATAATTTTGTTGAAGCACGTTAACTGCGTTCTGAGGCTCCAAGGTCAATGGTTCTCTCCTGTTTTCCAAAAGTACACATTTCAACGCCGTGTTTAATCTGTCAAACTGGGTTCTGTCAGAACCTAGTTTGCTTGTACAATATTTTCTCTGAAATATAGGGCCAGTGTGTAGCAAAGGCTATAATTACGAACGTGCCCGAATAATTATGTGAGTCACTGTATATGTTCACATTGCATTACTAGTATGCTCGAACCCATCCGTAACCATATGCTTGACTTGGCTGGTGCTGCCACCTTAATTCCCGTCTCTAGCGGAAATCTTAGTTACACATGCGCGCGGAGCGACTTCTCGATCACACTTGATCTGAAACAAGGTATTTTTAGAATAACAAATCACCTTCCTGTATTAAAATTCATCTATCCATTCCATCTTTGGACATCTTATTAAGCAGTATAAATCAGCTAGGTAAGTTGTATGGCCTTCTCATTGAGATCATGTCAGGGAAAGTCACGTGCACTTATTGGATATAAATCTCTCAGCAGAGATAAGTCAGCCACGGTTACACAACTATATTGGTATTCTTCTTCTTCTTCGCTTTGTCCTGGTTACCGGGGTCAGCGTTCCTAGAGTTCGGCAACTCCAGGTGAAAACCCGTAATAAAATGAACGAATAACTCTCTTCTGTCCGTCTAAGGACCGATGACTTTCTAATCTGCACAGGGGAGTGTCCCGTCACGAGCCAATCGAAGTGAAGATTGTCTCCTGTTGGCGAATAATGACCGCACGTCAGTGCTCGCCTAGCCCTCACGGGAGGCGTTTCCGCAGTCTGCATTTAAGCCGATTTCACACTGAAGCTGTGTGCCAAATTTCATTGGCGTATCGTTAATAGTTTAGGAGATAGTAAAATAGATATTCTAAAAATTACAGTTTTACAGGAGAGCACCTCAAAGTAAAAATATAAGTTTATGACCAACCTGTAAAGTCTCAGTGCACTCCAGCACTATATTCCCCATGACTAGAGATGAGAATTATAGGCACTAAAAACAGTTAAAATAGGCAGGCATATAGGCTTTTAAATTAGCCAAAATAGGCATGTAAATAGGCACTTACGTGTAAAATAGGCAACAAAATAGGCATAAAAAATATTTATAATTTAATAATACACTCAATTATTATAAAAAGGAATTTACAACAAGCAACTTTTAAATGTTTTCCGGTAACAATCTTGTTCTCCTGTCGGGCAGAATGTTTTGTACTGAGAGAAAGATCTCTCAACATCACAGTAAGTGATTGCACAAAACTTCAATGAAGCCACTTCAGATGGTTATAGTTCAACTGCTTCATCTACCTGACCTGGTAGCACCCTGGCTACGTTTACAGTCGCTTTCCATCATGGAATCTGCTGCAAGGACTCGTATGGAACTTTTTGCTGACAGCGGCTAGCTTACCAGACGTTTGGTCAAAACTTCCCCTCACTTCTTCCACAACACTAAATTACTCCACCAGGGGAAAGCCACTCTTCTCCAACTCGGTGATTGCTCCCGGCAGCTTGATTGAACTTTGAAGATGCCCCAGTTTATGCAGGGGGATATCAGCTCCCACCATTGCAGTGCTCAGGTCTATAGAATCTTGTTGTTCGTCGCTATCACTGTGGGCTGGTAGAAAAGCTGCGTTGATACAGCTTTCGGTACTCGTGTCAAGTGCATCGCAGTATTTGTATGTTGATCTATATTGTATCTTTTCACATTTGATCTGAAAAGTAATAAGATTGACTTAAATTACAACGTTTCTCCAGCTGGGCTGAATGGCAATAATTATTAGTATAAACACGCATTTGTTTCATAAAAACAAAGAAAAAGACTATTAGAGGTAATGTTTCTAGAAGTACAAAACTTTAACAAGAGAATTCGTAATTTACATGGAAATATGTCCTCAAAAACGCTCAGTTAAAATCTGGCAGTTCCCTATCGAGTTCACCGGGTGAAAAAATAATTAAAATGACGTGAAACGATACCTGAATAGCGTAGAGGAGAGATCCTTCCTATATGCTTGCCAGGGCCTCACCAAGCTTCCCCTAGCAGTATTCTTACTCATACAGAAGAATTAAAACAGAGGCACTATAAATCTCAGATTATTTGTAAACATTTTATATGTTGCTATTCGCCGGTTTTGGTCAGCCGGGTCAGCTGTCATGGAGAATATTTTCTGTTGCCTGCAATAGATCCTGCATCATGTGTGCCCACAAGGCTGCCACCCTCGTTAAAAATTAGGAAACCGCGTGATTTGAAATTGTCGTGGCATGCGCCCATAACCTTACTTTTTGTCACAATTTAGCAAGACTGTAGATGGAATGCTAGAGCTTACGCCCCCCAGACGCTATCTACTTGCCCCACCAATCCCCCCAGCACAACGTTTACAAACCGGATCTCACAACTCCAGACCAATGGTCATTTCACTGGCCTAGTCTTGTAAAGATAGTCTTCGCAGCCTTGTAAAACATGATGTTACATCGTCTAAGCCGTACAGTCTTGTATGTCAAGCCTCTGTGACATCGTCCTAACTGCACCACATTGGATTTTCAATCTATATTTCGCGAAGGCTTAGCAGAATCGTAATAGAGTTCACTAGAGCCTACACAGAGCGCTGGTGAAAGTTACTCACGACTTTTTAAAATTACATTTCAGTTGTAGTCCGCTTCTGTGGTGTAGTAGTTAGCGTGATTAGCCGCCACCCACGGAGGCCCGAGTTCGATTCCCGGCTCTGCCACGAAATTTGAAAAGTGGCACGAGGGCTGGAACTGGGTCCACTCAGCTTTGGGAGGTCAGCTGAGTAGAGGTGGGTTCGATTCCCACCTCAGCCGTCCTCGAAGTGGTTTTCCGTGGTTTCCTACTTCTCCTCCAGGAAAATGCAGGGATGGTACTGCGCCGTTCCCGTGTCCAGGTAAGGACGCATAAGTTCCAGGCTAGCTTAAACTTTAACAATATATATCACTATTCGTCATTTATGGGCTATGAGTTCCAGTTAAGAAGAAAGACTACCGAATTATACTTGAGGAAATCCCTAACTCACGTAGAAGGACGTCTCCTACTCGCTCACAAGCTAGAATTCCCTATGGTTTGCCAAATCGCCAAAATATATGTACTTATAACTAAGTAACTACTCTACGAAGTTCTTAAAAGAAAGGTTGATGTTTTAACATACTACATTTTATTACAAACTCAGTTCATTCCATTGAAAGAATATCATGATTTCACCTTTGGGAATAATAATAATGAATAGTGGGTTATACCCTCATTTAAAAGTTCATTTTTGATGAAATTAAGTTAAAAATTTTTGAAAGAAATGAAGCGTCCAGTTAGGATGCTTGAATAATACCTACTCATGATCTTAAAAGATCTTAATCACAGAACAAATTGTCTAGCATGTCTCTTTTTGGAAAACAAAGAAACTAAATTGAATGACGGTATCAGATAAAGAAATATTGAGTCATGGTAACATTAAGTAGTTAACACATTAGATAATTGAAGTACTAAATATTTAAAATATTGAATGAGTAAAACATTAGATAATTAAAATATTCGATAATAAAAATATTGACTAAGTGAGATATTAGATAATTAAAATATTCGATGGTTAAAATATTGATTAGGTAGGATATTCGATAATTAAAATATTCAATGATTAAAATATTGACTGGGTAGGATATTAGATAATTAAAATATTCAGTGATTAAAATATTGACTACGTAGGATATTAGATGCATCTAATGAAGAAAAATAATATTTACATCACAACATAATATATACAGTGTCGTAGATTGAGGGTGATTTTTGAAAATAAAGGACGCTGGTTTGTATTTGGCATTAGACCCTTTAACGAAATTGGAATCACATCTTTTCTTCACATTAAATCTCATAAAATTGAATTCAACTGTTCTGTTTCTCTGACCTTATTTACGTTGATTTACGTAAATGAAATAATTTCTCTTGCTTCTAATTCTTTGTGCCTAAATATTTATCACATTTGACAGATGTCATATGGCAGGTAATGTCCATGTTTCTTGACGTGATGTGACCGTTCACAACGTCACCTATGGTATGTCATGATATCCAGAAGATGAGATATGCCGTTTTCCGCGTCATTCTACGATAAAAACTGCCCAAGTTAGAATTTTTCCACCCGCTCCGGGACTCGATTTGCAGTATCCAGAGTCGCGCGACCCAGCTCTAGTTGCTGGTAATTAGCAGCGAGGCAGTGCAAGATCGCTTGTACGTGAAGTTCTCTCACTCCAACCGCGAGCGAGATGAAAGGAGACGCATTATCACGTGACACAGAATCTAGGCCACTAGCCGAGCCCAGAGAGTATATCCAACGTGAGAACAAACATCATACCCTACTTTCCTCATTCATTCACCACTGCCAACTCATCGAATTCAACTGTTTTTTCCCTGTTAATTTTTATAAAAATGCAAGATACTAAATGGATAATCAAGTGCAAACACTCATTTGAATCGGGGGATTTTACGCATAATTATGAGACCGAGAAGTGCTCTACTTAACTGACGGAGCGGTAACTACGCTGTAAACAAGGGCGCGTCTTAATGGTTAACAGATGTTGAGACCCAACCGTGCCAGCGAACACAAGGAATCCCCAGCGCTCGCCATCATTCACCGACAGAGACAAAAGGACGCTTTTGAGATTGCTTGAGAATCTACGAAGCTATTTCAAAAACATTCACTCAGTGGAAATGGGAATACAAGAGCTACATTTTGATACCCTGTTCGTCACTCTATGTTGCATATTACCGGACCGAACCCTCAGAAGGGGTTGCATTTTTCCCCCCACTCTAAGCAGCCGAGTCTCTCGCGTATCTCGCCTATATAGTCAAGAGCTGAGAGGCAGACACTACCCAGTTCATTTTCAGTGCCACGCCAGTTCGTTAGTAGTTCGTCGTGATTTGTGTGAGAGTCGTTTAGGAAGAAATAATTTTATAATGTGAGCAATGCAATGCAGTGATTTATTAAATTCTGTGAATATATGTGGAAATAATCACAATATGAGTAAGATGTTTGCGCGTACAGTGTGCCGCTAATTAATATAATAGGAACGGTACGAAACCGTAATGACCGATGTCCGTGTGTAGAAAAGGTCGTACATCGAGCCCCCTATGTGCCTAAGCTAATACGGCTCAGTTAACATATATAGGGACGTATTTAACGAAGTGTGTGGAGCGAGCGTGCTCGATATAAGTGTGAATTACCAAAAGAGTCAGTGAACGGCTCATTGTCGACCTAATTGAGGACAGTGCCACGTTAAAGTAATCCGTGATGCAGTTGAGAGCTTGACTTACGCATGACTAAGTGAAATAGAATATGCCTGAAGTGCGGTCGTGTGACACGAGAAATTTTAACCCAATAGTGGCCTAACCAATGACATTCTTTATTCAGGGCCTAGAATAGCTGTATGCTGTTTATAAAGAATAGGTATATGAGAAGGGAACAGTGTCGGGCGTCAGAGACATTACCGGCATTGGGTTGGAATGCTCGTGCTATTGAGCAGATCCAACCATGTATTTAAATTGTGGTATGTAATAAACTAACGCATTCACATGAGATAATTTTCCCCTCATTTACATAAGGAGTCTACAAGAGCGTCGGAGTGACGGGATATCCAGCTGCATGCCAGAATTTGCCTGTGTAGCAGAGAGAACGGGACATCCAGCTGAATGCCGGAATTTTGCCGGAGTGTAGCGGAGACCTTCTGGAACGTCGAACGAGGTCAAGCCATGATGGTCGTGACTTGCCAGTTAGTCACCAGAGAACTTCATATCGCTGACTGCATTATGGATTTCGAGTAATTCATGGATGTCCCCTCCTGTAATGCTGTGAACGTGGCATCATGAAGGCTGAGTACATTTCCAAGTATTTATATCTTTGAAGGTCGTGTCCCATTGCAAATATGCAAATTAGCACGTTGATGTAACGTAGATCGCTTAATATGCCATTTCAGAGGGATAATAATAAGAATTTCATTTTCATTTTGGGTCTTTTATAGAACATTTTCTTCATGGTTTGGGAACGACCATATTTTACTTCCATTTTTTAAATAAGGGTTTGATAATGCATGACGTAATTTTAAGGACCTCAGATTAATTAAGTGTGAAGTACTGTCAAGTAACAAGGGCTTAAATAATTTCTGTAAACGACTCCAGTTATCATCTTTCTATAGCCGATAGGATTCTTCAAAGATATCTCAGTAATTGATTTTTTTTTGTACTTCACAAGCTATTAGGGAGTCCTCCTTATTAGTAATTAATGCTGCTGAAAACGACGGATGAAACGTGAGATTGGGGTATATATTGTTAAATTATTTATTTCGCGAGTGCGTGAGGTAATTTGAACCCTTATGGCAGGAGGTCATCATTAAATCTGCATCGTAGTCAATGTACCGAGAGGAGAAACGAGATGGTTGAACAGGCTGTAGCCATAATATATAGTGTGAAATGAAAATGTGAAGTTCCCTTGGAATCTGTCATTAAGATACGCGATATGGATATCGCGATATGAATGTGCCGATTACGGCTGAATATAAAGCCGGGATTTGTTGTGATGCCATTGTGGCCAGTATTGAAAGAAGTGAATAGATTATTTGCTGTGAAATAACTGTCTGGGAAGTCCTGGCAGGCCGTTCCTTGGAAGTGTGTCGCGGGCAGGGAACAGCTGAGATTTATGACCCCCTTTAAAGGGAGTAAAAGTGTCTCCTTCAGTGAAAGGAAACAACTACAAGTGGCGAGTTTCTTTCCTTTGGATACAATGATTACGTGCATCTATTTAAATATTGCCAACGTCGCACAGATTCCAATATGCATTAAAAGAAAGATCCCTCCAATTTATTTTCCTTAATTATTTCACAACGTGTAGGGAATTCCAGGTTAGATATACTCCATCTCCGAGGACCCTGGGTTCATTCCAGGAGACAGTGAAAGCTTACTGTCACCAGCGGCAGATGATTTAGGCCATCTGTGACCCATTGTGTATGTTTGAAATGCATTTGTTCCTGTCAATCTGTTACAGGTAGTGCTATGATACTCTGTTATGATGTCTGGTATTGAAGTCGCTCTATGATTTGTTCACAGATAGCAACGTTGTATAAATAATGTCCTGTTATGCATATTGATGAAACTCCTGATGAAATGAGCGTGTTTATTATATTACCTATCAAACAATGATGAACTTAGGGAAGTGTGGGGATGCGACCTTCAAAGGATTTGGAGTGTACCTAGTAAACCAATTCTGATTTCAGTTCATATGTGTTCGTAGGCCTATATCACAACCTGACATAGTTTGAATATATTAATGCTCGGCAGGTAAACAAAATTACAGCAGGGTATGGCCATACTGATTAAATATGTGTAAAGTGAGAAGTGAAAGTGTAGAGTGAAATAATTAGAGAGAAAACGCCTCTCTAAGTCTGAAATAGTGTAAATAGTTCAAGAGGGAACGCCTCTTAAGTTTGAATAATTGAACGTATGATGAAGTGTAGAGAGAGACTACCGAACATTGACGTCAAGATAACCTTCAATATCACATGTACAGTGTTGTATGGCATATATCTGTAAATAAGGTGTGTTTCACTAGTACCGGTATAGTAAAAATTGTTATACAAAATATAGTTTCTCTTCTCATTAGTAATGAAATAGTGTTCCTCTCATAATTAATATTCCCCTACTATAGAGAGTATTATTAAAGAAATTATCGCCCCATTGGACGGTCTACTGACCCGAAATGCGATATCGACTCAGCTAGCGAATCCTTCTAGTAGGGGAGGGTGAGACTTCGACGACCGGGCTGAGCTCGAGGCTCACCGATGGTGCTTCATTCTAACGTCATATTTATGAACCACGGTAACTTGTTTATGTACTGAAGCCTTGGATAGGTACAGTATTTTGTTGCATAAACATCGATAAGTCCTTTTTAAATTAATGTATACTCTCAAAAAGAATGATCAAACATCTCATTTAGAATATTAGGTAAATTACTCTTTTAACTCGAGGTTATTCATAAATTCAAGTGCGTACCCATGTTATCACACTATATTACTAAGTGTATATAATCATAACTCCATCAAAATACACGATAATTGTGGTCTACCTTGTGCGAAGACTGTACTTCAAACGAATAACTCTGCGCAGTTCAGTCATCAGTGATACTAGATAATGCCTTATAAATAACTTCAAAGTTCGCCTAACACATGAGAAGAATCTTATAATTAGAAGATATATAAGTGTGTTAGCTACTTTAAATTCATCCAGCTCGTTAGAAATCATTTGGTGATTTTACACATATGTGTCAACATACGGACAGCATTGCGATCGCATTCTAATCTACTCTGTGCCTACTCATGGGAAAACAATCAAATGAAAACAGAATAAGTTCACTAAATACTTCATAACACGTAACTTAGAACATTATGTCCACAACAACATAACCATGATTATATTCGCGAAGAAAAACAACTACTACCAACGTTAATTACCATATCTCATATCATTACTCACATTAAATAATTATCATTTCACATTTCAAATAAATATCACACTTCACTTCACCATATATGTCTCATCATATTCTAATTCAACGTATCTCTTACCTTTACCATGGTTCATGAACTTATTTACCCTGTCATAGCTTTGATCCCTTCATAATTCCAAAATATACTGTCACATTTATATATAGAGCAAGCACTTCATATATACGACCTCAATTCTTCAGTCATATATCTTCTCACACATACCTAACTTCTATTTCAACGCCGTATGAAACTCACCAATACGTTAAAAACTAGCCTCCTCTCACATTATATATTGACAGCGTTACGAACGAAGGCTTTCTTATCACTGAATGACTGTTTCCTACATATGGATTTGACGTTTACGGTTTGAAGAGTACCTAACATCCATTAACCTAACTTTAGTAATTCACTACTTGTATTTCATCATCGCACTCGTATTAATTAGACTAGCACTTTAATAAAAGGAAAAATGAATAATTTCTTACTTGTACATTGAATTTAAAGTAGACTTATCTTTGTTCAGCAACTCCCGTAGTCAAATTATGTCCGGGTGACTGGACATGCAAACATAGCTCCTTTCGTTTCCCTCAGGTGTTTGTGAATGCTCGGGATCGTCGCATCTGGTTTCTGGTCATCCTGGGGCTGGCAAAGTCATCCTACGGTGCGTTCATCTGGGTAGTCTCGCCTTCCGTCTTCTTAGAGAATCATGATAATGGCTTGAGCAATTGGAACAGAATAATATATTATTTCAGTCAACGTCGTCATCTTATGGCTATGTTCTGTTACTGTCTGCCTATATTGAATAAACGTTGTTCTTGGAAGAGTTGATGTTAGAAATAATTAATAGTCTGGGATAGGTGAAATTAATTATTATACTCAAAATGAGAAAATTGTGTTTCATATATATCCCTTCCCAATGTTCTTGCCAAATTTCCAATCCTTTAGCCTTTTAAAATTGGGAGTATCGGGTAATACGTCGACTAAGGAATGTAGTGTGACGTATCAACGTTGCAACTTCTTTACTTATTTAGGAGTAATTTAATTTCGCGGAGCAAAATAATGTTTCTTGCTAATACTGTAAAGTATAGCCGTCAATGAAGTTTTCTTCCTGTTTTTATGGTGAAATTCCGATACGCTGATATCCTCCTTTTGGCAATTAAGTATGTCGCTCCTCTTATAAGCAAGTTAAGTGAATGTAATGTTCTTTCTAATGTTTTTCTTAATAATCGCTCGTAACAATCTTCTTACTTCGTTCCTCTTTTCACTGCCTTCTATGTTTCGTTCTTTCTCCGAGCGCTTGACAAAAATATTACCATCTTGGTTTGTGGTAGTATCTGACGTTTAAATATTGTGGTTTTTGACAATTTAGACACCATTTTTGTTCCGGTTGTATCTTTAGTTAACAGTGAAATGGCACAGTACCTAACTTAAGGACGCGGCCACTTCTTTCCCTCTTCTTAGCCTGTCCCTTCCATCTCCCCATGCCTTCACCAGGCCCCTGTTCAGCATAAAAGGTGAGGCTGTCTGGGCGAGGTACTATTCCTCCTGCCCAGTTATATCCCCAGACCCAAAGTCTCACGCTCCACGACACTGCCCTTGAGACACTAGAGGTGGGATCCTTCGCTGAGTGCGAGGGAAAAATCTACCCTGGATGGTAAATAGATTAAGAAAGAAAGAATGAAAGAAAGAAAATATCTCAGAAGTAAATCTCTATTTCCACAGGAAATGAATCAGAGTTTGAAATATAGATTTTTAATTTTCATCCACTCTCCGACAAGAGACCACCGGCGTTCTAACTCCTCGTTCAGTCATTACATGAATATTTACATTTTAGCATATTAATTATTGGAAGTTCACGACTAATACAGGATTGCAACAAACCAACTTTCCACAATACGTAAATTAACAGGCCTATAAATGCTACAATGAAATGCGATCGTAGTTCAGTCCCAAAAAAGGATAAAAGGAAGAAACGCACTTACCTCCTTACAGCAAGCTTGGAAGAAGACTACCCTTCCATATGTATTGAAACTGGGATTCCCTGTGATCCACTACTTCAGCCAGTAGGACTTCGACGATTTTTCTTTGCAATTACAATTTTTTTACCTCACGCCGACACAGATAGGTCTTATGGTGACGATGGGATGGGAAGGCCTAGCAATGGGAAGGAAACGACCGTGGTCTTAATTAAGGTACAGCCCCAGCATTTGCCTGGTGTGAAAATGGAAACCACGGAAAAACATCTTCAGGGCTGCCGGCAGTGGGGTTCGAACCCACTATCTCCCGGATGCAAGCCCACAGCTGCGCGCCCCTAAGCGCACAGCCAACTCGCCCATGATTTCTCTTTGGGCATTGCCACAGACACACTTCCTCTTCACAATAAATCATACCTGGCGTGGTTAGTTAATTATAATCAATATTTAGGGCCAAAACAACCTGCTAACGTATGTAAACCATATATATTCTTAAAGAGAACGCTTCAAAGAATAGGGGAGAGAGGGGCAATTGCACGCATCACGTATCAAAGGCAAAACACCTGTATAAGGTACAATGATGGATCCAACATTGCTACAGTACTTCAGTATGATAGGAAATAGTCCGGCCCCGCGGTGTAGGGGGCAACGCGTCCACCTGTCATCCGGCGGCCTCGGTCAGGGGTTTTTAATTGTAAATGATTAATATCCCTGGCCTGGGGACTGCGTGTTTGTGTCCTCCTTAACGTCCCTTTCCTCCTCACATATAACACTCTACACTTCCGCAATTCCAATTACACGCAGGTTCATATCATATGGTGCAAGTAGGGGCAGAAGATCTCTATAGGTCGACCCCGAACAAATACCATTTCTGCGAGAAAAAAAAAAAAATAATGATAGGAAATATTTTTAAGAACACGGAGGGTGGAATACAAGTATTCAAGTAGTAATGTTCCCAAGTCTTCTGTCAAAATATAGAAATATTATGGCGACGATGGGATAGGAAAGGGTTAGGAATGGGAAGGAAGCGGCCGTGGCCTTAATTAAGATACAGCCCCAGCATTCGCCTGGTGTGAAAATGGAAGAACAATCTTGAGAGCTGCCGACAGTTGGGCTCAAACCCACTATCTCTCGGATGCAAGCTCACAGCTGTGCGCCTCTAACCTCACGGCCAACTCGCCCGGTAAACCTATAAATTAGCACAGTCACAAAATGAGTTCATGATAAATATTGTCTAATGTAGAGAGCTATGTCAATCAGGGTGAATCCGAGTACTATTGCTGGATGCTAAATATGTAACAGTCAACGTGGGGGGATAAAGCAATTTTGGACTTGCAGATAACTCCCTCACTTGCCGGCTTACATCGGTGCCGATGAGCAAACTCGCCCATACAATTAATTCAGGTAATAATTCATGCCATAAATTCTCCTCAACACGATAGGTACCAGATATGAGATCAGGGCGTAATTTTAATGACTGCAACCATTTTAGAGGTAAGAAGTATTGGTATAGCTTGTTTTACTCCCATCTGATATCGCATGAATAAGCCACCTCAATTAGAGCATGTTGTATATCGGGTTATTGTGTTGCGCTATATCATTGTGGAGTTAAAACGGACTCTACGGGATGAGCTTTCATGAGGTCTGTATACAGTAAAATATGTTGGCGAGGCAGAACTAGAAGCATGCCGTAGTCTGCCTAATACTGAGTCGGCAAAAACTGCGTGTTCAACTTTAAAAAAGAAATGATTCTTGTTCGTGACGTCGACCTATGAAGATCTTTTGCCACTACAGTACTTTCACCATTTGAGTATTGCGGAAGTGTAGAATGTTTAATGCGAGGCAAGGAACGTTAAGGATGACACAAACACCCAGTCCCCAGGCCAGGGATATTATTCAATTACAATTAAAAACCCTGGCCTGGCCAGGAATCGAACCCGGGGCCGCCGGGTGACAGGCGGACGCGTTGTCCCCTACTGCGCGGGACAAGACAACTTTACCTCCTCTTCATGGACAGGCCATTGCGACGACAGCAGATAAAAATAAATATCACTTTGGTGAACGTAGTTTTCTAGAAACTTTTAGGTAACAATTCAGAAGAGAAAAGTAATTTTAACTATGTGTTTTCCCTAGATTTTACATACTGACATTCAGTTTTCTCCTGTAATATTTCGTTTAACTTTAATAAGTTTAAACGTTTTACGATTTACGGAATATATTAGAAAATCCCGTACAGAATTGTTAACCGGAGGTAATACAGATAGTTTGTCGTAAATATTATTAACAAATATTTCTTTCTTTCTTCCTTCCTTTCTTAATCTACTTACCCTCCAGGGTTGGTTTTTCCCTCGGACTCAGCGAGGGATCCCACCTCTACCGCCTCAAGGACAGTGTCCTGGAGCGTGAGACATTGGGTTGGGGGATACAACTGGGGAGAATAACCAGTACCTCGCCCAGGCGGCCTCGCATGCTGTACTGAACAGGGGCCTTGGTGGGGGATGGGAAGATTGGAAAGGATAGGCAAGGAAGAGGGAAGGAAGCGGTCATGGCCTTAAGTTAGGTACCATCCCGGCATTTGCCTGGAGGAGAAGTGGGAAACCACGGAAAACCACTTCAAGGATGGCTGAGGTGGGAATCGAACCCACCTCTACTCAGTTGACCTCCCGAGGCTGAGTGGACCCCGTTCCAGCCCTCGCAGCACTTTTCAAATTTCGTGGCAGAGCCGGGAATGGAACACGGGCCTCCGTGGGTGGCAGCTAATCACACTAACCACTACACCACAGAGGCGGACAACAAATATTTCATTTATATATATATATTTAAAAATCAATACATAACATTTTATGAACGTGTTTCTTTTCTGGATGGACCAGGCGAGTTGACCATGCGGTTAGGGGCGCGCAGCTATGAGCTTGCATCCGGGAGATAGTGGGTTAGAGCCCCACTTTCGGCACTCTCAAGATGGTTTTGGGTGGTTTCCCATTTTAACACGAGGCAAAGGCTGGGGCTGTACCTTAATTAAGGCGACGGCCGATTCCTTCCCATTCCTAGCCCTTTCCCATCCCATCGTCGCGATAAGACATATGTGTGTCATTGTAACGTAAAACAAATTGTAAAAAACATTCTGGACGGTAGTAGGCCTAACGTAACGAAAGCCCCAAAATGTATCTAGAGAGAATCTGGAGCTCAAGTTGTGTTTATTTTGGCTATTTAGTGAATAGCTGTAAAATTAAATAAGAATCGTTTTCCCCGTGACTGATCATCCTTATCTTATATATGTTGGGTCAGTCTGTTCTGTACCTACCATTCTGCTTCAATTGTTCTCGACTTTCTGCCTCTCGTATGATATTCATGGTATGTTTAGCATTCTTCGTCAGCACCATATTTCAAACATGTCAATACGCTGATGTTCTCTGGATTTAATAGTCCAGGTTGCACAACCGTACAAGAAGCTGCAAAACACGAGAGTCGGCACCAAGTAATAGAGGTGGATGCAGAGAGGGAAAACAAATCTACAAGCCATGTCTTCAATACTCGGCGAGCTCTATAACATCCCTTTTAAAAATCGAAGATACTTGGTCTACTTTTCGGAGCTAGAGATGGCATGTCGAAGTTTGTTGCTCGCATCCTATTAGAAATGTGTTTCTCAACAGACTTTCGGCATGATATTGTCCCGACCTTGATAAAAGACTCTCAAATAATTGAATATCACCATTCATATTTTCAAATTTAAATAATTGGTTTTAGATATTTTCATTAAAGATTTTCCTGTCACTTAAAACTATTGAAAATGAATGTAAAATTATTCTGGACGTGTATGATCAGGTGTATCCACAGTCAGATGAATATATTTCTCTATCTCTCTCTGTATTATTTTCATTAATAAATAGAATAACAGTCCGCCTCTGTGGTGCAGTGGTTAGTGTGATTAGCTGCCACTCTTGGAGGCCCGGCTTCGATTCCCGGCTCGGCCACGAAATTTGAAAAAAGTGGTACGAGGGCTGGAACGGGATCCACTCAGCCTCGGGAGGTCGAGTTGAGGGTGGTTCGATTCCCGCCTCAGCCATCCTCGAAGTGCTTTTCCGTGCTCTCCCACTTATTCCCTAGGCAAATGTTGGGATGGTACCTAACTTACGACCACTGCCACATCCTTCCCTCTTCCTTATCTATCCCTTCCAATCTTCCCATTCCCCTCAAGGTCCCTGTTCAGCATAGCAGGTGAGGTACTGGTCCTCCTCCACTGTTGTATCCCCCAACCGAAAGCCACTGTGATGAAATGAAAGTGATAAAACGAAGACAATACAACTGTATACAAGGTTGATCACTACCAAATTCCAAATTTGGAATAAAATTGCAATAGAACTTCACGAGAAAGAAAGATTTCAAATTTTCAAATGAATTTATTTTTATTCATAGACTATGTAAAATATCTCCTGGTACGTTTTGAAAATATTTTGTTTCTTTCACAGGATATTCCTTGAAATTTGTATGAACATCTATATTTTGAATAAAATGTTCTGTTTTCCTCCAGTGTGTCCGACTCCTTGGCAAAATGGTCAGAGTTGAAGCCTTCCGTTCAGAGGGTCCAGAGTTCGATTCCGGCCGGGTCGGGTATTTTAACTGCATCTAGTTAAGTATTCTGGCTCGAGAGCTGAGTGGTTGTGTTTGTTCCAACACTCTCCTCTCCATGTTCAGATAATACATAGGGTTGACGCCAGGAAGGGTATCGTGCTGTAAAACCGGACCAAATTCACATGTGCGACAAAGTTCGCACTCGCGACGCGAAAAGTTTAAGGAAAGGAATAACAGAAGCGTTTATCTCCAGCCTGGCCCATTCGACCTCAGATTTCCAACAATCTCTTCATTGATCTACCAATGCCTCGTATTCTAGAGGACAAGCTTTGGTATTTCACTACCCTTTACCCATATACCACGATCATCTCTCTTATTTACTCCCGTAAAACTCGACATTGACTGCCCTGTGACTAACTCAAGACTGACTCGTCCACCCACCTTCACTCATTTATAGCCCTGGGGAAGTTTCTCGGGAAAGTATCTCGCAGTTTCCACTTCCACTCGTCACTACTTGATTCGCTCCGGACTATCTCGAGACTGAGTCAAGACTGACTCGCTTACCCACGTTCGCTCCTTTTTTCCTTTTCTTTTTTTATATAGCCCCACGGAAGTTTCTCGAACAAAAATATTGCATTTACCGCTTCCAGATCACTGCTCGTCACTAAACGATTCCCTCCAGACTGTCTCGTGACTGACTCAAGACTGCGCCGGGCCGAGTGGCTCGGAAGGTTGAGGCGCTGGCCTTCTGATTCCAACTTGGCACGTTCGATCCTGGCTCATTTTGGTGGTATTTGAAGGTGCTCAAGTACGTCAGCCTCGTGTTGGCTGATTTACTGGCACGTAAAAGAACTTCTGCGCGACCCGTCAAAAGTAGTTAGTGTGACGTAAACACCATAACGTTATTATTACTCAAGACTGACTCGCCCACCCACCTTCGCTCTTTGTATAGCCCCACGGATGTTCCTTGAGAAAGTATCCCGCAGTTTCCACTGCCATATCATTCTGGCCACCTGTCGGTTGTTGGCATGTTTTCAGCAACATGTTAAAGATGTTGGTTTTATCATGAGCCTCGACAGTTCGCCGATTCTGTTGTCTTGTTCCCGCCAACTCCATCCGTATTGTCACAGCTCCACCGACATTGTCGTACACCACTGATCCTTGCACCCTTGACCCTCATTGTCACAATAAATATCCTACAAGTACGTATTGGTAGCGTAGGAAGTTGAGCGTCCACTTTCAGTGCTCAGGATCACAAGATCTGATCTCGGATGTTGATTAGTTACTTAAATGCCACAAATACGTATCTGTAGACCTATTGAAACGTCAATAAATCTGTTTTCAGGAATACATTTAACACTCCATTGTAACTTTAAACCTATGGCGCACTATTAGAAGCAACATTAGCAACACAATAATAACAATAAACAACAAAACTTGCTGGTATTTCATTCTCAACGAGTGCATTAGCAACGCTATCGGACCATGCATCTGTTCGTTCATATTCGGGGAGACGGAAGGGTTTGAAATCCACAATCAGTGGTACTTAAGATAGAAACCCATGGTGTCCCAGACAAATGCTGCGGCTGTAAATTAAGATTACGGTGACACCCTTCGTACTGTAGTCCTGTTCTATTGCACCGTCACATAAAACCTGTCCTGAGACAGTGCGACGTAATACTAATAACAAAATGGAACCTATTCTCCCCGGCTATCTTAAAAGGAATCATCATATATAACAACAAGAATGAGTTGACCTGGAAGTTTGGCCTATTAAGAACTCGTTCGTCACCATCGTGAGTATTGTTGACTTATGCTATATAGACGACCATCGCGTTAAATAAGTCACCAGTCTATGTTTACAGCACGACTACAGTCCTTTAATTAAAACAAATCGAGATTCCATTGAACAGACTCTGATCTACTGTTCTGTATGTTTGTAGCTTGACTACAGTCCTTGTAACCAAAACATGTCGAGATTCCGTTGAACAGACTCTGATCTACTGTTCTGTATGTTTGTAGCTGGACTACAGTCTTTTCAACTAAAACATGTCGAGATTCCGTTGAATAGACAGTGATCTACTGTTCTGTGTGTTTGTAGCTCGACTAGACTAACTAAAACACATCAAGATTCCGTTGAACAGACACCGATCTCCTGTATTGTATGTTTGTAGCTTGACTACAATCCTTGTAACCAAAACATGTCGAGATTCCGTTAAACAGACTCTGATCTACTGTATTGTACGTTTGCAGCTCGACTAAAATTTACCTAAAAAGGTCGAGATTACGTTGAACAGACTCTGATCTACTGTTCTATGTTTGTAGCTCGATGGAGAGTATCTGATAGAGTAAAACAGAACGTAGAAATTGATGCGCAGGCAACCTAAATAGTGTCTTCTTTTGTTTCTTTTTCTTCTTCTTATTGTTATTATTAATTCTATTAGGCCATTTGAGGATCACATAAAAGAGTTTCCTTCTTCCTGTCTTCCCAAAATTTCTTCATCCTCTTTCGTCCATTTACTGACTGATTTCTTCTTGGCTTTCTTTAGAAATTTACCATCAAAATTGCTTTCCTAAATCGATGTATGTTTGCAGTTTGTTCTTTCTTAATGTTGTGAAGTTCCAAATCGTCTTCGGCTTCTTTGAAAAATATTTATTTTAAATTTGCAAAGTGTTTAAAATTTTAATTAATCTGTCTTTATCTATTCTGTACAGGTGGCGATGGAATCTGAATTTTCTTTTTCTGAAAGCATGACCTATTTTCTCTGATGCATTTTTATAAATCTTGTTCTAGTCTCAATTTATATATACGATTCTCCCAAATAGGTCCCATAATTTTCCTTAAGATTCTCTTTTCTCTTTTCCTTGTTCTTCTATCTGAGAATTGATTCAAACACTATTTTGCATATGAATCTGCAGGAAGGATAACAGTTTTGTAGTGTCCCAATTTAGCGTTCCTGAATACCGACTTTTTATTGTATACGTTAATCGTTTCTTAATAAGCTTTTTCCATTTTTTGAATTCGTGCCTTCAATCTCTCATTCTATATCGCTATTATCGTCATTACTTCACCCAAGTATTTGAAAGTTTTGACTCTTTTAATTCTTTTGTGTTTGGATATTTGAATTTCTTCAGGTGGATTGTTGATTCAGTGACCGTGACGGTGACGTTTCCAAATAGGAAATTTGTAATTCTATTTTGGCAGCACACTTTTCGAGGTCTTCTAAATTTACCCTTCCTACTTTTGGAGATTCTTTTATTATTAGTATTATTATTTACAATAATAAAAATTGCAATTTTTTACTGAGGGGCTCAGACAGTTGAGCTTAATATATACCAGTCTCGTGTCGGTAGATTTACTCGCACCTAAGAGAACGTCTGCTGAGTAAAATTCCTGCACCTCGGCATCCACAGAAAGCGTACACGTAGTCAGTGGGACATGATATGACATGGTAAGAATGATAAGAGTAAGTATTCTCACAGAACACCATCATGCTAAAGCCCCGACGTGCCTTGACCTACCAAGTGACCACTGATTAGTCTGAAGGCCTGAAGATTATGAGGTATTGTTCGGTGAGCAGGACGAATTCTCTCGGCCGCTGTCAGACCAGAGCTCCTTAATTGTCCCCACTAGGCTGAGTGGATTTCGAACCAGCCCTCAGATTCAGATAAAAATCTCTGACCTGGCTTGGAATCGCACGTGGGGCTTTCCTGTAATAGACTACCCTACACCACGGGCCCGGCTAAGAAAAATAATAAGAAAAAGTATATTTATACTCAATATACTCAGCAACTACTAAAGTTTGTTTGTTAAACATTGAGCTTGCTGTGAAATGAACTCATCATCCGCGAGTGTGATCACGACTAGACACATGATATGGTGTGAGTATTATTTTCTTATAAATATCTTTATATACCATGAAGGAACTCTGCGAGCCCTAGCCGGAAGCTATCCATTAAGAGGCGCCTCGGGAAAGGCGCTATCTGCAAGCCGCCACGGCCAGATAAGCCGCGAACATGCAACAAGCCGCAGCATGAGATCAAGTTGCTATATACATGACCATCGCGTTAAATAAGTCACCAATCTATGTTTACAGCACGACTACTGTATTTTTAAGTAAAGCATGTCGCGATTCCGTTCAACAGACACCCATCTACTGCGTGTGTGTAGCGCGACTACAGTCTTTTTAAATGAAACTTGTGGTGATTCTGCTGAACGGGCATCGAAAAACAGAGTGCCTGCAAACTGTTGTATAGACATCGAGATAAATAGACTTTCAGTAATCTACGAAGTGACGTACTGAAGGTCGATTTATTTCGATTAAAAGTTTGCCAAATGCCAGAATACATAGGAATTGGTTGTTTAATTTGGATATCTAGCAACATCGCATCGGAGGTGTGCAGCTTTTGTTAGGGCAGGATGACAGTAGTTGGTGTAATTCTGTGTTAGCTCAGCGACAAATCGTTGTTCATTCTCTTGTATCCGGAGCGTATGGTTTACAATTAAAATCTCCGAACTGTGTTAACTTTATTATTATTGTTACCGTGTTTTAGCGGTAGGTAGAGGTGAAAGAAGGTGCGGGTGTGAACGGGTCTCAAGCTACGAAAGTAAGATTAATTTAAAATTTAACAAGGTTATATTTTCTTTTCAAAATAAGGAAATAACAAGCATGGCAGGTACAAAGTAGCAAGTCAAAAGGGTAGTTACAATATTTACAGGATTTGAGCTTCGCGCCCTGACTTCACAATGCTTGGGCAATCAGCTCAGTTTTACCCCAAACACAAGTTTCAACAGAGGGGCAGAAAACCCCATTCATGCCTAGGAGCCCTTGCTCCAAATTACACTGAAATGCCTCCACGAGGCATACAACACTCAATTTTCAAAAAGAGCCACTCGCTCTCAACTTTAAGCCTCTCAAAGGCCACACCAAACTCCACCTTTGAGTTGTCCTCACTGGACATAGACACAGGGGTAAAATACCCAACCTACTGAGGTCTATTAAATGAAAAGAAGGTTGATTACATGACCTCCAAAATAACAATTTGAGAGGAGGCGATCTGCACTCCTAATACACTTTGTTTTTAAAACCTAATTTGGCTCTTAGGCCACTGATGCAAGGGCTAATCCCATACTACGGAGGTGACTTTAGAAAAGAAACAAATTTACATAATGTTAAGGAAGAATAGGTTGAGAAAAAAAGTTCACCTCAAAACAATATGAGTGGGAGATCGAGAGGGTTAAGCACTCTCTATCCCAATACGTAGTTTAAAAGATAAAATAGATACCAGATTCTTTACATTTTTAAGGAAGGTTACATAACGGAAAAACTTCGGACCCGCCCCGAGAGTTAAACTGCTGAGCTAGCAAAGAAAGAAGTTATTAATTGGCCATTACCTGGTTGTTGACCGCTGCCGGAGAAAGAGGCGCTTCCCGCCCCCTGCTATGTACTATACACACTGAAAGATGGAACAGAAGTGGCCCGGAGACCCTAAAATCAGCAGTTTATATCCTCTCGCGGAAGGTTCGAGGCGTTAGGGGAATGAAAACACCCTCCCACAAGGTCTTTATTGGGTAGGATACAGCAACATATTCAAGTTGGGGGAAGATACCTCGGATTGGTCAGCAATTAATAAAATAAATTCGGGATTGGGTAAATACAAAACAAGGGGAAAGAGAGGGGTATACAGCCAATTTAAACAATAACAGAAATAAATTTAACAAGAAACAAACTTTTGAAATAAAAATTTCTCCAAAAAAAACAGTTCTTTCACTCCGCACTAGGGTGCACTATTGTTGATCTTCAGTAGTGTCCTCTAGAAGAGAAAGTTCACACTTCTTACTACAAGCAAAACAAAAATACGTCGAAAATGACACAGTTCAAAAACTCCAAAATTTCCAGGTAGTGACATCTTCTGAGAAACTTGAAAATTAATACCGTCAATAAAGTTCAGACTTCCTCCAGCAGAGGAGTTTCAACAGGCGCAACTTTTAAATTAGCGGCGTGGAGGTGTACCGCCCGGTACAATTATTATTTTATTTTTTTTTTGCTATGGGCTTTACGTCGCACCGACACAGATAGGTCTTATGGCGACGATGGGATAGGAAAGGCCTAGGAGTTGGAAAGAAGCGGCCGTGGCCTCAATTAGGGTACAGCCCCAGCATTTGCCTGGTGTGAAAATGGGAAACCACGGAAAACCATTTTCAGGGCTGCCGATAGTGGGATTCGAACCTACTATCTCCCGGATGCAAGCTTCACAGCCGCGCGCCTCTACGCGCACGCCAACTCGCCCGGTAACTTTATTATTAGTTTACAATCGTTCTTTTACTAATTATTTGTTGCTAATTTTCGTTCACATTCTATTTCTTCCGTCCCCCCACTTTTTTATTTGTAAATTAATTCACACGTGCAACACACAATAAATATCATTGTCTTCACATTCAGCGTACCTGGTGGTGAAGTAGTGAATCTGTGCTGGCCTGTTGTGGAATTATTAGAAGACGTACCACATCAGCGAATGTGGTTTCATCAAAATGCAGTACTACTACATCGAGGAAGGACTGTGTAGCATCATTTGACTGCAATTTGGCCAAGCTGTTATATTGGTGGTGACGGTTTCGTAAGATTTCCTGCCAGGTTTCCTGATTAAAATTCCTTCAATTTTCTTTTCTTTTAGTGGGGTCATCTGAAGTGTTTTGTGTGTCAAAACAACAAAAAACAACCTGAGGGCATTTTCGATCTAACAGAGTGCACTCAGCCAGCGTTGTTTCAGTTAATGAGGAAATTATGCTGAGCATGTAGACGGGATTGATTTGACGTCTTAAGATGTGTATTGCTGTTAATCAGGGTGACTTGTGTGTTGCTTTGCTGGAAGAGATGTTTTATTATTATTATTATTATTATTATTATTATTATTATTATTATTATTATTATTATTATTATTTCTTTCTTTCAAATTCCATTTACCTTCCAGGGTTGGTTTACCCTCGAACTCAGCAAGAGATCCCACCTCTACCGTCACAAAGGCGGTGTCCTGGAGCCTGAGATTTTGAATCGGTGATAAAACCGTGGAGGAGGACCAGTGCCTCACCATGGCGGTCTCACCTGTTATGCTGAACAGGGGGATGGGAAGATTGAAAGGGATAGGTAAAGAAGAGGGAAGGAAGCGGCCGTGGCCTTAAGTTGAGTATCATCCCGGCATTTGCCTGAAGGAGAAGTGGGAGACCACGGAAAACCACTTCGAGGATGGCTGAGGTGGAAATTGAACCACTCTCTACAGAGTTGACGTCCTGAGGCTGAGAGGACGCCGTTTCAGTCTTCGTACCACATTTCAAATTTCGTGCCAAAGCCGGTAATTGAACCCGGGCCTCCGGGGATTGCAGCTAATCACACTAACCACTATACCACAGAAGCGGACATTATTATTATTATTATTATTATTATTATTATTATTATTAGCCCGCCTGGTGGCCATGATCGTTAAGGCGCTGAAGTCTAAAAACGGTCTAACACCACGGTTAGCCGGTTCGAGTCCCGTTGGTCGAAAAAATTTTCACCATCAGAATGTTGGCCGGCAGGGTAGGGGAGGTGGTGGTATACAATTTCTAATCACTAGATTGCGTGCCAAAAGCCTGGATTAAATTCCAAACCTCTCCGCAGTGCTCATATGGAGTGAGGGCATATGACGCTCTTGATGGTAATTCGTCCGTCGGATGGGGACGTTAAGCCTTGAGCAGACCCCTTGGTGCTATTCGACAGGAGTAGGCTATGTGCCGGCACCGGGTTTCACCCTCTCCCTACTATCATATATCACGTCATTCATTTCATCTCTCATTAACTCCTCTGATGAGGTTGACGTCAGGAAGGGCATCCGGTCATAAAAAACCGCCACGACAAATTCATCTCACCTCATACCCGACCCCGTAGGGAAACGGGACAAGGGTTGGACAAACATTATTATTATTATTATTATTATTATTTACAATACGAATATCTGTGTTCCTTGAATGTCCATTTCATATATTTACATTTCTGAAAGGAGGAAAACTGTATCTGTTTTAGTTGATACCACTGTACAATATTCAAAGTTAGTGAAAGGAAATTCATGTACTCGTCCCGACGTGGTGCATTTTTTTTTTTTTTTTTTTTTTGAGGCACACTCCCAATGGGCGTGAGCTGGATGTATCATTTTAACCACATACCAGTTCTCCTACCTTTCTTAAGTCTCTTATAGTACCGGGAATCGAACCCAGGCTCTCGAGATTGGCCGCTAATGCTAACCGTCATGCTACGGAGGTGGACTAAATTAGTTAAGAGAAGGTGGTAGTGAAAGGATAAGTAAGTAAAGTAAAATCTACAGAACATTAAAAATTCAAACAATTAAAAAGTACTTATTGGGTTTGATCTACAAACCCTACGCTCGTCATACAAATGTAAAGTGAAAAAAAAACATAGAGGATACACAGCAGCTCTCACCTACTCTTGTTAGACCACCACGCTTCCGATGCTATGTTTGCCAGATGCACAAAATTTACAGCCAATTAGACGTATAACGCATCAAAACACTTGATAAATTTTAACCGAGCTAAATTGACTTAGAATACTCTAGAAATTGGGGCACTGGCCTTCTTTTTTTTATTTTACACCAGTTTCCGTTAATAATCCACCAAAATCCACAGCCTGTTTCTAGTCATTCGACGGGTCAGGAGTGGAATGAATGAAGCCCCATCTAGCGGCGAGGATAGGAACTGTGTCGGCTGCCGAAGCCTGTCGCACTCCTCTGGGGCAATGATTAATGAACCGGGCGAGTTGGCCGTGAGCGTAGAGGCGCGCGGCTGTGGGCTTGCATCCGGGAGATCGTGGGTTCGAATCCCACTGTCGGCAGCTGTAAAGATGGTTTTCCGTGGTTTCCCATTTTCACACCAGGCAAATGCTGGGGCTGTACCTTAATTAAGGCCACCGCCGCTTCCTTCCAACTCCTAGGCCTTTCCTATCCCATCGTCGCCATAAGACCTATCTGTAAAGCAACTAGCAAAAAAAAAAAAAAAAAAAAAAAGGTTAATGAATGACAGATGAAATGAAATGATAGTGGGGAGTGTTGCTGGAATGAAAGATGACAGGGAAAACCGGAGTACCCGGAGAAAAACCTGTCCCGCCTACGCTTTGTCCAGCACAAATTCCACATTGAGTGACCGGGGTTTGAACCACGGAACCCAGTGGTGAGAGGCCGGCGGGCTGCCATCTGAGCCACGGAGGCTCCTTGTAATAATAATGGTGTGTGGCCTCTGTCTTCGTCGTTGATCCTACAGTTTGATTTCATTCTGATGAAGATCAGCCTTTGTAGTTCACTAGGAGGAAACTGGGGTAGGCTGTGCACCTGCATGTCCGCGGGTGTTATGAATCCCAACTGGCTCAAGGTTACCGTGGACGGAGGGCTGGCCCATCTTACTGCAGGTCATCCGTAACCTCGGAATCGGAACGGCACTGCCGAAAGGGAGTGTCATCTGCCTACAACGAATGAAACGAATCTCGATTTACAATACAATGTGTTTATTTGTTACTTACAACATTTTATTTTTATTTTACAACGTTATTTAGTACATATTAGCAACATTAAGTTGTGTAACCGAAGCTCACGATTGGGCGGTGATAAGAGATAATATGAAACCAAACGTTACTACTGTTATGGGACGAGCGGACATAAGAACGTAGTAAGTGCTCCGAGAACCGTCGGAGCTGAGCGCCGCTAGACTACTGACTTGTGATCGGATGGAGATACCTTCATGACCCTTTCACCAATGTGTTTGTGTATCCGATATCTCTCCGTTGTTTATTATTTGATTGGCATTTGTGGAACTGATCATATAGATTTTTTTTACAATAATTGGCTTTACGTCGCACCGACACACATATGTCTTATGACGACGATGGGATGGGAAGAGGCTAAGAGTGGGAAGGAATCGGCCGTAATTAACGTACAGCCCCAGCATTCGTCTTACGTAAAAAATGCCGGGCTGAGTGGCTCAGACGGTTGAGGCGTTGGCCTTCTGACCCCAACTTGGCAGGTTCGATCCTGGCTCAGTCCGGTGGTATTTAAAGGTGCTCAGATACGTCAGCCTCGTGTCGGTAGATTTACTGGCACGTAAAAGAACTCCTGCGGGACACAATTCCGGCACCTCGGCGTCTCCGAAAACCGTAAAAGAGTAGTTAGTGGGACGTAAAGCAAATAACATTTTTAAAAATATTACGTAAAAATGGGAAAACATGGAAAACGATCTTCAGTGCTGCCGACAGTGGGGATCGAACCCACTATCTCCCGAATGCAAGCTCACAGCTGTGCGCCCCTAACCGCACGACCAACTTGCTCGGTTAATGATAGAAACAGAAAAAGGAATTTGTTACAAATTTTCAAAATTCATAGTCACTTACTTAGAATCTGTATTTCTATTCATTACAATGTCACCTATATTCGATAGCCTGTGTATGTGCGAACAAAATGAAGCCAGAATCTGTTAAACCGGCCCACGAGTTCACTCGCTACAACACTCCGAAATGTACTGATACTAGACCCGCGGGAAGAGGTTCCATCATCATATAAAATGTTTGGCTCCATGGCTAAATGGTTAGCGTGCTGGCCTTCGGCCACAGCGGCCCCGGGTTCGATTCCCGGTGGGGTCGGGAATTTTAACCATAAATGGTTAACTCGCCTGGCACGGGGACTGGATGTAGGCTATGTGTCGTCTTCATCATCATTTCATTCTCACCACCACGCGCAGGTCGCCTACGGGAGTCAAGTCAAAAGACCTGCACCTGGCGAGCCGAAGTCCTCGGACACATACCGGCACTAAAAGCCATCATGCATAATTTATGGTTATGACATTTGGTTGAGGCCTTAAATTACCTAGTGATGCCAGAATACCGTATGTATAACTTAGAGTTTGCTGGAAACATCCTGTGATAAACAGGTTGGTTCTCATGGCGCCGAATTTCCGTTTCTGCAGGCCTGTAGAGAGAGGTGCTGTCTCGTAAATAAGGGATTTTTGTGCCAGCGGCGAGTTATTTCATAGACGGCTTTAAAGACCTTACCGTCATAGGGATTCTGGTCGCCTACAGAGGACGAATTTTCAGGTTATTTTGTGATTTTAGTACTCGCTTCGGTGTAAGTAAACTCAGGGCATTTTCGCAACACTACGCTTTTGCCTGAAATACCATGTACATAATAATAACAACAACGTAATATGGATTTCCTTTTAGCTATAACGTAACATTATTACGTAGGCCCTATTACATGCGCTTGAAATTATCTAATCGTCAGGCACCGACTCCTTCATACTACAACAATTGAATCAGCTGTCCTCAGCAGTTATTCTCGGCAGGCAACTTTAAATCTTGATACCGAGCTAGTTTCTCTGACGTAAAAGTAAGAAATTTTCAACGAAATTACGATATCTTTTTATGGTGTGCTTTGTCGTAATGTCAACCGGCAAGCACAAAATTAATTGAATAAAATAATATAATTAAATTTACGCAACATGGATCTAATTAAATTATTAGTATTATTTTAATAATTAGGTTCGAACGTTGTAATGGGATGGGTAGTGTACCGGTTACGACCTGTACATGCATATTTTTTTGAGAGTTGATCTTATTTTATCACCAGGCGTATTACTCCGTGCAAGCCTGGTTTGTTTACATTCAGCAAGACGAGCGAGCAAGCTGAGAATAGCTGTATGCGTGACGTAGCCGCAGGGGCTAGTTAGATCACTCGCCTGTCATGCCACGTGCAGCTAGCCTGAACTCGTATGTTCCAGATTCAAGCGTCACACCTTTCGGAACATTCGATGGAGAAAAAATTTAAAACTCCTATAATAATTGGAGTATCGACTTGATCAACACGTCATCTTAAAGGGAATTTCATAAACGTCGCAATGCCTGAATTTCAAGAAAATACGTCGAGGGATTCAGGAGATAACCAGCTTCACGGCATGTGTGACGTAATGTCCCCAAACCAAATATAAGGAGGGCTCCATATAGCCTGATATCTCAGTTAGTCAGACACAGTCGAGTAGTCAACGTGGCCCTACTCGCTGCCATTATCGTCGGAAGCTATCTTCGTGTGGTTGTAGTCTCACTGAGGAACTCTGAATTTTTCTAAGTCTTTATAAATGGGACTTGCAATATTTACGAGTGTTGTGGACTCTAATTTTTCGCCAGTAAGACTCGTAATATTTACCAGTGATTGGACTTTAACTTTTCGCCAGTGATTATTTAAAGACTTGCCATATTTAACCGTGATGGACTTTTACTTTTCGCCAGTGATTATTCAAAGACTTGTAATATTCACGAGTGATGAACTCTAAATTTATTCGAAGTTTCCATGAGCATAGACTTGTGATTTTTGCCAGTGATTACTTAAAGACTTGTAATTATTTTTCATTGATGAACTATAACATTATTGAAAGTCTTCATGACCACGGACTCGTCATTTCCATGAGTGTTAAAAAGTGGATCCTTGAAAGTCTTTATGAATATTGTCTCGTGATTTTACTAGTGGTGAGAAAACTCCTTACTCAAGGTTTTCATGAACTTTGATTTATTCTGCGAGTGACGAAGAGTACATTTTCGGATTTTGCATTGATTCTACCAACCTCATTGTACTGGGGTAATGTGATTACCCTCAACATCGTCAGGAACCAGCGGAGGTCATCACGAGCATCGGGAACTTGAGGCGTATTCCATGCAACCAACCTGGATGGTCCGTCCGCATCTTGATGGAGTACTTGGGCATCTTCTGGAACGTGTTCCAGCCGGTGCGGCCTGGTGAGCTGGAGACCCGGGCCATTTAAAGGACAACGTGGAAGACAACCCCTATCTACCATGAGGTGATGTGCAATTTAACATGCATTATATGAATAAACTCTCATCAAATCAGATTCAAATTTTTCTTGTAGATAGGACCCTGCCTCCTGTACCAAGCCCTAGCTAATATTCATCCAGTTTAGCCCTGAGAACTATTCCATGCTTGCGTTGAAAATAAATCTTAAAGTCGGGCTATTTTACTGGTACAGTAGAAAGAATAAAACAGTACGATAATGCTTTGGTATCAGCGAATCTCACAAGTTCCGGTAAATTCACGATGAGATCTCTCATGCATGTAACGTTGGTGCATAAAGTTCTTTAAGAATATTGCACCTCTATGTGGATTCGCAGTATTGTGCCTGCCTGCGGATGTCAACAACTTGAGTTCAAACCCAGCAGATGTAATCAGATTTTGAAGAGCGGAAGGAACGTCAGAATTACAAGAATGGCGCGCGGCCTGCCTAAATGGTTTCAAATCGAAATGCCGTCACTGATCTGCGTGGCAGATTCTTGTTTAGCTAGCATCGTCTTAAATTATATCATTGAGGTTGGAAATTTATCGAACAACTCCCTTGGTAAATAATTTCATTCCATATTCTTCTTCCTAGTCCGGCTCCATGGCTAAATGGTTGGCGTGCTGGCCTTTAGTCACAAGGGTGCCGGGTTCGATTACCGGCAGGGTCTGGAATTTTAACCATAATTGGTTAATTTCGCTGACACGGGGGCTGGGTGTATGTGTCGTCTTCATCATCATTTCATCCTCATCACGACGCGCAGGTCGCCTACGGGAGTCAAATCAAAAGACCTGCACCTGGCGAGCCGAACATGTCCTCGGACACTCCCAGCACTTAAATCCATACGATATTTCATTCTTTCTTCTTTCTAAAAATTAATATTTGTCCCAATGTGTCCTCTTGAATTCCAAATTGACCTTTGCTACTTTTATAAACTCTATTCCAGCTTATTCGTCTGTTAATGTCAATCCAGGCGATCGCTTCAGAGACAGCTCGGAACATACCACTAAGACGAGCAGCTCGTCTCCTTACTCCCATGTATTCCCAGCCCAAAACTTGGAATAGTTTCGTAACACTACTCTCTTACCGGAAATCACGAAGAACAAATCTTACTACATTCCTCTGAATCTTTTTCCAGTTTTCTAATCAAGTAATCCTAGTGAGCGTCCCATACACTGGAGCCATACCCTAATTGGGGGCTCACCAGAAACTTATACGCCCTATCCATTGCAACCCCTAAATACTCTCATGACCATTTCAAGAGCTCTGTAAGCTTTATTTACAATCTCGTTAATGTGATTAACCCAATGAGGATCTTTCCTTATATTCATACCTAAGTACTTACAATGATCCGCATGAGGTTCTTTCACGCCCAAAATACAGTAATTAAAACTGAGATGACTTTACCTTGTAGTGAATCTACTACCTTACCCATTTGGCACCACACCATTGTCTGCTATGTATCTCACAACATCGTCGAGGTCATTTTGCAGTCATTCACAGTCCTATAATTTATTTAATACACTGTACGGTATAGTATCATCCGAATAAAGCTGTATCTGTTGTTGTTGTTTCTTAATTAAATACCATTTGTATAGGCCTCGAATAAAACATAAAGGTCCAATAATACTGCCATTCTGAAACACTCTCTTAATCATTACAATGTCAAACAATGTTTCACCTACCCTTAATTCCGTGAGTTCTATTTTTATATTTTATTCTCCTATTCAATCACTTTTGTCCAGACAAATAGAGATCATTTTCATCAATAATATCCCACGATCTAATTTTTCGAAAGCCTTGGATAGGTTAATAGAGATATAGCCTATTTAACCTTCTAAATCTAAAATATATTCTATAGCTTGCTGGATTTCTACAATTTGAGCCCCACTGGAAATAAACTTTCCTAAATCCGAAGTACCCTTTATAAAAATCAGTAATTTCGCAAAGGTATCTAATATTATTAAAATGAATGTTTTAGCAGTGATTTTATGCAGCGAATGTCAATCTGACTGGCATGTAATTATTCTCTTGCTTCCTTTGTACACTGGAGTTACTATAGCAACTCTCCATTAACTTGGTAGAGCTCCTTTATGTGAACAATTGTTATTTAAGTACTTCGGATGTGGTACGATATCCCAATCCATTGCCTTTACCGCATCCCCAGAAGTCTTACGAATTCCAGATCCAGTCTTAACCGTCATATTTTGTACCTTTTGTATTTTTATAAATACCATTATTTCCATAGGTAAATTTCAGTAAGGAATGGTAAATAATCACTATAACAGAGAAATGCAGGAATAAGGCAATAGGTGCTATACGAGTATCAATTTTATTCTTCTTCTACTTCCTGTTATTGTACGAGCAGTTACAGTTGCTACTACTCAGCCTGATGGCCTGCAGATTTCGAAGAGATCAGCGTGCTGAGATTACGGCTCCACAGCAATAATAGCGGAGAATGAAGAACAATTAACAACAATGCTGGAAGTAATGGCAAGTCCTTTTACATATGGATGAAAATGAAAATCCTACAATCTGGTTTCCAGTCATTGACCGGGTCAGGAATATAATGAATGAAGCATATATAGGCTGTTAGTACGATGGGGTCGCCACTCCCAAAGTGATATATTAATGACTGATAAATGCAATGAAATGAGAATGGAGAGTGTTGCTGGAAAGGATGATGACAGGGAAAACCGGAGTACCCGGAGAAAAAACTGTCCCGCCTCCGCTTTGTCCAGCACAATTCTCACATGGAGTGACCGGGATTTGAACCACGGTATCCAGCGGTGAGAGGCCGACGCGCTGCCGTCTGAGCCACGGAGGCTCAACTTTCTATATGGATGTAACATGAAAATAAATTCAGGCAAACTAAAGTAAGGGTGATAACTAAGCAGCAAAGAAAATTAAAGATAGCTCAGCGTGGGACGTTGTTCTTACTCAGGAAGCAAAAGCAAAAGATGATAACCGAAGTAAGAGATCCAGTCAGCAGAATTAACTAAGCACAGATAGCCTTCAATATAAGAGAAAGCTCTTCACATCTAAAAATATCAGCTTAAAACTGAAGAAACAATTAGGTAAGTCATATACAGTAGAACCCCGATATACAGTAGAACCCCGTTTATCCGGAATAAAGGGGGCGGAGCCACTTCGGTTGACGCGTTTTTTCGGATGACACATGGTAAATATTTTCGAAAGTTAAATGTCGAAACAAAAATGCATAAACTCTGTTAAGAAAAGGTGCATACTGTATATTAACATTAAAATCTTCACATAATGTCACTCATTGTATAAAATCAGTGATTTTCTTCTGAATTTTCTTGGTGCAGGTATGTCGCGCCACCGTTTAATCAACAATACATCACTGGTGTAGATTCGTTGCTTTGTTCATCAAAGTGCAAAGCGATCTGAAATAATGAAACAATTTCTTTTGCAATGCGGTAAGAAAAGCATTGGAACTACAGTGTAAAACAGCAAAGGCAGTGGAACGACCTTGGGTGAAAGAAAAATATGACTGGTTAAGGGTCACTGGCTTCCCTAGTTTCCTAACAGAAGCTGCAGCACAGTCCGAGCAGTAAATAAGATGAAACTCTCGCAACTGAAGCAACGTTAACCACAGCCTACATAACCTTCATGACGAATAATACAGCAAAATAATAATAATAATAATAATAATAATAATAATAATAATAATAATAATAATAATAATAATGCAGTAGTAGTAATAATTCCTGCTTGTTCAAGAAAAAAATGTTTCATGCAACGAACTGGATGGTAAGAAACAAACTGTTTTGTTTTATACTACACGTGCATTCTGGTATAAGTCATTATATAAGAATAGGGTTTGCCTAGTAGCTCTCAGCACATATAGCAAGAGAATTAAAATTTTGAAGGCTAAGAACGAGAGGCTAAAAACAATATACTGTATTAATACAATTTTGCCAGAGCATTTCGGTTAAGTGGGGTTCTACCGTATATGGAGCGTATTTCTGTACGGAAGTGAGACCTGGACACTAGGGTGGCAGAGAGGAAGAGGATAGGAGCCTTTGAACAACGGTGGTATAGACGAATACTGAAAGTTCCTTGGACAGATAGAGTTACTAATAACGAAGTAATGGAAAGAGTTGGAGAAACCCCAGCTTGTCAATGAATACGTAGAAAAGAAGAAAAACATGGACTGGACACATAATCAGACATGAGAGTGACTAACCTTCATCCTGGGGGGCTCTGTGGAAGGAAGAAATTGTAGGGAATGGCCTAGACTGGAATATACTCGTCAACTGGTAGAGGAGCTGGGATGCCTATCTTACATGTAGAGCTGAAGAGAATGGCACACAACCGGAACTTTAGGAGACCTGCTGTTGTAGTTGGATAAGTGGTCAGTGACTTTGGACCAAGGGGCTCTTGGTTCTATTTCTGGCCGGATCGTGGAAATTAACCTCCACTGGTTAATTCCTCGGGATCTGGGTTTAAGTGTATGTCTGGTTTTCTGCATTAAAATTAATCTTAGGAAGGGTGCTACCTTCATAGGGAGTCAACTCATAAGAGTTCTATGAAGCCACACTGGAATACACCATTATTACCAGTGTGACGTGATCCTCAAAAATATTCCTTAGGATTCTTAATCGGGTTCACTGGCATTTCCCCTTTTCAGTTTGTCTCACCAGACTCATTGAACAGCGTTCCAAATCTCAACCTTTGGACGACCCAGGAATCGAACCCAGGGTAGTTGTGCTCAGTGCTCTCCTGGTGCTGGGCAGGTTATGAACATAAGAAAATATGAATACATTATAGTCGGAGGGAAGTTTTGTAAATATAGCACACAGGAAGGATGCCAGCCTTATCATGAGCACGTTAATTTGGTTTAGTCTGACCCGATACAAATGCTCGACCTCCCTATATACTGTAGCATTGTTATTGTTCTCTGGATCAACTATTTTGTACGTTTTATGTGAATAGTTGAAAAGTGAAAGGCTGTTGTTACTGCTTTGTGCTACAGTCCATTGATATTGAACAATCGATGATCATTACGCACTGACGAGCTGTCGGCAGTATACGCACTTGCTTCATGTAAACAGTAAAGTTCTACAGTGTGCTCGACAGTTCCAGAACGGATGATTTTTTTTCCTTCTTGTCGATCATGTATGCATACAGTTCGAACGGGTTTGTATGTATCCTAGTTGTACAATGTTATGAATTAAGAGTTAGTTTTTACGAGACCCGGAGATACTGCATTGTATTACCCAGAGCGCGGGATATAAGACGCTACCACATTGTAACGTTGGAAATAAACTGGGAAAAAAAAATCACTATGAATTGACTCCCGCTGTGAAGTATTTTTAGTTGCAAGAGAGTTGCAGCTAAGCTTGTGGAATTGTTCAGTTGATACGTAGTGTGTTCACTATTATGATTAGAAAATTGTCAACGGATCAACGTGTTTCTCTTGTGATCTGTGAAAAAAGGATGACGCATGAACCCACGATGGACTGATGGTTCATGAATACCTTAATGAGCATTTCACTGAATGAATAAGAACAGGAGGTACTACTCTGTGGCCTGAGAGGTTTCCGGATCTTACACCTGGCGACTTTGCCATGTAGAAGTTTATGAGGACAGGGTCTAAAGGCTGGTTCACAAGAGGCTAGTCATTTAATCCAGTGGCGAGTGATTAAGTAAGTAAACGAGTCTGGAAAAATCTATTTAGCAGAGTAGTTTAGTAAAATATGGTGTAGAGGTTAGTGTTATTAGTTGCCACCCCTGGAGACCCGGGTGCGATTCCCGGCTCTGCAACGAAATTTGATAAGTGGTACGAGGGCTGAAACAGGCTTCCCTCAACCTTGGGAGGTCAACTGAGCAGAAGTGGGTTCGATTCCCACCTCAGCCATCATCGAAGTGGTTTTTCGTGGCTTCCCACTTCTTCTCCAGGCAAATGTCCGACTCGTTGGCTGAACGGTCAGCGTACTGGCCTTCGGTCCAGAGGGTCCTGGGTTCGATTCCCGGCCGGGTCGGGGATTTTAACCTTAATTGGTTAATTCCAGTGGCACGGGGGCTGGGTGTATGTGTTGTCTTCATCATCATTTCATCCTCATCACGACGCGCAGGTCACCTACGGGTGTCAAATAGAAAGACCTGCATCTGGCGAGCCGAACCCGTCCTGGGATATCCCGGCACTAAAAGCCATATGACATTTCATTTTTTTTCCAGGCAAATGCCGGGATGGTACCTATCTTAAGGCCACGGCCGCTTCCTTTCCTCTTCCTTGTCAATTCCTTCCAATCTTCCCATCTTCCCACGAGGCCCCTTTTCTGTATAGCAAGTGAGGCCGCCTGGCCGAAATACTGGTCCATCTACCCAGTTGTATCCCCGACCACAAAGTCTCACGCTTCAGGACGCTGCCCTTTAGGCGGTAAAGATGAGATCCTTCGCTGAGTCCGAGGAAAACTCCAACCCTGGAGGGCAACTCTGGTTTTCCGCGTTTTACCATTTTCACATCAGACGAATGGTGAGGCTGTACCTTAATTGAGGCCATGGTCGAGACCTTCCCACTCTTAGCCCTTCCTATCCTATCGTCGCCATGAGAACTATCTGTGTCGGTGTGACGTAAAGCAAACTGTAAAAGGAGACTTTATCTCAAGCCATCCTTCCCCTCCACGGAGATAATTCGTCAATAAATCTCTAGACACATTTGAAATTGAGAGGCCAGTGGCATCGCAAATGGATTATCACCACGGCAGCTGTGATTCAAATCCCGGCAATCCATGTGGGACTTTTGAAATGAAATTTGACTTCCCAGAGCTTAGATTCCACGTAAACCTGAAACTCCCATGCGAATTAAAAAGGGTAATTAGACGAACATAAACACCCAACCCCCAAGCTAGAAGAATTAACCAAACGTGGCTAAAATTCCCAACCCGGACGGGAATCAAACTCTGGTCCGTCTGAACTGAAGGCCACTGCGTGGAACAATTAGGCAAGGAGCCGGTCAATGTCAACAGTCAAGTAAACCTGGAATATCGTTATGTACTAACGAGGACGTGTTCTACCCACGCGGCCCCCAATCAAAGTGTCCTATGTTCGAAGAGAAGTAACTTTAAGTGATTTTTGCGATAGGGCAAACACATGATGACAGGAAGGGGGAAAAGAAGTCTTCGCAGGTTCGATACTGGCCCATTCCTGTGGTATTTGAAGGTGATCAAGCACGTCAGCCTCGTGTAGGTAGATTTCTTTCTTACAGGTTGCTTTACGTCGCACCGACACGGATAAGTCTTAAGGCGAGGATGGGATAGGAAAGAGCTAAGAATTGAAAGGAAGCAGCCGTGGCCTTAATTAATTGCCTGGTGTGAAAATAGGAAACCACGGAAAACCATCTTCAGGGCTGCCGACAGTGGGGTTCGAACCCACTATCTCCCGAATACTGGATACTGGCCGCACTTAAGCGACTGCAGCTATCGAACTCCGTGTAGGTAGATTTACTGGCACGTAAAAGAACTCCTGCGGGACTAAATTCCGACACCTCAGCGTCTCCGTAAACCATAAACAAAGTAGTTATTGGAACGTAAACTAATAACATTATTATTAATATTGTTATTGTTATTATTACTATTATTATTATTATTATTATTATTATTATTATTATTATTATTATTATTATTATTATTATTATTACAGAAAGGGAATGCATCCTGAAATACAATACCAAAAACTTGAGTGATGAGGATGTTTTTCTAAATTGTTTGGAGTTCCTATCAGGAAATATAATCCACGTTCTACTGTAAGAATTGTACATTATTCCACCATCTCACCTGGGCTTCCACCCAATTATTCTGGCATCATGATAGATACAAACTTTGTTTCTCGATTCTTCAAAAAACTCTTGTCAAAATAATTTTCTAGTCGTAGTACGTCTATCACCCCTAAAACATACCTCCCTTTCCTCCTATCCTCCCCCGGCTGTGACGTCACGCCCTGCTCTGTCTAACGCCCTGCGCCGTGGCTACTGGGACGCCTGCTTCCAGCCGCTTTTGGCATTACTTTTGGCGCACGCGCTATCGGCCGGACCTTGCCTGAGTGTCGAGAGTTCGTCTGTGTGCTGCGTTTAGTCGAGTGGTGTGGATGCGGAGCGATCGGTTGCTTGAGTTGGGCTAAACAGACGCGCGATGTACAGAGGGGGCTAACATCTCATAAGTGAACCCGTCGACAAAAATAATACTACGTCCATTGACTCGCACGCTACTGACGTAGACTAAGAAATACCTTTAAATATCACCATAAAGATTTACAGTGACAGATACATGACGATATTTAATGAGTTGTAAACTTACAATTTAATTCCAAATACTGTGTGGCAGTTTAAAATCCACGGACATTTTGGGAAGTGAAAAATTATTCGGCAAATTAGAAAGGTAACATATTAATGGAAAACAGGGCAGTGTTGTTTTCATCCTTCATTTAAATAAACACAAAGTAGGGTTATGCCTCTAAATGTAAGAAAAAACCATGACTTTATTCCGTTTGAGGTGTACATTCATATATCGTTCAATATCAAAGTTTGAAACTCAAAGGAAAATTCTTCGAAAAAGTACAATGTCATTAGTATGAAAGATCAAAAATACTTCTTATGCAGTACAGTATTCAAGTAACTAATGTTTATTCTTCTGTCAGATTTGGTGGGTCGTTAGGCATTTCTGTATGTAATTCATGATCCTAATTGTACTACAGCTATTTTACGGGGAGAAAATAACGGAAGTGGAATATGATAGGCAATTTGTGTAAATTATTAGCAACAGAATAGACAACTTTGAAATCATATTTTCTGTTGACTTGGAAGAACGTTTCATTTAGTGGACACTTTTAAGAAAGGATTTCACTTAGGTGTGTAAATAAACAACTAATGATCTAACCTACCCAGTGAGATTAATTATTTGAGAAATAAACCTAAATGTGCTTTTAGTGTCGTACTTTGTGCCCCTTAAATGTGTCATTAGCGTGATATTTGTCGTGCACCTCATTAACTGTATTTTGGAAAAAAGTGGTTCAGTTTAAATACATCGTATACATCCAACTGTTGTAAATTCGTGAAATATGACGGTATCCCTTGACGCTTTAAACTGTAATATGTATCTATCCATTCTGATGTACGCTAACAAACAAGAGGTTTCAGGAACAGTGGAAATAGCTTTCCATTTTGAATACAACCGCAATATTTCAGCTTAACACATATAAATGTTGTTCGTTTAAATTTTATTCATTAATCATTGGAAATTGTTGGACTACGTGTCATAGTTTAATGTGTTTACGGACGAAGTGTCATAGAAGTCAAACAGTGTGAACATTTAAAGGCACAGCGGACATTGATCAGTAAACAAACATATTTGCCTACTTAAACCGTTCGTGTAACAAGAGCTGTTTTTATCTAGCGTCTGCAAGTGTGGTGTTTTAATATATTTCCTTTGAGATAAAGACAGAGATTAGATCTACTTTGCTAGAAATGTGCTTTCAGTGCCGTAATTCAATTGCGTGTGTTTGGGATTTACATAAATTGATATGCTTATAAAGGAATCGTCAGTGAGTGAAAACTAAAATATAAATTCTAGCATTGAATTTAATGTGTACGGACTTCAGCTTAAATAGATGGACTTTTCCGAGTGTCTGTAACACCAATCCTCGCAAGCGTTTCGCCTGAGGCAGTGGTGGAATTGAACGAGAGAGCTTGAGGTACTTCTGCCGGTGAGTATACTTGAAAGTTCATATCTAAAGAGCAATAGGCTGTCATAGTCGACACATGAATTACTATCATGCCATTCTCTGAGGTACTTCACACTGTTAATTAAATGACGCTATATTTAAGATACACTCGAACAGTCGCGTAACTGAGGTTGTGTACTATGTACTCAGTTCGTAATATTGACATGACCGGTAGATCTGAAATAAGCTTAAAGCAGCCCAATATTTCTAATACAATGGATTTAAACAGTATGCAACTTGACCCTTAACAATTGACATTGATAATTTTTAACAATAACATGGAAGTGTTTTTTTTTTGTTTTTTTTGCTATTTTGCTTTACGTCGCACCGACACAGATAGGTCTTATGGCGACGACTGGAAAGGCCTAGGAATTGGAAGGAAGCAGCCGTGGCCTTAATTGAGGTACAGCCCCGGCATTTGCCTGGTGTGAAAATAGGAAACCGCGGAAAACCATCTTCAGAGCTGCCGACAGTGGGGCTCGAACCCACTATCTCCCGATTACTGGATACTGGCCGTACTTAAGCGACTGCAGCTATCGAGCTCGGTAAAGTGAGGTTTCGGTTACTGCTTGACTTTCTAGAGAATAACCGATTTGAAAAAGGATTCAAAGCCAATTAAGGCCACGGATCCTAGCTTCCCAATCTTAGCCCTTTACAATCCTTGCGTCACCGAAAACCTTCGATTTGTTAGTGCGACGTTAAACAACTAGCATAGAAATAAAGTAATTATAATCACTGTGTTCAAATTCCGAGCTTTGAAGGAAATAGCTGTATTTTATCATTCTAACTTAAATATTGAAGTCGTTCATCTGATGTTGTATTTGTGCCTATGTTGTATGAGTCCAGACCACAGACTGGTTTGATTCAGCTCTCCATGCCACCCTATCCTGTCCTAGTCTTTTCATTTCTACATAACTGCTGCATCTTACATCTGCTCTAATCTGCTTATCATATTCATACCTTGGTATACCCCTAATGTTCTTACCACCCACACTTCCCTCAAAAACCAACTGACCGGGCGAGTTGGCCGTGCGCGTAGAGGCGCGCGGCTGTGAGCTTGCATCCGGGAGATAGTAGGTTCGAATCCCACTATCGGCAGCCCTGAAGATGGTTTTCCGTGGTTTCCCATCTTCACACCAGGCAAATGCTGGGGCTGTACCTTAATTAAGGCCACGGCCGCTTCCTTCCAACTCCTAGGCCTTTCCTATCCCATCGTCGCCATAAGACCTATCTGTGTCGGTGCGACGTAAAGCCCCTAGCAAAAAAAAAAAAAAAAAAAAAAAACAACTGAACAAGTCTTTGGTGTCTTACGATGTGTCCTATAATTCTCTTCCTCGTCAAATTTAACCAAATAGATCTCCTATCACCAATTATATTCAGTACCTCTCCATTCGTGATTCGATGTATCCATCTCACCTTCAGCATTCTTTTGTAACACCACATTTCAAAAGTTTCTATTCTCTTTCTCTTTGAGCTACTTATCGTCCACGTTTAACTTCCATACAATGCCACGCTCCAGACGAAAGTCTCCAAAACCATCTTACTAACTCCTACAGTATATCTATGTTCGAAGTAAGCAAATTTATTTTCTTAAGAAAGGCATTCTTTGTATGAGCTAGTCTGCATTTTATGTCCTCCTTACTTCTTCCATCATTAGTTATGTTACTACTACAGTAACAATATTCATCTACAGTACTTCCTTTAAGACTTATTTTCCTAATCTAATATTTTCCTGCATCACCTAACTTGGTTCGACTGCACTCCATTACTCTTGTTTTGGACTTATTTATTTTCATTTTGTACTTCTTATCGAGGCTCTGTCCATAACATTTAGCAATTTTTCGAGATCTTCTGCAGTCTTAGACAAAATAACAATATCAATCCTATAATGCCTATACTGTAGAATAATATTATTTCAAGTTGTCAATCAACAATATCACGTTTGTCTGATGTGGGTACCATGGGATCAGTCACTCTTCACTTTGCTCTTTTCCCAGCTATAATCCATGGACGTGTGGTCACTTGGACCGCTATAAAACGCAAGTGCTCATTATCATGGGCACATTGAAACTAACAGCAGGAAGATGAACATGAGTGATAAACCTGATTAAGTCACCAAAGTACTATAAACAATTAAACAGTGGAAAGGATACCTGATGAAAAGGACTTGTTTAGATTTCCTTCACGGTGACACAGACCGCACGTCCATCGTTAATAACAAGATGGAGATGGTCAGCACAGCCCCCTTCGGATCAGCGGGACCGTATTTGGTTCTTGATCGGATAGTGTGACTTACCCACGTCTGGTGAATTTCCCTTGGTTGTTTGTGTTCATCTCAAGGTGTTCAAGATCGTAACATTGTTTGAAATCAAAATTAATCATGCTGATCCTTGTTGTTTAAAGGGGTCTAACATATAAGTCATCGGCCCCCAAAATGAATCATTACATAAGGTAGTACACAAGGTAATATAATATAAAAACTAAGTTTCGATAACATCTGTGTTTGGCTCCATGGTTAGGTGGTCAATGTCTGGATCTTAAGCCCTCGGTACCATAGGTTCGATTCCCGATTTTTCACTTCAAAATAGTTAACTTATAAGCAGATAGATGATAATTTATTTACCCTTGCAAAGTTAGGTGCGGCTGTCCCTGTCTTTCACTTAACCATTAACAGTAGCGACTGGTACATAAATACAAATTTGAACATATTAACCGTTCATAAACTTAGACTACGTAGAACTTGTACGCATCAGAAATAAGTTTAATATGACTTAATTGCGAATTTCGACATTGTACGGGAATAACGACAATAACTAGCGCAGAGAGAAAGATAATAAAAGCTTTGAGATGTCCTGTTACAGAACAATGCTAAAGGTTGGATCGATAGATCGGATCAGAAAAGGAGAGGTTACTCGATCGAGTACGCGAGAGAACAATTTTGTGAAATTTTCTCAGGAATATGGTGCAGATTGGTAGAACACATCGTGAGTACCGAACTTATTCAGTTAAAGTTTGAGGGAGATGTACTGGCTAAGCCGGCTCCGTGGTGTAGGGGTACCGTGCCTGCCTCTTACCCGGAGGCCCCGGGTTCGATTCCCAGCCAGGTCAGGGATTTTTACCTGGACCTGAGGGCTGGTTCGAGGGCCACTCAGCCTACGTGATTAGACTTGAGGTGCTATCTGACGGTGAGATAGCGACCCCGGTATAGAAAGCCACGAATAATGGCCGAGTGGAGTCGTCGTGCTGACCACACGACACCTCGTAATCTGCAGGCCTTCGGGATAAACAGCGGTCGCTTGGTAGGCCAAGGGCCTTCAAGGGCTGTAGTGCCATGGGGTTTGGTTTGGTTTGTATTGGTTAAGAGGTAGAACAAAGCATGAATAAGACGAAAAAAAAATTGCAGCAGATGTGGGATGCAATAATTACGTAGGAATTAAATGTTTAGCGCAGGAAAAGATAAAATGAAGGGCTGCATCAGACAAACCTGCATCAAACACAACACAACGATAACAACAAAAACAGCTTCTTAACAATTAAAACAGTAATTATTTTGATACCACATTACATAGTCAAATTTAAAGGACGTAGGATTAGGCCTATCTAAATCAACAATGGTTATGTTTCATAAATATGAAAGAAACGAGTCAATGATTTGGTCTTCCTACGTAAGTCTATGACAGTTGGTAATTAATTTTTAAAAGTTGGTCGTAGGAGAAATTAATCAACAAATGAATTAAAGTTTGTTGGAGTGTTATTTCTGAACAACTTCGATTTAATTTATATTATGTTTACCTGTAGAAATCTAATTTCACCCGCATTTCATACGAATTCCAAGAATTGTAAGGATACTTTCCCTCTTTGATCTCAAAAATAATTATATACCTCAAAAGAATTCTATTCTGAAATGGAATGCTGTGATCAACCACAGGAACAGGTAAATTGCAATTTGAAACAGTTACGTGGACTGAGCAAAAGCGTGTTCGTATCTCAAAGGAGGTATTGACTTATACCTTGTGGACGTGCTAGCCGAGTGATGTAGTCGAAAGCTTCTCGCCAACGCAACTGGTTCAATTCCCAGGCATTGCAGGTAATATTTTCCGATCGGATTTCAATCTAAAACCATGAGTCCCTTGACATGTAATTTAATAAGTATCGAAGATTTGCTTTAAGTTGTAGAAGGACTAGCTGTATCTGCCGGAAAATACATTTGTATGTACATGACTCAGTAGGCTACGGATATTTTGAAATACATTGGCATTGTATATAGTTTAAATAATATTGACCCTTGAATATTGCAATACACTGCAAACTGCAGAAGTTTAGAAAGAAACATAGTAACTAGTGACTAAGAATCATGGGCAATGTCTCACAACTTTTGATATTCCAAGTCATCCTTATTCTTTCTCCACTATTTTGCTCAGCTTCATCGTACTTCCACTTTTTTCTGATAAAAAAGTATCAGCTTAACATGCAGAATTGGCTGAATGTATAGCATGAGGCCTTCGGTTCAGAGGGTCCCGGGTTCGATTTCCAGCCGGATCGGGGATTTTAATCGAGACTGGGATGTTGTGTTTGCCCCAACACTCTCCTCTTCATATTCAGACACACTTCACACAACCAAATACCTCAGAAACACGCAATAATGATTAAAACCCTCCAGCTAGTGTTGGCGGTAGGAAGGGCGTCCGGCTTTAAAACAGAGCCAAATTCACATGTCCGACACAAGTTACACCCGTGACCCCAATGGTGTAGGAAATGTGGTGACAGAAGAAGAATACGAAGAATCAGAAGAAAAAGATTTGTGCGAATGAAGCCATGAATCTTCCCATAAATTCATGGAGACAAAAGAATGGTTGCTTCCAGAGGCGAGAGAAAGCTCCTGGAATTAATGTAGACTACGATAATATTACACTGAATAATATTGTTAATAATTCACATGTGTTTCTTCTCTGCTATTACCACGTACCTCCGCTAGATAGCATTACTTCTGCAACTGCAGAAGAATTAACCCGTCAACAATGGTACAGTAGCCAGTTAATAATAAACTTCAGGGCAGTAGCTCAGATGAAAGAGCACTGGCCTTCTAAGCTGAAGTTGGCGGGTTCGATAGTGGCTCAGTCCGATGGTAATTGAAGGTGCTCACATAGGTCAGCCTCGTGTACGTGGATTTACCGTCACGTTAAATAATTCCTTACCGGCGAGTTGGCCATGCGGTTAGGGGCGGGCAGCTGTGAGCTTGCATTCGGGAGATAGTGGATTCGAACCTCACTGTCGGCAGCCCTGAAGATGGTTTTCCGTGGTTTCCCATTTTCACAACAGGCAAATGCTGGGGCTGTACCTTAATTAAGGCCACGGCCGCTTCCTTCCCATTCCTAGGCCTTTCCTATTCCGTCGTTGCCATAAGACCTCTCTGTGTCGGTGCGACGTAAAACAAATAGCAAAAAAGTAATTCCTGCGGAACAAAATTCCGGCACCTAGGTGCCACCGAAAGTCATGAAAATAATAAAACCAATAATATGAAATGTAATAATAAACCGAGCGAGATGGCTGCGGGTCGCGTCGTTGTAATCTTTCGTTCAGGAGACGGTGAATTCGACCCTCACGACTAGCAACCCTGAAGGTGGCTTTGCATGGTTTTACTACTTTCACATAAGGCAAGTTCAGGAGCTGTACCTTGACTAAGGCCACGGTCGCTCCTTTCAAGTCGTAGTTCATTACAATCCCACCTTTGCCCAAACTCTGTATATGCTAGTGCAACGTTAAGCCACTAGTAATAATAATAATAATAATAATAATAATAATAATAATAATAATAATAATAAGAAGAAGAAGAAGAAGAAGAAGACGAAGAAGAAGAAGAAGAAGAAGTCCTTACCGAGCGAGTTGGCTGCGTGGTTAGGGTTATGCTAATAGTTAGAAAATATGTTGAACAAGTAAATTTATTATTATTAATATTTTCTTTGCAATCTGCTTTACGTCGCACCTACACAGAGAGGTTTAATGGCGACGATGAGATAAGAAACGGTTATTAGTGGGAAGGAAGCGGCCGTGGCTGTAAAGTTACAGATCCTACATTTCCCTGGTGTGAAAATGGGAAACCGCGGAAAACCATCTTCAGGGCTGCCGTCAGTGAGTTTCGAACCCACTACCTCCCGAATGCAAGCTGATAGCTACTTGACCGAAATCGCACAGCCACTCCGTATTATTGTTATTGTTATTATTATTATTATTATTATTATTATTATTATTATTATTATTATTATTATTATTATTATTACTCTAGCAGCGTATCTGATACCGTATCGAATGAAATGGAATAGAAGTTGCTATCCTCATTAACACAATACATAGTAACATCATGAGATACCCCACACGACAGTAATTGCGTTGTGCGCTACGAGAAAAAGTTAAAAGTCGACATATCGATCAGTGATGCGGATCGATGAGCTAAATCACGCGTCATCGTAAAATTAACTCTGTTGAATGCTAATGAGGTTCCTTCCAAAGAAGTGCATTTCAATACAGCCTACGTCAAGAGCTGCATGGTATTGAAATACCAGCTTGTAGGATTAAATAACATTTTTTCTATGGCAGTGCAATAATTGAACAAAATATTATGTAACTTTTCGCCCCTCTAAAGCCTTCCACACACTAGTTCATTCTCTCGTATACCCCTAGTGGGCAGGTACACGTGCCTACTCATTGATCCACTTTTTCTACGGTTGGACGTAGGGGGCACATTTGATTTGCTCTGAGGGCCAAGAGAATATAAGGATGTTGTTTTCTACGAGTCACTACTACTGTGTGGATATATGCACTATTGCGTGCTTCTGTGGTGGATAGTAGTGTGATCTGTAACGCGTAATAGAGCTCCCACGGGACAAAATTTAGCGTCTCCAAAAACCGTGAAAGTAGTTAGTGAGGCAAAAACCCGTTGGCTGAATGGTCAGCGTACTGGCCTTCGGTTCAGAGGGTCTCGGGTTCGATTCCCGGCCGGGTCGGGGATTTTAACCTTCATTGGTTAATTCCAATGACTCGGGGCTGGGTGTTTGTGCTGTCCCCAACATCCCTGCAACTCACACACGACACATAACACTATCCTCCACCACAATATCAGGAAGTTACCTACACATGGCAGATGCCGCCCACCCTCATCGGAGGGTCTGCCTTACAAGTTCTGCACCCGGCTAGAAATAGCCATACGAAATTATATATAGACAAAAACGAATATCAGTATTATTATTATTATTATTATTATTATTATTATTATTATTATTATTATTATTATTATTATTAATACATGAAGATATGTATTAATACGTTCACAAACCCGTAGCTTCCGAGCTAGAGGAACTAACCATATGTGGTTAAAATCCCCGAACCAGACAGTAATAGAACCCGGGGTCCTCTGAACTGAAAGTCACCTCGCTGACCTGTCAGACAAGGGCCCCAACAGAATGAGTAAAAGAATAATTCTACGTGTAATATACAAAGCTATTTTAAATTATAAACAGCTGTAACAGAACGTGTTTAATTTGTTGTGCATAACACAAGATAGTAACTCAAATTTAACATGATTAGAGCAAGAATCAGTTGCCGTGTATGGCATTAGATTTTCTATTCTTTGGTTTCCAATCGAATATTTACGATTTCTATCATTTTTAACATGCAAATACATGTATTAAGTGGGGTTGCTCATATTTGCGCTCTTGTCAATGCAATGCAATCTGTATAAAAATCAGTCTGTAGTGATAAGAATCGAGGGCTTTGGAAAAGAAGCAGCAATCCAGAAAGGAGTGAGGCAAGGCTGCAGTTTGTGCCCTCTCCTTTTCAATGTTTATATAGAACAGGCAGTAAAGGAAATCAAAGAGAAATTTGGAAAGGGAATCACAGTCCATGGAGAGAAAATCAAAACCTTGAGATTTGCCGATGATATTGTTATTTTATCTGAGACTGCAGAAGATCTCGAGAAGTTGCTGAATGGTATGGATGAAGTCTTGGGTAAGGAGTACAATATGAAAATAAATAAGTCCAAAACAAAAGTAATGGACTGCAGTCGAACGAAGGCAGGTGATGTAGGAAATATTAGATTAGGAAATGAAGTCTTAAAGGAAGTAGATGAATATTGTTACTTGGGTAGTAAAATAACTAACGATGGCAGAAGTAAGGAGGACATAAAATGCAGACTAGCACAAGCAAGGAAGAGCTTTCTTAAGAAAAGAAATTTGCTCACTTCAAACATTGATATAGGAATTAGAAAGATGTTTTTGAAGACTTTCGTGTGGAGCGTGGCGTTGTATGGAAGTGAAACATGGACGATAACTAGTTCAGAAAGAAAGAGAATAGAAGCTTTTGAAATGTGGTGTTACAGAAGAATGCTGAAGGTGAGATGGATAGATCGAATCACGAATGAAGAGATACTGAATCGAATTGGTGAGAGGAGATCGATTTGGCTAAATTTGACGAGAAGAAGGGATAGAATGATAGGACACATCTTGAGACACCCAGGACTTGTTCAGTTGGTTTTTGAAGGAAGTGTAGGTGGCAAGAACGGTAGGGGTAGACCAAGGTATGAATATGACAAGCAGATTAGAGCAGATGTAGGATGCAATAGTTACGTCGAAATGAAAAGGTTAGCGCAGGATAGGGTGGCATGGAGTTCTGCATCAAACCAGTCTATGGACTGATGACTCAAACAACAACACAGCCCTACATCATACAAGACTTCCTTATGTATTTTGCATCATCATCATCATCGTCATCATCATCATCATCATCATCATCATCATCATCATCATCTTCTTCTTCTTCTTCATTTCACGTTTCTAGTCTTCTGAATCGGATTGTGAATCCTCCACATTTTTCTATCTCTCCACCACTCCCTTCCTTCCTCCAATATTTCTTCTACTTTTACTCCTAGCTTCTCTATACTCTCCTTCACCGTATACGTCCACCTCTTTGTGGGCCTTTCCCGTTGTCTTCCTCCCATTATTTTCTCCATAAATACTCGCTTTGGAACTTTATTCTCTTCCATTCTCATCATGTGTCCATTCAGCTTACTTGTCTTGCAGTTTATAGAATCCAATTCTCTCTCTGATCTGTATGGTTATATGTTATCGTTTCGTGTCTTCCCAATTATTCCTGTAAGGAATTTCATCTCGGCTGCTTGGATTCTGCTCTTATCACTTTTTGTTGCTGCCCATGTGCCCGTCTCGTATGTCAAAATTGGTGTGTAATACACTGAGTACAGAATTTCCACTGCGACGTCTCGGTTCCACACAGTAGCTTTGTTCGCGCAGCAAATATGTGATAGTTTGTGATTTGTGCAAGAGCGCATACGCGGATTAGGAACAGTTAGAAACTGTTTCAGACCTTAGCCTTGTAGTCTAAGTTCAGATTCATTCCTGCGCGAACGGCACGGCCGACTGATGCGTCGCTCTAGGAGCGCAGCGAGGGATCCAGTCGGCTGTGCGTACGGTCACGTAGTAATAATTATTACCGTTAGATGTCAGATCGTTCCCAATTAATGTTATTTGGTTTGTTTGTTTGTTTGTTTGATTGATTGATTGATTGATTGATTGATTGATTGATTGATTGATTGATTGATTGATTGATTGATTGATTGATTGATTGATTGATTGATTGATTGATTGATTGATTGATTGATTCAGGTTGTGTTCTGCTGAACGTAATATTAAAGTGTATCTAGTTGATCTACAGTACCTAGACTTACTGTTACTTTCATTTGATAGTTCACATGTGTTTTATCGTGATATTGTTTTTAATTAAAGGTATGCAGTAGATGCAAATTAACCGTTCATGTTGGCCTATGTTCACTAAACAGAATGTGCGATTACTACATTCAATTAACAATTTACTTCATAATAGCGTCGTCAAGGAACGTTATGGTCAAGAAAACACGGAACAAATATATTTATAAGGATCTGTGCTTTGTAAACCAGGTGTGAATCTGAAAACAATCCCCAAATTCTCTTGACTGTTCTCAAACTGTACGAAAATGGAATCCACGTTTGCAAGAACGGCAGACTACCAGTCAGAATAGCAAATTCTCGCTGCAAGAACGCTTCAAATACAGCGAATGTTATTGGTTTACTGATGAAAGGGATGAAATATTAGGGATAAAATTAGTTTGTGATAATATGAAGGAGGTGGGAATTATAGGAACATATAGGCCTGGAAGAGAGGAAAGAGATATGGAAATATTTGAGAAAATAATAGATTATACTCATAAAAACAATAATGATACGGTAATAATTGGGGGAGATCTAAACTTGCCTGAAGTTGAATGGAATGGAGCTGCAAGTGAAGCCCATGAACAGAAACTGGCAAATAAGTTAATTTGGGAGGGAGGATTTACACAAGTAGTACAAGAACCAACTCGTCTCAATAACTTGCTAGATGTATTCTTGGTTAAACCATGGGAAATTGTTGATAAAACTGAGGTAATTGAAGGAATAGGTGACCATAAGGCTGTAATAATGGATGTAGGACTCGTACCAAAAATGCTTATAAAGAGGGTCACAAAAGACAAGAAATTATACAGAAAAACTAAAGTTGATGAATTTGGGACTTACCTTAAATCACAATTCAGTTGTTGGATAAGTGAAGGGAATAATGTGGATACACTTTGGGCTAAATTTAAAGGAATAATTTGGGAAGGAGAGAAGAGATTTGTACCTGTTAAGAAGGGTAAAATGACCTCAGACCCTGTTTATTACACAAGGGAAATAAGAAAATTAAAAAGAAAATGTAGAATAGTAAACAGGAAAATCAAAGAAGGTAGGGAGAATAGAGAAACTAGAAAACAACTAATGAGGGAACTGAATAGAGTGAAAAAGGAAGCAAAAGAGAATTATATGAATGGCATTCTCCAAGAGGGTAATGACCACAAAGGGAAATGGAAAAAGCTGTATTCATATATTAGGAATCAAAAAGGAAAAGGAATCCAAATTCCTAGAATGGTGGGAGAAGGGGGTGAACACTATTTAACAGATACTGAGAAAGCAAACCTCTTTAGTAGGGAATTCCGAGATTCAGTAGAAGATTGTCAGGACTTGGAAACCGTAACAGAAGATAGAGAGGGAGAGACACAGAGGGAAACAAGAAGCTTCTTATTCACAAATGAAGATATTTTCAGAGAAATCCAACTGCTTCAGCAAGGAAAAGCAGCAGGAAGTGATCAAATTACTGGGGAGGTATTAAAGACAATGGGGTGGTATATAGTGCCTTATTTAAAATTTCTCTTTGACTATGTCATAAATAATAGTGTGATACCAAAGGAATGGAAGGAATCTATAATAATACCAATTTATAAAGGAAAGGGTGATAAAAGGAATCCAGGGAACTACAGACCAATCAGCCTGACCAGTATAGTTTGTAAAATACTGGAGAGTTTAATAGCAAAGTACATCAGAGTGATATGTGATGATAAAAGTTGGTTCATGAGGAGCCAGTATGGATTTAGAAAGAAATTTTCTTGCGAGGCACAACTGGTGGGATTTCAGCAGGACATATCAGATCAGTTAGATTCAGGAGGCCAGTTAGATTGCATAGCCATAGATCTTTCCAAAGCCTTTGATAGAGTGGAACATGGAATATTATTAAAGAAATTGGAGGGAATAGGATTGGACGTAAGGGTTATACGTTGGATAAGAACATTTCTAAATTCAAGGGTTCAGAAAGTCAAAGTAGGAAATAATATATCACAGGAAGAGAAAGTCTGGAAGGAAATTGCACAGGGTAGTATAATCGGTCCGTTACTTTTCTTAATATACGCAAATGACTTAGGGAACAATATAACATCGAAAATAAGATTGTATGCAGATGACATAATTGTTTATAGGGAAATAAATAACATTGAGGATTGTTCAGAATTACAAAGGGACCTTGACAGTATCCAGGAATGGGTTGAAGAAAATAATATGAAGATTAATGGAGGCAAATCAACTGTTACAACATTTACAAACAGGAGCTTTAAAACTGAATTTGAATATACTTTGGATGAGGTAGTTATCCCAAAAGATGGCAAGTGCAAATACTTAGGTGTGAGATTTGAAAGTAATTTGCACTGGAAGGGTCATGTTGATGACGTTGTTGGGAAAGCATACAGATCGTTACATGTCATAATGAGGCTACTTAAAGGATGCAACAAAGAATTAAAAGAAAAAAGTTACTTAAGTATGGTTCGTCCATTATTGGAATATGCAAACAGTGTTTGGGATCCTCACCAAGAATACCTAATAAAATAACTAGATGGTGTGCAGAGGAAAGCAGCAAGGTTTGTAACAGGGGATTTCAGGAGAAAGAGTAGTGTATCAGAAATGTTAAAGGAACTTGGGTGGGAAACTTTAAGTAAGAGAAGGGAGAAAAGTAGACTTATAGGATTATATAGAGCCTATACAGGAGAAGCAGCATGGGGAGATATCCGTGAGAGGCTTCGGTTGGAAAATAATTATATTGGTAGAACTGACCACAAGTACAAAATTAGAAGGAATTTTAGCAGAAGCGATTGGGGTAAATTTTCTTTCATTGGGAAGGGTGTGAAGGAGTGGAACAGTTTACCAGGGGTAGTGTTGGATCCTTTTCCTAAATCTGTACAGATATTCAAGAAGAGAATAAACAACAACAGAGATAATAAATTAAATGTTAGAGGGCATTCGACCAGGCAGGATATTGTAAATAATAAATGTGTGTGATTAAATTAATTCCATCCCCTGGTCTAAGGTGTTTGGACAGCCCAAGTAGGGGACTGCCTGTAGGGGTGAAGTACAGTGGGGACTTCGAGGGCCCTGGGACCGCTACGGTAGCTGTGAAGGCCCTTCAGGAACTCTGAAAAGTGGTGGCAAAAGGGGCTCTGGTTAAGACGCAGCAGGTTGTTATGCTACTTAGGTTCCGAAATGGGTAAAATATAAATATGTAAATAAATTCAATGTTAATTTTAATCTTATACCAGTTGTATAGTATTATTAGAAGTAATTTCACATACCGTACTGTATATGAGTTGAATATGTTTGTAAGATATTATAAGTAGAATTTTGTAAACAATATAAATTTATTAAGGATGATGTGTGTGTTTCATAGAAAAAATTATTAGCGTAAATTGTATAACATTGTATTCTAGGAAAATTTTCTTCGTCTCCTGTTAATTTAAAATTTAGTGCTTGACAATAATGTATTTTAGTGTACCATTTGCCACCGAGGTAGACACCTCATTTGCAAATAAAGAGATTTTGATTTGATTTTGATTTGAAGTACATGTGCGCATGCGCCTGACAGTTTGGGATAGTTTCGTATTGCTGCACGAACAAAGCTTATAACCCTCGTACACTGGAAAAACCCACTGGCTTGTTGGATTCTCTTTCCGATTTATTTTGTACGCTTAAATTCACCTCGATTTATGCTGGATCGTATTCAGACCGATCATTTACCTCGTAAGACTGTGGTAAGAAAGAAACACTCAAACACAGCCTGATTCGAACTTCTGATCTTTGAAAAGTAGTTTTCTAATTCATCAGAGGAGCAGACTTACGTAAATGAAGGTGCGTAATAGGATTGTAATATTCGCTCCCAAGGAAGAATATTTATACAAGAACAAAACCGCTCATCAGAAATGCCATAAAGAAACAAATCAATTTAATAAAATAAAGTTTAACATCGTCATATTCCAAATCAGTGTTTTCAGAAACGACCTCTGGTGCCTTTCGCCTTTGTTTTGCCGCGAATCTGTGCCCACGGTTCTTTGTGCTCCGAACTCGTTGGTCGGTCCTCTCACCACAGCGGTGAGCTGACGTTGGAACAGTCTGAAGGGAATGCGATTTGTTTTTAGTACTGCTGTATTAATAACATCAATAACTGCAATTATAAAACAAAAGTGATGACATTAAATTTTGTGTTACAATTTCACAAACAAGAGACGATGTGGTTAACGTTTCTTATTATTATTCTACCGCTTTTCCCACATCTGTGGGGTTGCTGGTGCGAACTGTCTTGCACAATTGGATTTGGTCCTCTTTTGCGGCTGGATGCCCTTCCTGATGTCAACCCTCTATGGAGGGATGTAATAACTAATAACTATTGCGCGTTCCTGTGGTGGTTGATAGTGTAGTGCGCTGTTTGAATACGAAGAAAAAATGTAGGGACAAACACAAACACCCAGTTCCCCACCCGCCCGGAAATCGAACCCAAGACCCTCCTTGGCTGAATGGTCAGCATTGAGGCCTTCGGTTCAGTGGGTCTCGGGTTCGATTCCCGACCGGAACGAGGTTTTTAATCGCGTTTGATTAATTCGTATGGCTCGGAGACTGAATGCTTGTGTTCGTCCCAACAATCTTCTCTTCATACCCACACAACACACTACACTACCAACCATTAGAGAAATGTCATTCCGTGGTTTCCCATTTTCACACCAGGCAAATGCTGGGGCTGTACCTTAATTAAGGCCACGGCCGCTTCCTTCCAACTCCTAGGCCTTTCCTATCCCATCGTCGCCATAAGACCTATCTGTGTCGGTGCGACGTAAAGCCCTTAGCAAAAAGAGAAATGTCAGGAAGGGCATCTGGTCATAAAACAAGGCCAAATTCACATGTGCAACAGAGCACCCGCGACCACCCATGTGTGGGAAAAGCGGTACAAAAATAATAATTGCGCTCTGAAGTTCGCCGTCAAGAATCCCTCCAGTGGAATGACTACATCGCCTGCATGCAACATATTATAAAGTATCGTCCTTAACTTTTCATGAAAAAGTGTTAATTTAGCAGGTATCGCTCAGACATGCACAAACACCTGTTCAGCTGATTAATGTTGGAGCGGACGGACCAAATTTAGGACTTGCCAGGGCGAAGTTGGGGGGGAGAGTTACATCTTGTCAGGGGTAAGGATAAGGCAGTTCAAATGAACATCAACCATCGTGGTTTCACATATCTTCTGAAGGATTATTACTGGGAAAATGATGACGGTATAAGTGTGTGAAATTATCTGGGTATCCTAATACGATACGAAAAATTGCGTGATATCGACATTGTTATTGCTTGAGTCAGCAGTTTATTGACTGGTTTGATGCAGCTCACCTAGCCACCCTATTCTTTCATTTCTTTGTAACTACTACATCCTACATTTTCCCTACTCTACTATTTACGTTCTTACCCTGGTCTTCGCCTGCCATTTATGAAGTCCTGAGTGTCGTAAGATGTGTTCTATCTTTCTGTCTCTTCTTCTGGTCAAATTTATCTAAATCGATCTCAACCATTCGATTCAGTATCTCTTAATTTGTGAACCGATCTACCCATCTCACCTAAAGCATTCTTTCGTAACACCAAAATTCAAAAGCTTCGACTCTCTTTCCAAGTTAATTATCGTCCACTTTTCACTTCAGTATAATTCCACGCTCCAGACGAAAGTCTTCACGAGGCTAGCTGAACTCCAGTCAGCCATCAGCCCAGGCATGCTACATGTATAGCACAAGGTTGCCTGTCTGGGGATAAGCTGAAGAAAAATAACCGAGAATGTTCCTCTGTATTCAGATTTTACCCAGATTTCCCAAAACAAACTTTGCCTTCTTCTACTGAGCAACTGGCCGTGCGGTTAGGGCCGCGCAGCTGTGAGCTTTCATTCGGGTGACAGCTATTTCGAACCCCACTGTCGGCAGCCCTGAAGATGGTTTCCCGTGGTTCCCCATATTCACACCAGGCAAATGCTGGGGCTGCATCTTAAGGCCGCGGCTGCTTCCTTCTCATTTCTAGCTCGTTTCTATCCCATCATCGCCATAAGACCTATCTGTGTCGGTGCGACGTAAAGCAGATTGTATACAAAAATAAATCACTTTCTTCTTCTGCTTCTCCTTTTTCTATTTCTTTCATTTCCGAGGTGAAATCAATTAGACATTGTCCTAACAAAATCACTTCCCGACACAATTTAAAGTTGCTTTAAAGGGACAACTCAGGCTTCCAAACCGTCATAGAACAAATTGAAATTTTCAGGATCAGTAACAATTGAAGGGGCGCTAAATTAGTAATATTACTCACAATCTAAATTTGAAAGTTCCCACTCTTGGATAATCTTCGAGGTTGGATGTATTCTATTCCTTTTGCGTTGATATAGCAGTGTATTTCCCTTCGTTTTTCTCATCCAATATAATTGTCTCGGCGCGTGCGTCCATCTTCGTACATCCGTGTGCTTTATCCTTTCTAATCTTGACTTTCTTGCTGATCTCCTTCAGAAATTCATTTCCTCTCCGAAAGGCTTAATCCTATTTCTGTTGTTCATTGTACACTCCTCACTGGCACACAGTATTGTTCAGTACTCTCCAGAATTGTCACTCGTCTCTGGTAACTGATGTATAAATAATGTTTAAACTTCATAAATATATAGTCGGGTACTCCGTTGTTAATCCTCGTCTCAATTTGCGGGTTTACAGTTGTATTGATCATTAAATGAAGCTTAAGGAGACTGATTCTTGCTCACTTCGCCAACGAAAGTTATGTCTATAGGCAGAATGTCTATATTTCTGGTCTACATAGCTAAGATCTATCCAATAATAAATGGTCTACAAATTATCATCTTTGCATTTTCCCATTTACGTGAGGGCTACATTCTTGAAATGATTCCCCCACTTCAATCAATCCATAGCGTTCCGGAGGTTGAGCTTCGTGAGCCGCATGTCATCTCCCACCCGGTCCAGCCAGTGTGTTTGAGGTCGCCCTCGAGGTTGGCAACCCTCCAAATTTAGTTGAAGAGCAGTCCTTGTGACTGAGGTTTCACTGCCCATACAATGGCAGGCACAAGTCATGTCTACTTATTGTATGGTTCAAACATTTTCAGTGAATTTATCTAACTACTTTTACATGGCATTTTCCTCATTTTATATTCTCCAACATTATCAATATATAGCTTCAGTCTGTATGGCAACCATCTAGGGCGTAGGGTCAGGTGGGGTAATTGTGACTACGGGATATGTTCGTCCACTTCCTTTTTCACCTTTAGAATTTATACAACAATAACGCAGTAGGCTTATTTATGGACTGATATGTACTCTGCAGGAATGCTGACTGAAGAAACACCTTGGCAGACACTGTTAAGGTGAAAAGGAGAATTTTCGGAAATACCCCACATAATTCTTCGTATTACGTTTTTTTTTCTTTGTATGAACTGTAGTTTGTGACTATGTTTTCCTCTTGTAAGTTCATGATAGGCCCCTATATGTTTCCTTGATAGGATGTTTTAGTGTTACATGTCCTTCCAGTGATTAAAGTGATCACAATATCATGGTTTCATTGGTCTTTTATTTAAGACTAGATGCATCTCCGTATTTAAACATAGTGAGAAATAATGTACTGTATTTGAAACTTACTTCGCCAGCCCTCAACAGTGTTTGTAGTTCTATGTAAACCTTCTAGAATTTGATTATGTACGTTCCGTGGGACTAAAATCTGTCTTGTATGAGCTCCTTGCTATTTTTCTATACGTCACTCCGACACAGATAGGTCTTATGGCGACGATGGGACAGGAAAGGCCTAGGCTTGGGAAGGAAGCGGCCGTGGCCTTAATTAAGGTACAGCTCCAGCATTTGCCTGCTGTAAAAGTGGGAAACCACGGAAAACCCTTTTCAGGGCTGCTGACAGTGGGATTCGAGCCCACTATCTCCCGGATGCGAGCTCACAGCTGCGCACCCCTAACCGCACGGCCAACTCGGCCGGTAAAACCTTGTATGAGCTGTTCTGCCTCTACTGTAATTCAATTCTACACATTCTGCCACTTCAGTCACTTAAACTTCAACCAGGGAAGTATGGCAGCGCCATTAACAGTAGCACCTCATTTAATACATCGTTATTGTGATGTTAAGGTCCGTTTAAACCAAGAGTGACAAAAAACTTCTTTCGTGTACTGTATTTCGACATAGGTTGAATAAACACCCATTTAAAACTCCACGTACCGAGCTCGATAGCTGTAGTCGCTTAAGTGCGGCCAATTTTAAATAAGGCAATATGTACCACCCCATTGTCTTTAATACCTCCCCAGCAATTTGATCACTTCCTGCTGCTTTTCCTTGCTGAAGAAGTTGGATTTCTCGAAAAATATCTTCATTTGTGAATGAGAAGCTTCTTGTTTCCCTATGTTTCTCTCCCTCTCTATCTTCTGTTACGGTTTCCAACTCCTGACAATTTTCTACTGAATCTCTGAATTCCCTAATAAATAGATTTGCTTTCTCAGTATCTGTTGAATAGTGTTCTCCCACCATTGTAGGAATTTGGATTCCTTATCCTTTTTGATTCCTAATATATGAATACAGCTTTTTCCATTTCTCTTTGTGGCCATTACCCTCTTGAAGTATGCCATTCATATAATTCTCTTTTGCTTCCTTTTTCACTCTATTCAGTTCCCTCATTAGCTGTTTTTTAGTTTCTCTATTCTCCCTACCCTCTTTGATTATCTTGTTTACTATTGTACATCTTCTTTTTAATTTTCTTATTTCCCTTGTATAATAAAGAGGGTCTGAGGTCATCTACCCTTCTTAACAGGTACACATTTATTCTCTCCTTCCCAAATGATTCCTTTAAATTTAGCCCAAAGTGTATCCGCATTCCTCCCTTCACTTATCCAACAACTGAATTGTGATTTAAGGTAAGTCCCAAATTCATCAGCTTTAGTTTTTCTGTATAATTTCTTGTCTTGTGTGACCCTCTTATTAAGCGTTTTTGGTACGAGTCCTACATTCATTATTACAGCCTTATGGTCACCTTTTCCTTCAATTACCTCAGTTTTATCAACAATTTCCCATGGTTTAACCAAGAATACTGTTAATTCCAAATAACATCGTTATTTAGATTTCCTGACGTAACATGACTGGCCTTCCCAGCTCGTCTTTATAGTCCTTAGGTCATTGAGGAGATATGTTAGTGAAAATTGAATTCTCTTAATTGTTTATGTATCGTACGTACTGTGAATATTAATATTTTTATTTCATTTTTGTAGTGTGTTTCACGTAGCGCAGGGCACAAACGCGAAAACTTACACGAAATGATGCTTTAAATGTCTCTTTGCTGATGCCCCGCTTGTCCACTCCCCTGCCCTACATCTGTTGAGTCACGCAATGCACACTATTGTATTGCTTGCCAACTGCACAGCACATGTAAACAGCTGATACCATGCGTTCCTTAGTCACGCACTCATATCTGTACTGCATTTGCTACAAGAGATTCTGATCATTTCTGCGTATCCTATGCGTTTTCTGTGGGAATTTTGAATTCTAATATTAACACTCTTCACCGCAAATGTTCTGTTGCGAATTCAATGCACTACGTCGCAGGGCATAAGAGATATTAACCAGTTGATGTACTAAAGGGTTTAGGAGAAATGGATGATGGATATATTATTGGTTTGATTATGCCCATACATTTTCGGTAACTTATTTTCAGACACCTGTGTACTTGTGGTTTAGATTCCTTCTCTCTTCTAATTGTAGCTACCCTAGCTGCTTGTAATCAGAAGTTACATGCGCGCCACATTGTAGATAATAAATAAATCTTACAAGTGCATTTTGTGCTCGTTGGAGCTTCAGACATTACTCTTTTATTAGGTCAGTAAGTACAAGGTCACAGTAGTTAAGTAAAGTGGCCTTCGGTTCATAAGGACCCACGTACGATTCCGGAAAGGGCCGGGAACTTAAATACTTCGCATGCTTGTTGTTTGTAAGCGTGTTAATACAAATATTCATCTACACGCAACATATCACACTACTAACTGCCACAGGCACACACAATAGGTAATACATCCGTCCGCATGGGCCTGGCGTCGGAAAAGCCATCCGGTGATAAAATAGGTCTTAATTTGCATTAGTGCCGATAAGCGGAAACAAACCAAGGGGAAGGAGAAGAAGAAGAAGAAGCTGAAGAAGAGGAAGGTGGAGTTCACCGTACCCGACTTTCTTGCCAAAAATTTAATTTGAAAGATTCAAGTAGGGAAAATTTGTGAATATCCATGGTGACGATATAATAATAAAGCAAATTATCGGCAAAATTACTGTACCTGTGGACGAAAGTAATAAGTAGACACCTTTGGTTATTGACTTTCTATCCTTATACGAAGTTACCTAAAACCAAAAGACTGAGCATCATGTAGGATGTACAAACTGGAACAGGTGGGTCGCTTCGCATTCTTTCAATGTACATTCTCCCAGGATGGTAGAATCGTAAGTGAAATCGAATCAAGTTGCTGCAAAGCTAATGCCGTGAGCTCATTGTTGCGAACAATATAATTCTGTAAGAAAGAATGGAGCTCTTGGACGAAATTATATTTACGCCGATTTATTTGAAACCCACTTGATAGCACCAGAGTAATGCTGGGTGGACTCAGGATAAGTTTGAAGTAACAGACTTGAAGGCAGCGATAATGATTGCTGGCACAAACATGTTGTAGGAACGGCAGGAATATACTCGGGGCGAGGATATAAAGGCTGTTTGTAAATATTAATAATGATAAAAAAAATAATAATAATAATAATAATCATCATCATCATCATCATCATCATCACTGGCACGACAGCCCTTTGTGGGTCTTGGCCTTCTGAAGAAATTTTCGCCATTCTTTCCTGTTAAGTACAGGGCTCCTCCAATTCTTAGTCGATACTCATCCAGCTGATCGAGCAACTTTCTGAGGTTTCCAGCTTGGTAAAGAGTTAAAACATAATAGATAATAATAAAAATGATAATTGTAAGGCCTCGGCTACGTTGTGGAGGCATTTGGATTTGACGCAATCTAGATGCCTGCACGGCAATTACGACGTTGCGTTACTGAACTAGATGGCAGAGAATAATTTGTTGCGTAAACACCAAATGCGTCACATGAGAAGTTTTACATGCCGTCATCGTACGACATTGAGTGCCGACTGGACAGTTTCCCATCCTTCAATATCCTGATTGCCGCTGTTGGGTTTGAACCCACGATCCCAGGATCGAGAAGCCATCACTCCACCACTGACCCACAAAGGAAACTGAGTTAAAAATACATTTTATGGTTGAAGGTGCGCGTTTAAACTGGCTCCGGTCGACGAAATAATTCGTCATTGTTCCCACCGAGCCAAAAAACTAGACCAGGCGTCTAAATATCTTCGAAATATATCTCGAAAATATGGTATGTTTGGTTCAGTAATGTGTTTCAGAACAGTATAAAGAAAGGTTTTAAACTTTAAGATAATTTGCACAATTTTCAAATGGTGGATAAAAAGTAATGGCAAAACTGCCGTGATCCATAGCCTACGTAGCATTATTTGTGGAGGAATCACAAGTTAGATTGATCCTATTTACTCTTCTCTAATGTCTACCAACTTTCGGAAAGTGGTGTTCGTTAGCGAGACTTTCACTTGTTATCTCCTCCGACGACCAGCCTTTCCTAGTATCTTTTCGCTTCTCGTAAAGATATTCTCTAATTGTTTTTGGAACAGATCGCAGCAACTCTGACTCCTATCAGAATATGGAGGTTGTTCCGGTTAGTAGTGACACCGTGCTTTGTAAGAATGATGAGTCCAGAAGCCACCACTCCAAAATTTGCACAATCTTCAAATGGTGGATAGAAAAGTAATGGCAAAACTGCCGTGATCTATATGTAACATTTTGTAGAGGAATCACAGTTTAGATTGATCCCATTTACTCTTCATTAACCCGCCAGTGGTCGCTAGGATGAAAGTAACACGAGTGGCCGCGCGTTGAGCAAAATGCTCACGGTATGATATGACGTGTTTACATAATAAATACCAAACGATTCCAAGCGTAAATGTATTAACACATTAAATGAACATAATAATAAATCTCAAATGGTTATTATAAAGAACACCAAAAATTACAAATACAATTACAAATAGTAATAAATCTCAAATGGTTATAACAGTATCTGGAAAAATCAATTCCCAACTTTCTAAAATAGTGTGTGCGCCTTTCGCAATGCCCTTTACACAAGGAGGATCAGTCACTATACGTGAGCATGGATTTCTTCTTGTTGGATCTCTACCCCACTTTGTCACCTTATCTTTCACTATAGATATAAACATTGTCACTAAACATGAAATTCTCATTTACATCCAACATATGTTGTTCGCCAGCTATAGATTTTTTCCAGATACGGTACCATCAGCACGTTATTCTGGCTCGGACTGTTCAGTATCCTTAGTATGTTCACTGTGCTCCCTTTTACAGCCCTCGAGTTGATCACTAGGAATTTCATCAAACCAAGCTAAAATGTCACGACTTGAAGCCATCGTCACGCACTAATTACACAGCACATGAACACAATAAGTTGCAAAGAACTGTTTCAACTATGAAACAAAATACAAAAACAGCGAAACTATCACACACACACACACACACACAGAAATTAGCGCAAACGTGACTGGTCGCCCGTGAAGCAAAATGCTTACCCTTGACGGTCGCTGATGATTCCTCCCTCCCTGTCCCTTCTCAACGTCACAGATGTGCGTTTCAATGTATCCGTCCTTCTCTCAAAACTGCAGTGCGAAGGTACACGAGGGCTCAAGTTCGAAACTACACGCTGTTTAATAGAGCAGATGATTTTCAATGACCGTGAGCATTTTGCTCATATAGCGACCACTGGAGGGTTAAATGTCTCCAACCTTTCAAAATGTGGTGTTCGTTAGCGTGACTTTTCTCTTGTTATCTCCTGCGACGACCAGCGCTCCGTTGATGTCTTCTGAGCCTGAACGAAGTTGCTGCTCTAAAGGATGATAGTACTGCATTGCCCGCCGGCTCATGAGGTAAAACCTCACAGATATCATACGTCACTATGAAGATAACCTTCACACATGAACTTGCGCACGGTGCACTTTCGAAAGCGTTGTCCAGCGGACATGACTCCGTGGGATTACGATCTCTTCGAATGAAATGAAAGAATCACTTTGCGGGAAGCACTTTACGGCTCAATTAAAGACATCGTCTGTTCTCTAGGACGCATAAAGTGCAATACTACCAGAAATGAACGCGCTGACGGTTTATGATACCCTCCACAGGTGTGGCAGAAGGCATGGCGCAAGAGAGTACCTTGAAGCAATGCAACTGGTGTTTCTACTATCAATAAAGACAGGTACAACCTATGGTGGTATTAGCATTACCTTCAATATCCGGCTCCGTAGCTAAATGGCTAGCGTGCTCTTCCTTGGTCCAAGGAGTCCCGATTCGATTTCCGGCCAGATTGGTTCTTGTAACATTCATTAGTTAATTTCGATGGGTCGGGGCTGTGTGTATGTGCAATTTCAGAATTGGATTCATCATAGGGGCCGATCCTCAGAGACGCGCTGGTCGCCTATAAGGAGTCAGCTTGAAAGACCTGCATCAGGCCTCTTTGGAAGTCACACGCTATTATTATTATTATTATTATTATTATTATTATTATTATTATTATTATTATTATTATTATTATTATTAATATTATTATTATTATTAATAATATTATTATTATTATTATTAAAACCAAACCAAACCCCATGGCACTACAGCCCTTGAATGGGCTGGCCTACCAAGCCCGAAGGCCTGCAGATTACGAGCGTGTGGTCAGCACGACGAATCCTCTCTGCCGTTATTCTTGGCTTGCTAGACCGGGATTATTATTATTACCTTCAATCCAGCCTATGCGTATATAGAGTGGAATTCTACCAACGAATGTTCAGACGTATTTAGGAATTGCTCCTGAAGTGATTTGATATGAAGAATCACTTTTGTACTATTTCTCAGATTCAAATATCAAATGACCGAACTCGATAGCTGCAGTTGCGTAAGTGTGGCCAGTATCCCGTAATCGGGAGATAGTGGGTTCGAGCCCCACTGTCGGCAGCCCTGAAGATGGTTTTCCGTGGTTTCCCATTTTCACACCAGGCAAATGCCGGGGCTGTACCTTAAGGCCACGGCCGCTTGCTTCCACTTCCTAGGCCTTTCCTATCCCATCGTCGCCATAAGACATATCTGTGTCGGTGCGACGTAAAGCAAGTAGCAGAGAAATATCAAATGATGTATAATTGCTATAATTGCACGACTAGTTACGTAATCTCTAGAGTGGGATCTTAAGTTGTTAGATCAGGCTGAACTTTTGACATTTACCGACGTTCCACCAGCAAGTGCGTAACATGTTCGAATTAGGTGATAAAGTTTTTCTTTCACCTAATGGCCAGCTCCGAGGATGCCAGTTCCACTTGCTGGCGCAATAATAGTAAGTATTGAAATTCAGTGCTAAAGGCCTCTTAGAAATCAAGTACCTTTTAAGATTCGTCAGTTTATCAATTGACTGAAGTGGACTACTCGCTATACAGTGTATGTTTACCTTCTCTGTTCGAAATCTCATCACGAGACTTGGACTCTGCGCATTACACAATATAACATCGTTGCTCCTCGAAATACCGCTGTGACAATGTTGAGGGGAGGAATACTGACCCGCAGCACATATGTCAGTTAGAATGAAAATTCATAAATTACTTCATGCAGTACGGAACCGTGGGTAATAGAACCTTTCTGGTCAGAGTTCTGAACTGAAATATTATCACTTAGTAGATTTTCTAAGCGCAATGACGATACAGTATATTATCACCGAACTCAATCTTGTCTGAGGCTTGGTTTTCCAGCAGTGCTTTAGAACTACAGAAGAGTGCTAGATTGTTTTACTCGCAGATTTGACTGACACATGACTTGTGTACTGTATGAAGCAGCGGTGGGCAATGAGGGAGCTGTTTAATTAAGCTAAGCCTAGATGATTCCGAAGCGACGACAACTTCACCGGACTGCACCATGGGAGAAGCTACACCATTACTGCTCCCCGGGATGTTTTCTCATTCACGGTATTATACACTGACTGACAGAGCAAATGCAACACCAAGAAGGAGTGGTCAGAACTTTATGCCAATTGCAGGGTAGACTGACGTCACTGAGGTATGCTCATGATGTGAAATGCGCCGCTGTGCTGCGCACGTAGCGAACGATAAATGGGACACGGCGTTGGCGAATGGCCCACTTCGTACCGTGATTTCTCAGCCGACAGTCATTGTAGAACGTGTTGTCGTGTGCCACAGGACATGTGTATAGCTAAGAATGCCAGGCCGCCGTCAACGGAGGCATTTCCAGCAGACAGACGACTTTACGAGGGGTATGGTGATCGGGCTGAGAAGAGCAGGTTGGTCGCTTCGTCAAATCGCAGCCAATACCCATAGGGATGTGTCCACGGTGCAGCGCCTGTGGCGAAGATGGTTGGCCCAGGGACATGTGGCACGTGCGAGGGGTCCAGGCGCAGCCCGAGTGACGTCAGCACGCGAGGATCGGCGCATCCGCCGCCAAGCGGTGGCAGCCCCGCACGCCACGTCAACCGCCATTCTTCAGCATGTGCAAGACACCCTGGCTGTTCCAATATCGACCAGAACAATTTCCCGTCGATTGGTTGAAGGAGGCCTGCACTCCCGGCGTCCGCTCAGAAGACTACCATTGACTCCACAGCATAGACGTGCACGCCTGGCATGGTGCCGGGCTAGAGCGACTTGGATGAGGGAATGGCGGAACGTCGTGTTCTCCGATGAGTCACGCTTCTGTTCTGTCAGTGATAGTCACCGCAGACGAGTGTGGCGTCGGCGTGGAGAAAGGTCAAATCCGGCAGTAACTGTGGAGCGCCCTACCGCTAGACAACGCGGCATCATGGTTTGGGGCGCTATTGCGTATGATTCCACGTCACCTCTAGTGCGTATTCAAGGCACGTTAAATGCCCACCGCTACGTGCAGCATGTGCTGCGGCCGGTGGCACTCCCGTACCTTCAGGGGCTGCCCAATGCTCTGTTTCAGCAGGATAATGCCCGCCCACACACTGCTCGCATCTCCCAAGAGGCTCTACGAGGTGTACAGATGCTTCCGTGGCCAGCGTACTCTTCGGATCTCTCACCAATCGAACACGTGTGGGATCTCATTGGACGCCGTTTGCAAACTCTGCCCCAGCCTCGTACGGACGACCAACTGTGGCAAATGGTTGACAGAGAATGGAGAACCATCCCTCAGGACACCATCCGCACTCTTATTGACTCTGTACCTCGACGTGTTTCTGCGTGCATCGCCGCTCGCGGTGGTCCTACATCCTACTGAGTCGATGCCGTGCGCATTGTGTAACCTGCATATCGGTTTGAAATAAACATCAATTATTCATCCGTGCCGTCTCTGTTTCTTCCCCAACTTTCATCCCTTTCGAACCACTCCTCCTTGGTGTTGCATTGTCACCGTCAGTCAGTGTATTTGGTCAGAAAGCGATTAGTACTTGATTCATTTTTCTAGGTAATGAGTCTTCGGACTTTTATGCTGTATAAATCACTAATATAAACATGCAACTATGCTGAAAAAATGTGATGAAATATGCATTTAATTATGCACTTATTCTTATGCTATTGAACACTTATATTAAATGCAAACGTAACGTTCCTTTATTAGACACACGTGTTTTACCCACACCAATACATATCATGATCATGACTAGGGACCGGATATTGATGACCTAAAAATGTTAGAAATATGCAGCTTTTAAGACCTAAAAATGTATTAAAATATGACAATAAAGATGACTTAAAAGTTTTTGATTACGTTTTTGAAATCTTAACAATCTTATCGCTGTTTAAATTAATATTACATTGAAAATATGCTTTTAAAATCTAGAACATTCGATCATTATAATAAATAAGTATTAATATTAATTTTATTATTATATTTTGAATGTACTTAATTACTCAATCCAGAGGTAACTCTCGACTCTGCAGAGTATGTAATGAATGTCACATTTTGATTGGCGAACAGAAAGAATTACAATAGCAAATTATATATGTTTTAAACTTTTCAAATAGTAACGATCTTCTATTTTCACTCAATCTTGACTTCTAACGGGGAAAAGACCGCTCAACATCGCAGGATGTTATTGGAACATATTTGAAATACGTCAAATCATTAGAGTTCCAATGAGACTCACTATTCCGACACTTTCTACGCAACTGTCTCTTTCTATACAGCTTACCCTCCAATTCACATAAATATATATTTCTAAGAAAGATAATTGTAAGAAATTACAGACAAGTAGTAGATGTGAAAAATTCTTCTTTGAGACGACTAAAAGCTGGTATGCAAAAACGGAATAGAAAGATGAAAACATGACAAAAACACGAAACTTCATGGGAAAATATAACAATAATATGAAAAATGTTCAAAAAGGACAAAAAACGTTACAAAGGGCCAAAGTGTGATTTTATATGACCCGTGAAAATGCATAATTTTAGACACCATAGATAAAAAATGCTTAACTTGTACTTTTCATGGAAATAATATAAGGAAATAAAATACGACAAGTCATAAACATCCGGGCCCTAATCATGACTAAACAGCTGAAAGAAAATAAGAAACGTCACACTATTTACAGCTGGGACTGTTTCAGTAGTACAAACAGTCTGTGCATAGTTTGTGAGACGTATCGGTCTATCTGTGTTCACTGTTAAAGCAATATGCACACTTCTCCTAGGTAAGACAGTGTGTTAAGATACATGACAAATGAATTAGTTCGGTTTTGAGAATACCATGTTAGAAAAACCACAAACGTGAAGAGACACGCTTAAGTACATATTCCTCTTTCATATTACTCTGCACATCCTACTTTTCATCTGCATAATTTGCTCTGCTGTACACTACAACAATCTTCTACTACAAGTTTTCTGATTTAAATCTGTGGCGTTTGTCCGTTAAAACTAGCTTCAATGCGGAGAATGATATCTCTACATGTACGGATGTGACAGAACAATACTTGAATTCGGGAACGAGTGTAGGTGTTAAAAATTCTGGTAGGTCCACATTATCAGTACCAACCAAATATGTGTTTATAGCTGTCATGTTGTCGTAGTCCGGATTTCGTGTAAGGACATCACGATATTCTGTTTGAAGACGGAGTCAGAGGTTTCCTGGGATACCTTCCATTTCACGCTTCACGTTCTCCATAATGTCTAGCGATTCACCAAGATGCAATCCACAAGTTTTGTATCTTCTTGATTAATTCTGGTATTATTTGGAAGTGTGTCCTGTTAAGTGTCAGTTCGCTTTGAACCAATTCATTGCCGAAAGAGTTCACGGCATTAACACCAGAACTCACCTAATCATTTTTTGTGCTGTATACTCTTTCATATTCTTTGCAGGAGCTTCTCCTAATATTCATGCACGTGAATACCATGTTTTATAATATAATGGCTTCGTTCAGTATTGTATTAGTTATTCTTCATTATTATGTGCTCTATTTTCACATTGTTACGCTGACACCCAGGCTGAGTCTAATGGAGTCGCAAGTATTGTCTGGCCCAACTAGAAATTGGCAGTATTCTGTTGGCTGTTCTGTTGCGACATTGTGCTAGTTTCTGTTGTAACAGTACCCAAGTAATAACTGGCTCTTACAAGTAACCGTTCATTCAAAATGAGTAAGAGGAAGCTGACAGAATCTGAAATCAGTGTGATTTTAGATAGTGAGGATGATTCGAGTGAAGGTGTTTTCAGTGCAGATGAATAAGATTATATACAGAAAGTGATGAAAATGGCAGTGAGGAGGAGAATCATGTCAATGTAGTGAGTGAAATAACGATGTGATGGAAGTTGTTGATACTGATCTTATTGGTACAGACAGTGTGTATGTGGGGAAATATGACTTTGTTTGGAATGTGCACCCTACAGAACACAGCAAGGTAAGGAAGCATAACATCCTCAAATCTCAGAATAGAGTTGTCAAGCTGCCAACTTTGAAAACAATTGAATCTTCTACAGACACTTTTGACTTGTACTTCACATCAGACATACTTGAACATATTGCCGTTCACGCACGCCAGAAGGCACAATAACTTATATTGATGGAAAGGAACACCGCTTTTGGACTTCCGACACATGGGAAATGGTCTCCTGGACAGATGAGTAAAGGTACCAGATGGCAGGCCTACACGACGATGGCTGGATTCTAGTGCGTCACCCAGCACATGAGACAATGGGTCTCTCTCATCAGTACGTTGCAGCTCAGACGGTGTTCGTGGTATCCTCGTATAAGGACTGTTCACGTGGGGTGAAATGGAAACTTTGAGGACATCCCCCACTGGCGATCGTTACAGGAACCTGCTGTCAGATAGCACTGTCCATCAATTTGTTCGCCTCCAGCACACTGAACAAAACATTTTCCTGTAGCAAGACATTCCACCGTCCCATCGCTTCGGAATTGTAGCCGATTGGTTAAATAAACACTCCACAGATATGAGGATGGTTGCCTAGTCCCGAAGGTCATCCTGCCTCAATCCTCCTGTATTGACCGCATCCGAGATGCTATTGAGAGCAATATGTGTGCTATGGACCCTATTCCATCGAATTCTATACCTTATGGGAGGCTATGTGGTGATCATGGTCCAGTATGGCTCTCCAACACCTTCGATGTATTGTGGAGTTCATGCCACGCCACACTACGTCACTGCCTTAATCAGGCCGAAGGGGTGTATCTCTTATTCAGTTGCTCATCAGTGTACATGTATGTACGTAAGTTTAATAATCCCTAGAACTGGTGGGATCACCATAAGATCCACCATTATAAGTCTCAGATAACGTAGGACAGGCCATTACAAGCCGCCGTTTGAGGGCGTGATACAGCTCCGTGACGCACAGGACTGACCTTCTCTACTTGCCTTTTTCTCATATATTATAAATCATTTGAGTGATTGAAATGTTTTCTTGGCAAGGACAAAAACATGTTGACTGTTGCTATGTTGGACAGAATTCGTGCTTTTAAGACAGCTTCCAGTGTTCGGAAAACAACTACAGGAGGGAGATTTTGAAGAAATCCTAATGTTAAAACCATGTGGCTTGTCCGATTGTAACTCTGATTGTGTCCATCTCCATGGCTAAATGGTTAGCGTACTGGCCTTTAGTCACAGGAGTCCCGGGTTCGATTCCCGGCAGGGTCGGGAATTTTTATCCTTAATTGGTTAATTTCACTGGCACGGGGGCTGGGTGTATGTGTGGTCTTCATCATAATTTCATTCTCATCAAGATGCGCAGGTCGCCTACGGGTGTCAAATCAAAAGACCTGCAACTGGCGAGCCGAACTTGTCCTCGGACACTCCCGGCACTAAAAGCCATACGCCATTTCGACTTTGATTGTAACTGTAAAGCCCTTAAACAGTTGAATAATGGTTTAGATATATCGAAGTCATCTCGCGTGAATGAAACATTTCATGACACCCTTTGCTGTACATTTTGATTAGTCTCCAGTAACATTTCTAGAACAACTCAAAGAATGTAAAAATAGATCATGCTTGTCCGATGTTGCACTAGAAGCAAGGTTACGCATGCATTTTGCTCAAACAAGTTTCCCGACATCACTATACTGCTAATAATAAGAGTTGGTGTCTGACAGGTAAGGTTGGAGGGAGGAGCACTGCACGTGCCATTTCACGATGTTGCCACATTCCAGCATTCCTTTCTACATACTCTTACCCCTCGCTTCCGGCTCACTTGTTCCCTCCTTCATTCTGGCCGCTGTGATCTGTTGTAGACTACCTGGCCAGGTGGTGTCGTCCAATTTGCGATCACTCTTATACAAACAATCAGGTTCTTATCAGTGACAGGTTTGGCAACTCTCAGCAAGACGAGCTGCCCTGAAGTGTTATCTCCATGGCAACCGCAGTCGCCCCACCCTCGTTTCCATGGCAACCACACAGACACTCCCTTTATCCCGCCTCGACAGGCAGTAAACGGACCTCCCTCTAAGAAATGTCAGATACCAACTCTTATAATTAGCAGTATAGGTGGTGAAATCAAAGCAATGTCAAATTTCGTCCTAAACGAAAAGAAAGACAGTTTTATTGTGTTATCTTAAAGTCTCATTTTTATTATTACTGAATATTCTTTATATACCTCATAACATGTGCCATCCAAACACCTCACTCCCCTCCATTTCTTTCACCCTCACTGGTGTGTCTCTACTTCTGGGCTCGCTCTCAACTCAAAGAGCTCGCACCTGTGCTGGGCCAAGCACGGGCTGCCCTCTTAAAATGGCCTGACGTACGGGCTCATAGTTTCGAATCATCCAGTATACGGAAGGATAGGAACCATAGAAATAATATTCTCACTGGTTTGACGTTCCGCGAACCCACCAGCATTGACCCTGAAAACGAACGTTCTAGCTGAGACTCTCAGCCCTGCGTATAATAATAATAATAATAATAATAATAATAATAATAATAATAATAATAATAATAATAATAATAATAATAATAATATACCAAGCGAGTTGGCCGTGCAGTTAGGATCGTGCAGCTGTGAGCTTGCATTCGGGAGATCGTGGGTCGAACCCCACTGTCGGCAGCCGTGAATATAGTTTTCCATGGCTTCCCATTTACAAACCATGTAAATGTTTGGACTGTACCTTAATTAAGGCTACAGCCCCTTCCTACTCTCAGCCCTTTCCTATCCCATCTTTGCCGTAAGACCTATCTGTGTCGGTGTGACGTACCGGTATATCAAATTGCAATAATAATAATAATAATAATAATAATAATAATAATAATAATAATTGTTTAACGTCTTTCCGATTGCCAGCCCCGTGGTCTAGGAGTAGCAAGCCTGTCTCTTACTCGGAAATACCAGGCTCGATTTCCAGCCAGGTCAGGTATTTTTACCTGTACCTGAGGACTGGATCGAAGTCCACTCGGCCTATGTGAAAACTGTTGAGGATCTGGCTATCTGACGGTGAGGTAGTGGCCCCAGTCAAGAAATTGAAAATGAACGTACGAAAGGATTCGTCAAGCTGACCATACGCCGACAAGTTATTTGCAGGCCACCAGGCTGAGCTATGGTCGCTTAGCAGGCCAAGGCCGACTAGTGCTGTAGCGCCACGGGGTTTGATTTGAACATATTGCCATTTTCTGTAGATTTTAAGAGGCACAGATACCTCAAAAGGGATCTTCAAAATGCTGGAAGCGAACGGCACAGAGTGGTTGCGATGCTTTATAATGCTTTTTTAAATGCCACAGACATCTGTCAGAATCAAATACTCTATGTAAGGAACGTAGGGACAGCGACCAACCAATTACAGCAGTCGGGTCTGCGTTATATACTTTTTGCAATCACCCTCGTAATAACAATTTATTTTACAAGTTGCTTTACGTCGTACCGACACAGATAGGTCGTATGGCGACGATGGGATAGGAATGGTAAGGAAGCGGCCGTGATTTTAATGAAGGTACAACCTCAGTATTTGCATCGTGTGAAAATGGGGAAACCACGGAATATCATCATCAGGGCTGCTGGCAGTGGGATTCGAACCCATTATTTCATTAATGCAAACTGATGGCTACGTGACTCAAACCACGCAGCCACTTACTCGGTACAATTGTCTTTAATTCTATTGCAGTGCTAGAATTGGAAATAGAACTGAAGGAACTGGCAAGCTGATCAGTAACTGTTGACAAGATATGGGGGAAAATAGGAATAGTAGGCATTTAACTGGACTTACGAGCTAGTATAAAATCTACAATTGCGAATTCATTTCTCAAGTATAAGTCTATTTACTGCTACACATACTATAGACCAGGGCCTCTGAAACTCCCAAAATATCACGCGTGCAAACTGCAACGCAGAGTTCCTGTGCACAGTGAATCGGTCCCACTTGGCTTGGCTCGGACCAACGCTTCATCTCTGGGCTACTCGGCTCAACTCGGCTCGGATTTGGAGCGCTACCGAGCAAGTAAGGAAGAGGGAGACAGGCAGAGAGAGCTAGACAGGCGTGGGGAAAGAGAGAGACAGCGCTATTGCTCCAAATCGAGGATTGGGAGTCTGCACTCTGCTCAACCAAGCGAAGTCGTCTTTTGCACCGTGCACAGTGCATGCACCAGGTGAATGCACCCTGAGAGGCCCTGCTATAGACTGCTAAAATATATCAGTCTTTTCAGACTGACTACGTCGAGAGATTGAAAGCTGGGTGGACTCAGAATATGTTATTCGTAAGTTGAATAAGAGATACGAAAATGTGTAGAAAGATTGCACGTACTAACAGGTGGTAACAATGGCAGGAGGGTGCTCGAAATGAGGAGATAGAGCTACTGTAAGAATTGAGCTTAATGGATGAAGCTGTACGCATAAAATTCCTTCGATGGTGGGATCATGGGTGGCGAATGCAATAGGAGAGATTAACAAGGGAACAATGGATTTGACCATGGAGGGTAAGAAAAGTAGAGGGAGATCAAGGCGACGGTAGTCAGAATCAATTTTTGGTTATTTAATGGTTATCTATTTTATTTATCTTATGGCTTTCAAGTGCCGGAGATGTCCGAGGACATGGTCGACTCACCTGTTGCAGTCTTTCTATTAGACGCCCATAGGCGACATTCGAGTCTGGATGTCGGATTATGATAATGAGTTAGGGAGAGTGTGAAACCTGGTGTCAGCGCGTAGCCTACTCCCGTTGAAAAATACCAAGGGGTCTGCTGAAAACTTCACGTTCCCATGCGACGGACGAATCATCATTAACAGCATCATATGCCCACTCCCCTTACCATGCCGGCCTACATTCTGTTGGTGAATTTTTTTTCGACCAACGGGACTCAAACGGGCCAATCACGGTGTTAGACCATATGGACTTCAACGTCTTAACAATCATGGCCACCGGAGGGGCTGATTTAATGGTACGAAGTGTGGAACTACGAGAACTATGCTAGGGAGCTAGTTAGAAAGAGGGGATTGTAGAGACGAAATAGTTATTTCGCAGAGGCTTGCACACTGAACGTGGAAAGGCATAACTGTTTATAATGAACACGTAAGTGTATGTACACATTATGTATATTCTAATTTTACGAAAGAACACATTCTCTTCTACAATTTTAACGTAGCAGTTTCGTGGCTGATCCCGTGTTGAGGGTTACTGAGATTGATGAGTTTTGTCTTTTAAAAAAAGCAGGGAATAGCAATGTGGAATTCCTGATCACCTAATCGTACACCTTGCGTTGGGCTCGGACCCTCGTCCCCTGTAGTAGCAATGGACTGACGTTGACAGGTTCCGATGGCGTTGTTGGCAGGTGGAATGTGAAAGCCTTCCCGAACCATGCCTTGAGGGGTTACATGACAGCAGCAGATTACGTGTGGACTGGCGATTCCCCCTTTCGCTGTCACGTACGACAGTGACATGCACGACAATTAGACGCACTCAATCACAGTCGTCTACACTTACATGTGGGTGTGACAATTGAGAGGGGACGAACCCTTCTGCGTCACTTGTTCATTCCAAACTTCAGCCCAAGTACATTACTTTTCTAAATTGTATATACTTTCATTTGTATGTTTCCGCTAGAAACTAATACGTTGTTTTATATGAAATAAGAGACATTTCAAAAGATTAAAGGGAATCTGTCCGAGAATAGGTTTGAAAATGTGATATACTGGGTGAATCAAGAATACTTGGTCAAACGATGTGGGTGATTTCCTCACACCAAAACAAGGTGAAAATGTCCTATAAACGCACACTGGGAAATGCTCCATTTAGGGGGCATTATTGAGAGTCTGAGGCATTCATCCATGTGGGTGGGGGACGCAGACGAAGAATACACTCACGGTATCCCCAGCTTGTCGTAAGAGACGACTAAAGGGACGACCAAGGGATAATGAAATTAGAACCATGAGAATATCTGTGATTCGTACCATTGCGTGAGGAACACCATGGTTCGACATTACTTTCGATTAGTACCGCCATGTGAGGAACACCATGATCTACGTTACCTAGGAGTAGTACCTTTATGTCAGGAACACCACGGGGCTGGACGTTGCCTGTGGTTAGTACCATCGTGTGTATCTCCCCGTGGCGTTGGGGTGGGGGGGGGGGGGCGCAGACCCGGCTGCGCGGACTAATGTCCATGCGAGGCTGGGCTGGAATGTGTTGGTTCCCCTGTGTTCAAAATGGGTCTGCGTTACCTATGAGTAGTACCACTGAATGAAGAACACCACGGGTCTACGTGGCCTCTGATTAATACTACTATGTGAGGAACACTTATGGGTCTGTGTTGCCTGTGGGTGGTACCATAATGTGTGATACATCGTGAATTTGCATTACCTATGCTTAGTACCATCAGGGTGAGCGGCACAAGAGTATACGTGGCCAGTGATTAGTTCCACTATGTGAGGAATACCATGGATATGTGTTGCCTGCGAGTGGCGCCATTATGAGGGTCGGTGACCTGGATTTTGGACCCCTTTGGACAATAAGCATCATCTCAGGAAAGAAGGCATTGTGAATTGAATCCACTGCTTGTTTTGTATTCATGGTCATTTTTTCATCATCACCATCATCATCATCATCATCTTCTTCTTCTTCTTCTTCTTCTTCTTCTTCTTTTCATACCGCTTTTTCCCACACCTGTGGGGTCGTGGGTGCGAACTGCGTCGCACATGTGGATTTGGCCCTGTTTTACGGCCGGATGCCCTTCCTAACGCCAACCCTGTATGGAAGGATGTGATCGCTATTGCGTGTTTCTGTGGTGGTTGGTAGTGTAGTATGTTGTCTGAATATGATGAGAAGAGTGTTGGGACGGACATATACACCCAGTCCCCGAGCCAGAAGAATTAATCACAAGCGATTAAAATCCCCGACCCGGCCGGGAATCGAACCCGGGACCCTCAGAACCGAAGGCCAGTTCGCTGACCATTCAGCCAACGAGTCGGACATTTTTTCATCATCATCATTCGGTTTATATTTTAGTCAGTGGTTACATTTTCAAGTTTTAATTGTCGTTTCATTTCGTTGCATAAGGGGCCAATGATCTAGCTGTTAGGTCCCTTTAAACAACAATCATTATCATCATCATCATCATCATCATCATCATCACAGATGCCCAGGGCCGAACGAAGTGGCGATCGAAGGTATTAAAAGTGGATTTTTCTCTTGCGGGACAACATTAAGTTAATAATTTTCGTTTTAATGGTGTGTGGCCTCTGCAGAGGCCTGGTGCAGGTCTTTCGAGTTGACGCCGTATAGGCGACCTTCGCGTCTGTTAGGATAGGGCCCTACCTAAGATGAAGTCTAATGCTGAATACGGCATAAATACCCAGTCCCCGAACCAGAGGAATTAACCATTGGAAGATAAAATCCCTGACCAGGCCGGGAGTCAAACCCTGGAGCCCTTGGACTAAAGACCATCATGCTAACCATTTAGCCATGGAGCCGGAGAAGAAGAAGAAGAAGAAGAAGAAGAAGAAGAAGAAGAAGAAGAAGATGATGATGATGATGATGATGATGATAATGATGAGGCATCATTGAAATAACATTTTACAATGACAAATTACCTATTTGACATTGGCTGCTCATAGGAAGTGTTCAGTTCACAGCAACTCAAAGAAAATATTCCAATCTCATCCTCGTGCACGTGGTTCCATTCGATATCTGATGTAGGTACAGCTATAGTGACGAAACCTGGGTCCAGAAACCGGAGCGCAGGTGTTGGTGCACTGCGAAATTGATGTTTGCTGCATAGGAACGGTCTAATGATATTTTACTATGTACAACATGGCACGTTATGTTTCCATCACCGCGCAAACATCGGTGACCTCGGCCGGGGTCGAACCTGTTATCATGGGATTATAGGTCCAATGTGGTAGTCACGCGCTTACTAGCACCGGCGAGTGCTAGCATTGATCAATTATCCGAATAAAAAGGAATTATCCTAACACACTTACGTTATTGGAGTGTACTTCGAACCTACACTTTCAATAATAGTAATAATAATAAACCAAACCACACCAAACGCTCCCCATGGTGCAACAGCCCCGAAGGGCCATGGCCTACCAAGCGACTGCTGCTCAGCCCGATGGCCTGCGGATTACGAGGTGTCGTGTGGTTAGCACGATGAATCCTCTCGGCCGTTGTTCTCGGCTTTCTACAATGGGGCCGCAATCTCACCGCCAAATAGCCCCTCAATTGTAATCACGTAGGCTTAGGACTTCAAATCAGCCCTCAGATCCAGGTAAAATTCCCTGGCCAGCCTGGCTGGGAATCGAACTCGGGGCCTTCGGGTAAGAGGCAGCCACGCTACTCCTACACCGCGGGGCCGTCTTCAACAACAACAACAACAACATCAACAACAACAACAACAACAACAATAAAATAACAATAATAATAATAATAATAATAATAATAATAATAAAAATAACGAAGCATTTCACGGTGTATTTTTAGAGTAGGCCTACATTATTCCTTGTTTTGGTGTTAAGTACCCGGCTCTAGCGTTTATCCAAGTATTTCTGATAAGCCCTGAATGGGGAAAATTCTGCTTAAGATGAATGATTTATTTGAACCACAATGGAGGAGGAAGACGAGTTAGTTCAGCCTGTAGTTCAGTTGATTGTTTTTCGCTGTCTAACACAGTTCAATAATGTTGACAGATAATCATATTATTTTCTTTTTTTAGTTTCGACTCAGTTAATTTATAGCTGTTCGGTTCTTGTGTTTCAAGTATAGTACTGTTACCATATGTTTTCTTTTTCAGGTAGTTCATAAAAACTTGCATCCGGGAGATAGTGGGTTCGAATCCCACTGTCGGCAGCCGTGAAGATGGTTTTCCGTGGTTTCCCATTTTCACACCAGGAAAATGCTAGGGCTGTAGCTTAAGTAAATCTACGGCCGCTTCCTTCCCACTCCTAGGCCTTTGCTATCTCATCATCGCCATAAGACCTATCTGTGTCGGTGCGACGCAAAGCCTCTAGCAAAAAAAAAAAGTTCATAAATTTATTACTCAAAATTAGTTTCGGCAGACTGAAGATCCCAACAGTTGTATATTTTTGTTGTTGTAATTCCGTTCTAACAAGCTCAGAATATCGTACACAAACAGCTTGTACATTGATGACATACCCATACCCACTGGCCAAATTCGTGGAAATTCGTAATGTGAAACAGGAGAGCAGGGGAGCAAAGATACAGGTCTGTAACCCCAGGGCTGCTACAGTTACATGAGCTGGATGAAAATTCCTCCACCTGTAGGAACTGGTACAAACGATGGCAAATCAACGAATAAAGAACAACATTGCGTAGAATTACACACACACACACACACACACACACACACACACACACACACACACACACACACACACACACACACACAACACTCGTACAACCACCTGTATAATGCATAGCATGAATTTGATTTAGTTGTATTTCACTCATGTAAGCGAATAACAAGGCAAGTTCAAAAAGTTAAAGTTCTCAGGGGAGGCATTTTTTTTCTTGGTTTTAAACAATGAGAAATCACCGGTCCACCAAATGTTATCAAACCCTTCTGCATTATATGAAATAGCTTGTTAAATAATAGTTTTGGTTTGATTTTGTTTTATTCAAAATATTAATAAAGTATCTGCTTTGAATCTTAAATGAAAGTGACTTTTCGTATATTGAGCAGGCATTTTTTTCTGATGTGGACCAATCAAAAGCAAAGTGATTTATGTCATATTTGTGTATTGTTAGCTAGTAACATTTTTATTATTATATGCTTTACGTCGCACCGACACACAAGTCTTATGGCGGCGATGTGATAGGAAAGGGTTAGGGGTGGGAAAGAAAAGGCCGTGGCCTTAATTAAGGTACAGTCCTGGCATTTGCCTGGTGTGAAAATGGGAAACCACGGTAAACCATGTTCAGGACTGCTGACAGTGGGGTTCGAACCCACTATCTCCCGGATGCAAGCTCACAGCTGCGCGTTCCTAACCACACGGCCAACTCACCCGGTGTAGTAAAATTTAACAGCTCTCTTTAGCAAAGGCATCTGTATAAACTCACTATAAGACAATAATATCCACGTTCCTCGAAATGAGTGACTTACACATAATATCCCTACCTGGTCAACACCGTACAGACTCATCTTAAAAATGCTGTTGATACACTTCCTGAAACCAAAGAACTGAGCAGCTGAACATACTAAGCTCCCGAGTACAAATACGATCAAAAGGAAAGAACACATAGTCGTAGGATATAATATGGTTACAGAAATTATCTAGAGATAATGTGAAGCTTGAGTTGTAATTACTTGGACTATTTAGCGAATAACTGCAATATTAAATAAGTTATAATATAATGGCTCGTGACCTCCGAAGAGTCCTGATGCAGGTCTCTCGAGTTGACGCCGTGTAGGCGACCTGTACATCCATGAGGATGTAGATTCATTCTAATGATGAAGACGGCACACACATCCAGCCCCCGAGCCACTGGAATTATCCAGTGAAGGTTAAAATCATCTACCCGGCCGAGAATCGAACCCGTGATCCCGTGGAAGAGGCCAGCACGCTAACCGTTTAACCATGGAGCCGGACATTAAACTCGTGTCCGTATCCCGGGGTGGTTCAGCTCTCTTCAGGCACACCGCCAATGGAGGTGAGCTGCGTGTACCATTTCCACCACATACCAATCCACCTGCCATTTTTAAATTTCTGCCAGTACTGGGAATCGAATCCAGTGCCCCGAGGACGGTAGCTAATAACACTAACCGTTACGCTACGGAGGCGCACACTAAATAAATAATCATCATATAAGTACAGTCCGCCTCTGTGGTGTAGTAGATAGACCCGGGTTCGATTCCCGGCTCTGCCACGAAATTTGAACAGTGGTACGAAGGCTGGAGCGGGATACGCTAAGCCTCTGGAGGTCAACTGAGTAGAGTGGTTCGATTCTCTCATCAGTCATCCTCGAAGTGGTTTTCCGTGGTTTCCCACTTCTCCTCCAGGCAAATGCCGGGATGGTACCTCGCTTAACACCAAGGCCACTTCCTTTCCTCTTCCTTGTCTTTCCCTTCCAATCTTCCCGTCCCCCGAAAAGGCCCGTGTTCAGCATAGCAGGCGAAGCCACCTAGACGAGGTACTGGTACTGGTCTTTCTCCACAGTTGTTTACCCGACCAAATGTCTCACGTTCCAGGAAACTGCCCTTGAGGCCTTAGAGACGGGATCCCTCACCGAGTTCAGGGAATAACCAACGCTGGAGGGTAAACGGATAAATAAATAAATAAATAAATAAATAAATAAATAAATAAATAAATAAATAAATAAATAAATAAATAAAAGTACATGCATATAAAACGAATCAAATGAGTCGGTATTCATAAATTGTGCAAAGAACAAAACTTCAACACAGAAATAGTCTACTGTACAGTGTTTTATTCTGTCAGTCAACAACTATTTCGGCTATTGGCGTTATCAGAATAACCCATTTACGTACTTTTTAATATGCATTCTGCGGTCAAACGTATAACTGAAAAAAATTCAGTTTGATATTCTGCTCATAAAAAAAGACAGTCACCTCCGCACAGGCCATGAAGGCCTTTGGAGGAGTGGAAGGTAAAGGCTTCCACCATTGTTGACCGCGGCACCTGATGGGGTAGAGTGGTTAGCTCTACGCCCGGCCGCCTTTGCCCCCAGGAATTAACCTGGTACTCATTTTTGGTGTAGGCTGAGTGAACCTCAGGGCCATATACACCTCCGGAAGTGGAAATCTCGTTTCTTAATTTTTTACGACTTCCTGACGGGGATTCGAACTTACGTCCTTCCGGGTGAACTGAGCACGCCTTTACCACCTCGGCCAGGCAGCCCCTGATATTCAGCTCATAGGTGCGGTAATATAAAAGCAAGTGCACGTAGGTGCGATAATAAGGAAGCCATAATTTTGTCAACAAATACAATTATTGATGGGTTGAAATTCCTAACCGGACTGGTCGCTGCAGCTATGAGCTAGATAATTTTTTTAAATTATTTTTTTACAGTTTGCTTTACGTCGCACCGACACAGATGGGTTTTATGGCGACAATGAGATAGGAAAAGACAAGGAAGCGTCCGTGACCTTAATTAAGGTACAGTCCCAGTATTTGCCTGGTGTGAAAATGGGAAACCACGGTTAACAATCTCCAGGGCTGTCAAGAGTGGAGTTTCTTCTTAATGATGCTATTTTCAAAATATAATTCCGTAAAAGTTGATGCGTCCAATCTTGAAATTAATGTTCGCAAAAACACACTTAAAAGTTTGTGTAACGCAGCAGCAATATGTAGTGGAAAATCTGAAGATTGTGAACGTGTTGGGATACACAGTAATGAGTGCTTAAGTCATTAAAATCTTATAGGCCAGCCATAATGAATTGAAAACCTTTTACAAAAATGTCAGTGCCAGTGTTAAGGCTGTCAATGTCTTATAATAATATAAAATCAATTTTTGTGTCTATGCTGCTCCTCTTAACAAACTTAAAGACGGGTAATTGAGTGACCTCTTCTTGTAATAACACTGCACAGAAATGAAAACAGTATGGATGCAAAAGTTCCGTCCACAATCTCGCAGACTCACATAAATCCTTGTCGTAACGGGACGTTTGGAACCCGCCGCTTCGTACAGGACAACGCTCCATGGCACAATGCCAGGCTAGACAAATGTTAAAGAACGAAATACCATTTTATTGAGCATCTTTTATCATATACAATCTTATTTCTGGATTTTCTTGGAGTGCTTTGTCATGGTTGTGACTGTACAACCCAGATGAAATATTCACCTTAGTCACCTTCAGGGCTGGGTGACAATACAAAAACGTTAAGCTACCAAAACTGAGAATGAATTTGAATTTTAACCTTGAAATAATGGCTGCCACTGCTCACTTGTCAATACCGAATATCGAGTGTAGTCTTTGTTAGAAGCGGATACAGTAGTGTTTTAATGAAACTGAGTGGTTCTTCTCCACGTAAAACGAAGATACTGTGTGTGATTTTCAGAGAAAATTTTTCTTTCATCTGCGGTATAAAATTCCTATAACAATAAATATTCAGGCCGGCCCCGTGGTGTAGGGGTAGCGTGCCTGCCTCTTACTCGGAGGCCCCGGGTTCGATTCCCGGCCAGGTCAGGGATTTTTACCTGGACCTGAGGGCTGGTTCGAGGTCCACTCAGCCTACGTGATTAGAATTGAGGAGCTATCTGACGGTGAGATGGCGGCCCCGGTCTAGAAAGCCAAGAATAACGGCCGAGAGGAATCGTCGTGCTGACCACACGACACCTCGTAATCTGCAGGCCTTCGGGCTGAGCAGCGATCGCTTGGTAGGCCAAGGCCCTTCAAGGGCTGTAGTGCCATGGGGTTTGGGGGGGGGGGTATAAATATTCAGTTTTTAGCATGTTTTCTTCTCTTGTTCACGAAGAAGAGAGGAATGTATAACGATCAACTATCATCGGTTCCACATAAAAGGTGCGCGTCACAGAATGTTAACACGAAAATGACGAAGTTTCTTTTAAAAGTGGCACACTAGGTAAATGCTGGGGCTGTACCTCAGTTAAGGCCACGGCCGCTTTCTTTCCACTCCTAGACCTTTCCTTGTAAACTTGTATTAAAAAATGCGTCTATCAGAAGATAAACGTGATGGATGCGGGGAGTTAATACTTCTTCCGTATTGCACTCTTATGAACCTCGGGAGCCTATTGAGGGAGTTGCAAATACATGCTTAATAAAAATAATTGATATGTCCCAATGGTTCGCATTCCACGCAAAACCGAATGTCTCGTGGTCATAATTGTGATATCAACAGTCACGGAAATGTGAAATTGAAACAGCTACTCTCACCATTTTCATCACCATGCAGAGGAGTGCCTCTCTAACAACAGAGATAATTACGATGCTACTCAATAACAAGCATACATGGTGTGCAGCAAAATTAACGGTAAATATTTCTGTATATTAAAACCAAAACCATGTGGATGAGTTAATAATTGCAATGTTAACATGATTTCTCATGTACTAGTAATCATACAATTAAATTTTAATGAGTCATTAAACTATCTATCATTCTAGTCTACACAACGCTCTGGAAACGAACGTTCGATGCTAATAAATTGGCTACAACTATGGGAAGTGAAAAAACCGTACCGATATACTGTAATCCCTTTGTGAATACCTCGCTGTTTTTACCTTCAAGTTCATTATACAGTGCAGTTATTTCCTAATGTATATGTTGTCAACCATGTTAAAAGTGTTGAGAGTAGTTACGAAATGTGATTTTATCTTTAGCTTACGGAAAAGGAGATCTATAAGAGTGATTTTTAAAAATAAAATTTTACTTCACGTCGCATCGATACGGATAGGTCTTACACAGACGATCGGATAGGAAAGAAGGATGAGTGGGAAGGAAGTGATGCTGGCCTTAATTAAGGTACAGCCCAGCATTTGCTGGTGTAAAAACGGGAAACCACGGGAAACCATCATCAGGGATGTCGGCAGTGGGGTTTGAACCCACCATCTACCGAAGGCAAGCTCACAACTGCGCAACCCTAACCGCACAGCCAACTCGCTAGGTGGCACATCTTCTCATCTGGAGTTGGTTTCATGCAGTCTGTGATTATACTTCGAGCATTATCGTGATAGCTTCATCTACTTGTTCCATGTGGGCAGAATTCCTCAAGAGCAACTGAAACCCTGAGAATTTACGGCCTACGTACGGACGACGTGTTTCTGTGCACCCCAACAAGTGCCTGTCAGTTTGTTCTTTCATACACACGACTTCATCTTAGTATTCTAGCCGTTTCACTAGATCAGTTTCCACATTCGGACACTCAGGAGCGCCATAATGCTAAAATGTAATCTGATACCATAATATGCGAAGCGCTTTCTTAGCTTGATTCTGTGATGAATGGTGTATACATTTGAATATGTTTCGGGTACACCTTGAGATGATTTTGCTGTCACTAAATGAAGAGTTCCTTCAGATATCACATCTACACTCCTTTTGCCTGTATTTGCCTCCACGGTGGCTCCATAGACAATTAGATGCAGTCGTAGTAATTACAGGGAATAATTCTTCAACTGCCGAGTCATCATACGATATTCCCTGGTTTTTAAATACTCCGAAACGATTGGCATAACGTGGCCAATTCATGTGAGTCGAAACCAGAAACTCCAGGTAACGAGCAGTTACAATACCACTGCAGCATAATGATGTTGAGTCAGTTTCTTAGTTCCTTTTAGATGTGTTTCCATCACCATCACTATAACCACCACCGAATTAAATGAAAGGAATGCCGGACCTAGACATGACCTCCTGATTGGTTCACGCGTCTCACAAACTGTGAGCTCCTTTGGTTCCTTTGAATAACAACACCACTTCCCCTGATAATGAGCAAATCATGTTATAAGAGTGTTATGGAATGCCGTGAAGGAAATCCTTGTAAAGCACTGTATCGTGTGGTTCGTAGGACGAACGGTGTCGGCCTGTTAAATGGCCGGATCCCAACCTCCACCCTCCTCCCAGCGCTTCCAGTGGAACAGAGCGCTGAATATTTGGCTCATCACAATCATAGCAGTTTAGTAGAGTTAATGTCATGGAACTCGCAGGGACTGCAATGGGACGTGACATTACTTGACGGGACGTGCGTGCTTTGTGTGGTGGAAAATGAAAAAGTGGATGTTGCAAAATGCACGCTTTAGTGGTCAACTGTTGGCACTAATGTGTTCAGAGATGAAAGATCGGATAAATATCCTTGGTTTACCCCATCCACGTCTCTCGGCTTGCAATGTTTTATAGGCCCGCGCAGTTTTACGATACATACAACATTTAATATTAACATCATTTTTTTATCTGTACCTGGGGAAGATTACATATATTATTATTATTATTATTATTATTATTATTATTATTATTATTATTATTATTATTATTATTATTATTATTATTATTATTATTATTATTGTTACGGGGTTAGCCGTGGATCAGCAGAGGTGAAAGAAGGTGCCGGGGTGAATGGGTCTAACTACAAATTCATGAATTAATTAAAACTTTAACAAAGGTAATATTTCTTTAGGATTTCAGAAATCAACAACAGAACTTCTTAACAACTTTTCACTTAGTGAGATATCAATGATATATCAGGTACTAAGACAAAGTTTAGACAAAGCAAGAAAATCCAAAATTTAGTGACTGTTTAGTAATCAGGGCTTCCAGCCCCTCGCTTCACAATTATTGAGCACCCAGCTCAAGATTTACAAAGACACAAAATTATACAAGGCCAGAAATCCCTCAATACAATGGAGCACTAGCTCCGTAATTTACAAAATCAAGCCTCCTAGAGGCACTTTTACAACACTTGAAAAAAAGGTAACGTGTTCTCCGTTTTCCAAGCCACACAAAGGCGTTATCAGAAAATACAATAACTTGCCGTCAAGGCACAACTTACAAATTGAAACAGGGATGTCTAGTACCAAACCTGTTGGGCCGTAGCGGAAAAGAACAGGTTAAGTAAATGGCCCGAAACACAAATGAAAGGAGGCGAATGCTTGCGCTCCTAGATATGAACACGTAAAACCTAAAGGGCACTAGGCCGATGAAACAGGGGCTATTCCCAAACTATGGAGGTGACTCGTATAAGAAGGAATTAAAGACATTACGAAAAGGAAGAAAACCAGTTACAAAACGTAGTCACCCCAAACCAATATGAAGGGGATCTCGAGAGGGTATATCACTCTCTATCCCCGATTCCGAGTTAAAGATTTATGAAGTTATTACCTAAGCCGACAGAAGTTACATTTACAGAAAAGTAGGTCACATCGTTAAAGTTTCGGACCTTTCTCTCGGGTTAAACTGCGGAGCTAGCAAGAAATAAAGATGTTAAACGGCCATTACCTTGCTGAAGAACTGCTGCCTGATAAAAGAGGCGCCTCCCGCCTCCTGCTTCACACGCACACTTAGTTAGATGTTGATCAAATGGCCAAGAGACGTGAAAATCCGCAGTTTATAAACCCTCGGGGAAAGTTTGAGACCTTTCATGAATTCCAGTGCACCGCACAAATAAAATTAATAGATCGTTTGTAGTGACCGGCGCAAGATTATGGAATTCCCTGCCAGCTCAGGTCAGAGAAACTAGCTCTTTACAAAGGGTTAAGGTCACCTGCCGAGACTACCTGCTGAGGACAGCTAACTGAATGGCTGAAGTATGAATGTGTGCGCGCCTCAGGATTAGTCATTATTAAGAGTTCTTACTATTAATTAGTTTTATTATTAACTTAGTAATGTATTTAAATTTGTTATCAATTCTATTAATTTTTTGTTTGGTTTTAACTATTTTAAATATCTCATAATTTTATTTTTGATTTTGATTAGTATGTGGTTAAGTGGAAGAGAGGGCCTCGATCCCTAACTTCACCACTGAAGACAAGGCATTAATAAATAAATAAATAAATAAATAAATAAATAAATAAATAAATAAATAAATAAATAAATAAATAAATAAATAAATAAATAAATAAATAAATAAATAAATAAATAATCAAGCCACACCCTCTCACTGTATTGGTTACCTTAAAGGTACACACAAAATCGAAGAAGAAGCCTATGATAGGCCGAAAATTAATTACATAAGGTAGGGATTGGCTAAATTCAAAACTGGCGGAAGGAAAAGATCAATATTGCCAAACCAAAAATGAATGAACATAATTTAGTTAGAAAAAACTTAAGAATACAAAACTTCTTTAAATCAAAGTTCATCCACTTCGCACCAGGGTGCATGATCATAGTTTTTGTAGTGGCATCTGTTGAAGAAGGTCCAAACTTCTTTATAAATGGTAAACAAAACACGTAGAATTTCATACAGTACATGAAACTTCAAACTAACAAAATTTCATTAGATTTCTGTAGTGACATCTTCTGAGTAACGGTTTAAGTAGATATAGTTTCAAGTTCACTGTTCCTCAAGAAGAGGAGTTCTTTTGGGCGTAATATTTAAATGTGCGGCTTAGAGGTGTACCTCCCGGTACAATTATTATTATTATTATTATTATTATTATTATTATTATTATTATTATTATTATTATTATTATTATTATTATTATTATTATTATCATCCTGAAAGGAGCGAGGAAAGGCTGCAATTTCTCTCCTCTTCTTTTCAAGTATTATATATTAGAACAGATGGAAAAGGATATCAAATAAAAATTTGGAAAGGGAAGGAGAGAAAATCATAACTCAGACATTTCCCACTGATATTGTAACTTTATCAAAGTCTGCAACATATCTGGAGAAATTGTTTACTGGTATAGATACAGCCTCGGAAAAGAAGTACAAGATGAAAATAAGTAAATCCCAAACAAAAGGAATGGAGTGCAGTCGAACGAAGTCAGGTGACGCAGGAAATATTAGATTATGTTTTAAAGGAAATAAATGAATATTGTTAGTGGGGTAGCAGAATACCTAACGACGGGTGAAATGAGGACATAGAATGAAGACTAACACAAGAAGGAAGGACTTTTCTTAAGAAATTATTTTTTCTCACTTCGAACATAGAGATAGGAACTAGAAATATGATTTTGAAGACTTTTGCCTGGAGTGTGGCATTGTGTGGAAGTGAAACATGGACAATACCTAGCTCAAAAGGAGATTCCTTTGAAATGTGGTGTTAAGAAGAATGCTGAAGGTAAAGTGGGTGAAATACGGAATCGAACTGGTGAGAGGATAGCCTAACGATTTCGCGAAATTCGACGAGAAGAAGAGAGAAAGAATGATAGGACAGATCTTAAGATAATCAGGACTTGTTCAGATATTTTTTGAGGGAAGTGTATGTATGTATGTTCAGTCTTCAGCCGTAAGGATGGTTGGATCCTCAACAGCTCTGCCATCAGCTGTTATAGATGGCGTAGGCATCACTGAAGAGGCGTACTAGGGAAATGAGGAGTGAGGTAGTTTCCCGTTGCTTTCCTCACCGAGCCAGAAGTTGCTATTACATATCAGTCTGCCAAGCCCACTGAAATGCATGCACCAACCGACTGTATGATCAACATTTTCACATATTTTCATAGCAGGGGAGGGAAGTGTAGGCGGAAAGAAACGTAGGGGTGAACCAAGGCATGAAAGTGAAAAACAGATTAGGGTAGGTGTAGGATGTACTTGTTACTTAAAAACGAATAGGTTAGGACAGGTTAGGATGGTATGATGAGTGCAGGAATCAGTCTATGCAGTAAAGACCCATACAAAACAAACTATTATTATTATTATTATTATTATTATTATTATTATTATTATTATTATTATTATTATTATTATTATTATTATTATTATTATTATTACGGAGATTTCCGTGGTGGACAAAGGTGAAAGAAGATGTGGGTATGAATGGGTCGATATAAGACAGTCAGAAGATTAACTTTAAACTTCAAAATTAGAGCTATTTTCCTATCTCTGCTATCTTTTAGTTTCTATTCAAAGTCCAAACTTTACAATTCAGGTACAAAAGTTCACAAGATTGGGTAACTATTTAGAAAATCGAATAATAATTCATTAACAACTTTGAGCTTGAAACTCCCTTATTATACTGTACATTCTGTATGAACGCAGCGGTTCATTTCAACAAACAGTCATGGAGACGGATCTCCCAATTTCTTTTACATCAATAGTAAGAAGATAGCATCCAAAATATACAACCTTAAAAGACCACCTTTGCTCCACAAAATTATCTAGAAGACAACTCTCCGAACATTATAACATAACAGCCTTCCAAAGGCACCATTCAACCTTTACATTAATGGAAAGGGCGTCTTTGCTCTATAAATTTACACTTAGGAACCTATTTCCAGAAATGTCCAGGCCTATCATAATAATAATAATAATATTAATGTTATTTGTTTTACGTCACACTAACTACTCTTTTAAGGTTTTCGGAGACGCCGAGGTGCCGGAATTTAGGCCCGCAGGAGTTCTTTTACGTGCCAGTAAATCTTCCGACACGAGGTTGACGTATTTGAGCACCTTCAAATACCACCGGACTGAGCCAGGATTGAACCTGCCAAGTTGGGGTCAGAAGGCCAGCGCCTCAACCGTCTGAGCCACTCTGCCCGGCTCCAGGCCTATCAAAGGCACAACCTACATATTTCTAGGTTAAAGTATTCACTGTCTTGAAGGCTCAACAATTTGATATCTTCAACATGAAAAGGAATGACATTGATTGTAACAGGGATTGCACGTACCCATACTGCAAGGCCTTTGGTAAAAACAAAAGGTTAATATAATGGCCCAAAAACCAAAATGGAGAGATGATCTCTTGCACTCCTAAAAATTTAAAATAGAATGCATAAAACCCTAGTTGGGCTTGTGGCCCGACGTTAGAGAGGCTAGGCCTATACTACTGAGGTGACCAGATGGAGGAAGGTTAAGTTGCAGAAATTACAAGATAGAAAAGGTTACAAAATCATAATAGTCACCTCAAAAGCTAGTTGAAAGGGAATTCGAGAGGGTACCTCACTCTCTATTCCCTGATTTCGGTTAAGTTCTTTCCACTATTTTGAAGTTTAAATTTAAAGTTCAAAATTTAAATTTTAGAAAAATGAAGTTACATTACTAAAGGTTTGAAACATTCCCCTTGAGCTAATTTCAAAAAACTATCAGATTTTAGACTAGATCTGCCATTACCTTAAGCTGGTGGACCTCATGAAGATGGACGAGGCACTTCCGCCCTCCCTTTACACACACACACACACACACACACACACACACACACACACACACACACACACACACACACACACACACACACACACACAAAGTACAGTTTAATGATGAGTTTGGAAAATTCCTCATATTTACTGTATAGAGGACCATATTTCAGTACTATTGTGAGTGTCCCATAGGTCTTCCCAGGGTCTGTGAACACGATAGTGTAAATTGACCTTTTTTTCAGGTGTCTATCATATGTATATATGAATTGTTGTGTGACTTGTAAATATTTAGTAGTTTGCTGGCTAAATGCCTGGCGAAGCTAAAAGGCAGATAAATAAAAAATACTGAAAGGTTCCCATTCCATCAAGTTGGTAAGGCCACATGAGCAACTGGTGAATTGGCTTTCTTCTGCAGAAGCAAAAATTAGAATCCAACTAGGGAACGGTGATGATGATGGTGATGATTATTTTAAGATGTACTAGTGTGTAACCATTCCCTGTTAACACTAATCAGTAGATCAGTAGAGAAAATCGAAGAAATATGACTTTTTGAAAAATGAGGGTACCAGCAAGAAAGAGCATGGAACTGAAAGACCGAGCTCGATAGCTGCAGTCGCTTAAGTGCGGCCAGTACCCAGTAATCGGGAGATAGGGGCTCGAGCCCCACTGTCGGCAGCCCTGAAGATGGTTTTCCGTAGTTTCCCATTTTCACACCAGGCAAATTCCGGGGCTGTACCTTAATTAAGGCCACGGCCGCTTCCATCCAATTCCTAGACCTTTCCTATCCCATCGTCGCCGTAAGACATATATGTGTCGGTGCGACGTAAAGCAAATAGCAAAAAAAGAAAAGAAACTGAAAGACATCTACGTCTTGCAAACCTAATACTGTCGAGAGCAAGGACTGACTATGGAAGGTAGGATAGGAAAGATGAAAGTGATGAGTTCAGATACCAGCCTCAGCTATGAGCCCCATGGTCGTCAATTTACACTCTCGTGTTGACAGCCCCTGTAAATACCTATGGGACACTAACAACAGTTCTGAAATGTGGTCTTCAATACAGTAAGTACGAGGAATTGACCAAACCCATAATTAACCTGAGGATCGCCATCATTATGGTTACTCAACTAGAACATTTGTTTCTGTTTCTTGTAACGTCGAATCTGAACTGTGGTTGGTGTTGAGAGGAGTAGGAGGAAGAGAAGGAGGAGGAGGAGGAGAAGAAGAAGAAGAAGAAGAAAGGCTATAGCCACTATACACCTATCACAAGTTGTTTTGAACTTCTAGGTTACACAGCCTGGATTTAAATCTAGGTAGACCGGGCGAGTTGGCCGTGCGCGTAGAGGCGCGCGGCTGTGAGCTTGCATCCGGGAGATAGTAGGTTCGAATCCCACTATCGGCAGCCCTGAAGATGGTTTTCCGTGGTTTCCCATTTTCACACCAGGCAAATGCTGGGGCTGTACCTTAATTAAGGCCACGGCCGCTTCCTTCCAACTCCTAGGCCTTTCCTATCCCATCGTCGCCATAAGACCTATCTGTGTCGGTGCGACGTAAAGCCCCTAGCAAAAAAAAAAAATCTAGGTAGTGTGCTCACTCGAGATCGATGTAATGTCCAGCGGTCTAATAGGCAAGTTTATTGACACTTGAAAAAGCCGGCTAAGAGGGTAATTTTAATATAGAAGCATTTATTGTGGTCTACAACTACTTCTAAATGTTTTTGTTCCCTCCCTGAAGGGGGTTCTGGGCCTCCTAGACGGTGACGCCGTCTCTCAGGTCAGGAAATTTGTACCGGAGAAGATGTGCGGAGGAAGTGAGAAGGTTGGTGGCCTACACTAGGAACTGTCCTGACATTCGTCTTAGAGCAGGAGAATGGCAAACCACGGAAAATCGTTCTCAGCCGACGGTGGGGACCAGCTCCTCACCCGAATGCAGAGGCTTAGAGCCACGGTGGAGCCACTTGTAGGCAGAGACCTACTCTGCATCCGCGGACTAGTCTGCAAGACCGTCAACTGGTCACTAAAATTGGTTTATGTACTTTTCAACCACCTGGAAGAGTTCAACTAGGTAGCAGTACTATCTCAACGTCCAGATTGGTAGGCCTATCTAGATCTCATCACTTCAGATGGTTGAGTGGGCAGTGTCTTGGCCTTCGGGTCTTGGAGTCCCGGGTATATTCCCGGCTGCGCGATGGTATTTTAATCATAAATGGTTAATTCCCTTTGCTCGTTAACCTGGATGCATGTGGTATGCCCAATATTCTTGAAATTCAAACTCAGCACGTGGATTTCATGCACGGCAATCATAGGCAGTCAACACCCACCCTCAAAGGATGCGTCGGGCTGTAATAGCTTGAACTTGAGGTCTGTAGCCCGGTTCCTCAGGCGATAAGAGCTTAATAATAATAGTATTTTCCTTCTTTTACTCCCTTTGTTCAGACTTGGTCAGAGTTTCTGGGGAGCTGTTTCAACTTCCTTGGTCCCAAACGTCACCTTTCGTCAATCTCCTTCGTCGCATCTCTTCTCTCGCACAGCCTAACCGTATCTTAGATCTTCCTCCCCTACTACCCCATCCACATTCATCTGAAATACTTTTCTTCCAATGTAATCTTTACAGCGTCTCAAAATATCTCCTTACCACTGCAGCCGACTTTCCTCCACTTGCTTTACGCATCCTCCGATTTATTTATTCCTTATCTGGCCCACATTCGTTATTCTACATATCCACCGTAGTATTTTCATTTCTGTCACGTCCAAATTATTCTCCTCAGAATTTATGATAGCCCCTGTCTCAGTTCTGAATAGTACTGCAGGTCTAATCATCAGCTTATTTGCTATTCCATTGGTATTAGCGTTCTTTCGTTTTTTCACAGAGCATATCCGATATTTTTTATCCAGTTCATCCAGGCTAACTGTATTCTGAGGGTTACGCTTTCTCTTACACTTCTATATCTAGCCACCGGTGACCCCATGCACTTCAAAATGTCAGCATCTTTCAGTCTTACTCCATTCATCTGTATCTCTCCATCCTGGTCATCAGACAATCCAAATATCTTTTACTCAGAGTTCTGTCTACAAATGTTTAGCCCTTTGCTTTCAAGAACCATTCTTCAGTTTTACAGCTTCTCTTGTACCTTTAGGGGCTGTCTGGTTGAGGCGGTTAAGGCGTACTCGGTTCCCCGTCAGGAAGTCGTAAAATGTAAGAAACGAAATTTCCACTTCTGGAGGTTCACATGTCCCTGAGGTTCACTCAGCCTACACCAAAAATGAGTACCAGGTTAATATCTGGGGGTAAAGGTGGTGGGGCGTAGAGCTAACCAGTCTACCCTACGAAGTGCCGAGGTTGCGGAGGGTGGAAGCATTTACCTTCCACCCCTCCAGGGGCCTTCATGCCCTGTACGGAGATGACTTTTTGCTTTGCTTGTACCTCTGCTTTCTGCACAAGATGATATCCGCTGGAACATTCAGGAAATAGATTATCGAATCTCTTATTCTCACAGATGTGACGATTATTATTAGCAGAAAGATCTATGGACTAAATTATGACTCCTGGTACAAACTTACTCGTATTGGTGTACATTTAGTCATGCCGACACTTGCCTTTACTTGTGCCATGGTCCCGGCGGACATATCTTGCACCAAGCGGCCAACATACCTACACTGTACTCCCTTCTCTATAATAAACCTCCAAGCAATTACCGGAGCATCCTATTGTATCCCTTCCCCAGATCAACAAATACTAATTGAATTTCTTTCTTATTCTCATAGTACTTTTCAATCATTTGCCGGATGATTAATAATAATAATAATAATAATAATAATAATAATAATAATAATTGTACACCAATTGGCAAGCGTAGCGAACGAGGGATGTGGTGGGCCTATGGGGCTGGACAGATAAGCACTCAAATCGTAGTGCCAAAACTTTTAATATAAATAGTTTAAATTTGCTTTGTTTCGATAACAGCATTACTTCGAACCTTAATCATAGGTTCTATCTATATATATAAAAGCAAGTCGGGCTGGAGCGATGTATATATAAATATTTAAAAATGGAAAAAGACGTGAATTAATGAGGCACTTCCAGAAATCTCAGAAATTTGAAACTTGGTACGAGGGAAACTGATGACCCCAGGATCCCTAGAAAAATCGGAAATTCTCAAAATTCCCTGAAGGGGGCACGCTGGGGGGGCTCCAATTTTGGGCTCAGCATAAGAACACAGTCGTATAGTATATCCAAAACGATAACCTATAGGTTTCGTTGGCTTAAAAATTTTCGGGAATATCCTCTTTTTTATCCCCCATCCCCCCAAATCAAGATGGCGGCACAACCTGCGAGACGAGGTAGACATTTGAAATTTGGTTAAATTATAGCTTTTGGTCCCTAACCGACGAGAAAATTCCAAGATGTTCAAATTTTTCACCTTTTACCCCCAAAGATATCGAAATATTGAGGCAATTTTAATGACTCTGCAGACATTCTTTTTGAGCTATTTTTTGGCTAAACGGTAAGTCGTATCACAAAACGGATGGCACAATGTCTCTTCAATTCGGAGTGATCTACAACTTTGGTCCTGTGACATTTTGTCGTATCTCTCTCCCTTATACGTTACATTTGGCCGTATTTCTGGATTGTTCGTAAATTTGGTGATTTTTACAAGTATATTTTATTGTTTGACACACTTATAAGAATGATAGGATCATCACGTTGTGTGCGCACATTGGCACGATTAAGGGACATATGTGTACCAAATTTCATGATTCTAGCTTATACATAAGTAGGCAAAATGTAATGTAAAATGTAAAAAATGCACCCAAATTTCACCCTATTCAAATCTTAAACTCAATATACCCCCTTAATATAGGAGATACGAGGAGATGGTTTAGAAACAAACATGTAGAGCGATAAATGAGGCGTCTGATGGCGCAAACCGTTTCTTAATATCGCAAACCGTTTAGGAGATATGAATCTCGAAGTGCAAGTCTGTACTTTTCAACGTTCTAATGCTTATCCGTCATCTATCTATCTATATATATAAAAGCAAGTCGGGCTGGAGCGATGTATATATAAATATTTAAAAATGGAAAAAGACGTGAATTAATGAGGCACTTCCAGAAATCTCAGAAATTTGAAACTTGGTACGAGGGAAACTGATGACCCCAGGATCCCTAGAAAAATCGGAAATTCTCAAAATTCCCTGAAGGGGGCACGCTGGGGGGGCTCCAATTTTGGGCTCAGCATAAGAACACAGTCGTATAGTATATCCAAAACGATAACCTATAGGTTTCGTGGGCTAAAAAATTTTCGGGAATATCCTCATTTTTATCCCCCATCCCCCCAAATCAAGATGGCGGCACAACCTGCGAGACGAGGTAGACAATTGAAATTTGGTGAAATTATAGCTTTTGGTCCCTAACCGACGGGAAAATTCCAAGATGTTCAAATTTTTCACCTTTTACCCCCAAAGATATCGAAATATTGAGGCAATTTTAATGACTCTGCAGACATTCCTTTTGAGCTATTTTTTGGCTAAACGGTAAGTCGTATCACAAAACGGATGGCACAATGTCGCTTCAATTCGGAGTGATCTACAACTTTGGTCCTGTGACATTTTGTCGTATCTCTCTCCCTTACACGTTACATTTGGCCGTGTTTCTGGATTGTTCGTAAATTTGGTGATTTTTACAAGTATATTTTATTGTTTGACACACTTATAAGAATGATAGGATCATCATGTTGTGTGCGCACATTGACACGATTAAGGGACATATGTGTACCAAATTTCATGATTCTAGCTTATACATAAGTAGGCAAAATGTAATGTAAAATGTAAAAAATGCACCCAAATTTCACCCTATTCAAATCTTAAACTCAATATACCCCCTTAATATAGGAGATACGAGGAGATGGTTTAGAAACAAACATGTAGAGCGATAAATGAGGCGTCTGATGGCGCAAACCGTTTCTTAATATCGCAAACCGTTTAGGAGATATGAATCTCGAAGTGGAAGTCTGCACTTTTCAACGTTCTAATGCTTATCCGTCATCTATATATATAAAAGCAAGTCGGGCTGGAGCGATGTATATATAAATATTTAAAAATGAAAAAAGACGTGAATCAATGAGGCACTTCCAGAAATCTCAGAAATTTGAAACTTGGTACGAGGGAAGCTGATGACCCCAGGATCCCTAGAAAAATCGGAAATTCTCAAAATTCCCTGAAGGGGGCACGCTGGGGGGGCTCCAATTTTGGGCTCAGCATAAGAACACAGTCGTATAGTATATCCAAAACGATAACCTATAGGTTTCGTGGGCTTAAAAATTTTCGGGAATATCCTCATTTTTATCTTCCATGCCCCCAAATCAAGATGGCGGCACAACGTGCGAGACGAGGTAGACAATTGAAATTTGGTGAAATTATAGCTTTTGGTCCCTAACCGACGGGAAAATTCCAAGATGTTCAAATTTTTCACCTTTTACCCCCAAAGATATCGAAATATTGAGGCAATTTTAATGACTCTGCAGACATTCCTTTTGAGCTATTTTTTGGCTAAACGGTAAGTCGTATCACAAAACGGATGGCACAATGTCGCTTCAATTCGGAGTGATCTACAACTTTGGTCCTGTGACATTTTGTCGTATCTCTCTCCCTTACACGATACATTTGGCCGTATTTCTGGATTGTTCGTAAATTTGGTGATTTTTACAAGTATATTTTATTGTTTGACACACTTATAAGAATGATAGGATCATCACGTTGTGTGCGCACATTGGCACGATTAAGGGACATATGTGTACCAAATTTCATGATTCTAGCTTATACATAAGTAGGCAAAATGTAATGTAAAATGTAAAAAATGCACCCAAATTTCACCCTATTCAAATCTTAAACTCAATATACCCCCTTAATATAGGAGATACGAGGAGATGGTTTAGAAACAAACATGTAGAGCGATAAATGAGGCGTCTGATGGCGCAAACCGTTTCTTAATATCGCAAACCGTTTAGGAGATATGAATCTCGAAGTGGAAGTCTGCACTTTTCAACGTTCTAATGCTTATCCGTCATCTATATATATAAAAGCAAGTCGGGCTGGAGCGATGTATATATAAATATTTAAAAATGAAAAAAGACGTGAATTAATGAGGCACTTCCAGAAATCTCAGAAATTTGAAACTTGGTACGAGGGAAGCTGATGACCCCAGGATCCCTAGAAAAATCGGAAATTCTCAAAATTCCCTGAAGGGGGCACGCCGGGGGGGGCTCCAATTTTGGGCTCAGCATAAGAACACAGTCGTATAGTGTATCCAAAACGATAACCTATAGGTTTCGTGGGCTAATAAATTTTCGGGAATATCCTCATTTTTATCCCCCATCCCCCCAAATCAAGATGGCGGCACAACCTGCGAGACGAGGTAGACAATTGAAATTTGGTGAAATTATAGCTTTTGGTCCCTAAACGGCGGGAAAATTCCAAGATGTTCAAATTTTTCACCTTTTACCCCCAAAGATATCGAAATATAGAGGCAATTTTAATGACTCTGCAGACATTCCTTTTGAGCTATTTTTTGGCTAAACGGTAAGTCGTATCACAAAACGGATGGCACAATTCGGAGTGATCTACAACTTTGGTCCTGTGACATTTTGTCGTATCTCTCTCCCTTATACGTTAAATTTGGCCGTATTTCTGGATTGTTCGTAAATTTGGTGATTTTTACAAGTATATTTTATTGTTTGACACACTTATAAGAATGATAGGATCATCACGTTGTGTGCGCACATTGGCACGATTAAGGGACATATGTGTACCAAATTTCATGATTCTAGCTTATACATAAGTAGGCAAAATGTAATGTAAAATGTAAAAAATGCACCCAAATTTCACCCTATTCAAATCTTAAACTCAATATACCCCCTTAATATAGGAGATACGAGGAGATGGTTTAGAAACAAACATGTAGAGCGATAAATGAGGCGTCTGATGGCGCAAACCGTTTCTTAATATCGCAAACCGTTTAGGAGATATGAATCTCGAAGTGGAAGTCTGCACTTTTCAACGTTCTAATGCTTATCCATCATCTATATATATAAAAGCAAGTCGGGCTGGAGCGATGTATATATAAATATTTAAAAATGGAAAAAGACGTGAATTAATGAGGCACTTCCAGAAATCTCAGAAATTTGAAACTTGGTACGAGGGAAACTGATGACCCCAGGATCCCTAGAAAAATCTGAAATTCTCAAAATTCCCTGAAGGGGGCACGCTGGGGGGGCTCCAATTTTGGGCTCAGCATAAGAACACAGTCGTATAGTATATCCAAAACGATAACCTATAGGTTTCGTGGGCTTAAAAATTTTCGGGAATATCCTCATTTTTATCCCCCATCCCCCCAAATCAAGATGGCGGCACAACCTGCGAGACGAGGTAGACAATTGAAATATGGTGAAATTATAGCTTTTGGTCCCTAACCGACGGGAAAATTCCAAGATGTTCAAATTTTTCACCTTTTACCCCCAAAGATATCGAAATATTGAGGCAATTTTAATGACTCTGCAGACATTCCTTTTGAGCTATTTTTTGGCTAAACGGTAAGTCGTATCACAAAACGGATGGCACAATGTCGCTTCAATTCGGAGTGATCTACAACTTTGGTCCTGTGACATTTTGTCGTATCTCTCTCCCTTATACGTTAAATTTGGCCGTATTTCTGGATTGTTCGTAAATTTGGTGATTTTTACAAGTATATTTTATTGTTTGACACACTTATAAGAATGATAGGATCATCACGTTGTGTGCGCACATTGACACGATTAAGGGACATATGTGTACGAAATTTCATGATTCTAGCTTATACATAAGTAGGCAAAATGTAATGCAAATGTAAAAAATGCACCCAAATTTCACCCTATTCAAATCTTAAACTCAATATACCCCCTTAATATAGGAGATACGAGGAGATGGTTTAGAAACAAACATGTAGAGCGATAAATGAGGCGTTTGATGGCGCAAACCGTTTCTTAATATCATAAACCGTTTAGGAGATATGAATCTCGAAGTGGAAGTCTGCACTTTTCAACGTGCTCATGCTTATCCGTCATCTATATAAATAAAATCGTAACGACCGTGTGTCTGTACGTTGATTATTTTGGCGAAATTTCCGTACAGTTATCCGTTTCAGCTGTAATTATGACCATCTGCATCATTTTTAGCTTTGGTGTCTGTTTGTCTGTTTGTTTGTCTCTCCTTCTATAACTTGAAAACTACTGGATATATTTCCACCAAACTTCATATTTTGAATCCACCTGTCCTTGGGTAGGTTTTAGCGCAAAAAATAAAATCGAAACGACTGTGTGTCTGTACATTGATTATTTTGGCGAAATTTCCGTACAGTTATCCGTTTCAGGTGTAATAATGACTATCTGCATCATTTTTAGCTTTGGTGTCTGTTTGTTTGTTTGTTTGTCTGTTAGTCTCTTTGTCTGTTTGTCTGTTTGTCTGTCCTTCTATAACTTGAAAACTACTAAATATATATTTCCACCAAACTTCACATTTAGAATACACTTCTCCTTGGGTAGCTTTTAGCGCAAATATCGTTTCTAAATCCTTGAACTGAGTGGGGTTTTTACGAAACCGAAACCGTGATTTTGCACTCCCCCACAGGATACACAACCGAACTTAATGGATATCTACCTGCCTTAATGGAAATTAATTTCTAAACCTTTTCTTCTCATGTGCATCATTTCAGTCACTTACAGGAAAGATAGTATGATCAAACTCTACACGAACATTGGCCCACCCAGTACCCATATGTGAGCCAAATGCTATGTCACATAATTATCCGAAAAGTAATGCAATGTAAGATAATCTTACACAAATTTCAACCTATTCAACGTTTCTGATTCAATCTGAACCATGAATAGATTAGATGCGAGATAATATCATAGCACCAGCCATTTAGATCGCTAAATACTGCGCCTTACGGTACAATCCAATGTCGAAATGACGTACCGTTTAGCAGCAGTTAATCTGTAAATGAAGGTCTGCAATATTGTAAACATTCATATACTTTCGTAAGTCCATCTGTATATACAGGGTGTTAGGTGTATACGTGCAGATATTTATTGTAGCAATAGAGAACGTTGTGACGAACCACTATATATCAAACTTTTAGTAATCCTCGGAAGTTATTTTCGAGAGCAAAGGGGTACGATGTTTTTAGAATAGGTAGTATGCCTTGTTCTTGTGAATGAATAGCTTTCCTTTGATAACAGGCAAGTCACGCGCCATCCCTGCCAAACTGGTTTCTGTTCTGTTTATGTTTAAGAGCAAATGTACTACTGTGACAGCTGAGCGCTCCCTATTCAATGCCACGAGATGTTACGTAATATACTTGTCAAACTGGTTTTATGTTTACGAGCAACTGACCTACGGTAACAGCTGAAGGCTACCAGTCTACAACATGTTACGTTACATTATCGCCAGACTGGTTTGTTGTTGTTAGTATTTAGTTTCCGTCTTAGGGGTTTCAGACAACACTAGTTATCGGTTTCGGACCCTGGAGATGTATTGAATTCTCAGCGTTAATACTGGTTCATTTGCTGTTACGTCCTTTAGGGGATAGGGATATCTGTGGTCGTCAGCCCTGTGGTCTAGTGAGTATGGAAATGACCTGAAAACCTGTGTCGGTGCGCGACCTGTACGAGCGTGTGATATAATTATTGGTTGGGATACGCACGCCGGGACGTGAAATGCGGTACGATCCCCGTTGTGCATTGCGTAAAGGTAGAAGAAGGAAGACAGTTCCTTGCGCCAACGAACAAATGCATGGCATAGGATATCCATATGAGTAGAATCAGAATTGAATTATCGAAGCACATCGAACGTTTTGTTTCAAACGAAAAATGGACATATTATACAACTAAGTAAATTAAACGTATCTACATTTCGTGCTTCCTGCCTGGTTGAGTAGCTAAAACGGTTGAGGTGCCAGCCTTTTGACTCCAACTTCGCATGTTCGAACCTGGCCCCGTGCAGTGGTATTTGAAGGTGCTCAAATACGTCAGCCTCGTGTCGGTATATTTACTGGTACACAGAGCTCGATAACTGCAGTCGCTTAAGTGCTACCAGTATCCAGTATTCGGGAGATAGTGGGTTCGTACTCCACTGTCGGTAGCCCTGAAGATGGTTTTCCGTGGTTTCCCATTTTCACACGAGGCAAATGCTGGGGCTGTACCTTAATTAAGGCCATGGTTGCTTCCTTCCCACTCCTAACCCTTACCTGCCCCGTCATCGCTATAATACCTATCTGTGTCGGTGCGACGTAAAGCAACTTGTCATTCGAGCCAAGACACCACTGTGGTTCAGAATATCCTCTGGTGCTTAAACATACGTTCACGGAGGTCATCCGAAGTGGTTACCTCAGTTCGGTATACTTTGTTTCTCATGTCCCCCCAGGCATAACAATCCACTGGAATAAGGGCTGGCGAATTGATAGTTCCACATCGTCCTGTCTACCGTTGAGGAAATGTCTGCACCATCGTGTAAAATCCACGTGGTTCGATGTAGTCGAAGCGACACGTCCTCTGAAAGCTCCAGTAACGTACTGTATCTACTGTACAGGAGAAAGATAACATTAATAAAAAGATGTAACCGACCTCCAACTACACCCATCCTGATATTAATTAGAACCGGTGCTGGAAACTGCCTTGTCCTATTGAATGGGGATATTCCACAGCTCATGAGTGGGATATAGTGGGTTCCAACCCCTCTGTCGGCAGCCCTAAAGGTGTTTTACCGTGGTTTTCCATGTTCACACCAGGCAAATGCTGGGGCTGTAACGTCATGAATGCCACGATCGCTTCCTTTCCGATACTAGCCCTTTCCCGTCCCATCGTCACCATAAGGAAAGCTACACCGATCAAATTTATGCAAGTAAGGTGATTGGTACCGGTCTGAGTGTCTGAGACCGTTGAGGTCCTTATCTTCCGACCTCCAACTTGGCAGGTTCAATCTTGGCTCAGTCTGATGATATTTGATGGGGCACACATACGTCAGTCTCGTCTCGTAGAAATACTGGCACGTGAATGAACTCCTGCGATATGAAATTTCGTCACCTCAGCGTCTCAGAAAACGGTATAAATAGTATGTGGGACGTAAAGCAAAATAACGCTAATAAAAAGACGATTGGTTAAAGAGACAGACTTCCCACTGCATCCATCCAGATATTAATTGAGAGCCGGTGCTAGAGGTTGCCTTGGTATACTAAATATTAAACACTCCTTCTATAAAAATTGCTCATGTGTCACTAATACACTTGACAGAAATTCTGGATTGAGTGCTTGATCAATTAACCAGCGGCAGAAATCCACTCTTAAATCATCACCGAGCTTGATAGTAGCAGTCGCTAAAGTTCGAACAGTATCCAATATTCGGGATGTACTGGCTTCGAATCCCTCTGTCGGCAGCTTTAAAGATGATTTTCCGTGGTTTTTCATGTTCACACCAGGCAAATGCTAGGGCTGTACCTTAATTAAGAGCACGGTTGCTTCCTTCCCGATCCTAGACCTTAGTTATATCTGTCGCCATAAAACCTATCTGTGTCGGTGCGACGCACCGATACAGATAGGTCTTATAGGACGATGGGATAGCAAAGGCCTAGGAGTTGGATGGAGGCGGCCGTGGCCTTAATTAAGGTACAGCCCTAGCATTTGCCTGGTGTGAAAATGGGAAACCACGGAAAACCATCTTCTGGGCTGCCGACAGTGGGATTCGAACCCATTATCTCCGGGATGCAAGCTCTCAGCCATGCGTCTCTAACCGCACGGCCAACTCGCCCGGTAATAATAATAATAATAATAATAATATTTTTTGCTGCTGGGCAGAGTGGCTCAGACGGTTGAGGCGCTGGCCTTCTGACCCCAACTTGGCAGGCTCGATCTTGGCTCAGTCCGATGGTATTCGAAGATGCTCAAATAAGTCAGCCTCGTGTCGGTAGATTTACTGGCACGTAAAATGAACTCCTGCGAGACTAAATTACAGCACCTCAGCGCCTCCAGAAACAGTAAGAGTAGTTAGTGGGACGTAAAGCAAATAACATTAACGGTATTATTATTAACAAGTCATTAGGAGCTGAAAGGCAGGGAAGAAAATAGTAAAATATGCGTGGTGTAGGAGGAAACAAGATGAAATGTACTTCACCCGTGCCTACATCGCTCGCAGTAGTTTACTACAGGATAGTATGCGTAAGACCAGAACCAGGTCTCTTTGCGATGAGTCAGGTGTATCTTCGTATTGTGGTTAGCACTAGAGGACAAAGTGTGACAAACAGGTTTTGTGTATAAACATCAAACTTGCACATCAACAGACACACACACGCAATGTACCCAAACCAGTACAGTGTAGAATGAAGAACTGCCATGCTGTGTTCAAGGTCAATATCTAGCGTTTTAACAAGCACGTCTTCCGTGTGTTGTGTTCAGCTTGCGCCACGTACAAGGCAATCGCGAACTGAAACTCTAGATTTATAATTTTTGTTACCGGTACTTCAATTTTTCTGCTCGGATTTATAAGAATATCGAACTATCGAGACTCAAAATACTACATCGATTGAGGACTGAACTCCCAACTCAATACGCTGCAGAAATGGTGTAACATCTGACATACCAATGTGAAACACGTAGCAATTGTTCATGTGACCTCCCTGGACTACTCTGGAGGCTTCACTTCTCCGTACCCGGCGGGTTGGCCATGCGGTTAGGAGCGCACAGCTGTGAGCTCGCATCCGGGAGATTGGGGCTTCGAACCCCAATGTCGGCAGCCCTGAAGATGGTTTTCCGTGGTTTCCCAAGTTCACACCAGGCATTGCGGGGGTTGAACCTTAATTAAGGCCACGACCACTTTCTTACCATTCCTAGGCCTTTCTTGTCCGATTGTCGCCTTAAGACCTCTCTGTGTTGGTGCGACGTAAAGCAACTAACAAAAGAAAATCACTTCTCCGAATCCAGTCTTCCGTAATATCCATTGGAGATCTGGCGGGCCAATTGATGGGTCCATGTCGTCCTATTCGCCATAGACCAAAGGACTGATCCAAATGATCACGCAGTAAGCGGCTTATATCAGGTGGTGGACCATCGTGTAAAAACCACATGTTTCGGCGTAGTCGAAACGGAGCGTCCTCTGAAAGCTCTAATAACGTACCTATGAGGAACTCCAGGTAAGATACCCCTATGAACTGTGCAGGTAAGATGATGATAATAATGTCATTGGCTTTACGTTCCACTAACTACTTTTCACGGTTTTCGGAGACGCGGATTTGCAGGAATTTAGTACCATAGGAGTTCTTCACGTACCAGTAAATCTACTGACACAAGGCTGACGTATTTGAGCACCTTGTCAAGACTGGACTCAGAAGGCCAGTGCCTCAACCGTCTGAGCCACTCAGCCCGGCAAAATGATTGGTGCAGCACTGCGTAAAGTGCTGGCCTTCTGAACCCAACTTGGGAGGCTTGGTCTTGGCTCAGTCCGGTGGTATTTGAAGGTGCTCAAATACGTCAGTCTCGTGTCTGTAGATTTATTTGCATTAAAAAATACTGCGATAAAAAAATTCTAGCATTTCAGCGTCTCCGAAAACCGTGAAAATTAGTTAGTGGAACGTAAAGATATTATTATTATTATTATTATTATTATTATTATTATTATTATTATTAGTGGTAGTAGTAGTAGTAGTAGTAGTAGTAATATTATTTTTACGGAAGTTCTAATTAAACGGGTCCATTACAGTCATCATTTTACCTATCGGTACTTACTGTTCAGTAATAAGCCTTCCGTCCGCCTCTGTGGTGCAGTGGTTAGTGTGATTAGCTGCCACCCCCGAAGCTCGGGTTCGATTTCCAGCTCTGACAAGAAATTTGAAAAGTGGTACGAGGGCTGGAACTGGGTCCACTTAGCCTCGGGAGGTCAAATGAGTAGAGGTGGTCCGATTCCCACCTCAGCCATCCTGAAAGTTGTTTCCCGTAGTTCCCCCCTTCTCCAGGCAAATGCCGGGATGGTACCTAACTTAAGGCCACGGCCGCTTCCTTCCCTCTTCCTTGTCTATCCTTTCCAATCTCCCCATACCCCCGCAAGGCCCCTGTTCAGCATAGCAGGTGAGGCCGCATGGGTGAGGTACTGGTCATTCTCCCCAGTTTCATCCCCGATCCACTGTGTCACGCTCCAGGACACTACCCTTGAGGCGGTAGAGGTGGGATCCCTTGCTGAGTCCCATGAAAAACCAACCCTGGAGGGTAAACAGATTAGGAAAAAGAAGAATAAGCCTTCTATTAGAAATGCCCGGCGGCAATTCCACAGTAGGTCTTTTTCCTTCGAGCAATGTTCACGATGGATGCAACTACGGTTTTTGAAATTTGTCTCATTAATAACAATTTCTTTCCTTTCCTTTCTTTTCAGTGTCCACCGTCCCTTCAATGACCTAAAAAGTTTATGAATAAGCATAGACAACCCGCATTGTCTATTGTCAGAAATTCATCGTAGACTGTCGCAATAACAGCACAGAAATGTTGCGCCCATTTTCATTTACTTATTAACCATTTCCTTTCATTTTGTCAGCTTGGATCACTGAGTAATGCCATTGACGTCTTAAAAATCGCACACAAATACACAACACTTGATTCGCACGTATGTGCTTGTACGGATCTTCGACGTCACTGTAAGGATTCTGTGTACTTTTCACACAGAGTACCCTACACCGGTTTTCGAGTACAGCAAGTGACCTGGCACGTGAGTCATCCTCTTCTACTTGCCAAGCCTTTAGGGGAAGTGCACAACAACATGTGTTGGCCTGCGATAAGAAACAGGTTCAACAAGCCCTATACTCGGCTACTGTACTTCCGCTACGCGTGGACAGAATGACATCACCGGCGTATCCTGCTACGGCCGTTCAAAACACATTAGGTCCTGAAATATTTGGCTCAGTTATGGGCAAACTAATAGGACAAGGTAAAAAGTACATAGCATATATTATGAGATGTATTTTTCTTAGCCGACTAGCTTAATATCTGCACGTATACACCTAACACCCTGTATTCATTGATGTCGATTTGTAGCGATCGAGAAAGGATGTGTCTGCTATTGTAATCAGTACTCCCTACACCGACTTTGACTGCTGGCAGTAGGAATGGGGTCCTTCTCCAACTCCTGTGTAACTGGCATTAGTAAGGAAGGCCTACCATTTTAATGAATAATTCACTTTTCGATTTGTCTTGCAGAAGGCAAGGGATCATGCAGTTTTGTTCGAAAGTCCCCTACTCTATTGTGTTTGGCTCTAGGCCAGGGTGCCCGCCATTATAAACAAATGTTCGAATCTAAAATTTGACTAGCATTAGGCATAGTGGCCTACTATTTTCATGGAAACTCACTAATTCTGTGTGACTGGCAGTAAGCTGGCTAGCAGCAGTAAAAAGGGACTGTCATTATAATGATAACTGCACAACTCAATTTTGACTGGTGGTAGGGAAGTTGCCTGGTATTATAATAAAAACTCCTCAACTGTAACCTGTCTGAAAGTAGGAAATGGGTCTGCCATTGTAACTAAAACTCCCCAAATCGATTGTGACCGCGCAGTAGGCATTGGGGCCTGCAATTATAATGTAAACTTGCCAACTCGATTGTGAATGGCAGTAGGCAAGTGAGCCTGGCGTTATCATCACAACTCCGCAACCCTCACTTTACATTGGAAACAACGTATGTGGACCTCCCCATGCTATTTCTCGGATAAGGCTAAGAGACATGCAATTTTAAAACAATCTCATTTGCTGCACGCACAGTATTTACGTCGATATCCGTATACAATGTAGAATACCGTAGCGAAGCACGGGTACATTTGCTAGTCTGACATAATTCTTTATCCAGGTAATTAAAAATACAATTAATACAAAGCTAATGAGGAGGGTACTCCACTTCATATAATTGCCAGTTACCACCAGGTACATCAAGAAAATAACGAGGGTGACAATCTAGTGAAGTACTACAGTCTAGGTAATCACGAACTTCTAATAACAACATTTAAACAGCTCTTAATACAGCAAGAAACTGATCTAGTTTCCAGCAGACGCAACCTAATACACACCTTACATGACATTACACGAAGGTGCATAGGACCTTGCCACTTCATCATAAGTAAGGTCAAATACCATTACCGGTGGCTTTACAATTCATAGTCAAAATTACAATTTGAATATCACCATACAAGGGGTACAACATGCCTCCTCAAACAAACTGCCACGGCAGGAATAAAATACAATGCATGAAATAGGGAGCCTTAGCTCTATATAATCGCATGAACTAGACCTTTACAAAGACAGTTATGAATGAATTTTGTGCAAACCTAATGCCTTGACTTTAATTTAAACAAAGATCCAATCACCACATACCCTTTCTTACTTAATGAGATATTGGGGGATTCCAGTAATTTCGATCCTTACTTCCATGTCAGTGGAACCTAGTTCGACTCCACACGGGACCAGCCCGTAGTGTGTCACCTTTAAGCACGAGAAGCAGAGTGTACTCTCACAGTTCAGTCAGTCGTCACCTCACCGCAAGGGCGAGGTCACGTGCCGGGTGAATGACCAACGATTGGATCCCCCCAGAGGGGTAGGGGAAGTGGCCCAAAGACATGGCGATACGAGAAGGGGGGATGAATTTGGAGGGGAAGCACTCCAGAGTGGGAGAGATCTGCTTGCTCTGGAGCCATACTTAATAACCAAAGAACGATACTTTATTAAGGGAAGGAAGTCAGGCTAGAAATAAATACATAAACTTATATACATATACAAGAACACAGTTTCAGATATAAAGTTACACATAACATCAGAGCCTCGCCACGCTGAATAAAATACAAAGGGCCGGGGAAGACTTCTCACGGCACAATAATAATAAATTTAGCCCAATGAGGCACACTTATGACTAGTTCCAAATGTCTATTAATTAAGCCTGGTTATTAGATTTTTCTTTCTCTCATGCGAGAGTGATTTCCGGGACAGTACTTTTGGGTAGCGGGGACCATGAACTAACCATATCACAGACCTTGGAGTGGTCCAGAACACAAAGGTCAGAAGTTTCAGTAGAAAACAGTTTATTTTGGACTTTTTTGAACCAGAGACTTCCAGTCTTATAGCTTTAATTGGTGAGATGATTGTATTGGTAAGCCCATAGAATTTCATCCACCTACGTCGCAACAACGAAAACAACAACAACAACAACAACAACAAAAACAGCTGATGATCCTGGAGATGGATGTCTCTTCCGAGATATAATATATCTAGTGAATATATTCTAGGATACATTCTCCGAGAGAACGTTTGAAAAGATGTGAATGTTGGAACATAATGATGTCAAGAGAAAGATTGCCCTCTCGCAGTTGAATAGCCGCGAACATAAAAGCAGATCGTAACTAGATTGCTTCAACAATTCCGGACGTTCTTTCCCTCAGGCTCAACAAGTGAGAATGGATGATTACATACGCGCATCCATCCATATATTTTAATGTCAGACAGATTAGATTTTAAAGTTGTGTTGCAATTGAAGGAACACCTACCGTGCATTTTTCAAACCAAGCAGGAAACCTTTCAATTCAATTCACTTCCATAGTGGATGATACTATGATGGAGGGTTATAGAAATATAAGATGGTATAGGTAAATATGATATCCAGCGCTCAAAATTGAGGAATTCAGTTGGCATTTAAGGTCTTTCAAATATACAAACCGAGCTCGATAGCTGCAGTCGCTTAAGTGCGGTCAGTATCCAGTATTCGGGAGATAGTAGGTTCGAACCCCACTGTCGGCAGCCCTGAAAATGGTTTTCCGTGGTTTCCTATTTCCACACCAGGCAAATGCTGGGGCTGTACCTTAATTAAGGCCACGGCCGCTTCCTTCCCACTCCTAGCCCTTCCCTGTCCCATCGTCGCCATAAGACCTGTCTGTGTCGGTGCGACGTAAAGCAACTAGCAAATATACAAGAATCTTGCGTCGATAGATTTCAATTTTTAACTCCACTACAGATACAACAATTACACATCATCAAAAATATTTCAGATGTACGGAATACTAAACAAGTTGGCTGCGTATTAAGGACCGTGTAGTTACAAGCTTTATTTCGGGGAATGGTGGGTTCGAACCCCACGGTCAGCAGCTGTAAGGTGGTTCAACGTGGTTTTCCATGTTTATATTAGGTAATGGTGGAGTTGTATCTTCAGAGGGATGGTTAAGTTTCCATTAGCTTTAATTTAATACAATTCAATGTTTATTTATTTATTTATTTATTTAATGCAAATATGTAGACTTTCGTCCAATTACAGTATTTGCTCATAACTTCTACTATTAATGAGTATAAATACAAAAACAAAAGTACAAAGTATACAGATGTAAAAATATAAAAATATGAGCAATAAATCAAAATTAGTTAATCTGATACCTAATAATGACAACGGTAATACAATAATGAACACAAAAAGGAAGAATATAACCCAAGAACAAAAACACACAACATGACATCCTTAACTTAATTAATTACCTGTAATAAATTCCTACAAGATTTCCGGAAGTCAGACTTTTATCTTGAAATAAAGCAATATTGAGAGGATGTAATTTACTAGGCAGTGACATCATTCTATATAGACGTGAATTTAAATGTTTGTTTGTATTAACTCTTGCCAAGAACAAGTTCCTAAATTTACTTACCGGTTTTATAAGTGCGTATAATAAAAGTTGAAAGGATAGTTCCATATCATCTAGGTCATTATTAAACAGCATATAGAGAAACATCATCAACTGATATTTCCTTTCAAACACAAATTGTTCAGTCATTTTGTAACAAGAAAAATATTTGTGATATTCTCCGGTTTGTCTGAAATATATGTATTTCAAGAAATTTTTCTGGATCCTTTCAATTAAATCTCTGTGTAACTTTGTTGCTGGATTCCAAATAATAGAGGCGTATTCTAAATTTGATCTAACTAATGCGTAATACAAACAAAATAAATACTTACTGCTTAGAACATAAGAAAAAACCCAAGGTTCCTGTGTGCTTTATTCACAGTGTTTTCTATTTGAGAAGTGAAATTTAAATATCTGATTAATATTGTTCCTAAATCAGCAATTTCATTTGGGTACCATTGATTGAGTACGTGAAATTTATTTTCACCTTTCTCGTTGAAAGTGTGATCTTCCTGCATTTATGTATATTGAAGGGAAGTTTGTAAATTTTGTTCCATTCTGTCAAGATATTTAAATAATCAGACTGCGGTTCTAGTCAGTCATGAACACTTGAAATTGTTTTATATAATAATACTTTGGAAAACTGAATTTACAAATAAGAAAACAGCGAGTGACCTAAATTAGAGCTTGTGGAACTCCTAATTTTAGAACAAAATTGTAATGTTATATAGCTGAGCATTTTCTAATGCTTTTTATGCTTCTTTTTATCTTCTTTCACTTTTCTCACACATAGGTGAGGTCGAAGCTGTGATCCATGTAACAATCCTGGATTTGACACAGTTTTACTCCCGGACTCCTTTACTGACATTGACCTAATGTGGAGGGGTATATTGCATTATTGACTGTTTCTGTGATAGTTATGTTATGCTTTGTATGTGAATGACGATGTGTCTGTTAAGATTAACGTAGACACTCAGTTCTCGAGTGAGACAACATGCCTAACATACGTGTATTACTTTTTTTTGCAAGTTGCTTTACGTCGCACCGAAACAGATAGGTCTTATGGCGACGATAGGGCGGGAAAGGGCTAGAAGTGCGAAGGAAGCGGCGTGGTGTTATTTAAGATACAATCCCAGCATTTGCCTGGTTTGAAAATGGGAAACCACGGAAAACCATCTTCAGGGCTGCCGACGGTGGGGCTCGAACCCACTATCCCCTGAATACTGGATACTGGCCGCACTTAAGCGACTGCAGCTATCGAACTCGGTATATTACTCTTTATGGAATTATTCTGGGATTTTTAAGCGACTATCACTTAATCTTTTTGTTTCGTATAGGACGACTAAGTACCACGATATTCAACTATTGCGATTGGAGTGGGTTTTGATGTTTGCCAGCAATTGCGCATCCTCCGGATGTGTTGTTCCTTTCTGTCCTTTGTTCAGAGGGTGCCTATCTTCTTTCTTGGTAGTTTGTCCTGGAACGTCTTTTGTTTAGGCATCTTCCTGAAAGATGTCCGGTCTTTTACTGTAAGTCTCTTTCTGTGCCTCCCTGTTCCTGCAGATCTTTGTTTACATTCATCAACCATGGTGACTTGGTCTTCCACTTTTCCCAGTAAACGAGAAGCTAGTTGGTCTGTTTGCCATGATTCATCCTGTAGACGTGTCCATAAAATGCCTGACCACGTCCGTGATTTTTTCACAGTACATGTAGAGCTCTTGGTTGGGTCGCCTTTTGTATTAGTTCCATTCCTTGACTGGTCGTAATATCTACCTCAATATTTTTCTCTCCTGGATTTCGGGCGTGTCTGTGAGTCCCTTCCTATAACATCATTTTTAAATAAAATTTGCACATTAAATTTTACAACTGAACGAGATTTGTGTTATGAACACTCCAGTTCGTTGAATACTTCAAAATTTCTTTTATAAGCCTTGTATGAACAAGATCGCTGGCCCTGTGGAGTAGGGATAGCGTACGTGCCTCTTACACGAGGCCCCGTGTTCGATTCCCGGCCAGGTCAGGGATTTTTACCTGGACCTGAGGGCTGGTTCGAGGTCCACTCAGCCTACGTGATTACAAGTGATGAGCTATCTGACGGTGAGGTAGCGGACCCGATCTAGAAAGGGAAGAATAACGGCCGAGAAGATTCGTCGTGATGACCACACGCCGCCTCGTTATGTGCTGGCCTTCGGGCTGAGCAGCGATCGCTTGGTAGGCCTAGGCCCTACAAGGGCTGTAGTGCCATGGGGGTATCAACAAGGATATAAACCGTAGGAGTTAGACTAGTAACTGCGAATGCTACTGAGGCGAAATTTTGCATGACTAACTTACATTCATTATTTTTCTTGAAATTACGATGAGAGTTTTAAACACATCAGTAGAATTTCTCAAATAATATTTCATTAAACATGCATGAAACAACAGCAACAAGAGTAATAAGAACAATAACGACAAATATAACAACCACATCGTCTAGCCATGTCGTGTACAGAAGAGAATCTGACACTAATTTGCCATTCGTTTACATGATATCGTAAAATGAATATATTTTGTACAACATTATAATACAAATATCAGTATTTTTCTGTCATTCATACGTCCCCTCTAGGCACCTACAATAAAATGTTAATTAGTAATAAAATATTCGTTAACATGAAGCTGGAACTAAAATATATGCCCCAGTTAATGAATGTTTTTAACTTTTCAATTACTACTTATTTTAAGCTAAATAATTATGTAAAAAGAACAAGCGCAGAGCATGATGTTCATAAAAATTTAAATATACAATTGTGAAAGTTTCCTTGCAAATATCTCCAATATTCATTAAAGTATAATTAAAACAATATATGAGAAAGGGCGTAGAGCCCTGATATTTCCACCAATAAAGATGATATCCTAATCTAATCTTTCCGAGCAAGTTGGTCGCGTAGTTTAAGTCTGTAGCTGTGCGGTTACATTCAGGAGATGAGGGGTCGGCACCCCTGAAGATGATTTTTCGCGGTGTCCCATTTTCACACCAGACAAATGCTGGGTTGTACCCTACTTAAGACCACGGTCGCTTAATTCTCATTCCTACGTCTTTCTTTTATCCTATCGTCGCCATATGACTTGTCTGTGTCATTACGACGCAAAACAAATAGCAAATAGAAATAACAAATAGAAAAAAAAAGAAAACTAATCTAAAACTGGTAATTTCCAATAACAATACACGATTTACAGGACATACACGACATTTGAAACAGTGGAGATAATTAAAACCATCGTGTTAAAGAGGAAATAATTCTATATTCTGTAAAGAGAGAATAATCGACAAAATACAATTCATTGAACAACAATCCTATATTATATATTGCCCCCTAAAATTGGTACTTACAAATCACACAGTAAATAATAAAACTCATCCATATCCAGTTCTCGATAAATATTTAAGTGGACGGAATATGTCACAAAAATTTGTCTATTCTATTCATTACATTCTGTAAAAAGGATGAGGATTTCCTTCCAGAAAATACAAGAAACGTATTAAGTTAAAGCAGTGTTATTGGCTACAAATACAAGCAGCGTGAACGCAGGAACCATAGGTCTACGGTGATTAGTTTCGGCGGTCGGTAGACGCAGAGTGGGTCTCTGCCCATAAGTGGCCACGGCTGGTTCGTGATCCAACAGCTCTGCACTCTGATGGGCCAACCGAGCAGAGGAGGGTTGGCCATGGCTCTACCGTGGCTCTACGCCTCTGCATTCGGGAGACCGAATAGGGCTGGACCCCAAACGTCGGCTGTCCTGAGAATTGTTTTCCGTAGTCTTCCATTCTCCTGCACTAAAGAAGAATGCCGGGACAGTTCCTAGTATAGGCCACGGCCGCCAACCCCCTCACCTTCTCCGAGAATCTCCTTCACCGTAACAAACCTCCCGTCCTGAGGGACGGCGTCACCGTCTAAGGGGCCCACCTTCCCCTTGAGGGGAGGAATGAAAACATTCTAGTAGTAGCTTTTCGGCTGCCCAGCTCCGAGACTCTCGAGTGTAAACGAGCCAAGTTAAAAGGAGACATTTTTTACATCTGCTCTGAGGTACTGTGCGTTTTTTGCTTTCCAATTTCTGCAGCTAAGATGTAATGAAAAAGCGAAGGGTGTAGCACGTTCACGCTCGAGCGCCTGGGAGGTTAACCGCTGATCTTAAACCTTTAAGTGCGTGTAGCCCCGAAATTAGTTATTACCGCGGATCTACAAACCTGAAAGTGTTTTGTGATGTCAAACCCCCTAACAAAGGAATTCAAATATGCACTATCAACAAACTTGCTTTGCTAATCACAATCTCGAACACCCTTACACGAACAGTAACAGTAGTCTAATAAGAAATGCAACAACAATAACGACGACAACGCACGGCCAAATTGCAAGCACAAGAGAGACTTGACACAAACATGCCATTCGTTTGCATAATATCGTAAAAGGTATATATTTTGTGCAGCATTATAAGTCACAGTGTTGTTCTAACATTTATACATCCCCTCTAGGCACCTAAAATAAAATGTTAATTATTAGTAAACCATTCGTTAGCTTCAAGCAAACGTCCCAGTTAATGAATTTTTCTCAAAACTGATATGAACCTGCATCCACGAACTCTAGTCCTGATGTAGCTCGAGCCTCTTACCCTGATCGCATGAAATCAGTGTCCACATAAATGAAATGGAACGGTGTATTGCTTTTAGTGCCGCGAGTGTCCGAGGACAAGTTCGGCTCGCCAGATGTAGGTCTTTTGATCTGACTCTCGTAGGCGACCTTCGCGTCGTGACGAGGATGAAATGATGATGAAGGCGACACATACACCCAGTCCCCGTGTAAGGGAAGTTAACCAAATATGGTTAAAATTCCTGACCCTGCTGGGAATCGAACCCCGGATCCCTGTGACCAACGGCCAGCACGCTAACCATTTAGCCACGGAGGCGGACAGTGACCACAAGAGTTGCATTGAATGGATCGTGGACACATCGACTGAGGTTGACGGAACTTTCGAGTTTGCATTTCAGCCCCTTGCTGTCTTCTCCAAACGCACTGATGTCAGTAGAGACAGTTCATTTGCAGGTTGGTACTACTGTAGCATATTGTGGGTATAAAACGGGATGTACTGGGATAAACGCATAATTCCTGTCCCAGAGTCGCAGGAATTAATCAGATGCTATTATAATCCCTGACTCGTTCAGGAATAGAACCCGAGACCCTCTAAACCGAAGGCCTAGACTTTGATCATTCTTCGAAGGAGGAGGACTGTTATTATCAATGCCTGCGCCATTAAAAGCTAGGAGAGTGGCAGCTGAGTGATATAAGCGCTGGTCTTTCACTAAGTGGTACCCGTTTCGAATCCATACTATGCATATGCAATACTTGAAAAGGAATATCACCCACCGTGGATCGGAGGCTGAATATCCAAAACACACCCTGCATCAGCATCGAAACGTACTTTATCACTTGCATCATGAACAGTCAAGCTGTGACACTGTCGTATCGAAACACGACTAGACAAAAGGTACGGGTGATATTTATCGAAGTATGTGTGCTGTGTGCATTAAAACATTCAACAAGATGCAGATAGGCACTTCGTGCCGTACGTGATGGTCTGTTCACATCATGGTTTCAAGGTTATGAATCCTACTTGAACATCCCAGCTGTGTACTGAACGCCTAAATGGTAACATCACTCAGCAAGCCAACTGAATAATCTCTTCGCGAATGACATTCTACGTTTGCTTAAACAGCTGGATGAAATTCATTAGCGAATATTGATTCTAGAGACACATTGTCCCTTCTGCACTCCGATATTTTCTAGTAAGAACAGGTTAGTAAAAATGAAATTACGTAATGAACACGCTATTTCTCAATGAATTACTTTTAAGTGTGGAATCATCTACCTCCAAATTCATGTGTAAAGGAAATATTACCGGGCGAGTTAGCCGTGCGCGGAGAGGCGCGCGGCTGTGAGCTTGCATCCGGGAGATAGTAGGTTCGAATCCCACTATCGGCAGCCCTGAAAATGGTTTTCCGTGGTTTCCCATTTTCACACCAGGCAAATGCTGGGGCTGTACCTTAATTAAGGCCACGGCCGCTTCCTTCCAACTCCTAGGCCTTTCCCATCCCATCGTCGCCATAAGACCTATCTGTGTCGGCGCGACATAAAGCCCCTAGCAAAAAAAAAAAAAAAAGAAAAAAAAAAAAAGAAAGGAAATATTTGATAGTCTAATGTTGTCGACATACAGTTTCATTATATGTCCTGCGAATGGTAGCATTGCGGCCCTCGGGAATCGTCTACTTTTTCTTCCGTCTACTTTTTCGCCGGTCTGAGTGGCTCAAACGGTTGAGGCGCCGGCCTTCTGACCCCAACTTGGCAGGTTCGATCCTGACTCAGTCCAGTAGTATTTGAAGGTGCCCAAATACGTCAGCCTCGTGTCGGTAGATTTACTGGCACGAAAAAGAACTCCTGCGGGACTAAATTCCGGCACTTCGGCGTCTCCGAAAACCGTTAAAGTAGTTAGTGGGACGTAAAGCATATAACATTATTATTACTTTCGTCTTTTCTTTCTGTCATCATTCTTCCATCATATCTATAGAGCGACGTATAAATACATTCTGTCATCACTCATTTTTATTGTTTACAAGGATCAACAAGGACAAAATTCCACGCGAAACAAAATAATCTAGAACAAAAATTTTAAATTAAACAAACAAGAATAACTCCAAAGCTACAAAATATTTCTTAAAACTGAGCAAGTGGCTGAGTGGTTTGAATCATGTAGTTGTCAGCTTGCATTCGGGAGATAATGGGCTCGAATCCGACTGTTGGCAGCTCTGAAAGTGGTTTTCCATTGTTTTCTATTTTCACATCAGTTAAATGATGGGGGCTGTACATTACATAACGCCACGGTCGCATCCTTCCCGTCTCACCATCCCCATAAGACCTATCTGTGTTGGTGCGACGTAAGGACAAATTGTAAAATGAAAATGTTCGTAAAATATCAGTCAACGTCGCCATAAAGATTCCTACAAGAATTCACTTCACACATAATTAACTGGTAATACAAATCGTAAAAGTAAACGTTCAAGAGGAGCAATTTTATATCAAGACCGGTTATCTGACCTATTTATAACGAATGCTACAGAGCAACACGTGTCCACTATTATATTAATGTACTGATAGCTGTTTCATTGTGCGGCTCCATGGCTAAATGGTTAGTATACTGGCCATTGGTCCAGGGAGTCCCGGGTTCGTTTCCCGGTCGGGTCGGGCATTTTAACCTTTATTGGTTAATTCCTACTGCTCGCATTTCGATGATGGCATTTCGAATCCATCATAGGTAGGGCCTCATCCTTACAGACTCACAGGTCGTCTATACGGCGTCATCTCGTAAGACCTGCACCAGGCCTCTTCAAAGGCAATTTAATTCAAAATTTTGCCGGGTTCCTTTTTTTCTGTGCCATAAATATTTCGATATTCTTACAGATATTTAATTCTAAATCATTAAAGATCATGTGTTTTTCAATGCCTTGAAAATTGGGCTGTGGTTATTATTATGAATAAATTGCCTCTGAGGCTCAGGTGGCACCGCGCTGGTCTCTCCCCGCTGGATTTCATGGTTCAAATCCCTGTCACTCCATGTGCGATTTGTGCTGGACAAAGCGGAGGTGGGGCAGGTTTTTCTCCGGGTACTCCAATTTTCTCTCTTCAGTATCATTTCGTTTCGTTTCAACCGTCAGTCATTAATCATTGCTCCAGAGGAGTGCGATAGGCTTCGACAACCGGCACAATTCCTATTGTATCCGGGAAATAGTGGGTTCGAATCCCACTGTCGGCAGCTCTGAAGATGGTTTTCCGTGGTTTCCCATTTTCGCACCAGGCAAATGCTGGGGATGTGCCTTAATTAAGGCCACGATCGCTTCCCTCCCGCTCCTAGCCCTTTCCTCCCCCAACGTCGGCATAATACCTATCTGTCTCGGTGCGACGTAAAGCAGATAGTGAAAAAATGTAGTAGTAGTAATAGTAATCGATGTTTTGTAAGGGGAACCACATATATACTACTGTCATCCGACCTGTTGCATTGTACGGTTGCGAATGTTGGCCTCCTACGACTGGGACAGAGCGACGACTTGGTGTCATGGAGACTAAGATACTGTGATGGACAGATGGCTTCAGTAAATTGGATCGCATCTCCGAGAATTCCTCAGGGAGATATTTGGCGTTGCACCGATTCAAGAAAAAAATGCGTGATGGTCGTCTACGATGGGCTGGATATGTACTAAGAGCAGACGCCGGTTCTATCGCGAAGACGGGTTACATGTTAGCAGTCGCTGGTAGGAGACCAGAAGGACGACCCAAACAGCGACAGGCCGATACCTTTCACAAAGATCTGAAGCGTATCTGTCTCCCACCTGACATGACCCAGGACAGAACTAAACGGGGACAACGAATCCATGTAGCGGACCCCGCCAGCAGGAGCGACAAACGCTGAAGGAAAAGAAGAATTATAACTAAATATTATAACATTGACAAGTCCCACTCAGTGACTGAATGGTCAGCGTTGAGGCCTCCGGTTCAGAGGGTCCTGGGTTCGATTTCCAGCCTGGTCGGGGATTTTAATCGCGTCTGATTACTTTTCCTGGCCCGGGGACTGGGTGTTTGCGTTTGTCCCAAAATTTTCCTCTTCATATTCAGACAGCACACTACACTACCGATCACCACAGAAACACGCAAATAGTAATTACTTCCTTCCATATACTGTTGGCGTCAGGAAGGGCATCCGGCCGTAACAAACATGGCTAAATCCACATTAGTGACCAGTTCGCACATACGACCCCACAGATGTTGGAGGAGTGGAGGAAGAGGAAGAAGAAGAAGGAGAAGAAGATTACTATATTGGCAAATTATGGGAACTTTGTAACTTGATGTAGAACAAACGATTCCAACTGAGGTCCGCTCACGGCCCCGGCAGCAGCCCCGGTGTTGTGCTATAGCACCGTTGACGTGGTGGGGGAAGCAGGGGAAGTAGCAGAGACAGAACCACAGGTTGTCAAGTCAGCGCGCAGCTTATGAAAACAATATTATTTATGACAAGTCTGTGAACACATAAACAAACAATTTATTCTGTGCATACATGGCGTTTGCCTTAATGTACATGTAGTGCTTAAGTCGATTGTTGACATCGTTTTGCGGCAACTAATTTACCGATATTTACAATCGATTTGGCAGTAGAAATTCTAAATACAGTCTCTAAGACAGCATCAGACAGAGAAGTCCTAGTTCTACATTTATTTAAATTATGAATTGAAAACATCTATTCGTATTTATAAGTTGTACCAAATATTGACGTAAATTTTAAGGCAAAAGCATGAAGTCTGGGAAATTCTTATGGATGAACACCATTGTAAAATGAAATTAAATCACCGTTGTAGTGGTAGTGCCTGTCTTTTAGGATTGCGTTGCACTGTAGTTTTATCAGCTCTGTTTGGAAATATGATGGTGATTTTTCAGGACGCGCTGAAAATGGGGTCATAAATATTTCAAGTTGAGGTGCCATTTCTTTGAGTCGGGCATTGAATTCATCGTGCAAGTGTGTAACGACGTCTGATAGTCTCCAAGATTTTCGTGAGTAGATAAATGTAATGACTTTAATGAAGTAAAATTGTCAAAATTTTCGGCTTCAATATGTATTTTCCATAACAAACTCTGCATGTTGAAAGTCTTAATTCTATCACATATGGTGCTCATCATTGTGTTTCTCCCTTGCAATGAAATATTTAAATAATTTAAATAAGACGTTATGTCCGCCAAGGAAACAAAGTCAGCTACCCATTGTTTATTCCCCAAAGTTGGTTGTGGAGAATCTTTCATCTCTATGAACAGAGAAATTTCATCAATTATTGCAAAGAAGGTTGCTAGCACTTTCGCGCAACTTAACCAGCGCACAATACAACAACAGGGAATGTCGCTACATTCTGTCTCGAGATATTTTAAAAATCATTTGAACTGCCGATGGTTCAAACCTTGCTTTCTGCAGAAATTTACACATTTTGACATAGTATCCATAACAGATTTAAAGTTGCGAAATATTTTTGCACATAATTGTTCTTGATGTAAAATGCAATATACTTCGTGGAGTAGTTTGGGAAGGAGGGGAACGGTGCTGCTGAGTGCAGCGCTGGTGCACCCCAGCACAGAGTGCTCGAGTTGGAAAGGCCTGATGTAGAGTATGCAGGATTGCGTGTGATGCTAGCATGAAAAGTTAATTAAATTTAGATCAAAGTTGAAAGCATTGCAAACTTTAGTCGTGCTTCCTTTCAATATTCCATACAGAATCAGTGAATACGATACTTGGAACATACAGTGAATATCTAAGTGATTTGACACTATTGACTTAGATGTTTAAATAACTGAATATTAACAGAAACTAATTTGGTTTTATTGCCTCTTAATGAGATTTCCAATCACTGCGTAGTCGGGAGTGCTGTGACTTCAAGGCTTGTTTGCATTTTATTAATGAGTACTTCATTATAGAGGGGTATTGACGTAACATCACGTCACATATGCACAGTAGGGGATGGATATTTACAGAGCTATCAGGTAAGTGCCAATCATGTGGAGTATTACTTACACTCTCTTACTTTAGAAGGAGTACGGTGCGCCTGTGTTCGAGCCTCTCCAAGCGGAAAACAGCTTCATTGAATAAACTGAAAGAGAAGATTAAAGGCATCGCCTTCCTGTGAGTGACAGGACGATCACGTTATTGTATTTATTTAAACGCCTTCTACTAGCAAGCCACACCCTCTAAAATGATGAACATGCCTCGTAAGTACAAAGACACGGGATGAGCCCAACTCCTTTTGTACTGAGGTACAAGATATGATTCTCTTTGGGTTCCTACCGTGTGAAATGAGGTAAACCGAGCAAGTTGGACGTGCAGTTAGAGGCACGCGGATGTGAGCTTGCATAGTATGTTCGAAACCCACTGTCGGCAGCCCTGAAGATAGTTTTTCGCGGTTTCCCACTTTTATACCGGGCAAATGCTGGGCTATACCTCAATTAAGGCCACGGGAGCTTCCTACCTACTCCTAGCCCTAACTGTGTCGGTGCGAGGTAAAGCAACTTGTACAAAAAATAAATGAGGTAAATTGGTGGAAAAAGGAACGTCCGAATACTTCTTTCCTAGAAAGTTAACCACAATAAAGATATTGATATAGAAAAAGTTAAGATAATAAAATCTATTTTGCTTTACGTCCCACTAACTACTTTTACGGTTTTTGGAAACTCTGAGGTGCCGGCATTCAGTCCCACAAGAGTTCTTTTGCGTGCCAAAACATTTACCGACACGAGACTGACATATTTGTGCACCTTAAAATACCACCGGACTGAGCCAGGATCGAACCTGCCAAGTTGGGGTCAGAAGACCAGCGCATTAACCGTCTGAGCCACTCAGCCCTGCAAAAAAAAAAAGGTTAAGGAGTGAATCCAGCTTTGGATACAAGGAAGAATATTGAATCAAGAGCGGTACTTTCTAGTTTACATCGATAGTTGCATCTTAGGCGTCTGAAGGTTCATGGACATCTTCTGAGAATGGACAATGGCAGGCTTACGAAGAAGACCTTCCCATTCATCAAACGCTGCTAGACTGGGGGCATGTGGCTCAGTGAAGTAAAAAAGAAATAATACTTAGCATCCGCTAGTATTTTTGGTACTGATGTCTCAGACCGCACTAAAGTGTGAAAAATGGTAAACTCCTCAGCCAAAGGTTGTTAAATATCGCAAACCTCTTTGACAGGAAAGAAAGGAAAAATAATAGCAGGGCTCGAGAGGTAATGCGAGCGAAAGCGAGCACCCAAGAAGAACTAGTTATAAGCACTCCCTGGTAATAATATTATTAATAATAATTAATAATGTACAACCGATGAAAACCCAATATGGCAAAATATCCGAAGAGTCTACATTCAAATACATGGAAGAAGTCATTCAACCGTCAGGACTCAATCGTGAAGCAAGCAAAGAAATGGTCTCGAAACTACAAAGAGCATACAGACTCGCTTGGAGCAGATATAATAAAAAATCTACATCCTAAAATGCAAAATTAAGACATTATAACACTGTAATTAAGCCTAAAGCACTATATGCATCTGAAAGTTGTAGAAAGGTAAGAGAGATAAATCTTAAGGAAAATGTTTGGACCAGTCTCTACATGGGGAATTTCAATGATAATGAAATCTCATGCCCTATACTAACATTCAGAGAAAATCTCAAATACATTTAGGAAAAATCGTTTGAAATTTTATGGACATATTCTCAGAATGAGTAATCAGAGATTGACCAAATGAATTCTGAACCTAGCCCTATCAATGAAAGTACAAAGACAGTTGGCTGCTGGAAGTTGGAAAAGATCTTCAGGAAATAGGCTTCAGAGATGGTAGTGTTAGACAGATCTAAGTTCAGAAAATTAGTCAACAATCACCGCTTTAAACATCATCCAAGCACTACCACCAACAGAATATGGTCAGAAGATCGCAAGAAAAGCCACAGCTAGAAGATGAAGAGACTTTGGGAGAAGAAAAAGGCAACGACATTAGCTAAATACGTTCAATCACGCTCCCTAGTTGGGTATAACGAAAAAAGAAAAATAAGTATGGGCTCCGCTACCATGTTGTAGAGCTTCTCCTTTCACTCGGAAGGTAGTGGGTTAAAACTAGAGATGAACTAGGGTATTCCATGAGTGGTCTGCCTGGTGTGCCATAAGCCCACAGAGCATGTGGGTAACTAGACACAGGTGACGACTGCGCGATAGAAGAACAGCGTGACTCCATGACTTACTTCCTCACTGAAAGTTCAGAATACAACTGTAGTGTACGTTACATGCGGCAATCGTCAGTTTACTCACTGCCATGCATGCTAGTGTGGTTTACGCCATTCAAGAGAAGTTACAAAAGCTAGATTTTAAAACTTCTGGGAAAACTACGACAAAAAGTGATGTTTTGATTCATTTTTGTATTGTAAATGAAATAGCAACTAGCAGTGGCGTACACTGAAATGAAATGGCGTATGGATTTTTAGTGCCGGGATGTATCCGTGGACTGCGGCTGGCCAGGTGCAGGTCTTTTTGATTTGACTTCCGTAGGTGACCTGCGCTTCTGGATGAGGATGAAATGATGATGAAGACGACATATACACCCAGTCCCCGTGCCAGGGTAAATAACTAGTTTTGGTTAAAATTCACGACCCTGTCAGGAATCGAACCCGAGACCCTTGTGACCAAAGGCCAGAATGGTAACCATTTATCCATAGAGCCAGACAGTGGCATACACTGAACCCCATTTACCCTAGTGCTGCTGGGGCAAAGAATTTGGTATTTACATGTTCTTATTGTTTCTTAGGCCGCTTTTTATCAATTTTAAGAAATGCAGACAGCAAAGTCAAGCCAAGTACAGCTGTCTCGACAATCCACTCGCTCTATCGCAGTAAGCTCTCTCCACCGAGCCGGGTTTCTTTGCCGACGCGAAAGAGAGTTATACCAGCGAAATTCAACTAGCTCAGTTGACGGGTACGTTTGAAGCCACCTTGCCCTGGGGTGGCCCGGTATGGCCCGTGGGCGTTTTATGGCGACAGACCAGCTAGCTTGCGTAAGGTATGCTAGTTGTAATAGTTACCACTCAGTGTTCCGCGCCACACACCAGAGGATACGATAAAACTATCAATATGTTAAGATTATTGCCGCTTGCACCTCGTCTTGCTAATAAAAAATAGAGCCATTTTATGAAATCAATTGTAATAAACGTAGGCTATTTCATTTTCTGATTTCGGCATGTATACATTTTTGGAGGCGATTAATTGATGGCACGTGTAGACTATACGCGGAAAAGTATTTAGATTGCCCAGTATGAACAGAGAGCCCAACGCGAAGTCAAAGAATGTTGTATTCGTTTGCTGTGTACGAGTGAGTTTGCCTGTAATGGAGGTATATTGTGAATTTCTGTATTTCTCTTGAGTTGTAGGTGAAGTTTCCGCAAGTTCTGTGGCATTCTTCCTGAATATAACAGTGGTATACTTGGTGAGGAATATTTTGCCTGGTTTGTCGATGGTGTACCTACACTCAGTAAGCAAGTGAAACAATAAAACTTCAGTGACGGTAAAATACCTGCTAAACTTTGTTCATTCTGTTTAGGTTATATATTATATTTCTCCGAAAACCATGAGTGTACTATTACGAAGCGTCGCCGGGTGAAACTGTAAGTATATTGTTTAAAACCTTCATATAATCTCGGAGGAATTCAAAGTGCAGCAAACTCTGTTACACATTATGGATTTCGACTGAATTTGAACCCCCTTTCCGACTGCAGAGTACCAGCTACTATGTAAAAACGCTGCCACAAATCATTCAAGTGAGTTATAATTTTATAAGTTCTTTAATACCTTAATTATCATTTATTTATTTATTTATTTATTTTTTTATTTATTGTCTGACCTCTTTGCTTGTTTTACTTCTACTTAGTTATCAAGTGAGTTTATAACATGGTACGGTTGGCTTTATTTAGAGTGGTGGGGCTGCGATTGCTTAACAAAAATGCGAATGAGTACTGAATGTGCTCACCGCACGCGAATGGCAACTGGATTTGTGCTGGGTAGAGATTGCAAATAAATTTTGAGGTACACTATAAGAATAGAAGTACTAGGACCATGATCTGACGCCAGTGTTGAGTCAGAAAATAAATATTTCATTAAGATTAGCATTAGAATGCCAAAATAAAAACTCACAAGTCTCTGCTCTCGTGATCAACGGCCTTTCTTCACCGTCAGTGGAACAGGGTTTCCTAAATATAGACAAACAATTCAAAATATAGGCGGAAAGTGTAAACAATATTCTGTTTCTAACATTCTTCTAAGTCCACAAACTTTCGCGAGTAAAACATAGAACTTCCCTGAGTAGGTTCGGCGTCAGGTAACCCTCGTGTGAGATTCGTACGCGCAGACATGTGACAGTAACCGATCGGAGCATCGAAATAACGATTTCCAGAATTTTCTGCGATGGGCAGTTCTCCTGTTCATTGGCAAGAGTCAAATCCACGTCAGTCTTATAAATAATTTCCAGGCCAGTTTTATTTTGTCCACCCTGTACATGCAGAATGAGCTGGGGTCGAGCCCACCAACTAGGGCTCAGAGAGTCTGCACTCTAGCGGCTCACCCACTCAGCCCAGACTTTAGTGCTCCTACGACCGCTACGATGTTAAACTACGAGAGCGAATCAAAAAGTAAATTACACTTTCAAAGTGTGACCATTTATGAAACCACTTTCACACAGGTAACACGGCTATAACTACTACAATGTGTGTTCACTTTTCTACGTAGTCCCCAAAAGACTGTAAACAGTTCTCGGAACATTCAACCAGCTTTTCCATTCCGGATGTGTAGAAATCATCTGAAGACAGCTGCTTTCACCCCCTCATCCTTTTTCAGCTTGTGAACACATGATAATCACATGGAAAAATTCACGATAAAGCAACACCTCACACGGCCCGCCAAACGTCCTAACTATTGCAGCGATTCAAGTGGGAGTGGCAACATCCTCTGTAACCGTCCAGGCTTCTCCAACCATACTTTTACGCGATATCACTCGATATCAAGATTATCCGCCATCGGCAATTATTTATATGACATATTTATTTTAATTTCAATCATTTGTAAATAAGGCTTTTGGAATCACATTGTATAAATTAGAACATCATTTAGTATTTAAATTATTATATTACGTGGGATAGGAATTCATTATGTATTGTAAATATGGTCAATGTTGAGACAGAGTTGTTGTCATTTCATCTCATACTTGTGTACACGGAAAAGTTATTCTTGAAGCGGGGAAGTTGGATGAGTCACTGGATTAAACTCATGAGCAAAAGGCACTACACAGCTACCCGCGCGCAAGGCTAACCAGCAGACTATATCATCGTCACGTCTACTGGTTACTTGTGCACAACGAAAAGAGGGAGATGATAATGCGATCTACGAATCAGATGCTTCGTTATATTGAGATTTGTTATTGAGCTGTTATCAAGAGTGGGGAGAGCCCGATGATATATTATCTAGCGCGCGGCAATCTTCGACACACATCATTACTAGAACGTCAACTACTTTATTGATTCTTGAGACAGTGAGTGGTCGCTTCGAGACATAGTTATTTTTCGTACAGTGTGTTGTCGCTTCGACACAGTACTTAGCTGCTGTGATGCTGTCGGATCAGGGTGAGACGAAACAAGCTTACGGCTAGTGAGATATTCAGTAATTATTCTGGACGAAGAACTACGTTTTGTTCAAGTCCACGGCATTTGGTACAAGTCTGTACTGTATCTGTAGAATAGCTAAGTTGGATTGAGATTTCTTCTAACATGGAAAATATCATATCTCTGAATTTTCTCCTCCTACGATCAACGCTAATCAATTTTCACAAGTATAGGGCCAATGTCTAATTTAAGGACTAGGCAATTAGGGAGTGCTAGTCCAGATAGCCCAAATAACATCACAGAAGGAAGGATGTCCATGGAGCCAATTCTACTACGAGAAGAAAGGAACGAGTAACCACGGAAAATAGATGACCTCAACGGAAGCTGCAATTGGTGAGATTCAATTAGATAAAGCAAGCAACAGTTAATTTCAGTAACGTAAATTCTTAAATCCCTCCACGCTTAAAGGAACTTTTCCGATTCATCTCATTTTTTGTATAATAAATTCATTTGTATTTTATATTGCGTTAATTTTCTTTCTTAAGCGATAATTAATGGTTAATTATTTAAAATCCTACCCCTGTGATTTAATTATAAGTCTCTATGCCAGTAAATATAAATTTTGCTTTACAGTTTTATTTAAAACTGTAACGCTGGCGCCCAAACATTACATAGAGTAATGGGAAACGATGGAATGATAATTAATTCTATTTGCGTGGCAAGTTGCGGGCAAGCCACATATACACTGACTGACAGTGACAATGCAACACCAAGGAGAAGTGGTTCGAAAGGGATGAAAGTTGGGGAAAAACAGAGACGGCACGGATGAATAATTGATGTTTATTTCAAACCGATATGCAGGTTACACAATGCGCACGGCATCGACTCAGTAGGATGTAGGACCACCGCGAGTAGCGATGCACGCAGAAACACGTCGAGGTACAGAGTCAATAAGAGTGCGGATGGTGTCCTGAGGGATGGTTCTCCATTCTCTGTCAACCATTTGCCACAGTTGGTCGTCCGTACGAGGCTGGGGCAGAGTTTGCAAACGTCGTCCAATGAGATCCCACACGTGTTCGATTGGTGAGAGATCCGGAGAGTACGCTGGCCACGGAAGCATCTGTACACCTCGTAGAGCCTGTTGGGAGATGCGAGCAGTGTGTGGGCGGGCATTATCCTGCTGAAACAGAGCATTGGGCAGCCCCTGAAGGTACGGGAGTGCCACCGGCCGCCGCACATGCTGCACGTAGCGGTGGGCATTTAACGTGCCTTGAATACGCCCTAGAGGTGACGTGGAATCATACGCAATAGCGCCCCAAACCATGATGCCGCGTTGTCTAGCGGTAGGGCGCTCCACAGTTACTGCCGGATTTGACCTTTCTCCACGCCGACGCCACACTCGTCTGCGGTGACTATCACTGACAGAACAGAAGCGTAACTCATCGGAGAACACGACGTTCCGCCATTCCCTCATCCAAGTCGCTCTAGCCCGGCACCATGCCAGGCGTGCACGTCTATGCTGTGGAGTCAATGGTAGTCTTCTGAGCGGACGCCGGGAGTGCAGGCCTCCTTCAACCAATCGACGGGAAATTGTTCTGGTCGATATTGGAACAGCCAGGGTGTCTTGCACATGCTGAAGAATGACGGTTGACGTGGCGTGCGGGGCTGCCACCACTTGGCGGCGGATGCGCCGATCCTCGCGTGCTGACGTCACTCGGGCTGCGCCTGGACCCCTCGCACGTGCCACATGTCCCTGCGCCAACCATCTTCGCCACAGGCGCTGCACCGTGGACACATCCCTATGGGTATCGGCTGCGATTTGACGAAGCGACCAACCTGCCCTTCCCAGCCCGATCACCATACCCCTCGTAAAGTCGTCTGTCTGCTGGAAATGCCTCCGTTGACGGCGGCCTGGCATTCTTAGCTATACACGTGTCCTGTGGCACACGACAACACGTTCTACAATGACTGTCGGCTGAGAAATCACGGTACGAAGTGGGCCATTCGCCAACGCCTTGTCCTATTTATCGTTCGCTACGTGCGCAGCACAGCGGCGCATTTCACATCATGAGCATACCTCAGTGACGTCCGTCTACCCTGCAATTGGCATAAAGTTCTGACCACTCCTTCTTGGTGTTGCATTTGCTCTGTCAGTCAGTGTAGTTTAGATTTATATTCATGTGTCCCCAGGTATTAACTTTCGTCTCCTCTAATGAGAAACTTAGGAGAGCGAACAGTTACACCCCCATCCAGTTCAAACATAGGGCCATGAGATTATGATGTGTTCGGTAAGCTGGAAAAGTATATCGATTGACGACGATTCCGAAACGATGAGGAGGTGAAAGCAGCTGCTTCCAGGTGGTTACATAGCGCTGGAGGTGATTTCTACGCATCCGGAATCGAAACGTTGGCTGACCGTTCCGAGAAATGTTTACAGTCTCTTGAGGACTCTGTGGAAATGTGAACTTACATTGTATGTTGTCATACCCGTGTTGCCTATGTGTAGGTGGTTTCTTAAGTGGTCATAACTTGGAAGTGTAACTTACATTTTGATTCGCTATCGTATTTCGTTACCGAGAATACCTTTCATGTTACTTCTGTCCTCCACTGTCAGCCAGTGAGTATGCCGCTCTTGTGTGGAACACTTCAGTATATGCTAAGCTGGTTGATATTGCGATCAACGGTAATGCAAGGATAATCTCGCGATATCTGAAGCCAACGCCAGTGCATAAAATATATCCGATTACTGGAATAGCCCCACCTAAAATCCGGAGGGCCACTGCTGCAGACGCCAAAGGAACAGAGTAGGAGAATGACAATCGACATCAACTCCATGGTCACCAAGCTGCAGATCCTGCAAGAGCTTCCTTGCTAGGACTCTGGCGTTAGAGAAAACACCAAAGACAACTCGTCTCAACAGATGGAGGAGCTCACCGCCCACAGATCTGCCACCAAAAGAAGAACTAGCTGCTCGCGACGACCTACCTTACCCTGTATGGAGGTCCCTCAATTGCTTAAGAGTGGGCGTCCCTCGATGCAGGACAAACCTGAAGAAAGGGGGGATCCTTCCAGCAAACGCAGACACCTCGTGTGAATGTGGTGCTGAACGAGACCCAAGCCACCTACTTATCTGTCCTCTCCTAGACAACCCATGCACATCATGAACGTTTTAAAGGAGACAACAAGGCCATCGTAGCTGCAGATTTTTGGAAATACTGACCGGACACTGTTATGAAACGAACGAATTTCTCCCTCATTCTTTTAGTCATCAAATTTTCTCTTTGTTTTACCTCTCTATAGGCGAAGGATCGGAAACAATAGTAATGTGTGCAAGAAATTTCCCGTCGGTTGTAAGATATAATTCAAAGAGCAGGCTCTAACTCACCACCTTCAGGTGCCTCCGAGTCAACAATGAAGAAAGTAAGAACGCAGAGGCCCGTAACTTTTCAACAGAGAATGTGTTCTCACATCTCTACCCCCAGCGGACTCCTCGTTTGTATCTTGTTGATATTGGTGCGTGTCGTATCATAAGGATGAGACTGTCTGAGGACTTTAGGTTCGGAACGCAACTATATTAAACAATAATGACACGAGTCAGAAGGCCTTCTGCCGAGCTAAGTTATATTAGAAATACCAAGAAGTTTTATACAACATACATATATACAAACATTTACACATTTAGGTATAAATGTACTCTCTCTTCTCAGTAAGGGAACTTCCTAACCTTACGACACTGCAAAACTACTTAAGAAGTCCTTGGTTCCCTTTGTTCCTTAAAATGTCTGTTTCAGTGAATACTTATCTACCGAGAGGGATGTTTTCCTTGCGGTGTCTTCCTTCTTCCTCCTCGCTCTTCCTGTACGCACTGGCACTCGAGCATTTCAGCACTTCACACCTCGCTAACCGTCAAGAGAATGCAGTTCCTTGAAACTCCAAGTCTATCTTTCGGATCACCTTCCCGTACTACGTTACTGTTCCCTGTAGTAGGCTTACTTCACCTGCCCATGCGAAACTCTAGGGTTGCTGTCTGACTAATCTTGTGGCTACTAGGGCTTAGTAGTCCTTTGTACTTCTTCCCTGTGAACAACTGCGATAACTTACTTCAAGAGGCTCTGAAAGGTCATTTACTAGAGCCACAATTCACTTGACTTTTTAATAGTCAGCTTTCCCAATAAATTTAGACTCTTGCTTCTCCACGTCTGTTGCTACTTGAACTGCTCGTCTCTATCCGCAGTTCCCCATCACCAGCTTCCCGTGCAATGTCTGGTAAGTCCCTTCTTTATTGGCTGACGTTTATCTCACCAAGGGAGGATATTACTATCGCGCTTTCTAGAAACATTGAGAACATGGATATTTCCATTGCCCACGTGCGTCCTTGAAGTTCCTAGCCGCTGATCTTAGAATAACCGAGCTCGATAGCTGCAGTCGCTTAAGTGCGGACAGTATCCAGTATTCGGGAGATAGTAGGTTCGAACCCCACTGTCGGCAGCCCTGAAAATGGTTTTCCGTGGTTTCCCATTTTCACACCAGGCAAATGCTGTGGCTGTACCTTAATTAAGGCCACGGCCGCTTCCTTCCCACTCCTAGCCCTTCCCTGTCCCATCGTCGCCATAAGATCTATCTGTGTCGCTGCGACGTAAAGCAACTAGCAAAAAAAAAAATATATATATATATCGTAGAATATTTACCTACCAGGGATAAGCTGGCACAACCATCCTGTGATGTGTCCTAATATTTCGCCATGCCCTGGCTTGTCCATGCCTTCATGAACTGCATTTCCTTTATGGTTTTCCATGTATGTATTAAATTATTCTCATATACTTTTCTTTATCACACGGAACACTAGACACTTTCACTTTTACTGATCACGCATTTCACTATAACACTGTCGTAGGTCTTGTGATTGAGTTTCCCTTTTATTAAATCTATTACCATTTCTTCTGATGTCCCTTTCGTACTGAGAGGTCGCGGTTAGACTCTCGTTCGAGCCATTCGCCCTTCCGTACGGGGATGGTGGAGTGCACCATGTCGGAGACATGACATGCGAGACTTCTGTAGTGACACTATACGCATACACATTTATACTATTCGTGCTGCCGAAATCCTGAGTTTGGGAGGAATAACGGCAATGTCATAACTTCTCGCTCCTTAAAAAATTTTTTGGGATCTTAAAACCACTGTCAATCTTACAGACCGATAACGATCCATTTTCTCATCATTTAACATTGAGAGTGTTCTGTGGCCTCTTATGGACGGAGAGCTCTGTGGATGTATATTTTCAGTATAGCTCTTCATGCTCCGTTTGATGTCCGGAAAATTGCTAATGACGCATGATAAATCCAATTTTTCATTACAATTGGGTCTAACAAATCCCCCGTATAGGATTATGCTGATTTATTAATATCAGTTTGTTAGGTCAGCTACCGTGGTGGTGCTTTCGTTGTATTTTAATTGCGTTATTCTACCGAAATTTAATTTTGTTAGGACTTGTATTCAATTATAGTAGCGTTAATCAATATGAACTCAAAGTAGAAATAAGCTTATTAGTTCCTGTTCTCAGTCTAATTTTCTGACTCAGATCTTATTTGGTATAGTTTCGTGGCACAAAATACTGAAAAACTCATCACCAGGTTGATTTTGCTCTTAAAATAACAATTACCACGGAGTATAGAATTTCACCGTCTTGTTGTCAATACATTATGGACACGAAAACTCTCGAGTTTTCAAGAGCGATAGCGGAACATTTTGCGTGGCGGTAATTTTGGTCCTTTTCCCCCTAAATTTTATTTAGTTTTATGTATTTCCCTTGAAATCTTAGGCATTTCATGTTTACGATTGATAATAAAAATCTTAATAATCATCCTCATCTTATTACGCCAAGTTCAGACTATCTATACGCGTCAGAAACAATCTGTAGAAGTGGATAGTTGCGAGTAATAAAAGAAAGGGAGTTTTATGCAAGACCCTGGAACCAAGAAAAGTAACCGCCGATGAGTTCACTTTCTGCCTGAAAGCAAAGAAACAGCTCCACGAAGAGTTTGATATGATATCAAGTACAATGAAGAAAATCAGACTGTCTTTCTATGGGCATTTTAAAAGAATGGACCCAGAACGAATTGCAAAGATGATCCTCACACTCCAGTAGAACTGGAAAATGTAAGTGCCACGGGAGAAATAAGTCTATGTCCGACTCGTTGACTGAACGGTCAGCGTACTGGCTTTCGGTTCAGAGGGTCTCGGGTTCGATTCCCGGCCGGGTCGTGGATTTTAACCTTAATTGGTTCATTCCAATGGCACGGAGGCTGAGTGTATATATTGTCTTCATCATCATTTCATCCTCATCACGACGCGCAGGTCGCCTACATGCGTCAAATAGAAAGACTTGCACCTGGCGAGCCGAACCCGTCCTGGGATATCCTGGCACTAAAAGCCATACGACATTTCATTTCAATAAGTCTATCACTACTTCAAAAAATGATACAAGTGAGAAGATGTAGGAAATATAAAGAATTCCCTGAAGAAAATTGCAGTAGTGAGTAATTTGTAACATGCTCAGAAGTGAAACCAGTTAGGACCAGCAAGAAAATGAACTTCCCCACCATGGCGCAACAGCCCCGAAGGGCCATGGCCTATCAAACTATTGTGTGTGTCCTCCGCGCTCCAGCTCCGCGCCTACAAGGTCCGCAACCCGCCGCATCACCGATGTTTCCAGAGCCTACGAGATGACTGCACTGCGCCTGGCATGCTAGTCTGTGACGTCAGCCAGCGCTATATAAGGAGCAGTATTCCTAGCCTCTCCAGGACTACCCCAGTGTCCAACGACCAGACCACACCGCAAGTCAGACACGGACGCATCCTCTTTAAAATGTGTTTGAACAGGTGGACAAATTACTGGTCGTGAGGTCTCACCTCTGGACATTGCCTCATCTTCCCTGATCCCCGTAGCCACGTCGAGCCCCGAGTCGAGCATTCTGCTTCTCCCGCATGTCCTCACCAGTGCTCCGACGACTATCTTAGCTTCTGCGAATTAGGATATTAATGCAAGTTCCTTGCAAGTCTAAGTCCAATACTAGCATTATACTAACGCGACTCTCCCTAAAAGTACACTTGTATCCCACAGCAGATAGTTTTTCGACTATTCAAGGACATTTCCCAGTGGAATAGACTATTTCCTCAAGATAGATTTGAATATGTATATAGGACTCTCTCTTTGTAAAAAATATATTTGTACCACAGACTCTCAGTCTATCATATAATAACAACATTAACTACGTGCAATCAATCAAGCTTCAAGACAAGTTTCATTAATAATAATAATAATGTTATTTGTTTTACGTCCCACTAACTACTTTTACGGTCTTCGGAGACGCCGAGGTGCCGGAATTTAGTCCCGCAGGAGTTCTTTTACGTGCCGGTAAATCTACCGACACGAGGCTGTCGTATTTGAGCACCTTCAAATACCACCGGACTGAGCCAGGATCGAACCTGCCAAGTTAGCGTTAGAAGGCCAGCGCCTTAACCGTCTGAGCCACTCAGCCCGGCACACAACAAGTTTCATTATATTTCTTGTAAATACTGTATAAAACTATTGAAGCAATAAATTTTATGTTGTGTTACTGTATACTAGTTCCTTGTATACAACGCAACAGATCACTGAACAGCCCGAAGGCCTTCAGATTACGAGGTGTCGTGTGGTCAGCTCGACGGATCCTCTCGGCCGTTATTCTTGGCTTTCTAGACCGGGGCCGCTATCTCACCGTCAGTTAGCTCCTCAATTGTAAAGAAGTAGGATGAGTGAACCTCTAACCAGCCCTCAGATGCAGGTTAAACTCCCTGACCTGGCCGGAAATAGAACCCGGGGCCTTCGGTAAGAGACAGGCACGCTACCCTACACGGCGGGGCCGGCAAGAAAATGAAAGAGTGGTGGCAAAAGAGAAAGGAAAGAGAAAACACTTCGAGGAAGTCATAGGAGTTCTTTAACCTTAGCCCATAGGTGGCTGAAGTTCAAAAATCGTGATCCATGAGAGATTCATTGCATTCTTCTTGAACGGGGGAGAAAAGGCCAATTAATGCGGTAGAAGCGTTCTCATTTCCTCAACATTGCTGTGACAGACGGACGCAGAGGTTTTACTTATATATCGGATTAGTTTCGATATATATCAAAACGAAAGATATAGATGTAAGAATTGGTCCTACATAGAATGGGACAGAATTAAGGCCATGGTCATCTCTTGTCAATTTCCATCAAGTTCCCTGTACGTATCCGTTTCAGCCTGACGTTAAATTGCTAGCAAAACGTCGGGTCATCGGTCCGTAGTAATAAAGACCTTTACTTGGGAATAATTAGTTTCCTATACTGACTTGCACTTATAAAATGAACACGAGCTGAGTGGCTCAGACGGTTGAAGCGCTGGCCTTCTTACCCCTATTTGGCAGGTTCTATCCTTGCTCAGTCCGGTGGTATTTGAAGGTGCTCAAATACGTCAGCCTTGTGTCGGTATATTTACTGTCACGTGAAAAAACTACTGTGATACTAAATTCCGGCACCTCGGCGTCTATTATTGTTATTATTATTATTTTGCTATTTGCTTTACGTCGCACCGACACAGATAGCTCTGATGGCGACGATGGGATAGGAAAGGCCTAGGAAGTGGAAGGAAGCGGCCGTGGCCTTAATTAAGGTACAGCCCCGGCATTTGCCTGGTGTGAAAATGGGAAACCACGGAAAATCATCTTCAGGGCTGCCGACAATGGGGCTCGAACCCACTATCTCCCGATTACTGGATACTTGCCGCACTTAAGCGACTGCAGCTATCGAGCTCGGTATTATTATTATTATTATTATTATTATTATTATTATTATTATTATATAAGGGACACAAGCTGCACTATGAATTTGTTAAGGCCTCTACACACGACACAATCTGCTGGGCCTGATCTGCTGGGTAGTTGGCGTGGTAAATCGCTTGCTGCTCTCCATACGATCCAATGTGCTGGGCCCGATCTGCAGTAGGCTGGCTCGCTCTGTTCTGAAAACAGGTACGATCATAGCTCGTTTATTTTCTAAGTTTCAAAAAATAGGAATTGCCCTGATTTCGTTGTCACTGAAGTGTGTACAAAAGAGAAAACATTGGGATGAGAAAGTGGTTATTACAAAGGAAAGAATTTAGTCATACAAATAGTATTAAAAAACTAGAACCATTCGATTTTAGAAACTTTCTGCGAATGGATATAGGGCCTGGACACTTTCAATGAACTTCTCGATAACATGTCGGCCCGAGTTGCACAACCATCGTACACAATACTCAACTTGCAGAGTGTCGCAATAGTGAATTGAAAGATTGTGTGATGGCCCAGATATGGGTCTCTGCAGATCGGGCCCAGCAGATTGGGTCATGTGTAGAGGCTTTTGTACGAGAGTAGGTCAAATTTTTAACATTGCTGCTTGAATACAGTCTCATTGAATAATGTATTGTGTGGTGTCCGATGGAATGAGTGTTCAATCCGTTAAAACCGAAATTCTAATCAATACAGTGCCCCATCTGTTGAAAGTATTAACAAAACATTCCGGTAGTTTCTTATCTTGGGATTCACGTAACATACATTGCAAGTTTTCAATATCGTGCCACAACGTTGCTCTGTAAATGATGTTGAGATATAGATCGACCAAATAGCCTCCATTTTCAGCTGTCATTACTCCACTAGGCACGTCTTGGTCTCCAGTACTCCGTCCAATTGATCCCCCATTATCATATGAAATGGGGTCATACCGAATTCATTTGGCACACGCCAGTACAGTTGCGTTTGATATGAATACTCGAAAGGAGCTTCGTAGATACCAAAATGTGATATGTAACTCATGTGCGATGGCATCCATCCATGCAATATCCACTATTATATTAAAATCTTACGTTTTGCCCTCAGAGAGTTTGTCCCGTTAAATGTAGCAACACGATATTTGAAGAACCACTGCTTGTTGGATGTGAATGGTGAACATTTGTTTTTGCTAGTTGTGTAACGTCGCACTAATACACTGAAGTCTTACGGCGACGCAAATTTAGGTAAGAGTTAGGATTGGGAAGGAGACGTCCGTGGTCTTAAGATACAGCACCAGCATATGCCTAGTATGAAATGGGAAACCACGGCTGCCGACGGTGGGATCCGAACCCACCATCTCTCGAAAGCAACGACGACCTTTCATTGTTATAAATTTTTTTTTTTTTTTTTTTGGTATTGATGTTTCCATGTTGACGAAATTTGAGCTCTGAAATTGAAGTTTCTATTCTATTCGGACTTGCCTTTCCTCAGAAGTCAGTTATCATATTCATCCTGTAACAAAGCATGGTTGATTTATGCTTCAGAAGCCAATGGTTGATATTTAGTTACCAAACATGTAAAACACACATATCCTTGATCATGACAGGATAACCGCCGTGAGACTTTTTGATACTATCATTATATAAATCCAGTCTTTTTAAAGTATTTTGTTATATGTAATGGGGATCTCTTTCGCAGTCCGTGGACAAACTGTTTAACAAGTGCAACAGAATTCTTAATGTTAAATATTACTGTATATATATTTTTAAAACAGAAGTTATACTTCATCCCGTGTAACCTGTATTCTGTAAGTCCATGAGAGTCAGAAGGATCGCGAAGGGGGGATCAAAGCAGCTGAACAACTATTCATTAAATGTGAGAAGCTAAGCAAATCCCAGGTCGCGCCACCTCTCGTGTTGCCCCTTCAAAGTGCTCGTGCCTAATTAGACCAGGCAGCCGACACCCGGACAATACGTTTCCACTTTTCACACTGGCACTTCGCAGACTCCGTGGACGGAGTATAGTTACAAGTTCGTTTCGTACATTTTGCATCACTTCAAGCAATATTTACGTATTATCACCTTCGCGATTCGTAGCTGCCTCGGTGGATAATTACCTGAATGTCCCACTAATCATCTCAAGTTCTTGGAATCGAGGTAGTCGATTTTCGGATGCTGGTCAAAATTCTCGAAACTTTAATATACCAACAACAATAAAGATCTACCGAACGGTTCCTTGGCTAAACGGTCAGGGTGCTCGCCTTTGTTTCAGAGGACTTCGGGTTCGATTCCCCGCAGGGATGAGAACAACTGAATAATTCATCCAGCTTAGGGACTGGGTGTTTTATTTGTCTTAAAATACTTCTCATCATCTACATACACCAAACCTACACTGCCAACCACCCCATTAACTATTACAACATAATATTGTCGTCAGTAAGTGCATCTGGCCGTATTACTTGACCAAACTCAAACCAAGTGCCAACCCCAGGAAACTGATAAATGGCCAGGAAGAAGAAATCATAAATCCTGTAGTATTTCGCCTTCATTGCTAGAAAACAGCACAATAGGTTTGGCGAAATCGGTAGGGATGCCGCCTGGTTACTTCTACATCAGGTATGAACTCGTCCGCATGATTATTAATATTGTAGCCATTTCAGGGTCGCATTGTAACGTTCGACTTCCCTTTTTATCCTTCAGACATCTTTCCTTTTATTTTTACACTCCAGTTATAGGTCCTTATGTCTCATATTTATCCTTTCTCCTTCTTTCACCGAGATGATAACCGCCTATCTAGCGAATTGTTAGTACGATTAACTGGCATCGCAGGAGGCTCGAGTTTGATTCCTGACACTACCAGACATTTAAGAATGGCAGAAGGGCTGGGGCGTGGCTAAGATGGAGGAAGCGGACCGGCGAAACCCGGTGGCAAGAACGTAATAAGGCCCATTCCGAAAGGATGAGGAAGTAGTGGGTTGACCGAAAGAAGAACAACTGGAAATGAACGATGCATAACGTAGTCCTTAGTAGACACTAACGGGAAAAAATAATGCTGTAACGACAGTAAGGGAAACAACTCTTCTCATGAATTTGCAGGCAAATATATCTTGTGTGGCACTTAGCATAACATTAAATATTTACTCCATAAAGACATGTTGTTCAATCGGACTGCGTGCAACTTACTCCTTGGACATAGTTGCCTGTTTTATTTTTATTCATGAATTCGTACAATTTTAATAACTACCACCACGATATTATTTTTGTTTTTGTTTTACTTAGTTTACCGTTCAGATTCAGTGAGGGATACCACATTTACCGCCTCAACGGCAGTGTCCTGCAGCGTGAGATATTTGGTCGGGGATAAAACTACTGAGAAGGATCAGTACCTCTCCCAGGCGGCCTCACCTGCTATGCTGAACAGGAGCCTTGTGGAGGATGGGAAGTTTGGAAGGGATAGGCAAGGAAGAGGGAAGGAAGCGTCCGTGTCCTCAAGTTAGGTGCCATCCCGGCATTTGCCTGGAGAAGAAGTGGGAAACCACTTCAAGGATGGCTGAGGTGGGAATCGACACCGCCCCCACCCCCTTGTCTATACTCAGTTGACCTCCCGAGGTTGGGTGGACCCCGTTCGAGTCCTTGCACCACTTTTCAAATTTCGACCACCACAATCATCATTGTCTTATTCAGCTTCAAGCCATTCCAGCGATCTCAGAAAGGTAATAATAATAATAATAATAATAAAAATAATAATAATAATAATAATAATACTAATGGCGTGTGGGCTTTGAAGAGGCCTTGTGCAGGTCTTTCGGTTTGACGCCGTATAGGCGATCTGCGCGTATATGAGAATAAGACCCTACCTATGATGAAATCCATAGATGAAGACGGCACACACACCCAGCCCCCGAACCGTCGGAATTAACCAATGAATGTTAAAAACCCCGGGACGTCCGGGAATCGAACACGAGGCCCTTGGACCAAGGGCCGGAACACTAGTCATTTGGCTATGAAGCCGGACATCTCGGTAGGATTTTGATGAACGATTCCTTTCATATATTTCTATTCTGCTGAATATCCTTTCTACACTTTATCATATCCAGGTCTATTCTTTGTTCTACAGACCATCCTTAATCCGTTCTAGCCACCTCAAGCTAGGACTTCCAAGTGGTCTTCTTCCCAGTTCTTCCTTGTTCACGTAGTGCCATGGAGTTCTAATCTATTGAATCCGCTCTGCACTTCGCACACATTACACTAACAGCATTCGGTTCTTCTCTCTTGTACGATTCCTTGAGGGAAAAACTCAGGAATGAATGAATTAATAACTCTAGCACCTTCGTGTTCTGAAATATAAACAGTGATACCTTTAGTTCATAGTAAGTGATATATAAAGTTCGGTATAAATACCAAAATAAACATGAATTTGTGAAGGCAATTCCAATCAGCTTAGAAACTTAAAACTCGGTGCCGAAGTTCGTAGCATCCACGAAAAGCCTCAAAGTTTACCAAGAAGACCGAAATGAGAGTGTAAGTATTGACGTTAATGAGTGAAGCCGGCCTCGCGGTGCAGGGGTAGCGTGCCTGCCTCATATCCGGAGACCCCGTGTTCCATTCCCGGCTAGGTCAGTGATTTTTACCTGCATCTGAGGGCTGGTTCGAGGTTCACTCAGCCTACGTGATTACAATTGAGGAGCTATATGATGGTGAGATAGCTGCTCCGGTCTAGAAAGATAAGAATAACGGCCGACAGGATTCATCGTGCTGACCACACGATACCTCGTAATCTGCAGGCCCTGCGGATGAGGAGCAGTCGCTTGATAGGCCATAGCCCTTCGGGGCTATTGCGCTATGGGATTTGGTTTAATCGTAACTTCGACAGTGTAAGAATTTTCCAAATTCTGGGAAACATTCTTACCAAAATAAAGGCTTAAGAGTTCCCTGAAAATGAAAATTAACTTTTAACATTAATTTATGTGAAACTGTTAAGGGAAATTTTAAAGAAATTGTGGAGGTACTGAAGTATAATCTACTCAAAAGGAAAATCAATGTGTAGCGAGGTAATAAGGTAAGTATAAATATGAAAATTCGTGCGAATAAATGAGGAACATCTAGGCATCCTAACAATTTTAAACTTGGTATCTGTAAGATCTCTAAAACAAAACAAAAAAATCGAAATTTCCCAGAACTCACCATTTTATATGTAAAAATGATCGTTCAGCAACATAATAGCGTATGACTTGTACGACAGAAAGTATCGTAATGTGCAGGGTGTGGGGACTAGAGTACCACAGCACTTATTTATTTTCTTCTCCTTTTCCTACCGCTTTTCCAACACCTGTGGGCTCACGGGCGTGAACTGTGTCACACATGTGGATTTGGCCCTGTCCTGAAGCCAGCCCTATCTGGTTTGATATAAACACCATTGCGTGTTTCTGTGGTGGTTGGTAGTGTGGTATGTTGTCTGAATATGAAGATGAGAGTGTTTGGATGGACACAAACACCCAGTCCCCCAGCCAGGAGAATTAATTAGAAGCGATTAAAATCCTCGACCCGGCCGGGAATCGGACCCGGAACCCTCGGAACCGAAGGCCAGTACGCTGACCATTCATACTTCAATATATTTACACTAAAAATCTGCTATCTATCATGATCTAGTTCCTAACAACAATCTCCCAAGACATCATAACATTCAATCACCATTCTTTCTATCCAAGGAGTACATAAGCCAACTCAATGTCAAGGAATACATTACTCATATGGTGCTGGTTCACGTCGATTCATGTAATGATGTCCTTGGTTACATATAATTTAATTTCATAAAAAATGTTTATTCCTCCTATTCAATACTTTATATTATTTGCAATGCATATAGTGACTCATTGTAATGTAAATGTATGCATTGCAAATAATATTAAGTATTGAATAAGTAGAATAAGTCCGACTCGTTGGCTGAATGGTCAGCGTCCTGGCCTTCGGTTCAGAGGGTTCCGGGTTCGATTCCCGGCCGGGTCGGGGATTTTAATCGCTTCTGATTAATTCTTCTGGCTCGGGGACTGGGTGTATATGTCCGTATCAACACTCTCCTCATCATATTCAGACAACATACTACACTACCAACCACCACAGAAACACGCAATAGTGCTTACATCCCTCCACAGAGGGTTGGCGTCAGGAAGGGCATCCGGCCGTAAAACAGGGCCAAATCCACATGTGCGACGCAGTTCGCACCCGCGACCCCACAGGTGTGGGAAAAAGCGGCAGGAAAAGAATTGAATAAGTGGAATAAACAATTTTTGTGAAATTAAATTATATGTAATCTCAGTTAAATACGGAACCAAAAATGAAATTTATGACCCTTGATCTCCTTGGTTATCAGCAAGTAAGTAGGCAGGCTTGAGGTGATGAAGTGAGATGTTGAAATCATTACCCTTGTTGTTTAAGGTGTAGTATTTTGATGATCTCTACAACACTAGACATGGTTTCTGTAGTACGAATTTAACTCTGTCAAATCGCACGAATACTACATCTGTTGCTATGAAGTTGTTTTACAAGCTCAAACTTGATCATACTGCGGCGAAAGTTGTTAACAAACGACGGGATATCTGAATCTGGTTTGGTGTGTCGTTCCGTGAAGAAATCTCCAGGGAAACTTATGGGTATCTCGTATATCATTTCCGCTACATAACGCCTCGATTTTGATGACATGCCATTTTTTAAATGATGCATCGTACATATTGCTAATTTGTGTATAAATACAGATCATACAGAAATGTGTATTTGTAAGATTTTTCGCAATTTATTTAATCTCATTATGTTGTCCTTTTCAGAAATTCGTTACATAGAATTGTTGTTAGTTTTGCATTATTGTTTAGTCTTTTTTTATGCATGTACGTTCGGTAAACAACATATCTGATAATCGGAGCTCTCAATAAATGAGAATACTCAAACATCAAGAGGTTCGCTACTCATCTCGAAAACTGTGATATAATGCAACATTATACAACCCGTATCCGAACACTTCGGAATTCCACATCCATAGACAGTGACAAGACATTGCTTCTAATCTGCAAGGGTTTGCAGTGAGGGTGGAAGGTAAAAATTCACATGTTAGTCAGGTTGTTGAATTGCCTAAGTAACGAAATGGAAATGGCATATGGCTTTAAGTGCCAGGAGTGCTCGAGACAAGTTCGGCTCGCTAGATGCAGGTCTTTTGATCTGACGCTCGTAGGCAAGCTGCTCGTCGTGATGAGGATGAAGTGATGATGAAGACGACACATACAACCAGCCCCAGCGCCAGAAAAATGAAACAATTATGGTTAAAACTCCCGACCCTGCCGGAAATCGAACCCTGGACCCCTGTGACCAAAGGCCAGCACGCTAACCATTCAGCCATGGAGCCGGACATTGCCTGAGTAGAACGCTCAGATACCTTTTTGAGAAATATGTGAACTGAACGAGGCAGCGGACAAAAGATTTATCATTCATCAGCATGCAGGTCAGGACAAACATGTGGTATCCGGAACATCAGTGGATTGCAGGGACTGCATATTATCCTAATAACGACGACATATAGGTGTTCATTTGTTTTGCTTGTAAGGAAATGATAATCCTCAGCCTGTTTCCCGTCATTCGAACGGGTCAGGAATGGAATGAATGAAGTCCCCATCTAGCGGCGGGGATAGGAATTATGCCTGTTGCCGAAGCCTGTCTCACTCCTCTGGGGCAATAATTAATGACTGGTAAATGAAATAAAATTTTGTACTAGGCTAAGATTTCGGGGAACATATACTTCCACTGACAGACATGAATAAGGTTGGAGCTATGCTAAAATAATGGCAACATTTGGTAAATTTACTCTAATTTATTCAAAAGAAAATCATAGAAATTAATTTGACTAAAACATACTATAATTACGACCAAAACTCATGACATAAAACGAATAGAAATGCGCTCAAATTCATCTCCCAAATGTCTGGAGTTCAATATATATATGCACTCAAAACTACAAACATAATTATCCGTCGAATATTTGATCACTTAGCCGAAGGATTTGCTTATTTCCCATCACGATCTGCATATCCTCGATGAGTCCCTATCCGCCTCGCGCAGTTGTTTTAGGAGAACACTACAATTTAACCTGATATACAATACTGTACATCCTGAGTGAATCGTTATCTTATCAACTACACCCGCAACATCAAATGAACATGGATTTTTAACCCTCGCGTGGATTTCATTTACCACACACAATTATTTACAAAGCAATGAATCACAACACAAATTAGTACACCTCAAAACACACACAGACCCTTAAGAATATAATGTCACTCAGTTATAGCGAATACACTCTCACGTACGAGTACTCTCTCATTCAACATTAAGCATATCTCCATTCATGCCGTAAAAACTGATAATCATGGCAGAAACTAAACAAACCTACTGCAAACTGACGTTCATGCAGTTCTAAAATACTCGGTTATGGAAATCGGTAATCTATACTCGTGAGTAGTGCGATGCTAATATTATCATCATATAGGCTTCTGCAAATCTGACACTCCTTGGGATCCATATAAATACCTCCGTGGTCCAGCTGGCATATGACATCAGCTGACAGCGATTACCAATACCACACATCTCCCGGGACGGGAATTCAAATACGTTCACTTTGCAGGGCACTCGCCTGCACACACACCTGGAGAACGACGCTCCGTAATAACACACATGTGGTCCCAAGGCTTGTCCACACTCTCATACCATGTTACCTTAATGGCCTCACTGAAAATCCCTATCTTATTACTTAATTATCAAATGCGCACTCTCAATAGCATTGCCTAACTGCACATGACGTTGATTTAACTAACAAACAAAAACTCTATGCATTTTAGTCATCATGCTAACTTCAACCACGCTCAACACTCACAATGATACTTATTTCCATCTCATATCAACTGCATACGGTAATTATTGAAATAACCTGCCTTTATCAACTGCACAATCGTTACATTCCCTATCCGTGATTAATAAACTAACTAGATAATTATAGCCATGATACAATGCATTTTTAATAAATTTCTCCTGGCAACGTTGAATCTGAAATACGAATCACATAATAATCACTTCTATATATATGAGTCGATTCTTTTACACTAACACAAATTCACTCATGCGTACTACCCTGTATGAATGCATTACGCTCATCATTCTTTACGGCTTGACATTATATTCCGTCCCATGTATGTCTCTGTTTTTATCCCTTGACATTTAAATATTTACTTCCCTGTATTTAAGTGTATAATTTATCTCAAGTGGTCCCCATGCATTTTAACTAAACCACCCGTTATAACACAAGATGAAATGAAACGAAACGAAACCACTCAGTTTACCTTTCTTTACAAATTCCTATCATTTTCTGTACCGTAAACTACGGTTTTCAAATCTTTATAATAACAAAATCCTAGTGTCTAATATTTACAAAATAAAACGTTCCCTCTAAAAAATCTACGTGAGTTTTTACATGCTAAAATTTGTTCAACTCATCCTTCGGCTGTCATCTCTCCTCCAGCGTAGGGTATCATTCCCTACTGCTTCTACTCCATCATGATGCCATCGCTGGGTCCCATTGGATCAACTGCTCCTTGGATGCTGGGCTGGGTCATGACGTATCTTGTTCTGGATACGACACTGCTACTGCTGTTGTCCCTCGCTGATATGACCGAACTCGTACTGGTTGCACGAATAGCTGGTAACCTCGGGACAGTCTGTAACGTCACTCGGACCTCATTTATTATTTAACCTTTGACTTAAGGAGTTATTAATCATTAAGAATGGCTATCGCGATCTATTTAAGCTTAGTGGATTGTGTTTCTACCACCATTTCTTACTGTATTTCTAATGTTTTCCTTCACTAGCGAACACCTTTCGCGGATGCCCGTCAGAAACTCCCGCACTTCAGTTTCTTTTCTGTAAAGCGACGGTCTTCGATACTCGGACGCACACGTAATATGCCTCACTCATGTCAATCATACTTATATATCCTCCACACCTGTTTACTGCTTCTAATACCTCGCGATTACACCGTGCCCTTTCTGAATTACCTTTACACGAGCTGCGCGTATACTTTAATATTGCTTTCATATTTAACTGATTTCCGAATGACACTCTCCGTCCAACATAAAATAATTCTCAGTTTGCTTCTGAAATTAAGTTCTAGAATGAGTTCAAAACTTGATTAAGGCTGAGTCAGTAACTTTTCTTCGGCGGATGTAACGCACTGATAGGTCTCATAACTATCAATCACAGCACGTATCTTCTACAATTATTCTCCTCACATACCTCAATATCTATAAATTTATCTTTTCATGAGCGCGCCAGCATGGGCTCAATATATAAATAATATTCCTTTATATATTTGGGTAATTTCTTCGCTACTTTTAAGCATTCCTTTGAGAATTTTAGGAAATTTTGTAGGTAATTCTTCCCCATTTATTAGTTTATCAAAATTAGGGAATTGATAATAGGTATAAGATATATTACACCGATGCTGCTAGGAAATGGACACTCGGGCGTGTTGGCCGTGCGGTGTGGGGTGCGCAGCTGTGAGCTTGCATCCGGGAGATAGTCGGTTAAAACCCCACTGTCAGCAACCCTGATGGTTTTGCGTAGTTCTCCATTTTCAATCCAGGCAAATGCTGGGGCTGTATCTTAATGAAGGCCACGGCGGCTGCCGTAACACTCCTATGCCTTTTCTATCCCATGGTTGCCATAAGACCTATCTGTGTCGACGCGACCTAAAGAAAATTCTATACAAAAAAAGGAAATGAGGTATAATTAGAAAAGAAGAACATTTGTGAACCCATATGAGATATTTTCATCACTTGGAATCAATGACAGCTCGAGGTGCCACACCGAGGTTTAGGTGGAGATCCTATCTTTGATATGAGATTGTAATGATGAAGAAATCCTGCCTGATTTTAAGTCACCATTTCAAACCGACTATTTGATTTCAATTTGTTGTAGCAGTTACCTAAGCTTTCTGTTGTTGAGTATATACGGAGTCCTGTAAAACTACCTTTGTTGGGAGGTTGTTTTGGAAATGAAATCTGAAGAATATGGCCAGTACACTGCAGCATGAGAGACATGATATTCCATTTACTTCTGTTGTATACCTCACGAAGTGGTCCTAATGGTTTTCGCCAGTTCCATACCATCGATTCTCTTTAAGTGGTATTTGCGGTCAACGGCATGCCTGAAGGTAGGCTTCCTTGCAGCACGCAATCTTTTCTGCCGTGTGTACTCATGCTATTGCTGGTTCATCATTGCGTCTACAGGGATCAATTCTCAGAATACCAAAGGGGTATTTAGACGATTTATTTTTTCGAAATACCTCCACATTAGTTAATAATACCTTGCAGGTGTTGGGAATAGATACGCGTTTTCATATCCGAATGTCCATCTCAAATATTATACCGTAGAAGACATTTTAATAACATCCCCAGGCTGTCACCCTTCTACGTGGAGTTCTGTTTATTCTTAATTCTTTTGTTGTCAATATATGTATTCTATTACAGCTTTCATTACCTTTCAAGGAGAAAATGAATATATTAGTTGCAAAATTATAAACTACACATACACGTACTGTTTGTCTGTGAAAGGACTCGAATGGTGGAGTGCGGAAGCTGAGTGTTGCGTAACTGGTTTTTCACCAAGGTTGTTGCTGATCGGATATTTAGAACTGAAATTTCAGATCATTCCAGTTTGGATTACATGTTAGCTAACCTTGGCCAGAAATAAACCTCGATATTGAGTACAAGAAGCCATCATTCTAACCAAGCCAACGGTTCAAATCAAGACATTTAGAATGTATAAATATTTTTATATAATCAAGTAATAAATCATTTCGAGAAAATAATTATCGATAATTCAAACATTATTCTTACACTGATTCCCTTTATTATGTACAAATATAAATTTCAAGTACTCTTGTAAAATTAGGGGCTCATTTGCCTCGAGTGGCTGCCTAGCGTGCTAGATGAACGTATGTTCAATTCCCGTCCGGCCCGCGGTGTAGAGGGCAACGCGTCTGCCTGTAACCCGGCGACCCCGGTTTCGATTCCCGGCCGGATCAGGGGTTTTTGATTGTAAATGGTCAATATCCCTGGCCTGGGGATTTGGTGTTTGTGCCGTCCTTAACGCTCCTTTCCTCACAATCAACACTCTACACTTCCGCAATTCCAATTACACGCAGGTTCATGCCATATGGTGCAAATAGGGGTAAAAGATCTCTATAGGCCGACACCCCGAACAAATGGCATTTTATTATTTAAAAAAATGTTCAGTTCCCTGTCTAAAAACCAAAACATTTATAAACGAGATTTACACTTCCAGAGAGGCACAGTTTCATCCATCCTACTCTATATGGAGTGGTGTACTCTCACTTAGTGCCGGGATAGAGAATACCATTACCTTTCACTCCTCCAAGTCCTTTGTGACTTCTAGAGAGATGGCTATGTCTTGCTTTCGTTAGCCTCAGTGACAAATTGTAACTAACATTTGAAAGGCGGTAATAATTGATTTTTGAAGTTCAGTGACAAAGCAATTTAAACATTTAAGCTCTTTAGGCTTTTTCAATTGTGAAACTACCAGCGTTTCGCCCCTGAGCAGCAGCGGGCTCATGAGCTGGACTGCTACACCCTCCAAAACGCCGGCGGGAAAGTGCGCTGTTGAGACACCACTGCAAGCCTCCCATGTAGCACAATGCAGTGACGACGCACTAGGGGAAGCATGTGACTCCACTTGTTTAAATGACTGCCTTTGGTATTTATATAAAAATAAGACTCCTAGAAGGAAACCATAATTTAATTTCATCGACTGCAAATGTTAAAAACATTTAAGCTCTTTAGGATTTTAGGCTTTTCAATCGTGATAATGTAATGGTTTGTTTATAGGAATATCTGAATTTCCGTTCCTCGATATCGTCCCTGGCATTCCTTGATCCTAATAAGGCTATATGTAGTTCCCAATTTTTAAATACAGAGCGGTTAGCTCGCCCTTGTGCCGAAACATAGCATACATGCGAAGCGGCAGCTGAAGGTGTTGCCTGTGGTTGAAAAGCATGTTGAAGCTCGCTCGTGAAGGCCGAGGTCACACCCACGTGTCACATTCGTAGGCGTATGGTGTGCTGCACCTGCAAGACAAATAATAGGGCCTATCATTTTAATGATAACGTAAAGGGACACATATACCGTACAGACATACTCGCAACATTTTTCAAATATTGTCACATATTGAGAAAAACAGTGGGTATTTCCAACGAGTTTCCACTACAGTGCATACAGCTGAAGTTTTTTCAGACGACACTAATGTTCTTGGTGACAGGGTTATTTGTAAAATATGGCCCCCTAATTCTCTTAATTTTACGATGTATGACTTTTATTTGGGCGCAACTCTAAACAATAATGTTTATAGGAATAATTCTTACACTGTAGAGGAGTTGCAGGGGAAAAAGACACCATAAATTAGGAATATTACCGAAGAAACACTCACGCGTATTAATGGAAATTCCATTAAAACACGTCAGAAATGTGTGACTGCAGTTGGACATTGCTTTCAGAAACGCCTGTAGCAATTTTATCATGTAGAGACTGAACACTGTGAATGCTATCAATAGACTGAGTGGGAGTTTACAGATCGAAAGTCTCCGTTAGTGACACGCTGTCACGGGCAGCACATGCATGCGCTGCTATGGCCCAGAGCAGAGCTAACCACTCTGTATACTGCCATAAGGTGTAGTTGTTTCAATAACTGTAACGACATGGGAACCAAATTACTTTTGAGATAACTTTATAAGCTAATTTTCAAGCAACTTTGAAGCATTTTGTATTTGACAAAATAGAGAAAACTTCCTCTACTCTTAGGCAATATTTGTACAACGAAGCTGTGCGATTCAGCGTGATTGACTCTAGTCACTGAAGTAAAATATTAATGATGTGACACGGCCCCCGTAAAGTTTCCTTATGGTTTTTGCAACACATGATCGGTGGTCCGTGATGGACTGTAAGGGAGGATATTTAGATTCTCAGATTTAAGTTTACGAGTTGCGGCTGTGGTTTCGCATTGTCTTGGAAATGTCAACGATGTTGGTGATGATAACGTGGATGAATATTAGACATCGGTTTTTTTTTCGTCATCGCGCTGCACATTGTAAAGTACCATAACTGAGACCCTGACTGCTACCTTTCCACTCCTGACCCTTTCTGATCTCAGGTGAGTGCTTTGTTAAACCACTGTAAAAAGAAAGTAAATTAAAAGTATATGGTGCAGTCAATTATTTTCTTGCTTGTTCTTTTCCCATGAGAGCGAGGTTTAACGCGAATGAAGTAGATGGAACCTTGGGTGTTTAAATGTGTCAAACCAGTGTCTTTGGCTTCTGGTACTATAAGAAAACCGCAGGAAGCAGATTTATCACTAGAATCGGATTGATATGCGAATACATACCAATAGCGACAAAGAAGAGCTTTCGAAGTTGAAATTGAATGAATTATTGTTGAAATTGAATGAATTATTGAAGTTGAAATTGAATGAATTATTGAAGTTGAAATTGAATGAATTTTTTATTTGTTTTTGCTAGGGGCTTTACGTCGCACCGACACAGATAGGTCTTATGGCGACGATGGGATGGGAAAGGCCTAGGAGATGGAAGGAAGCGGCCGTGGCCTTAATTAAGGTACAGCCCCAGCATTTGCCTGGTGTGAAAATAGGAAACCACGGAAAACCATCTTCAGGGCTGCCGATAGTGGGATTCGAACCTACTATCTCCCGGATGCAAGCTCACAGCCGCGCGCCTCTACGCGCACGGCCAACTCGCCCGGTAAAATGAATGAATTATTGAAGTTGAAATTGAATGAATTGTGATGTTTAATAATGCATATATGTGCATATTTGCAAATATTTGAGATTAGTGCATACATTTGGAAGTTCACATTTATTGTGGATATTTTAACATGTTTTACAAGCAGTTTTTGAAGAAAATTTAAAATAATTCTTGCCCTGAACCCTTTCGGCAGTGAAACTGTTCAAAGGAAACTGGCACTTATCAAGGAACACTTCCAAATCATACGCGAATCAGTCAAGAAGTTAGAAAAACTTGAGTTGCGTCTTGGTGATTCGCTGGGCATTATGGAGAACGAGAACAGGAAAATATACTAGCAATCCTCGGACATATCTTTGAAGGAAATCCAGACTACGAGATCTTCTTAGCTATAAACAAATATCTGGTTGATACTAAGAATGTGGATGTACCACAATGTTTAACATCTACACTCGCTCCCGAAATCAATTACTAACCTGTCACGTCCGTAGATGTAGAGAGATCATTTTCCGCATTGAAGCTAGTTTTAACAGACACACCCATCAGAATTATATCAGAAAACTTGGAGAAGTAGTGTACTGCGAAGGAAATTATGGACGAGAAAAGTAGAGTGTGCAGTGTAAAATGAAAGATAAATGCCTACTTAGGAGTGTTTCTTCACGTTTGTGTTTTTCACGATTTTCTTAAAATCGTACTAATAACTAATATATCATGTGTATTAATTAACATACTCTACAGTACCGGTCAAATGGTTAGGACCACATAAAGAAATCACGAAAGGTCATCTAGAACGTAAAATTGTGCCACTAGACCTCTGTAATTTTCTTTCTGAGCTCTCACATCTAATAGCATTTATATGTCGCCTGATTTCAATGAGTTAGTTCAAATACTGTGAAAGTTATGAAGTTTTAACTCTTGGAAGGACACACCAAAAAAATAAAAAAATTTGGTGATATTGTACTGTATACTCTAATTGGTTGCAAGTATCACCACCATGATTATTTTTGTAGACTTAGCAATAGGTGGGGGCCATTTTAGTATAAATATAAAAATCCCGAATATACGCGGCACCGTTTTTTTTCTTGTTTTATTTTTTTCGAAGCAGAGCCAAATGGTTGATTTTTCTTTGCCTTTGTCATGTATCGCCCTAGGTCTCAGGACGAGATATCGGCGTCAAACTTATCTGCCCTGGTAGTTTCACTTGTACTCTACGGATGGCATCCAAGAACACATTTCTGATGCCGATAGCTCACACTGAGACGTATGACAAGAAGAAGGAAAAAATGACCATTTTAGCGCTGGTTTGAAAAAAAAAATATACGCATTTTTTTCGGAATTTTTATATCTATGCTCAATGACCCCCAACTATTGCTAAGTCTATTAAAGTAATCTTGGTGGTGATACTTGAAACCAATTAGAGTATATAGTACATAATATTTCCAAAAAAGATGACTTTCTGACGTGACCTTCCAACAGTTAACAATGTGTAACTTATAGAATACTCGGCGTAAAGAACTGAAATCAGGCGACGTATATCATATTAGATGCAAGAGCCCAGGAAAAAAGTACAGAGGTCTAGTAGCACAATTTTAGGTTCTAGATGGAACTTCATGATTTTTTAATGTGGTCCTAAACTTTTGACCGGTACTGTATATGTATATTGTTTGAACAGTAAACACTGATAGATTGATACGTCTCACAAACTATTCACAGATTGTTTATACTCGTGGAACAGCCGAAACTGTAAGTAGTGTAATTTTTGTTTTTCATTCAGTAGTTCTCACGCATGATAATGATTGTATGTATTGGTGTGGGTGAATCGCGTGAGTCTAGTAAATGAATATTATGTTTGCATTTCATACAAGTGTTAATAGCATGAAAATAAGCGAATATGTTAAATGCGTATTTCACCCCTTTTTGCAGCATAGTTCCATGCTTATATTGGTGAATTATACAGCATTCAAATCCTATGTCTATTTGTGACAAACGCACGTCTCTTCAAATTCACAGCAACTAATGAAATGTTAAAACTAATTACTAGGTTCCAAATAATTTTGGGCCAGCCCCGTGGTGTAGGGGTAGCGTGCCTGCCTCTTACCCGGAGGCCCCGGGTTCGATTCCCGGCCAGGTCAGGGATTTTTACATGGACCTGAGGGCTGGTTCGAGGTCCACTCAGCCTACATTATTAGACTTGAGGTGCTATCTGACGGTGAGATAGCGGCCCTGGACTAGAAAGCCAAGAATAACGCCCGAGAGGATTCGTCGTGCTGACCACACGACACCTCGTAATCTGCAGGCCATCGGGCTGAGCAGCGGTCGCTTGGTAGGCCAAGGCCCCTCAAGGGCTGTAGTGCCATGGGGTTTGGGGTTTTTAAATAATTTTGGACGTTATGTGTATTGCTTACGCAATTTTGGACGATTTTCTCTTAATACAGTAAATTTGTTCAGTTTTTCCCGTCAGGGTACACTATGTTACATTTCGGATAACATTGATAACACGTAATTTGGAGATGGAGTGAGCTGATGGTAACTAAGTAGGCTGACTATTAGGCAAGTAGTAAGTCCTGGCCCCGAACATTGCCTATCTGTCTATAGTTCAATTAGAAAGTGCTGATTCTTGCAATTTTACGTGTAAAATTGTTAGCATTTTCCAAATTTGCTCATAATTTTTCCTCTCGTGGATTATTACTTTTTGTTTCCAACTTGGTTCTTTTGAGAAATTTGTTGTCCAGAGTAAGGCCTGAGGTGAAGAGAAATGTGTATGATTGGGAGTTTCAAGAAGATATACAGATGGATTTATTTTCCTTATCGAATATTGTAGCACAAAGATGATCCCACCTAAAATGTATAAATTTCAACATAATTTTCGAACGATGAAAGAAAATAAAGTAGAGGAGATAAATATGAAAAACAACAACAGCTTCCCAAAACTAGAGATTTAGTTGGATGCTTAAATCTAGGTAAGTAATATTTAGCATCTAATGTGATACTCCATAGGAATCTAGGTCCTTACTAAGAGACTAACTAATTAAGATAGAAATTACCATTTAGAGGTTATACTGACTCGTAGACCATTGTGATTTTCCCGTCGTTTGCCAGCCGTACTTTATTTTCGCTAATGAATTTCCAACCACAAGCTGGAGTTTTTCATGTAATTGCTCTCAGGACGGTCGCATTGAAGTTTGTTTGGTAATCTGAGTTTAAAACTCCGGGAGTGATTTAGGTTTTGTTCCCAACTGAACTGTCTAGTCCGCGCTCTTTGTTTTGAAGCAGGAATGAAAGCCAAGCGACGCCATGTGTCATGGCTCTTATCTGGTCGGTCTATATTAAACGACATGGCGGTTTAGCTACCAAGGCTACTCTTGTTTGTGTGCAAGGCTCAAGAGCATTATCATAAACGGTTCTGAACCACCAAGTTTGGCTTTAACACTTAGGGAACTATTTGGTCGCGGAATGGAATCTATTAACGTGCATTATTACCACAAGAGCACTCGGTCATGGGCTCTGGAATGAGGCAATACGCATACCGTCGGCTTACCGAGGAGTACAGTTCTCTAGTCAAAGGATTAGCACTAGAATTAACATTATTAACATGTTAAAGATAAATGTTTACCGTAACTACGGGCTCTAAATTGGAGAAAATTTTCATTTTAATTTTAATGGCATAACGTCTGGAATGTTCTGATCATCATGATGAACGGTATGCAATCTCTAGGATGAAGAGCAATTGTTAGAATGCCAGCTTAAGCAAAGTTTGTGAGCTGACCTGGTTGAAGCCACTTCTGATAACCCATCCTCCTGTCTCTAGAGACATACTGGGAACATTCCGTGCATACTGACGTACGTCATTAGCTAAGATTTGAAGACTGTGTAAGGTCTCCATAGGCTAGCAATAGGAAGAAATGTAACAATGCCTTTCTGTAAACTGTTATTTTATCTTAGTTTGTAGAAGATCTGGATAAATTGCTGAATGATATGGACACAGGTGTAGAACATTAAAGTAAATATATCTTAAACAAATGTAATGGAGTGCAGCCCAGTAAAATCAAGTGTTGCAAGAAATATTATATTACCAAATTACATTTTAAGAGGATGATAAACATTGTTATTTGGGTAGCAGAATAACAAGCAATGGCAGGAGTAAAGAATATATAACATACAGAACAGTACAAGCAAAGAAGGACTTCCTTAGTTAAAAGAAAAAAGAGTTGCTCACATCAAACATAGATATGAGTGTTAGAAATATACATTTGAAGACTTTTGTGTGGTGTACGGTATTTTAGAAGTTATGTAAACACGAAAAGGTTAGCGGAGAATAGGGTGTCATGGACAGCTGAAACAAAGCAGTCTATATACTGATGTCACAAACAACACCCTCCGCCACCATTTTGCTACGTGAATCCTAGAGATCAAGATTATTACGAAAAAGTAATTGTACACAGTTGAAAAATGTGGAGATAATTGTATGTATAATCATTCTTATAGATCATTGCTAAAAAGTTGGAGTTGAAATGTCCTGTTTCTTCATTGTTTAAGTAACATGATTTGTGCCCCTGTATCCCTCAAATCCTTCCACCTAATTATTCTTAAATTATAGAGCTGTTGTTCAAAACTCTAGTAAGTTCACTCCATTACAATTAAATTAGTATTATGATTTGAATAAGATCTGCGAATTCCTTTTAATTAAAGCCAGCAGTATTGTATAGCCCCCACCCCTTATGCTGACACTGATAAATATTTTTAAGATTTTAATCCAATGAATTTTCGCAACTCGTTCAAGAAATAACTAAAACTATAATTTTATCTCTCTTTTTCAATTAATGGGAGGGTGAAAAGGGGGGTGCATTTTTCAATTGAGTGTATCTATATCTCAAAACTTTGAAAGTTTACAGGTGTAAAAATTGGTATTTAGAATTTCCTTCAAAAATAAGAAACACGTATTCTTTTTTTCGGAAAATCTCAATAGGAGGGATGAAAAGGGGTGAAAAATGGGTTGAATGCCTTTTATGAGGGTAACTTACTTATAACACAGAAACTGAAGATATTACAGACCTGAAAATTGGTATTTGGATTCTTCTTCAAAAATACACTGACTGACAGAGCAAATGCAACACCAAGAAGGAGTGGTCAGAACTTTATGCCAATTGCAGGGTAGACTGACGTCACTGAGGTATGCTCATGATGTGAAATGCGCCGCTGTGCTGCACACGTAGCGAACGATAAATGGGACACGGCGTTGGCGAATGGCCCACTTCGTACCGTGATTTCTCAGCCGACAGTCATTGTAGAACGTGTTGTCGTGTGCCACAGGACACGTGTATAGCTAAGAATGCCAGGCCGCCGTCAACGGAGGCATTTCCAGCAGACAGACGACTTTACGAGGGGTATGGTGATCGGGCTGAGAAGGGCAGGTTGGTCGCTTCGTCAAATCGCAGCCGATACCCATAGGGATGTGTCCACAGCGCAGCGCCTGTGGCGAAGATGGTTGGCGCAGGGACATGTGGCACGTGCGAGGGGTCCAGGCGCAGCCCGAGTGACGTCAGCACGCGAGGATCGGTGCATCCGCCGCCAAGCGGTGGCAGCCCCGCACGCCACGTCAACCGCCATTCTTCAGCATGTGCAAGACACCCTGGCTGTTCCAATATCGACCAGAACAATTTCCCGTCGATTGGTTGAAGGAGGCCTGCACTCCCGGCGTCCGCTCAGAAGACTACCATTGACTCCACAGCATAGATGTGCACGCCTGGCATGGTGCCGGGCTAGAGCGACTTGGATGAGGGAATGGCGGAACGTCGTGTTCTCCGATGAGTCACGCTTCTGTTCTGTCAGTGATAGTCACCGCAGACGAGTGTGGCGTCGGCGTGGAGAAAGGTCAAATCCGGCAGTAACTGTGGAGCGCCCTACCGCTAGACAACGCGGCATCATGGTTTGGGGCGCTATTGCGTATGATTCCACGTCACTTCTGGTACGTATTCAAGGCACGTTAAATGCCCACCGCTACGTGCAGCATGTGCTGCGGCCGGTGGCACTCCCGTACCTTCAGGGGCTGCCCAATGCTCTGTTTCAGCAGGATAATGCCCGCCCACACACTGCTCGCATCTCCCAACAGATGCTTCCGTGGCCAGCGTACTCTCCGGATCTCTCACCAATCGAACACGTGTGGGATCTCATTGGACGCCGTTTGCAAACTCTGCCCCAGCCTCGTACGGACGACCAACTGTGGCAAATGGTTGACAGAGAATGGAGAACCATCCCTCAGGACACCATCCGCACTCTTATTGACTCTGTACCTCGACGTGTTTCTGCGTGCATCGCCGCTCGCGGTGGTCCTACATCCTACTGAGTCGATGCCGTGCGCATTGTGTAACCTGCATATCGGTTTGAAATAAACATCAATTATTCATCCCTGCCGTCTCTATTTTTTCCCCAACTTTCATCCCTTTCGAACCACTCCTCCTTGGTGTTGCATTGTCACTGTCAGTCAGTGTAAATAAACATGTATTGTTTTGTTTTAGGAAAATCCAATTAATGGGGGTGAAAAGGGGGCTGAATTTTTAAAATGAGTGTATCTATATCTCAAAACTTTTAAAGTTTTCAGATGCAAAAATTGGTATTTAGAATCTCCTTTAAAAATAAAGAAACATGTATTTTTTGTTTTCGGAAAATCCAAATAAGAAGGGTGAAAAAGGCTGAATGCCTTAAATGAGGATACTTATATCTCAGAAACAGAAGACGTTACAGACCTGAAAATTGGTATTTGGGACCTCCTTTAAAAATAAAGAAACACTTTTGTTTTGTTTTCGAAAATCCAATTAATTGGGGGTGAAAAGGGGAGTGAATTTTTAAAATGAGTGTATATATAATTCAAAACTTTTAAAGTGTACAGATGTAAACACTGATATTAAGAATCCCCTTTAAAAAAGAAATACATATTTTTGTTTTCGGAAAATCCCTTTAGGAGGGGTGAAAAAGGGGTTGAATGCCTTAAATGAGGATACTTATATCTCAGAAACAGAAGACATTACAGACCTGAAAATTGCTATTTGGGATCTCCTTTGAAAATAAAGAAATACGTATTTTTTGTTTTTGGAAAATCCAATTAATGGGGGTTAAACAGGAGTGACAAATTGGGGTGAATTTTTAGAAAGACTGTGTGTACAGTATATCTTAGATACGTAAAATATTACAGACGTAAAAATTGGTATTTGGTATTGCACCGGTTACGACCTGTACATGCGTATTTTTTGATAGTTAATTGCATTTAATCATCACGCGTAATATTCCGAGCAAGCCTGGTTTGTTTACATTCGGTGGAACGAGCGAGCGAGTCGAGGACAGCTGTGTGTATGACGTAGCGGCAGGGGCAAGATAGATCACCCGCCTGACACGCCAAGTGTAGCTGGCCTGACCTGGTATGTTCTGGATTCAAGCGTCACACCTTCACGAACATTCGATTAAGAAAATTTTAAAACTCCTCTAATAATTATGTTAGCGACTTGAGCGACATGTCATTTTGAAGGGAATCACATAAACGTCGCAAAGCGTGAATCTCAAGTAAATCCGTCGAGGGATTCATGGGATGACCAGCATCAAGGGATCACGCTATATGATGTAGAAGCCCCCAAACCGAATATAAGGAGGGCCAACTTTAGCCTGATCAGTCAGTCACAGCTGAGTATTCAGCCTGACTCTACACGCTGCCGTAGTCGTCAGAGGCTATCTTCGAGTAGTTACAGTCTTCATGCGGAACTTAAGCCATCACGGCCATATGGGACTTATCAATTGTGCGCGCGTGAACTCTAAAATTATTCAAAGTCTTCTGAACATGGACTTGTAATATCTGTGAGTGTTAAGGAACAAATTATTCTAAGTCTTTATGAACATGGACTTGTAATATTTGCGAGTGTTTAGGAACAATTTATTCAAAGTCTGTACAGACAGTGACTTGTAATTTTCGCCAAGTTATGAACTCTAAAATCATTCAAAATCTTTATGAACATTGACTTGTAATTTTCGCCAGTGATGAACTCCAAAATTATTCAAAGTCTTTGTGGACATTGACTTGCACTTTCTACCAGTGATGAACTCCAAATTTATTCAAAGTCTTTATGAATATGGACTTGTCATTTTCGCGAGTGTTACGGAACGAATTCTTTTAAGTCTTTATGGACAGTGACTTGTAATTTCGCCAGTGGTGAGAAACCAATTATTCAAGGTCTTTATGAACTTTGACTTGTAAATTCTGCGAGTGACGAAGAACACATTTTCGAAGTCTTTGTGGACATTGAGTCCATCAGCCACATTGTACTTAGGTGATGAGTGATTACCTGCAACATCGTCAGAGACCATCGGAGATAATCCAGAACATCGGAAGTTCGAGACTTACTCATACACAACCAACCTGGGTGTTCCGGCCTCATCTTAACGGAGTATTTGGCATCTTCCGGAACGTGTTCCAGCCTGTTCGGCCCGGTGAGCTGGAGACTCGGACCATTAAAAGGACCATGTTGAAGACAACCCCTATCTACAATGAGGTGATGTGCAATTTGACATGCATTTCATGAATAAACTCTTATTCAATCTGATTAAAATTTTTCTTGTAGATAGGACCCTGCCTCCTGTACCAAGCCCTAGCTGGTGTCCATCCAGTTTCGCCCTGAGAACTATTCCATGCTTACGTTAAAATTAAAATCTTAAAGTCGGGCTCTTTTACTGGTACAATATCTCCTGTAAAAGTAGAGAAACATAGGTGATTTGTTTTTGGAAATTCCACTTAAGGGAAACAAAAAAGGGGGTGAAATTTAAAAATGAGCATTTCTACAGTATATCTCAAAAAATTAACGTGTTATTGAAGTGAAAAATAGTATTTTTCATCTCTATTAAAAAAGAAACGTGTATTTTTTGTTTTCTGGGAAACCACTTGGGTGGAGGTGTAAAAGTGACTGAAAATGTGGTTGAATTATTTTAATTAGGATACTGATACCTCAAAAGCTGAAGTTGTTACAGACGTTAAATTTGGTATGTGGAATCTCCTTAAAAAATAAAGGAATACGTATTTTTTTGTTTTCGGAAATCCACCTAAGGGGGGGGGGAGGGAAATTGAAAAATTAGTTGAATTATTTGTATGAGGATACCATTATCTCAAAGATGAAAGATTTTGCAGACGTGAAAATTGGTATTTGGAATCTGCTTTAAAATTAAACAAACACGTATTCTCGGAAAATCCTATGAAGGGGGAGGCGGAGTTGAAAGAATTGAAAGTTAATTGAATTAATTGTATGAGGATACTTACATCTAATAAAAACTAAAGTTGTTACAGACGTGAAAATTAGTATTTGGATCTCCTTTAAAAAGAAAGAAAAGAGCGTTTTTGTGGGGAAAACATCTTGGGGGCGGTGGTGAAAAGGAGTTGAATTCCTTTTATGAGGATACATATCTCAAAAACTTAAGATGTTAGAGTCGTGATAATTGGTATTTAGAAGATCTTTTTCTATTAAAGAAACAAGTATATTTAACGGGAAATTCACTTAAGAGAGGGGGGGGGAGTGAGTGTGAAAGGAAGTGAAAAAAGTGAATTCCTTTTATGGGGATACTTATATCTCAGAACTGAAGGTAACAGGCGTGAACATTGGTATTTGGAATCTCCTTTAAAAATAAACAAACACGCCTTCTTTTCTTCGGGGGCCGGGGTGTAAATCAACTTAACGGCGGTGGGGTGAAGAAAGAGCTGAGACCAATTGATTTTACTGTTCATAATGTACTTATTCTGATCATAAACTGATCACTTTTAACCTGTCCTGGGCTCGTTTTCAAGAACCATCTTTTCCTTTGGAGAACATAAAGTTAGATTACAATTGATCCTCCTGGCATATAAATAAAAATCTAAACACGTTTAAAATAAGCGATACAAATGATATTGACCGTGGAATTGTTCATCTCTATAATAAGGTCAATAACGCACGGAAGTACATCAATCGTGTCGCGACGATGGTGCTGGTCACATTGTCAGCAATGACAATGGCAGCAGATGTAATTTACTGCTAAGTAGCAGTCTTGCATCTTGCTGTGGGGTCCAGACCATCAATAATAATAATAATAATAATAATAATAATAATAATAATAATAATAATAATAATAATCAAAATTGAACTAATATCACCCACCCTAATAATAAGAATAAGAACAAGAATAAGAAAGTTCTGTACTGTCGTCAATATGTGCGGACCGCACTGGAAACGGGTCCTGGCCGGGTAATGACTACGATTGCAGTCCGGCCGCGGGTTCAGTACCGCCAAAGCACCCAAGACGACACCACGCCGGATCTCCTCAAGGATTTGATCCATATTTAAAATGCTTATAGGAAAAGATGGCAAAGATTTAGGGACCCAACTGACCGGGTGGAATACCTGGACCTAGCCCGGGAAGTACGAAATCGATTGCTGGAAAGAAAGATTGAAAATTGGGAGGAACTTTGCCGTAATCTCACAGAAAACGAGTCAGATCACGAATTTTGGCGGATTCTCTCAAAAAAAGAGTTAGATTGCGAATTTCGGCGGATTATATATAAAACGTTAAGCATTAAATTATAAATTTCGTTATAATACCGTAGCAGAGCACGGGTATATTGATAGGCTTAGTAATTTAAAAATTCTACCGAGCAAGTAGCTGCGTGATTTGGGCCACATAGTCATTTGTGTGATTCGAACCCACTACCTTCCGAATGACAAATCTACAAGCCTCGAACAACATAACTAACTCTCCTTTCTCTTTTCTTTGGTTACAGTTGGCTTTACGTTGCATCGATAGAGATGGTAGGTCTTGTGGCGACGACGGGAGAGGAAACGGCTAGGAGTGGGAAGGAAGCGCCCGTAGCCTTAATTAATTACATCTCCGGCATTCACCTGGTGAAAATGGGAAACCACGGAAAATCATCTTCAGAGCCGCCGACAGTAGGGTTCGAACCCACTGTCTCCGGAATGCAAGCTCACAGCTGCGCGCCCCTAACCGCACGGCCAACTCGCCCGGCGTTAGTAGTATAAAATGTTTTACATGGCTTTGTTAACTCACTCATATCAGGTTCACTAATAACACTTTTTGAAGAGCAGACATTCTTTTTGTGAAAGCAGAGACAAACCTTGTCACTGATGGGATAAACTCCGAGCCCGAATATCTTGAAAGTATAATCAAACTTTTAAGGGGATTGGTGAAGGGCTCCTGGATCCGCCTCTGGGAGATATTCATCGAGTTTTATGATATGGCTCCCCCTGAAGCCCACTCCTATTAAATACGAAGTTTCATAAAAATCCACCGAGCAGTTTCCTCATTATACATAACAGACGAACAGACAAACCGAGAGACAAAATTAAACTGAATCTGACATGATTTGTTCTGTCCGAAGTATTCAGACAGACAGACAGACAGACAGACAGACAGACAGACAGACAGACAGACAGACAGACAGACAGACAGACGTACAATTTCATATGTATAAACCATTAGCCAGTGGATATTTTATTTTATTCAGACGTTTGAACACGAGGGAATTCTGCACATTTTATACCCAGTTCCATTCCATAACATATTGGTATTAAACGACCATATACTGGATATGGTTCATGAACTAGGACATGACTACGTAATCCCATGTCATCAACTATAACTAATAAGAAATAAGTGAATAATCTCTAACGTTGTGATAAAAGGCTAGTGAAAAAGCAATTGATAGTGCTAGATTTAGCCGTTCACATGCAGTCTTTGGTATTCGGGATCACTAATTATGCAACTTCTGCATTGAGGGAGTGAGTTCGCATTCCTCATCGCTTTGAATTACAGTCCTCTTTCATCGACGATCGCTAATTTGGCATCTCCTTGTCTCTCGGTTGTTCCCATTACTATAAAATTAACTCTGTACCGATGTGGGAGGGATGCAGTGCAAAGAGAAATGAGGCTTGATTCATACCGGGAGCGAAACAGAGGGGTGGAAGTGGAATGTCAGAGAATCCTTCATGTACAACCCCTTTCATCGCTCATTATCGTTTCCATACGAGGTCGCTAGTTACATGTTTCATCTCTCATTGGTTCTTGTGGTCTGACTTATTCGAACATCTTCAAATACCACCGAACTGAGCCAGTATCGAACCTGCCAAGCTGCGTTTAGAAGGTCTGCGCTCTACCGTCCGAGCTATTCAACCCGGCTGGGGAAATGAAGTTCGGGTAACGGAGACTGAGAAGAACATTTATGAAATGGGGCTGACAGACCTACAAAAAAGAAGGTTGTGAGACAGACCGTTGTTTTTTGAGAAAGAACAAGTGAAGAAGAGAGGTGCCCGCTGATCGACGGAAAGAAAGGAGCTACGCCAGGAAAGATGCGGCAATAGTGGGCAAAGATCAAAGCTCAACATTTAAACAAGCGTGGAGCAAATAAGCAAAGAAGAAAAATAAAGAGGATAAATTATATTCCTCTGACAGCGAATCATTTCTAGCAAACACTTATTTGAAATACAGCTAAATGTAATGAAAATATATGTTTTTGCCTTATTTCAAATTATACGTTTAACTGATCCCTGGTTAGTAGTTTTAAAGAAAATAGTATAATAACAAGAGGTCTAATAAAATAAGTCCAACAACAGTAGGTCTAATAATATAGGTGTAAGGTGTATTTGTCTAATTAACACTTCATGATAGAGCATACGTCTAATGAAAGTAGGACTAATTAAATAGGTATAACACATTTTGGTCATAAAAAAATCAAAATTGTGCTATGAACGTTTAATCTTTATTAATTCAGATTGACTTGCAAACTTTAACAATAACATTTTGTAGCTTAGAAAAAAAATTGTCCTCCTCAAGATCATCCATTTCAGCCGTACGGAGCACCAGCCGGTATTTCGAAGCCCTGAGGTACGCGAGGATGTCTCCTTGATCTTTGCATTGTCGGTAGTTATCTACTATTTCTTTCATCTGGCGTAAGTTCATTTACAGCCTAATATTTAAACGGTCTCATCCCAATGAAAACCGGGACAGCATTTTGCACCATATGGAAGAGATTGAATTAGCCTATTAGATTTCACATCATTTTTCATCAAAGCACTGAGCAATAATTAATTCTGAATATTGTTTATGTTTTTCTGCAATCAAATTACTATAATTTGATAGTTTACAACTCGTTAGGCTATTTAAACCAAGGGTGAGGGTAGGTTTCAAAGCAACACAAGGGCATAGCTAGAACCAGATAAGGGATTGGTTTCTGGACAGGGAACAGACTCCGTTACTAACATCCACCGCTGTTTCTGTGATCAAGTGGCAAGATTCCGTGCACTCGGCTGAATTACCCATTTCACGTGAAGAAACATTCTTGCTTATTTAGTAGTTCATGATGGGAGGGGTTTCTAATCTGCATGAATGAGCAGCTAAATCAAGTTGGTGGTGAATATGCCGTCCTGTTTACAATCTGTAAAGAAGAGGAGCCACATTAGCCTGGTGTTTATGAATAAGGCGTAATCAAAACGTTTACGTTTGAGGGGGTTGCTGCAGCGGATATGCAACGTAGCGCGACTCGGTGCGGGTATATAATCACGGACATGTGGGCAAGAGATTAGTGTGGTAGTCGTGCCTTGCTGAGGTACGTGCGTTAAATACGGCCACGTGAACTATGGGCAAGTTATTACCAATTGAGTCCAAACAGGACCAACGTGCTGTTATTCTGTTGTTGGCTGCCGAAGGACGAACACCGATGGACATCCATCGGAGGGCAGCATTTCTGTCGTAAACCACCGTTGGGGAACGGTGCATACGTTCCGTAGGGTCTCTTTTCGACGCAATACGCTGGTAGATTTGGGAGGCCAGCCTCATCTATTACGGAAAATACGCGGGCCGTTGATGAGGTGATTAGGGCGGACCAGCGCATAACCTGATCTCTCCCCGTATGATTATCCCGCCTTTTGTCCCTTCAAAAAGGCCTCGACGGTGTGACGCTTCCTGTCGGACGAAGATGTGCAGCAGGCGGTTTGGACTTCTTCACGCTGCAGGGCACGGTGTTTTAACTCACGGGGATCTTCAACCAGGTGCGTCACTGGGATGAGTGCCGCAATGCTCACGGCGATTTTGCCTGATTGGCATCCCCATTCAGGACTGTACGGCCGTCGAAAGGAAACTTTTGATCGCCCCTAATATTACTAATGCGAAGTGTCTCCCTGGAGTATTATCACCTTTGGACAGATCAAATATATCTATTATTCTTAACATCTTAGATGATCTTCTTTCAATTCTGACAAGATATGATCGGTGCTGTCCTACTTTAGTTCTTTCCTTTCCCATTCCATTTGATAGCTTTATCATTTCTGTAGCTATTTCCCTCTCCATTTAACGTTCCTTGTAACGATTCCAGACACATTTTCTACAGTAGTTGGGATTGATATACCATTTGTTACCCTTGCATGATCTTGACAACGTTATATGGTGTCAGGTGTGTATGAACAGCGTTCCGATTCCCGTGTGAATTTTTAAAAACTCTTTCGGACAGAAATAGCCGATGCGATCTCTAGAGTACATCTATAGACTAAACAGTGTGTTTTGATTTGCACCATCTATTATCGGCTTGCATCACCATGTTGTAAATCAATATCTTGTAATGAATATACGCACCCCCACAGAGAAAGAAATCAAAGGAGATTTACACATTATTCTTGAAGCAAATAAATATTTTTGGTATAGTTCCTTTACTGACTTTCGAAAATATTGATTTCCCTGAATTTGGCCTATTTTTATCTCTTCCGATATTCCCTCACTTCTTTTGATCTTCCATGACTTTCTATGTTAGGATAAATGTAGTTGAGACGCATATTGTTCAACCTTATATGTGCATGTGTCGAATACAGTACTTTTCTATACTCTCCCACTCCAACGAGTTCCCACTCCTAAAAGTACTCGTCGCAATGTATGCTCTAACTTCGTACCTCTCATTATCAATTATGAATTGGTGATTTAAATACATTGCTGTATTAGCAACCTTGCAACAAAACGAAAATAAGTGATGATGAAATGGATTTTTTTTGCTAGTTGTTTTACGTCGCACCGACGCAGATAGGTCTTACGGCGACGATGGGACAGGAAAGGGCTAGGAGTGGGAAGGAAGCGGCCGTGGCCTTAATTAAGGTACAGCCCCAGCATTTGCCTGGTGTGAAAATGGGAAACCACGGAAAACCATTTTCAGGGCTGCCGACAGTGGGATTCGAACCTACTATCTCCCGAATACTGGATACTGGCCGCACTTAAGCGACTGCAGCTATCGAGCTCGGTGAAATGGATTTTACATTATTCACTTTTGTTCCGGAAAAGTTTGTAAATAACAAAAAGAAATCAAAGAAATTTTTAGAAATTTAGAGTAAAAGTAAACGATACCAAAAGAACTCTTTGGCTTTAACAATATATAACTTCCCTCGATATCATTCTAGAAAGTGAATTATAACTCGACATAACTACCCAGTACCTAATGAGTTCAATGTCCGACTCGTTGGCTGAATGTTCAGCGTACTGACCTTCGGTTCAAAAGGTCCCGGGTTCGATTCCCAGTCGGATCGGGAATTTTAACCTTCATTGGTTAATTCTAGTGGCTCCGGGGCTGGGTGTTTGTGCTGTCCTCAACATTCCTGCAACTCACGCACGACACATAACACTATCCTCCACCACAATAACACGCAGTCACCTACACATGGCAGACGCCACCCATACTCATCGGAGGATCTCCCTAACAAGGACTGCACTCGGCTAGAAATAGCCACAAAAAATGATTATTATTAATGTAGTGTGTCGTCACCAAACGTACTCTAGGTTGTTACAGAGAACTTACACTTTTAGATATCATTCGAAATTAACTAGCATTAAAATATTCCAAATATTATAGAAAGTTCAATATTCTTGATTTTATAATCCTAGAAGTGCACTCAATCAAGTTGGAAAAGATGATTAAGTAAACAATGGTAGGGGAAAATGTATGAACTGGGAACGGACGACCAAACACCGTGCACAATTTCTGCGAAGTTTCCCGATTACTCTGCTTGAGGTGAACTTGCTGAACATTCTGATCTGATTGGTAGAATTTTGTCTTCGTAATCCATGTCGTCAGGTTTGAATTCCGTTCAGTCCTGTGGTATTTAAAGTTATAACCTCGTATCTGTGTTTACTGGCATGTTTATGAACTCCTATGGGGCAAAATTCCCAGCCTTCAAAGTTCTTAAGTGAGTTGTTGGAAGTTATTATTATTATTATTATTATTAAAACCAATGCTCTCTAAATGACAAATGTCGTTGCAAGAAGACTATTTACAAATGTCAGTGCCGTCTCTCCCAACATCACTTTCGCGCTGTGTATGCTGTGTGTTCGACAACTTCCATCTTTTCCACGCGTCGATTTTGGTACGCATCTGCATTGAACATCCGTGCGTAAGTTGGTCAACAGGTGTGGGGATATTCAGCGAACAATTCTCTCAACATTAAAGCTCCTTCACTGTGTCACGTGCATCACGTGCAGCAATACACATAAAGCTCAGGTGAACTCGGACACAGATACTAGTACGTGTTGTGATGAGATATTATGCAGTATAACGGTCAGTGGCATACAAATGTCATGACTTAAAGGAGAAATATCTTAATATGCAATAACCCTAACCATCATTGGTTAATTTTGCTGGCACGGGCGCTGGGTGTATGTGTCGTCTTCATCATCATTTCATCCTCATCACGACGCACAGGTCGTCTGCGGGCGTCAGCTCAAAAGACCTGCAACTGGCGAGTCGAACATGTCCTCGGACACTCCTGACACTATAAGCCATACGCCATTTCAGTTCTTTACCTTAAGTTGCATCGAGTCGTACAAAAAGGCCTAAGAGAAGTTCTGGAATTGTTGCATATGATATTCTGCACATTGGAATATATCAATGAAGGAATGTCTTGAAAAAAAAATGGATAATATTTTATTTGTTTACGATTTGTTTTCCGTCGCACCAACACAGAAAAGTCTTATGGCGACAATGGGTAGGAAAGGAATAGGAGTGTGGGCTTAATTAACTGCCTTGTGTGCAAATTGGAAGCCACGGAAGAAGATCTTCAGGGCTGCCGACGGTGGAGTTCGATCCCACTATCTGCCGAATCCAAGCTGTTAGCTACTTGAATATGAAAATCAAAACAAATTTTAAAGACTGATCTTGCGTCGGTAGCCGTAGCACTTATAACTTAAAAATTGACCATTACAACGGAACATTCCAGTTGCATTGACTGGGATCCGAACCTTGTAAGTATTGATGAACTTCTGACAACGAAGTCAATATGTCGGTCAGTGGCATGAAAATGTTATGACTACAAGGAGAAATATCTTAATATGCAATAACCCTAAGTTGCATCGGGTCGTAAAATAAAGCCTAACAGAAGTTCTGGAATTCCTGCATGTGATATTCTGCACATTGGAATATGTAAATGAAGGAATGTCTTGAAAAGATAATCGGATTTTAAAAATTCTTTTTATGATTTGCTTTCCGTCGCACTAACACAGATAAGCCTTACGGTGACGAGAGGGCAATAGACCCACACTGATCTGCAAACACATCCGATATTAAAATAAGGGAATCTTCTGCTGTACGATCAGCATCTAAATCTTGTTGAATCTCGCACTCCAATGCATCGATACTTTTAACGAATTTGTATATGTACATACATTGTATCGAGGACTTAATATAGGGGGTTTCTCATAGAAAGCGAGACCGAACGCACGGTGTTTGTACTCTGCGCTACGGCAGCTGCCTCAACCGAAATTATGTTGCGCGCGGCCGCCCTGCTTTAAGCGTGTATATGAGCTTATTATATGAAATCTTACCTTATAAAAGTTGATGGAAGTGCCACCCTTCCTGGCTTACAAGGGCATAGTACCTGGTAACCATATTCTGGCTGACGCGAGCGAGTTCTGCCAACGTAGTGTTTCTGATTTCATACATGATTTTTTCTTTCAGTTCTTCCAATGTACGGGGATTTGATCGAAATACTTTTTCTTTCCGTTTACCCCACAAGTAAAAATCACACACTGTTAGATTGGGAAATAGAGGGGGAAACAGACAAGTGAGGCTTCTAGTATCAAAACCGGCCAAGTCACTCAAGGCATATTTATCAATATGGACGAAAAACCTGTAGAGACAAAGCAATGATGGTCAGAAAAGATTTTTTTTCACAATTATATCCTTAATGGTTTAATATTTAAGTTCCGCTGTTTTGAGAAATCTAACTCATAATTAACCCATCTTTTTTGTTAATTTAAATTTTGACTTGGCCGTTTTTGTTGCAATTTTGTACAATTTCTCAAGGTATGAAAGTAAATCTTTCAGTTCTCCACTTGGAACAATATCCACGTTACAGCACACAATAATGACAAAATACGAGCACACCGGAAATAGGACTGCTTTGGCGCCAATGACGGTAAGAAACCCGCCAATACGTAAATCAGTGTTGCAAACGAAAAAAAAATATTATGACTTCAGAGAATATACATTACAAGGAACGATTTTGCCTACTGATATTATCACCTTGTTGCTTAATGGAACAACACAAGATTCCACACAATAATGCTGCATCATAAAGATTGTCGCTCGTTCCTTGACTTGGCCGGTTTTGAATTCACTGGCTGCATGACTTGGCCGATTCTGTTGCAAGACCGAGAATTCAGTGCTCTATAACATGAAGACATGGACGATTTTAAAACATATTCTTGTTTTACCTGATAGTGCTATACTTCTACTTCAAATTTATAACCTTAACTCATTTTCGTAAATTTTGTGACTTGGCCGGTTTTGATACTAGACGCCTCAAGTATTGATCAGTCTGTTTGCAAACACTTCCCAGATTTTAAGAAGGGTATATTCTGCTGTTTGAGCAGGGGCTGAATCTTGTTGAAACCACCCACGCCACTTTTCTTCTTCCGTTAACTGATGGAAGAATGGAGTCAAAATGTCATCTTTGTACCTCTCAGAATTTACTATCGTCTCGAAAAGTAGGCTCAGTTGTTCGTCTTCCACTAATAGCACACCATGTCCTAAATATCATTATGATTTTCTGCACACCAATAGCGAGAGTTTTGACTGTTCGCACGGCCATTAAAATGAAACTAGAAGTTTAACGTAGGAAAATACGACGTTGCAATGATAACTGTCTCTTCTTGTTAACAGTTGAAATTATGACTGGTGACTCGTGCTTGCCAGGTCAAACACGTGCAGGCTGCTTGCAAGGTCAACAACTATGCGTTCTCCCTATACTGGAGCTTACTGTACGTATTGGAGAGTAAAAACGCCGTGTGTTCGTTCTGAGTTTATATGAGAGATCCGGTACTTCGTTAAAATTTGTATGGTTGGTAGTAGTTGTGGCGATTATCATATGGAACAGGTAAAGAAAGAAGCAAGAAGAAAGTTTGGTTCCATGAAAAACGGTAGTGGTGATCATTGTTTTAAGTGAAAGTACAACTTGGCAACCAACCAACAGTAACTGAAAGGGAAAAGTATAAATTCGTCCTTTAGAAGAATTTCGTTCTTCGACAAAGGAAAGGAAAGAGCCCCGAAGGGTGTCAACATGAAAAGAATCACTTGACCTCCTAAACTTAATACCGTCAGAGTCCAAAGAGAACGAGAGTTCCCCAAGAGAGATCGGATAGAAACGATGAAATTGAAGAGTCTAGCATAAGTACGTGGAAGCAATGTCAGGCTCAGCTAGAGGCAGTAGCTCCCCTCACATTTTGGAGAAAACATTACATTTTTATTCCATTTTATCCGGCTGAAACTAGGAATTATTAAAAGAGAGAAGCAATTTGTACAAGCCCTCTGTTGTCTTATCAGCCAATTCTTTCCTGCATTATCTTTAATTTATTAACAAAATTACTAGCGGAAATACGCACAAAATATCGTTCGTCGCGGTTAACCGATTAGTACATTGCCACAGCAAGTAGTAGAGACTTTGCATGTGTTGTGAGGAAGGGTAGCAGGGGTACATTTTTGTGCCAAGATCATGGACACTGAGGTATGATTCACCCGCTTGCTGCGCGCATTCGTCAGTCTGGCAGTCGATTTAGGGTCCGTTAGTTTCTTGGTGTCTAGACAAATACTAAATTATTTTGAATTGTATAATCGTACCGTACTTCTATTTATTTGTTAGATAGTTTTTCGTGGTTTCCCATTTTCACACTAGGCAAATGCTGGGGCTCTGCCTTAATTAATGCCACGGCCGCTTCTTTTCCATTCCCAGCCGTTTCCTATCCCATCGTTGCCATAATACCCACAGTATATGTGTCGGTGCGACGTAACGCAGCTTGTAGAAAAACATGTTATACATGTGTAATATTGTTCCTTTGGTGACATTTTACTGTATAGTATAAAAAACTCTCATTACTGCACTTAAGTTGACAAACTGTCAAAATTTACTAAGAGAGTATCAAAACACAAGCTTTATCTTTCAGTTGTGATGTACACTGACTGACAGAGCAAATGCAACACCAAGAAGGAGTGGTTCGAAAGGGATGAAAGTTGGGGAAAAAACAGAGACGGCACGGACGAATAATTGATGTTTATTTCAAACCGATATGCAGGTTACACAATGCGCACGGCATCGACTCAGTAGGATATAGGACCACCGCGAGCGGCGATGCAAGCAGAAACACGTCGAGGTACAGAGTCAATAAGAGTGCGGATGGTGTCCTGAGGGATGGTTCTCCATTCTCTATCAACCATTTGCCACAGTTGGTCGTCCGTACGACGCTGGGGCAGAGTTTGCAAACGGCGTCCAATGAGATCCCACACGTGTTCGATTGGTGAGAGATCCGGAGAGTACGCTGGCCACGGAAGCATCTGTACACCTCGTAGAGACTGTTGGAAGATGCGAGCAGTGTGTGGGCGGGCATTATCCTGCTGAAACAGAGCATTGGGCAGCCCCTGAAGGTACGGGAGTGCCACCGGCCGCAGCACATGCTGCACATGCTGCACGTAGCGGTGGGCATTTAACGTGCCTTGAATACGCACTAGAGGTGACGTGGAATCATACGCAATAGCGCCCCAAATCATGATGCCGCGTTGTCTAGCGGTAGAGCGCTCCACAGTTACTGCCGGATTTGACCTTTCTCCACGCCGACGCCACACTCGTCTGCGGTGACTATCACTGACAGAACAGAAGCGTGACTCATCGGAGAACACGACGTTCCGCCATTCCCTCATCCAAGTCGCTCTAGCCCGGCACCATGCCAGGCGTGCACGTCTATGCTGTGGAGTCAATGGTAGTCTTCTGAGCGGACGCCGGGAGTGCAGGCCTCCTTCAACCAATCGACGGGAAATTGTTCTGGTCGATATTGGAACAGCCAGGGTGTCTTGCACATGCTGAAGAATGGCGGTTGACGTGGCGTGCGGGGCTGCCACCGCTTGGCGGCGGATGCGCCGATCCTCGCGTGCTGACGTCACTCGGGCTGCGCCTGGACCCCTCGCACGTGCCACATGTCCCTGCGCCAACCATCTTCGCCACAGGCGCTGCGCCGTGGACACATCCCTATGGGTATCGGCTGCGATTTGACGAAGCGACCAACCTGCCCTTCTCAGCCCGATCACCATACCCCTCGTAAAGTCGTCTGTCTGCTGGAAATGCCTCCGTTGACGGCGGCCTGGCATTCTTAGCTATACACGTGTCCTGTGGCACACGACAACACGTTCTACAATGACTGTCGGCTGAGAAATCACGGTACGAAGTGGGCCATTCGCCAACGCCGTGTCCCATTTATCGTTCGCTACGTGCGCAGCACAGCGGCGCATTTCACATCATGAGCATACCTCAGTGACGTCAGTCTACCCTGCAATTGGCATAAAGTTCTGACCACTCCTTCTTGGTGTTGCATTTGCTCTGTCAGTCAGTGTATATAACCCCCACCGCCCACTATATCCCACAAACCCAGGTACTTTTTTTGTCTGTACCCCCCCCCCCGCCCGCTCTCTCTCTTCCAATTCCCAAACGCCGCTGCTGGCTAGGGCTAACTGTATCTACAATCCAGGTTCGCAAGATTACAGCACATAGGCCTCCAGTTTTAGTCACCTCATACGACAGGAGGGGATACAGTGGATTTATTGCACTGCCCCCACCCACAGAGGGATCCTTGAAGGATGAATATCGTCTTTGCGGCTTGAATTACTGTTATATTGACAATGTTGAGGGTGAGAAATACTGACCCGCATCACATGTATCACAGAACAATCATTCGTTGATGTAAGGCCTAGTTCAGTCCGCTTGTCACCCAGCGACCCCGTGTTCGATTCCCGGCGGCCCCGGGTTCGACTCTCAGCAGGTTCAGGGGTTTTTCTTTGTAAATGATGATTAATATCCCTGGCCTTGGGACTGTGTGTCTGTGTCGTCCTGAACGTTCCTTTCCTCACATTCAACACTACACTTCCGCCATTTACAAAATACACGCAGGTTCCTCTCATATGGTGCAAGTAGGGCAAAAAATCTTTCTAGGTCGACGCCCCGAACAAATAGCAAAATAAAAATAAAGGCCAGGTTCATGCAGTAATGGACGTTTCTGGTCAGAGTTCTAAGCTGAAATATTATCACATAGATGTTTTTCTAGGCGTAATGGCGATATAGTGGTTAAAGAACAGTAAACATCCAATAGCCTATAACAATTTCACGAAATTAGTATAGTGGTGATAACCACGGTATCTCCAGTTTTACATATAATTCGAACCACAGAGACGTGATATCCAAAAATTCAGAGATTTACTGGACGGAATTCAAATGAAAAGCTAGTAACGATTCCAGTTGGCTGTCGCAATCACTCGTGGAACGTAAAATTTCAGCCTAGTGTACATGGTGGGTAAAAAGTCTATGTAGCCTTCGAAATAATGTTTTTTCAATAGTATTAATACACTGATAATTATCAACGTGGGTTCATTGTTGTATTGAACATCTGGGGCAGTATATGATTTATCGAGCAGAAGAAGACAGAATCAAGCAAACGATCAGTGAATCAAAACATGTGGCATGGAGGCTAGATATTTTGAAGGACATTCTTTAACTGTGGTTTAGACTCACAAATGACCCTATACTGAGCAAAATATTGCAAAATTTAAAAAACCTAAATTTCAGCTACGATTTCGGAAGTCCTCGTTATTAAAGAGAACGAATGACTTAAATTACATTTTACATAACCGGGAGACCATCAGCATGTACGAAATTTCGCACTGTTGTGGAGTAATTAAAAGCAGTCTCAAGTTCATTGAACCCCACCTGAAAGGATTTGGCACTCAAACCCCAACGCACTTTGCTAGGGAATGAGCGATCAATTGCAAGTTTTAAAATGTAGTGACTGAGCAAGTTGCAGCTGTGAGCTTGCATTCGGGAGAGAGTGGTTTCGAACCGCACTGTCGACAGCCCTGAAGATGGTTTTCCGTGGTTTCCTCTTTTCACACCAGCCAAGTGCTGGAGCTGTACCGTAATTGAAGCAGCGGCCGCTTCTTTCCCACTCCTATACCTACCTGTATCGGTGCAACGTAAAGCAAATTGTCAAAAAAAATGGAGTGTAAAAGCGTGGCAGTTTCTTCCTAGCCATATTCCAACAGGAGAAGGTGAAGGGGAAGGTACTTTTCCGATGAGTGGTCTAGTTAAAGTTCAATGAATGGGAACATTGTTTGGTCTTAGCAGAAACCCTATTCATTAAAGCGTCCGCCCCATGGATGAATGGTTAGCATGCTGGCCATTGGTCCAACGGGTCAGGGATTCGATTCTCGGCAGGGGCGAGAATTTCGACTTTCTTTAGTTAATTATTTCTGCTCAAGGGCTGGGTGTTTGTTCCGTCTACAACATTCATGCGATGTAGGGCCCCACCTTCACAGACGAAAGGTCACCTAAACGGCGTCAACTCGAAAGACCTGCACCAAGCTTCCCGGGAGCCACACATTATTATTATTATTATTATTATTATTATTATTATTATTATTATTATTATTATTATTATTATTATTATTATTATTACTGTCGTTTCGGCCATCTACGGACCACGTTATTTCAGCTGTCCTTTTCCTTTCCCTTGTGCCTGGGTTTTATATTTCGCCCAATATTCCCGCATTCGAATCCTATGCCATTCCTTCCTCGTTTCAGTCCATGTTTTCCCAGTTTTTAGTTTCGGATTTTCTAGGAAACAGCGATATTTTTGGAGTTCCTTCTTGAGCGGGATACGTTACTGGATATCCTCCTCTGTTATCACGACTTCTTGCAAGTCTTCCTTTACTTCGGTGAATCACGTCTCCTTGGTTTGTTGTTGAGAAAGTAATTAAAGATCTTATAGCTCAGCCTTGTAGGATTCGTACGGGCGAAGTGGCTATATAAAACAATTCTCCTCCTGCGAGTGGTGTCTGTGATCTTTTCTACATGTGTGTAGAGTTCATGATTATGTCGTCCACTAAATTCACCGCCTCTTTTGATTGTCCCTGGGATTTGCCTTTCTTTTATTTCTAACTAGCTGATGTACCCGTGCTTCGCTACGGGATTCTCAGAAAGACTGACTTTGTGGTTTTCCTGACTGAAGTCAACATAGGTCATTACGAAAACGTCAGTAGGACTGTAGCAATTAAAAGTAATGTTATCACTTAAAATACTTGAAGAACTACACATTTTCGCACTTTTAACGAACAGTACTACGGTGTTGATCTAACAGTCCAAAGTTCCAGAGCTGGAATGACCAAGCCGCAGACAGGCGTAAACACTCCTCTGCCAATATTCCATTAAATATGCACACTTCTAATTCCAATCAGTGCCTCAGAGTAGGGATTGAATAGCTCGAATGCTAAGATGAACCAGTGTGTTACGTGCCAGTAGTATCGGAAAATTTTTGAAACAGAGGAATGACATGCTAAGGAAGAAAGTTACCTAACTACCTAGCTACTTCCCGCCAATATTTAAGCAGACTGTTACACTCGTACGACTGGGCGAGTTGGCCGTGCGGTTAGGGGCGTGCAGCTGTGAGCTTGCATCCGGGAGATAGTGGATTCGAACCCCACTATCGACAGCCCTGAAGATGTTATTCCGTGGATTCCTGTTTTCACACCTGGCAAATGCTGCGGCTGTACCTTAATTAAGGCCAAGGCTGCTTCCTTCACACTCATAGCCCTTCCCTATCTCATCGTCGCCATAAGACCTAACTGTGTCTGTGCGACGTAAGGCAAATTAAAAAAAAATACTCGGTACGGAGCAGTAATCCTATCTATTGGAAATGAGTGTCAACAAAAGACAAAGCACATCACAACAAACAATGGTCAGTGTAATGTTATTGTTGTTCAATTTTATGAGCTTTCTACGTTGTAGGCCTTCACATTTAGATTTGTTTCGACTCGGTGATATTAGGGCGTTTCATAAAATTATTTATAGCGTAGACTGTAGTTCCTTATTGTCCGACTTTATATACCGATTTTCATTAAATCCTGTTTACCCATTTTCTCGTGACTCGGCGCTGATAAGGACATAGTAACAAAAATTCAAGCTCATGAATATCTCCGATCATAGCCGGTATGGTAACAATGTATAAGACATACATGATCGGAAATATAATACTACATAACATTTTAGTTATGTAGTCTTTATCGATACGACCACTAATAACATAATTATTTGCGAATTAAATTTTGGGCCTACCCCTAAACTACCATTTCATTCAGCGTGAATAACATTATTTACGGCCTAGATTATAGTGACTTATTCCCCGACTTTGCATACCGACTTTAATTAAGATGGGACCACTAATAACATAAATATTTGAGAATTCCATTGTAGGCCTTCCCCTAAACTATAATTTTTCTCGGCGTTAATACAATTATTTATGGCCTAGATTGTAGCGACTTATTCCTTGACTTCCCCTACCGATTTTCGTTAAGATACGACTATTAATAACAAATATTTGAGAATTCACTTTCTGGCCTTCCCCTAAACTACCATTTCACTCAGCATGAGTAAAATTATTTATGGCTTAGATTATAGCGACTTATTCTCCGCCTTCGTATACCGATTTTCATTAAGATATGGCTACTAATTACTTAAATATTTGAGAATTAAATTTTAGGCCTTCCCGTAAGCTACCATTTGTCAGCGTGAATAAAATTATTCATGGCCTAGATTGTAGCGACTTATTACCCGACTTTGTATACCGATTTTCATAAAATCCTCTTCAGCCGTTTTCTCGTGATGCGTGTACATACATACATATAGACAGACAGACAGACAGAAATTACGGAAAAGTAAAAGGTTCATTTCCTTGTTACTGTGGGCACGACTGATACAGAAATGCCATCCTTTTTAAATTCTGAGCAATGTACAGAAAAAAACTCTTATATATATATATATATATACATTTCTCGATCAGACCTTTCCTATTCAGAGTACGGCATTCTACATCATATAAAGCCTCCGGTCGTGTTACTGTGCAGTAATGTCTATCTTGGTGTTTACTGGATATAGATTCCAACATGCAGACATTTTTGGTTAGTTTATATGCTGTTTCCATTTTCCTGATCCGTGATGTAAAGGTTTCTTTCTCAGAAGTACTGGAAACTAATCACTCTCCAAGGTATTTGAATTTGCCCGTTCGTTGGAAATTTCGCTTCTCCTACCTCTAGCACTCTCAGTGCTGACTTAATATTTGTTAGAAATTCTGTTTTGTCGAAGGAGATCTGGAATCCCGCCTGTGCTGCTTTGTCTTCAGCTCATTAATTTGTTCTGCGGCTATGTCTAGCGAATCAGAAAAAAATGTATGGTCATCTGCAAAGGCCAAGCAATAAACGTTCAGATTCATATTTCTATAGCGAACTATTACCACTTACTCAACACCTTTGCTGCTCATTCTTTTCCTCCACTCACGAATGACTTTCTCAAGTACGTAGTAGAAAATTAAAGGTGAAAACCATCTCCTTGCCTGACTCCTGTTTTACTTCAAAGGCATCCGAAATCACTCCCATGAATTTAACTTTGGGGGTGGTGTTAGTAAGAGTCTGTTGGATAATAGCCCTTGTTTTATTATCTAGGCAAATTCTTTCACGATTTCGATAAGAGTGGCTCGGTCAATTGAGTCTTTCTTAAATCTACGAAGGTGACCACGAATTTTTTAATTCTCTGTTCAGGTAGGAGATGATAAATTTAAGATCCATGGTTTGTTCCGCACATGAGCGTCCTTTCCTGAAACCTTCTTGATATTACCCCAGCTGCGAGTCTAACTGTTCCTCTGCTCTAGATTTAAACGCATTTGGAATAATCTTGTAGGATATTAAGAGCAGACAAATGCCTCGATAATTGTTCACGTCGATTCTGTCACCTATTTTATGAAGAGGGTGGATCAGTGCAGAGAACCAGCCACATGGAAGTTCTTCATTTTCCCAAATGTTGCGAATTATCTCCGGTAGGTTATCGATTGATTTGTTTCCTGCGTTTTTCCACATTTCGGCGACTATTGAATCCTCCCCTGGTGATTTGTTGTTCTTTATCGAATATATGATCTGTATAATTTCTTCTCTTGTGGGAGGTGATGAATCAGAATGGGCAGGCGCATTGTTTCCGAACGTGAAACTGGATTCTGGAGCTTCGCAACTGAGGAGTAATTCGAAAAATTTAGCCAGGATATGAGAGTTGTCCTGGTTATTCTAGGCAACTTTACCATCTGGTCCCTAAAAATGTAGACTTTGGAGACTGTATTTGGCGTGATTCCGTTTGACAGTCTGGATATCCTTCTCGAGTATTGTTCTCAGAATTATCCTCTATCTGTATTAGCTGATTCTTGTCGAAAGCACGCTTAACCCCGCGGATAGTTTTGGCAGCATGCTTTCTTGCGTCTAAGAATTTTGATAGATTGCCCTGATTCTTCCGTGAGTTCCATTTCTGCCAAGCAAGCTGCCTTTGTTTCAAAGCGACATCACTTTCGCAAGTCCACCATGGATGTTTCTTTGGTTTCTTTAATGGGGCCGTATTGTTAGCTCTCATGACTAATGCTTCTTGTAATTGTTCCCAATAATCTGGACCTTGAGACTCGAGCTTCTGGGTGAACTCTTTACTGGATCTGAGCTTTCCTGTGTCAAAACTGTTGAGATTTTTCCACTTGATCTTCTTGGTATTCCTAGGAAGAAGTTGTACCTTAATCTTTGGGAGATAATAGTCTGAGTCAAGATTCGCACTTCTAAGAAATTTGACGTTCTGTATCTCCTGTTGTGCTATTTTGCGATGAAAATATGATCTCTTTGGAACTCACCAAGGATGGGGTTTGGGGATGTACATGTTTTCTGTTTTCTGGGCAAGTGTTTGAAGGCAGTTGATTTCAGAATCAAATTAGATGCCTTGCAAAGTTCTGTAAGTCTCTCTCCATTTCTCCTTCAGTGAGCAGGATACTTTCCTACGATATTCTGAAATTTTTCTCTCTTTACCGATTTGCGCATTAAAATCACCAAACAAAATGACTGTATGCTCCTCTGAAATTTTACAGGTGATGTTTTCCAGTTCCTCCCAGAATTCATGTATTCTGTATGGATCCGTCTTATTTGCCTTATTGACTGGAACATGTACATTTACGATATTGTAGATTTTGTCCATACTTCGAAAGGCGAGGGTTGAGACTCGGTTGTTAGGAGAGGAAATATCTGTGACGGAATCAAGAAACCTTTTATTGACAATGAGTCCAGTACCAAGGTGAGGAATATTTCTCACTAGGCGCTCACCTGGTTTACCCTTTAAGATCCTGTAACCCTGAGATTCAAAGGCATATTCATCCATAAATCTCATTTTCTGAATTGCTGCAATTAGGGTTTGATTTTGTGAAAGGATGTCGATGAGATATTTCAGTTTGACAGATTTTAGCAGCGAGTTCAGATTGAAGGTTGCAAAGAAGTTCCGTTTCTTGTGTTTGATCTTGTATTTAGGAGTCTTCGATTCCTCCGAGCATGTCGGTGCAAGCTCTGTAGAATCGGAAAACTTGCATGTGTCATTCAAAGCGGCGGTGGATTGGGCATCAGCTAGGGTAGTAGCTTCTGCTGAACTTTCCGCCATGCTTTTGACAGTTGAAAAACAGTTGATTGGGGCCGGCGATGTTTCACACCGACCAAGTTATTACCAAGGTTGTGAGGTTGTGAGCCTTGGAGGGAGCTTGATGTTCAGCTCAGGCTGGCATTTATTCTATATCTCACGCTTCGGTTTTATTAATGAAATCGAAGAAAAACCCCATGATGTTTAAAATAAGGGAGAGATTACAGAAGATAGACCATGTATTTTTGATAGATTATTGAAATGGAAAACTTAGTATCGTATTCTTAAATGAATTATTACTTCCTGAAATCCGGATGGAAGATATAGAGGGTATACCGTTTTTTAATAACCGGTAATTTGCCAGAAGTTTTGATTCGTCGCTTTAATCGGTATTACATTAACAGGTGGTTTTGTCAAGTATTCCAGGACGTTCCTTTACTTTAGCATTGGTCACCACGAAGCTCAGATCTCACAACAGCAGATAGTGTTCTTTGGAGAATCATAGAGCGGAGTGTTTAAATTGAAGAGTTGAAAATTCTGAACTCAATGATTTAATGAATCTGACAGGGATGAATTTTACTCTGACTGAATTAATATTTGTAGTACCGGGCGAGTTGGCCGTGCGGTTAGGGGCGCGCAGCTATGAGCTTGAATCCGGGACATAGTGGTTTCGAACCCCACTGTCGGCAGCCCTGAAGATGTTTTTCCGTGGTTTACCATTTTCACACCAGGCAAATGCTGGAACTGTATTTTAATTAAGTCCACGGCCGCTTCCTTCCCATTCCTAGGCCTTTCCTATACCATCGTCGCTATAAGACCTATCTGTGTCGATGCGACGTAAAGCAAATAGTTAAGAAAATTGTAGTTCTTTGTGACCTCGATGCTGCGAATAGCGAGCAATGGGACCTGAAATTACTTCCCTCTTTGCAGGAAACATACAGGCGTTCATATCAATGTTATGGATTCATAACAGCAAAGTGAAATAATTTACAATCGATATTAATAACAGGGGTACCACATACGGACTTCCCGACCTCCCATTGTAAGGATACTCACCTTATGGTGAATAAAATATATGCTTTCTGAAGGAGAAACAACTCAACCTACCTTAAAATACGCATTAAATTAGTTGTATTCAGCTCATATTTGCAGGTCCATGACAGCCAATGATCAGAAAGAAACCAGTATACCCTGGTTGTCTAATCAATACAAAGTTGTTAATTTTAGTAATTTTCCGAACCATAAACACTCAATTACGAGGGGGTGATTCATATTGTTGCTTGAGTGAACTGCAGCATTACAACGTTAATTCGAACCATCATTTGTTTTGTGAACAGATTTAAACTCTCAACAATTTGTTTGCCCAACACAGTTGAAGGGCTGACCGCTACTATGACTATTTTCAATTTTAATTCACTTCTGTGGTTTAGATGCAAATTGAATTCAGTCAAATAAACGTTTGCCTGTTAACTTCTTAATTAACGAATTAGTTAGTGCAAAAAAGTGCGTTGTGTCTGTTTTAGTTTAATTTAAAACGATTATCTAATACAATGGTTGTACATACACGATGATTTGAGCACCTGTAAATAACTTTCTTCTCGCAGCAGAAAAAATAAAATTGACTGGAAATTCTATAGTTTTAATGGATGTGGGATAATTGTTTTAAATTGAAATCTACATTATAACAAACCATGAAATCAGTTTTAGAATCTGGCTGTAATTCACTTATTCCCAATTCTAGCACATCTGTGTTTATGCTTTTGAGTCCTTTACAACAATTGAAAGGCTTTACGAACTGGACGGAAGTTTATGTAATTCAACTCCACAGTTGACTTTTGCACGTTCCTTGTTTTATCGTTCACAAATACTACAGCATTGAAATTTTAAGCTCAACTTTGTAATTCAGTAATGTTCTGTGGGCTTCTCTTTTGATACTCAGTCACCAGTTATATTAGCCAGACGGGGACATAATTTACTTATGTTCTTATTTTTTCATTGAAATTGTTTTTGTGTAATGTCTTAGGGAGTCTCCGACTGACGGAAGATTTTGAAAATTTAAAAAAATCAATTATAAATTAGCATGCTGCCGTCAGGGTACAGCTTTGAATGTAAGTATAGGTATTCTCTCTCTGATATTAATATGAAAACCATTTAAAAATCGACATGAAAAGTGAGTTAAGAGCATTGTTCGACACGAAAACTGATCGCTTGAATATTTACTAGTTCCCGACTGCAAGCACGAGCGACAGCAAAGACCACATTATCGTAGATATTTCTTTGATATTAAAATCGAATTACGTTCCTCGACAATGGGTACATGGAAAGAAAAATTTAAGACGCCGGGAGTATTTATTTTATGATTATATTTAATGTCTCAATTAACAGATAAAAGAGGACGCTACCTGTTGCAAACAATATTGAAAATTTGAAACGTAGTTTTCATGAGAAAGCGTTAAATATGTGACGTCACACGCATACTCTGTTATAATATGGCGCTGTGTTGACTCGCTCGCTCTGTTGGAGGTTAGCTGTCGTTGTGAATACTTCGTGGTCAGTTGTTTAGAATAACAAATTAAATATGTAAGTCTTCAAAACCTATTATTTGTCTTAATACTGATCACGCTTCCGGGCCCCATGTGGATATGCAGTCCATCAGTACAATTTTCGTTGTGTTCAATTTCCTTTGCTTTTTTGTAAAGGAAAATTAACTTTACTGTGCCGTACTGTAGGCATGTATGTTTGCATAAGGCACTCCTAGAGTGTTATGTATTCAAGGTTCATTTTCCTTTATACACAAGCATAGAAAAATGGAAACAACGAAAATTGCTCTGATGGGCTGCATATCAATGTGTGACTGAGAGGCGTGGCGAGTACTAACGAACGTAATGAGTAGGAAGAGTATTGTCAGGTTGGCAGTATGGTTTCTTAAGCGATGATTAACATTTGAAAATACGTTGCACGAACTTCGTAATGTTGGCAGCAGTTGGGGTATGGGTTCATAATTCTTGTTATGATCACGCTCCTATGCCAGTTGTCTGATGATAGCGGCGCGTAGTGGAAGGAACCATAATCAAGTAGTATTCGTCTATTATAGTCCATGTGACTTCGATATTATTCCCAAAGTGAAGTAGCCATTGCGTCGGAATGCCAACAAAGAAGACATCGTACGTGCCTTAACAGACAATAACGGCTTCATCTAATCAAATCTAATTCACTTTAAAGTAGAGGGTTCTTCTCTTTTTTTATATTCGGTATATCAACAAAATATCTTGGATATCCCTGTATCAAATGTTGGAGAGAAGTTATTGATGTATTTATCTACTTTAAAGCAGATAGTTCTTCCCTCCCTCATAATCGATTGTTCTCTACACACACACACACACACACACACACACACACACACACACACACACACACACACACACACACACACACACACACAAGAATTATCCCTGTGTCACATGCAACATGCTGAGGGGTTGAAAGCTATTTCCGGGAACACATTAAAAGGAAATGTAACACTTTTATCAAGTGCTTTGTGTATTAAATCTCCCCTAGGATGCTGTTTATTACATTAAAAGAATAAAATCATCCCCACATGGTGGTGGGGTGGAAAACAAACACAGAGATTATTCTCGTGTGACGACTTATTTTCTCGTTATAGCGATTCATAAAGGGGTGGCCTGACCAGCTCTTAAAAAGGAAATATATATAAGTTACAGGAAAGTTCTTGGATATAGTCCCCCTTTTTATACTGATTAAGTATCGGCGACTTCTCTCAGCTGAATGTTATGAAGGAATTACGAATTTAGAACCGTAGCAGGATTTCATGTAATTGGAGTAAATATAATTATTTTATTTATTAGTACAGTGCGTGCCTCGGTCGAGTTGCTGATTATTTCTGCGCCCGCCGTGTCTGTGTGAGTGGATGATGCAATAGCTGACTGACCCATATAGCTCGCCCAGTAACGTCATTGTTTCAGCTAGTCTGCGATAAGCGTCCGTACAGAGTAAATCATGATTGCTCCTTGTAGAGTAGTAATTCGATCCAGTGCATTTTTCTGCTTCGGAATTAAGTTTTGAACAGCGTATGTTCGTGTGCTATGTAGTTTTTTGAGTGCAATTTTGATCGAAAATTTGAAGATTGAAGAGGCTGAATTGCAGAGAACGAACTGGATTATCATCACACGCTACTGCATTTGTCTATAGGATGAACGAGAGTATTTTCAACACTTACTGTAATGGGGTAATGTTTGTGTTTTTTTTTTTTCAATTTTGCTTCTTCAATTTGCTTGTCCATCCATCAGTGGATTTTCTACGAGCGTACGGGAACGGTGTGATGGCGACCGCCCTCTCGTTTACCGATTCTTGGCATGCAGGAAGGACGGCAAACTTTTCAGTACTCTACACGTGGTCAGTGGCTTCAGAGTAGGCTTCGGCCCACAGGTGGCCACGGCTTGTCCGTGGTCCAACAGCTCTGCACTCCGGCTGACCAACCGAGCAGAGGAGCGGTGGCTACGGCTGTACCGTGGCTCTACGTCTCTGCACTCGGTAGACGGAGAAGGGCTGGTCTTCACCGCCGACTGTCTTGAGAGAGATTTTCCATGGCTTTCCATTCTCCTTCACTAAGGCGAGTGCCGGAACAATTCTTGGTGCAGAATATGGCCGCCAACCCACTCACCCTTTCCCGAATCTCCTCCGACGGAACATATATCCTAAGAGACGGAGTCACTTTCTAGGACGCCCGCCGTCCTTTTCTGGGACGGAATGAAAACTGTTTAATAGTAGTCTGCATGTACACTCAGAGAATTAACTCTTGTTATTCATTTTGGAGGTTCAGGTGTAAAACGCCTGTAAATAATACAAAGTGCTAAATGTTCTATAGTACAAGTCAATTGTTCAAGACTACATTCTAATACCATGAAATGTCACCTAAAGCCTAAAGGATTCTTCAAGAAACTCAGTGAATATATTATTCTCTGAATGCTTGCATCTAATATTATGTGACGAGGTATTGGGAGAGTTCTGAATTTCTCAACATTAGAAAAAATTAGAATTACTGCACTGCACTGGATCGAATTACTACTCTACAAGAAGCAATCATGCTTTACTCTGTACGGACGCTTATCGCAGACTAGCTGAAACAATGACATTACTGGGCAAGCTATATGGCTCAGTCAGCTATTAGAATAAAATATCCTCACCTGTGTTTTTGCGTGCGCTTTTATGTGTTTCGAAGCTTGGGTAAAGTGGCCCACTTTCCCTCAACATTCTCACATTTAAATTGAAGCCATTGACTGAGATATCGAAGCCGCGTCCTTACCTATGGGTAGATGTAATTCCACCCCTAGGAGAATAGAGAAAACTCGTCTTTGTAGCACTGCTTTTAGTGAACAGTGTACGGCAACAAGTAAGTGTGTACACTTAGGGGAAAACGAGCGTGTCCAAGTCAATAATATCAAGTCATTTGCTCGATCAATAACTGAGCCGTAACACAATGGTGTGAAGTTTTAATAAATCATGTGGTAGGAACACAATACCGGTCTAGAAAGCCAAGAATAACGACCGAGAGGATCCGTCGTGCTGACCACACGACACCTCGTAATCTACAGGCCTTCGGGCTGAGCAGCGGTCGCTTGGCAGGCCAAGGCCCTTCAAGGGCTGTAGTGCCATGGGGTTTGGTTTGGTTTTTTTAGTAACACAATAGGAAAGTATAATACGGTTATTAACAGAAGACGCTCAGGTCTCTTGTGAGCTTCAACTCCGGACCGGGTTTGAACCTCGGCGTGATTCTTTTAGTTATCTAGCCAGCTGTTTATTGATTGATTGAATAATATTTGTATTTGTATTTTTAATTCTTTATTTACAGACGTAAGTTGTGGGGAAATGTTTGTATCGAGCACAGTGTAAACAGAAATTTTATCATTTTATATGGTTAGTTATAAATAAGGCTCGGAAGTTAAAGATTTCTAAATGGCCTAAAAAGGCCGAAAAGTGTAAAATAGGGACCTAGCACTGGCAAAAAGGACGTAAAATGCGACGCGAATGCATTCAAAATTTTAGTTTCATTGATATTTAATGGAGGATTATAATGAAAAATGCACAATTTTTGTGGTTTTCACCATACAGTGCAAAAGTATTTGAGTGAAATACTTGTTCTTTCAGACAATACATATTTTTAGGTTAACATAATTAAAGAAAAGTGAATTCCTTATTTGGTAACAAAGTACTTGCAGAATTTAGAATGAAACTTTTTTTTCCGCCTATAACGAATTCAGCGAGCCCGCAATGGACGTCCTGGAGAAATCAATTAAAATTAGGGTAACTAGAATAATATTTGGCTTAACAAAACTAGAATTACAGGAATTGGAATTCGGAAACCTTACCTCAGTTGGCTTTGCAGTATATCACAATAGTCATCTCAAGGTTCTTAGCTGTAAAGGGGCGACGGTTTTCAGACAGCACGTTGCGATTGTTGAGGGTGCATACTTGAAGCAAGTGACGCCTTCCTTTTCAAAAGCAATCACATAAACATTTTCTCCGTTCAATATTTAACGTATTTTACATATAACACGATGCCCGCGGTTTTTTCATTTTGTTGCATTTCGTTTCATTTCTATTTTGTTTTCTCTCTTGTCAGATATGGTTCAAATATATGTATTTACTAGCGAGAAGATGCTTAAGAGGTAATGGATAAACTGATGATGATATGAATTGAGAATTGACAGTAAAAATCTAATTGAAAGTAGGTGAAGTTAAAAAGTGAGATGTTAAAAGGCTAAAAAGGGACCAATGAACCTAGAGACGCCGAAAAGCAAAAAGTAACAAATAATGCCCGCAATTTTCTGTCCTGCAATGACCTGGAATGAACATATATTATGTTGGACCTCGTCTTCGGACGCTCGACTAAAATAAAACAGATTTTTAACCTCAACTTTCGAGCCCTAGTTTTAACCTTCTGACCGGTACTGTAGTAGAAATAGTACCACTGATTTATTGAGTAAAAATTTTGCAGATTAAAATATAGAGTCGTGCATGAAGTAGAATGAGCACATGGTATAGTATGAGTTTCTCGCAGGCACAAGTTCTTCAGACACGGTTGTAGGTGTAGAAATGTTTGTTTGTGTATCCACAGGTTTTTTTATCTACATAGAAGATGAATTATATTTTGATAATAGGCTAATTAAAATTACGTCTGATAAAATATTAAGTGCAAGAAACATACAATACCGAGCACTTACTCGATTTGAATGACTATACTCGTGGTTTCAGACATGGAATACACAACGAATAGTAATAAATTTGAAAGATAATTTACGATGTAAAAAGATATATATATATATAAAAGAAATCGACTTTCAACATATTAGATCGTGTTACGCACATATATTGTGTAGATGCATAAGTTCGTACGGTTATTTTATTTTATTTTATTTTATTTTATTTTATTTTATTTTATTTTATTTTACTGTCACTCTCACGCACTGTAACTCACAATCACAATCACTCAGTGATGTATTCACCTCCACTCTCTATGGCCTTCTGCCAACGTTCAGGTAGCAGTTGAAAGCCTCGCCTGTAGAACAGTTTTGGTTTTGACTGGAAGAAATCTGTTAGCCATTGGTCAAGGGGGGCTTCGTCAAGAAACACTTGCCCCTGAATGTGGTTAGAAAGAGAGCGGAAAAGATGGAAAGATGGAAATCTAAGCGGGAAAAGTGAGGGTAATACGGGGGATGAGAACGAGGTTCCCAGCCAAGTTCAGCAATCACACCTTTGGTCAATTGCGCTGAATGTGGACGAACTTTATCATGGAGCAATAAGACTGGTTGTTGTCTTTGTTTTTTGTAACTAATAGCTACGGAAAGCCGTCTTAGATAGTTATTTTACACAACAGAGGTAACCGTTACATTTTTCGGAAGAAGTTCATGGTGGAGAATGCCATCTCTGTTCCACCAAACACACAACATTATTTTCTGTAGATGGGCACTCTCGTTGGCACGGGAAGTTGCTTTTTTTTTTTTTTTTTTTTTTGATGGGCTGAGCCACTCTTTCCTCTTCTTCATGTTGACATACAGGCACCATTTCTCGTCACCGGTTACAATGTTAGAAAGGAATGCCTCGTGCCTATCACAAGCCAACCAACACCGGGCAAGCAATGACGATTTACTCCTTGTTTTGCGTTACTGTCACTTACCACATGTGGTACCCATGTACCCAATTTCTGTACCTCACCTATCGAATGCAAAAGATGTACAATACTTGACCACATTATAAAACTTGCACCATTTCCCGCTTTGTTTGACGAGGATTCTCATGAAGCAATTCATTCAAGCGATTTTCGTCAAAATCTGAAAGTCTTCCAGAACGTGGATCCTCAGACAAATCAAACCGTCCTGCTCGAAAGCAGGAAGGCAATTTTTGTGCTGTTCTTTCAGCAATTTCAGCAGTTCATTCCTGTACACTTCACAAATTGTTCTCGCACCTCATGCTGCACTGGAACCTCGGTTAAACTCAAAGAGTGAAATGTGTCCGAAATGCTCACTTTCCTCAACTTGACATTCCATATCCGTTTGTCTGAAATATACACAAATAATCCGTTCACAATAAAAAAACTGTGTTGCACAAGAAACAAACTCAAAACTCAGTTAAAACAACCGAATAACGATAAACAATCCCTTCACGCCGCATTGTTGCCAACCCAAAAAAATTACCGCACTAACTTAAGCATCGACCCAATAATATATGTTGAAGAGATGTTAAGTACAGAACAAGAATGGTCAAGTGGACACCAGTGAGATCCGAACCCACAACCTCCCGATTTCGCGCCGGTCGCTCTACCATTGAGCTATGATTGCCTAGGTCGTTTTTGTTCTCTTGGAAAGGATCTAAGCTACAGGTCTGGCACTACTGTGATCACATTCTAGAGTGCGTGCAAGTAGCCCGTTGAGGGCCAAGTCAATGAGTATTGAACTTCCACGACCGCATTGTAATCGAAATAGAATTTCAACCTATTAGGTCATATAACTTAGATCTTGTACAACAGAAAAAAGTATGATCTACTCCACCATAGCTCAACGGTAGAACAACCGACGCGAAATCTTGGGGTTATATGTTCCGATCCCACTGGTGTTCGGTTGGCTATTTTTGTTCTGTAATTCACACCTCTTTAACACGTCCTATATGTTCTTAACAGACCTAATAGGTTGAAAGTCGATTTCAATTACAATGCGGTGGTAAAAATTCAATATTAATATATATAACTGAAAGTACACAGCCTGTTTCCAGTCATTTGACCGGATCGGGAATGGAATGAATGAAGCTTCCACCTAGCGGCGAGGATAGAAATTGTGTCGGCTGCCGAAGCCCCTCTGGGGCAATGATCAGTGACTTAAATGATATTGGAGAGCGTTGCTGGAATATAAGATGACAGGGAAAACCGGAGCACCCGAATAAAAACCTGTCCCGCCTCCACTATGCCCAGCACAAATCTCACATCCAGTGACCGGGTTTTAAAACACGGCACCCACTGATGAGAGGTCGGCGCGCTGCCGCCTGAGCCACGGAGGCTCCACATCATACATATGAATGTCCTATTAAAAACAAAACAATCATTGTGTGTATGCACAATCAAATAACACGGAAATTCAGGACAAACATTATTTTATGATAACACTGGCTACCGCCCACAGCTATGCATGCGAGGAAATTAATTTTGAGGTCATTTATAGAAATAATGAACATTGGTAACTGTATGTAAGTGCGTTCAATTCCATTTTCGAAACTTTAGAGCATGTTGGTTTTTGTTGATTTTTAGGTGTACAGTACGTTCAGAAAAAGAGTGCAGGGGCAAGATTTTTGCAAAAACATGTATGCGAAAGGTATTTACACAATACATCAAACTGTCATACGATTATGTAAAACGCACGTAGGGTATGAAATGAACGAAATCGAGGGCATGATGATAGAAAACGTGCGTGCATTTGCGAAGCAGAAGTAGTATGACAGTTTGATGCATTGTCTAAATACTTGTCGCATACAAGCTTTTTCAAAGGTGATGGTGCAATAAGTGATTAAAGGCGACTGTTTCTTGGTGTACGGCAAAGGAAAATGGTCCATTACACCGCCAGTGACGTTCAGTGGGATGTCTAACAACATAGAAGTAATGAGCAGCGTACTCACCCTGTATAGAAACGTCTTTTTGTGTGCATGTTTTAAATCTAAAGAGATCGACTAACATACATGCAGAAATGTATCATCTCCACTTCGTATACACTTTTAACTCTCTCGAAATCGCGTTAAGGAAACAAATACACGGACATAGCTACATTTTTATTGCCATAGTAAAATAAAGGACCTTGTTAAAAATTTTAGCGAAATAAAATAGTTCGAATTTCTGACAGTCGGATGCAACTTTAGTCAATTTCTACTCTGTTTTAATGATTTTACACCAGAAAAGATAGGCATGGGCATGTTCAGTTTATATGGAAGGATATAGGTTCGATTTCGTATCTGGATGTCGAGATATTTAGTAACTATAGTACCACGTATAAGGGCGGACATGGTGCTCGGAGGTCATTAAATATACACTAGGTGATTTTCTAGAGAGAAAAGTGGCCGAAAATAGGGATGGCAACTCTCTTCTACTTTCCACTATTTTAAACAACAGAAGTTTTTATCTTCTCCTTCTCCACAGGATTTCATGCACGTTTGAAAAAGAAATTCAGTGTACGTGGGACATTTCTTATTCTCTAGAAACCATTTCATTCATATTATTCCAATGACACCAGGCAATCATACTAATGCCAACATAAAGATGTAAGTTAAGTGTAGATATACAGTATGTATAACTTAAATTTCTACTGCTGATGAGGAGAGGAAATTAAATACTGGTCTTCATTTCGTTAAAAATATGTTTGACATCGTTATAAATTTTGGATGTAACTAAATATTTCATTCATTGTACCAAAGAACCATACTGTACTTTCCTTCAGTATTAGTCTCCATTTTGATTGACTTTAAACGTGAAGGTAACTTATTTCCATAGCATGTATTTGGTAAAGAAGTAAACATTCAGTGCAAAGTAACTTTCTTGGATTTCAAGTTCTACCTTGTCGGAAATGCTGACTTAGAGCATGGTTAAGAATGCAAACAGTTCTCCTGAGAAATTCTTGGGTTGAATAAACAGAAGTACGATGAGAGATCAGATAGGTCGGAGATCGTTCAAGTCAGTCACATCATGTAATATAGCTCAGACAGATAAATATTAGAATATGGTGAAACAGTAATTCAGTTCACAAATGGAGAGGGGGAGAGAGAGAGGGAGGGAGAGAGAGAGAGAGAGAGAATATTACAATTACCAGTAGTAGTTCTTATTATAAGTAAAGTGCAGTAACTCTTCATTAATGTAATATGGAGTGTAACTGAGTTAGCAGTGGAGATACAGAGAGAGAAATGTGCTTGTTTAATAGACTATCTAATCTAAGTTTGGGCTCATTATCTAAGGATCTGTTTTAATATTACTGTTGCTCAAAATGAATAGATAAAGGTAAATAAGTACAGTAGAACTTACTTTTGAACATCTAGTTATGAAATAAATCCTTACATAAAATAGCAACCCATCACAAACCACTTCGAAATCTCATGATCTTGCGAGCTAATGACGCTGCCTCAGTATTTCATTCATTCATAATAGAATGTTCAAGTCATATCAGTAAATCGTCATTCGTACAATCAAGAACTCAGTCATTAATGAATATTGTTTCCCCAGTTGGTTGCTACCCGTGAGTGGGACTAAAAGTTTTTATTCATTCTAATATGAACACAATTCAATCATGGAATCATCTACTCATCAATTCATAATTCATGAAACACTCTCCCCAGCTCGTGGCTATCCTCGACTGGGAGAGAGGACTTGGAACCCAGTACATTCATTCATTCATTCATTCCCTCCCCAGTTTCAGGCGATCTGGAACTAGGGGTGGGAGTATTCTATTCTATTCTATTTTAATGACGCTGCTTCTGTGGATCACAGTGGCAGTGTCCGGTTTGTGATCTTTAGTTCACAGGTTTGAGACCTGTTGTAAGTAGTTATTTTTGAACGGCGTCCCTACATATTGTCAATCCACATCGTTTCTGTTGGCGATTTAGTGATTTCTGGTGACACACTTGACAAAATTAAATGAACTCAGCCATAGTATTCCTCCAGTAGAATTTCACTTTATCTGCATTAACCTACCAACACACACAAGTTGAGTCCACCAAACACTAGCGTCTGCGTTGTATCGTTCAGTAAACATGTCTGTACCTGAAAAAAATTCGGCACGCATTGCTTTTGATTTAATCAGAAGAAAAAGGGAAAGTCATCGTTTGCTAGTAGAAACAAATGGTGAACACGCTCCGTCGATTATAACAGGTGAGACATGGTTTCGACAATTTAAATGTGGTGATTTCAACGTGAAAGGCAGTGTGCGCTCTGGAATCAAACTCAACAGCTATTGGCACAAACACTAAATGTGTCACAAGAAACAATGAGCAGATGTTTTGTGAGCAATCGGAAAGTTCAATATACTGGGTAAATGGGTCCCAGACGATTTGAATGAAGGGCAAATGGAAAATCGCAGTCACTTGAGAAATGCTGCTTCAACGCCACGAAAAAAAAAATACATTTCTGAACCGAATTGTGACGGATGACAAAAAATAGACTTATTTTGAAAACCCGAAGTGGAGAAAATCGTGGCTGTCGCCTGGCGAAGCCGGTTCTTCAGCACCAAGGCCAAATCGCTTCGGCAAGAAGACCATGTTTTGTGTCTGGTGGGGCCAGAGCGGTATTGTGTATTATGAAGTCTTGAAGCCCGGCGATACCGTTATTGCAAAACGCTATCGCCAACAAATGATAATTAAAATCACACATTGATCTAAAGACGACCGGAATGGACCAGAAGACATGGCAAAGTGATTTTGTTACACAACAGTGCTCTGCCTCAAACAACAAAACCAGTGAAAGACACCTTGAAATCGCTCAGTGGGACATCCTACCACACCCGCCGTACTGCCCCGACCTGGCGTCTTGTATCACCTCTTCGCATCAATGGGGCACGCGCTCGCAGGGCAGCACTTCAGAAGTTGGAAAATGGCTCCAAGAATGGTTTGCTGCAAAAGACAAGCCGTTTTACTGGCATGGTATTCATAACTTACCTGAAAAATGGCCGAAGTGTGTAAAAGACGATGGCCAATATTTTGAATAAACAGGAAATGATATGTTTTTGAAAATTACGTGTTTTCTTACCACGAAAACCGGCAAAAACTTATGCATACACCTGGTACTCTCATAAACATGTGCAGACATCTGTACCCTTTATTTACAATCCAGTTAATTAACGTCTTTCCTTATATTAACACCTAGATACTTACAGTGATTCCCATATCCAAGGACATTCCATGAATCATTAGTGAACAAGGGATGTGTGGATGTGAGAATCTGTCGAATAACAGATACAGAAAAACCTTTGTTACTTGAAGGGAAACTATGTGTCGCACTATGGCGTGTGAAATATTTTAATAATTTGTAGGTGGCCTTTTTATTCTATAAGGTAATGAATTTGAATATTGAGGTTTTATAGAATTATTGTAATATTTCAGATGTCATACAGAAAATTCGGACTTGTACAATCAGTTTCTCATCCATTTTGTCAGCATAACTCAATAGACGATGCAGAGAAAAAAAACATTTTCCGAATCGTTGCTGAAATCTGGTGGGACAAATCAATCCGAGGTAATGCAGCGAGGTATCTCCACGAAGCTGCGTAAATCGCACACCGCGCAAATTATAAACCTACCTTCCTTAGTCCCTGTAGTTTGGATAATTAAGTATATGGTTCTACGCATTTCGTGCCTCACATTCGTAGAGTCCTAGAAACAGAGCCGTCATTTACGATTCACTATTCAAGACGCTGTTGGGCACATGAAACAAGGATCAAGGAGCAAATAAGTAGAATCTACACGGCATTGACGCTGAGAAAAATAAAGAAGAAAATAATAAGACATGATTGTTAAACTATAACACCACAGCGATTTACATCACTCGGTAATAAGCAGGAGACCGCGCACAAAATTATACCTAACTACATTACTTACCCAAACCGAAAAACACGAGTGTATTTAAACCAACGTGAGTTATCAAACCGTTGAACATGAAATATCCGATTTGATAGTTTAATTTCTAATAACGGGAACTCGGTGACAACGAACTTTCATTAAGCAAAATAGACCCAGTGATGGCAATGCACTTCTCCCAACGAGATACAAGTACAAATCATTACTAAGCCCGATTGATTGGACATCCAAAATTCCTGGAAGACGTTCTCCAATAAGTAATAAGTTAAATTATAATTACTTTACAGAACGCTAGTCTTAAGAAAATCACTGACCTTTCCTTTTTCGCGTGGAGCTGTAACAATACAAAATTTTACAATGTTAATATATTACATCATTTTGTGTGGGTTTTTAGCATGGAAATCTAATTAGCTATTATCAGTAAATGATACTGAGAACTTTTGAAATTATCTGTTCACGTATTATCTATTGTAGTTAACGACTTGAAGCATTTCCCGTAATTTGGCATTTACTTGGAAAACAATTAGTTCTTAAAATTCTCATCGCTAAGCCTCGACGTCTTTGGCGGAAAATACACTTTTGCATTTAAAGAAAAGACGCCCTAGAGGGGTACTTGAAGGAATACCTGGGCTTAAATTTAAGTACATCGTTGGAGGTAAGCATGATGTCTTTGGAAGTACTGGAGTGGTTAGAGAGTATCTCATCCAGACTCGTGAAGCTACAGGTATCAGAACAGGCAAAGTCACCAATTTCCCCAATTTCCCCGTTCCTATTTCCCTACGAGGTAGGCAATATCAATTACTAGAAAGTAACGATTAAGCCTACTCTAATGTAACAAATAAAAATTTTTTTCAAGAATTAAATTACAAGTAAAAATTACTTTCTCTGAAAAGTTACGATTATAAATAAAATTACTGAGAATATAATCGTTCAAAATGAATCGATTACCTTCACTCAATTACTTCCCAATTCTCATTGGAATGTAACACTCCACTTCACCAGCGAATAATCAAAGTTGTCAACATATTTCAGAACAGTTCTGCTTCCGTTTTAACTCTCAAGAACTTCTGAAATGAAACAATTCTTCGTCTCAACCACAAGTTAAAAGTGTGAAGTTTTACTGGAAAATTGTTTGCCAAAACCGTCACGAAACAGGAAGGAATCAGGTTCAAATCCCAGGAACATCCACTTCATTTAAAATACGATCTGCTTAGTAAAGAATATATTTGAGATGAACTACCTTTGAACCCTATTTCAAACGTTGTAAAGTCCTTCTTCCTGCGTGAAATACAATTTAAATACTTCAAAGATTTTTCTGTTTATGTTCTTTAATGCAGACAATTATTTTTAATGATTACCTTTGTTAATTACTCCGCTAATTATTACCGAGATGTTCCAAATAAAAGTGAGAATCATTCTGACAATAATGAAACTTCGAACGACCGTATAAAGATCCCTCTCTTTCTCTCTCTTTAGACCAGAAACTCATTTAAATCCTCAATTCGTTAAGTTTGAGAGGAAGCTATTCTAACCGGCTTCATTAATTTCTTGAATACAAGTGCAGGAATGTTAAGAAGTCCCATAAAATGTAAATAGCTCAGCAATTAAGAATGAAGCAAAATAATCAAGTGTCGCTGTGCCAAAGGATTAATTTTAAGGCTGATACTCTTCTTTGCCATTACCAATGGCGAAGTACACAGCTAAAAGATGAATTACGATTAAAGGACTTTTTCTCTTCCTAGTCGTACATTTTATACTTAAAATTAGGATTGACGTAAACATTTCAAATGTGTTCATACCTATGGGTGGGGGAGGCAAACGAATAATACACCCACGGTATCACCTGACTGTCGTAAGAGGCGACTAAATGGGGCGACGAAGGGGTGATGAAATTAGAACCATGAGACTACTTGTAATTAATACCATTACGTGAGAAATACCATGGGTCGACGTCACTTGCGATCAGTAGCACCATGTGAGGAACACCATGCGGCTATGTTACCTAGGAACAGTACCATTATGTGCGGCACACCACGAATCTAGGCGTTGCCAGCGTGTGCATTCCACCGCGGCGGAGGAGCGGGCGCCCGGTTGAATAGACTAGCGTGTAACGACAGTAGGTGCCGAGTTGTGCGCCCGAATGAGTAGGTTCCACTGTGTTCAGAATGGGTCGGTGTTATTTACGAGTAGCAAGACTATATGGGTGTACGTTGCCTGTGATTACTGCCACTGTGTGAGGAATACCATCGGTCTGCATTACCTGAGAGTTGTACCCTTATGTGCGGGACTCCATGGGTCAGTGTTGCCTGTGGATGGCGCCATAATGTGTGATACACCGTGGGTCTACATTGCCTATGATTTGTACCACTATGTGAGCAACACCATGAGTCTAAATGACCTGTGATTTGTATCTCTGTGTGAGGTACACCATGGATATAGCCGGCGCCCGTGTTTAGTCCCACAATGTGAGGAACACCGTGGGTCTGTATTACCTGTTAGTGGTGCCATTATATGTGACATAGCTTGGGTCTACATTACCTATGATTAGTACCATCATGCAAGGCCACGAGTTTTGTGTTACCTGTGATTAGTACCACTATAGGAGGAACACCACGGTTCTGTTTTACCAGTGATTAGTACCATTATGAGGGGCCAGTTACCTGCATTTTGGACTCCTTTTGATAATAAGCATCACCCTAGTAAATACAGTAAGGCATTGTGAATTGGATCCACTGATTGTTTTGGTTCTAGTCAGTGGATACATGTTGAAGGTTTCATTTTCATTTCGTTGTACCCCGTATATTAGGGGCCGATGACCTAGCTGTTAGGCCCCTTTCAACAAAAAATCATCATCATTATCATCATCGAATGTGTTCTTTGGCATAATTCTGTTCCACATTGCTTGCACATGTAGTACTGTATATTCAAAGTTTAATAAAAACTGGAACATCAAATGTGTGTTGAATGTTGAGTACTTGGTCCGAAGGCTAGTTGGATGCCCGCCGAGCTCCATAGCTGCAGTCGCTTAAGTGCGGCCAGTATCCAGTATTCGGGAGATAGTAGGTTCGAACCCCACTGTCGGCAGCCCTGAAGATGGTTTTCCGTGGTTTCCCATTTTCACACCAGGCACATGCTGGGGCTGTACCTTAATTAAGGCCACGGCCGCTTTCTTCCCACTCCTAGCCCTTCCCTGCCCCATCGTCGCCATAAGACCTATCTGTGTCGGAGCGACGTAAAGCAACTAGCAAAAAAAAAAAAGTTGGATGCCCAACAGCAATGCCGAAAGCTGACACGGGTGGCCTAGGCGTCAAATAGAAGGGAAATGAAGAGCGAAGTAGTCAGCCGTTGCATTCCTCATCGAACCAGAAGTTGCTACTACATATCAGTCTGCCACGCCCACTGAAATATAGATACCAGCCGGCCCTGTAACTCATAATAGGGGCTGGATGTACAATGGAATAGATTTATTAACACTAGGGAGTGGAATATTTGGAAGTTCCTTAGCTGTACTACATGGGGTGCTGACCGCACGATGCTCCTACGATTTTACAGGGCACATATCTTATCCAGGTTGGACTACGGCAGTGCAGCATATGGATCAGGAAGGCAAAGCGTCCTTGCGAAACTGAATACCATCCACCACAGGGGTGTTAGGGTGGCAACTGGAGCTTTTAGTACAAGCCTCATTGCTAGCCTGCTCGCTGAATCTGGTGTGCCGCGTTTACACCTGGGGCGCCAGCAAATGCTTCTGTCCTATGCTGCAAATTTACGTATCCTTGCGTATTCCACAATGGAAACTGTCGACTGTACGTCGAGCAACGCAGCCGGTTGGAATACGCTTGGATAGTAGTCGCAGATTGTGTGATGTGCCTTCTGTTCCCTGCCTTGTCAGACAACCAAGTGGGGTACCTGCGTGGTTAATACGACGATGTGAAATATTCCTGGATCTGTACACTGGCCCGAAGGAAAACACGGACACTTCGATTTATCGGAGGCTCTTCCTGTCCGTTGTTGGCCGGTATCCAGGTTCAGTCGACGTTCACACGGATGGTTTGAAGACAGAAACGAAAGTGGACTGTGCGTTCGTTGTCGATAACGATAGGTTTCCTTTTGCTCTCCCGGAAACCTGTAGTGTGTATACAGCAGAGCTCTTGCTATCTGCGAAGTCCTGTGGTACGCACTGCCCGATGAACGCCGACGCTTTCGAGTGTGTACCGACTCCTTGAGCTCGCTACAGTCTGTTCATACCTGTTTTCCTCGGCACTCTCTGGTGCAGCGGATCCAGGACCTACTGGCCGGGTATTCAGATGCCGGCACCAGAATCACGTTTATGCGGCTCCTAAGTCACACGGGTGTAGAGGGAAACGAGTTAGCAGATAAGGCTGTCAAGGAGGCAGTTAAATTTCCCCGTTGCCTTACAAGGTTCCAGCAAGTGATATTCGCTCTCAGCTGAGACTTTTGATTATATCCTATTGGGAGATGGAGTGGAAGGCCACTCCATTCTCAAATAAGCTGAGAGCGATAAAAAGTACAACGACGGTATGGAGGACTTCCCTTCGGGCTTCTCGGAGGGAAGCAGTGGTATTATGTCCTCTTCGGATAGGCCACGGTATAATAACGCACTCCTATTTACTGAAAGGAGAACCCCCTCCACTGTGAATTTGCGGCGATCACCTTACCGTGGTACACATCCTTGCGGAGTGCGTGGACTGGTCGATCTGCGCCGTAGTCTAAAACTTCCGAGTACCATCTCCCTCATCCTGCGAGATGACGCGCAGTCAGCAGACCTCGTCATCCGTTTTATGAGGGATAGAGGTCTTTTCTATCGTGTGTAATATTGTCCTTTGTATTAGTGTAATTCTGTTAACCGCGTTTTTATCCCACTGACACTATTTCAGTTCGTTTTTGCGTATTGAAATGTGTTATTTTAACTTCTAACTTGAGTTATATGTATGTACTTCCAGAAAATGCCTTATTCTATTGTCACCTGTATTTTTGTGTAATTTTATTAGAAGATAAGACATTGCGAATTAGATCCAATGATTGTTTTAATCACCATTTGTTTTAACCTCTTGTCAGTGGATACGTTTAAAAAATTTATAATCTCATGTCGTCCACCTTGTACCATTACGGGCCGATGACCTTAGATGTTAGGCCCTTTTAAACAACAAAAATCATCATCATCAGAGTTATTAACATCGCTCATACTTCACTTATATTTGGTCAAAGCCGAGCTTGTGAATGAGACAGATCGATGGAAGTAACAGATTTTTTCTAGCCCATACCATAAAACCTTTCTTGATAATATTCCTTGTAAAACGACTAATGCAAGTGTAAGTCAGGTAATCAATACATTCATTCTCTCCCTATATTGATTAGTACAAAGTGACTTCAAGGAGAAGCAAAATATATGATATTAATAATGGCTTATTGCCTCCGAAGAGGCCTGGTGCAGGTCTTTTTCTAGTAGACGGCCTATTAGGCGACCTGCATGCCTGTGAAGATGAGGGCCCTACCTAGGATGATTTCTAATGTTGAATACGCCACACACACCCAGCCCCCGAGCCATTGGAATTAACTAGTTAAGGTTAAAATCCTCGACCCGGCCGGGAATAGAACCCTAGGCCCTCTGAACTGAAGGCCAGTACGCTGAACATTTAGCCAATGTGCCGGACAATACATGATAGACAACTCAAAACAAATGCAATTCTAATTCTCTAGGCTTCTTTCCGTAAGCAAGGTTCTTTTGCTTTGGACTCTAATATTGTAGTAAGTTTTTACGACTTCCTTGAATAACTTCGTCATTCATCGCGCTGCCTGCTCGTATCTTCCCGCTTTACTTTTCCTTGCAATTGGTTTTACGTCGCTCCGACTCAAACAAGTTTTATGGTGACAATAAGACAGAGCCAGGGCTGGGGAGGAAGAAATCGTGGCTTTAATTAAATTAGAGCCCCAACATTTCACTCGTGTGAAAATGAGAAACAACGGAAAACCATCTTCACAGCTTCCGACATTGGGGTTTGAAACCAGCATCTCACGAGTACAATATAACTGCTACGTAACTGAAACCACAAAGTCAGCTCGTTCGGTGCTTGTGCGGTTTGAAATAGGGTAATAATAATAATAATAATAATAATAATAATAATAATAATAATAATAATAATAATAATTCTGCTACCGTGTAGTAGACATTCACACCTGATGCCGTTTAGGATGTCTGCGTTTCGTTTTCTACGTTAATTTTACTCTATCAAGGAAACTAGAAATCTGTTGGGTGACATATGCGTGAATTTTATTTAACGTAAACGGACAAAGACCAAATGTATCACCAAGATATTTCACATGCGAACATCATACGAAAGGAAGTGTTAAATGGAATATTACTCGCTCTTCGAAACTCCGACTATCTTGGCTAGGTTTGATTTTGACATCCAGAGGTCGCTATTCTATTACTAATCCGGGTCGAATGGCTCAGACGATGGAGCCCTGGGCTTTGGAGTCGATGATATTGGGTTGGATTCTGGCACAGTCCTGTGGAATATCCCAGCCTCACATCGGTAGATTTACCGACAGTTGAAAGAACTCCTTTATGGCAAAATGGCGGCACCTCGGCGTCAACCGAAAAGTAGCTAGTTAGTGGAGCCACTCAAACCTGGCCACAGTATAATAGTAAAACAAATTCTTAGATAAGTAACTTACAGTACGGGAAATTAGTTTAACAGTAATATACAACAGGTGATCGACTCGTTGGCTGAATGGTCAGCGTACTACCTTCGGTTCAGAGGGCTCCGGGTTCGATTCCCGGGGATTTTAATCGCTTCTGATTAATTCCGTTGGCTCGCGGACCAGGTGTTTGTGTATGTCGCAACACTCTCCTCTTCATATCCTCTTTTTGCTAGTGGCTTTACGCCGCACCGACAAAGATAGGTCTTATGGCGACGATGGGATAGGAAAGGTCTACGAGGTGGAACGAAGTGGCCGTGGCCTTAATTAAGGTACAGCCCCAGCATTTACCTGGTGTGAAAATGGGAAACCACGGAAAACCATCTTCACGGCTGCCGACAGTGGAATTCGAACCCGCCACTTCCCGGATGCAAGCTCACAGCCGCGTGCCCCTAATCGCACGGCCAACTCGCCCGGTCCTCTTCATATTCAGATAATACACAACACTACCAACCACCACAGGAACACGCAATAGTGATTACATCCTTCCATATAGGGTTGGCTTCAGGAAGGGCATCCGGCCGTAAAACGGCCGAATTCACATGTGTGACACATTCCGCACCTGCGACCCCACAGTTGTGGGAAATGCGGTAGAAAAATAAGAAGAAGAATCTACAACAGGCCCATACTAGATGTGTTCCCAGTTTGATTGAATCGTCCTAATAATAATCATAATAGTAGGCCTAGTTATAATTTTACGTCCCACTAACTACTTTTGCAGTTTCTGGGAAGACCGCGGTGCGAGAAATTTTCCCTGCGGAAGTTATTTAACATGAAAGTGAACCTACTGACACGAGACCTTGAGCACCACCGGAATGATCCTGGATCCGGCAGCCCTGAAGATGGTTTTCCGTGGTTTCGCATTTTCACACCAGGAAAATGGTGGGGCTGTACCTTAATTAAGGCCATGGCCGCTTCCTTTTCACTCCTAGCCCTTTCCTGTTCCATCATCGCCATAAGACCTATCTTTGTCGGTGCGACTTACAGCCAATTGAAAAAAAAAAGATCCTGGATCGAACCCACTAACTTGAGTTCAGAAGGCCAGTGTTCTACCGCCTGAGCTGTTCAACTCGGCCCTTAATAAACATTTCTGTACTGTGACGTTGATCAGTCGATCATAAGAAAAGCAACTTTAGTATTGTAATTAATGTTTATAGTCATGTGGGTATACTGAGTCCTTTGGGACTACCTCGATTGGGAGGCAGGTTTGTACGGCGGCTAATTTTCTTCAATATCCGATCGGTCGCGAAATTAAAACCACAGTGAGAATCCGACGAAGGTTTGTGCAGATGTGTTGCGCAGTATCTCTAGTATGACTGTCGATCGCACCACGACACACTTGTCAGTTCTGAGAGCGCAGTGAATACGTAAACATGCCTAGGACAATAAAGTCTTCCGTCAAGTGTGAAATGCGTGCTGTCATTCGATTTCTTCACGTTGAAAGGTTCAATGCAGCCGAAAGTGATCGACGAATTAGTAGCCTAATGTGTGTGGTGAACCTTTTATAAGGGACAGCGAAGTGCGGCAATGGTGCGGGAACTTTGAAGCAGGACGTACAGACGCTCATGATGCAGGTGGTCAGGGAAGAAAGCGAGTGTCAACTGATGATCTTGTTCAGTGAATGGATTAGGCGATTCGAGAAAATTGCATTGCATCTCTCAGCATGAAGAAATCGAATGACAGCACGCATTTCACACTTAGCGGGATACTCTATTGTCCTAGGCATGTTAACGTGCTCACTGTGCTCTCAGAACTGATAAGTGCGACTTGACGTGGTGAACTGCCATACTAGAGACGCTGCGTAATACATCTGCACAACGCTTTACCGGATTCTCACTGTGGTTTTAATTTCTGCACAACGCTTTACTGGATTCTCAGTGTGGTTTTAATTTCTGCACAACGCTTTACCGGATTCTCACTGTGGTTTTAATTTCGCGACCGATCGGAGGTTGAAAAAAATTGCATTCATAAATAATAGATTACGTGCTAATAGCCTCAGGGCTTGTAGTTCTGTGGGAAATCCAAAAAACTACAATGTTATTTTTCACTTGAAAATAATATTGCACGTGGATTGTCTGTTTTGACAAACTCAGCTGCCTTGCTCAGATTCGAGGTTGGTCTGCAACAAGCTGAGGAGGTAAATAAAGAAGAGGAAGTTATCTATGAACATACTGTTAATTATTTCTGTTCCTGGGTTATCTGTGGAACGCAGAGGTGAAAGAAGGTGCTGGTGTGAATGGATCTATGTACAATATCAAAGATTAATATAAAACTTTAAAATAAAGATTATATTTCTTTTCAGATCTCAAACTTAACAAAATTCTTCACTAGATGAAGGAGCATGCCTTTGCTAGCAGGACGTAGTGTTTATAGTGCACTATGTCTTCTGGTATGGGCTAGAGCAATATTGTTGCTTTCATTGATCTGTCTCAGCTTTATCCTTGGCTTTGACAATATGAAAGTGACTGAGGTATGAGTGATGCTAGTAATACCATTCCTTATGCAGCCAGTCCCTGCTAAGAATGGTATTGAAAATATTGCTCATAGGGTCAGTTGGTTCATGCATTTCAGTGGGCTTGGCAGACTGATATGTAATAGCAACTTCCGACTCGGTGAGGAAAGCAACGGGAAACTACCTCACTCCGCATTTCCCTAGTACGCCTCTTCAGTGATGCCTAGGCCATTTATGACAGCTGTTGGCAGAGCTGTTGAGGATCCAACAAGCCTTTGGGCTGAGGACTAAACATACATACATAGATGAAGGAGCAAGTTATCAGGTACAATAACAACTTTGATACAAGAATAGAAAAACCCAAAAATAGGGAATTTACCAGTTTTGAGCTTCAAGCTCCAAATTTACAAGTTTACCACGTCGTAAATGTTGCATTTAATCAGATAAGGAGAGATATCTCCCAATACACCATATTCACGAGCACTTGGCGCCAACAGTAACAATTTACGGCCTTCCAAAGGCACCTCTCAAAATTACACAAATATCAGAAAAGAGCTTACATGCTCTAGAAATTCAACCAAGTAGTCTGCGCTCCCAAACTCTTATAGCCTACTCAGGGCAACTTACTGTGGCCTCTCTAGGCACAACCTACAATTTACAATCTAGTTAATACAGGGGTATCAAGTACCCGTACTACTGGCCCTTAGTGAAAAGAAAGAACAGGTTAAATTACTGCCCCAGCCCCCAAAATGTATGGAGGCGTACACTTGCGCTCCTTTAAAATCAAGTTTTAAAACCCTACTAGGGCTAGTGGCCCGATGATGCAGAGGTTAATCCCAAACTATTGAGGTGACTTTAAGGACAAGTTAATTTATAATTTAGATGAGAAAAACAGTTACAAAATCGTACTCACCTCCAGATAAATTGAAGGGGAACTCGAGAGGGTAACGCTCTCTCTATCGCCGATTTACAATTTAAGACTTTATGAAGTTTTACATTAAAAGACGAAGTTTACATTTTGGAAAACAGATGGTTACATAGTTGAAGATTAGAACCTTCTCCTCGGGTGAGTTTGCGGAGATAGCTACAGAGATAGAAAAATGGTAACCATTATCTGGGCTGATGTTTTGCCTGCCGAAGAATGAGGCGCCCCGCCTCCTGCCTTAACACACACACTCAGTAATTCGATGATCAATAAGACAAGGTAACTTGGCAAAGCCGCAGCTTATATACGCGAGAAGAGGGTTCGAGAAGTCTCTGGACTAAATCCGGGCACACCCCCTCATCTTTATTGATTAAACCAAAAACCTACAAGAAGCCTGTGATTGGCTGAAAAATAATTACAGACAATTTTTTATTGGCCAGACTCCAAAGCTGGCGGGATAAGGAGGAAGTGTTGTAAACCTTGAAGTATCAAAATAAATGAAAGTTAATTCTGTTGAGAAAACCTATCAACACAAAACTTCTTTCAATCACTAATTATTCCACTTTGCACCCGAGTGCATGACCTCAGTTTTTTGTAGAGACATCTATGGAGAAAAGTTCAAACTTCTGGATGTATACCAAACCAAAACAAACACATCCAATCAGTTTAGGAGACTTTGAAGTAACATATTACTCAGTTATTCAGTAGTGACATCTTCTGATCAATGTCGCAACTTTATGCATTAGCAGTTTCAAGTTTGTTCGATGGATAGTGTTCCTTAAGGCGATTCTTTTAAATGCGCGGGGTTGAGGTGTACCTCCCGGTACAATTTCAAAGGCAGTTGTAAGTTCAAATGCGTTGATGTAATAGGTATACTGATAGGAGCCCGATGTGCTATACCTAGCTTTTTAGGAATTTCGGAAAAATATCACATTTCAACTTTTGTACGAGATGACATAGTAACCATAGTACTAAAGAAGAGTTGTCAAATTCTGAATCACCATCTTAACCAACACCTCTAGATACTGGTTGAAATTTATATCATATTTTTCGTATTGTAATTATAATTGTAATATTAATCATTATTGTCATGCGGGTATGCTGAATCCTTTGAAGCTACCTCCATTGGGGGCAGGTTTGTAAATAAAACGTTCCAGTCAGCTATCACTGTCCCTAAAACTATTGCTAAATGCTAAAGTCACAGAGAATGTGATTCTAGTAAAAAAATAAATCTATGTGCAAAGCGTTCTGCTCCATGTGCCTAAGAAACCACTAAACCTGTATCCAGAACGTCCACAGCTAAAGAGATATCGTTACGAGGTAATGGAATGTTGGAATGTACTGTTTTAAATCCACCAAACGGAGACTTTGAAATTTTAATGGACTATCGTATCGAACATGTATAATCCTATCAATTTACCAAATTAAAGCGGATTTATCCTGAATAGGTCAACGGTAACTAACGTCATTAAATTTATGTAACTTGTGTGCATATAGCTACACCACAAAAGTTCAATTAATGTTATATTTATATATGCATATGTATTAAATTTTCATGCGGTGTTTAATGAAGCAAATCACGATGTAATAATAAACCACACGCATGTGTGCTGCTTGTGTATCGGTACTCTGCGGATTACCTAAGGAAACGGCAATGAGTGATATGATAAGCAATGCTGTTCTCTGTTAAATCTGACAAGAACTGGAGATCTGTGGACCATAAGACTTTTCAATCGTACTCATTACATTTTTCAGTTCTTTTTTTTTTCTTTTCTAGTTGCTTTACGTTGCACCAACTGAGATTTTATGGCGACGTTGGGACAGGAAAGGCCCAGGAATGGGAAGGAAGCGGCCGTGGCCTTAATTAAGGTACAGCCCCAGCATTTGCCTGGTGTGAAAATGGGAAACCACGGAAAACCATCTTCAGGGCTGCCGACAGTGGGATTCTAACCCACTATCTCCCGGATGCGAGCTCACACCTGCGCGCTCCTAACCGCACGGCCAACTCGCCCGGTCGGTTCGGTTTGGCCTACAAGGGACCACGGGGCTGATCTTAACTGTTAGCTATGGTCTTCTGCTTTTTCTTGGCACAATACGCGTTCATTTTCTGGCTGTGTGTCTGCTTCCTTCCATCCGTCCACTCAGGTATGGTGGTCCCTGTACTCTTTTTGATTGTGAGGGGCAGTGGGAAGTCTCCCTGTAGGATGGCCTGCCGGTACTGAGATCGGTTCTCTGTGGTCTCTAATGGGATCTGCTACTTGTCACTGTGAGGATTCTGTTGGTGAATCTGCAGGGCTTCAAGCGGGTCATGTGCCCGTAGAAGTTCAGTCACCTTTTCCTCATACATGTGACTATGTCTTCCTGATGTTCCTAGAGCTCGTTTTTGTGCCTGATCCTGTAGGTGCCATCCTCCTCTCCTGTAGGTACTAGTATTCTCATGATATTCCTCTCTTTAAGTTCTTGTTTCCTGAGTGGGCCCTTTCAATTCATCAAGAAGCACTCAGAGGCGTAGAGTACAGAGGGTCTTACGACTGAGTTGTAGTGCTTCGCTTTAGGTTATTGGAAAGGTACTTGGAGGTGTAGATGATTTTATAGAAATTATATACCCCCTCTAACTTGGTGCACGTGGTGTCTATGGCCAAGTTTGCTGTCGCTTGCTGAGATCCATTCTCCTAAGTACATGAATGCAATAACTTTACTTAATGGTGTCGTTTCCTAGTGGGTTTGTAGAAGGAGTTTATTTTATCTTAGTGATAAACTCCGTGACCCTCAAGCCAGTTTTTGCTGAAATACTGTAGAGGCTCTGTAGTTGGTGAGTAACCTCCTCCATACTGTTGGCCAGTAGGATGAGATCATCAGCAAAGGTTAGACAGGGTGCACTGAGGTTGTTTTTCTTGTACCCAAGCTTTAGTCCTGCTTCGGATGACAATGTGGCTGCCCATTCCCTGATGATCTTCTCCAGTTTCGTACTATGCTTGTGGTATGATATCATGTTTATGACAACTGAATAATAATATATAATTCAGATAGTATCGAAGGTCAAAATTATCTTGATGAACCGAGTAAATTCAATTTGGAAAACAACCTAACAAGTTATGAATTATATAGTTGGTTCCGTTTTGACATTAACAATGTTCAAAACTGAATTCTCTAAAATGTATTATTATTAAGTTCAGAACTGTTCAATAATTAAATAGTCATGCCTAACTTAAACATTGTTGAATAATAGGTATTAGGTATTGAATTGGTGGTATCTTCATAATAAATTATTTTTCAGATTTGATGTTTGAAAGCAACCTAAACCATGGAGATCCCTGGAGGAATGAAAGTAAAGACTTCCACTGTTCAAAAGCTTGATACTAAGCGAGAAAGAGTGGTAAGCTCTGTGCCTCATCACATATATCCTTTGGAAATTTCTAGCGTAATCTGAATGAACCGTAGAGCTATTAGCCTCTCCACATAAGCCCACCGGACGAAAAATGAGTCACCCTAGTCCGCACGCACAGATGGATCGTTAAGCGTCTGCATAAGGCAGTAGCGATCAGTGAGACATTGATGTTTTAAGCGGACAGTGTACGTTAGCATGCGTAATATGTAAGGATGTGACAGAGTCGCAAAAAGGGGCAATTGTGTTTGGCCGTGCCCAAGGCCGTACGATGTGTGAAGTTGCTGGATTTGGTGGCGTATCGCAGCGGACTGTTCAACATGTCTACAAGCAGTGGTGTACTACACTACAGCATTGTAGTCGGAAAAAGATCCTGACCGAAAGGGATCAGAGACGCGTTTCACTGCTTCTAAATCAAAATCGCTTCCAAATCCGACAGGAATTGCTGCAGTCAGTGAATGAAGGTCCATCCCAACCTGTTAGCGAGAGAACATTGCGACGGGAACTGTATGCAATGGACATTTGGATTAGGTCACTTCGCAAGAGGCCATCGCTCACACAGGCACATAAAGATGCGCGTCTTCAATGGGATAGAACTCATCGAACGTGGACGGTAGCTGACTGGCGGAATGCAGTGTGGTCTGATGATTCACGTTTCTGCCTGTATTCTAATGACGCACGTCGTCGAGTGCACCGAAGGCCAAATGCAATTCATCCTGGATGTAAAGGTCAGTTTCAAACCGGAGGTGGATTTGTGAAGTTTTGGGGGTGTTTTCCGTAGCACGGATTGGCGCGCTCACTGAGGTGACCACTGTATCTTCATTTAAACATTCTGTATGACCAGGTGTTGCCTTTCAGTCAACATGTATATGATGAGCATGCTATTGATTCCTCAATATTTCAAGATGACAACAGTAAGGTTCATCGGGCTGGACGCATACGTGACTAGTTTTATGAACAATCCCCCACCCTATTACATCTTGACTGGACTGCAAAATCACTTTACTTGAACGCCATTGAAAATCTATGGGACATGTTCGAACAGGGAGTAAAACGCCGACATCATCATCCACGCAATTTCGTGGAATTGGGAGATCAAATCCTCAGCGAGTCGTTTAACCTGCATGGGACGAACCGGAACAACCTTGTGGACTCACTTCCTAACCGAATCCAGGCGGTTATCAAGTCCAGAGGCGGAGTTACACCGTACTAAATGATACTTGCAATGATTTCTCCAGGGGTGACTAATTTTGGTCCGGTGAGCTTATTTTGACTTCCTGACGAGTAATTAGAATGTCTTTTACTGCCCCGGCTAAGCAAAAAAAAAAAAAACAACACATGAAAATATACGTGGCACATATAGCCTATTTAATAAACATGGCCTACGAAGATAATATATGTCGTTCGAAATATGAAAGTGCCACGTGGTTAGCGTTATTGCATCCTCAGCCACATGACAGGATTTCGTGACCAGGTGCGCTGCCTCCGCAAATCCTCTGCTGGGCTCATAAGGCTGAATATTCTCCGTTTCAGCTCAAAGTCTAGAATTCTTGGACTGACTTTGAATCGAATCAGGGGTCATCGGGTAGTACCATCGGCCAAGTCCAAAACCAACCTAGTATACTAATAAAATCCCTAGGCGTCCACAAAGTGTCGCAACCGTAGTTATTCTTCGCCAGTTCTCTTGTCCCCTACAAAGTTTTGTTTACAGTTGCAAGTTGTCTATCTATAGATCATCACCATGTCATCTGTGGTCTACCTTGTCTCCCCTCTCCTTATCGATTCTGCTCCAGAGTTTGCTACAGTAGGTACACCTAAGTTGGGAACAGTATTGATCAGGCGTATACATTCTTCAACAAGGGCACTCGGTACAGTACTCTACAGGTGAGTAGACTGGCTTCGAAATATTCACAGGTTACATATTATCTAGCATCCTCTAGTTCACCAAAGAAACTTCTGCGTTGACTGATGGAAAGATTTTCCCCTCTGATTGACAGCGCAAGGTCATACATATTTCATTTAAGAAATGTGTCCTGTAACACGACTGAATTGTTACATGTGAGACATTCAAATGTCCCTCCTATTTTGTATATATCTGTTCAAAGTACCTTCTGACACGATTTAATCATGGTGGTGGTGGTGGTGGTGGTGGTGGTGGTGGTGGTGGTTATTTTAAGGGGAACTTGGTAACAATATTCATAATATTGCTCGTTGTGTCTGTGTCATGACTAACTGCGAGGTTTCAGTGCCTTAGTCATGACCAACTGGGAGGTCTCGATGCCTTATCTTAAGCGTTTGAGTGGTTTTGGAGACCATGGAGTAATAATAATAATAATAATAATAATGTTATTTGCTTTACATATCACTAACTTCTTTTACGATTTTTGGAGACACCGAGATGCCGGAATTTAGTCCCGCAGCAGTTCTTTTTCGTGCCAGTAAATCTACCGACACGAGGCTGACGTATCTGAGCACCTTCAAATACCACCGGTCTGAGTCGGGATCGAACCTGCCAAGTTGGCGTCAGAAGGCCAGTGCCTCAACCGTCTGGCCCACTCAGCCCGGGGACCATGGAATCATACAAGTGCATTTTCTCGGAAGTACTGTACATGACCGATGGAAACACAGACTGATAAGTGATATGACGAAATAATTAATCTGATGGTAATATACTTCATATGTACTATTTATACTGAAAATGTACAGATTTTCTACTTGAAAACTATCCAAAAAATACCTAGTTCGAAATAGAAATGGAACAGACACACACATGCCAAATATATCTCAAGATATTTAAAAACGATACATAGTGCGCACTTCAAGGTTTAAAAACATAGAAGTGTATGTAGCGGTATGGGCCAGATCGCCTGACACTCAAAAAGCAAGGTCCAATATAGAAATGAGTGCTTACATTGGTAACTGATACGCAGGCTAACGCTGTTACTTTCACATATGAAGCCCAGTTGACCATTTCAAACCCAATGATCCCATATGACGTTTTTATCTTCAGTACTCTTTTCAGTTCTCGACAGTGCTGTGTGACGACCAAGCAACTATTGTTTCCAGGGTTTTCATTATGTATTTCTTTATGAGAAAATGTTTCTATCTTCTCATATTTAATAATAATAATAATAATAATAATAATAATAATAATAATAATAATAATAATAATAATAATAATAATAATAATAATAATAATAATAATAATAATAATAATAATAATAATAGCCGAGCTGAGTGGCTCAGACAGTTGAGGCACTGGCCTTCTCAACCCAACCTAACAGGTTCGACCCTAGGTCAGTCCGGTGGTATTTGAAGGTGCTCAAATACGTCAGCCTCATGTCTGTAAATTTGCTGGCACGTAAAAGAACTCCAGGAGGACTAAATTCCGGCACCACGGCATCTCTGAAAACCATAAAAGTATTTAGTGAGACGTAAAGCAAATAGCATAAATGAATTTAATTTTAACAATCATTTCTCACATTTCCTAAGATTCATAGCATACGAAAGGGAATATTAATAAATATCATTAACATTAACAATGATTAGAACATGGTCCTGTGCTTTGGTGAAATGATCAGGGTATTGGCCTTCGGATCAGACAGTCCCGGGTTTGATTCCCGGCCGAACCGGGGATTTTCGTCTCGTCTGGTTAATTCCTCCAGCTCGTGCGCTGGGTGTTTGTGTTCTTATTGCACATTTTCAAATGCATACAACACATCACATGAAAATCCTCCACAGAAACATGCAATTGAGATTACAACCCTCCATACACTGTAAGGTTGGCGTCAGGAATGTCATCGGCAGTAGAACTAGACTAAATTCATTCAAAGTGCCGACCCTAGGTAATTGGGCAAAGGCCAGGAAGAAAATAATGATTAGGAATTGTCACTCGATAAAAAAATATTACTACACAACTTGTAACAACTTACACTTCCCTCGACCTCGGATGTATCGATCTTATGGCCGATATTGCACTATTGACGCTATATATAATTTCTTGTTACGACGAAACATTAATGAATTGTACAGGGTTAATTTCTGTAAGGTCACACATCGTCTGTAAAGGAAAGAGAATTAATATCCTACTTCCACGAATTTGGTGTCAACAGTGTAGTAATACATCGATTTCGGAGACGTCTTCCCCTTTTTTTACTTCACGTAGAGTATTTTCATAATAAGTATTGCTTGCTGGGAAGGTGCTATTGTTTTGTTTGATGGCACCCGACGGACGCATAAAAGGACTACATTTTATCTCCTAGCTGTTGCCGGTTTTATGAGCAAACTTTGGTCCTGAAGAGCGATGCTCTCTCTGTGTTAGCCACTAGAGGCTATTCCTTCCCTACGTTATGTGTTACTATGCTCGAAAATGACTGTGTGAATGTTTTGCCACAGTTATAACCTCTTCACCTCGTCGAGGAATTTACAGAAAATGTCCTAGAGATGTACATTCTCGTGGTTAATGTGCTAGTTATGGGAGTTTTACCTCGTATCTGTAAACTCATTGCCCTAACAGTGACCTCCTTCCTTTAAGTACCGGTATATAGAACACCATAAATCTCATATCTGTATTTTAATGTTATAAAATGCTCCGAGCTGACAAGGGGATGGACTGAATTCAATCAAATTTAGATGAACGATCAATTAACATATCCAAAATTTAATTGTGAAAGTGATTTTGCCAAAAACAGCGGTATATTACTTCATGCTCTAAATGCTAATTAATCCTCGTCGCTGCAACAACAGAGTTCTGTTTGAGCAGATAACTTTAGCTCTAAATAACAGCCGCAGATTATTCTGGGGCCAAAATTGTGAATAGAACTCTCTTGGTTGTTCCCTTCCCATCCTGCTGAGAATAACTTTTCCTTCGAAGTTGTTGAAAAGAAGTCATCTTGTCAAAAAATGTGACGCGCGCATTTTTTGCCTTCCTTCTTTCCTTCATTGTCGTTAATGAGGCTTCTCTTTTCATATGTTTCTTGGAGGATCTGCGTGTTACTTTTCTTGTGTGTCCAACTTGTTCGGACCTTTCTTCTGCACATCCATCTCCGTTACTTCCAATCTCATTATTTCTCATTTCTCCAGTGTCCAACTTCCACATCATTGCGTAGCTACTCCCTAGACGAATCCCTTCATAAATGCCTTCCTTGTTTTCATGTTTATGTCCTTACGGCTTAGTACATACTTTTTGGCTTCCGAAGTCTTTCTTAATCTTGAATATTCTTTTCTTCACCTCATGGATACTAATGATGTCACTGGTGACTGCGCTTCCGAGATTAAAAGAATCGGCTCACCTGCTCCTTTTCTTAATTAAAAAAACAAACCAAACCCCATGGTGTAACGGCCGCGAGGGACCTTCGCCTACCAAGCGACCGATGCTCACCCCATGGCTTACAGATTACGAGGTGTCGTGTGGTCAGCACGACGGATCCTCTCGGCCGTTATTCTTGGCTTTCTAGACCGGGGCCGCTACCTCGTCGTCAGATAGCTCCTCAATTGTAATCACGTAGGCTGAGTGGACCTCGAACCAGCCCTCAGTTGCACGTAAATATCCCTGTCCTGGCCGGAAATCGAACCTGGGGCCTCCGGGTAAGAGGCAGACACGCTACCCCTGCACCGCGGGGCCGACATTTTTCTTAATTACCGATCTTAATTTCAGCCTCTTTGTATTCTTAGTGTAAATTTTGAGGTTCTACTGAGAGAGGACATCTCAGAATACTGTTAGCTTGAGAGGAGACATCAGAATCAAACACAAACATACCGTTGGTTTAGCGTGACCCTGTCAGCTCAGAGGTCTGTATTCAAACCTCTCCTCTGGCGAAGTTTTATTCTTCGGCTGGTGCTCTCATGCCTGTCTTAAACCACGTACAGGTTTAGCGACAACGCCTCGCAAAGCGCATTTGAATTCGCCTGCGAAGTGATCTGATTTATAGCAGATTATAAAATGATAAAAGTGGAAGATATCGATTTTTCTTTCAAATTCTTTATCAGCATGAACAACCCTCTAATAGTCAGACTCGTTGGCTGAATGGTTAGCAAACTGGCCTTCGGTTTAGAGTGTACCGCGTTCGATTCCCGGCCGGGTCGTTGATTTAAATGGTGTATTGGTTAATTAGAATGGCTGGGTGTGTGTGTGTGTGGCGTATTCAGCATTTAGAAATCATCGTAGGTAGGTGGATAGGTGGCCTAATAGGCCGTCTACGAGAAACTCTGTATATTAAATAATGTGAAGGAGGACAGTCCTGTCTTACACACTTCTTTATTTTTGTAGTTACTTTGCTTCTGTTCATTTCAGTGAGAGTTTGCTGTTGTAGTGTTATTAACTGCTGAAGAATAGCCGGACTTATCGGCACAGTTAACTGAAGTGAAATGGCGTATGGCTTTCAGTGCCGGAACTGTCCGAGGACATGTTCGACTCGTCAGGTGCAGGTCTTTTCATTTCACGGCCTAGGTGACCTGCGCGTCGTGACGAGGATGAAATGATGAAGAAGGCGAAACATACACCCAGCTCCGTGCAAGCAAAATTAACCAATGATGATTAAAATTCCAGACCCTGCAGGGATTCGAACCCGGGACTCCTGTGACCAAAGACCAGCTCGGTAACCATTTAGCCTTGGAGCCAGACGATGCAGTTAACTGATTATGACGTAGAATGATCTTGCACACTGTAGAATTATACCGACAGTTCTAATTCAAAGTTATAAGGGGCAGTCAAATGAAAACTGAACACCCACCATAACACTCATTCCGCAGAAAGGTGGCAACACTGTTGTTACGTATCGACACTGCCATCGCTGTGGTAGAAGAACTGCATAGTGACAACTCACAGGTGTAGGCAGTTGTTGGGTTATGTCTTTGCTGGTGCACGGACTGGTCTAGTGTGTTGGCCCAGGTGAAGAAATGGAGGCAAGCAAAGAAGAGCGTTGAACTGTGGCTGGTTTTCTGGTGCCTGAGAGTCCTGCAGTATGCAAAACTCATCGTCGCGTGTCTGCTGTGTATGGCGAACACTGCATGTCCATGACGAGTGTGCACGAATGGCATAGGAGATTCCGGGAAGGGCGCACATCACTGCCCAGGACAGGCCCATCAAGCCATTACTCCTGATGTGACAGGGTAGACTGATGACCTTTTCCTGGAAAATCGACGAATCACATTCGTAGACGTCGGTTACATTCGGACGAGGAAGTACAAGATTGGGTGCGGTTGTGGATCCGTCAGCGACCTACCTCTTTCTACAAAACTGGAATTGATCGTCTCGTCTTCCAGTAGGATAAATGTATTAACGCTTTTGGTAATTACTCTTGAATAAAAACATTCCATGGTCACGTTGTGGGCGGTGTTGGCTTTTCACTTGACTGCCACTAGGTAAGGGTTATTCTGCCCGAAGGCAGGTCCGAACCTCCGCAGAGGTGTTCCTGAGCCGGAGTTTACGTGCGGTAGGGTGGCCAGTTCCTTTCCGGTCCTCCATTCCCTTACCCCCCCCCACCAATAGCGCGTGGCAACCCATCCAACTCCTGACCACGCCCAGTGTTGCTTAACTTCGGAGATCTCACGGGATCCGGTGTTTCAACACGGCTACGGCCGTTGGCTGACTGCCACTAATATACATATATTTCGTTGTACTCAAAAGTATATTTTTTGAAACATGAACAGTATTTTACGCCTTTCGGTGTATTTCGCTAACAAGTACGCTGTACCAATGTATCAAAGTAATATCATTTTAATACTTCTGTATAGATTTTTATCGGAAGCTATGATATTATGCACTATGAAATCTTGGTCATATACACATAAACGTGCATACTGTTAATAGGCCTGTTGCCATTTCTTGATGGACGAAGTACTTTCACATCCATCTCTTGCCACAGGCCAGAGCAAAATGTAGTTCCCACCGAAGTCCAAGTCTCGTCCATGGATGTGACAATATGGAAGCTGCTGGGGTGTGGGTGGTGCTGAGTAATGACATTCGGAGAACGACCAGTGCGTTTGAGTGTTATGAAAGATGTTGCTCATAGGATAAGTTGTTCTGTAATAGTACAGTCTGGCCCAGTGAGGGTAGCTATGGCAAACTACCTCACTCCACTTCTTGCTTAGTACGCCTCATTTTAGCGCTGGCATCGTTTTTTTGGTTTTCCTGTAAGCACATAGCCTTTGGTGGTGCTATTTGTGGATCAAAACAGCCTCCGGGCTGATGACCTAACAGACGGACTGTTAATATGATATGTTTACTACCATGCTATTGATACAACAAACTATTAGCACAAGCGAGGCAACTGCTTGACTCATTCTGTCATACTGTGAAGAGCCCGCGAAACAACGGCAGGCGCGAAGTGATTTTCTGATGTCTTAACTGATCATCCAGTCAGGTTTCATTGCAGTCGGTCTGATAGCAGTACTGGCCTTCCGATCCCAGGTTGGGAGTTTCGATTTCGGCTCAGTCCAGCGGTATTTGATTTTGCTCAGATACGTTAACCTCGTGTGGGTATATTTACGGCAGGTAAATTTCCATGGGAAAAACTTCCGACATCTTGCGACCCCAAAACAGTAGGACAATGAAACTAACCTAAAAGTAACAGTCACCTCAATAAACAGCCAGCGAGCTCGATACCTGCAGTCACTTAAGTGCAGCCAATATCCAGTATTGGGGAATAGCGGTTTCAAATCCCACTGTCGACAGCCGTGATTGTGGTTTTCCATGATTTCCAATTTTCACACCAGTCAAATGCTGGGGTTGTACCTTAATTACGGCCACGGCCGCTTCCTTCCCTCTCCTAACCTTTTCCTGCCCCATCGTCGCTATAAGGCCTAAATGTGTCAGTGTGACGTAAAGCAACTTGTAAAACGCATTTTTCTCCGAAACCGATTAATTTTCCCATTTTATAATTTAATTTCGTGTGCCTGTTTCTAGCCGAGTGCAGTCCTCCGACGAGGGTGGGCGGCATCTGCCATGTGTAGGTAACTGCGTGTTATTGTGATGGAGGACAGTGTTACGTGTGGTGTGTGAGTTGCAGGGATGTTGGGGAGAGCACAAACACCCAGCCCCCGGGCCATTTGAATTAACCAATGAAGGTTAAAATCCCCGACCCGGCCGGGAATCGAACCTGGGACCCTCTGAACCGAAGGCCAGTACGCTGACCATTCAGCCAACGAGTCGGACAATTTTCCCATGAATCCTGTGTTAGTATCTCCTACCCCACATGACACCGCTGTTAGCGACCAAAAGCACTGTATTTCCTGAACTAACCTGAATGGAATGGCCGGTCATAATAGCCCCGAATACTTTGTTCATCCATGAGACAGACACGCAATAATAAATTCGACCTTTTTCATATTTGACCTACCAAATAGTACTGTACTGTGTAGAGATGAGAAGAATGCAAGTATGAGGAATGTGGCCTGCAAGCACGAACTTCCTGTTTTGCCCAGACAGATCGGCTCTTATCTGCTCTTAACTGCTACACGAAAACATTGACTCACACCTTGCAGTTTGCTGGATTGCAACTGACGAAGAGCTGTCAGTAGAAGACAATATAAAGTCGCCTGGGTAGTAGCGGAGTTGCTATGGTAACCAATGCGTCACTGGCTGTGCTAGTGAAAATCCCTTCACCCCGTGCCTCACCGAGCATGTGCATTCTTCTGATCTCCCAACAATAATTGATATTTTCTGGGTTCCCTGCAATAAATACCGTCCTCCTTCTTTATCCCCTCTTCTACGTAAACTACTCCCAACACTTAATGGGACGACGTGACTGAACAAGCCGGCAAAATGCTAAATGCTTTTGGTTGAAATAATGCTTGAATAAGGTACCTATACTGTTGTTACGCTTGTTGGCAGTTTTGTCATTGAATTCAGTTGTATTCAGTCAGTGAATGTGTAAAGTACAATGTGTGATAATTGACGGGTTGTTTCTAAAGTACAATTAAAATTATCTGTTCTATCCCGTATTGTCGTTGTTCAGTATCCATACGCGTATGCTTTGTTTTACAGTGTTAATCAGTCAGTGCACATGTATGTTACACGTAGTATATTGTAGGTTGTTATATGGCTAATAATTTGATTAAACTGACCTCTTCCTCGTTTCCAGTTTTTTTAACCTTCAGTTAACGTCCATCTTTACAAACGGCCATTTGTCTTTTTAAAGAACGAATGATGGACGCGTTAAACAAATTTCACTGTGTATGTATCTCAACGATAGCTGTTCGACCGTCCTTACGGGTGACCACATAGATCTGGAACAAACAGAAGTACTACTATCGAAAGTAAGAAAGTTCTACAACAATGAGGAATTACCGAACTAAATGAAATGTTTAAAAAAATTACACAAAAAAGTAAAATTAAAACTGAAAGATGACTAACAAAAATAGTTTATATGTAAAGGCGTTCATGAAAATCATGAGCATTCTACAATTATATTTATATCCGTAATTAACTGCGGCTGTCCGGCTCCATGGCTAAATGTTTAGCGTGGTGGCCTGGCGTTTGGCCACAGGGGTCCCGGGTTCGATTCCCGGCAGGGTCGGGAATTTTAACCTTAATTGGTTAATTTCGCTGGCACGGGGGATGGGTGTATGTGTCATCTTCATCATCATTTCATATTCATCACGACGCGCAGTTCGCCTACGGGCGTCAAATCAAAAGACCTGTATCTGGCGAGCCCGAACTTGTCCTCGGACACTCCCGGCACTAAAAGCCATACGCCATTTCATTTCATTTTAGTGCGGCTAAGACTAAGACTGGGAAGAGCACAGCCGTTACCAAGCTGACATCCTTCAAACTGTAAAGTAGATACCATAAAATTAAGAGAGAGGAACTTGAAAGAAACTTTCTGTGCATTTTCATTAATGTAATGTGAATCGATAGTAACCGTGCCCTAAAGTACGGTGCAACTCGGCATCTGTCTGGTGAGAAAATTGAAAAAATCGAAAGCTATCTTCAGGTTTCCCGCTGGTCGGTTTGGAACTCACCATCTTTCGAATGTGAGCTTATGGCTATTCGACTCGTAATGGGGAGCTAATTTGTTCTTGAAACCCGAGAAAGCCAAGTAAGCTAAGTTTGTGAAGCCATCATGTTGATTATTAGGCCTGACAGTGGACGTATCTTGTTATGTAATTATATAATTACGTGAAAGATTAACTTTCAGACGAACTCCCTCTAGGCCTATAGGAAATATAAATATGAAGGACTCTGTTTACAATGATTTGGATGAAAATTGGCAGTAGTTTAACATTAGCCGGATGGAGTAACTCGGACGGTAAAACGATGGCCTTCTGAACTCAACATGGCAGGTTTGATTCTGGCTCAGTCCGGTGGTATTTTAAGGTGTTAAAATACGTCACTCGTGTCGGTAGATTCGCTGACACGTTAAAGAATTCCTGTGGGAGAAAATTTTGGTACATCGCGTCTTCGAAAACTGTAAAAGTCGTTAGTGGGATGTAAAATCAATACCATTATTATCATTTTTATAATAATAATAATAATAATAGTGATAATAATAATAATAGAAATAATAATAATAATTGTATGGCCTCAGCTGCCACGTGCAGGTATCTTTACGATATCCTTTGTATTGCGTTTTTCTGTAACAGGTATCTCTGTAACTCTGATAGGTTTAATTTTGTGTGGCTATTTCTAGCCGAGTGCAGCCCTTGTGAGGCAGACCCTCCGACGAGGGTGGTCGGCATCTTCCATGTGTAGGTAACTGCGTGTTATTGTGGTTGATAATAGTGTTATGTGTGGTGTGTGAGTTGCAGGGATGTTGGGGACAGCACATACACCCAGCCCCCGGGCCATTGGAATTAACAAATGAAGGTTAAAATCCCCGACCCGGCCGGGAATCGAACCTGGACCCTCTGAACCGAAGGTCAGTACGCTGACCATTCAGCCAACGAGTCGGACACTCTGATAGGTGACACATATTTCTATAACTTTTTAAAGCAAACAACGAGTGAGTCCTCGGAGATATTTTACGTGCGACGTCGTACGACACGGACTATTCTTACCCTTCAATAATCCCAGTACCTCAGCCGATTTGCTGCGATCTTATGATCTATGGATCGATAAACCACTGATCCACAGATCGATACAGATTCATAACTAAGCTTGTAGCTTCACGTTACTCTAATATCATGATCATAGCCAGTTCGTAATACACTGTGTTAGGTAAATATATATAAAATCATGTTTGTCTGTAACTTTTGAATATTGACCTGATAATTGGGTTTTCGCATCAGCCGGGAATAATAATAATAACCTACGTGGAGTTTTGTTTAACTTTTTGTTCTGTTTTTCTGTTATAGCATCACTGGAGGATGGATTGGTGAATTTTCACGAAAAGTGGTATTTATTTTTACAATGAGGGCAAACACGATCTTAGCTATAAGGCGTTCAAAGAAATTCGACGGGCGAGGCCCTTCAGAGGGGACCTTAACCATGAAAGGTGTCTTTTCCATGTTCGTCTTATAGGTAAATTACTCATAATTTTTTTTGTTAGAATACAATTTACATAATTTTTTGTACTCTGCCTTTTTCGGATAGCGAGAAAAATAAGGGAAATGTTAGTAAAGGTGTTGTAACAATTTTAGTTGAAGAGTTGATAACTGGCTGTGTGGGGCGTAGCTATGGAAATCATCCTGGCAGCGTATAAAGGCTTTGTACATTTAACTGTATAGTGCTTTTTGAGAATTAATCTGATACTTGGTTTTTATACCAGAAAGAAGAGAACATGTGAAGAACAGCAATAATGCAAAAACAATGAAACATCGAAGCGCCACAGAGAGCCAGAGAGCGCGTGCGTCATCACAAGCCGCTGACAGCCGCTTGTCCATCTACATGCCTCAGAATCTGAGAAGCAACTTGAGGGGTCTACAGAATGTAATCTTGCATATGCTACATGATTACCTCATAAACTGCTAGTTAATGAGTAATAATGTTATTGAATTCACTGCCCGAGGGGCACTGGTCGACGCGAAGAAGAAATCTTCTTACTGTCCACGTGAGTGCTACAATACAAAAGTATACACATGGAAAGTGAAGCGATTTCACTTTGCAGCCAGGGCAACCACCTTAAGGACACAAGCTCCTTCCTCAAGAAGCTCGGATTCTCACATAAATATATAAAACCTCTAGCCCTCATAGTTCTCAAAGATTCTTCATCCATTTAATAGATCTCTTAAGTAAAAAATATAACTAGAACATTGTCCGACTCGTTGGCTGAATGGTCAGCGTAATGGCCTTTGGTTCAGAGGGTCCCGGTTTCGATTCCCGGTCGGGTCGAGGATTTTAACCCTCATTAGTTAATTCCAATGGCTTGGGGCTGTGTGCTTGTGCTGTCCCCAAAATCCCTGAAACTCACACCAACACATAACACTATCCTCCACCACAATGACACGCAGTTACCTGCACATGGCAGATGCCGTCCACCCTCATCGGATGGTCTGCTTTACAAGGGCTGTACTGGGCTAGAAATAGCCACAGGAAACTTAATTAAACTAGTACGTTGTTATAATAGAGAATAGTTCAGTCATGAGATATACTCCGCACAACCACTAGAGCTACACAATTTGTGAGACCTTATGGTAGTGTTTATGGTATCTGAATTCCTTTTCATCATTATTATCCAACTCTTCTGTAGCAAACCCGAGAGATAAGGTCCAGGAGTACTTTGGTTTCTTACACTTCCATTAGTGCCAGGCTGAGTGGCTCAGACGGCTGAGGCAGAGTCCTGCACAGCGGCCCAGCCCATGAGTTGCTTTGGCAATAGCCGGCAATGGGCTTTAGAAGGCTCAAACGTAAGAAGCCCGTGACGTCATCGCACGGTTCGGTCTTGGCAGCGCTATGTCGTTCATACGCGATGAGCCAAGTACAGCTCTGTGGTAGTGTTCCGGGCTGACTGCTACAATGTGTTCAGTGTACTGCATGTCGGCGGAGTGAGTTGCATTACGGTCGAGTGGAGACGATGACGTTTGCTGTAGTTTTCTATTTCACCTCCCCATCTACTCTGTTTTCGGAAATGAATGCAGACTGCGGCTTCAAAAGAAAATAAACCTTTGCAAGAAAACGTGAAGTAAAGGGAAAACTAGAAATCGGACAATACAGGACTTCTGAACTGAATCCGAACATCAAAAGTCGTATTTGGTCGGTATTCAAGCCTGTAGTTAACAGTGATGGGAAAGGCGTTCGTTTTGTGTACTGAACGATCTGAACAAGCCGTGTATGAATGACAATCATGGTCACCACACTCCACGTATATGCCATGATCTGTCATAGTAATGAATGAAGCTTGCTTCGTGGGCTGATGTTGAAGATGGTCCCATTTCTCAACTTGGCAGGTTCGATTCTGGCTCAGTTCAGTGGTATTTCAAGGTGTTCAAATACGTCAGCCTTGTGTCACTAGATTTACTGAAACGTAAAAGAACTCCAGCAGGACTAAATTCCGGCACCTCGTCGTCTCCAAAAACCGCAAAAGTTGTTAGTGTGACGTAAAGCCAATAACATTATCATTATTGCTTCCTTTAGCAGAAATCCTAAAGAGTCACGTTTCGTGAATGAAAGGTAAAAGATAGGACACGAACAGCTAACCGATCTGAAGTTTTCTTCCATAATGATCAATTGCAATGCCTTCTCATATTCAGAAACTTTGAATCTTACAAAATTTCTTACATGAAAAATGTATGTAATTAAATATAACCCAGTCTTGAAGCATGCTTAGCTGTATGAATGAATCAAACACAAAAATAAAAAAATAAAGCTTTTTGGCTTTTGACTTTTGTCCCCCTTTTCTCTTCTCCACGCTCTCTCTCCAGGTATTCCTTGGTCCCTTATTCGTCCTGCGCCCTGAGAGATCCTTCTGAGAGCTTCCTTCTCGATGGCATCTTTCTTCCTCAGAGTGTGTACTTTTCCGCCCCGATTTCTACATTTTATCTGCAGTTAGTCCTTTTAAAAGTTCTTCGTTAGAGATGATCTCTGACCAATGGAACCGCAGGATACTTCTGAGGCAGCGGTTGAAGACTTTGAGGCTCTGGGTGATCTGTGTTGCAACTTTCCTGGTCTCAAATCCGTGCAAGAGAACTGCTTTTACATTAGTGCGGAAAATTCTAAGCTTTGTCCTTGATGAGATGTTGCTGGCTTTCCATACCGAATGAAGCTGAACGGATGCGGGATATCCTTTTTTTTGATGTGGTTCTTAACATCTGCAGTAGCACCACCGTTCTCTGCCACGTTTCTGCCAAGATATTTGTACTCTTCCACACGTTAGACATCCTCTCCATTGATTTGAAAACTGCAGTTTGGGTTGATCGTACGATTCGCTCGTATTTCGTTTGTCTTCTTACATTTGTTCTTAATTTCTGTTATAGCTCTCTATTCTTCAGTGTGGTTTATCTTCTTCCCCACACCCGTCAAGTTCTGAGAAATTGCACAAACGTCACGGGCAAAGTCGTTATCCTCCAAGAATTGAATCAAATTCCATTGTAGCCTAGTTGTAGTTCCGTATGTCACTTTTCTCACCCATAACCTAGTCCATGGTGATGAGGGTGATGGTGCGACATAGAAGCCTGCAAACCATTCAGTTCGTTCACTCAAACTCATTAATTACTCTACCTCGGGGGCTGGTTTTTAGTGTTCATCTAAATATATATATTCAAGTACATACAATACATCTTACAAAAAACTATCACAGGAACACGCAATTGTGAATATATTCCCCCACATATTAGCATCAGGAAAGGTCTGGTGCTGTAGTTCTGAATATAACTAATGTACAGTATATAACACAATAGAGGTGTGACAAACGGTTATTTTGGTATAACTGCTACATCTGTCACTGCTACAATAAAGTAACTGTGAAAAATAACAGTTAAAAATAACGTCCAACGTTACTCACCTTTTATTGGTCACAGCCTAGTCACACCTTCAAGCTTGTCTCGTTACAGCTGTGCTGCGAAGTCCCGTTCATTCACTCGCACATGCGCGCACCCATCACTACACTGTTGAAAGTCGGTGCAGCAAAACACGCATTCCTATTTGGTTGAAAGTTAACTGGAGACAGACAACGGATGAAATAAGAAGGCGACATAGCGTCTTTCCTTATATCTAGAGGAATGAGATTGACAATGCTCCGATCAAAGATAGAAGACAAGAAAACATGATGGTCTGTCTGCCAAACCTCGACATAAACCACTACAAGAGGATCAATTAAGTAAATTGAAGTAATGTTATGTTAAGGTATTTATAATATGTTATCTATAATATCAATATGGAAATCTAGCATACCGTGCTCATTTATTTATGGTACAAGAAAAATTATACTGATAATAATATTATAATGTAGGTGGCCTTGCGTGATGTCTGAGTCAAGGATTACCCCTGAGCAGTTGAATATGTCATACCAGTTTACACTTTAGTCACCAAATGACAGCAGCAACTTATATATAATATACTCTATAGTGTATTTGACTTACAACAATCTCCTACAAAAGCGCTCTGACTTGGAAGACATGCGTACTATCTGAAATTTGAAGGTCACATTCTGTGTCTGTAAGCTGCTACTAGTGACAGTTCCCACTTTCCAGGTACTGTTTTCACTAGTACGTTATTCTTGTTGTCGTTACTCGATAACCAGTTATATTTGTCCTCGTTACATTTGTAACAGTGATAAGCATGTAACTGTGACAAAGTAACTGCTACGTTATTTTTCAGCCATCTCTATAACACAATTTGGCCGTAAAAATGGGCTACATCCATAAAAATTCCGATCCCAGGTAACTGGAAAAAGTCCAGGAAAAGGGGGCTGTCTAGTGTTGTGCAAGTGATTTTTATGTCGCTTCGTACCGTTGACTGGGGGCGGGCTTCAGTAGTAGTTTGATTTTTGCACCACTTGGTAGTAGTCATACTTCCTGTGGCTTTTTTGGTACCGTAGGAGGGATTTATCCTTTGAAAACTCATTTTGTTATTTTGTAATGGTTGTGAAAGGTGGACTACTGATAAAAAAGGAAAGAGATTCATTGGAAGCAACCGAAATATAGATTTGAAAGAAAATGGCGAGGACATGCTGGACTCAGGAAAGAAAGATGAATCGAGATGTTCTGAAGGAAGTCAATGATCAACGGAAACTGATAAAGGATAGGGCCTATGCGAAGAATGAAGTTAAAGCGTGTAGGGAATATCCTGAGATATAATGATTTCCCAGAAAACGTCTTTCAAGGAAAAATACTAGTAAAGGAAGGAAGAGGAAGAGCAAAGAAGACACTTGATGGAATGTAAAGACTACAAGGAAGTGAAGAGAACTGCAGGATTGAGAGGCTAATAGTTGCAGCGACAAGGCTTAGCCTTGATGTTGATGATATGGAAGTGTTAGATTCTACGTGTTTGAACCAGGAGAAAGTGAGATAATCGATTAGGTATGCCTATGGAATATCTGCTGTGGGGCGGCTATCAGGAAGAAGGGTAACTGTCTTTTTCTCTAGATGTTGTTTTTCTGGACAACCTAAGAACCAAGATGCATTCTTTAATATGGTAATAATGATATTGGCTTTACATCCTACTAACTACTTTTACGGTTTTCAGAGACACCGAGCTGCCAGAATTTAGTTCCGCGGGAGTTCTTTTACGTGCTAGCAAATCTCCCTGCTCCAGACTGGCGTATTTGAGCACCTTGAAGTAAGTTACCACCGGACTGAGTCAGGATCTAACCTCCCAAGTTGGGTTCAGAAAGCCACCGCCTCAACCGTATGAGCCACTCAGCCCGGCGATATTTTTTCATCAACGGGAAGTAAATACAGTTTTTATTAACAAAAGGTAACCGAAGAACAATAATAATGTTATTCATTTTACGCCCCACTAACTACTTTTACGGTTTTAGGAGACACTAGGTGCCGGAAGTTTGTCCCGCAGGAGTTCTTTTAGGTGCCAGAAAATATACCGATACGAAGCTGACGTATTTGAGCACCTTCAAAAACCACCGGACGGAGTGCGGATTGAACCTGCGAAGTTGGGCTCAGAAGGCCAGCGCTCTACCAAAAGATGAACATGTACTACAGATAGTGTATCAATAAACAGCGTATTTCATTGATTGCACCTTCTGGTAAGACGCTACAGTTCTGAAGGTCAATAATGTATATACGGATAAGATAGCAGTAACGTATTCAAAACTCATACACTGAGAATACTTACGTGACACCACAGTTCCGTAAACTTATTTCCATCCACGAGATGCAATACAACCTAGCTGGTAAGGAAGTCATTGTGGCATGAGTATTTGGCTAGTTGCTTTACGTCGCACCGACACAGATAGGTCTTATGGCGACGATGGGACAGGGAAGGGCTAGGAGTGGGAAGGAAGCGGCCGTGGCCTTAATTAAGGTACAGCCCCAGCATTTGCCTGGTGTGAAAATAGGAAACCACGGAAAACCATTTTCAGGGCTGCCGACAGTGGGGTTCGAACCTAGTATCTCCCGAATACTGGATACTGGCCGCACTTAAGCGACTGCAGCTATCGAGCTCGGTGGCATGAGTATTAATTCTGCTGAGGTTTGCTCTTCATCGTCCGCACATCCAGCAAAGGCGGTGTTTCTCGAGCAAATATATGGTTGTCATCGCGCTAAGCGTTATCTTCTTACCCAAGTAGTCAGTGTTCAACCTTGAGTGAAGGCAGAACTTGTTCTTTGATTTCAGTAAGTCAAGATTGTACCTCCAATAATCTTACTTCACTGAATATTGGATTTTAATTGAACCCAATAAGGCAGGAGATATACTTTTTTGAATATATTTGCATCGAGAGCAGACGAAGGCTAAAATATTTGATTAAGACGGTGCGGGCTCGTCACCTCGCCATATTTACATCAAGGAGGGGTGAGTATCAGACGTACAAGAGATGTCATCGCCTCCCTATTATCTAACTTCCTTACCCTTTCCTCCCTTCTGTTTAAATAGAGTTGAAGTAGAAAGAAGATCTTCCTCACAGATTGAGTTTGATCTATTTTAATGTCTCCGCGTTTCGCCCTGAACACCATTGCGTGTTGGTGAATCTTCCCTCCTTACCTCCCACACTCTACCACTGCCCGCTCCCTCCACTACCTCAACCACCTTTCCTCATCTCTCCCATACCGACCCGTCTTCCCAGGGGTGAGTAAATTTTTGCGTTATAACGTACAGTCTAGAAGGTGGGGTTTGTATGCAATAGCATATTAGACAGCCATGTCGTTTAGGCACTTATAAGGAGCTATGGGATGGTCGATTTTATCCAAATTTTGCAGGTCGATCTACGTAAAATGAAATAAACGTAGGCTACATGTGTCCAAACGTTTGTGCTGTTGGTCCTTCTTTGACTTAGTTTTTTAAATGTAACAGCCTGTATACGTGTCGACAATTTGCGAGCGTTCTGGGTTCGAGGCGCACCTACGTCTTGCTTGTATTTATACTTCTTCGTTTCCTCTCCCCTTATCTTTTATCTGCCTTTAGTTTTGTCCACGCAGACTAGGAAATGGGAAATGAACAGATTAAGTATATCCTGTTGCAAACTCGTTTACTGTCTTGCCACTTAAGGCTCAATCTCAGTCTTCGCTTACTTCGGTGTTATGTATTTTCTGTCTTACTTGATGGTGCCGAGATTTGGACTCTAACAGAGACCACCACCGAGAAAATTCGAATATTTGAGATGTGGTGTAACCGACGTTTACTCAGAATATCATGGGTTGACAGAATACGTAACACCGAAGTACTCCAACGGCTGAAGAAAGAGTTAGAGGTCAAACACAACATAAAATATATGAAAATTCCATACATTGGCCATATCATTCGAAATGGTAAATATGGACACCTTCAGCTTATCTTCCAAGGTAAAAATTGAAAGGAGAAGTAGGGGAAAAACGAGGATATATTGGCTATGAAATCTACGAGAATAGTATGGGCTCAGAATCCCCCACTCGTTTTCGAGTTACTGGGAACAAGATCGCCCTGATGACAGTCGACATCCAATGAAGAGATGGTACAAGAACAAGAAGACTTAAGGCATTACATTCTATTTTTCTGTTATTCATCTAATTGTTGCTGCAATTATAATAAGAAATGGCCGAGCGAATTGACTACACGGTTTGAGTTACGTAGCCGTCAGCTTGCATTGGAGAGAAAATCGATTCGAATCCCTGTGTAAGCAGCCCTGAAGATCGTTTTCAGTAGTTTCGTATTTTTCACACCAGGCAAATACAGGATCCGTACGTGTATGTTCGCTTTCTTCCTATTCCTATCCCATCGCCTCCACAAAACCTGCCTGGATTGGTGCGACGTAAAACGAATAGAAAATAGAAGGGAGATCGGGAGACAGAAATGTTTATGTTTTTTAACAAAAAATCAGAAGTAAAATGAAGCAATTATGCTATGAATTGTTTTCGGAAAGTTTCATTTGCCATTTTTTTTTTGTTTCTTTGCTAGGGGCTTTACGTCGCACCGACACAGATAGGTCTTATGGCGACGATGGGATAGGCAAGGCCTAGGAGTTGGAAGGAAGCGGCCGTGGCCTTAATTAAGGTACAGCCCCAGTATTTGCCTGGTGTGAAAATGGGAAACCACGGAAAACCATTTTCAGGGCTGCCGATAGTGGGATTCGAACCCACTATCTCCCGGATTTAACATTTGCCATATTGGGCAGTTTCATAAATCATCTTCTTTTTTCGTGAAATAAAATTGTGGGTTAACTTACGTAGTAAGTTTTTCGTATCATGTATGAACTTTGACAAATTGAAGAAATTCATCATGCTATTTCTGGAGAAAAATTCTTAAATACTTATCAAGAAATAACCTGCAACTCTTCCGGTGAATTGTCAGCGTCGCGGTATTTATTTCAGGGGCACCCGGGTTCGAGGATTTTACAAAGTAGGGATGGACAGTTACCTTAGCTCGGGTAATGAGTGTTTGCGTTCGTCGTAATACATTTCTTTTCATCTACATAAAAAACCACACTACCAAACGCCACAAAATTTCATAGTAGTGAATATAGTATATCCTTCAAGGTACAGTTGCGTCAGGAAGGGCATCAGGCTGTAAAACTGGGTCAAATTTAGAACAAGTGTTGCCGAAAATAAAGTGGGGAAAAGCACGGGAATAGAATATAGTCGAATTTATTGCATGTATTATTCTACATACTTTAATGGAATCCTACAATGACAACATACATGAATGAAATGGATGAATGAATGCCTACATGAATTGGTGGATGCATGATTTCATGATTGTGTTCGTACATGAATGATGAATGATTAAATTTATGAGTAAACACTCTTCTCACCCAGTCACGGATAGCCACCAACTGTGGAGAGAGCATTCATTTAATGGACGAGTGTTTGGTTGGATGAGTGAGGGGAATGGATAAATGAATTGAATGAATGCTCTCAGTCTAGAGCTCCGGAATCCGGCCGTCAGGGAGAGAACATTGAAAACGACAGGATGAAGAAGTTAGATACCGGCGAGTCGGTATGCAGTTAGGGTCGCGCAGCTGTGAGCTTCCATCCGGAAGATAGGGGATTCGAACACCACTGTCAGCAGCCCTGAAGAGGGTTTTCCGTGGTTACCCATTTTTACAACCAGCAAATGCTGGGTTTGTACCTTAATTACAGCCACGGCTGCTTCCTTTCCACTCCTAGGCCTTTTCTATCCCATCGGCGCCGTTAGACCTACCTGTGCCGGTGCGACGTAAAGCAAATAGGAAAAAAAAAGGAAGACAGTTAAAAATAAAACAAGGTCATCAGAAGTAGTAGCCTCCGTGGCTCAGGCGGTAGCGCGCCGGCTTCTCACCGCTGGGTTGCGTGGTTCAGATCCCGGTCACTCCATGTGAAATTTGTGCTGGACAAAGCGGAGGCAGGGCAGGTTTTTCTCTGGGTACTCCGGTTTTCCATGCCATCATTCATTCCAGCAACGCTCTCCAGTATCATTTAATTTCATCTGTCAGTCATTAATCATTGCCCTAGAGAAGTGGACAGGCTTTGGCAGCCGGCACGATACCTATCCTCGCCGCTAGATTGCGGTTTCATTCATTCCATCCCTGACCCGGTTAGATGACTAGAAACAGGCTGTATATTTTCACTTCCATTTTCATCAGAAGTAAGAAGAAAAGAAGTAAAGTTGTGTTAGTTAGTAACGTGTTCGTGAATCTTGTTTTTAAATACCATCATAGACTGCAATTCATTACTCAATATGTCTCACATTGCCCACAGAACGATGTCTGCCTATCATTTTGCTTTACACCGACCTGCCTTTCTCTTATTTTCATTTTATTTTGCCCCCTCCCCTTACTGTACTAAGAATACTTGATACCTATCCCTAAAATCCTTAAGTCATATTTCACCTTTCTTGAGGTCATATTTACTGTAGCTAGATTTTAGGCCATGTTTGTTTGCATATTTTGTACTTCTTTAGGTCATAAACTTCCGAGTCCTATGTCATTATTTACAATCACTTGACTCGTTACTATAACATCCGTCATCGTTGCTTACACACAACGCTGCTGCTACTCATCGGGCCATCGGGAAGAACACTTAAATAATGGCATTCACTTGGTTATCAATTTTACATACGACAAAAAAAGTATTTTTTTTGCAGTGTGCTTAACGTCGCACCGACACAGGTAGGTCTTACGGTGACGATGGGATATGAAAGGGGCAGGAGTGGAAGGGAATCTATCGAGACCTTAATTAAGGTATAGCCCCAACATTTGCCTGGTGTGAAATGGGAAACCACGGAAAACCATTTTCAGAGCTACCGACAGTTGGGTTCGAACCCACTATATCCCGAATGCAAGCTCACAACTGCGCGCCCCTATCCGCACGGTCAATTCACTGTATCTGACCTTTAAAGCGCGATGCGTTAGCCGCTTTTCAGACGAGTTTACTACCCCAGCATTCTACATTTCTGGGTGGAACCACACTCATTAGTATACAACTGTCAACGATTACGATTTCTCGATTTCAGTGTAAAAAATTAACAGAAATTTTTATCTCCTGGTATATTTGTTATTGCTCGTCCTGCATTGAAGGAACTGAATACTGTACATATTTTGATAATATTTTTTCTAGAAATTCTGTTACATATAGTTTTCTGAAATATTAGCTGTTATGGACGAATATAAAAAAAACATTTAGGAATCACCTCTGACCTTCAATATTCTTTGGAATCTTACAATAATTTGTAACGTAGTATCTTTTGTAGTTCGTCTTCTACTCAAGTATGGAATGTCACAGACAAAAAATCGAAGAAAATTGATAATAGATGTGGAAAGTTTCTTTACACACATCATCCGAGATAAAAATGAAATATTATCCCAAAATACCGGATTGTAACGTATAGAAAGGAAGACATGTTTTAAGTATAGAATGTCAATTAGTTATTCTCTAAATAATTGGGTAACGAACTAGTGTCGTCATCAAGAATACAACGCAGGAGCCCTAAATAACTTCTCTCTACCGCTTTAGTTACACGGTGGAACAATATTGCACAACTTTCCTTTCTTTTCTTCGAGGGCACGCACTTGTACTTCAAGAAAAAAAAAAGAAGACAAAAAGAAGAAAGGGTAAATAAAAGAGAATACTGTAAATCTTCGGGCCATTGTGTGCGCCTGTCTTACAGAGTATATAATATAAGGTGCACCGCTACCGTTCGAAAGTAACATCTGCTTTAAATTGTGTGAAGCAGTTACAAACAACGGCACAAGGTGAGTGTGTTCCCTTCAAGTTCGAAGTGAATCAATCAATTTAGCGGTTCCCTTTACCGAGAACTTCCATCTACCCCAGGGATTGCTTGCTGGCAACAAAACCGAATTCATTCTCGCGAACTTCTAGATAAAATTCTTACGAATTAAAAATAATTCTATTCAAAGGGGAAATTTAAATATCTTCAGAATATTCAGACATTATACTATCTCAAGTCCTGTTTATCATTTTTATAGGCCTACTTATTAAAAAATAAGTTCTTTAGAATCTTTCAAAGTTGCAGTTATTGCTGCTAGTGAGATAATATTTTCTAGAAAAAATCTTACGAAGTAAAAATAATTCTATTCAAAGGGGAAATTTAAATATCTTCAGAATATTCATACATTATATTATCTCAAGTCTTGTTTATCATTTTTATAGGCCTACTTATTAAAAATAAGTAATTTAGAATCTTTCAAAGTTGCAGTTATTGCTGCTATTGAGATAATATTTTTGGCTAGGATATCATTCATATGGTCGTTTCTTAAAATATCCCTAGGGTATCCCAATTTCCATATTGTATTACGTCATTACTCTCACTTTCAGAGGTAAAGAACCTGTTCCCTGTAAACTGATGCTGATCAATAAGCCAGCAGAACGAATTAACTCAATGAACTATAAGGGTCAGTCAAATGAAAATCGAACACCCGTCATAACACATATTTCGCGAGAAAGGTGGCAACACTGTTGTTACGTATCGATACTGCCATCGCAGTGGTGGAAGAACTGCATAGTGACAACTCACAGGTTCACGCAGTTGTTGATGCGTGGCCGGTCTAGTGTGTTCATCCAGCTGTGGAAATGGAGGCAAGCAAAGAAGAGCAGTGGGCTGTGATTCATTTCCTGGTGGCGCAGCGCTATGAGGACACTTTGCAGAAAATGCGACGTGCCATTATGTCAAAATGCCTTGGAATAGTGTTGGATGATAACTTTTGCCGCCCATACTTCCAATCTGGGGAATGCTACGCTTCGGCGATTTGGTTAGGAAATACTTCAACATCCTCCGTACAGTCCGCATATTTCACCTTGTAATTTTCATATTTTTCGTGACCTGAAGGAAGATATCCGTCGACGTTAGTTTCATTAGGACGAGGAAACGCAAGGGTTGGTGCGGTTGTTGATCCATCAGCGACCTACCTCTTTCTACAAAACTTGAATTGATCCTCTCGTCTCGCAGTGGGATAAATGTATTAAGGCTTTTGGTAATTACTTTTGAATAAAACCTTCCATGGTTAAGTTATAGTGAGCTTTTGGTTTTCATTTGACTGCCCCTTATACCGGGTGGTACAGCTGCCCCTATTCACGCAGTTTTATGCAACCCGCAGCTTATAGTCGAACCTAAAAATATTGACCTTGACTACTCACTACAATGTCTGCTCTTACAACGCTTTCCATAATTCGTTTATTCGTGTCAAACAAATCAGCATTAATGATAAAATACCGATGGATGGTAAAGAATCGTGAAAATTATGTGTCGCAGAAACGTCCTGTACAGAGAATATTATTGGTGAATGACTAGAAGTAGCAGCAACACAACAGCGCTAAATAGCAACCCGTGATAGCCGAGCTTGCTAAAAGTTAGAGGAGAGTACCGGTGTTAGTTAGTAGGCGGTTCGAGTCCTGTGTACGACGAATATTTTTATTGCGTTGTTGATGTTCGTGAGAGTCGTGTTGTTGACGACAAATCTAAATCATGATCAGTTCTCATATTGCAGGTACTCAGCTATGTTTGTTTTTTAAGGAGCTCTTAAAAGAGCTATTTGCAATAAAGTGAGATTGTACCGACAGCGGTGCGATGGGCTTATGCATGGCCATTCGATTAATGAAGCAAATGTTCAAAATGACCACCTGCTTCGTTAATGCACATCTGAGCACGGTGGAGGAGAGACATTCTTGCTTGCTGCAACATATGTGGTGGAATCTGCCTGCAGGCGATAAACGAAAAATTCATGAAAAATTAAAATGAGTGTTTCTACGATGGTGAATAAGTGTGTACATATGAAGAGGCGTGTGTTTGAAAGAAAAACCCAAACGTCCAACCTCCGAGCCAAAGTATTTGACCAGACGCTGCTGAAATCGCTGGAGCTGGTTGAAAGACGAACCCGAGGCCATTTGAAACGGAGGCCGCAACGCAACGTTGTTCACAACCTGATAACCAGGATTTTAATTGTTGTATCAGTACGCTTCTAAAACAATCCGTAGTACGCAAAGTCCATTAAGGACCTTGCCTTCCAGGACGACTGGTACCCAGTGAGATAGTCTACAGATATTTGACTGTCACGAGGCCATCATGACAACATCCGCAGCCATACACGGATTGTCTTTCATTACCGTAATTTCTAAAGTTTCATTTATTCAGAAAGTTGTTTTCCTGCCACCCGGCGATTTAATTTCAAACACTGTGCAATTTTTCAAATAGAATATTTTATTTCATCAGCCTTTCGCTATTTAACTTTCAAGAGTTTTTCCCGAGAATCCAAGACATAATATGTTTTATATTTTTCCAGAACATTACAAAGTAAACAGTGAATAGAAAGTGCAATTTCTTCTTTCTATAATGACAACGTTCTATATCTGAATAGAACAAGATCGGCGAGATGAAGCAAGGAGACTGCGAGTTCATTCCAGAAGGCTGTAAAAGGAAACTCTACAGCGAGAATTTGGCGGAGGGAAAGTATCTAGAAAGACATAAAGTGAGGTTACGCATGGAATATCTTCCGTATGCTCTGAGAAATGTCACGCGTCGCTCTTATGAGCATGTCATCACGCCATAGGCTCTCATCTCCACCAGCCCTTCCTCTCTGTGCCACTAGACACCACTTATTCTAACAATGGAGCGGGCGGCACCACGTTTGCTGCCCGCCACACTTGACGGTCTTACACACGAGATGTATTTCAGCTCCCTGTATATACTGTAAGCCCGCACTTCATTCTGTAATAGAATATGTCTCACTGTTCCGAAATGCGACTCTGGGGCTCTCTTCTTGAGAACGTGGGTTGGCATCCAATGGACCCATAACTGAATCTGGCATTGCTTCCACTTATATGTATCAGGCTACTCACTTTCATTTTCCTTTGGTGTACTCTTATTCTGACGATATTAGTTTTCCGAGGTCTAAGGAATTGACATCCCATTCGTGGTCCTTCCCTTGCTTTTGCTGATACCTTCATTCTTCCTCGGACCTCTTCTATTCTTCCTCTGATTTTTGTTAACAGAGATGTAATTCCGCTTGAAACAATAATCATCACCCGTATTTCGAAATGGACGAATACTTATGAATTCCTGATCTCAGAATCGTGAGCCGGGCTGAATAGCTCGGGTGGTGGAGCGCTGGCCTTCTGAGAAACACTTCGCAGGTTCGAACCTGGCTCAGCGTGGTGGTATTTGAAGTTCTTCAAATACATCAGACTCATGTCAGTTGATTTATTGGCACGTAAGAGATGTCTTTCGGGACCAAATTCCGGCACTTTAGCGTCTTCGAAAGTTCATGGCTTTCTAAAACCAGTGAAAATATTATTAAAAATAATTGATAAAGGATCGGATACTGTAGTTTTTATAACTTACGTACAGGTTTTAGAAAGAACAACTATTTCTGAAGATAGTTGCAAGTTTCTGAATAATGTAATAATCAGGAATATCTCTATTATTATTATTATTATTATTATTATTATTATTATTATTAGTAGTAGTAGTAGTAGTAGTAGTAGTAGTAGTAGTAGTAGTAGTAGTAGTAGTAGTATACAAGTGCAGGAAATATAAAAGATCAAAGATTATGTTTTCCACAACTTTCGTAATCTACAATTTTTCGACCAAGCTAATATTAAATGCGAAATGTTTGATATTTCTTCTTATTTTTTTGCTAGTTGCTTTACGTCGCGCCGACACAGATAGGTCTTATGGCGACGATGGGACAGGAAAGGGCTAGGAGTGGGAAGGAAGTGGCCGTGGCCTTAATTAAGGTACAGCCCCAGTATTTGCCTGGTGTGAAAATGGGAAACCACGGAAAACCATTTTCAGGGCTGCCGACAGTGGGGTTCGAACCTACTATCTCTCGAATACTGGATAATGGCCGCACTTAAGCGACTGCAGCTGTCGATCTCGGTATATTTATTATTAGGTCCCCTTAACTTTGACATGCCACTATACAGAGTGTCAAAAAATAATTTACGGAAATTGTACGAGAACATAATGTTCTGGAACAAAAATCGATCTTTGGCCTCTTTTGTTTCCTCCTAGTGAAAGCTCACCAGAAAATCGACGAAGAGATGTAAGTTCAACCGCGAGCAAATTCTGTGTCAGCCTATGCAGCGTGTAGCCGGCCAAGCTGTCTTGTTAGATAAAGTTGAGCGGTGCGCTACCATAGTACACTGCTGTGTCACTCGCTGACGTGCAGCCTTGCTAGTACTGGCGGCAGGTCACTGAGCAACATCTGACCACCATGCCCGAATCATGTAGCGTCTTTATTCTCATTATTATTACCATGCGCTATGGTATCCTAAGGTGTTATGCACATATAAACAGCGTACAAAGCTGGCATACTTGTTGTAAAAACTCTTGTCGTTTCGCGTGAGCACAGTGCATTGGTTTTATAAAAAATGTCCGCAAACACAGTACATTTCATGCATGTCAAAATTCACCACGCTACAAAATAAATACTTAAATGTCATTCCCATGTAACATAACTAATATAATAAGAATGAACACATCCTGTTGTATTGATAGGTGACAGGAAATAAATCTTGTTTAGAGCAGAGTATCCTTGGATATAGGCTAATAAATCTAAGTCGAAGATAGATCCATACGTATTATTGTTTTTAATAGGTGTTAATCAGAAATGTTTACTACAATTCATGCCAAGTATCTTCTTCACGTTATTTAGATTTCTTGACGTAACAGGCCGGACCTTCCCAGCTAGACTTGAAAATCCATAAGCCATTGAAGAAAGATGTTTAGTGTTAAATGAATTCTGTTAATTGTTTATGTATCGTACATATTGTGGACATTAACATTTTGTATTTAATTTTTGTAGGTGTTTCACGTGGCGCAGGACACAAACGCGAATACTTACAGGAAATGATGCTTTAAATTAATCTTCCCCAATATCCAGCTTGTCTACTCTCTTCCCCTTCTATGTGTTAAGTAACGTAATACACACAACTGTATTGCTTGTCAGCTGCACAGCACATGTAAACAGCTGGTACCGTGCGTTTCTTAGTCACGCGCTTGTGTCTCTACTCCGTTCGCTAGAAGAGATTCAGATAATTTCTGCGTACCCCATGCATTTTCCTCAGAAATTTTGAATTCCAATATTAACACTCTTGCCGCTAACGTTCTATTACGAATACAGTGCATTACATCGCAGGACATGAGATATGAACCAGTTACCCCTGTCGATTCACTGAAGGATGTAGGAAAAAATTAATGATGTGGACTTTCTTATATTATTGGGTATATTATGCCCATAAATTTTCCGTACCTTATTTTCAGATACCCTGTATATAATCAAATAATAAGCCTAATGAAATCTTCGGGTGCTCCTGAATTTATATAGCGAATTTCAAGGAATTCTATCCAGCCATTTTCCCGTAATATTCAAACAAAAATGTAATGAGAGAGACCGACATAAAATCTAACTAACCTCACCTTCGACTTTTGTACACCCAAGCCAAAATAAAAACGAAATATGAAACAAACATTTGATGTCTACATATAAATATTGTAATTCTATTTCTCTGTATATTATAATAAGAGTTAACAATACGAACGAAATGACCTTAGCTAGAAAAGTCCTGCTGACCGTCTGACCTCGACAGTGGTATCCTGTCTGGTGTTAATGCAACTAGCACGTTAGAATTCCCCTGGAGTTTCCATCGTTACTACGTTGGTATCACCAATCATTCCCCTTCTGTCAAGCGCAATATAATTTTTAATCAAGCCTATACAGCTGCCGAGAGAGCCATACTTCAACAGCACTCGACCGCAATATGCCGCATTAAGCTGCTTCGTGGGTAGTCTAACATGGCGGGGCGTCGCTTTCGGTTTTGATTGCGAAGGTTTGCCCTTTGCAGCCTCGTGAGTTGAACAGAGAATTTAGGAATAAATAGTTCACACAGGAAGATATATCAAAAATCAATTTCAAAATATATTGTTCGTTTCACAAATGCTTTTATGTGGATTGTACGTGTAAAGAGATCTGACTGTCAGATAAGTCACAATAAAATAATGCCACTTTCGCTAGAGGTATTAGTGGAATTCTCAGGATAGGAAATCCGAAATGTACCTGCCCCATTCCTGGTATGAGAATATTGGTTTGCATGTGTTAGGCCAAATATGTACACACACATTTCACTAATAGCCATGTGTAGTTGCGCACATTAACAGAGAAAAAAATAGCGAGGTGAGGTTACAGTTCCTAAGACATGTTGTCACTTATGCCCCGAAAACTAATTCGAGAAAATTCACCGTAAAGTGAATCTGTTGACTAAAAGGTGAGCATATTCCACAATACGAAAATGACTGCTGTTATTTTCATTGAAACTCGCCAGCGTCTCTGAGAGACAGCAAAGTGCCAAAAATGTTGTCATCAGGAGTTCCTTTACGTACAGACTACTAGAAGAGAGAGTGATAGAAGAATAGAATTATCAGTAATTTCTCACCAACGCAGTAGTGGTTCGAATCATGTTCAATGCGTTTGGAATTCCTGAAATTAGAAGTCAAATTCTGTGTTTCAAATTCCACGTAAAACTTGAGGTCCCGCGGATCCTTACACAATATAAGCAACGATGTTATAACACTTTGGCATTTTGCTTGAAAGGTTAGCAGGTGATGTGATTATTTATTTACATGTTAAATTACTAACAGCCCAGTGAGGTGAGGTTAACTGAGTAGAGGGGTGTCCAATTCCAACCTCAGCCATCCTCGAAGTGGTTTCCCGTGATTCCCCACTTCTCCAGGCAATTGCCGGGATGGTACCTAACGTACGGCCACGGGCGCTTCTTTCCCTCCTCCTTGTCTGTCCCTTCCAATCTTTACATCCCCCCACAAGGCCTCTGTTCAGTATAGCAATGGCGGCTGTCTGGGCGATGTACTGGTCCTCCTTTCCAGTTATATACCCCCGACACAAAATATCACGCTCCAGGGGACTACACTTGAGTCGTAGAGGGGGGGGGGAAAGCTCACTGAGTCTCAGTGAAAAACCAGCCCTGGGGGGTAAAGAGATTAAGAAAGGGGAAAGATCGAGAACGATTTTACCCGTCATTATAGGGTAATGGATTACATTTTCCGATACAGGGTAGGCGTATCTCAGGACCTTCTAATACCACAGAACTGAACTGGGATCGAACTCGCTAATATGATCACTCCCTTGGGTGGGAGACGCAGACGAATAATACACACATGGTATCCCCTGCCTGTCGTAAGAGGCGACTAAAAGGGGCAACCAAGGGATGATTGTATTCGAACCATGAAAGTATTTGTGATTAGTACCACCACGCGGGGAACACCATGGGTCGCTTTTACTTGCGCGTAGTATCACTATGTAAGGTAGCAACTGAGTGCGTTGCCGGCTTTTACAGTACCTGTGAACCTGTGAGTGGTACCACTTTTGGAGCGACACCGTGGGTGAGCGACACTATGGTTCTGGCTTGCCTGTAAAAGGCGCCGCAATATGCGAAACACGATAGGTCTGTATTACATGTGTGAATTTCATTACCTGTGAGTAGTACCATAATGTGTGGAACACAGTGAGTCTGCACTACTTTCTATTAGTACCGCAACATGAAATGCCATGGTTCTACTTTCCTAGCGATAAGAACCATTATGAGGGGCCGTTGAGTTGGATTTTGGGCTACTTTAGACCACAAGCATCAACGATTCAGTGTTATGCTATAGAAGTAGTCCCTTGGTCAGTAATACTATTGTTTTACGTCAATTGCGGGTCGGATCCACTGATTGTTTTAATTTCATATCCATCCATTCATTCTTCGTCCTCACGTTTTGAATTCTGGTCAGTGAAGGATTTTGGACTTTTAATTTGTCATTACATTTTGTCTCACTTTGTACCATTAGGGAACGATGACCTAGATGTTAGGCCCCTTTAAACAACAAGCATCAACATCATTAGCAAGCTAATTTGATCTTGACCTTATAAAGCAAGGATAATTATTGAAATAAGTGGTCATCGTTCTCCTTTGAAAGTGAAGTATGCTTGAATTAAAATCGTGTGTGAAACACTCGGCAATTCTCAGTTCTTGCGTACATTGTTTCAGATTTGTTTGAGACCAGATGAATTATTTTAAGGTTACGGATGTTCAGAGTATTCGAAAAGGGAAATAGCATGGGGAATATCAAAATTCCGCTCCAAGGTCTTCATATATTGTTAGACGAGTGTGACAATTAAGAAAGCAGGAGCAGCGCTGAATAGCTAAAACGGTAGAATGCTGGTCTTCTGAGCCCATATTATCAGCTTCGACCATGGCTCCGTCCGGTGGTTTTTGAAGGTGCCTCGTGTCGATAGATTTGCTGGAACTTCAAAAACCATAACATATAGGTATGGGACTGTTCACGAATAATTTTGTTGTTGTTGTTGTTGTTGTACAATTTGCTTCACGTCGCACCGACACAGATAGGTCTTATGCCGACGATGGGACAGGGAAGGGCTAGGAATGGGAAGGAAGCGGCCATGGCTTTAATTAAGGTACAGCCCCAGCTGTACGCTTATACGTTAAAAGCGTACTCTGTTCTCCTGAAAGAATTTGGATTCGACTCTTCGTCAGTAGTAAAAATATGTGGAAACTAGATATGAACTTCTAGGAGGTACATTTCGCTGATGATGACTCAGCCTACAGCAAAATTTAGTAGCAGACGGCTGAGTACACAGCCACCTACTCTGCCGCACTTTGAGCCGAGGTTATGGATAGTGGAAAGCTTTATCTTCCGCTCTTTAAAAGGTCTGCTTGGTCATGTTATGGGAGAAATGAAACATTTTTCTTAAAGGTGAACCTCCGATAAAATATAGAGAATATCAGTCACGTGGGAGCTTCATTACTTTAGGGAAATGATATCATTTTTGAAATATATTTTTTTTTGCTAGTTGCTTTACGTCGCACCGACACAGATAGGTCTTATGCCGACGATGGGACAGGGAAAGGCTAGGAATGGGAAGGAAGCGGCCGTGGCCTTAATTAAGGTACAGCCCCAGCATTTGCCTGTTGTGAAAATGGGAAACCACGGAAAACCGTCTTCAGGACTGCCGACAGTGGGGTTCGAACCTACTATCTGCCGAATACTGGATACTGGCCGCACTTAAGCGACTGCAGCTATCGAGCTCGGTTTTTGAAATATTAATATGTTAAAAGGAAGATTTTCTCCTCCATCTAAAAACCACTGATCAATATCCCATGCTTCCAGATTTTGCGCTGCAGTTACATTTGTATGAATGTGAAGTAAATATAAAAGAAACTCGGAAATAATAGGGAAGATGAATGGCACATATTTCTAAGTGTTTCAATGTATTTCATAATTTCAGTGTTAGACGTCATCAATACTCATGGTTGAGGAATAATTCTCAGGCTGTACATGTTTCATAATAATGCAAACATATCTATATTGACGTGTTTACACATTGGAATCGCTCTTTGCCTACCGAGAGACAGCTTCTCGGTCTGAAGGCCTGCAGATTACGAGAAGACACGTGGTCAGGGCCTAGCTTCTCCTCCGCCATTGTTACTGGCTTTCCAGAATTACCGCTATTTCAACATGAGATAGGTCCTCGGTTAGGCTGAGTAAACTTCAAGACAGCATTCAGATCAAGGTAAAAATCCCTAAATTGGCCGGGAATTGAATCCAGCGTCTCCCGATTAGGCTTCTTTACTATTTTTCTTTACGTCGCACCGATACAGAGAAGTCTTATAGCGACGATGGGATAGGACAGGGCTAGGAGTTGGAAGGAAGCGAACGTGGCCTTAATTAAGGTATAGCCCTAGCATTTTCCTGGTATGAAAATGGAAAACCACGATAAAACATCTTCAAGGCTGCTGAAAGTAGGGGTTCGAACCTGCTATTTCCTGAATGCAAGCTCACAGCTGAGCGCCCCTAATCGCACGGCCAACTCGCTCGACACGCTAAAAGGCAACCTTGGTGTCCCTAGACCACGGGTCCGGCTTTTACGCAGTTGAGATTATTGATTGACTGATTTATTGATTTCTTGATTGATTTCGTGTGGTCCCTATAGAGATCTGGTGCAGGTTCTTCTAGCTAACGTCTACGGGTGACCTGCGTGCCTGTATGTGGAATGATGGCGATTTGTTTATTCGTGTCAGAGGTACCAATATATACAAGAAATATCGAATATATGTACTGAATATGAAAAATATACGTGAACAAATTAATCGTATATAGGTATAAATGCCTCCGTGGCTCAGACGGCAGCGCGTCGGCCTCTCACCGCTGGATACCGTGGTTCAAATCCCGGTGACTCTATGTGAGATTTGTGCTGGACAAAGCGGAGGCGAGACAGGTTTTTCTCCGGGTACTCCGGTTTTCCCTGTCATCTTTCATTCCAGCAACACTCTCCGTTATCATTTCATAGCATTTATTACTCATTAATAAATCACCTTGGGAGTGGCGACCCCATTGTAATAACAGCCTATACAGTACACGTTTCATTCGTTACATCCCTGACCAGGTCAATGACTGGAAAACAGGTTGTAGTTTTTCATTTCATAGTTATAAATGAAGCACTTGAAAATTTGCGTATCACGTATAACATGGAAGAACATACATAAGAATTATGACCATAATGACGCAGGAAGAAGCTGAAGACTGGTGCTGGCACATAGCCTACTCCTGTCGAATAACACCAAGGGGTCTGATCAAGGCTTAACATTCCCATACGATGGACGAATAACTGTCAACAGCGTAATGTGCCTTCAGTTGCCTTCATTTGCGTACCAAATTACATGCTACCACCTCTCCTACCATTCCAAATCAACATTCTGATGTTTTCTTTTTTATCCCACCAACAGGACTCTAACCAGGGTGTCAGACTATTTACAGGGTTTCTCTTATAAACCCCAAATGTCCAGCAGCGTTTCTACTCTCTGAGAGCCAAGCAACTGTACGAGAGGCACGTGCATAATTCTTGAAGTTGTAAGGATCGTGCGCGTATTCGATCTAGCATCAATATATAGTCTGAATCTCAGCTGTTAACATGGTGAGGCAGTTATCATTGACACACCGTATATTCGTACTTAAGTAATTTTAAGTACGAGTCGGCTGGACGGGTACGCGATGCATTTGTTCAGCAATTCCCTGGAGCAGTGCCATCTTCATGAGCACATATTCACGTAATTGTAAATAAATTTGAAACTACTGTCTCAGTGCTCAATAGAAAAGTTTGCATGTACCTGAACAGTTTCAACAGAGGAAAAGCTAGATGACATTGGTGTGAATCTTGAACGGTCACCGAATAAATTACTCACCAAAATTAGCACAAGTAGGGGTCTCGGTTTCTTCTGCACACAGAGCTACACATCAAACCGTACAGGTTTACACGGGTCCATTGGCTAAAACCTGCTTATCCATCCACAAGAGTGAGATATTCTAAGTGGTACCTTTCATCATTGAATGCTCGTTTGTTCGACACACAGGTTGCGTTCTTTTCGGATGCTTTCATCGTAATGGTCGTGTGAACAGTCATAACTCTCGCTATTGGTGTGCAGAAAATACCAATGCTGTTTATGAAATCCTTTATTATGAAGGATGGCACATTCAGCATCTTTTATAAGGTAACATTTCATATAAAGTTGTATACACGCTTAAAAGCAGGGCGGCCGCGCGCGACGTAAATTGGGCTGAGGCAGCTGCTGTAGCGCTCGGTCTGGGCTTATAAGCGAGACCCTGTAGACTTGACGTCTTAACAATCGTGGCTAGCAGGCGGCCAGATGTAAAATGTGAGTTACAAACAACACAAGTAAGAATATGTAAAAAAAATACCTTGCTTCATATTCATAGGTAATTAGTCATGCGGGCTCTTCAAAACCTCGACGCTGTTGTTGGCATCAATAAAGGTAATCGCCCACTGCAGGGAACCGCGCCGCGCCGCGCGGAACAAACTTGTGGAACATTCCACGGGCCATTTTCCGAGACTTCGCCCACACAGCACACCTCACCGCGCCGCGCCGCCTCTCTCCAGTTTGGGAAGTGCAGCTCACACAGAAATATGAGTTCCATTTCCGAGGAGGACTTATTGTTTGCGGTTGCGATACTTGCAAATGAGGAAGAAGAAAAACGCGAAAGAAAAGTTTGGGCCCACAACATTTATGAGAAAATGGAAACGAACGGAGAGTTTCACCATTTATTTCCTGATCTACTAAAGGACCGAAGTAAATTTTCCCACTGCTTTCGTATGTCCCAAGAAAAATTCTATGAACTATTGAACCTAGTTAAGCCGTGTGTACCGAGCTCGAGAGCTGCAGTCGCTTAAGTGCGGCCAGTATCTAGTGTTCGGGAGATAGTAGGTTCGAACCCCACTGTCGGCAGCCCTGAAAAGGGTTTTCCGTGGTTTCCCATTTTCACACCAGGCAAATGCTGGGGCTGTACCTTTATTAAGGCCATGGCCGCTTCCTTCCCACTCCTAGCCCTTTCCTGTCCCATCGTCGCCATAAGACCTATCTGTGTCGGAGCGACGTAAAGCAACTAGCAAATAAAAAAGCCGTATGTAGAGCGAGAAAACATCACCTTTCGCCGAGAAAGGCGTACAGTGCACAATACCACTAACCGCATGAAGGTACGAGCGTGCTGGCACTAGTCGAGGACTCACGAAGACTGCCGAAACGGCACGAAACCACATTCTTTCCATTAATCCTTCCTTCTACCCTCGCCCATACAAGCGCGCCGAAAGGAAAAAGTTCCCTTCCAGAAACCTGGGGGCTTCTGGTGCGGAAATTCCACAAGCTTGTTCCGCGCGGCGCGGCGCGGCTCCCTGCAGTGGGCGTTAAGCCATTTCATTTCACAAGAAGCAGACGACGGAAAATTCTTCTCGGCTGCGCTGCGCGGCGCGGCGCGGTGTAGTGGGCGATTACCTTAAGCCAGCCAAAAAATCCAGCTTCTTCCTCCAGCATGTAAACCTACTGAACTCATCAAGGTCACTCGTGGTCGCTAAAACTATTCACATGTTAATTTAACAACGAGTCCGATACCGATGACTCCATGCGATTAACTAAAAATAGTGTCAAAATGACCTAGTCAGGCGGTTGAGGCGCTAACCTTCTGACCCCCCCACTTACCAGGTTCGATCCTGGCTCAGTTCGGTAGTATTTGAAGATGCTCAAATGCGTCAGCCTCGTGTCAGTAGATTTACTGGCACGTAAAAGAAAACTCCTGCGGGACGAAATTCCGGCACCTCGGCGTCTCCAAAAACTGTTAAAAAATTAGTTTGTAGGACGTAAAACAATAATATTAGGTCGTTTATAAAAATGATCTAGCGAGCATATACATTTTATTTCTTTTGATGATATAAAAGTATCACAAAGAGTCTCTTAAAAATGTGAGAAGAGCGGATCCTTTTGAAGGTAATATAGTGATGGACAGTGTGAAATAAAGCGTTCTCTCCAATTGATTGGTGGTCTTATACTCAGATGATGGAATTTCCCGTTGACTGGTCCCGTGACAATAGAATTTAAAGACCTCGTCAACCTACTTGCGCGTCGCCGTTCCTAAGCACCCTTTCTCGTTCACTCAAGAGCTTCCTTTCACGTCTGTTATTAAAGAAATGAGTCCGTAAGAAACCGTTTCTTATCGCTTTCTCCTTCACAATTCATACTTAATAGCATCGCCATACGCCGTGAATGACTTGACACACAAATTACCCGATGAAAATGAATCATATGCCATTAATACATTCCAGTCACGCAGCAAACCGACGATATTACGAAATTATTCCACGTTTCAAATGATTTAACATGTTTTCTTATGTTAATATTGTTTAATGTTTTCTTACTAATCCCCAAAGAATAAAGCTCGTAAGTGGACTGACGTACAAAAGGTGGGTTTTAAACCATGAATATCTGAACAAATATGAAGTGTCTAAAAGATAAATATATCAACAATGTTTAAATAGAACTTGTTACCTACGCGTACATACTGCATGTAATTATCATGAAATAAATTTATATATATATTACCCTTTGACAGTGGTGTTATGGGTACATTATGATGGTTATAAGTTTACGGTGTTTAAAAGTTTATAGGTTAGAATGCAAACTTACGGTATCGGATAACTCTAGTCAGGATGAGAGTTCTGCTCTGATATTTTAGAAGGTGGGCTAGACGACTCTAGGCCTAGGAGTGGGAAGGAAGCGGCCGTCGCCTTAACAAGTCCAATTTAGCTTGCGTTCTAACCTATTATTGCCCAAACATACAGGCTCTGGACTTAAATGAAAATGAAAACCTGCAACCTGTTTTCCAGTCATTGACCGGGTCAGGTATGGAATGAATGAAGCAGATATAGGCTATTAGTACGATGGGGTCGCCACTCCCAAAGTGATTTATTAATGACTGATAGATGCTATGAAATGAGAATGGAGAGTGTTGTTGGAATGAAGGATGACAGGGAAAACCGGAGTACCCGGAGAAAAACCTGTCCCGCCTCCGCTTTGTCCAGCACAAATCTCACATGGAGTGACCGGGATTTGAACCACGGTATCCAGCGGTGAGAGGCCGACGCGCTGCCGTCTGAGCCACGGAGGCTCTTCTAGACTTAAAATGCACAAATATTATGGAATGATCCTCTATTAAGTATTACCTACTCAGTATGATGTCTGTCCTTTTTATGTTTACGTGATGTGTAATGAAAACGTCAAACATTTTTTTCAATTCTTTTATTGAGCAAAAGTCTGACACTATCGCATAATTTTCTACGTAGTCTACTGCGTTCTATTTAAGTCCCCTAGTGCTTACGAAGTGCGTGGATTCCTCTCGGAAATATTCCTTTAGTTATCTGCGCGGCCAGTGGTCCGCCGCCTCATCCTTCATGTTTCATCCGAACGGAATGCCTTTCCGCCCAGTGCCTCCTTGACTGGCCCAAATATGTGGCAATCACTAGGGTCGATGTCTGGTGAATATGGTGGAAGTGAAAGACGCTTAGATGGTCGCAAGTGTTGCACGAGTAGAATGGGGGACAAATGTGGATCAGTATACTGAATCGTCATTTCTTGATGAATTTTAGTAGGTTTCACACCTTCATTACTCAAAATTAAATAACAGATAATTGTTCTCTTCACACACGTGTCTGAAATGGGGTGGCAGAGCTCTGTGGGTTTTTTGAAATTATACTGTAATACTGGACATTCATTGACCATGACCACGATGTCAAAAATCACTTAGGACTACAAGCTTCCTTCCATTGCTCCTTCACATCTTTAAAAGCAGAAAAAGTAAAAAGCACTCTAAAGATTTAAAGAAGAGATCTCATGGAGAATGGAAGTCTGCAAGGGTTAACAGTGTATTACCTTTAAGACAAACACCAGTGCTCTACATTACTATTAATCTCCATAGCATTGTGTTGTATATAGCAGAGCTGACAAGTACCAAGGAGGTAGAAATCATCCTGTGATAAATTGCTGCTTCTACATCATCTGAGGGCATGAGCTAACCACATGAATAGTAAGACTAGAAAAATGTTTAGCCACACTTAATTAATCAAAGACAGTGTATAATGGATGTTCCCTCGTCAAGTAGCTGCGCAGTAACTACTGTAAGTCTATTGGAGATAATGGGAACTGGAAGGTGCTGTAAATGGCCGAACTCACACACCAACGCTCCTTTGAGGAAGTGTCTTCCATGAATAGACAATCCTGCCCTGCTCGACGGGTGTAATGAATATTGATGAAATATTATATACCGGGTGTTACAAAATTCTCTACTCAAACGTCTTGTGATGATAAAAGAGACAAAGTCAAATTTGTTATATAAAATAACTATGGATCGGGACGTGATAATTGAGGTTCCTCTGGATGTGGCCAAGAATGACAATATGAAATTTCAATTTGATTATAATCGCTTACAAGAATCTTTCAAAAATGCCGCCTTCTGCTGCAGTAAAATCTTACAACGACGTGCCGTTGCATATCATACGCGTTCGAAGGTTCCTGACATATGTTTTATATGTTTTAGAGAGAGTTGTCCGCCCGCATACAAAGAGTTCAGTAGGGTGAGGTTTCAGCTTGTAATGAAACAACTGGCCATACCTTTAAACCATTTTTATATTAAATGGAAGATTTTCATTCTCAATCATGTCGAAAATTAGATCAGTCGTCACTTACCGACCTACAGTTATTTAGAAAACTGTATGTCTTTGGTGCTTTCTAACATCACAGAAAGTTTGAATATTGATTTTCTTTTACACTCGGTATAAAATACTTAACATATATACAATTGTATGCTGTAAATATAGCTTTATCAATTGACTATGGTTATTATCGTTTCAGAAGTAATATATGCAGTTACGGCAATCTTAATGTTATTGCAGCCAATTAACAATAAAATATGGATATTTAAAGAATATCTAACCTTGTAGAGTTCATTACAAACATATTCTCAAATTATACTCTTATTAATATATAAAATTAATTAAAATGTTTATTTTGGACCAAATCTTACCCAGATTCTGTGCATACAGGCTGACTTGATATTGCCAGAAATCGCTTACAGTGAGCATTGATATTTTGGTTTTCTCCACGAAATTGTCTTTGGACTTACCCACACCTGACCTCAGCCTGTTCAGAGATATCCAAACTATCCAGCTCTCACCATCACCAAGTGGGGGAAATTTTCGGCTTCCGTCTACTATCCTGAGAGTTGGGAAAGTTCGTTTACTACCGTTGTAACAAAGCCCTTTGAGCTTGGACTTGTAAGTCTATAAATGTTTGAAAAAAAACCTCGTTCTGTACTTAAATCTTTGCGCAGGAGATACATCTCCATATTGTGAGGGAGTAATTTCATGTTCAGTTTAAGTCCCCTCCTTGTTTGCAGGCACATATCTTCGACATCTTGCCTAGTACGCCTCATTTTGTTGCTGCCATTGGTTTTTAGGGTTTCCTTATAACCGCATAACCTTTGGTGGTGCTATTTGAGGATCCAACCAGCCTCTGGGCTGTTGACCTAACAGACAGACATCTTCGACTACAGGGTGGTGTTATTTCTTCCGTGTAACAAAACCTTTCTATCAGTGTAGACTTTAAACAAACTAACATTAACCTGCAGGTGCCGTTAGAGCTACATATATCTGTTTGGAATGAAGGAAATTCTATCAATATGGACGGGAATTCTCCTGGCCAGAATAACGAAGTGTCAGTGCTGAAATCCGAAGGTTATGTGGTTGACTACTCCGTTGTGATCCGTTCAGTTTTCTCAGCGGATTGTACCATTTTATCTACTTAGTATTGCTACAATTTAGGTCTACATGTTAAGCATAGTTTATTAACTTCCACGTTGTTTGGTTCGGGTTTGATTCCCGACTTTTCCTTTAACGTTTTAATTTTCAGAGATTTGAAAGTAGGTAAACTTAGTCTCATTATGGCGAACTTTGATTTCGGAAAATAGATTATAATCTTATTATACGTAATTTCATGGTCTTTCGCATGTAATCCAGGAGAATATCGCGAGAGTCCAATAATTTATTCGCAACCTATTATCCTCCATTCACCTCACATGACCGTACCATTGAAGCTGGTTTATCCTTACAGATTTATTCAACGAGTTTGCTCATAACCGAGCCCTTACCTCCCCATTCCATGTACCTCCTGCCATTGTTCCCGCCTGGATTTACCAGCAATCATTCTCGCCACTTTTATGTCACCGAGTGAGTTGGCCGTGGGGTTAGGGGCTCTCAACTGTGAGCTTGCATTCGGGAGAGGGTGGGTTCTAACTCCACTGTCCACAGCCCTGAAGATGGTTTTCCGTGGTTTCCCATTTTCATACCAAGCAAATAAGGGGCTGTATCTTAACTAAGGCTACGGCCGCTTTCTTCCCATTCCTAGTCCTTTACTATCCCAATGCAAAACGTAAGACGAAGACACCAAACTTGTATGTCTCTTACTTGTAATTTAGGGATGGCTCCGCGGTGTAGGGGTAGCGTGCTTGCCTTTTACCCGGAGTGACCGGGTTCAATTCCAGGCCAGGTAAGGGATTTGACCTGGATCTGAGGGCTGGTTCGAGGTCCACTCAGCCTACTTGATTACAATTGAGGAGCTTTCTGACAGTGAGATAGCGGCCCTGGTCTAGAAAGCCAAGAATAACGACCGAGAGGATTCGTCGTGCTGACCACACGATACATCATAATCTGCAGGCCTTCCGGCTGAGCAGTGGTCGCTTGGTAGGCCAAGGCCCTTCGCGGCTGTTGCGCCATCGGGTTTGGTTTGGTTGGTCTTTTAATTGTAATTTAATAATCAGACATACAAACTCCATTCTGATTTCACTCCCGTAAAACAAAGTTGGTCTATAAACATACCACTGCAAAGATAATTTCTCCCAAGAACTCGTTTTTTAAAACAGAATATTGTCGATCACAACTGCTAGGTCACAGCGTTAGCTTTTCTGCAACTTCATTCAATGTATGATACCATCTTGGGAGAATACACATCCAAATGTGTAACGAAGGGGAAAAGGACAGGGATTACCGCCATGAAAGTTATGATATTCTTTTGAGTTCACATGTAACTTCTTTGAATATTGACACCTTGTGAGGCAGAATTTCGGTACAGCATGTGACTGCAGCGGCTAACACTTTATTATGGTTACAGTGAAGACATCCTTTCAAATATGAAGTTCGGTAGAAATATATTGCTTATTAATTTCCCGTTTGGGGATTCCTCACACGTTTCCTATCGAGTGCACTACACCAATCCAAAACCTAAAATGAAAACGATATATAATAATGTGCTTTAATTTAACCAGATTCAATTGTATAGATAAAGGTATAGATAAAGCTGTGTTTTCGACAAAAGTTTATTGGAGCAATACTCACTCAAGCTGCTTACCGTACCTCAAATATGCGTGTTCTGCAGAGCGTATAAAAGAATGTGACTTAAACATTTAAAGAAAATGTGCTTGTAATTTTATTGTCCGTTACTTCAAACACACCAAGGTACTTCAATATTCAAACAATAATAATAATAATAATAATAATAATAATAATAATAATAATAATAATAATAATAATAATAATAATAATCATCTATATATATAAAATAAGAGTTTTGTCTGTACATTGCTCAGAATTGGAAAAGAATGGTATTTCTGTATCGATCATGTCCACAGTAACAAGAAAATGCAGTTTTTACTTTTCCGTAATTTCTGTATGTATGTATGTATGTATGTATGTATGTATGTATGTATGTATGTACACGCATCACGAGAAAACGGCTGAAGATAATTTAATAAAAATCGGTATGTAGAGTCGGGGGGTGAGCCGCTACAATCTAGCTATAAATTATTTTATTCACGCTGAGTGAAATGGTATTTTAGGGGAAGGCCTAAAATTCAATTCTCAAATACTTATATTATTAGTGGTCATATCGATAAATACTACAGAACTAAAGTTATATAGAATTAAATTTCTGATCATTTACGTCTTATGCATTTTTACCGTACCGGCTATGATAACACAGATATTCATGAATTTGGATTTTTGTTGCTAAGTCCACATCAACGCCAAGCCCCGACAAAATGGGTAAATAGAATTTAATGAAAATCGGTATATAGAGTCGGGGAATAAGAAACTACAGTTTAAGCTATAAACAATGTTATTCACCCTGGGTGAAATGGTAGTTTAGGGGAAGGTACCTAAAATTTAATTTTTAAATACCCATGTTCTTGGTCCTATGGAAAAGAACTACATAACAAAAGTTATAGAGAATATAATTTCCGATCATTTATGTTTTATTCAGTTTTACCGTACCGACTATGATAAGAGTGGTATTTCAAAACCGGAAGACAGTTAATAATGTGAAGGCCTACAATATCGAAAGCGCGTAACATAGATCAACAATAACATTACACTGATCGTTGTTTGTTGTAATTTTCTTTGTCGCTTATCCTGACATTCAACTCTGATAGATGGGATTACTGCTGCGTACCGAATATAACAGCCTAACTGAATATTGGCGGGAAATAGCTGAGGAGTTAGATAATTTTCTTCTTTAGCGTGCCAATCCTCTGGTTCATACATTTTCTGATACTGTTGGTACGTAACACACTGGTTCATCATAGTATGCCAGCTATTCAATACCTACTCTGACGCGCTGTTTTGAATGAGCAGTGTGCGCACTTAAGTCAAAGGCTCAGTTGGTAGTAGTAGGAGTAGTAGTATGAACTGGTCTGGAGTTACAATTTAGCCCTATTCCAAATTATAGTACCACAATTCACTGAATAACTCAAAATTCAACCCTGAAAAGAGCCGTTTCTTAGGAAAAGCTTCTTCCTCTTCACTTTCATTAAATCTACATGAATTTTATTCCAAATTAGCAGCGAAGATGTGGTTTCTTCTCTGGCTTGGAGAAAAAATTGCCTCCACGTCAGATAGTTCTTTCGCCCGCCAGTGTAGTGAATTGAGATTTTTCGACTCATCGGGTACTCCCAGGAAACAGATAAGTAAACGGTCATAGTTTTTGCCCTGGGACTATCCACTATTTGAAACCCCCTTCCCCCCGCCGAAAAAAGGACGAAGATTGTTCACGGATCACGGATGTCTGCGTCTTGGTCATTCCAGCTCTGTAGCTTTGGACTGTTAGTTCGGCAGCATAGTACTGTTCGTTAAAAGTGAGAAAATGTGTGGTTTTTCATTTGATCGAAGGCATTTCATATGAGGGCATTGCTTTTAATCGCGCCATTCCTACTGACGTCATTGTAATGACCCATGTTCATTTCAGTTGGGAAAGCCACTAAGAGAGTCTTTCTGAGAATCGATAAAGGCAGGCGGAGAGTGAGTGTCTGCCATTATAATGATATCTCCCCAACCTGATTGTGACTGTCGGTAGGCAAGCTGGCCTACCATTACAATGAAAATTCCCTAACCCAGTCTTCATATGAGAAAAGACGTTGGTGACTTGCCCGTCGTGCTTCTAGGGCAACTTTAAGAGCTATGCAACTTAATACAATCTTTCTCACAACGTTTACACTACCTAACCTAGAATTATGTATAAAATTTAGAATTCCGTAGCGAAGCACGGGTACATCAGCTAGTCATCTATATATTAAAGGAGTTAAGTAAAACAGCTTTGGAAAATCCATCCGTCCGTTTTACTGGACCGATTTGCTTCATTCTATTTTTATTGTCTCTTATTGTCTCTGAAATTACCTGCCGTTCAATCATCAGACTCTGATTGGTCTCGTAGTCAACTTTGAGTGATCATAAAATCAAATCATTAAATGATCACTCCAATAATTGCAGGCGAAGTCTTATCCTAACCCGCAACACATTCTTTACTTAGCAGATTGCTAAGCGACTGAAACTTTCATTGATAATCTTATACATGTGATTTTCTTCCATTGTAATGCCATTGCACGCAGCCATGTTTGATTACTACCTGTCAAGCCAGAGAGTATACACTTCTTCTGATGATGGAAGAATACTTCTGAATATACTCAACAATTGGCATAACGTTCCTAACGACTTACATGCTGCTAAGAGAAAATAGTCTACGTATCGAGTAGACTTGTCATGTGTATGGCCATTAACAAAGCGCAGGGACAAACCAGTATTCAGCCATGGTCAATTATATGTCGCACTATCTCGGGCAAGATCGCTTGAAAATGTTACGACCCAGATACCGAATGGTCGAAGCACAGGCAATTCTGTATTAAAAGAAGTGATATAAACTTAATTACGAATGAATCAGTTATTATGTATCGGTATTGAAAAATGAAAACCTACAACCTGTTTTCCAGTCATTGACCGGATCAGGGATGGAATGAATGAAGCAGATATAGGCTATTAGTTCGATGGGGTCGCCACTCCCAAAGTGATTTATTAATGACTGATAGATGCTATGAAATGAGAATGGAGAGTGTTGCTGGAATGAAAGATGACAGGGAAAACCGGAGTACCCGGAGAAAAACCTGTCCCGCCTACGCTTTGTCCAGCACAAATCTCACATGGAGTGACCGGGGTTTGAACCACGGTATCCAGTGGTGAGATGCCGACGCGCTGCCGTCTGAGCCACGGAGGCTCTTATGTATCCGTATTATGTTCATAAAACTATTGAAAAGGGCAAGCAAAACAATATGATTGCGACAGGCATACCGAGACGAGTTATGTGACCTGTTTGTAAGGAATGTTGTAGAGCAGCACGGGTCCATAAAATATTTATTGCCAGTATCCAGTATTCGGGAGATAGTAGGTTCGAACCCCACTGTCGGCAGCCCTGAAGATGGTTTTCCGTGGTTTCCCATTTTCACACCAGGCAAATGCTGGGGCTGTACCTTAATTAAAGCCACGGCCGCTTTCTTCCCACTCCTAGCCCTTTCCTGTCCCATCATCGCAATAAGACCTATCTGTGTCAGTGCGACGTAAAGCAACTAGCAAAAAAAAATATTTGTTTTAACTAATTTATGGTCTTCAAAGACTTCTAAGTGTCGGCGTTTTGTCCTGCAGGAGTTCATTTGTACGTGCCAGTAAATCTGCCGACCAGAGGCTGGTATATTTGAGCCTCTGCAAATACCACTGGACTGAGCCAGGATAAAACCAAAGAAGTACGGCGCAGAAGACCAACTTTCTACCATCTGAACATATACTTAGAACAGAAACCAACATAAAATCAATCAGGTTTGTCGTAACAGTTAACATCGTGATCATAAGTACAGGACCTCCAGTTTATCGTGGAATTGAAACCACAAAGACGCTACTTTTCATGCATTTTCACATGCATTAGGAAGGATTCGACCTACGCCACATTGGTTAGAAACCAAATAAGATGTAACGAGACTATCAGGACCCATAAATCGAAAGTATTCAATTTGTTTCTGGTTTCCGAGACATATCGCTTATTGTAATACACTAGGTAGGAAGAAGCTGTATACTGTATCGGCTAATCATTTACAGTTTATGGCGCACATCTCTGCAGATGAGTCACCGTTTCCGGGTAGATCACGAATCTTCTCACTTTGTGACCCAGCGCCAATAACCAAGGGCGCACTGTGTATCTAGTAGGTCTTGCAGTAAGGGATGGGCGTGACAGACGAACATGCGAATAGGAAATGAAGGTGAAACCTGCACAAAGCTTTTCCACCCTAACTGTGAACTCCAACTCTAGATACGGATGTTGATTCAGGGAGCCGTTTGAAAGGTCCTGCTGATCGAACAGGAGCCGCTATGAACGAGAAACTAGGAACTTGGAACTTAGAACAGAATACTGTTTTTCTCTCTCACTCTGTCTCTTACTCTTAACGTCATTCAGTTAGTTGAATACATTATGTAATGTACGTGGCTTGAATTTACAGAAATACTCTATCGTATTATAATTCTTTCTATTTTGTAAATTAGCCCAGATCCGTAGGTTGGGGATAATGTTGAAGTGTGTTGCATTTCCTACATTCTACTACAGCAAATTTGTTACTTTTATCGACCTGTATGTCTTGTACTTGACTTTGAATATATTCGTCGTTGAAGAATCAATATGTCACAATGCTCTTCGTATCCATTATTACCCTTATGACTCGTCACGCCTCCCAACCACATATGGATATACAGTTCATCAGAACAGTTCTCATTGTATTCATTTTCCTATGCATGAGTGTGAAGAGGAAAATGAACCTCACCGTACTGTATGAATGTATGTTTGCATGACGTATTTACGCACTCGTACAGTGTACTGTATTTATGGTTCATTTTTCTTTACACCACCCCATAGGAAAAACCCCACAATGAAGGGGAAGGAGGGGCAATGGGACGCGTCGGGTAATGGGACGCACCCCTCTAAATCCCCTCCCATGGTAGCAAGCATTCTGTAATCTGCTTCAATCTAATGGGGAGTCACCATAACGTTGATGTGAGCAGAATGTCAGCCTGAGTCGCGTATGTTTCTTGTGCTGTGCAGAAATATTTGTTTTGTTACATCATCTTACATCAGAAGAGTTGAATTTATATTAAAGTACGTACTAAACTGTCAACATTTTTCTCGAAAGTCTTCAGTTTTCTTAACGTGAAATGCGATATCTTGTGATACACATGTGATTTGAATTTTCCTTCATAGCTTATAAAATGACAGGACAAAAGGTGTGAATGTGTCTAGAGGGGTAATCGTACGCGCTCTGCGTCACATTACCCCTTCAGTGCCTACAATTCTGTTCTCACCTTCTTCAGTTGGCTAGGCTATTTTACGGCATGACGATGATTGAACTACGTCGTGTTGCCTATGAATTTGCGGATAAGAACAATCTTTCTAACAATTTTAACAACAATACTAAATTAGCTGGCCGGCAAGGACTGGGTGCAAGGTTTCTTGACAAGAAACCCAGAAGTCAGTCTGCGGAAACACGAAGCAACTAGCGTAAACAGAATTTTATCATTTAATAAAGCAGATTTTGACAGAGGTTATCATAGTCCCTTCACTGTCAGTGAAAAACGTAAGTTTCCTACGACACGTATTTATAACGTTGACGAAACCAGCATTTCGACCGTCCAGAAGCCACCTCCAATAATTGCCCGCAAAGGTCAAAATCAAGTAGGGACAGCGACCAGCATCCTGTATGTTTCGCCATGAATCCTGCGGGCAATTATATACCACCCTACACTGTGTATCCTGGTGTGAGGATGTCCACTGCAATAACACCTGAATGCCCTCTAGGAAGCATTTACGTGTGCTCCAAGTCAGAATAAGTGAATGAGGACCTGTTCCTGACGTGGCTCAAGCATTTCGCTGCACACACACAGTTATCAGTGAACAATCCTACTCTCTTTTCGAGTCACACATCACTTCCTTCCTTTAATTTCTGCAAGGAAAACGGAATTGTTGGTGTATCAATTCCTCTCAATCCCTGTCAGAGCATTAACATTTTGTGCGAAAACACAAAGGTCTAGGCCTAAGCAGCACTCTGAAATTTTGACAGCCACACCCAGAAAGTTAGTATTAGAGGAGTTGGAATAGAAGAAAAAGAAACGATTATACATATTGTCAAGAAGACTCGAGTTGTAAATCCAAGAACATGAAGACAAAGAAGGTACTTTTCCAAGACAACAACAATTCGTCAGATGAAATATGTGATGATGAACTTCGTCAAGATGATGGTAATGATGATTACACGGAAGAAGGTGTCTGGGTTGCCATGGAGGAATACCACCAACGATATTTGTCTCTTCTTCTATATTTTTAGAAGACTCGGGAACTTTACTACTTGTGTACTTGTATTCCACACTCCGTATTCCTAACTATATTTTGTATCATACTGGAGTATTGTAGGGATTTTGGATCCAACATAGTACCTTATACAGGTGTTTTACCTTAGATGCGTGCATTTGCTCCTCTGTCCCCAACGTTGTTCTGATGGACTACATATTTATATGCAGTTTGGTCGTGCGGTTAGAGTCGCGCAGCTGTGAATTTGCATTTGGGAGACAGTGGGTGCCAACCCCACTTTCGGCAGCCCTGAAGGTAGTTTTCTGTAGTTTTCATACCAGTACCTTCTAGGTCTTCCGACTTTCTTACCATATCCCCGCCGAAAACCTTTTCAGGAGAGGGCTTATTATTTATTTATTTATTTATTTATTTATTTATTTATTTATTTATTTATTTATTTATTTATTTATTTATTTATTTATTTATTCCTATGTTTACATGGTGTGACTCAGGCTGTGAAACCTGCTATTCTGCCTGACCATGGCCTATAATGTACGGTACATACAGTTCAGCAATATATTACACATAATGCACACACACACACACACACACACACACACACACACACACACACACACACACACACACGCGCGCGCGCGCGCGCACATTATAAAACTAAAGTGTACACATATTTATACAACACATTAAATTAAAAAAATAACATATCTTTAATAATCCAGAATATATAAAACTGTCCGAATAAACCAATAAAAAATTAGTAAGACTTAGTGACACACATTCTTCTTCTCCTTCTTTTTCTATTTCTTCGCATTGTTGGCCTTTTCCCAGTTTCTCGGGATCGGCATTTTGATTAGATTTAGCTTATATTTACGATCGGGTGCCTTTTCTGACGTGAACCTTATTTTAAAGTATGTAATCATCATTGCGTGTTTCTGTGGTTGTTTATCGTGTGATTTATTTTATGTATTTGAAGACTAACACAAACGCTCAGCCTTCAAACTCTAGAACTAAACCAGACTTGATTAATATCGAGTTATGAATTGATCCCGGTGTCTTCTGAACCAATGGCTAGACATTCAGTCTAAGCGTCGGACTTGTTGTTCTAATCGCAAATGCCCTCCTGCTATTGCTTCCACCTGTTAGTACGAGCTACCATTAAACACATTACATTAGTTCTTAAAAAAGTGTGAAGGCGACTTTAGCGACCACAGGTATACCTAGGATAGGCTGCAGAAAGTTTGCAGTGGAACATAAACACTTGAAATACGATTCAAGTTATCTGGTTCAAGGCATAGTCTCCTATAAGCGGTGAATTTATCCAAATACCTGTACCAGTTTTCGAAATAATCCCAATAAATTCGTGACCGATACGAAAATATACGTATGTATTGGGATATATAGAAATGGAAAAGAGCGCCACGTTAAATCGAAGTACAGAACCTAGCATCATTCTGCTATGTATTCATTAATTGCTCTTTTTCCGGAGGATATGCAACTGTTATCTAAACTGAGTGTAATAAAACATGAGTGAAGCAATTTGTTCCGTTTAATTTTACCTCTGCTTGTTTTGTTTTCTGTTCGAGAACATGTGTATTCCTGTTTAAACACTGGCCGACATAGTCTGTCAGACCTTTCATAACTGTAATTGTGGCTTTATCCACTGCCAGGTTTGACATTAGGATATCAAACATAATAACCTCATGCAGGGATCGAAAACGTTTCGTTTGTTAGAGATAGCATAAACACATTTTCAAATACTGTTGGAGAACTAAACACAACATGTTGTGAAGATAATGTCACCAATTTCAAGTTACAAGCAGGCTGCCAATATTTCCCGATCGCTGAATACTCTGTACATCCGCTTGGTATTCTTTTGATTGTATCTGTACAGTGCGGTCGGTATTTATGTTTCGGATGGCAATTCTTTCATTCAACAACGTGATACTAATGTGATATAGATGGAGTTACTATAATTTATGCATTATTTGAAGATATTACATACCGTAATATTTCCTCACATCATGCTCTCCGTATAATCAGGCCAGCTGAGTGGAACAGTTGGCTAGACGTTCACTTTCTCTACTCGCAGATGTCCGGCTCTATGGCTAAATGGTAAGCGTGCTGGCATTTGGTCACAGAGGTCCCTGGTTCGATTTCCGGCAGGGTCGGTAATTTTAACCATTATTGGTTAATTTAGCTGGCATGGGGGCTGGCTGTATATGTCGTCTTCATCATCATTTCATCATCGTCATGACGCGCAGGTCACCTAAGGAAATCAATTCAAAAGACCTGCACCTGGCATGCCGAACTTGTCTTCGGACACTCTCGGCACTAAAGCTATATGCAATTTCAGTTTTGTTCTACTCGCGGATGAAGGACTGAATTCCAGCAGTGTTGATTGGGATTTGAGGCGGTTTCAGGTGGACGTAAAGTGGCTGTCTAACCGAGACTGTAACGACGTCCTCAGTTCACCAGGATGGATGTTATATGTCTTTCTTATATCTTAGAAACTGAAACATTTGATACCAGAAAGAACAGAAAAAAATACGAAAATCAACTTCAAAACCTTTTGTACCTTCGCACTGCAGTTTTGAGAGAAGGACGGGTGCATTGAAACGCACATCTGTGACCTTGAGAAGAGTCGGATTTCCTTCTTGATGCCAACCATATGCGGAGGGATGCATTCATTATTGCATGTTTCTCTGATGGTTGGCAGCATATAAATAAAAGTGTATTAAGATGAACTCAAACACTCAGTTCCCTAGCCAAGTTAACCATATGCAATTAAAATCCTCGGCCCTGCTGGGAATTAAACCCAGGGCCCTGTGAACTGAAGGCCACTAATTTGACCATTGCCAAGTATCTGGATGAATTAGTAGACATAATGTCTGTAAAAGTTTCCTTGCGAGTTGGGACATAAAATACACCTGCGACATACGTATAAGTGACGCGCATTCTTCTTATTTTTATCCTTCTTCGTATTCCTGGGCTTTTCCCAGTTTCTCGGGGTCGCCATTTTGATTAGATTTAGCTTATATTTACGATCGAGTGCCTTTTTTGACGCCAACCTTATTTTGAAGTTTGTATTCACCATTGCATGTTTCTGCCCAGGGATCCGTTGATGTTCTGAAATGGTGACACAGGATCTCTAGCTGAGTCTGTCATTGTTTCCACTTACTTAAATAAAACATTTATGTGACCTCAATTCATCAACTCTTGTTCTCTTCTGACCCCCGTCGATATTACAGCAGAGTTCCATTCAACCGACCTTCGCTTGTCTGACATTCCGTTTTATCCGACACGTTCGTACATTGTCGGCATTGTTAACAACGGAGAAAAATAAACAGGGGAGGAAGAAAGCTTAGTTGTTGAAAATAACACCAAAAAACTCTCGATGAATGATTCAAAGCTCTTCGAGGGGTATTGAAATACATGGAACAATGGCAAGAAATCTCTAAGACTGACGTGTTCCTTCTACAGTGAATCCGTGTGATGGAGGCGAGGTAAAGCCAGTGGCAAGCAAGCGAACGTCCATTACAATTTTTTAAACATTTAAATCTACATGAACATCTAGATGTTCATTTTTATTGTATTATACAGGTAATGTAAATATAAACCCCATCATCTGCAAGCATTGACAATATTGCTTGTTTCTCTCTTCCTGTTAACCAACATTCGCGCTAATTCGACGTCACGATCGCGAGATTCTAAAGTTTATTCGTGAGGCTTAGAGAGTGTTTCATTTTCATGTCCTTTGTATTCCTTCCTTTTCCTTCCTGTGTCACCATTTCAGAACATCAACGGATCCCTGGGCAGAAACATGCAATGGTGAATACAAACTTCAAAATAAGGTTGGCGTCAAAAAAGGCACTCGATCGTAAATATTCTTTTCCTATTCGTAAATATTATTTTTCCTATTCTTTTTCCTCCTCCTCCTCCTCATCATCATCATCATCATTCACATTATCCACATCATCCACATTCGTCGTCCAATTCCTCCCCCCACCCCCACCCTCTGGATTAGGTTTTTCATTGTACATTTCCATTTCCCTCTATTCGGCCACCAGTGTTCCTCCTTAACTGTGTTCCAGGCCAGATTTATTCTATGTATAGGTGTATACTATTCTTGATCGTTTTCAACCACCTTTATTTGGATCTCCCTCTTGCCCTCCCTCCTTCTATCTGGGTTGGACATCCTTCCCTCTTCCATCCTCTTAACATGTCCGGACCATCTAAGTTTATCTCTCTCCATTCTGTCGAAGAGCTTTTCTATTCCGATCTCCTTTGTGACCTCCTCATTTCTTACTCGTTGTTTTTTTCTTCTTAAAAAATTCATTTCACTGGCCTGGATTCTGTTCTCTGGTCTTTTTGTCAGTGTCCAGCTCTCCGCTGCATTTGTCAGTACTGGGCAGTAGTACATCACCACCTTACACTTCAGTGGTGCTTTCTTCCTCCACACAAGGTTTCTTACACTGATAGAACGCACTTCCTTGCTTTATTATCAGTGTTAATCAAGGATGGTTGTGCAGTTGTTCTTCCCCTTAAAACAACCATAACTATCACCACGGCTTTAACTTACTTAGGATTTAATATCGGCAGAATTTAATACACACCCTGGTGAAGAAACGAGAATATTTATCATTTCCTTTCCTCGGCTGTTTACCTTGGTAAAGAATGGTATTGCATAGGAAATTGTATCGTTTCCTATTTAAGTTCTAGCAAATGTGCACCGTTACAACTCGTTATAGTTTGAAAATGAACCATTGAACGGCATTTATAACATAAAGGAGTTTTTTTCCTGTGAAATGAATTTTCAACGTTATTAGCCACGTGTTTGATTTTAATCTACCACTAAAATACAAATATTTATTGTATGATCGAACGTAGAATTCAAGATCGCTCGAGATACGACTGAAGAATACATATTACTGTCTCGGATAAATGTTTGATGTAAAGTAGGAAGGTGGTGGCCTTTTCTTGTGCAAGAACGCGGAAAGTTGTAGGAAATATTAAATTTGTGAAGCACGAGGAGGATGTTATTTAATATTCTGGTTGAAGCTCCCAAATCTTTTCTCTACCCTGTCGTGTCGTGATATAACCTGCACCTGGCGTGCTGGATGACAAGCTGTCGCTAAGGTAAAGATCAACAGCGAAGACAACGTACCAGTTTATTAGCAAGGCAGCACAATTTGCCGAATATTGAAAGGAAACAGCTCGCATGAAGGTATCAATAACCCATAGCTCTAAACTGCCGTTTTTACGACTAAATGACATCAATACAGTATATCGCTCTGTCGGCTGTGTACTCACTATATTCTCCATCGTATTTTAATAATTGAGATGTAAGAGTTAGCAGTTAAGAAACATGTGTTAATAATTAGTGAAGTATTTAAAGGTGAAAGATTAGATGAGAGTTAGAAAAAAGAATTGAGAGTTAGACCTAATGTGTTAAAGAGTAACGATATGGAGTTAAGGTTTAGGAGTTAAGCGTTAATGGCGTATGGCCTCCGGATAGAAATGGTGCATGTAGTTTGAGTTGACATCCATGGGCGACCTGCGCGTATGTGATTTTGCGTGAGGACATTATGGATGAAAGGTGTTACCCGATTTTTGTGATGACAATCAGCTGGTTTGAGGTCATTCATCTGCTTCTTTAGTTCAGTTAAGTGGCCTAGGGTCCTTTTTCAAGAAGAAGCTAACTCAACAGTAGCGAAAATGGTTTGTGGCACATCCCTAAAGCTACCTGGCGATTTCTTTGAGGCTCCTAACCTCAAGACTGACGCAAACTTGCCAACATTTGTCAGTATCGTTAAGAAATTCACTGAACTGTGAACCTCTTTCATTACACCGAAGGAAGTAAGGAATGACGTCCAGCACTACATAACAACTTCCAGCGGCCCTCCAGTTTTCTGTAAACCACGCAAGATAGATCCTCATAAACTGACCATCTCAAAACAAGAATTTTAGTTTATATTAAATTACAATATAATTCTACCTTCTAAATCCCTATGGGCCAGTCCTCTACAACCTTACCTAGAATGAAATGTAATTTGAAGATGGCACAACACTCAGTCGTTGAGCCAGAAGAATTAACTATTACAGGTTAAAATCCCCGACCAGGCCAGAAATCGAACCTAGGATCCTAGGACCAATGACCAGAATGTTAACTAGCTATCCACGCGGCTGGAATATTAAGAGCTGTTATTAAGAGATTAAATGCATAGAATGAGCCTTACAATCATTAGATTTATCATTTTTTGGTAATGGCTTTTTCTGTCCCGTCTTTTAATAACAACATACTGTACAAAATTAAAAGAATAGTCCTTCCGAAGAAATTCTCCGAATAGAATACGAAAAAACTGTGGAAGATGCGCTGAATCACTGTTTAAATGTAGTATGACACATTCGGACACATTCGGACACGTTCGAGTTGGGCCCACGATCAAATTATTCCCCTGCAGATCACCGTCTATCCTCGAAGAGTCGAGGTCTAGTTGTTGCACTGTTCAGTGTGGTAAGTTTCTCCAATTTATAGTGTTCGGCCGCTGGATTTTATTTAAATGTCCTTCTCAATATTAACAAGTACCAAACTTACATTTTAATATCAATTAAAGACAGTTATTGAAATTATTACACCCCATTTTAATGATTACCATAATAATCTATATATATAATCGGATGTTGGTGTGTTTGAAGCTAATAGACTAAAAAACTACTAGACCGATTTCACTGAACTTTTCACAGTTTGTTCTTATTATATCTGAGAGGGATTATATACCTTAACTGAGGCCTAGACCTTTCCTGCTCCATCGTCGCCTATCTATGTCCGTACGACATAAAGCAACTTGTAAAATAATGAAATAAAAATGGTGTACCATTAAGAGCGAAAAATTTCATTCTGATTAAGTTGCTTTTTTTTTCAGGTTTGATTGTCTTGCCATATGTTTTCTTGACGGTAGAGTGAAGAAGTTAACAGTAAAAATTCCTAGTCATACGCCAAATAAATAAATGATTACGCTAACTCGAAATCACTGAACGGTAAAGGGCATTTAACTGGGAAATGTAACTCAATTGGGGCTACTTGCAGAAATTTCGGACTTCAGCCACGTTAGTACAGGACAATAACTGAGCATCTTTATCGTGAATAATTTTAGTGTAGATGAAAACGTAAATATTACGTAATTCATTAGAATATCTGATAAAGAATTCCGCTGGCATGTTACCAGGTCACAATTAATTTACACGTCTACACATTTTGGTACCAAGAGGAGAACTATTATGTCACGGAAATAATAACATGGAACACTACTTGCGGTGTAGGTTAAGAAACAACAGAGCATTACCCACTAAATTACTTTTGAATTAAGTCTAATTTGGAGATTATATTTCTGTTCCCTTTGCTAACTTTACCAACCGTAAAATTATAGTTAATTCCATATCACGAATATTATTAGCGGAAATTTGTGGAAGCATGATGAAAATGATGCCAAGTGGTTCATATTTCATTACATGGAGATTTTATGGAGATTTTACTCCTGCATGTACTGTATGATTCGCTTTCTAAGAATGTGGACTAAAGTGGGTGTACATGCGGATCACATTTCCACTTGGCGGGAGCTAGTGAAGAGCGTTGTAACAGTGAGATGATGTTAAGAGAGGGAAATTTAGGTTGTGTTTTCCAGTAAACGAGTTGCACTTGCGTAACTGCTGCTATAAGTGGTTTAGTAAGCAACGAAATTAGAAGAGGAAGAGCGGGAGGCGATAGTTCCTAAGAGTCAGCAAGTAGCCTTATATTTAACCAACCTGAGTTCACTTCCTGAATCTACTGGAAATATCACACTGTGCACTTCAAGGTCTGTAACATCGTATACACATCTTTTTGTGTGTATTGTTGAGAATATATTCGGATTAAAAACCTATTTAATGTACAGTTAGATATGTTTTTTGCAGAGCTTCACTTCCAACACAGAGTAAATTTCGCGCATGTTAAGTAGATCCTGCAGGAACACGCGGAAAAATTAAACATGTTCATGCGGACGTTCTGCCCTTTGGAAGAAGAAAGTGGAAACGCAGGTACTAAATAAACTCGCTAATGAATGTCTTACGAATTAGGGATCAATGGAATGAATACAGACTGAATTTTAAAATAACTACAGGAGGTGGTAATCTCCAATGCAGATAACAACGGAAATATGATAATGGTAGACATATTTTTAAAAATGTTGGAGACAAAGTGATATCCGTTACACAAACTTAACCCTTTATAGGGCAAAACCCTGGGGAAAAAAATATAATGTTATTTGGTTAAATACCATGTCATTGGGGTCCACTGTTTAGGGTTTGACCAAAATCTGAGTCAATACATTGTTTGATAATGCGATATGGGGTGGTATTTTTACCAGAGAGCATTTAGGATTTCGTTCACACCGAGTGTGCACTGGTAAATAGATTTACCACTTTGCTTACATGACAACTTTCCACAGTGTTTTGCAAATAATAAGTGCAATATACAGATGGAAAGCATGGAACAAGAAGTATATATAGTTATAAATGTCACACTGGCTCTGAAAATTGCACTAGAATCATGGGGTCATGGGCAGAAAAGACTGACCTAAGATCACAGGCTACATCTATGTTTCATATCTTATATTTATTATTTTGAATAGAAATAAGGCACATAGTTCTCCTTACAAACAATACGATTCAAACCAAGCCATCGTCTGAAATTAATTTCTAAAATAGCATAAATAGGCATTCAGGCAGGCAAGTGCCTAAGGGAGTGAGGAGAATTTTGGGATATATTTCCCCAATAAATGTCTGATTTGTCACCCCCTCCCCTATAGGGAGCCCTGGTATTAGCCACTACATGTGGCAGTCTATTCTTACGTCCATAATTACCCTCACAATTTTATAATAATAATAATAATAATAATAATAATAATAATAATAATAATAATAATAATAATAATAATAATAATCATCATCATCATCATCATCATCTCTACACGCCCCTGAACTCAGAGGAACTGAATACCATACAGATTGACTAACTTTATGTTTTTTCCGAAATACACATGAAGTGTTGTTTGGATATAAATCCATTTTTCATAATCGGGGAAGCTAATACATCTTATATCTGATAACACGTACGTCCGCGGCCTTACAGTCTTGCCACATGTTTTCATAATAGTGAATATAACATGTTGGCCAGAATATTTTATGAAAAGGCATATGTAAAACATGTAACTAGAAGCTCTGAAGTCTATTTTCCGATATTTATATTACCAACTGCATTGAAAATGAGTACGTTATCAATATGCAAAACAAGCACACTGTTTCGCTTTTCTTGGTTCTTCATGTGTAGACCAATGATAATTTTGATAAAATCTTTCAAAGTTAACCACAGAATTTGTAATCTATGTTCATAAAATAATGAAAATATTCGAAAATATATATTGTTAAGTTATATAAATCAGAAAAATCCAGTATCTCGCTTAAAATGAGCCATATGTTACGCTCAACACAATGCTTACACGAGTGGAGTTTAAGTGGCGCTCTCTGGTAAACATATGTACCACTTCTGGAAGTGGAACGATTCAAATAGCCGTGAAGCGCGAGTTACGAAAAAAGTGGTAAATATTCTTACCAGAGAGCGTTACTAGACTAGAAAGCAGACAGTTACGGCTACTTAGGGTATTGCCATCTGAACAGTTTCTATGGCAACCCAAGTGGTAAATATATTTATCAGCAACCTATAAAGGATTAAATTCCTTGAAAGGTAAATGATTTTTTTTTTGCTATTTGTTTTACGTCGCACCGACACGGATGGGTCTTATGGCGACGATGGGACAGGAAAGGCCGTGGTCTTAATTAAGGTACAGCTCCAGCGTTTGCCTGGTGTAGAAGTTGAAAACCATGGAAAATCATCTTCAGGTCAGCCTACAGTGGAATTCGAACCCACTATCTCCTGGATACGAGTTCACAGCTGCGCGCCCCTAATCGCACGGCCAACTCACCTGGTAAAGGCAAATGAGGTGTTGTAGATATTGGCATAGTCATTGCCTTCTCAATAATTCCGCCTTTGCACACATCTCGGTAGTGAATGCAGGATATTTTGATATAAAATATCACGATCCTATGATTCGGATTCGATTTAAAAACCGGAGGTCCAATGGCTGTGATTACGATGTCAGTACTCTCGTAAAGCTCGAAACGATCTTGCTTTGAGACCTTGAAGGTAAAAGTCATTCACATGGCGTTACCTCACCATTAAACGATAAAGATAGATTCCACACCCAGCCATCCCTTTGAAATTTTGCTATTTGCTTTACGTCGCACCGACACAGATAGGTCTTATGGCGACGATGGGAAAGGAAAGGCCTAGGAATTGGAAGGAAGCGGCCGTGGCCTTAATTAAGGTACAGCCCCGGCATTTGCCTGGTGTGAAAATGGGAAACCACGGAAAACCATCTTCAGGGCTGCCGACAGTGGGGCTCGAACCCACTATCTCCCGATTACTCCCTTGGCAATTACATGTAACTCATTTGTATTGAAAACAGAATGAAGCTTAAGGGCCTGTGACTACCCAGAAGGTAAAAGTTTCGTTTCTAAATGTTAAACCTTCTGATGGTGAATCCAACCAACAGCGGAAGAAATTCAGTTTCTTTCTCTGGAATAGGAGAGTAGAATGGACTTAGACAAAGTGATTTTTTTTCTGAAAAACGAGAGAATCTGGTATTAAAATACCACAACTATCCGAGGAATTGAAGAATACAAACATTCATGAAAAGGAGTCCTGCGTCACCTCTAAAGGTCTGGTCACCAATCTCGATGACGAATGCGAATGTTTCTTAAACATCGTATATGTTACCGGCGATGTAAGAAAAAGAGATTTTATGTAGAACACTTTCGAAGTGTAAAGAACACACTGCAATTTTAGGCAAAAGGTACAATTTTGTTCTTTTTTTAATGTGTTTGTTACTTCTCCAGGTCTTTTATATTTTACCCAGGCATTATAAAAATATCAAATGGTGTTACAGTAAAGAATGAAAATGAAATTTAAAATATAAAACGGATAAAATCAAAATTATGACAGGTAATAGAAAGTTCAACTAGTGAGCGAGCTGGCCGTGGGCTTAGGGTCACGCAGCTGGGAGCTTGCATTCGGGAGTTACTGGGCTTGAATCCCACTGTCGGCAGCCCTGAATATGGTTTTGCGTGGTTTCCCATTTTCAAACGAGGAAAATGCTGGGTCTGTACCTTCAGGCCGTGGCCGCGGCCACTGCCTTCCCAATCTTAGCCCTCTCCGATTCGTCCATTACCGAAAATCTCCGATGTGTTATTGCGACATTAAACTACAAAGAATATGTTCAACTAAACTAATACTAAAATGTTAAATTTCCTATTCAGTTTTGTACGATGTTGGCTTTATTCTCAAGAATATTACATTCTTAAAGCTAATTTAAGCATACCTACTAATAATTTAAGGTGCATATATTTTTAAATCTCCTTAAATCATTCGAAATTTCGTTTTGAAAATATTAATCTAATATTTACTAAGACTGTTCTGGTATGCTGTACTAATAATCAATGTCGTGAAATCAACAAGAATTTTTTAAATGAATATACACAGCCTGTTTCCAGTCATTTCACAGGGTCAGGAATGGAATAAATGAAGCCCCCATCTAACGGCAAAAATAGGAATTGTGCTGGCTGCCGAAGCCTCTCGCACTCGTCTGGAGCAATGATTAATGACTGACAGATGCAATGAAATTATACTGGAGAGTGTTGCATGAATGAAATATGACAGGAAAACCGGACTACCCGGAGAAGAACCTGTCCCACCTCCGCTTTGTCCAGCACAAATCTGGCATAGAATGGCCGGGATCTGAACCACGGCATCTAGACGATAGAGACCGGCATGTTGCCGGCTGGCCACGGAAGCTCCACTTACCAAAATCTATTTTTAAATATGAAACTTATCTATATTAATAAAATCGTAACGACCGTGTATCTGTACATTGACTTTCTTGGTGAAATTTTCATTCAGTTATCCGTTTCAGGTGTAATAATGACAATCTGCACATGTTTAGCTTTGGTGTATGTCTATTTGCTTGTCTGTTTGAGTTCTTATAACATCAAAACTACAGTACTTGATATATTTCTACAAATGTTGATATTTAGAATCCACCTGTCCTTGGGTAGGTTTTAGGGTCAATATTCTTTCTAAATCTCTGAACTGGCTGGTCGTTTATACGAAACCGAGACCGTGATTTTGCACTCCCACAAAATATACACAACCAAACTTAATGGAAATATATCTGCCTTAATGGAAATCAATTTTTAAACCTTTTTTCTCATGTGCATCATTTCGATGCCGGCCCCGTGGTGTAGGGGTACCGTGCCTGCCTCTTTCCCGAAGATCCAGGGTTCGACTCCCGTCCAGGTCAGGGATTTTTACCTGGACCTGAGGGGTGGATCAAGATCCACTCAACTTGCGTGATTAGAATTGAGGAGCTATCTGACGGTGAGATAGCCAAGGCCCTTCAAGCACAGAAGCGGCATTGGGTTTAGTTATCATTTCGATACAAAGATTAATAAGGGAGATATTATTAGCGGACCGTTTTTCAGTACAAGTCTCACCGGACCTAACTTAAGAGTGGGTGAGTTTGAAACGTATTTCTTATAACTTGAAAACTACTGGAGATATTTCAACCAAACTTCATTTTAGTATCCACCTGTCTAAAGGTATGTTTCTAGGTCCATGCCATGTCAAACCCGGAATGGACTGGGGATTTATAGAGAACCGAAACAGTGATTTCACTCTCCTAAAATATATGCAAGACCAAGCTCGATAGCTGCAGTCGCTTTAAGTGCGGCCAGTATCCAGTATTCGGGAGATAGTGGGTTCGAACACCACTGTCGGCAGCCCTGAAGATGGCTTTCCGTGGTTTCCCATTTTCACGCCAGGCAAATGCTGGGGCTATACTTTGATTAAGGCCACGGACGCTTCCTTCCCACTCCTAGCCCTTTCCTATCCCATCATCCCATATATATTGCACCAGTAAAAGAGCCCGACTCTCAGATTACATTTTAAAGTAGCATGAAATAGAGTTCTCAGGGCGAAAAACTGGATTAATTGTAGCTAGGGCTCGGTACAGGAGGTAGGGTCCTATTTACAGAAAAACTTTGACTCTGATTGTATAAGAATTTATTCAAATAAGTCATGAATTTGCACATCACCTCTAAGTAGAAATGGACTGTCTTCCTCGTATTCCAATAGTATGGCTCGGGTTCTCCAGCTCACCAAGCCAAGCTGGTTGAAGCACGTTCCAGAAGACTCCAGGGATTCCGGGGACTCCAGATACTCCAGACAGAGGCAGCTGGACTGTATGGATTGACGGCAAGTAGAGATGTCTCGAACTCTGAGGCCCGGGTTGAACCCCGATGATCCAGGCGATGTTGTAGATAGTCATGTACTACCTCAGCCCAATGAGACTGAGAGGATTGATGTTCCCAAGGTCACTAGTAGCACTGAGTCTATGAACACCTTGGATGATCAACTTATAAGCAGAGATCTTGATAATTGTACATCAAGACTTCCAACACTCCTAAAATGATATGAGTGGTATTAATAAATTTAGAGTTCATCACTAGGAAAATCTCCGTCTCTGAATAACGTTTGGCAAGGTGCAAGTCTTTGCCTAAACTCGAACGAAAAAACACAAGTCCATTCACTTGGAAGTCTGAATATATTTAAAGTTAATCACTGGTGAAATTCATAAAGTCTTTGAGTGACCACTGACGAAAACACAAGTCCATTCACATAAATAAATTCACTGACGAAATTCATAAGTCTTTTAAACCAACACTGGCAAATGTACAAGTCTTTGAGTAAATGCAAGTGAAATCCTGACTTTGTTTAGAGCCGTTGGAAAGTTAAAGTTCATCACTAGCAATGTTAATCAATCACTGTCTATTAGAATGATGGGATCCTCAACAGTCGCAAATATTCCACGTAAATAACACAAGTCCATTTCACGAACACTTGGAAAAATTCCAATCTCGAATACTCGTAAATAATACAAGTCCATTCAATGATCACGTAGAAAAGTTCTGGTCTCGAACACATGAAAATAATACAAGTCCATTCAGTGAACATATAGAAAAATTCCAGCTTCGAAGACACGTAAATAATACAAGTCCAAACACTTAGAAAAGTTTCAGTCTTGAAGGCACGTAAATAATACAAGTCCATTTCACGAACACTTAGAAAATTTTCTACAACACTCGAAGTCTTATGAGTCCACTTATAGTACTTGGAAGAATCGTCTTCCCACACTTGTATAATGACAGAGTTCCACGATGATAGTAGCAGCAAGAGTGTCCCCGCTGACTACTCAGCTGAGACTGTGTGAATAGGCTACAGTAGGTCCCCTTTTTATTCAATCCGGGATGTCTACGTCATAATACGGTTTGATTGAATATCTCCCGAATCCCTCGATGGATTTGCTTGAAACTCGAGCATTGGGACGTTTAGGTGATCCCAAACAGGATGACATATCGCTCGACTCGCTAGCACAATTATTATAGAAATTTCAAAATTTTCTCAATCGAACTCTCTAGAACAAGTGACGTGGAATCCAGAAAATACCAGTCAAGGCTGGTAACACGTGTTGAGACGAGCGGGCGGTCTAGCTAGCCCCTGTGGCTACGTCACAGCTCACAGTCGTCACACACTCGCTAGCTGGTCCTCGCTGCTGGTAAACAAACCAGACGCGCTCGGAACATTACGCGTGGTAAATAAACGTAACTTATGCTCAAAAAATACTTATGTACAGGTCGTAACCGATACTATATATATATACACACAAGACTAACATGACTTGAAATCGACCATCCTTGATGGAAATCCATTTCCAAAACACTTTTCTCGTGTGCATTTTTCGATAGGGCGATTAATAAAGGATATTTCATGAATAGCCGGTTTTGCAGGCTAAGTCCAGCGGACATAGCCCAAGATCAGATTGCATATCTATATAAATAAAATCGTAACGACCGTGTGCCTGTACTTTGACTCTTTTGGCTAAATTTTCGTACAGTTATCCATTTCGTGTGCAATAATGACCATCTGCATATTCGTTAGCATTAGATTCCTGAAAGTCCTCATTTTTACCCCTCCTCGCCCCAATGCAAAATTGCTATACAGACGAGCTAGAAGATTTACATTTGGCAAAATTATATGTCTTAGTCTGTAAGCGACAGAACGCTTCCAAGATCTTTAAATATTTCAATCTTTACCCCCCAAAAATATCGAAATATTTAGGCATTTTTAATGTCTTAGCAGGCCTTCGTTTCGAGGTATTTCGTAGCTAAACGGTAAGTCGTATCCCAAAACTGTTGGCACAATCTTGGTTTAATTTGGAGTGTTCTTCAACGTTGGTCCTATGACGTTTTGTCGTATCTCTTTTACTTATACGTTAGATTTGTCTCTATTTCTCGATTTTACGTACATTTTGCACTTTGTACACGTATAAAATCATAGTATAATCATTTATACGAAAGAAAGATTCATCTACGTAATACTACACGAACATTGGATCACCCAGTATCCGTATGAGAGCCAAATTCTATATTTGTAGCTGCCACTTAAGTATTCAAAGGTAATCCACAGTGAGAAGACCTTACCCAAATTTTACCCTATTCAACGTTTCTGACTTATCGTACCCATAAATAGAGGAGATAGGAGAAAATAACATAAGACCAGCCATTTAGGCCACTAAATGAGGCGTATTATCATACAATTCGTTTGTCGATTTACAATATTGTAAACATGCATATACTTCGTATGTCGATTTATGTTCATTCATTGAAGTCGATTTGTAGCGATGTAGAAGTGGGTGTCTGCCATTATAATGAATACTTTAAAAATCTATAGTGACTCAGTCCGACTCACTGTCTGAATGTTCAGCGTTGAGACCTTCGGTTCAGAGCTTCCCGTGTTCGATTCAGGGCCATATAAGGTTCCCTTCCATACAACGTTGGCATCAGGAAGGGCATCTGGCCGTAAAACAGGGCCGAATCTACATGTGCGACGCAGTTCGCACCGCAACCCCACTGGTGTGGGAAAAGGGATAGAAGAAGAAGAAATCGGTAGTGACTCTCAGCAGGAGGGCGTCTGCTATTGTAATCATTACTCTCCATATAGACTTTGACTGGCATTAGTAAGGAGGGACTACCATTGTAATAAATAATTCTCTTCTCGATTGGACTGGCAGAGTCAAGGGAGCAAAACTCCCCTAACCGATTGTGTTTGGGAGTAGGCAAGTGTGCCCGCCATTATAAATAAATTTACTCATCTGAAATGTGTCTGGCATTAGGCATAGTGGCCTGCTATTATAATGGAAACTCACCAACTCGGTGTGACTGACATTAAGAAAAGGAGCCTCTCATTATAAGGATAACAGCTCAACTCAATTTTGACTGGCATCAGGGAAGATGCCTGCCATTATAATAAAATCTCCTCAACTGTAATATGTCTGTAAGTAGGAAAGGGGGCCTGCCATTGTAACGAAGACTCCCCAAATCGATTGTGACCACGCAGTAGGAAATGTGTCCTGCTTCCCTACTCGGTTGTGAATGGCAGTAGGCAAGTGAGCTTGCCGTTATCATCACAACTCCGCAACTCGCACTTAACATTGGACATGACGTATGGGAACCTCCCCCTGCTGTTTCTGGATAACGCTAAGAGACGTGCAATAAAATATCGTATTCACGGCATGTACAGTACCGTAATTTACTTCGATATTCGTATACATTGTAGAATACCGTAGCGAAGCATGGGTGTATTTGCTAGTCAGTTAAAAAAAATACTGATAAATGGAGACAAGAATTCCTCAATGTTTCTTACGTATTTCTAATACCATTTTGTAAATGCTTATTTTCAAAGAAATACTTATCACAATTAAAGACGATTGTTAATTTATAGAGACTTGCAGACTGAACGCTGAAATGCGAAAGTCTATAACGAAGATATATGTTCATATGTATGTATGTAGGCATGTATATGTCTGTATGTATGAGAAGTATGCTACGTAAAATTACCATTCTCCCTTCTGGAGAATCTACAATAATTGTCGGGCTGAATGGCTCAGACTGTTTAGGCGATGGTCTTCTGACTCCAACTTGGAAGGTTCGACCCTGACTAAGTCCGGTGTGTCGGTGGATTTACTGGCACATAAAAGATCTCCCGCGGAACTAAACTCTGGCACCTCGCCATCTCCGAAAACCGTAAAATTAGTTAGTGGGACGTAAAGCAAATAACATTATTAATATTATTATTATTAGCAAATGTCCCCGTGCTTCGCTACGATATTCTACCTTGTATACGGATTTCTACGTAAATTACTGTACTCGCAGTGAGTAAGATTATATTAAATCGTTGTCCCCTAGCGCTATCCGAGAAATACCACGGGGTGGACCCCAGACGTTGTTTCCGACGTAAGGTGTGCACTGGGGACGTTGGTGATACTGACAGGCCACGATTACTACTGCCATTCACAATAGAGTTCAGGAGTTTCTGCTATAACGGTTGTTCACTTGCCCAGTGCCATTCACAATCGATATCGTGAGTTTTCATAATAAAGACGGACCCCTTTTCCTAATGTCATGCACAATAGAGTTGGAGAGATTTCATTATAATCGAGAAATGTAGCTCTATATAACTTATACGAAATCGAGATGCGACAAAATTCATAAGACCTAAGTTGTAGATCTCTCCAAATTGAACTACGATTGTGTTATCATTTTTGTACTAAGAATTAACGTTCAGCCACCAATTATTTTTTCAGGACCAAAAGTTACACATTTGAACAGCTTGAAATTTTTTCTCAGAGAAAAGGGTGTCTAGGTTTCGGGATTAGCACTCGCATACATGCGGAGAAGTTACAGAAGAAAATAATACAGTAAACAAGTCGACATTAATTGAAAATAGGACAATAAATGGGGACAACCGGATAGGACAAATTATAAATACCAAGTGGATGTATTGGGAGAACGAAATGTCCCTCGCTAAATTGTGATGATATGAGTTACGGATTTAAGAAAGCGGTAACAGAGGAGAAATTTATGCATAGGGATTCTTGGGTAAACAGATAAGATGACGACTTACGGTGTTATTAATTAAGCCTAAAGACCAAGGCAGGGTCAAGAAATTAAAACGGAAAACAGAAGTAGAGAAGAAATACAGTGAAGCGTGCAGCACATGCCAGAAAACATCTTATGGAGTGGAATAATGAGTTACACTGTGCGGTACTCTTGAAATATTAACAGCTATCCTTGGTGCTATTCGAAGTCAATTGTAACTTCCAACGTTATTCCGCGAATGTCCCGCAGAATGGCAGCTTGACGTCTCTCTCGCCTTCTATCCAAAGAACAACCACGAGTTTACAGGAATGTTGACGAAAATGGCATTGCGTTACTTCCCTGCTTACAAACAGCCAGAGAAGTTGCCACGATAAAGGGAGGTACGTTGTCGGTCTGCGAGTGTGTCCGTCATCCAATAGTCATCATTTCAAGAAAAACCCAAATTATGTAAATACGACAAGTTGTTTAAAATTAAGGGTTGATTTACACAGAGTGCACGTATATTTCAGAAAATCAATAGTATAAGAGAAAATTAGCAAAACCTGTTCTGGTTTATCTATAAACCCCCAGTCTGTTCAGTGATTTCAAAATCATATGCATATTTAAACTTGCTCCTAGATAAGTATAATCCAAATATAAAGTTTGGTCGATATCTATCCAGCCGATTCGTGGTGATGGTAATAATAATAATTTCGTGTGCAGCCGAGTGCAGCCCTTCTAAGGCAGACCCTCCGATGCGGGTGGGCGGCATTTGCCATGTGTAGGTAACTGCGTGTCATTGTGGAGGAGGATAGTGTTATGTGTGGTGTGTGAGTTGCAGGGATGTTGGGGACAGCACAAACACCCAGCCCCCGGGCCATTGGAATTAACCAATGAAGGTTAAAATCCCCGACCCGGCCCGGAATCGAACCCGGGACCCTCTGAACCGAAGGCCAGTACGCTGACCATTCAGCTAACGAGTCGGGTGTCGTGATGGTGGAACGGACAGACAAACGGGCAGATAGTCAGGCGGACAGACACGCATGCTAAAATCCACTGATACGGTCTTGAGTTGACCTAAAATGAATAAATATCTGAAAAATTGATAAAAGGAACGAAATTACAGACAGCGGACCCCCTACAACTTTATTTTCGTACATAGATTTAGGTTTCTAAAATTAAAATCCAAAAATTGAAATGAAGGATTATGCAATGCGTAACGTTTTGTCAATATAGTTTGCTGACGAAAACTAAAAACTCGTCTAAGTACGTCATTTTGCATGGTTATGAAACTCGCCAATTCAACGCTAGAATGGCTCCTTCCTGAAGCCTTTGAAGTGGTGTACTGTTGAATGTTAGGGAAAACATATAGACAGCGATAAAAGCTAATGTTTCAATCTTAACAGAATTGAGAACCGAAGAGACCCGCTCAAGCCTTGTTAGCCGGAGAATCGTAGCCCATTTTAAGCCAAGCTGGGAAGATACTGTGATACATTGGAAGAGATAGTAGTTGTGAGAAAGGAGAATGCAATACTGCATTGTACAGTTCAACGATGGTAGATGAAAGGGCTAAAAAGTAAATTCATCAGATTTCCCCACTCGATAATGTGGTTATCATATTGATACAAAGGGAAAGTAATAAAATTAATTAATTGAATTCGTCGTATGTAGGGCTCTCTAAAGTCTAGGCACGCCTGCTCGCAATTTTTGGTCCTACTCTCCATTGGTAAGGCAGTTGTCAGCCTCAACTTTACAGATCCCTATTCCTTACTGTTCTCTACGTCAGTAAGCAAGTGAAAAATTAATGTTATATTAAATTACTTTCACAGTATTAATTACAATGGTAACTTCAACATTAACATTAATCGCAAATCTCCTACGTTATTGCGTAGTTCTTACTGGAGATGATTGCTGTAAAAACAAGGACTTTGGCAATTTGTCTTTTGACATACAAACTATATTCTCGCTAGAGAAGTGAGAAAATGTGGTTCTCTAATAATACAGTTTCTATTATTATTATTATTATTATTATTATTATTATGTTGAATATTTGTTTGAAAACTACGCACCGCGGTGCCGTCGAATGGAATTAGGGCACCGTGGTGCTGTCATTCTTTAGGCGTTAGTTTTGAAGTGATGATCGTTCACAATTTTATTGAGAAACTGAAGATAAATAACGAGTTATAAGTTTGAGACATATTTTGATATCGTTCTATATCTCACGGTTATTTATTTGAAGATGAATCCACATTTTTAAATGTATTCAAATAATAAAATCATGGTTTGAATAATAATAATAATAATAATAATAATAATAATAATAATAATAATAATAATAATAATAATAATTGTTGTAACCAAGGTTGAGATTTACAAAACACAACTTTATTATTCGCTTCAAATGCAAAATACACTATTTACACAAATAAAACTGAAATTTAACTTGAAGCAAAATGAATTAGGAATCTTGAGAAAGAGTCTATCTTTTGTACACTATATACAAGTTTGCAGTATTTACATCCACTACTATCTCGAAAGATAGTCCTTGTGATATGAAAGTCGATAGTCGAAAACTATCAGAAGTACTGACATAAATGTTTTGGAAAGTCCTTCCTTGCTGAGTTCATAAAAGCAAGTTCAATGTTGGAAGAATTCTTACTTGGCGAAACCAAGGGAGCTTGCATTAATTAGGGAAATATAACGGTATGTAATAGTACGACTGGATATGGGCAGCGGAATGGGAAAGAGGAGCGGTGACCAGAGGTGAGACCTCGTACTGCCAGAAATTCAGTCCACCTGGCCGAAGCACATTTTCAAGAGGAGTAGCCTCCGTGCTCGACGTAGGGTGTATTCTGGAGCTGGACACCGGGGCAAGTGGGCATCAGGACAGGCTGGGAGTTCCTCTTTATAGTACACACACGACGGTCCAGGCACGCGCACTGAGGGCTGCGCGTCGAGGCTAGAAGAATGACACCTGGCGCGCGTGTAGCTGGCTGGCGGAGCGAGAAGGGAGCGCCGGACATACAACAATAATAATAATAATAATAATAATAATAATAATAATAATAATAATAATAATAATGTGAAATACTGATGGGCGGTCGTTTTGACAGGAATATTATCAATGAGGGACGTTTAGAGTACAGATGGTCGATGTGATTTTGCAAGCTGTGATGTGAAGTACTGGCGGATGGAGAGAACTGATTATTAGTACATTCGTGGTACATTCATAGCCCCTGGGTCAGTTCCCCATTTATATGTAGGGTATAGAATCCTACACTTGTCGACTATAGATTCCACACAGACGTCTCTCGAAATCAACTTTTTTTTTTTTTTTGCTAGGGGCTTTACGTCGCACCGACACAGATAGGTCTTATGGCGACGATGGGATAGGAAAGGCCTAGGAGTTGGAAGGAAGCGGCCGTGGCCTTAATTAAGGTATAGCCCCAGCATTTGCCTGGTGTGAAAATGGGAAACCACGGAAAACCATCTTAAGGGCTGCCGATAGTGGGATTCGAACCTACTATCTCCCGGATGCAAACTCACAGCCGCGCGCCTCTACGCGCACGGCCAACTCGCCCGGTAAATCAACTTGTTAGGTGTAAAAAGAAACTTTATCAATTTTAGTCTCATTTATTGAAGGACATATTCATGGTCACTTGATTTTTCCAAAAGGAAATTTGGTACCATTACTTAAAAGTATCTTCTTTGATTCAAAAGGAAAACAAAGCTAATATAGAAAAAATTTCCCCTACAAAGAACAGTTAATCTCGCTAGTAGGAGGTATACTTATCTTATTTCAGGTTAATAATTATCCACTGAAATCATCCGTCAGTACAACTGCATCCCAGCCTCAACAAGTTTGTCTGCTGCCTGCTGTAATATGCTAGCTTTTAATTACCCTAACAATGTGGTGAAGTTTTATAAAGCATGGAACTCAATCATGAAACTTTCTCGCTCCGCGTTCGTTATATATTTTGTGGCTGCGGAAATTCCTTCCTTGCTGTACTTCATTTTCAAACACCTGTTCATAGCACTCACGTTTCTGCTGCGAATAAAATTATGTCTTAAAAAACGAGATTCAGACTTTCGAATCATTTTTCGTGTAAAGCAATGATTTATTATGAATCATATAGCAGGGTCTGTTACGTCTGACTCCTCAGGCCTTCGGTTAAGAGGGTCCCGTGTTCGATTCCCGGCCGAGTCGGGGATTTTAACCGCGTCTAAGTAATTCTGCTAGCTCGGGGACTGGAGTTTTGTGTTTGTCCCAAAACGCTCGTCTTTATATTCAGATAACACACCACACTATCAACTATATCAACCACAACAGAAACAAGCAATATTGATTATATCCCTCCGCATAGAGTTGGTGTGAAGAAGGGCATCCTGCAGTAAAACCGGGCCAAATCTACATGTGTCGTACCCGCGACAATACAGGTATGGTAAAAGTGGTAGAAGACTAATATACCGGGCGAGTTGGCCGTGCGCGTAGAGGCGCGTGGCTGTGAGCTTGCATCCGGGAGATAGTAGGTTCAAATCCCACTATCGGCAGCCCTGAAAATGGTTTTCCGTGGTTTCCCATTTTCACACCAGGCAAATGCTGGGGCTGTACCTTAATTAAGGCCACGGCCGCTTCCTTCCAACTCCTAGGCCTTTCCTATCCCATCGTCGCCATAAGACCTATCTGTGTCGGCGCGACGTAAAGCCCCTAGCAAAAAAAAGAAGAAGACTAATAATAGTAAGAAGAATAAGGCAGCACGCTCTAATACGTCCATCTTAAACAAACAGCGTGATTTGTACAAGCACAAATTAAAGTTCATACTAATTGTTGTACTTGTCGTTATCGGAATATTTCACACACCTTAGCAGAAAGATATTCACTAGTCCTTGACCAGTGCCATCTAGCAGATGTCAGTAGAAGCGGAAGATACACACACACACACACACACACACACACACACACACACACACACACGTCCGTGTGGTTATGGGCGCGCAGCTGTGAGCTCGCATTCGAGAGATAGAGGGTTCAAATGGCAAATGCTGGGACTGTACCTTAATTAAGGCCACAGATGTGGAAGAGACACAACGCACCTCAGTTAACCAACGTCAATGGTTAGAACGAGTTCGCTATGCCGTTCCGGCCGCGTAGGTGTGAGCAGTCATCTAGGAGATGGAGGGTTCGACTCCCATTGTCATAAGCTGGGAAGTTACTTTTCCATATTTCCTACATTCACACCAGGCAATGCTGGAGCTATGTTTTTTAGTTAAAGCCATATCCACGACATTACAAATCCTTGCACCGAGCTCGATAGCTGCAGTCGCTTAATTGCGGCCAGTATCCAGTATTCGGGAGATCGTGGGTTCGAACCCCACTGTCGGCAGCCCTGAAGATGGTTTTCCGTGGTTTCCCATTTTCACACCAGGCAAATGCTGGGGCTGCACCTTAATTAAGGCCACGGCCGCTTCCTTCCCACTCCTAGCCCTTCCCTGTCCCATCGTCGCCATAAGACTTATCTGTGTCGGTGCGACGTAAAGCAAATAACAAATCCTTGCGTCGGTGTACCAGTGCGACTTACAATTGTTAACAGAACAAAGTGAGTGTAAAGGTGTTCCTGATTTGTCTTGGAGGATTAGAACAGTCTTGATCATCACCCCGTGTACTTGAATGTATCGGCACTTGTCTGATAAGCGATGATATTTATTGAACGTAGTAGAATAGTGTACCTACTGCAAATTATTGGGCCTTCAATGTCCGTATATTACGTTGAACTTGAAATAAGGCACTAACATATACAGTTTGGAATACCGCAGTTAAAAGTGTAAACTCTTGTCCTCATATCGAGATGGCGCAGCCGTTCTAGGCACACCGCCAACGAAGGTGAGCTGCGTATAGGTACCAACCCTCCTGGCAATCTTAAATTTATTTCGGCACCAGGAATCGAACTCGAGCCTCCAGTAGCTAACAGTGCTAACCGTTACGGTACGGAGGCGGACACCACAATATATTTACCTGATAAAGTAATAATATTTTAATTATTACTGTGACAGTATAGCATACATGATTTTTTTCACAGCACGCCATCCCATGAATTGAACAATAATACTGAAAATAGTTCTCTACAATTAACCATTATAGAAATATGTACAAGGCTTATTAGGAACCACCTCTAAACCCTCTTCAGCTTTATTATTGTTATTATTATTATTATTATTATTATTATTATTATTATTATTATTATTATTATTATTATTATTATTCAGTGGTGCTTTATCCCGTTTCGTGGAGTTTCCTGGTAAACTTTGAATATGTATGTGTAGGCCTATATATGTATGTATGTATGTATGTATTTATTTATTCAGCCCGAATGCTGGTTTGATCCTCAACAGCGTCACCATCAACTGTCATAGATTGCCTAGGTATCACTAAAGAGGCATTCCAGGGAAATGTGAAATGAGGTAGTTTTCCGTTGCTTTCCTCACCGTGCCAGAAGTTGCTATTACATATCGCTCTGCAAAGTCCGCTGAAACGCACGTACCAACAAACCGTATGAGTGATATTTTCATACCATCCATAACAGAGATTGGTTGAATAAGCAATGGCATTATCAGCCAGCATCACTCATACCTTAATTAGTGTCATATTGTCAAAGCTAAGGATGAGACTGAGACAGTTAGAGTAACAAGTTTGATCTAGCCAATATCAGAATACAAAGTGCACTGTAAATAATAGGTCTCGCCAGTACAGCTACACGTTGAAGATATTAAAATTAAATGGGGCTAAATCTGAATCTAGTATCTCAGCTATATCAATGCTATATTTCAGTCCAATATTTCAAGTCATTTTAGCCGATTTGTTTGATAAATCACGGAAAAAATCTCCTTAAATAATACTGTCCGTAAACTGTTAGCCTATATTTAAAAAAATAGTCGGTTAGATACCCGGTGAGGTCAGTGGTATTCGAGGTTGTTAAAATCTACTAATCCGTGTTGTCTCCCGGCTCCTTAAATTATCCTGCAAACAGAATTCTTACATCCTTGCCTTTCTGAAAGTCTACAGAAATTAAAGAGACATTAAACAAATAATCTTCTTCTTCCTCCTCCTATTATTATTATTATTATTATTATTATTATTATTATTATTATTATTATTATGACTTTGTCAGCCTCATGTTCGGTAGATTTTTACTACTATTTGTTTTACGTCGCACTGTCACAGACAGACAGGTCATATGGTGACGATAGGATAGGACAGGACAGAGATAGGACTGGAAAGGGGGCACCCGTGTCTTAATTAAGGTAAAGTAGAAGTATTTGCCGGGTGTGAAAATGAGAAACCTCGTAAAACCATGTTCAAGACTGCCGACAGTGGGGATCGAATATACTGTCTCTTGAATATCAGCTGACAGCTGACAGCAGAACGCTACTCTTTGTTTTGTGAATCTGTCAGTATTCATAGTTTTGTTGCGACCGTGTTAATATGTCTTTTCTAACATAATTGGAATAATAATAATAATAATTATAATAATAATAATGATAATAATAATAATAATAATAATAATAATGTTATTGGCTTTACGTCCAACTAACTACTTTTACGGTGCCAGAATTTAGTGACGGAGGAGTTCTTTTACGTGGCAGTAAATCTACCGACACGAGGCTGACGTAATTGAGCACCTTCAAATACCACCGGACTGAGCCAGAATCGAACCTGCTAAGTTGGGATCAGAAGGCCAGCACTTCAACAGTCTGAGCCACTCAGCCCGGCCATTGTGAATGTCTGTGTCTTTTTAATTTCTTGTTGGATTCTGAGGTTGTATTGTTCGTCTATGAGGTTTGTGCACATAATTTTCCTTTCAATTTTACTTTCATTTTCCTCAGTTCTTTTTGTGTATTATTATTATTATTATTATTATTATTATTATTATTATTATTATTATTATTATTCCTGCAGCTTCCTTACGAGAATAAATATCATACTTGATCAACAATGCACCATTTTATGTTCGTGTTGCTACTTTATGATAGCAGCTCCGAGATCCAGAGCTGTAGGCTACCACTCTGATCCATACCACTTCATCCCGCAGGACATGAGCTCATGGTAAATCAGATCTCATGAGATTATTGCTACTACATTGATTATGCCATCATCCGCATTAGCAGCGGTCGCTTGACCAGCAGTTCTAAACCACCTGCATCAATACCTCCAACATTCTAATTAGAAGTTTTAAAATAAAAGAAATCATGCACTATATAAATTGACGGAGTATAAAATTGCAACAGCTTGAAAGATGCTATCGCTTTACACTTGGGTACAACGTGTGAATGTGAGGGTGTCGATATTAATTTTGATTAACTTAATGTCAAATATTGCAGGTACCGGAACCCGTCTGGACAGAACTCGCATTAGAGTACTACACCTGCAAATATGTTGAATGAGTCTCGGACCTTTTTCAAATATACGGTTGCAATCTACATTTAGCTTTTTTTTAATGTCGCCCCGACACAGATAGGTCTTACGACGACGATGGAATAGGAAAGGACTAGGAGTTGGAAAGGAACGACCGTGGCCTTAAGGTATGATTTGCCTGGTGTGATTTTCAAATATACATCTCAAGATTAAGGTAGTTCCATGGTAGAGTCATTCTACGTTTTAACTAAATTATACGTTTTCTGTGCAATAATAATAATAATAATAATAATAATAATAATAATAATAATAATAATAATAATAATAATAATAATAATAAGAAGAAGAAGAAGAAGAAGAAGAAGAAGAAGAAGAAGAAGAAGAAGAAGAAGAATTAATAATAATAAGAAGAATACGATAGACGGTAGAGGATAGATGGTGACGGCTTAACCGAAATTCGTGGTCAGATAATGACTACGAGTGAAGTTCTAAATTTTGAATTTATATCTTAAATCATTTTCTCTTTCTGTTTTTTTTCTTTCTTAAAATAATTTATGTCAAACAACAAATTACAATATAAAAGTTTTTAACGAGTAACAGCGATTAACATTTATGGAAATATAATGAGGATTATATATATATACAGAGCTTCAAGGTTATGTGGAAAATATGCTCCCAATTCCCAAGGCTTAGTATTCTTTGCTAAATACAATTTTTTGGTTCAATTTCACAACCATGCAGATTGAGCCCCCATTTTGAAGTACTCTGCTTAATTTATACTTTACAAGGAAAGCAAACTTCCGACCTTCAAGGCAATAAGGGCCTAGTATCAAAATCAAGGCACCTTCTTAATTCATTCCCAGAGGGAAAAGAAAAACCCTTCAATGTTTGCAAGCTTTTACACCCTAGATGATCGCTGCCTTCGCTCCGCAAGGAAGCTACAAAATCAGAACTTGGATCAGAAGAATCCAGAACAAGCAGTAACAGAATCTCATGCTATAAAGCCTAGAGTGAATTAAACGTTCAATTAGAAAATAGTCCAAACACAAGAAAAAATGGCACACTGAACGTACTCAAGCAATCCCAAGACACGATCACAATAAAACCTAATGGGGCAGATATGACACAGTAGTTAAACCATGCTACGTTTTAAAATCTCGTAACTTGTGTTCCAATGCTCTTCCTACTCACTATATTTATTAAGAACGGTCACGCCTCCCAGCCACATATTTATATGCACTCCATCAGAAGAATTTTCGCTGTGTTTTTCCTACGCTAATGTCTAAAGGAAAATGAACCTTACCATACCGTATCGTAGGGATGTTGTTTGCCTGGCGAATTTACGCACTCCCACAGTATAATGTATTTAACATTAATTTTCCTTTACACACCAGCACAGGAAAATGAACCCAACGAAAATTATTCTGATGGACCGCATATGAATATGTGGCTGGGAGGCGTGACCAGTCTTAAGAAATATAATGGGCAGGAAGAACATTGGGTCATAAGAGGTTTTAAAAGAAGGCCACCGATATGTGGAAACTATTTTTCGGAAATATTGTACATACTGTAAGATGTGATTATTCTATTTTAATATTACTGCAACGAAATTTTGAACAATACTAAGCATTCCACATTGCAATATGTTAATTGTAATTCCCATAAAAATATAGTTGTTATTATATCTTTAACATGAATACAAATACAGTAGAGACAATACTCGACACTTCTGGATTTAGCCTTGTTAAAATGGGAGACAATTCGCAAGTGGCGCTCCTAGTGGCGTGACCTGGAAATTGGCCCTAAATTCAAATATCAGTGGAAATGCATATACGGAAATGGACAAGTAAATTGCATCTAGAAAGAAAGTGTTATTAAGATATTAACTTCAAAGTTTCTAAAGCAATTCTGGATAAATGAATGAAGAATTATTTAACAGGTTGTTATTTAAAGACTGAAATCTATATAAATAAAGTTGTAGGGGGTCCGCTGTCTGTAATTTCTTTTGATTTGCCAATTTTTCAGATATTTATTCGTTTTCGATCAACTCAAGACTGAATCGGTGGTTTTTACTTTTAGTGTCTGTTTGTCTGTTCCACCATCACGTCGAAACGGCTGAATATATCTCAACCAAACTTCATATTTAGAGTATACTCATTCCGGGGAAGGTTTCGATATGTATATCATTTTAAAATCTTTGAATAGACGGGGGATTTATAGGAAATCCAGAATGGTTTTCCTCCATTTTCTCTTATACTATTGATTTCCTGTAAACCGTACGAGAAACGTCTCTTCATTATAAACAACTTTCGTTACGTCCATCATTTACCTTACTCTTCACATGACGGAGAAATTTACTATTTTCTGCGGGTATCATGCTCTGCATTGAGTGACCGGCAGAGCGACAACGAACCTACCGGTTACGATGGCAACGTCTCTGACTACTTTTTCCTCATCATGCTTTTAAATTCGTGGTTGTTCCTTGGGTAGAAGGCAAGAGAGGCGTCAATCGGCCTATCTGCGGGATATTGGCAGAATATCGTTGGAGGTTATAACTGCCCTAGAATAGATTAAGTAATAACACCATTAGTCATCTTCTTATCTGTTTACATAAGAATCACTACGCCTAAATTTCAACTTTCTTGACTATTATTTTCTTCCTTAATTACTCCGTATGGACGCGAATGCTAGAATCTACTGGATATATTTCCACCAAACTTCATATTTAGAATCCACCTGTCCTTGGGTAGGTATTAGGGCAAATATTGTTTCTAAATCCCTGAATTGACTGGGGGTTTATACGAAACCGAAACAGTGATTTTGCACTCCCACAAAATATACACAACCAAACTTAATGGAAATCTACCTGCTTAATGGAAATTAATTTCTAAACCTTTTTTCTCATGTGCATCATTTCGATATGAGGATTAATAATGGAGATATCATTAACGGACCGTTGGTACAAGGCCTATCGGACTTAACTCAAGAGCGGGTGCGTGTAAAGCCTATTTCTTACAACTTGAAAACCACTGAAGATATTCGAACCAAAATTTATATTTAGCATCCACCTGTCCAAAGATAGGTTTTAAAGGTCAATAACATTTCATGTTCCCGGAATGGACTGGTGGTTTATAGGGAACCGAAATGGTGATTTCACTCTTCCACAATATATACAGTACAAGACCAACCTGAATGGAAATCGACCAAACGTGATGGAATTCCATCTCTAAAACATTTTTTTCATGTGCATTTTTTCGTCAGGAGGATTAATAAGAGAGATTTCATGAAAGGCCAATTTTGCAGGTTAAGTCCAGCGGATATAGCCCAAAAGGTGTTGTACGTGGAGCAGATTCCTTATCTATCTATATATATAAAGTCGTAATGACGGTGTGCCTCTACATTGACTACTTTGGCGAAAATTTCGCACAGCTACCCGTTTAAGGGGTAACAATGACCATCTGCATATTTTTGGGTTTAGTTTCCTGAAAGTCCTAATTTTTACCCTCCTCGCCCAAAATCCAGATTGCGGCATAATCTGCCAGATGAAAAAGAAAATTGAAATTTGACAAAAGTGTACGTTTCAGCCTGTAACGGACGGAAAACTTCCAAGATCTTTAAATTTTTCACTTTTTATCCCCGAAGAATATCGAAATATGGAGGCAATTTTAATGATGGTGCAGACCTTCGAGAAGTCCTATCACATAACGGATTGCACAATCTCCGTTCAATTTGGAATGATCTACAACCTTGGTCTGATGACTTTTTGTCGTATCTGTATCTCTTTTATATTATATTTTTCTCTATTAATCGATGTTAAGTAAATTTGGGCTTTTCACATGGAATATTCATACCTTCAATCACTTATAGGAAATATAGAATCATCAAACTCTTCACGAAAATTGGCCCACCCAGTAGCCATATGTGAGCCAAATGCTATGTATGTAGCTGTCACATAATTATCCGAAAAGTAATGCAATGTGAGATAATCTTACAAAAACTTCACCCTGTTCAACGTTTCTAACTCAATCTAACCCTGAGATATCATAGGACCAGCCATTTATTCCACTAAATCCGGCGTCTTATTGTACAAGCCTTTGTCGATATGACGTACGTATCGCAGCAGTTAATCTGTAAATGAAGGTCTTCAATATTGTAAACACGCATATACTATCGTATGTCGATGTATATATATTCACTGATGTCGATTTGTAACTATCGACAAAGGGTGTGTCTGTTATTGTAATCAGTATTCCCTACACCGACTTTGACTGGTAGTAGGAATGGGGTCCTTCTCCAACTCCTGTGTAACTGGCATTAGTAAGGAAGGTCTACCTTTGTAATGAATAGTTCACTTCTCGATTTAACTTGCAGAAGGCAAGGGAGCATGCAGTTTTGTTTAAAACTCCCCTACCCGATTGTGTTCGGCAGTGGGCAAGGGTGCCCGGAATTATAAACAAATGTCCTCATCTAAAATGTGACTGGCATTAGGCATAGCGGCCCGCTATTTTGATGGAAACTCATCAACTTGGAGTGATTGGCAGTAAGCTGGCTGGCACTAGGAAAAGGGGCCTGGCATTATAGTGATAACTGCACAACTCAATTTCGACTGATACTAGGGTAGTTGCCTGCCATTATAATAGAAACTCCTCCACTGTTATATGTCTGGAAGTAGGAAACGGGGGCTGCCATTGTAACGTAAACTCCCCAAATCGATTGTGACCGCGCAGTAGGCAATGGGACCTGCAGTTATAATGTAAACTTCCCAACTAGATTGTGAATGGCAGTAGGCAAGTGAGCCTACCGTTATATCACAACTCCGTAACAAACACTTTACATTGGAAAGAGCGTATGGGGACCTCCCCATGCTGTTTCTCGGATAACGCTAAGAGACATGGAATTTTAAAACAATCTTATTTACTGCATGTACAGTATTTACTTCGATATTCGAATACAATGTAGAATACCGTAGCGAAGCACGGGTACATTTGCTAGTTAGACATATAATCAGGATGTAAAATGGACTGTTGTGAAAGGGCTTGATCTTACATATATGCATTACATTTTAGCTTTAGCATTCCTACCTGAATTTTCACGGCTAGATTTGTCTTTTTTCTCATTTGAAAAACAGTGTATCATCACATTAAGACACTTATCAATAAAAATATCGGCACATTCCTTACACAAATGACTCAATGAATTAACATTTAAGAGCTGGAGAATTTTCCTCTTAACTTGAAGCCTACTAACAGAAGGAAAATCTATAAATTTAGCCTCAAAAATATACATAATTTTCCTATAAGCAATATTTGCCATTACTTTAGGGTAAAGCAAATTTGCATCATCATATTGTTTCATCAAAATATGTACATTTCTTAAGTCACCAATATTTTCTTCAGTGCTTGACAACGCATTACCGCATTCCAAAAGGGGTAACTTGGAACACAACCAGCCACACACATATGCATATGCATTTTCCTGAATTAAATAAAAACCTACAGATCACACCTACAACAACACATCGGTATTGGAGGTTAACTGCTGCACTATACAATAAAATAAGCTTATTGTTATTATATTTTAAGGAGTTAATATATGGGTCGCGCAGGTCAAAAGTTTAGGAAATACTATAAAAGTCTCTTTGTAACTGGAAGAATATACATGCAAACACAATATTTACTTACATTTTCTTGTCACGAGGAAAACGGAAAACCTCGAATACTTTTGCACTTCATAGTTATTACAACCAAACACAGCACATATCTTTCCACTCATACTGAGAGGAGATATAAAGGAATGACGCACGCAACTATTTACTTATGTTAACTTAATGCGAACGCATAAATAACGCCAAAAGCCTCACAAATACATGTGCTCTTATGACAGAATCAGTAACTCCAGGTCACTCCGCTAGACAGAGCTCTAATCGCTGTCACTCGATATCTCGCAGACTGTCGCGTATTGTCTCTACTGTATTTGATAAATATTAGTAATCCGATGGGTTAAGGGACTAAAGCAGAAGTTCCACTGTAGGCCTATCTGAAATGCTTATGGCCGTGGTGACTCTACGCCAGTGCGTATCGATAGATTTTGGGCCTGAAAGAACTCCTGCGGAACTAAATTCAGGCACTTTGACGTCACAAAAAACCGTAAAAGTAGTTTAGGATTTAAAACTAGTAGTATTATTGCTATTGTTGTATTCTGTTTCCAAGATCGTGAGTTCGATCCCAGACGAAATCAGTTACAATTGAGGGTATTTAAAAGCGAGATATCGCGGTCGTTGATTTCCGGTAGTTTACGTTGAAGAATTCCTTCTCGAAACAAAATTTACACACCCCGGTGTCTGTTAAAATCCAAATAAATTGAAAGCATTTTAATAAAAGTAATATAAAAAATTTAGCTAAGGGAGTCCTACTATTAAAAGAATGAAGGCAACAACAAAATGAAGATGCAAGTCAGTTCACTTCCGCACAAATTATAGATCTCATGGTGTATGACTTAAGATTTATATTCAGTAAACCTTCAAACATAATAGCTTTCCAATCGTGATGAACACAGATTGAAGAAAAGTCCATACAGTTCCACAGGTACTTCAGATGAAAGTGGCTGAATGAGACAAAAAAAATGGATAGGAAACTTGCGTATTATTAAATCTAATTCCTTCGGTTAGTAATAAGAGACCACACGTTTGTTTTTGAGAAGATAAAATTCACCTTAATTCTCCGAGTTGGCACTTGGCAATTGGTACACTTCTGTGCCGGACAGTAGAAGAAATATATCGAGGTCGTTATGAAGGTTATTAAGAGGGACAATCCCTTTAGTCGTGCCAAGAGAAAAATCATTCAGGTTATTTCCCTTTAATGCGACAGTAGCTCGTGTTTAAATGCCCTATGAAGTCTGGTGCGCTAATTGAATCGAATCGCTAACACAGGAAAGGAAATAAGCGAGGTTTGGTGGGGGGTAGGGAAAGCGCGTGTAAATAACATTAAGAGGGAGAAACGTGGTTGGTGGAGGAAGGACGTGAAGGAAATAGAAAGAAGGAGACAAAGCTTAAGAGAAATATATTAGTGTGTGAACGGGAATGCGTTATAACTTTTCATGTAGGAAATTACATTTCTCGCTCTAACGCAACAAAATGAAAATAAGCGCTTGGTTTTACAGTGTAATAAATACTCAGGTGCAAGCACAATATATAGTGGATAAAAGAAAGATGTATCGGACCTTTTTATAGCTGTATTTCCTGGCGTTACTTAGCTACGATTTTAGGTCATTCGTTTACAGCCGCAACGCAACTGCAACTGAAATCTCATTTAATTCTATAGCGAACGTTGAATGGTAGTCGCATGGGACATTGTTAGTCACGTAATTGATTATCAAGCAAACGGTTTGACTTTTATCTGCTCCATCCTTGAATATATTAGAATAATTTAATTGGCGTCAAACCACACGGAATTGAAATTGACCACGTCGTGTGAAAAGTAAACTAATTGAATATTTTGTATATGGTACATTTAGTCCGACCCCTTTTTCTGAATGGTTTGTGTTTGGATCTTCGGTTCATTGGGTCTCGGATTCGATTTCCGCCCTGGTCGGGGATCTTAATTGAATCTCGCTAGTTCCTCTGATTCGAGGTCAGAGTGTTTGTGTTTGTTCCAACCGACTCCTCTTCACATTCAAACAAAAAATCCACACTTCCAACCACTACATAAATAAATAAATATAAATATAATATATAAATAAATATATCCCTCCACAGAGCGTAATTCTCGTCTTAAAAGGAACTTTACGTAACGAAGAGACAACTACATTACACTTACATGATCTACAATACATCGCCAATGATACGTCGCGCTGGTCTGCGATGTACATTAGTGATGTCCCCAGTTACTATGTTGAATTCACAAGTTGTATATGACCTAAAAGTAATTAAAAGTGATAATAGGCGGGACAGTGTTATTTCGATAAATAGAAAATTCTAGCCTGCCATTTATTTGGCGTAATAAACACCACACTCGTTATTTAGGCAAACTAAATCTCTGTTTAAACTTCCTGTTACCGTAATCTTTCCGCAATTACTCCAATACTGATTTGGTCACGATTCGGATGGTCACGCCATTCAGAACATCGAAACACGCCGTCATCTTAATACGTGTATAAATTTAACCCACACCATCTTGAAAAATATGGTCGTTAATTCACAGTCAAGTATAACATGGTCATCTCCGTCTTTCAAATTTGATCATGATCAATGCACTGGAATTTTGAGTTGAAGAGGGCCAAATGCGAATTTTACCGTGGTGCCTTAGAGAGAAATATTTTTTTCTGACTAGGCTTTCCTCTTGCGATCCAATCGATTGCGTCTTCTGGCTTGTCTAATATTCGGACTTAACTATCTCCACAGGCTGACGGCAGCAGTGAGTTGAGATCTATTCGGTTTAAGGTCCTGGTGCTCGGCAACCTCGGATTATTATTATTATTATTATTATTATTATTATTATTATTATTATTATTATTATTATTATTATTTTGCTATTGGCTTTACGTCGCACCGGCACAGATAGGTCTTATGGCGACGATGGGACAGGAAAGGGCTAGGACTGGGAAGGAAGCGGCCGTGGCCTTAAGTTAGAGCCCCAGCATGTGCCTGGTGTGAAAATGGTGCTGCCGACAGTGGGGTTCGAACCCACTATCTCCCGAATACTGAATACTGGACGCACTTAAGCGACTGCAGCTATCGAGCTCGGTGGCTTGGATTTATTACGTATACATTGTCTCCCTTATAAACAGCCTCGGATACATTGGGCATGTCCGATTCCCTTCTCATTCATTATTTTCTACTCATTTTCATTTGCGGTAGGCGAATTCTCACAAAATTTTCAAAAATTCAAAAATATTTCACAATTTTGCTCCAACCTAGACAACATTTCTCACAAATACTGTTACAAGTATCCATTTATCACGCATATATTAAACGAACAAAACTTCGTGTTACGTGCTATTACGTCACAGACCCGAATATACGCACCGCTCACTGTTCCACTATCTGATCTTGAAAGCTGCATGGATAAACTCTTTGGACCTTCTTCTTTTCAAGTCAGTTATATTTTTGCTAATTTGTATAGGTTTTAAATTATTGAATGAAGCTTAGCGTACCCTTACTTTAGAACATATGGATTTTTACCGACGGACCCTGTAATGGCACGAAACGATAAACGTATTCTACTTCAGAAGATTAATTACAACGACATGGATCCGGTAAACCTTAATTTCTCATTTATCTGACTCTGAGGTTTGATTTCAACACGCTTGAATTAAGAATTCCCGTTACTGTCGTAATTTTAAGACAGACAGAAGAACTTGTATGTGGATAAAAAGTTACGTGTAGTTCATCACTAGGGATAGGTCTGTAAATAGACGCACAACCTGATGAGGACGACATGAATTCTACTGTAGCTAAAAAACGTTGCGAGTCCGATATTAGTAACATCCAGTGATAAATATAAGTAATGCCATACTCTAATAAATAACGGGGCTGGATAGCTCGGGCGGTAGAGGGCTGACCTTCTGAGCTCAATTTGGCGGTTTCGATCCCGGGTCAGTCCGGTGGTACTTCAAGGTGCTTAAATACGTCAGACTCGTGTTAGTCGATTTACTGGCACATCGAAGAACTCCTGCGTAACAGAATTTAGGCAGCACGGCTTCTCCAAAAACCATAAAAATATGAGTGGGCTGTAAAACAAATAAGATTATTGTTACTCTAAATGAATGCAGGAAATTCGAAGTCAGTTGGTGTAAGACTCTTCTTCACGGCAGTCTGAGTTATGATTATTGCGGAGATGTACCTCCATTTCTTTTTCTTTCCATAAACCAAGCATATATCACCTAGAGAATCACTTGTACTGCATAAACACATGTGAAGTAAGAGGAGGAAATGAAATTGTTTAAGTTGTGGTGGAAACAAACGTAGCGAGATAGCAGAGAAAGCAGGCAAGCTGGAACTTTTCGCTGGTCGCTGTAATGGTAGAAGAATCCAACAAACTTTTAAAGTACTTGTATCAAGTTTCGTGAAGCCAATTCTTGACTCGCCGTTACCTCTATGTTTTCAAGTTTTCATAGCACTTGTTAAAGCCCTTCTCGAACTTATTTTCTTGTCAACGCCGCAAGAACTTCTGACACACCAGATCAGGTTAATGCCCACCGAGATAACCGTCTCGTGTTTGTTCTTCAATATCCACCAACAAACCAGGTAATCGTTATTACAAAACCAAAATTCAAATATAATGGTAGGATCTGTGTGAAAGGGAACTTCAGAAAACAGTCTTACAGCTATGCTACTCAGCTACGATCACCATTATTTGTTGTCATTGTCTCAGAGATTTGCTTATCAACTGCGTAACATTGAACACTCCACAGCTCGTATTTACTATACAACATGTTGTTCAGGAGTCGTGCAGTTATCCTACATGGGACCACTTTCTCTTCCAACTCCTTCACTTTACCACTTCTAGTTTCAGTCAATACTTCAGTTTATGCCAGGCTTTCTATACCAATGATTAGTTCGGTCTATATAAATACATTTATACCGAGTAAGTGGATGCGCGGTTTGCGTCACGTAGCTGTGAGATAGTGGGTTCAAACCTCACTGTTGGCAAATCTGAAGATAGTTTTGCTTGGTTTCCTATTTTCACATCACGCTAATAATTGGTCCCGAGATACTCAAGAAAATTCCAGTGAAAAAGGCGGGCTTTAGACCACAGAGAAGTACGACAGATCAAGTTATGTCTCTTACAACCTACATAGAAGCAGGCTTCCAAAGAAAACTCAAGACGTCAGTGGCATTCATAGACTTGAAAGCAGCCTACGACACAGTCTGGAAAGATGGATTACTGTACAAGTTCCTGAAAGTAGTTCCATGTAGGATAACTGCACGGTTCCTGAACAACACGTTGAGTCAAAGACAATTTCGTGTGTACAATGGGACAGCTGTAAGCAGCCAAAGATAGCTAAACAACGGTCTGCCACAGGGGTCAGTTCTCGCTCCGTTGCTGTTTAGTTCATATATTGCAGACATACCGAAGATACTTTGAAGGAAATTCGGATAATGGGCACTTGCTATCAGGGACAAAAGATTTGATAAAATAGAAGAGATACTGACTGAAAACCTCAAGACACTCGCACACTACTTTAAATATGGGGACTCCAACGAAACATCAGCAAAATAATACACTCCCTGAGCCCCACGGCTCCTTCAAACACAGCCAAGAGGACGAACCTCCCAATTTCTTTTACAGAGTATTCAAAATATACAATGTTTCAAGAGCACCTTTTGCTCCACAAGATTATCTAGGAGTCTAGGAGACTTTTCTCCGAACATTACACCATTACACCCTTCCTTCAACATTTATATTAACACCCAGAGCGTCTTCGCTTTATACAATTTACATTTTCAACCTGTCCACGCCTATCAAAGGCACAACCTACATTTACAATTCAAACAGTATGTACTGTCTTAGATGTTCAGCAGTATAACATTTTTTTTTTGCTAGGGGCTTTACGTCGCACCGACACACATAGGTCTTATGGCGACGATGGGATAGGAGAGGCCTAGGAGTTGGAAGGAAGCGGCCGTGGCCTTAATTAAGGTACAGCCCCAGCATTTGCCTGGTGTGAAAATGGGAAACCACGGAAAACCATTTTCAGGGCTGCCGATAGTGGGATTCGAACCTACTATCTCCCGGATGCAAGCTCACAGCCGCGCGCCTCTACGCGCACGGCCAACTCGCCCGGTAATAACATATTTAGACAGAATGAAATAGAATTTCACAGGGGTATCGAATACCCAGTTTACCGGGCCTTTGTGAAAAAAACAACAGGTTAACGTTACTGGCCCAAAAATCAAAATAAATTGGAGGCGGACACTTGCACTCCCTGAAATTCGCAATTAAAGATTAAAACCGTATTGGGCTTCTGAGCCGAAGTAACAGAGGAGGTGACCAGATGGAGGGAAGTTAAGTTCCAGAAATATGAAACGGTTACACAGTTATAGTCACCTTAAAATCAGGTTGAGATGGAATACGAGAGGGTTCCGCACTTTCTATTCCCAAATTTCATCTAAGTTCTTTTCGGCTAGTTTAAAATTTACATTATAAATATATATTTACATTATTGGATATTTGAGGTTGCATAATTAAAGATTGGGAACCTTCCCCTCGAGCTAGCTTTCAGAGGCTATAACTTAGTTAAGAAATGCCTGCCATTAACTTAATCTGCTGGAATACTCGGTGATGGGCGAGACGCCCCCACCCCCACTAGTAACACACACTCAGTAGACTGGACGATCAATAAGACAACGTGGCTCGAAAAGGCGCCAGTTTTTATACCCGAGAGGAAGGTTCTAGAGAGCTCTGGGCTAAAGCCCGGCACACCCCCAATTTTCATTGGGTAGTTAAATAGCTACAAGACATACGAGGTTGGTGGAAAAATACATATACAAAATTTCCTATTGGCCAGCCTCCCAAGTTGGCGGGAAGAGATTGAAGTATTGAAAACTTTAACATCCCCAAAACAAAGAATAATAAACTCAGTGTAGTAAACCTTAGAAAAAAATACTTTAGGATTTTAATAGCTCCTCTTCAAACTAGAGAGCATAACCTAAGGTTTTTTGGTAAAGACATCTGTAGAGAGGAGTCCAAACTTCTTGCACTAGTTGTTGCAACCGTCATATATCAGATGACATTCTTCACGGCACTTCATTTGAATGAACAGGGCGGCTGTACTTGGCGGTACATTATCATCATCATCATCATCATCATCATCATCTGTAGTCGTCTGAACAAAAATCCCGTTCTTCCTGCCAACGTACTTCACTTATACCAACTACATCTAACTTTAGCCTATCTATTTCCCCTTTCTTATTCTCTAACCTACCACAGTGATTCAAACTTCTAACATTCCACACTACGACTAGCAGAATGTGAGTATCCATACTCGTTATGATTGCCACCTCTCGTGTGGTCACCACCCGGAGATCCAGATGGGGGACTATTTTACCTTGGGAATATTATACCCAGGAGGAATCCATCATCAGTACATCACACACACACACACACACACACACACACACATATATATATATATATATATATATATATATATATATATATATAGAGAGAGAGAGAGAGAGAGAGAGAGAGAGAGAGAGAGAGAGCTGCCGCCCTCGGGAGTTACTTACGGCTGTTGTTTCCTGTTGCTTTCAGCCGTGTAGCAGTATCAATATAGCTAAGCCATGTTGAGTATTATTACAAGGTCATATCAGTCAATAATCCAGACTGCCGCCCTTGCAACTTCCGAAATGTTGCTACCCCCCCCACCCCACCACCTCTCAATGAACCATTAGTTAAGGGGTCCATTCGCATTCGAGCGGGTTGGCGAGCCAATCCACGAAGTACATCCTTTCCTCGAACACAACTGGCTCGCGTGTTACCATACACTACGAACCGGTTGGCGCACCGGTCCGCCATCTGTAAGTATATCCCAATCTAGGAGGTTTGCTACGAAATGAAAACAGTACGTGCATTGCCTATATTTTCATTATGGCAAAACGAAAACATTCTAAAGTGCCTGTAGATGTTACAGCGTTATTGAGTGCTGATGAGGAGAATAAGAAGAAACGCGTGTGAATTAAGGAATGGTTGAGAGATAAGCGAAGGTATTTTCATGTTAATCTCTTCAGAACTCTGCTCGTACAAGAGCCTGTAGATCACAAGAACTTTATGGACAACAATTTTTCCGAATTGCTGGAGTTGATTTGGCCAAACATTAAGAAATAAGAGGCTCACATAAAAGATACCAGCAATGCTGAAGAAAGGTTAATTATAATATTGCAATTTCTAGCGACAGAGAGATGTTATGAAGACATGAAATTTTGCAGTGTAATATCCCCTCGGCTATAAGAGGCAAAGACTCACCCGGTACATTTCAATAAATTCTTCCCAGAGCTGCATTTCCTCCTCAAAAATTATATTCTTATTCGAGGTAATTATCTTCACAAAGTAACTCACTCAGAAATACTTGAAAATTGTCGATGCCGATCGGTTAGTTGGCCATACACACATTGACGGGTTGGCGGACCGGTCGCGTTCGCCGGTTTATCTGTAGAACCGCCAACACGGATACAAACTCCAACCAAACCACGAACACCCCCCCCTCCCCCTCGCCGAATACACATTCGAACCAGTTACTACGACCAAGTTCACGGACCGGTTTGCGAACCCGCTCGAATTGAATGGGCACTTTTGTGGCTAGTTTCTCGACGGATACCCATCCGATATGGTTGCACTTACGGCTCGACTACCTGCTTCACTGGAACACGCAAGCCTCCCTACCGCGGCCAGGTTAACTGGTTCACAGGAGAGGTAGATATACATACAGTAGTTAATTAAATTAAATTGGATATGTAATATTGGATTATTATTGGAGTTAATTTTAATTTTTCGTTTGTAATAAAATATAATCATATTATTGTATCATGCTTAAGTGTAAGAAAGGGTCAGGAACACTGACTTGGGCATTTCTATCTTTCTACTTTCAACGTTTACTATTTTAATGTAACAGCGTTCATTTCATTAATAGTAGAAGACATGTATTGTATAAATGTTGTATTCTTCTTGTATTCTGCCTCTAGGAGGATTCCTATTTCCTTCTCAAAGAATTGAGAAACTTTTTAATGAGGACTTACATTGTATCTTATTACTAATGTTACACGGATCCAGAGGATAGATGTTCGAAGTAGTTATTTATGAAGTTCGTCCGTGAAGTGATTTTTCTTGCATGAGAGGATAGATTTAAATTTCACGAGTGCAAAAATCTTCAGACCGTATAAGTTGCATGTATAATTATATCTATTAGGCGTACCAAAGTAAGAATATCACTTGTATGGAATAAACATTAAAAGAAATAAGTATTTATGTAACATATTAATATTATTATTTATGAGCTTCATGTCCGTATTCATAGATTACACATGTATGGAAAAGAAGGGATAGATCAGGTGGAATCCTTTATTTTCCACATATTAGTATTGTTGAGATTTATTCGTTTACAGGTCATTCGGGATTTCTGGGGACGAAGTTTAAAGGGAAATTAGCTTATTAAAAGCCATGTATCCACCAACGATCATGCTGAGTTAAAAAGCCGGCATTTCTAGCTGTAGCCCGACAACGTAATTTCCATTGTAGCAGACACTTTAGCAGAGCTAGCATGTCTATCTTACTCCACTTCTCCTGGCAGGCTTTCGAGAGGCCACTGATAGTGCGTGGACGTCTCCTTCGTGAGGCTCTTTTGAGGAGTCCAAATGAACAGAAGTCCATGGGTGACCCTTCGGGTGCCTCAACGATGTGTCAGGAAAAGAAATTGCATGGATTCCAGTTTCCATCTGCATTCTCTCTAACGACAGACGAGTTGAACGAGAGGATGTGTCTGGATGCTCTATCTAGAAGTACCCATACCTGATTTTTCGCCTTCCCATACAGTGATGGGATATCTGTGGCTGGTAAAACCTCTTGCTGATAGTATGTAGAGTTCACCTTCACATTATTAGCGATATGGCGAATGGTTAACTTGCCATTGTAGCAGTATCCAGCGATGATCACGAAACCTCTTGGAAAACTTTCCTGGCATTCATTATACAATGTTTGATATTTTCTTTATCTCAAGGGCGGTATTAAATCGAGCGGGGTTTGTTACAGTCACTAAGGTACACACACGCTTCGTCTAATGTCATCACATTTTTCCATCTGTTCCCTGCCCGATAACCCTCATACAGATTTCTTGCGTTAGTGCGACGTTTCGAAATGCGACTAGGCAACATTTTGTGAACGCGGTGCTTATGCCGCTTTTCTAATTACAGGTCCTTATTGATTATGGTGTTAACTGCTGAAACAGACGTCGACTACACTTACTCACCACTTCCGGTGTACAGCTGGTGGCTGGTCGTGGATTTATCTGTTTTTTCCCCTCTGGAATTACGCCCAGTCGGCCTTTGCCCTTTTTTTAATTCAATACAGCACTGATACAGTTCTTAGATATCAAGAAATCACACTTCTCGCACTGGATTGCAGAATAGCTACATTTAGCATCGGAAAGGGCTGTTATGTAGCCCTCCCAGTAAGGGTCAATCCGCTTCGGCATCGTTGCAGCTAATGTCACGAAACTCTACACACACGTTCCCAGTACTGACGAGAATCATCACTCCCCGTTTTGACGTGGTCAACTTGATAACAGCCCCGCCAATGGCCTTCGAACTCGTCACTAGAGATCCCGAACGAGTTCTGTACGTTTTCATAGTAACTACGTACTCTTCTGTGTTACGTAGCATGTCTTCTGAATCAGAAGGAGCAGGCTATGATATGTAGTAAACCGTGAAGTGTCTAGAGGAAGAGACATAATATGATGTAAAATGGAATTAATCATATTGAAATGAATGTGTCTTATGGCCGGGATCATCTGAAAATTTGCGTTACGAAATCATGGTCTCAAAATGTGTGACACAACCCTAGCAGCTGTGTTGTAAGGTGTGAATGGATGGGCCAGACAATGTTGCTTAGCAACCGAGCAGGCTATGTCTTATGGCTGACGGTCATATGAAATCTGCTGTCGATGATGGATGACCATGACAGAGAGACATATTTATGATCATTTGGTTTTCTCAAAGGGAAAACTACTTTCATTTTTCTTTAAAAAGTAGGCTGGTTTAAAATAACCTGTGTAAAGTTATGAACAAGACATACCAAAATTTGTTTAAATATATTCTACGTTCTTTTTTGAACGTCTGCCACAACAGCCCTAATATGCCTTGACCTACCAAGTGACCAGTGCTCAGCCCGGAAACATCCAGATTATAATCTACTGCGTGGTCAGCGTGACGCATTCTCTCGGAGTTATGTTGGTCTTTTTAATCCGGGGTTTCCATCTGTCCGTCCAATAGCTCCTCAACTGTAATCACATAGGCTGACTTCGAATCAGTCCTCAGATCTAGGTAAAAATCTCAGACGTTGCCGGAAATCGAACCCAAGTCCACCAAGTATTATATTTGAACAGAAAACAATCACTTAATCTGCGATGTAGGTTCACTGAGAAGACAGTGGCCGAATCACCTCAATATTCCAGTGCGATGTTAAACCACTAACAACAACAACAACAACATAATAATAATAATAATGGCTCAGTGAGGTACAGAAAGATCTGCAGGAGATAGGGATCTCGTTTGAAGATATTTAGGAGTGTGACCCACTTATGAAAAAACTCCAAGAACATCAGAGTTTCCAACCAAATCCAAAGCTGAAAACTGGAAAGGCATGGATGAAAGAGCGAAATGAGCAACACCGTTCACTAATGAAGGAATACTGGGCCAACATTAAAGCCCAAATAAACAATTGAAATGACGTGGGCATTAGTTGGCCGAAATGATGCAAAAAGAATAATAATAATAATAATAATAATAATAATAATAATAATAATAATAATAATAATAATAATACAGTAAGCCATGAAGTGTACGGTAAATGTACTATATTTCTCATGTGCGGAAAAATAACTTAATTTCATACTATGACGTAATTGCCTTCTTCCCGTACTGATAAGAGTACGGAGAATGACAATTTAGCGTACAGTAATTAATGTCCGCACTGTGTTACCAGCAATCGGCTCTGATTGGTTGAACTCCGCTTCACAGTAATGTAAACTCGGATAGTCTGAGGATCATGAATCAATAAATACGAAACTTGCGCTTGTAGAAATGTTCCTCCTCCTTATTTCAGCAAGGTCGTTCCGCACAAACAACGGCGAATCCGCATTACTAGCTCAAGTAAATTGGCGCCATTACCACACTGACTAATGTACAAATTAATCCAGTTACAACAGGTAAATATCGCGTATATCACAGTTTGTCAAAACGTTTACATAACCTTCGTTAATTAAGGACAAGAATATCATGTTTACAACTCTGGTAGTTCAGTAGACTGTTAACATTAACTTTGGTGTGTTCTTTTTACAACACAAACCCTTGTTATACACCCCTTATATCTTCCTTAGCAAGACACACTCATTACAATATCAGTGAATGGACGATTTCTTACACGACGAATTAACATTATTTAGTCTATAATTAAATTAATTGAATTTAAAATAAGTAAATTCACCACAGTATGAAATGAAATATTGTACGTAGCAGTCACTAAAATGACAAGTTTACGTTACTCGTTCCACTCACTCGTAACGTAGACGATCACTTTCCGTGACTGTTGCATAAATACCGGGCGAGTTGGCCGTGCGGTTAGGAGCGCGCAGCTGTGAACTCGCATCCGAGAGATAGTGGGTTCTAACCCCACTGTCGGCAGCCCTGAAGATGGATTTCCGTGGTTCCCCATTTTCTCACCAGGCAAATGCTGGGGCTGTACCTTAATTAAGGCCACAGCCGCTTCCTTCCCATTCCTAGGCCTTCCCTGTCCCATCGTCGCCATAAGACCAATCTGTGTCGGTGCGACGTAAAGCAACTAGCAGAAAAAAAATAAAAAGAAGTGCATAAATAACTATTATTTCACGGGGTCCAGAAAATACGTATTCTTCAAACGCAAAACTTTTTGGAAAACGCCTTGTTTCTGTTATGGCAACAAGTAAAAGAAATATCGGTAGCTTCTTACTCAAAACTCAAGTTGCTGTTCGCATTACTCTCGATAATTTCGTTTGGGAAAAAGTTGCTAAAATGTATTATCCTAAATTACTGTTGTCGATTTGGATTGGAAAATGTTAAGTAGATACTCCTCCGATTCATGCCTTTTACCCCTTTACCTACAGGGAGAAGCGTTTAACGGAGAGGTAGCCTTTAACGTGGTATTTACATATTAATGAGAACTGTTATGATCACAGTGAGGAAGCTATTACAGCATTATACTGTTTATAATACCTAAGAGTAACAGCCTGAGGATTAGAGAACCTATATACACAGCATCATCTTCACTTCGCCCTCTATAGCTCACTTAAGTAATTACAGTCCAGGCTATCGTTACAGCCATCTGGGATAAATTCCAGTAGATACTAGTTTTGTTCCATCGCAGAAGCTATGGTACCATTACATACGTAGATGTATATATAAAGTATAAAACTATCTTTTGTGTCAGAATTGAATTGAATTTTCGATTGTCTGTCTGCGGTGTATGTTCAGGTTACCTCAATGGCTCCCCTGCGAGGCTATGGGAGGGAAAGTTCGGTGAAATTTCCCACCGGAGTGGAGCATAGCGTTCGTGTCACTGTGTTGGATGGGATAGGAAGAGAGCAAAGAGGTGGGGAGGGGGTGGAGATTGGAATAGCAAGTTGACACGAATGGGCTGTGGAACGAGGACGACATCTGTACAATATATCTTTTGCATTGGAAATGTATTCATGACCATGGCACTGAATTTAAGTATCGTGTATTTGCTGAGTATTGGTACAGGACTGAGGCTATTCTGTGATTAACCAAAAATGAAATAATAACATAATTCATTGACGAAACCTTGCTTTTTTATTTTTACTACTCTTGATTTATAACAGGCGCTACAGTCTTCCGAAAGTAATTTTTAGTAATAAATGTCTAAAATACATGAAAAAAGGAAACATATGGCAACGGTATTATACTCGAAAAAGGAACAGTTTATTTAAAATATAATGACATTTTTCGTTCTTAACAGAACATCATCAGATTCTATCACATCACTCATATGTTTTTAGAAATGTATAAACATTCATGTTTATTTCTGTTTAAATACGCGAGGAACTTGAAATATGTAACTTAATGAAATCATATTTTCCATCCACTCTAGCATATAATGCGAGGTTTTGAAAAACTGTTGCTTAGCTCTTGTCGTGAGTCTAGCTGGCTAGCTAGTCCGTTGAACTTCCGCCAAGCCACGCGCCTCACCTTGGCTAGGTCGAAGACGCTGTATTTTACTTGTAGGTGATTTACTTTTCTCTGCCCATTATAAGCGGCGACTAAACAGAATCACCAGCCAGAAGTTATAAATATCGGTTGGAGATCACAAGGCCCTTACACAAGTTTGGCATTGCTTATACACTGATGATCAATTGAATTAGAATTGGCTGCCATTTTGGAGAACAGGTGTTATAGTCAGCCCGGTGAATGTAATAGTATAGTGTGTCACTTAATTGCGACGTCGCCGTACGTCATCTTGGTAGTGCGAGTAACAGCTAGGCTCAGGATGGGTAAGAGATAAAATATCAGCGCATTTAAAGGCGGTCAGATTGTCGGCTCCTGACGTATGGAAATCTCTGGAGTCATGCAGGCAATGGGCTTTCAACTGGCCAACGTGTCAAAGGGACACCGTGTGTAAGCAAATTCAGGATCACCGCCATCAGAATCAACTCCATTGAATAGAAGGTGTTGATTGCAGGGGTAACCATCGGCTAGTTTGGATGGTAAGAGTGGAAATACGGGTCCAACTTCAGAAGATCCCCCGCAAATTTAATGCTACGTAACTGCATATGTGCAGCCGTAACACCCAGAACCATTTCATCGCAATGGAGTACAGAAGCCACTGTTCCACTAGCGACCTCACCGCAGGTCATAAGGCACTAAGACTGGCATGGGCTATGGAACATCACATTTAAACTCTCGAAGCATGGTAAAAGAACACTTAGACAGATGAGTTGAAGTACGAGTTAGTACACGACGATGGCAAGATAAAGTACTTCGCCACGTACATGAGGCAATGGATCCCTCTCACCAGCAAAATGTAGTTCAGTCTGGTGATGGCGGTATTCTCGTGTGTAGACTCTTTACATGAGATGAAATGTGGCACCGGGTACATCTGCCAACGTGCCTCAACGGCGAACGATACAGGAAACTGCTCTCAGGTCATATACACCCACTTGTTGGCGTTCAACACTCTGCAGAAGACGTACACCTAGAGCAATACATTACACTCGCTTCCCGCAGCCGAATTGTGACCCATTGCTTCGATTAACACTTAATTGGCATGAGGAGGCTTGTCAAGCCTACACGTTACAGGAAGTGTCCTGGTGAGCACAGCTGGAATGCTATAGAGAGGGATGTGCGCGCTCCGGATATTTTCCGCCAAATCTCGGTGCGTTTTGGGAGGATGTGCTACGATCGTGGATCAGCATAGCCTCCCGACTCTTCATTTGTCTTGTCGAGTCCGCGAAACCCTGTATCCCCACCTTAATCTAAGTGTGGAATTATATCCTATACACTACTAGTCAGGTTTTTCCAACTCTGTTACTTATCAGTGTATTTGCTCGTGCCAGAGTCCTCACTTTCATCTTTCATATCCGACCTCCTTTGGACAACTCGTGCTACGGCATTAGGTTTCGAAGCCAAGGGAACCTTTTATCTTTTATGCCCACTGAGGCTATCCACTTCCTTTCTCTGATTCCTTCATTATTTGGGGGATTGGTATGCTTCTGTTTTCCACTGTAATTAGTGTTAAGAGTGGATGGTTGGCCAGTTGTACGACCCCTTAAACAGCAATCACAGACATTACTGCCGTTTAAAAAAAAGACAGAATGGTCACACATTTGCTCTGAAAAGTATTCAATAATTCTTTACTTATTTGATTTATTTATTTATTTACTTATTTATTATAACAGTAGTGACAAACGATTTCTCAACTCTCTTCCTCGGGTATGCAAACTGATGTAGTTAAATCATTTTCTACTCTTACAATATCCCCAAAATGTTATTTTATTTCTTACACTTACGGAAAATGTTTACCGTTTTTAAAAAAATCGATAAAAGGGACATAATATTGGGCCTAACGTGATTTATCCAGTTTGCTAGTTTACTGAGACAGTTTAATCAGTTTAACGCAGAAATTTTTGTTTTAAAACTCGCAGCACAATATTCTTCTACACAACAGGTATTGTCAGATTATTCGCTGGATTTAGTTCAGTTTAAAACATTATTTCAGAAATCAATTCTACAACCAAGTTCACTCTTTACTACGGGTGGGTCTCACACTTCTGAGAGTGTTGCAGCCAGTAGCCTATTTTATGATGATGATGACGATTATTATTATTATTATTATTATTATTATTATTATTATTGTTATTATTATTATTATTATTATTATTATTTTCGTCATCTTATACGCCAAAGCCGTTGTTTGCATGTTGCAAGTTTGTCAATGCAAGTGCGTTCAACATGATGCGACCCAAAACCACTTTCCACATGTTACTCGAGAACACTTTAATTAAATAGTCCCCGGAAAAGTGGATCGGAAGAGGACATATTGTTGCGTCGCTGCCTCGTCCGCCTGATCTGATCGTACTTGATTTCTTCTTGCGGATTTAATGGGAAGAATCTTATCTGCGAGAAACTTCTAGCAAGGATCCTCACTGCTAGTGATATTGCTAAAACAATGCTACAAATATTCGACCGGAGACACCAGAACATAGGGCAGGTAAATAAAGGTATTATATCTCCACAAAAATATTAATAAGGCTGTTTAAAACCCACGTTCGTAAGTATCCCACAACAGCGTCTGAGACGTTTCTGGGACGGGGATACCTATCTGAAATTGATACACGTGCTTCCCTCCAGCGTTGCTAAAAGTCTGTGTCATCTTCGCGGAAACACACTGTATTATTTTGTATTATTATTTATAATAGATTAGGCAGAATATATACTTACGCGAATTTGTAAACATAATATCAGTTATATTTAAATTCCTTGCTCCCACTGGAAGGTTTGAATAACTATCTCGAGGAAGTAGGAATTTTATTGGCGAAAAAATCAATTATATCATTTGAGTAGCTTCCGAGATTACCCCCCATGTAAAAGCTCTCATTATTTTCCTCTGTTTATGATATACATGTGGATAAATATTATTACGAATTTTTCTCGTAAATGATGACGTTCGCCATTCCCATTAAAATCCTATGCACGAAGGTAAACATATAGAACATAATCGAGTTAAGGAGATTCCCATTTTCACACCAGGAAATTTCTGGGGCTGTACCTTTGTGGTCACGGCCACCATCTTCCGAATCCTAGCCCTTTCACATCTTCGCGTCGGTGAAACTTTCGATTTGTTAGTGTAACATCAAGCAACCACTAGGAAGAAAGGCACACTCATTAAACTGGATTACAGGATTTACCATTTAAGGACTCTTGTAATATAAATTAAAGCATTATTATCTGCGATTTGCACTTCTTAAATTGTCCATTCCTTGCCTTTGTGGTAGGCCATGTCACGGTTTGCATGATAGTAACTGTTCGGAATATTCAGAAAATCTATCGCCTATCCTTCACTGTCACCCACGTCACACATTCAGAGTAACGGGACCAATCATTAAATTATAGACACGTCATGGTGATGGACGTCACTCAAAATCTATGGATAAACCGGAATTTGTAGCCAGAATCCCCTTGAAATGACAGCTGCCTGACCAGAGCTTGTAAGTTATAGTGCACTTCTTTTGTTTTAGGTACACTTCAACAAACATAATACAGTAATTCCCTGTATTTTTCGACGTTCTTGTGCCTTTGGTTGTATATATGTATATTACCATTCAGAATTACCTGATACAGGTCATACACACCGAGCGAGTTGGCCGTGCGGTTAGGAGCGCGCACCTGTGAGCTTGCATTCGGGAGAAAGTGGGTTCGAATCCCACCGTCGGCAGGCCTGAAGATGGATTTCCGTAGTTTCTGTCTCGATCAGGAAAGCAACGGGAAGCTATCTCACTCCTCATTTCTCTCGTATGCCCGTACAGTGACGCCTAATCCATCTATGGCAGCTGATGACGGAGGTGCTGAGGATCAAATAAACCTTCGGCCTGAATACTTAAGATAACAGTAATCATTAGAAGAAAAATGATAATATTGATAAAGTATTGTAATCTAGCTAAGGAAACTATCATATACACGTATCTTCATAAAAGAAAGTTCCCATGACGTTCCAGCCCTGCAGGGCCGTAGCCTACCGAGCGATCAAAGCTCAGCCGGAAGGCCTGCAAATTACGATGTGACGCGTCGTCAGCGTAACGTATCATATTGGCCATTTGGGTTTGAGTTTCTAGGCCGTATAGATAATGTATACGAGAAATGCTCAATTGACGCAGTATAATTTGAGTCAATTCACGAATTAAAGGTACATTATTGTCCCTAATATGAACCGAAACAAGGAACCGAGGACAGAGAACATTGGTTGCGTAGACAAGACATTGTCCTTAGACATTGATGATTGTCTAGAAGATACAGGAATATCGCCTTTACTATATAAGTGAATAATGGTAAGGAAATTAAAGGAGAGGAGAAAGAAAGTGATCCACAAAAGGGAGAAAGAAATTACTATGAAGAAAGAGGAGGAAGCGAAGAAATAGTTTTAAGGTCTCAACTAGATGATTCATTCATATTTTCCTAGCGTTCTTAAACAGGCATGTTGAAGAGCTGTGTGGCTACACGTGTATATAATTTCCTTTAGTAGGAGATTCCATTGTCGGGCTGCGGTGGTGGCGAGTGATTTAGTGTAGGTTTTGGTTCGGTGTACGGGGACAGATAATCCTAACGTGCTGAGGATTGGGTATTTTTATTATAATCTGTGGAGGAGTTTGAGGCGGACTGGTTAAGACGCTTTCAGAATCTAATTCGCAAAGCAAACGTGAATAGTGCGGTGCTCCTGCAAGTGTAGCCATCCAAGCCGCGATGGTGTGACACGATCAGGGTAACGAATCCCACAATCTCATTCAATCATTCTAAACCCACAGAATTTCCTCACCCATTCCGCTCCAATATTATTATCAGCTATATCCCAATAATCAAAGTGATGTAACGCAAGTGATTCAACCATTATATTTAATTTGAAAGGGAAGGTAAAGTTTGTAAGTTTCAAATGCGTTTCATACGCATGAAATACAGTTCCTTCCTGCGATGAATACCAATTACCATTGTACTATAACAGAGAGGTGCATGTCCGACTCCATGGTAAATGGTTATTGTGCTGGCCTTTGGTCACAGGGGTCCAGGGTTTGAAATTTTAACCATCATCGGTTAATTTAGCTGGCACGGGGATTGGGTCTATGTGTCGTCTTAATAATTTCACCCTAATCACGACGCATAGGTCGCCTACGGGCATCAAATCAAATGACCTGCACCTGGCGAACCAAACATGTCCTTGGACACTCCCGGCTCCAAAATCCGTACGCCATTTCATTTCAGGGAGGTGCATGCACAAATGTTACCAATGAACGATGTGTGACGTGTGTATATCTTCGAACGTTACTAATCAAGGGGTCCTTCAGGTAGCTGGATGAGGGATTTTTTAAAATACTTACCGTACGTTAAAATGAATGTCCGAAAGTCATTGGACAAGTTGTCGAGACATTCTCGGAAATATCGTCTATGGTAAATTCCAGGATGGTGCCTTATATATACTCGTTATCGAAGTAATATGCGAGCATGTGAGTCAATGAGTATCGCCTGAGTCTAATAACTGAGGGATCGTTGGTTCAGTTCTCACTGCGTACATAATGTGCGTTTTACTCCTCTTTATGTTTAAGTCTACGAACATTCTGTGTAGGGATATTTGTAAAGGTTCAAAAGTTTTGTAGAAGAATGGAACACATCATGTAAGAAATGAAACATGTATATTTTACTTTGATATGGAAAGTATATTTTCCCTTACCTACCCAAGATTTTCAATTTTGTATCCAGAAATATATGTGGTTCCAGGGGTCACCTTCACGTGTGAGTGTGAGTCTGAGATCCATTTAACTGAAAGTCCCCTTGATTTTGTATTTTTTAGTTTTGCTAATGATATAAGGCCGTACTAACATGTCGATGGTTTTCGGCGACGTGGAGATGGGAATTGGAAATGTAATTGCCGCGGCCTTAATTAAGGCACAGCCTCATACTTATTCTTGTGTTAACATGGAGAAACACAGAAAATTATTTTCAGGACTATCGACAGTGGTGTTCGAAACGATCACCTCCCAAATGCAAGCTGACGGCTATCTGACTCAAACCGCAGAGTCACTCACTCGGTTTAAGAAACGATAATTCCACTTCGGAGTGTACATGGCCCCGGCGGTTACGCAGTCTGCACCGAAAATGACTACCAGGTTAATTTATGAAAAAAAATGGCAGATGGAAATAGCTCTAAGTACTCTATCCTGCTTAATGCCCAGGTGGCCGACGTTATCGATAGTGAAAATCATTTCCTTCCACTCCTTCAATTGTCTTTACGGAGATAGCTTTCTCTTGTCTGTTAGGTCATCAGCTCAGACACTGGTTGGATCCTCAAATAGCACCACCAAAGGCTATGCAGTTATAGGAAAATCACAAAAATTAATACCAATGCCAAACTGAGGTGTAATAAGCAAGGAGAGCAGTGAGATATATTTCCATTGCTTTCCTCACTGGGCCAGACAGTGATATTGTAGCACAACTAACCGTGTGAGCAATACCTTTCATGACACTCAGACATACAGTACTGGTTGTACTCTGAATGTCATTACTCAGTACCACCCATACCCCAGTAGCTTCCATATTGTCACAGCCATGGATGAGATTGGGACTTCTGTGGTAGCTACACTTTGCTCTGGCCTGTGCCAAGAGATGGATGCAAAAGTACTGTATCCATCAAGAAATTACAACAGGCAGAGCTTTATCTTAGTAAAAATATATTTATATGTGCCTCGAGTATTTGTTGGAAGAAATCACATTAACCGTGAACTGATATCATATGACTATGCCAGAGTTTTCCCGAGCATTCCTTTTATTTCTGCGATCCTACTAAATTCACCGAGCGAGGTTGCTGTGCGGTTAGGGTCGCGTATTTGGGAGCTTGTATTAGGGAGATGGTGGGCTCGTATCCTATCGCCAGCATCCCTGAAGATGGCTTTCTGTGGTTTTCCATTTTCATACCAGGCAAATGTTGGGAACGTACCTTAATTAAGGCGACGGCTGCAACCTTCCTATCCTAGCTATTTCACATCCTTGCGTCGCCGAAAACTTCGATGAGCTAGCAGGACGTTAAAATTATTAGCAAAAAAGACTTGTGTACCGTTTTATAACAAAAAATGCGAACTTCAACTTATATGGATTTGGAATATGACAATTTTTCGAGTTTTGCGGTAACTTTGTTTCTTTTACTGATTCTAAGTACATTATGAAACTCGCGCAGCAGAGAAATAATAGTTTTCTCCCTAGATCTATATATAAAATAAGAGTTTTGTCTGTACATTGATCAGAACTTGAAAAAAAAAGGTATTTCTGTATCGGTCATATCCACAGTAACTAGGAAATGCACTTTTTACTTTTCCGTAATGTCTGTCTGTCTGTCTGTCTGTCTGTCTGTATGTCTGTCTGTCTGTACACGCATCACTAGAAAACGGCTAAAGAGAATTTAATGAAAATCGGTATGCAAAGTCGGGAAATAAGTCGCTACAATCTAGTCCATAAATAATTTTATTCACGCTGATAGAAATGGTACTTTCGGGGAAGGCCTAAAATTTAATTTTCAAATATTTATGTTATTAGTGGTCCTATCTTAATAAAAATTGGTATGCGAAGTCAGGGATAAGTCGCTAAAATCTAGGCTATAAATAATTTTATTCACGCTGAATGAAATCGTAGTTTAGGGGAAGGGCTAACATTTTATGCTCAAATATTTGTGCTTTTATTGATCCTATCGATAAATACTACGTAACTAAAGTTATATAGAATTAAATTTCCGATCATTTATGTCTTATACAATTTTACTATAGCGGCTTTAATAACAGATATATTCGTGAATTTGTATTTTTGTTGCTAAGTCCAAATCAACGACTTGACACGGAAAATCGATCAACAGAATTTAATGAAAATCAGTATGTAGAGTCTGAGAGTAAGGAACTGCAGTCTAGGGGAAGGAGCGTAAAATTTAATTTTTAAATGCCTATGTATTGGTTCTAACGGAAAGTTCTACATAACAATAGTTGTAGAGAATACAGTTTCCGATAATTAATGTTTTATTCAATTTTACAGCACCGTTTTGTAAAGATGGTATTTCAGAGTCGGAAGAAAACTAATAGGGAACATGCATGATCCGGGGTTTTAATTTAAAATATGCTAATCTGATTCAAAATTTCACGCAGAATTCAAAAATGTGATCAGTATGTACAAATAATAACTCCAAACATGATAAAAATCTAAATTAAAGTACGAAAATATCACGTCACGCAAGTACGCGATCTCATTGGTCTGACGCCATCGTACAGGTTGACTGAATTAGCAGACGAAATAACACATAGTGTGCTGTGAGAAGCAGGATACACTTAGCGTATTTCTACTTTATGTTAGAGACTGGTTTGGTTAAATTCGGAGTCTATACATTGGATAATAATCTGAGTGGTATATGTTAGACTTAAAATGAATCCTGCGCAGACAGTGAGGCAGAGAACTTATAAATGGTGTATAGTTCCGATGACCGGGCGAGTTGGCCGTGCGCGTAGAGGCGCGCGGCTGTGAGCTTGCATCCTGGAGATAGTAGGTTCGAATCCCACTATCGGCAGCCCTGAAAATGGTTTTCCGTGGTTTCCCATTTTCACACCAGGCAAATGCTGGGGCTGTACCTTAATTAAGGCCACGGCCGCTTCCTTCCAACTCCTAAGCCTTTCCTATCCCATCGTCGCCATAAGACCTATCTGTGTCGGTGCGACGTAAAGCCGCTAGCAAAAAAAAAAAATAGTTCCGATGAGCAATAGCACATCACATACCATCCCAAACAAATTGTTTATGAATGTTGCAAAGACGCTAAAACTAGGGAGAAATGGATTTTGGCGAGCCGGAGAAATGCTGTTGATATATCCGAAAAGTCTACAGTTTTTTTAAATATCATTTTAACGTAAGTTGAATTTGTTTGAATTTTCAATCACTTTTCCATGTCGTCGCCATAAGACCTATCTGTGTCGGTGCGACGTAAAGCCCCTAGCAAAAAAAAAAAAAAAAAAAAAAAACTTTTCCATGTCAGCTGTTCTAGTGGTAACACTTTGAATTTTAACGTATGATGCTTTAGTTAAATGCTTCATTTACATCTTGGAATATGAAAGTAATAAACAGTGCATTAATTAATGCTGATTATTAAAGTATTCTCCAAACCTAACCTATGTTTTGGGTGATCAATGTCTAGGTAATAAACCAAAGGGGTTATGAACCATATTGACAGCTCTAATTATACCAATTTATCTTGGCATGCGATAGTTATTTATGTCTTTATTGAAGAGCTCACATTTGTAAAGAAATTTAGGCTATAGCTAAATACTCTATAATATAACAAAAAATATGTGTGTACGTCATGAAAGAAAACAACGTGAATTTAACAAATATATATCTCTACATAAAACCAATGCTTGTCTTTTGGGGTTTTATAAGTTAACATTGCTCAATTATAATAATTATCATAATATTAGTAAAATAAATAACATAATTGCACACAGGTGAAAATAGTGATGTTGGTGTTCAAAATAGTATCCAACTTAGCCTAAGTTTTAAGGTATACAAGCCAAGTCAATAAACCGAAGGATAAAAATACCGGGCGAGTTGGCCGTGCGGTTAGGAGCACGCAGCTGTGAGCTCGCATCCGGGAGATATTGGCTTCGAACCCCACTGTCGGCAGCCCTGAAGATGGTTTTCCGTAGTTTCCCATTTTCACACCAGGCAAATGCTGGGTCTGTACCTTAATTAAGGCCACGGCCGCTTCCTTCCGATTCCTAGGCCTTTCCTGTCCCATCGTCACCGTAAGACCTATCTGTGACTGTGCGATGCAAAAGAAAAAAAAGAAAGGTAAAAGTCACAGTACCCAAAGACATTCCTGTATTGAACGACTAAAATGTCACCAAGACACTTTTCTTGCGTGATATGCTCAGCTTGTTAAAAGTCAAATGTAATTAATGTTATTGGCATTACGCCCGCTAACTACTTCTATGGTTTTCGGAGACGCCGATGTGCAGGAATTTATTCCTGCAGGGGTTCTTTTACGTGCCAATAAATCTACCGACACGAGGCTGACGTATTTGAGCACCTTCAACTACCACCGGAATGAACCAGTATCGAACCTGCCAAGTTGGTGTTCAGAAGGCCAGCACCTCAACCGTCTGAACCACTCAGCCCGACCTGTGAAAACTAGATGAAGTCATATTTATCTTTATCATGTTTAACTTTTCCCTCCACCAAGATATTTAATGTTTCTCTTTCATGGGTCCCGGAAGTGGGTAGGCCAGTTGCCCCAACCATAAATATATATTTTTTCGGGAATGCTAGATTATAGACCTATAGTACTATGATCTTTCTTTCTTTCTTTCCTTCTTTCTTTTTCTTTCTTTATTTATTCCTTTCTTAATCAGTTTATCCTTCAGGTTTGGTTTTCCCTCGCACTCAGCGAGGGATTTCACCTCTACCGCTTCAAGGGCAGTGTCTTGGAGCGTGAGAGTGTGGGTATGATGATACAACTGGTGAGGAGGGTCATTACCTCGCCCAGGCGGCCTCACCTGCTATGCTCAACAGGGGCCTTGTTGGAGGATAGGAAGATCGGAAGCGATAGACAAGGAAGAGGGAAGGAAACGGCCGTGGCCTTAGGTGCCTGGAGAAGTGGGAAAATACGAGAAAACACTTCAAGGATGGCTGAGGATGGATTCGAAACCCCTCTACTCAGTTGACCTCCCGAGGCTGAGTAGACACCGATCCAGCCCTCGTACTATTTGTTTTCTACTTACATGGCCGAGCCGGGAATCGAAACCGGGCCTCCGGGGGTGGTAGCTAATCACATTAACCACTACACCACAGAGGCGGACTATTACTATAATGCTACCTATATGTTTATGTTAGTGCTGATATCCGATTTCTTACTTTACTAATGCTGAAAGCCCGAAAATGTAATGTTATTCTTTAATATGGGAATCAGTCTAGAAGGAAATGTTGAAAGTGATGTGATTTCTATCCAGGTTCGTTGTTATCATAATACTATGAGTTACAATACATTGTACGTATATAAAGGATGCCACTTACAAACTTGCTTTTTATCCGCGAATTTCTGCGGCCACAAAAGTCACTATCTACACATCTACACATGATAGATTGTCTGACTGTGCTGTTTTGAACCTTTCTTCTGTCACTTTGAAGTTATTCGCGATCACGAATAATAAACAATCGGCTTTTAGTAACGGCTGATGCACAATGGCTGGTAGAGCTGCAAGCGGTACTGGATCGTGACGTCACAGCACGCCGCTTACGTCAGAGGCCGTTTCACTTGCCTTGCGGAAGAGCACTTTTGAACATTTTTTTAATGGTAGAAAACGAGGCAACTTACCTCATTGTAATACGTTTACGTACTATTTCATTGGTGTACTTTTCAAAAAAAAATATTTTTGAAAATTATGCATGTTCCCTATTGTGAAGGCCTACAATATCGAAAGCGCATAACATTGATCAACAAAAACATTACATTGGCCATTGTTTGTTGTGATGTTATTTGTCTCTTATGCTGCCTCTCAACTCCGATAGATGGGATTACTGCTGCGTACCGAGTATAATAGCCTGACTGAATATTGGTGGGAAATAGCCGGGGAGTTAGAAACATTTCTTCTTTACCATGCCATTCCTCTGGTTCATACATTTTCTGATACAGCTGGTACGTAACACACTAGAGTAGAACGCAGCCCGGAAGGCAATTTCGTTGCACAGAGAGAGACATAAGTATGAGGTGCGGTGATGCCAGTTTGGCTACTCATAACAGCATGAATGTGTAAACATTTTTTCATCCAGTTATATCTTTAATTCCAAAGCGATGACCTATATTTTTTGTGGCCATAAAAGTTTCCTGAAAGTCCAAATTAATTTTTAACATCAAACCCCGAGATAGTGTTGAGGAAAATTTTCGAGATATTAAGGAAGGTAAATGTACGGGCCAGTTTCAATGCCATAGGATATTTGCCGTTTTTACTGTATATATATAATATTGTACGCAGAACATTTTTATTGAAATCATCGAGGTCCGTCATTGGTTTCTTCCTCTTAGGGTTCTTCCCTAGCGACCTGAACACTGCATTATTTTTTATTTCCACTGCTTGTTTTATCCTCTGTACTGTTCGCAGGCCGATACCACACGCGAGTGCTGTCTTCTTTTGAAGCTTGGCAACATGGCGTTCCTCACCTACCTGCAACTGAACGCCTGCTGCTGCATGCTTACAAAATACAAATACACTCTAAATACTATTTTCCTCGCCTGTCGACGGAATACTTGTCTTTTTGCTCTTCCTGGATCTATCGTACACACGCAAATAGTTCCCTAAATTCGTTGATTATGATATTTACAAATAAAACTTGAAACATTCACTCGTGACCCGCACAAACAGGCACCTCTTACTGAAATGATTCTATTGGCTCAGCGGAAAACACGTCATACTACAAAGCGCGCGAATGTTACTGCGCAACCCTCTTCAAACCGCATTCCCGGCTGCGTTCTACTCTAGTTCGTCATAGTATTCCAGTTATTCTATTCCTATTCTGACGCGCTGTTTTGATTGAGCAGTGTGCATACTTAAGGCAGAGGCTGACTTAGTAGTAGTAGTAGTAGTAGTAGTAGTAGTAGTAGTAGCATGGCGTGGTTTAGAGTAACAATTTAGGCCTATTCCAAATTATAGCACCACAATTCACTAAATAACTCAATATTCAACCCTAAAAACAGGCGTTTCTTAAGAAAATCTTCTTTCTCTTCACTTCTATTTAATTCTACATTCATTTTATTCCAAATTATCAGAGAAGAGGGGGTTTCTCCTCTGGCTTGGAGGAAAAATTTGCCTCCAAGTCAGATAGATTTTTCCGCCGCCAGTGTAGTGAATTGATATTTTCCGACTCATCGAGTACTCCTACGAAACAGATTAGTAAAAGGGCATAGTTTTGCCCTGGGATTCTCCATTATTCGACCCTCTCCCTGCCGAAAAAAGACGAAGAGTGTTCACGAATCACGGCCATCTGCGGCTTGGTCGTTCCAGCTCTGGAATTTTGGACTGTTAGATATGCAGTGTAGTCCTGTTCGTTAAAAATAAGAAAATATGTGGTATTTCCTTTGATCGAGTATTTCATATGAAAGCATTGCTTTTAATCGCGCCATTCCTACTGACGTCATTGTAATGTAAGTTCATTTCAGTTCGAAAACTACTCAGTCGTTCTGAGGATGTAAAAAGGCCGGTGGAGAGTGAGTGTCTACCATTATAATGAAAACTCCCCAACCTGATTGCGACTGATGGTATGCAAGCGGGTTACCATTACAGTGAAAATTCCCTCAGTCTTCATATGAGAAAAGATGTTTGGTGAATTCCCCGTCGCGTTTCTAGGGTAACGTTAAGAGCTATGCAATTTAATACAATCTTGCTCACAAGTGTACACTGAAATTCCGTATACAATGTAGAATTCCGTAGCGAAGCACGGGCACATCAGCTAGTTTTAGAATAAAATAGAAACATTTTTTCGGTGCATCATTTTAGCATTGTTGTATGTTCCTCCGGGCTTGCACTTTTTCGTTTAAGTTTTTCTGTGACATCGTTGAAAACATATCTTAAAATGAATTATGTACAATAAACAAAAATACCTAGTTAAATCAAATAGTACATATCTGGAATCAAGCAGATACTATGATACCAGTTACGATAAAAAAGCTCATGTTACAAGTTGAGGGTTAATACCAATTAGTGAAACTAGAGAAATGTGTATGCATCACAGAATGTTGAATGCCCAATGGATAGGGACCACAGCTGGGCTGGCTAGCTCAGGTGGTAGAGCGCTGGCCTCCTGACCTCAGTTGGCGGGTTCGATTCCGACTCAGTCTGGTGGTATTTGAAGGTGCTCAAATACGTCAGCCGCGAGTCGTTAGATTTACTGAGACGTTAGAGAACTCTTGCTGGACAAAATTCCGGCATCTCGGCATCTCCGAAATCCTTAAAATTAGTGAGCAGGAAGTAAAACTAATAATAGTATGATTAATAGGTTACGTCCCCAACGAAGCGATACTTCATCGTGCCGGGAAGTCTTAACTCGTGCAAACGCAGGAAAGCAGCCAACTCTGGGAAAATCTTCTACAGTGACAATTGCAGCTTTGTATAACTTAGCATGGAATACAAGAAAGAAGGAAAAATCGGAGCTAGGTGGAAAATAATCTGTTGTACACGAACCTCCGACATCGTAGATACGGTAACTCACATAGGAGAAACACAAAATAGGGAAAAAATACACCATGCAGGTTCCCAAAATTCAGCAAGGAGACGGCACCAGAAGAAGAAGAAGAAAAGAAGAAGAAAAGTAAAAGAAGAAGCAGCAGCTTAGGTTTAACTGAGGAGAAATGAGTCAAACAGTAGAAATGTAGCGTAAACTGCCGATCGCTAGTCGATCTATGTAGGAGAATAAAAGACGATTTCATTTTACGTGATTGTCTTCCAGCCGTACCTGTCTTCTGTTTGTAATCACTCTTTAACATGCTTCACAAGTTCTTCCTTCAGTAGCCTAAAAGGAGAAGGGTGAGAAGCTTCTGGGGGGGGGTTCCTCGCCAATTATCCATAAATCTCCAAGTTTGAGACGAACAATGTTTTTTCTCTTTTTTGAATCGCTCAAGAAACGCTTTGAAGGGAAAACTCTTCAGACGTGGTGACGAGGTAAAAGACGGGAGAGTCTCGTGATCTACACAATGGACCATTATCCCTCGGCGTCGGATCAAACAAGTCTGTCCTTAACCGGCATTCATTCAAAAAACGAGACGGAAAATGAATGTGAAGAGCCTGTTTCAGACATTAATAATGAGGTGTTTCTACTGCGTGGTACAAATTGAATGATCCGTATGGATTTTTACGATCTAAGGTGACATTCTCTTTAAAGTCGTAGTGGCTCAACATTCTCGGCATTGACAAGTAGAGAGGACTACTATTTGTTACTAGAATATTATAAAATTTGATTCAAGAGAGAAGATTCGAAAATGATTTAACCATCTCTCTGTAGGGAGGTATTACTTTCTGCTCTACAACAGTTACATACTTAGGAACTCCTGAGGTTACTCAGAAAACAAATAGCGTTCAGTATCCTGTGAGTGACTATTGATTACTTACTTACTTACTTACTTCCTCTTCATGGATTAGGCTAATAGCCTGTTCCGACCTCAGATTTCATTCCATCTCTTCATAGGACGACCAATATCTCTTCTTCCTGTAGGATGGTATTCCAGGGCAAGTTTTGGAATTCTGTCGTTATCCATCCTCAGAACGTGGTTTTTCCAATTTATCCAGTTTTGGAATATTCTTTCATTCATTGAGAATATATTTAATTTTTGTCATATCTCTTCATTTCGTATTTTATCTTTTAGGGAGTATCCTTTCACTGATCTAAGGAATCTCATTTCAGATGATTGTATTTTATTCCTATAGCTTATTTTATCTACCCATGTCTCGCTTCCATATAGCAAAGTTGGTACAGCCATATTCTTATAGAATTTAAGTTGAGTATCTTCTCTTACTTTTCCTTTCAGTGTTCGGCGAATTGTCCCACACATATATTGAAATCGATGAAGCTTCTTCTTCACCTCGTCATCATCATTAAAAGATATTTCACAACCAAGGTACTTAAAATTTGTGACTTGTTCTACTGGTTGATTGTCGATTACTATCTTCGCTCTGATAGGATATTTCCCTTGCCATGCCATAACTTTGGTTTTTGTTCTGGATAGCCGAAGATTATAACTTTTACAAATGGTGTTTAACTGATGTATTGATTTCTGGAGTTTATCTTCATCATCCTGCAGGATAAATTGATCATCTGCGAAGAGCAGAGTATTTATGTATGTGTTTGTGTTCAATTTTATTCCAGAGTGCACAATTCGTTTCCAATTTCTGATTACTTCATCTATATATATATTGAATAGTGTTGGAGAGAGGCTGCATCCCTGACGTACACTTTGATTAATTAATATTTCTTCCGTTAGTTTGTATCCTAAATCTAACACAATTCTCGTCCTTTTGTACAGACTTTGGATAACTTGAATAAGATGTTTAGGGTATCCATTTTTTACCATTATATTCCATAACTGTTCTCTATCTACCCTATCAAAAGCCTTTTCATAGTCGACAAAAGCGACATAAGTATTCAAGTTAAATTCTCTTCTCTTCTCCAGTATCTCTTTGAGGCTAAATATATTATCTTTACAGGATCTGCCCTTCCTAAATCCACATTGTTCTTCCAATAAGAGATTGTGTGCAATGATTTTAAGTCTATTATTTATTATTTTAGCATATATTTTATAGCCAACATTTAATAAACTTAATAAACTATTGATTAATGATTCATAAAGTAATTCACTATTTGACTGATATTTGGCGAGATATCTTCAAAAAAATCCGTTTATATTCAGTTGTAATGAAATTATGTGCTCACATTCAAACAGATATATTATACATAGCTTCACCATTAATAATCGATACGAATGGTTGATATACCTTTTTGTTGGAAATATGAGAAAGTTGGACACACTGTGCATCTGTGTTGTAATCTTTCAGCGTGGAGGTTAGGGTGTTTAAAAAGGTGAACATTTCGTAGTGTATTATTTGGTTTGCGATTAATAACTCCATAAAATATCAAGGAGTTTGATTTCTTAATGCAATCTTCTGTAATCCTCAAAGCATAATCCAGCTCTTGAGTAGTAAGACTAAATTACTCACTCCTTCCCCTCTGTTTCATGCCTATCCGAAATTTGCGTTATCAACACTTTCTTCTACCCTCTACAAATCATTCCTATAAATTTAAACTATGTAAAATTCCTCACAGACGCAGATAAACTGATAAAACCAAATCTGAAAGAAATCCTTCAGTTACCAGCCACTCCAACAGATAGCATGATACAGTCACAGAAAGTTTTAGGAGCTTGGAATATTTTGTGCACAATGCGAGGTATTGCTACAACAAATAATTGGTCCGCGAATTCTGAAAATATATCAGAACCTCAGAACCCGTACATCTTCGGTACAGAAAACCGAGAAAGAAAGAAAATCTTGCATAGCAAGATACAATCTACCATCTGATGACAACCTGGTGAATCCTGAAGATGTATTTCTTGCCTCTCCGAAGATCAGCGGGTATGAAGAGACTTGTCATTTAAGAAGTGGTGCGATCTCCTTTTACCACTTTAGAACATGTAGCATCCAGTATGTACTGTAGGTCAGCCAACACTAAGGATTATCACATAGCCAATGGAAAGACGGCCTAAAGATGACTGAGAATGTAGCAGCAGTTCGTGCTGTTGCGGGTAGGACCATGGACAGCAAACGTTGTAGGTGATGCCTCGATGATATTGGAATACTTTCACACGTCCTTGGTTCCTGGCAGGACGGCGAGACTCTGTGCATCGCTAGACAAGTCAAATAAAAACTTCCATCACCCAGGCCCTCGAAAGAACCAGAGTCAACGTCTATGAAAAGATCTATGCTTTGGCACGGAGTGGAAGCACTCGAAGCATCGATACAGTTTTGGATAGAGAACTGATTAAATTGTCCGCTTCGAATCCTCCGCGAGTCAGCCTGATGATACGTATTATATATATGGGCCCACAATTTCATTTTTCAAATATATTTACAACCTAAAAGATCGAAGTCACAGAGTTTCTGATTTGGAGCAGAGGCACAATACCTAGAAAATTCGTTTAATTCTGCAAGACATTCCACCTACCAAAAAACTTCGTTGCGTGACAATGCACTTTCTGCCTTTAAAATCATCAATATGTATTAAGAAACCATCTTGGGTGATTTTTTATATGTAATTGTTTTTTAAATTTGTTATCCATTACGCATTTCTCACGCTGTGTTGCACGACACAAAAGTTGCACTGAGCTTGGTGATGTGGTTGATGAAGTTCTCTCGTTTGCAGAAAATTTAAAATATAGATGCTGGTGACTGTATCGGTCTCCATCTTTTACAAAGAGCGAAACAATTCCTAACTCTAGCAATTAGATATAACTTAATCCACACTGAAACTAATCCCCAGTTTAACTACTGTGATGATATGAACAAAAACCTTAATCACGGTTAGCTAGCAGGGAACAAAAGCTCAAGATTCCTGTATTCGTTTCATTTCCAGTGTTGAACCGCGTCAACCTCTCTCTCCACATGTTTACTGTGTATGCTGAACTTGCAATTGAGAAGGCAACTTGAATCCAGGTGTCTACAGCACAGCACTCTAAGTACATTGCACCTAAGTACCTAGCACCCAGATTTTCCAAGCTCTCGAGATTCGTAAAACCACTCTCACAATAGGAACATCCTGACCATTCCCGCACATACACCAAAGGTAGCCGCAGCACGAGTTTGATAGCAACTGCGAGCTCAGGATTAAAGTACAATCTGAACATTTTCTTTTGTTGAAGCAGAATGGAATTACAAAGAAAGAACACGTCAGAGTGTCGGGATTCCCTCTTCGGTTCACGAACATATGCAGCTCGTAGCATGTCACACTCTTCAGGGGATCTCATAAACGTATTCAGTTAAATCTAGTCAAGAACAGGAATTAGAATATTTTACGTTGTATTGATTCACTGATAAATACGGCACGCACACCATATGCAATGGAGCTGCTTACTCACCTACATAAGCCTTACAGAGGTAACAAGAAAGCCGTAATTTTATGGCTTTAAGTTTTAAATTTATTGCCTTTGTACATGCTGTGTTCAGATTATATCAACAAATACTGTAACATTCTCGAAATTACTCGCTTCTCCCAGTGATAACCATATATATTTTTTGCTAGTGGCTTTGCGTCGCACCGACACAGATAGGTCTTAAGGCCTAGGAGTTGGAAGGAAGCGGCAGTGGCCTTAATTAAGGTGCAGCCCCAGCATTTGCCTGTTGTGAAAATGGGAAACCGCGGAAAACCATCTTCAGGGCTGCCGACAGTGGGATTCGAACCCACTATCTCCCGGATGCAAGCTCACAGCCGCGCGCCCCTAACCGCACGGCCAACTCGCCAGGTATCATAACCATATACAATGATAGTTTTTCTTCTTGCTAAAACGTGAAGAATTTACTCAAGTGTAAATGCAATGCGTGTGTCCACTTTGCCCAGATTGTTGGCTTAGAAGTAGGATTGTTTGAAACGGTGACACTTCGTGAAAAAGTGAGTCCACACTCTGCATGAGATAGTATTGTATCTAATCAAGTTTATAACGATATGATAGTATATAAACTTCCCACTTTGTTCCAATTCACACACATTCACACATATTGTTCCTTGATGTTGGTCATTTCAGAAACTGTTGTCATTTAAAATCTAAGTTTTGAAACCTCCTAACATTCTGTTAAAGCTACTGTAACTTTCTGTGTCCGGGTAAAATAGTAATAACCGTATTACACCAGCTGATGTATACAGGCTTTTAAATTTGATGGCATTTAAGCTACCTCCACGTAATTTTCGCCGTTCCATTCGACAAAGCAAACTGTAACTCTATCGAGCCATCTATTGCAGAATTTTAATCGAATCGCTAATTAATTTGAAACATGTACATTTTTTGCCATTATAGGTTTTTCAAGCGAAACGTCCTTTTTTTACCTTCCAGTACCTTATTTCGTCCGACAACGTAACATGTAAGAAATGGAGCTCGGCTCCGTTCAATTGGTTCGAAAATATCACATGTGCGTTATGTGTTACTTTTCCAAACGAAATTATGATCAAGCCCTACGCAACACTGCAGCACCGCATTGAATGCGCAGAGAGGAGCTTTGGGAAGAAGTTACTTGAGGCTGAGAAACTGTCATTCCACGTGAGCACCTACAATGAATTCTGATACACTTCAGACAATCCTAGTAAAATTACAGTACTCTCTTTCGTATATGGAGGTGTTTATGAAAATTTCATTTTAATACCTACAGCAGGACTTTTGCCAAGTGTGTTTCTTTTCGTGCCTATTCTAACAAAATAGTTATTAATCAGAAAATGTGAGATGACCTGAAGAAACTAATGAAATACATGCCTGAAAAGGCAAAGGAGTGGTCTCATATCATAAACTCCTCACCTGCGCAACAAGGTGAATCAGCAGAAGAAGACTTCTGGCTCTGTATATTGTAGAAATGGGTTAACTTGGTGATCAAATATGTAAATAATGTCTCCCTTTTATTTCTGTCGTATGGTCGTCCATTTTAAGCATACTTTTACAACAAAATTTGTCACTTAAGTTTGAAAACGTAACGAGTACACGTATTAAATAATGTATTTTATAAACATACAGATGTATTAAGCAGTGCACAACCACCAAATAACTTTATCAATACCTAAAGTTTACCATTATAACACACAAACTCTGATAGTTGATATATTTACCAGAATAAACAGGTTTTGTTTTACCTTCTGTAAATTGTACCTTATATTTCTATACATGACTCGTTTTTGACCTAAAGCTATTCACTTAATTTTATCGGATAAATACCAAATGGGCCACCAGAGATCTTTTATGTGCCAACATCCTACGGGCATACGTGCCGAATGGACTTCTCACCCACCCCCTTCAAAAATACAAGTCTACTCATGTTCATAAAAAGCAGAACACCTTGAGAGACTAGAGATAGGAAGTTCTTATTCACAAGACATGTTCATTAGTATATTCTGCAGAAACGATCAGCATTTCACTCACCGAGGTTCAGCATGTGTCCTGTAGTCTAGTAGGCACTGGGTCCTCCATGGCCACTGATAACTTGTTCCATGTGTGATGGCATCGACGCGTATAAGGCGCGAATGGCGTCCTGGGATATAGCCATTCATGCTGCATTGACCTGGTTCCACAGTTCATCTTTGTTAGATGGCATTGGGTCACAGCGCCCCATCCGTCGTTTCACCATACCCCCACACATTTTTAATTGGTGACAAGTCCGGTGATCGGGCGAGTCAGGGCAACAGTCTGACATCCTGTGACAACAAGAAGGCACGTGTCCGTGCAGCAGCATGTGGTCGCTCACTGTCCTGCTGAAATATGGCGTCTAGGGTGTCGTGCAGACAGGGTATGGCTACGGGTCGCAGGGTGTCACTCACGTAGAGCAAACTGCTCATAGTGACCATGACGCGCAGGTCGCCTACGGGTGTCACATCAAAAGACCTGCATCTGGCGAGCCTAACTTGTCCTCGGACACTCCCGGCACTAAAAGCCATACGCCATTTCATTTCATTTCAGAAGACTTCTAGGTCTGTATATTGTAGAAATGGGTTAACATGGTGATTAAATATGTAAATAATGTCTCCCTTTTATTTTTGTCGTATGGTCGTCCAACATCAACTGTGATTTGTGGTTGTAACCAATAGCACCCCACACCATAAGGCCTTGAGCTGGCGCTGTATGACTTGTGCGAATGCAGTCAATGTGATGCATCTCCCCCTGTTTGCGGCGAACCAAAATGCGGCCATCATTTTCAAACAAACAGAACCTGGATTCGTCCGAAAACACTATCTGCTGCCATTCCTGTCCCCAGTGATATCGTTTCATACAGCATTTCAGTCTAGCACGTATACATAGGCTACATTAGTCAAAGATACGGGGAGAAGTGGATGACGGCCGGTAACCCAGACCGTATTATACGGCGACGGACTGTCACTCCTGATACTGTACGATGTATTACACTGTTCCACTGTTGCGCCAGAGCCGAGGAAGAAGCAGATATGTCCTGTATTGCCATTCGGAAGAGGTGTCAATCTTCTCGGGGGTGGTCTAGGTGGTGCGACCAGACCAATCTCATCGTGTTTTGCGGCCTTCTGTGAACCCTTTTGTACACACCCATTGCACTGCTGACACACTTCGGCCCACACGAACAGCAATTTCTCGGATGGGTACATGACGTTCTCTTACGTGCCAGTAAATATGTTTGCACGAGGTATGCTTTCTTCACAAGAGATTAATCCTGATGTAAACAAATAGGCGGAGCACCCTGCCTTTGCACGTGGACATAGACATACTCCACTGGAGAAGCAACCGTCGCACTCACTCGACCGTATGCGAGCTCGAAGAAAAGTAGTACGTCACATTCATTTTATTTTTATTTTATTACATTTAGAGAGTTTGGAAGAGTAATCATTAATATATATATTTTTAAATACGCTTGTTTATAAAATAGTGATTAAATAACGAGAAATGAAGGCACAACGCGTGGTGTAGTGGTGGAAAGTCCCAAGCTGTACAACGTGGAGGTAAGGCGTTGCATCTTCCAGTGAGTCAGTATTCATAGTGAGAGAAATGGAGCAAGAGGTAGGACCAACGCGTGTATTGAAGCGCAAAAGAAGAAAACCCCTCAGAAGTGACCATAGGCTGTGCATTTTGCATGTGTTCAGTAAACTAAGTGAACAGAATCCAGGTTTAGTCGTTTATTCAGAAGTTTACATCGTCGCATTGTTGTCGTATGCGATGCGTAGCAATGTCCATCCGAACACGAGACGTTGACGTTGATATAAACATTTCTAAACTCAACCCTTCTTTATTTTGAAATCTTCCAATAATTTGCTTATATTCAAATACCAGAATTCATCCCTATCGTTCCAGGAGATATGGCGTAATACGTACACTACCAAGCAAACAAACAAAAACGAACGAACTGAAACTGATAAATGATCATCGCACTCCTCACCCGTGATTTTCAAAAGCCGAAATATTAAGAAGAGTTGGAACACAAAGCATAGAAAATTTTGACGTTACTAGATTCACCTCCTCTACCGTAAAATATGAAATTGGTGCATCATTTATTAGTAAACTTCTTCCGAAAACGAGCATTTCCGAAATCAGTGACAGAGAAGGTTTCTTGCACTAATTTGTAGAAAATGTTTCATGATTTATGTTGGTACCATTGTCGTATAAATATGGCTGATTAGAGTGAAGAGTTTTGTTTGTAATTTAGTGCTTCATTGTGAAGTATATACAATGTACCACATTGATGGCAACTTTTCTTTCATTTCGTATTTTTCACGTAATACGTAATTATATCTCTGAAACTACCGAAAGGGGAATATAAAAATGTTCAAGGAAACTTTATACCGAATAAACGGGACTACAAAACCAAAATAGTAGCATTTTTCGGACCGACTTCCTTGTGCAATAGCTTATTTATTCCACTAAAAATTGCTCCAAAAGAATGAAATCACATTGTAATAATCGTGATCGCCACGACATTTACATAATTTGATTGCCCACCCGAATTAATTTTGTATATATATATATATATATATATATATATATATATGTATCATGGATCATATGTAATTTTATTCATTATTAACGTCCATCATCGTCATTTATGTAATTGTACGTAAGAACGAGATATAATTTTTAATTGTAATATATTAGAATATTCCGTGGTAATGTCAAAACAGGTCTTGCTCTAACAGGCTACTTGGTGTTTCGCAATAGTCCAGGAAGGTTAATTTTGGATGGTTCTTGGAAACGTACGCAACAGCAAGAGGAAGCTACCTAATTTCGTTGTTGCGACGCTAAATTACCCCATATCACGTGCTCCTATCAGGGTGGCTTTTCTGTCAAGGACAGACACTTCATCTATATATCGAGAAGGCAGTGACGTATATCGGGTCTCATTGGAACGAGATGTCATGTGACACCAAGGGAGGAAGTGGGATTCTGAAGAGGATTTATATAGATCTACACGGCGTGGTGAAGATCATTCCTCTTCATTCTGTATTCTGCATTCTGCATCCGACTCTGCTATTTGGGTGCATCGCTTACGATGTGCTTATACTCTTATCGGCTCTGTGAGACTTACTCAGATTATTTAGAAAGACAAGTTCAAATAATGTAGAAGGACTGGATGTTTTCCGTTCTCTCTATTCAATTAATTCCGATGTGGAATTTCACATTGTAAGGCTGGTACTATGGTTTTGGTACTCAGAAAAATAGGAAGTGATAGATTCAGGGTGGAATCCATTCCATGAAGCAGATGACAAGGATGATGCTGTTGGAAGAGGGACGACAACGATCAACCACGGAAGCAGACTACGAGAAGATCAACTCCGGTGAGTATGAGTTAGCCCTGTTATCGCAAGTCCACGAGTGTAGTATTTAATTGTAATCTCAGTCAGTAATTTTTAATTTTGAAAAAAAAACTCGTTTTTACGTAATTTCATATTTTTTAGAATAAAACTTTTTGCTTTTTACATCTTTAGATAATTTGACTTTTTAGTAGGTTCCCTTTGTTTTTCCATATGGTATTTAATGGTCAGTATCCTCATATCTCACGACCGGGATAGTCTCATTAAATTATGTTTATTACTTTTTATATCTAAATTCGGTTTCAAATTCAATTTAATTTCGAAGCCTGGCGCCCAGCTTGCAATTGGTTTTAATTATCTATATCGGGTGTTTGATCCGTTACAACATACCGCGTTCATACAAGAAAGTTCACCTAATTCCGGTTCAGTGAATTTAAAAAGGTGTGAAGCAGGTCTAAATACTCGTATTTCAAAGTTATGACTCAGGATATTTCAATGATATCGGGATATATTTGACAAAAATCAACATATGTAAGATGGAGAATTCGAAAACCACTTAAAGGAAAATTTGAAATATTCACTGAAAAACTGCATATATAAATGTATGAATTTAATTTTACATAGTGTTTTCACGTTCTTTTCTGTATGATACCTGTTTTATGACTTTCATTTTAAAGAACTAAACGTTTCTATAAATGTAATATCGATTATAATTTATGATATAAGTATATTTTAGTGACAATTAAATATAATTTATATATGTAAATTTATTATAACCGTAATATAGTTATTTTTATGAAGAATTAATTCTCCTTCACGATCTGTAGCTATGTTTCTAGTATCACCACATCACTCACGGCTTTACACACCCCTATGTTGCGGGTGGAGGGAACTCCTTTTTTTTTCTTCAATACATGTGCAAATTTTCTCTACTGTTCGCTATAGTATTGGTCCGAACATGGTGTTATTGGGGCTGCACATATATACGCATGCGTAAGTATTCACTTTGATGTGACAAGGGAGGGCATCTATAATGTATGATACACATTGGTGGTTTGTACAAGGACTCCAGTTAATCCCCTGACTTGTAGTACATGCCACAAACTAAACCAGCGCTACCAGTTGCTCTCCGGGTATTCCACAGCGAACAACAGAAAGAAACATTAACGCGAAAGAATATTGCGTACCCATGTAGCCTACTAAATTTAAAATATACCCCCATATACTCGTATACGACAAAGGTTCCAAAATACACACATAGGCTACTGAGTATAAAACGAGGGAGTACACAGTAAAGAGAGCGCCAGGGGTCATCTCTACACGAGTTAAGTAGAGTAGTAGTATAAGGTACGCAATTGATTCTCTAGATCAGGGTTTTTGTGTCTGAGGCGCCCTTAGCATATCGCATCCAACTCCAATGAGCCCCTAGCACAGAACATAATATTGAATTCAGTGAACAAAGGAACATAATTTTTAATGTTATTGTGTTTGATTGCATTCGTGTAATTTAGGACTTATATTTACGTTCCTTTACATTTAAATGTAACTTCATTTACATAAATAAACTTGATACGTGCGTAGAAATTATAAAATATTGTGACACTTGGCTAATAACTACAACAGTCTGGAGTTGGAAACTTACTTGAGAAAATTCACTTGGTACAGCTGTTAGATCAGTGTTGTTTTCCAAAGACCAAGCGATTTACAAGCGTAGTCATCCGAAGCGGAAATCGGTCTCTACATTTCTGTACTTCGTTTTAATTTGTGTGAGAGCAGAAAAATACACTCACACAGGTATGTAGTCACTAAAACCATTAAATGTAGTATTTCCTTTCTAAAAATTGTGGGGTATAGGGGATGTCATGGACCAACAAGTCGATCAGAGACGTGGAGTTGTGATACTAGCTCTTCACAAGATTCTGCAACAGTGAACACATTTGTTTCTAAATTTAGAAATCTATCAATTGTGTGTGCACAATAACATTTTGCTCTTTAAATACTTACAACTAACATTTTTATTGCGGACCCCATAGATTATCTTCTCCCACCCCGCTAGGGGTCCGAGGACCATATTTTGCGAATGTCTGCTCTAGATGAATACATTGTACCAACATCTTTCGTTGTGTTTGTAGAAATAGGATAAAATGATCATTGAACTCTCTACCTCTTTTCAAAACCAAACCGATCAGAAACCTGCATAGCAGGATTTCATCTGCAAGAAAAACAAAAAAAACAAAAAAAACAACATAAAAAACGAAAATCAAAATGTAGGTGTGTAAATTGGAAGATATACGTACTAGATGCTATCTAGATCGCTCGCTAACTTCCAGGATGTACAAAAATGCAAAAAAAGAACACGCTGTGAAAAAAGAGATCAGAACAACTAAAATGTCAGTTATCAACCCTTTAACTCGCAATTCTTATCCATACTCAACTGGGGAAAGTAAGAAACGATGTTCTTTAACCATTATCTATCGGGACGACTCTCCCAGGTCGTCCTGTAATTTCTGAAAATTCAATATTCGGATTTTCGCGGAGAATGATTTTTCTTCATCCCTATACACCAGAAAAGTGGTGTCAAGTGTTCAGCAGATTCACCTTGGGTCATCATAGCTCAGGGTTTTATTCGTGGCTGAATCGGTGTAATTTAATCTGGGGGTTCGAACCCCACTGTCAGCAGCCCTGAAGATGGTTCTCTGTGGTTTCCCATTTTCACACCAGAAAAATGCTGGGGTTGTACCTTAATTAAGGCCACAGCCGCTTCCTTCCCAATCCTAGGCCTTTCCTATCCTATCATCGCCATAAGACCTATCTCTGTCTGTGCAACGTAAAGCAAAATTGCAAAAAATGAAAAAAGAATAATCTGGAACTGTTAATTCGCCTGGCTCGGGGACCTGACTATTTTTGGCTGTTCCCAACATTCCTGCAGCCCATGAAACACACATAACACTATCCTTATTCGTACGAAGATTCCCATGAACTGTATATGTCGAAGTGTCTGCCTTGCGAGGTCTCCGTTAGAATAGTATTGGCATCATAAAGTCACGAATAAACCAGACATATTGTTTTCTCAACATACTGTGGTTTATGACATCGTGTAAACCCTTTAGGTGGAGCTGATGACCTAGATGTTATACCCCTTCAAACAACAAGCAATATCATCATCGTCGTCATCATCATCCCACATCCAGACTCGCAGGTTGTCCTTGAGTGTCAAATAGACAGACCTGTACCAGGCGAGCCAAACATGTCCTCGGTCACTCCCGGCACTAAACTCCATACATATATAAATACACTAGCAAGATACCCGTGCTTCGCTACGGTATTATACTGAAATTTACAATTGAATGCTTATTGTTTAGATATATAATCCGCCAAAATTCGCGATCTGACTCGTTTTCTGCGAGAATCCATCAAAATTCCCGATCTGACTCGTTTTCTATTATTTTACAGCACGTTTCCTCCCATTTTTCAATCTTCCTTTCTAGCAATCGATTTCGTACTTCCCGGGCAAGGCTCAGGTATTCCTCCTGGTCAGTTGGGTCCGTAAATCTTTGCCTTCTTTTCCTTTAATCATTTTTAATATGGATAAAATCCTTCAGGAGATCCGGCGTGGTGTCATATTGGGTGCCTTGGCGGCACTGAACCCGCGGCCGGACTGCATTCTTAGTCATTACCCGTCCAGGAGCCGTTACCAGCGCGGTCCGCACATTTGACGACGGTCCGGAACATCATTATTATTATTATTATTATTATTATTATTATTATTATTATTATTATTATTATTATTATTATTATTATTATTATTATGTGTTGCTGGAATGGCTGATGACAGGGAAAACCGGAGTATCCGGAGAAAAACCTGTCCTGCCTCCGTTTTGTCCAGCACGAATGTCACATGGAGTGACCGGGATTTAAACCACGGAACCCAGCTGTGAGAGGCCGGCGCGCTCCCGCCTGAGCAACGGAGGATCCTTATAAGTACATTAATAACAGTAAAATCAATTGGTCTCACCTCCTTCTACACCCCACCGCCGTTAATTTTATTTACCGCCATCCCCCCCCCCCAAAAAACATATTAAAAGAAGGCTTGTTTCGTTATGTTTAAAGGAGATTCCAAACACCAATGTTCACGTCTATTACCTTCAGTTTTGAGATATAAGTATCCCCATAAAAGTAATTTACTTTTTTCACTTCATTTCACACTACTCCCCCCCCCCCCCCCACTAAGTGAACTTTCCCGAAAAAAATACTTGTTTCTTTAATAGCAAAGGATCTTCTAAATACCAATTATCACGACTCTAACTTCTTCAGTTTTTGATTCATGTGTCCTCATGAAAGGAATTCAACTCCTTTACACTCCCGCCCTCCAAGATGGTTTCCCGCCCAAAACCCCGTTTTTCTTTGTTTTTAAAGGAGATCCAAATACGAATTTTCACGTCTGTAACAACTTTAGTTTTTATTAGATGTATGTATTCTCATACAATTAAGCCAATTAATTTTTCAATTCTTTCACCCCCACGCCCCCCCCCCGGCTTCATAGGATTTTAAGAGAATACGTGTTTCTTTACTTTTAAAGCAGATTGAAAATATCAAATTTCACGTCTGTAACATCTTCATTTTTGATATATCAGTAGCCTAATTAAAAGAATTCAACACCATTTTCAGTCACTTTTACACCCCCCTCCACCCAAGTGATATTTCCGAAAACTAAAAATACACGTTTCTTTATGTTTAATAGAGATAAAAAATACCATTTTTCACTTCTGTAACATGTTAAGTTCTTTAGATATACTGTAAAAATTCTCATTTTAAAATTTCACCCCTTTGGAGTTCCCCTTAAGTGGAGTTTCCAAAAACAAATCGCCTATGTTTCTTTACATTTACAGGACATTCCAAACACCCACTTTTTACGTCTGTAACTTTTTACGTTTCCAAGATATTCTGTAGATATTGTCTTTCAAAAAATACACCCCAATTTGTCACTCCTGTTTAACCGCCATTAATTGGATGTTTCAAAAACTAAAAAATACGTGTTTCTTTATTTTTAAAGGAGATCCCATATACAAATTTTCAGTTCTGTAATATCTTTCGTTTCTGACATATAAGTATCCTCATTAAAGGCATTCAACCCATTTTTCACCCTTTTACACCTCTCCTATTGGGATTTACAGGAAACAAAAATACGTGTTCCCTTATTTTTAGAGGAGATTCTAACTACCAATTTTTACATCTGTAGACACACTCATTTTAAAAAATTCACCCCCTTTTCACCCCCCCAATATTTGGATTTTCCAAAAACAAAAAATACGTGTTTCTTTACTTTTAAAGTAGATCCCAAACACCAATTTTCAGGTCTGTAATATCTTCAGGTTCTGAAATATAAGTAGCCTCGTTAAAGGCATTCAACCCATTATTCACCCTTTTACACCCTTCCTATTGGGATTTTCCGAAAACAAAAGAATACGTGTTTCTTTATTTATAAAGGAGATTCTAAATACCAATTTTTACATCTATAAACTTTAAAAGTTTTGAGATATAGATACACTAATTTTAAAAAATCACCCCCTTTTCACCCCCCCATTAATTGGATTTTCCAAAAACAAAAAAATACGTGTTTCTTTTTTAAAGGAGATCCCAAACACCAATTTTCAGGTCTGTAATATCTTCAGGTTCTGAATTATAAGTAGACTCATGAAAGGCATTCGAACACTCCTTCAACCTTTTCCACCCTTCCTATTAGGATTTTCCGAAAACAAAATATACGTGTTTCTTTATTTTTAAAGGAGATTCTAAATACCAATTTTCACATCTATAACCCTTAAAAGGTTTGAGATATAGATACACTCATTTTAAAAATTTACCCCCTTTTCACCCTCCCATTAATTGAGTTTTCCAAAAACAAAAAAATACATGTTTCTTTAGTTTTAAAAGATCAAATGTACCAATTTTCAGGTCTGTAATATCTTCAGTTTCTGAGATATAAGTACCGGTATCCTGATTGAAGGCATTCAACCCATTTTTCCCCATTTTCACCCTTTTTCACCCTCCTATTGGGGTTTTCAGAAAACAAAAAAATACGTGTATCCTTAGTTTAAAAGAAGATTCTAAATACCAATTTTTACATCTGTAAACTTTTAAAGTTTTGAGGTACAGATACACTCTTTTTAATATTTTACCCCCTTTTCACCCCCTTAGCGACGGAATATCCAAAAATCCTCTCTTAGCGAGCACCTACATCTTAATATGAATATATCCCCAAAATTTCATTTCTTTATGTCCAGTAGTTTTGGCTCGGCGATGATGAATCATTCAGTCAGTCAGTCAGGACAAGTTATTTTATATATATAGATTATTGTTGAGCTACAATACATCTCACGACTGTTTTAACAAAAAATGCACAAGTCTTTCTTCCTGTGGAAGGTAACAGTAACAATACATATGCTCTGTTACTTAGCACGTGAATGTGTCAGCCTTGTTATGTACAAATCCTACTCTGAAACGTGGTCTGTGCTTCATTTTACGGATTTCTGCGTATTATTACTTTGTTTACTCGTACCTCCAGCTTTTCTATAATAGGATGCCTTAAATCTCTATCGTTCGGTACTCACTAGTTGATCTAGTTATTTATCACTTTAAACTGAAGAGTACGGGACTGTTTTGCAACGAATAATAATAATTTAATTCGAAATCCTCAGTTGTATTCGCAGCCTCGCACTTTAATCCGGTTGATCACAAGAGATGCGAGGCAACCTACATTTATTCTACCTTCAAACAGGAAGATTTCACCAGTGATTTGCTCGTTCGTACTCTCTAGAGTAATTTCATTCCCTCATTCAATTCCATAAGAGAAGTTGCTTAGCACTCTGATCTTGCTCAAATATTCTAAAAGAGTACAGGCATGATTATTTCAAGTATCAAGGTCTGTCATTATGCTTTAGAGTGTCTTAAAAAGAGACTTTGGGAGAGGACTTGTACACGAGCCACTTTAGTACTTGGCTTTAAAAGTGGACAAAGGGAATATAAAATAAAAGAAATACGGTCCGAGTAAAATGATATGAGAGTCGGAACAAGAGAAGGAAGTAACTGAATAATAAGAGTAAGCTAGGGATAAAGACAGAGAGATGATGATTTAAAGGTGACCTTCTCTTGTGCTTCCCTCCTGCCTTTGAACAAACAACATCTGAAGGATAAAGTATAGTATTTACAGTATGGACAAAAACTTCATTGCGTTGAAGTCTTACTTACACCGCAAATTTAAATGGAGATTGATTAGATTTTTGAGCCTCCGATAAAATTTTGCAAAATATAGAAAGTTGACCTTTAACCAGGTTTAGTATTTCCATTCCACTTTGATTCGTAGGCCTCAATACATGCGTGCACCCAAGCAACCTTTGTTTTACGTGATTATTAATACCATGATCACATCCATAGTACAGTTTTATGTAAGATCCACGAGACGTTTAATTTCAAACATTTCACGTGCATTGTCTGGGATTCAAATCTCGGCTGCCATGATGAGAAGCCAGATATCACCTCCCACTGATTTCTAAATAAAGTTTATTATTGCTTTATTGCTATTTTAGTTATCATTCCATAGACTTATTTGATGTAGCCCTCCAAGCCACCCTAACCTGTGCTGACCTATACACTCGTACGTAACTACTGCGTCCTACATCTCCAATCTGTTTGTCGTATTCATTCCTTGACTCTATTTCTGCCGTCTACACTTCCCTGAATGAGTAATAGAGCAAGTTCTCGATATCTAAAAATGTGTGGGTCAATCCATTTCTCACACTGTACTTTATATATAAATGATATGAGTAAAGAAGTGGAATCAGAGGTCAAGCTCTTAGCGGATGATGTTATGCTGTATAGAGTAATAAATAAGTTACAAGACTGTGAGCAACTGCAGAAAGACCTCGACCTTGTTGTGAATGTACAGCAGGAAATTGTATAATGATAAATGGGGTTAAAAGTCAGATTGTGAGTTTCACTAATAGAAAAAGTCCTCTTAGGTTTAATTACTATGTAAATTGGGGGAAAGTTCCGTATGGGGATCACTGTAAGTACGTAGGTGTTAACATGTTCTCGCCTAAAGTGAGCCTCACAGAGAGCGAGCCGCGTGACCAGCCAGTACTCTTCCAAAGGAAGCCAGGAACATGACCAGCTCTCTCCAAATCAGTGTCCAGCACTCCCCTCTCCTTGCTGCAGCAGCAGCAGCAGCAGCATGACCTCGTGCAATATAAATATAAATATAAATATAAATATAAATATAAATATAAATATAAATATAAATATAAATATAAATATAAATAGAATGGTGTAGACTATGATTTCCTTCACATGTCAACAGTGTCAAATGTTGCGCAGAGAAAAACAAGTGGTTGACAGTTCTCTTACATTTGACAAATCAGGCCGTGTGTAAGTAGTCACATTTTTTTAGTTTTACCTAGGGATTCTAATATAGGGAAAGACCTTCACTGGGGTAATCACATAAACGGTAATTTAAATAAGGGGTACAGGTCTCTGTACTTAGTTATGAGGGTATTTAGGGATTGTAGTAATGATGTAAAGGAGATGGCATATAAGTCGATGGTAAGAATCCAAATAGAGTATGGTTCCAGTGTATGACACCGTCGCCATGATTACTTGTTTCGAAAACTGGAAAAAATCCAAAGGGAAGCAGTTCGACTTGTTCTGGGCGATTTCCGACAAAAGAGTAGCGTTACGAAAAATGTTGCAAAGTTTGGGCTGGAAAGAGTTAGGAGAAAGGAGACGACCTGCTCGACTAAGTGGTAGACTATGTTCCGAGCTGCCAGTGGAGGGATGGCGTGGAATGACATTAGTAGGTTGATTGGTGTTTTTAAAAGTAGGAAAGATCACAATATGAAGATAAGGTAGGAATTCAAGAGAAAAAATTGGGGTAAATATTCATTTATAGGCAGAGGAGTTAAGGATTAGAATAATTTACCGACGGAAATGTTCAATAAATTTCCAAATTCTTTGCAATTATTTAAGAAAATAGGCTACCAGGTAAAAACAGATAGGGAATCTGCTACCTGGGCGACTGCCCTAAATGCAGATCAGTGGTGATTGATTGATTGATTGATTGATTGATTGATTGATTGATTGATTGATTGATTGATTGATTGATTGATTGATTGATTGATTGATTGATTGATTGATTGATTCAGCGCACTCTTTCATCCTGTGTCAGAACATGACTATGTTTCAGTGTAACTTCTCTGCAAATACTTGTTAATTTCAGAGGAAGGAGTGTAAATTGACCACACTCTGAAACAGACTACCCTTCTCTCTATTTTAATTGATTCACTAATTCTACACGAACGTTTCCCTACTGTTGAGAAGCTGCTAATGAGCGGTGTCAGCAGCTGTAGTTAACAGTATTTGCAAGCGTTGAGTGAGTACACCTAAGGAGCAAATACACGGAGGTCGCTCTTAGCACCTGTACAGTAGATGAATTTCGAATGGTACAACTTCCTAGACCCATCGTATAGTATAAAGTTATCAGTATCATGTGATCTAAACGAAAATAATTTAAAATACAACGTAGTTACCAATTTTGGGGAAAAGATTTCAAATAAAACGGTAAATCCATAAATTAAAAATAATTTTAGTACAATTCGTTCAGGAATATTTTTGACTATTTAGGCATACCACCAGAGACAATTTTTTCCAAGTTAAATTGATGAGTGAACTCTCTAATTTATTGTAAAGTAGCAAATGTACGCGTGCTTCGCTACGGTATTTTACATTGTATACGTATATGGAAGTAAATTACTGTACATGCAGTGAATAAGGGTTTTTACATTGCATGTCTCTTAACGTTATCTGACAAACAGCATGGGGAGGTCCACATACCTTGTTTCCAATGTAAAGTGTGATTTGCGGAGTTGTGATGATAATGGCAGGCTTACCTCCCTACTGCCATTCACAATCGAGATGGGAAGTTTACATTATAATGAGAGGCCCCATTGCCTACTGCGTGGTCACACTCGATTTGGGGAGTTTTAATTACAATGGCAGGCCCACTTTCCTACGTACAGACAGATTACATTTGAGCAGTTTTTATTGCAATGGCAGACAACTTCTCTACTGCGAGTCAAAATTGAGTTGAGCCATTATCATTGTAATGAAAGGCCCCTTTTCTTACTGCCAGCCAGCTTACTGCCAATCACACCGAGTTGGTGAATTTCCATTAAAATAGCAGGCCACTATGCCTAATGCCAGTCACATTTTAGATGGGTACATTTGTTTATAATGGCAGGCACCCTTGCCTACAGCTAAAACAATCGGGTAGGGGAGTTTTGAATAAAATTGCATGCTCCTTTGCCTTCTGCAAGTCAAATCGAGAAGGGTATTGTTCATTACAATGGTAGGCACACTTAACTACTTTACTAATGCCAGTTACACAGGAGTTGGAGAAGGACCCCATTCCTACTAGCAGTCAAAAGTCGATGTGGAGAGTACTAATTACAAAGCAATCACACTCTTCATCGATCGCTGCAAATCGACATCAATGAATATAAAGAGATCGGCATACGAAATTACATGCATGTTTACAATATTGCAGACTTTCATTTACAGATTAACTGCTGCCAAAACGGTACGTCATATCGACAAACGGATTTTACCATAAGTCACCGTATTGAGCTGTCTTAATGGCTGGTCCTATGACATTATCTCGTATCTCATCTCTTCATGGGTCAGAAAAAGTTAGAAAAGTTGAATAGGGTGAAATTTGGGTAAGATTGTCTCACAGTGCATTACTTTTCGGATAATTATGTGACAGCTACAAACATAGCATTTGGCTCACATATGTCTAAGAGGTGGACCAACGTTCGTGTAGAGTTCGATAATTCTACCTTGTCTATAAGTGATTCAAAGTATGAATTATGCGTGTAAAAACTGCAGAATTTACTTAACAGCGACAAATAGACACAAATCTAACATATAAATGAAAGAGATACGACAGAAGATCTTGGGACCAAAGTTTTTGATCACTCCAAATTGAAATGAGATTGTGCCATCTGTTTTTTGAGAGGACATACCCTATAGCCACGGAATACCTCGAAACGAAGGTCTGTACCGTCATTGAAATTGCCTCCATATTTCGATATTCTTCGGGGATAAAAAGTGAAAAATTTGAACATCTTGGAAGTTTCCTACCTTTTACAGGCTAAAACGTATAATTTGTCAAATTTAAATTTTCTAGGTCGTCTGGCAGATTGTGCCGCAATCTTGTTTTTTTTTTTTTTTTTTTTTGCTGGTTGCTTTACGTCGCTTCGACACAGATAGGTATTATGGCTACGGTGGGAGAAGAAAGGGCTAGGACTGGGAAGGAAGCGGAGGTGGCCTTAATTAAGGTACAGCCTCAGCATTTGCCTGGTGTGAAAATGGGAAACCACGGAAAATCATCTTCAGGGCTGCCGACAGTGGGGTTAGAACCCACTATCTCCCTAATACTGGATACTGGCCGCACTTAAGCGACTGCAGCTATCGAGCTCGGCAATCTTGATTTTTGGGGAGGGGGTTAAAAATTAGGACTTTCAGGAAACTAAAGCTAAAAATATGCAGATGATCATTATTACCACTTAAACGTATAGTTGTAGGGAAATTTCTCCAAAATAGTCAATGTACCGACACACGGTCGTTACGATTTTATTTATATAGGTAGATAAGGAATCTGCTCCACGTACAACACCTGTTGGGCTATGTCCGCTGGATTTAGCATGCAAACCGACCGTTCACGGTATCTCCCTTATTAATCCTACTGTCGAAATAATGCAAATGATAAAAAAATAATTAGAAATGGATTTCCATCAAGGTTGGTCGATTTTCAGTCAGGTTGGTCTTGTATACATTGTTGTAGAGTAAAACGATTGTTTCGATTCCCTATGAGCCCCCAGTCCATTCCGGGAATTTGAAATGGTATAAACTCTAAAACCTACCTTTGGACAGGTGGATGCTAAATAAAAGTTTTGGTTGAAATATCTTCAGAATTTTTCAAGTTATAAGAAACACGCTTAAACGCACCCGCTTGGTACTTGTGCGGAGAAACCATCCGTAAATGATATCTCCTTTATTAATCCTCCTATCGAAATTTTAGAAATTGATTTCCATTAAGGATGGTAGATTTCCGATAGTTTTGGATGTGCATATTTTATGCGAGTGCAAAATCATGGTTTCGGTTTCGGATAAACCCCCAGAAAATGTAGGTATTCAGAAATAATATTGGTCCTAAAACCGACTCAATACAAGTGGATTCTGAATATCGCGTTTGGTTGAAATATATCCAGTAGTGTTCAGTGTATAAGAACTCAAACAGGCAAACAGACACCAAAGCAAAAAAATAAGCAGATTGTCATTATTACACTTTAAACGGATTTCTGTACGGAAAGGAGACAGGGTTCCTCCGCTCTTTACTTAGATTCTGGAAAGGGTCATCAAGGAATGGAGATGGACTGAAAATAAAAATTAGAATAAAGTGAAGTTAGATTGTAAGGCAAAATTGCCTCCTGTTCCAGCCTTCCCAGATGGACATCCCTCACATAGCCAAGAAGCAAGTGGAAGAACTACAAAATTCTGAGGCCGAAAGGGTAATTCATAGACTTGGACCAAGCAGTTGGCGAGGAAAGAATTTTAACTAAAATTTGGGAACATCGTTGCGTTCATAAATTGAAATTACTGGGGGAAATTCTCAATCGTAATAGAAATCAACCGGAGATATTAAGAAGGAAGGTGATGAAAATTGAGATGGTCTTCAGACTATGCCATGACACTTACAAGTCCATCTCCATTCAGGCCAAATTTAAACATTGCTGCACAGTGGTCAGAACGGAGTTCCTTTAGGAGTGAAAACACTGCTAAGGGTAGCAGACAGTTTTGGAAGAAAAAGAAAAGAGAAATAAGATTCCCTCGAGAAATCATGAGTAGGAAAAACAACGTTGCAGAAATCCAGTTGAAATCAAACCAGTATGGAAAACCATCGAAATCATTACCACGACGATAAGCAAAAAAGCTTGCCTCTTATGGGTACATCAAAATGGTGACTCAAGGGAGATTGGCAAAAAGGATACCTGAACACTGATTTCTGCAAGAAAAATGGACAGCACAGTCTGGATGGCTTACGCCGGTGCACAAGATCTAGCAGAAGTAGGTGTCAAGGAGGATGAGATACAGTAAAGAAAAAGAATTAGGAAACAGTTCGAAGGAATGAGAAATGCACCTGAAAAGCCACTGACCAATCCACGGAAGAGCGGAAAGGAAGTAAAAGGCTTACGGACCATCGGTGAGAGTGCAAAGAACAGGGCATTAGCCTGCGTGACAGAAGGGTAGGCAGATTGCGTAAACCTGACCCACATATGGCCGTATCGATCAACGAATGAACGAAAACCTCTTTCAGTTTATTCCAGATATTTCTAACGTGGCTGGAGCAACTCAGGCTCATTTCTACGTAACTTTGGCTATGTGTTTAAGACCGTATCTACTACCTAACGCCATGTGACTTCACGTAAAAGTTCTAAACCAGGACCACGGTTCAAACCTCGGCCTTCCATAGCGAAACCCAGTGGCTAAGCTATTGTACTAATTACGATCCCTACAAATTGACAAGAGATGTAAGGAAATGACGTAATAGTGCTTCGTAGGTTCCCACTGATCATTAGAGCTCATTACTTTGATGTATATTCAATGATAAAATGTATATTTTACACAGTTTCAAGATATATTTTTACAGGAAATTCGTTTGAATTTCAATATATTACAATTTTGTGGATAGGCTTACCAATTAATCATGTCACATTTACGTCCCCTCAAGCACTGTTTATGCCTCTTTGGAGTTATCTAAGTAGTATAATAAGCGGGTTCGGGCGCCTCCTGCCGCGGGAAATTTGAATTCTGGCGGGAAATTTGAATTTTTGGCGGGAAATTTGAATTTTGGCGCGAGATTTGAATTTGTAAACAAAGCCACGTGCTTTTTGACAGCTGTCATCGACAACAACGCATCGCTAACATCACTGCCGCCATCTTGACGGGCCTAAACCTCAGTAGTGCCAACTTAAACTAACTAGCGTGAGGTAAACAAAGCCACGTGTTTTTTGACAGCCACGTGCTTTTTGACAGACAACAACGCATCGCTAACCTCAGTACTGCCATCTTGACGGGCCTAAACCTCAGTGGTACCAACTTAACCTAACTAGCGCGAGGTAAACAAAGCCACGTGTTTTTTGACAGCCACGTGCTTTTTGACAGACAACAACGCATCGCTAACCTCAGTACTGCCATCATGACGGGCCTAAACCTCAGTAGTGCCAACTTAACCTAACTAGCGCGAGGTAAACAAAGCCACGTGCTTTTTGGCAGCCACGTGCTTTTTTGACAGCTGTCATCCGCCATCTTTAAACCACAGAGCACTGTGCTGCCCTCTTTATCGCAGTAGCTGCAAATTCGTCACCTGTCATCCGCAGTGCTGCCATCTTGACGGGTCTAAACCTTAGTGCTACCAACTTAACCTAACTAGCGCGAGGTAAACAAAGCCACGTGTTTTTTGACAGCTGTCATCCGCCATCTTTAATCTATAGAGCACAGTGCTGCCCTCTTTAGCTACTTACCTTTGAAATGTGGTGGCGGATAATTTGAAAAATGCTTTTTGACAGCAGCCATCTTTGTGCACCGTGCTGCCCTCTTTAGCTAGATATCTGTGGTGGCAGGCAATTCCACATGACAGCAGCCATCTTTAATCAAGAGAGCACCGTGCTGCCCTCTATGTGGTGGCGGCAAATTCTACATGCTCTTGTTTGGAAACAAACTCACGCGATTTTTTGACAGCCGTCATCCGCCATCTTTAATCAACAGAGCACAGTGCTGTCATCTTTAGCTAGATACCTTTGAAATGTGGTGGCGGCAAATTCCACGTGCTCTTGTTTGGAAACAAAGCTATGTGCTTTTTTGACAGCTGACATCCGCCATCTTTAATCTATAGAGCACAGTGCTGCCCTCTTTAGCTACTTACCTTTGAAATGTGGTACGTCACAGCTGTCATCCGCAGTGCTGCCATCTTAACGGGCCTAAACCTTAGTGCTACCAACTTAACCTTACTAGCACGAGATTTGAATCGGTAAACAAATCTACGTGCTTTTTTGACAGCTGTCATCCACCATCTTTAATCCATAGAGAACAGTGGTGCCCTCTTTAGCTACTTACCTTTGAAATGTGGTGGCGGATAATTTGAAAAATGCTTTTTGATAGCAGCCATCTTTAATCCAGAGAGCACCGTGCTGCCCTCTTTAGCTAGATACCTGTGGTGGCAGGCAATTCCACGTGACAGCAGCCATCTTTAATCAAGAGGGCACCGTGCCGCCCTCTTTGTGGCGGTGGCAAATTCCACGTGCTTTACAAACTCACGTGCTTTTTTCTGACAGCTGTCATCCGCCATCTTGCATCACAAACCTCAGTGCTGCGCTCTTTAGCTGGTTACCTTTGAAATGTGGTGACGGCAATTTGAAAAATTCTATGTGCTCTTGTTTGGAAACAAAGCCACGTGCTTTTTGACAGCTGTCATCCACCATCTTTAATCAATAGAGCACTGTGCTGCTATCATGCGGGCAATTTCGTCAGCTGTCATCTGCCATCTTTAATCTACAGAGCACCGTGCTGCTCTCTGTAGTAGCGGGCAATTTGAAAAGTTCTGTTAGCTGTCATCCGCCATCTTTAATCATGAGAGCACCGTGCTGCCATCTTTAGCTAGATACCTTTGAAATGTGGTGGCGGCAATTTGAAAAATTCTATGTGCTCTTGTTTAGTAAACAAAGCCACGTGCTTTTTTTTGACAGCTGTCATCCACCATCTTTAATCAATAGAGCACTGTGCTGCTATCATGCGGGCAATTTCGTCAGCTGTCATCTGCCATCTTTAATCTACAGAGCACCGTGCTGCTCTCTGTAGTAGCAGGCAATTTGAAAAGTTCTGTTACTTGTCATCCGTCCTCTTTAATCAAGAGAGCACCGTGCTGCCATCTTTAGCTAGATACCTTTGAAATGTGGTGGCGGCAAATTGAAAAATTCCACGTGCTCTTGTTTAGTAAACAAACTCACGCGCTTTTTGTCAGCTGTCATCCGCCATCTTTAATCTATAGAGCTCAGTGCTACACTCTTTAGGTAGATACCTTTGAAATATGGTGGCGGATAATTTAAAAAGAAAAATTCTACATCAGCCATCTCTCGACGCTAATTGCACAAGATGGTGGCTATACATGACTCCTTAAAGGTGCTTATGCAAGATGGCCGCTATACATAGGTTCTTATGAGATGCCCTTGGGATGCTTGCGCAAGATGGCGGTTATACAAGGCTCCTTATGACACACCCTAGAGATGCTTGCGCAAGATGGCGGTTGCTCTTATGAGGTGGCTTAAGGGTCCTTGCACAAGATGGCTAGAGATGCCCTAAGGATGCTTGCGCAAGATGGCGGACGCAAGATGGCGGCTATACACGACTCATTATGAGACGCCTTAAGGGTGCTTGCGCAAGATGGCTGCTGCTCTTATGAAGAAAGCTAGCTTAGAGGCTAACGTGTCGTGCTAGTTCGATTCATTAAATTTGGGGCTTAAATGCATAATGTTAAATATCTCGAAAACGGCGCATCGTAGAACAAAACGGACAAAATTTTTCTACCCAATACCTCGGTTCGCAGAATGAGGAACAAGAAAAACATAGTCTAATGATGAGATCAACGGTTCGGTTCCTACTTAGGCCCTTTGGCATTCGCTCTGTTTTAGCTTGTATTGAAGCAAGTCTTCGTAACATGATCAGGTCTAGCTATGGTAGAGAGTATAACGTACCGTGCAGGTTCGATTCATTACATTTGGGGGCTTAAATGCAAGATGTTAAATATCTCGAAAACGGACAAAAAATTTTCTACCGAATACCTAGGTTTGCAGTATCAGGAACATGATAGCATAAGAAAAACACAGTCTAATGATGAGATCGACGGTTCGATTCCTACTTAGGCCCTTTGGCATTGGCAACTATCTATTTCTACAAGATGGCGGCTATACATAGCTTCTTAAGAGCGCTTGCACAAGGTGACTGCTGCTCTTATGAGACACCCTAGGGGTGCTTGCGGGAGGTAGCAGCGACAAGACGATGACTATACACAGCTGCTTATGATACGGCCTAGAGGTGCTTACACAAGATGGTGGCTGCTCTGATGAAGAAAGCTAGCTTTGCATCGTGCAGGTATTTTTACAGCACTAAACCTCATACCTTTGAAATGTGGTGGCGGGTAATTTGAAAAATTCGACGTGCTTTTTCGTAAGCTGTTAAGGCCTGCTCTTATGTCAAGGCATAGCTCTATCGAACAAGTTTAAACCTGCATCGGAATAGCTAGAGTAAGCACGTTCTGCTGTGATGACGTCATTAAGCATGTTTAGACTTGCAAATCACAGAAGAAACGTAACAAGGCTGGAATCGAAAACTGCACTCTATGCCGTTAACTTTATCATGTGATCGGAACATTGATTGAAGTGTTTAGAACACTAAATAAGTAGAACCGGACACTGTACTCGATACAACTTGTGATTAGAACATGTCAGGGGATACCTTTGTTCTAAGAAGATTAGTTTACCGCACATTCCTTGTAGGGCTAATGGGCAAAAGGGCTAAAGGGCTAATGGGCTAAAGGGCTAAAGGAGCAACAACCTCATCGATCGCTATCAGCAAGAACGCTTGTACTTTGTTAAGTGTAGAAAATTAATCTTTATTTGTAAATGGTTTCATGTTCAGAACAAGGAATGGAACCTAGGGGTTACGTCTTACCTAATAAAATCCCCGAGGTGCGATGAGTTACGTTTTTCGAACTAGTGTTTGGAACACTGAACTTTTCAAGATGATAGCAGAGAGTTTAGCAATGTTCTGTTGTTGGATTATAAATTCCGCGCTACAACATACATAAGGTGGCAGCCTTGAGGTTTACTGCCGTAAAGATGACAAGAGTGAGGTTAACAATGTTCCGTTGTTGGACTTTAAATTCCGCGCTATAACATGCATAAGGGGCAGCCTTGAGGTTTACCGCCGTAAAGATGGCAGCAGTGAGGTTAGCGACGCTCTATTGTCCTTGAAAGTGAGGTTAGTGTTCGTCAAGAAGACAGCTGTCAAAAAAGCACGTGGCTATGTTTACCAAACAAGAGCACGTGGTCGTGACGTCACGGTCACGTAGTATGCTGCCTCAGCATGCAAAGTTCAATGTCTACAACTACGTAGTAAACATTCTGCTATGTTCACAAGATTTTTTACACGTAACTATTCTTTATGCTTTAAGTTCATTCACATAGGCTATGCTAAGATAGCAGCACAAACACATGCGAACTTTGTACATTCTAATGGAATAAGTTTAGTACTGTGTGCATCATGGATACATGATGTGTGCACGCATCTAAACTTGACTATACGTAATACTGCTGCTTTGTTTACAAGATTTTTATACATTGCTATTCTTTATGCTTTAAGTTCGTGCACACACAAGCGATAGTCGTACGCTCTGGCAGGAGAAGTTTAGTACGATATTCGATACATACATTATCGATAGGTGATGTGTACACGCTTTAGAACATAGCTCTTCTTTGTGCTTTAAGTTCGTGCACATAGGTTAGGGATACACAAAAGCGATTGCTACATGCTCTAGGGGAAGAAGTCTAGTACGATAGTCGATGCATGTAAAATCGATAGGTTATGCTAAGATAGCAGCACACTTACACGATTTTAGCACAATCTAGTGGAAAAAGTTTAGTATGATAGTCGTTTCATGCAAAATCATTAGGTAATGTGTACACGCTTTGAAACAAGGCTATTCTTTGTACTTTAAGTTCATGCGTCTTAGTTATGCTAAGATAGCAGCACATTCTACCTGAAGAAGTTTTGTACGAGAGTCGATACATGCAAAATCGATAGTTGATGCGTACACGCTTTGAAACATGACTATTCATTGTACTTTAATTTCATGGGTATAGGTTATGCTAAGATAGCAGCACAATCTAGCGGAAGAAATTTAGTACGATATTTGATGCATGCAAAATCAATAAGTAATGTGTACACACTTTGAAACATGGCTATTCTTCGTACTTTAAGTTCATGTGTATAAGTTATGCTAAGATAGCAGCACAATCTAGCGGAAGAAGTTTAGTACGATATTTGTTGCATGCAAAATCGATAGGTGATGTGTACACACTTTGAAACATGGCTATTCTTTTTACTTTAAGGTCATGCGTATAGGTTATGCTAGGATAGCAGCACAATCTAGCGGGAGGAGTTTAGTACGAGAGTCAATGCATGCAAAATCGATAGGTAATGTGTACATGCTTTGAAACATGGCTATTCTTTGTACTTTTAAGTTCATGTGTATAAGTTATGCTAAGATGCGGAAGAAGTTTAGTACGATATTTGTTGCATGCAAAGTCGATAGGTAATGTGTACACGCTTTGAAACATGGCTATTCTTTGTACCTTAAGGTCATGTGTATAGGTTATGCTTAGATAGCAGCACAATCTAGCGGAAGAAGTTTAGTACGAGAGTCGATGCTTGCAAAATCGATAGGTAATGTGTACATGCTTTGAGACATAGCTATTCTTAGTACTTTAAGTTCATGCGTCTTAGTTATGCTAAGATAGCAGCACAATCTACCTGCAGAAGTTTAGTACGAGAGTCGATACATGCAAATTCGATAGTTGATGTGTACACGCTTTGAAACATGACTATTCATTGTACTTTAAGTTCATTGGTATAGGTTATGCTAAGATAGCAGCACAATCTAGCGGAATAAATTTAGTACGAGATTCGATGAATGCAAAATCAATAAGTAATGTGTACACGCTTTGAAACATGGCTATTCTTTGTACTTTAAGTTCATGTGTATAAGTTATGCTAAGATAGCAGCACAACCTAGCGGAAGAAGTTTAGTACGATATTTGTTGCATGCAAAGTCGATAGGTAATGTGTACACGCTTTGAAACATGACTATTCATTGTACTTTAATTTTATGGGTATAGGTTATGCTAAGATAGCAGCACTATCTAGCGGATGAAGTTTAGTACGATGGTCGATGCATGTAAAATCGATAGGTGATGTGTACACGCTTTGAAACATGGCTATTCATTGTACTTTAATTTTATGGGTATAGGTTATGCTAAGATAGCAGCACTATCTAGCGGATGAAGTTTAGTTCGATGGTCGATGCATGTAAAATCGATAGGTGATGTGTACACGCTTTGAAACATGGCTATTCATTGTACTTTAATTTTATGGGTATAGGTTATGCTAAGATAGCAGCACTATCTAGCGGATGAAGTTTAGTACGATGGTCGATGCATGTAAAATCGATAGGTGATGTGTACACGCTTTGAAACATGGCAATTCAAACTGCTGCTCTGTTCCCAAGACTTTTAAGCATAGCTAATCCTAATGCTGCTCTTAACGACGTCGAGCTAAGGATTGATTACGTGACCGTGACGTCACGACCACGTGCTCTTGTTTGGTAAACATAGCCACGTGCTTTTTTGACAGCTGTCTTCTTGACGAACACTAACCTCACTTTGAAGGACAATAGAGCGTCGCTAACCTCACTGCTGCCATCTTTACGGCGGTAGACCTCAAGGCTGCCACCTTATGCATGTTATAGCGCGGAATTTAAAATCCAACAACGGAACATTGTTAACCTCACTCTTGTCTTTTTACGGCAGTAAACCTCAAGGCTGCCACCTTATGTATGTTGTAGCGCGGAATTTATAATCCAACAACAGAACATTGCTAAACTCTCTGCTATCATCTTGAAAAGTTCAGTGTTCCAAACACTAGTTCGAAAAACGTAACTCATCGCACCTCGGGGATTTTATTAGGTAAGACGTAACCCCTAGGTTCCATTCCTTGTTCCGAACATGAAACCATTTACAAATAAAGATTAATTTTCTACACTTAACAAAGTACAAGCGTTCTTGCTGATAGCGATCGATGAGGTTGTTGCTCCTTTAGCCCTTTAGCCCATTAGCCCATTAGCCCTTTAGCCCATTTGCCCATTAGCCCTTTTGCCCATTAGCCCTTTTGCCCATTAGCCCCTTAGCCTATTAGCCCTACAAGGAATGTGCGGTAAACTAATCTTCTTAGAACAAAGGTATCCCCTGACATGTTCTAATCACATGTTGTATAGAGTACAGTGTTCGGTTCTACTTATTTAGTGTTCTAAACACTTCAATCAATGTTCCGATCACATGATAAAGTTAACGGCATAGAGTGCAGTTTTCGATTCCAGCCTTGTTACGTTTCTTCTGTGATTTGCAAGTCTAAACATGCTTAATGACGTCATCACTGCAGCACGTGCTTACTCTAGCTATTCCGATGCAGGTTTAAACTTGTTCGATAGAGCTATGCCTTGACATAAGAGGAGGCCTTAACAGCATATGAAAATGCACGTCGAATTTTTCAAATTACCCGCCACCACATTTCAAAGGTATGGGGTTTAGTGCTGTAAAAATACCTGCACGATGCAAAGCTAGCTTTCTTCATCAGAGCAGCCACCATCTTGTGTAAGCACCTCTAGGCCGTATCATAAGCAGCTGTGTATAGTCATCGTCTTGTCGCTGCTACCTCCCGCAAGCACCCCTAGGGCGTCTCATAAGAGCAGCAGTCATCCTTGCAAGCGCTCTTAAGAAGCTATGTATAGCCGCCATCTTGTAGAAATAGATAGCTGCCAATGCCAAAGGGCCTAAGTAGGAATCGAACCGTCGATCTCATCATTAGACTGTGTTTGTCTTATGCTATCATGTTCCTGATACTGCAAACCTAGGTATTCGTTAGAAAATGTTTTGTCCGTTTTCGAGATATTTAACATTTTGCATTTAAGCCCCCAAATGTAATGAATCGAACCTGCACGGTACGTTATACTCTCTACCATAGCTAGACCTGATCATGTTACGAAGACTTGCTTCAATACAAGCTAAAACAGAGCGAATGCCAAAGGGCCTAAGTAGGAACCGAACCGTTGATCTCATCATTAGACTATGTTTTTCTTGTTCCTCATTCTGCGAACCGAGGTATTGGGTAGAAAAATTTTGTCCGTTTTGTTCTACGATGCGCCGTTTTCGAGATATTTAACATTATGCATTTAAGCCCCAAATTTAATGAATCGAACTAGCACGACACGTTAGCCTCTAAGCTAGCTTTCTTCATAAGAGCAGCAGCCATCTTGCGCAAGCACCCTTAAGGCGTCTCATAATGAGTCGTGTATAGCCGCCATCTTGCGTCCGCCATCTTGCGCAAGCATCCTTAGGGCATCTCTAGCCATCTTGTGCAAGGACCCTTAAGCCACCTCATAAGAGCACCCGCCATCTTGCGCAAGCATCTCTAGGGTGTGTCATAAGGAGCCTTGTATAACCGCCATCTTGCGCAAGCATCCCAAGGGCATCTCATAAGAACCTATGTATAGCGGCCATCTTGCATAAGCACCTTTAAGGAGTCATGTATAGCCACCATCTTGTGCAATTAGCGTCGAGAGATGGCTGATGTAGAATTTTTCTTTTTAAATTATCCGCCACCATATTTCAAAGGTATGTACCTAAAGAGTGTAGCACTGAGCTCTATAGATTAAAGATGGCGGATGACAGCTGACAAAAAGCGCGTGAGTTTGTTTACTAAACAAGAGCACGTGGAATTTTTCAATTTGCCGCCACCACATTTCAAAGGTATCTAGCTAAAGATGGCAGCACGGTGCTCTCTTGATTAAAGAGGACGGATGACAAGTAACAGAACTTTTCAAATTGCCCGCTACTACAGAGAGCAGCACGGTGCTCTGTAGATTAAAGATGGCAGATGACAGCTGACGAAATTGCCCGCATGATAGCAGCACAGTGCTCTATTGATTAAAGATGGTGGATGACAGCTGTCAAAAAAAAGCACGTGGCTTTGTTTACTAAACAAGAGCACATAGAATTTTTCAAATTGCCGCCACCACATTTCAAAGGTATCTAGCTAAAGATGGCAGCACGGTGCTCTCATGATTAAAGATGGCGGATGACAGCTAACAGAACTTTTCAAATTGCCCGCTACTACATACAGGACAGCACGGTGCTCTGTAGATTAAAGATGGCGGATGACAGCTGACGAAATTGCCCGCATGATAGCAGCACAGTGCTCTATTGATTAAAGATGGTGGATGACAGCTGTCAAAAAGCACGTGGCTTTGTTTCCAAACAAGAGCACATAGAATTTTTCAAATTGCCGTCACCACATTTCAAAGGTAACTAGCTAAAGACCGCAGCACTGAGGTTTGTGATGCAAGATGGCGGATGACAGCTGTCAGAAAAAAGCACGTGAGTTTGTAAAGCACGTGGAATTTGCCACCGCCACAAAGAGGGCGGCACGGTGCCCTCTTGATTAAAGATGGCTGCTGTCACGTGGAATTGCCTGCCACCACAGGTATCTAGCTAAAGAGGGCAGCACGGTGCTCTCTGGATTAAAGATGGCTGCTATCAAAAAGCATTTTTCAAATTATCCGCCACCACATTTCAAAGGTAAGTAGCTAAAGAGGGCACCACTGTTCTCTATGGATTAAAGATGGTGGATGACAGCTGTCAAAAAAGCACGTAGATTTGTTTACCGATTCAAATCTCGTGCTAGTAAGGTTAAGTTGGTAGCACTAAGGTTTAGGCCCGTTAAGATGGCAGCACTGCGGATGACAGCTGTGACGTACCACATTTCAAAGGTAAGTAGCTAAAGAGGGCAGCACTGTGCTCTATAGATTAAAGATGGCGGATGTCAGCTGTCAAAAAAGCACATAGCTTTGTTTCCAAACAAGAGCACGTGGAATTTGCCGCCACCACATTTCAAAGGTATCTAGCTAAAGATGACAGCACTGTGCTCTGTTGATTAAAGATGGCGGATGACGGCTGTCAAAAAAGCGCGTGAGTTTGTTTCCAAACAAGAGCATGTAGAATTTGCCGCCACCACATAGAGGGCAGCACGGTGCTCTCTTGATTAAAGATGGCTGCTGTCATGTGGAATTGCCTGCCACCACAGATATCTAGCTAAAGAGGGCAGCACGGTGCACAAAGATGGCTGCTGTCAAAAAGCATTTTTCAAATTATCCGCCACCACATTTCAAAGGTAAGTAGCTAAAGAGGGCAGCACTGTGCTCTATAGATTAAAGATGGCGGATGACAGCTGTCAAAAATCACGTGGCTTTGTTTACCTCGCGCTAGTTAGGTTAAGTTGGTAGCACTAAGGTTTAGACCCGTCAAGATGGCAGCACTGCGGATGACAGGTGACGAATTTGCAGCTACTTTGATAAAGAGGGCAGCACAGTGCTCTGTGGTTTAAAGATGGCGGATGACAGCTGTCAAAAAAGCACGTGGCTGCCAAAAAGCACGTGGCTTTGTTTACCACGCGCTAGTTGGGTTAAGTTGGCACTACTGAGGTTTAGGCCCGTCAAGATGGCAGTACTGAGGTTAGCGATGCGTTGTTGTCTGTCAAAAGGCACGTAGCTGTCAAAAACTCGTGGCTTTGTTTACCTCGCGCTAGTTAGGTTAAGTTGGCACTACTGAGGTTTAGGCCCGTCAAGATGGCGGCAGTGAGGTTAGCGATGCGTTGTTGTCGATGGCAGCTGTAAGAAAGCACGTGGGTTTGTTTACAAATTCAAATCTCGCGCCAAAATTCAAATTTCCCGCCAAAAATTCAAATTTCCCGCCAGAATTCAAATTTCCCGCGGGAGGAGGCGCCCGAACCCGCTTATTATACTACTTATCTAATTGTACTAGTTACAATGTTATTGAATATTTTTAACATTATAAGCTGAATGATATTATTGCGCCATTCAATCGGGGTGCGTAAATTCCAAAGACTGCTGGTTCGATCCCAGAGAAAATCACTGGAATTTGAGGTTTTAATTGCAAAACTGCGTGTCGATGATTTCGGAAACGGTAATGAATTCCTATGTAATAAATCTCCGACACCTGGCGTCTCTTAAAAAATATTATTCTTTTTTATCATTCTTCTTGTTGTTATTATTATTGTTTAAATGGTGGTCTAAATACATATCAAAGTCATCATTTTAATCTTAACACGATAATATGTAGTTAATATATCGCTCATGATTGTGAAAACAAAACCTGCTCTGTTGAACATATCGTCGTTACAGGGACAAAACCTCTTATGTGATAATATTTTTGGAGATATACTGACCAGCAGCACATACATTATGAAGAGCGAGAATGCCTTGACAATATTCACACAGTGTTGCACCTTAGATGACAGAACCTTACCGGCCGAAGTTCTAAACTAAAATATTTCATATAGGAGGTTTTGTCCCGGCAGCGACGATATTCATCTCCGGAAAACTCTATTCGGATTATTGTGACAAACTTGGACATGCGGCTAGTTCTTAACATGCACCTGAACATTTTATATGATGCTTTATACTGCAATATACTTGTTTATTTCCGATTAGCATATCGACTTCCAAAGAATCACATTTTCCTCCTTCTCATAGACTTGCTATTCCTTTACTCGATGTCCTCACTATTCGAGAATTTAGAATTCTCTTTCTATTCATTTTCAATTGTTAATATATTTTTCCCTTTTTCAGGTGAGTATTCGAACTACATTCCAGACGTTACAAGAATACATCCTCTGTAAGTAGCGAATAATTATCCTGAATAAAAATGCACAAGTATCAATATATTCTGTGACTTCCATTTGATAATTAATTTATGTTGGTATTGAGGAATTCATCTTACGTTAGATATTTGAATTAGGGACAGTATTTTAATACGAAAAGCGTATTAATATTTACATATTTAAATGTATACGGTAATTATGCAGTTCACAAAACTGACTTTCGCAGACAATACGACTGATGTTTGACTGTAGGTATTGTACCTTTCCCTGTCCTCAATTTGCGTAGCTCAGCGTAGACGCTGTGTGGTACGTTCGGACAATGTGGGTCTATTTAAAATTAACTTAAAATCATAGGACAGGTCCAAGAATGCATTATTCGTAAATTAGAACTCGAAGAAATAAATGGGTGAAAATGTTAACAGTCAGCATGAGAAAAGAATGATAATCTTCCGAAATAAAAAAAATTAAAATTACAAAAATAATACAATACAATTCGCCTTCACAATTTTAAATATAATCACAGGTCTCGAACCCAAATTACAATCATTTGTGGAATATGTTGGTATTATTATGTTTTGACGTAGGATTAAAATAAATTTAACTACGCATGGCACGTAGCCTCGATCTGAATCGTCTCTTTACATTAAATACAATTACAAATTCACACATTCCGACCTGAATAAACAAATCCAAACTATTCAGTAAACAAATATAATAAACACTTGCTTGGGACTGGCATACACCCCCAATATGACACTGAATATACATCCACAGAGCCCGACCGGAACAAATTGGAGAGGAAACAGAACCTCGAATTTTTAAAATCAGCACGTGCTGTAAAGCACTTAATCAACGTTGCACACAATAACAATGGACAAAATACACATCGGACAAACACATACAAGTTCAAAATAAACACCTCCTGGAAAAGAAAACAGATACATGTCATATCTGTGTTTTTTGGTCTCGAACGCAAGGCCTCTATGGCTCAGGGTGTCAACTGTCATCTATTACGCACGGCGGATGATTGTTTGATAAATTTAGCAAGTTCTGGTCAGCTGTGGAAAGAAAGTGAGTAACGAAATATTTTCACACGCTAACAGAACTAACCTGCCTCGGTCTGGATAACGGGTTTGTGTATACATCCAATTCATTCATTGTGGCTCAGTCGGCCAACATCGACAGTCTATCTACGTTAGGACAACATACCCTTCTCCTCTTGGCTTTCAAAACCATTCTCGTCTTTCAACACATTGTCAGAGAGGCGGCCCTCTGAGCTAAACTTGCATCTTATTAAGGCACATCAAACTGTGCCTCAATATTATGCCGCAATCAGACCTCACATCAGCCTGCATTCAAATACATATATCGCATCTTTCATGAGGATAGAATGTTCTCTTTACGGCTTCTCACGCCTCGCTTCTAGAATACATAGGTTCGAATCTAGGCTCTCTCTTGCTCTATTCTCGCCTCTAAGCCTCCTCGGGCTACTTTCACCAATATCTCACTGTGGCATCACACCCACACACACACACGCACACACACACACACACACACACACACACACACACACATATCTCGGTTCTTTCCGTCCACGCACCTACACTCCCTAGGTTCTCGTACGCGCGGCTATGGATTAGTCTGTTGCGGTATCATATAAAAGACCCTCTTTAAGTCACAATGATGTAAATATCTCCTGGTCTCACTGCAAGCTTAAAAACATGCCCTATTCGTAATCATGAACATCCTAATGTCGTTAACTATGCCATCTTCGATACCGGGTTCCTCGTTCGAATCTCTAGAAGTTAGTTGACTTCCAACTCATTTTGAAGACTTTGACATAAATATAGCCCTCGCGTCCATACATGGCGCATAAGAAATCTGCATACAAAATCACGCAATAACCACTAAACTATTATTACCCTCATACCATCTAAAGCAAAGCTAGTAAAACACATGGCTAGCGCATGCCGTCAGTCTCAATCTATTACTTAACCTACACTTTAAACATTCCTATGGCATTACATGTTACATGTTTCAATATTTACATTACTGAACAGGCCCTATAGTTACAAGTCATGCTAAAATGCAGTTCAACTCATCTGAAATCCTCCGCCATTGCCTCAGCGCGCCGTCTGGGGCTGCGTTGTGGAGTTAGTACATTCTAGCGTTGCACACTGGGTCCTGAAGCGTGACAATCGAATCCTGGGAACATTATTTCAGATGCCGTCTTCTTCTTTGTTGATTCTCGGCAAGTCCTGGAATGTGGAAGATGAAGTATGCCACTCCTCTTCACTACCTTGTATGTATTCGCGAACAATGCTACGACCCAGTTAGTATCTTAATCTACTACTTATGATATTAGCCCGACCATGAGTAGATTGTATTATGGGTATGATACCCGGTCACAAGTCTTTACGGCAGTTAACATCCCGAACCACAATAAATTGAAGAACTGAATCTAGTTATGATATATATGTACTCACACTAAATGCTAGGGTGAGCTTGACTACCCTAACTGTAACTTTCTAATCACTTTGTTAGAGGCACTTTGTCTTTCAGCAACTAGCTTTTAGCCCACACGGCTGTCTACGCTTTATAGTACCGCCTGTTTCCGTTGGGCTGGGTACATCCCCACGTTCACAATAGATGGTCTTCGTGTACCGGCCGTGCCTCGCCAACGGCTGTTTGAATTTAAGTAAGGAAACCTTTGACATGCTTACGTGTCACCGCTGTGGTGCAAATAATGCTCCATAATCACAATCAGTGTTTTCCAGTGTCATACATTCGCTGGAACTTGTACCCGTCCGGAAATACTATCTCGAATTACGAGTAGCTTGCAACCAGGCCTGGAGTGCTTAGATTTGGCTACGTATTGTTGGCACTTCTGGCTTCACGTGACAAATTCAAACATCTCTGTCTCGCGATCTTCTTTCTATTACTCTGACTCGCTTGGGAACGCTATATACGGGGTCTTCACGAGTAATTTCAAAATAAAACTTGCTTCCCCTTCGGGTTTCCATGAGTAACTGCAAGGTCTTCAGCTTGCACTATGGGGTTTGTCTATCCCTAAAACACGGAGTTCGGGTTCCGCATGGTGCTATATTCGAATATTCTGTTCACTTAAAATGATGATATTAGGACCGTAATATAGTGATACGGTACATTATACATGCTTATTCCTGCCTTATTACTATGTCAAGGTACTACAATCAGAACCAAATCAGACCCAATCCTTCTAAGACACAAGTATGTGCCTTCCATTGAAGAAATAGGGAAGCTTATCGTAAATTACGTCTAGAATGATCAGGTACCAACTACAGCATTGTCACACTCCAAAATACACCTAATAAAATAAAAATTGCAACATCATGAAAGCATTGGTCGTTTGTGTTGATTTTCAAGATATGGAACGATGCCATGTAGGTATGTAAACACACCGAGCTCGATAGCTGCAGTCGTTTAAGTGCGGCCAGTATCCAGTAATCGGGAGATAGTGGGTTCGAGCCCCACTGTCGGCAGCCCTGAAGATGGTTTTCCGTGGTTTCCCATTTTCACACCAGGCAAATGCCGGGGCTGTACCTTAATTAAGACCACGGCTGCTTCCTTCCACTTCCTAGGCCTCTCCTATCCCATCGTCGCCATAAGACATATCTGTGTCGGTGCGACGTAGAACAAATAGCAAAAAAAAAAACCAGTATGTAAACGATCAAAGTTTCAGACCCATTGGATTGTTGCTACAGGTCTCCCCTCGTGATTGGTCGTAGAGGAGTCAACTCCAGTATACGGACTCTGGTGTAGCGTAGTTGACTTGCAGTCTGTGCAGTGTAGTGTTCCCCGTCAAACATGCATCGACGACAGAGAAGAGCACGCTATCAACAACTGTCGTCGTTTGAGAGGGCTCGGATAATTGGCCTGTGTGAGGCTGGATTATCGCTAAGGACTGTCGTTGCACGTATTGGCCGACAGGCATCTACGGTACAACGTGTACGGCAGCAGTGGTCAAATGAAGGTACCCACACTCGTAGACCTGGCACATGCCCAGCGCAACAGACAACTGTGAGAGATGATCGCCGCATCATTCGGATGGCCCGGATGGAACGCCATGCAACAGCAGCGCAAATTCGAGCAGCTGTGGCACCCCACGTTACACAACAAACAGTTGGTAATCGCCTGCGTGCAGTTGACTTACGAGCCCGTGTCCCTGCAGAAGGTGTTCCATTGTCCCCATAACAGCGACGTGTAAGGCTGGCCTGGTGTCGAGAAAGATCGACGTGAGTCGACGAATGGCATAGGGTAGTCTTTAGTGATGAATCTCGCTTCTGTCTTGCCCGCAGTGATCGCCGGAATCGTGTGCGCCAACGTACCGGGGAGAGGGGCCACCCAGATCTTATTGTCGAGAGGCACACAGGGCCAACACCAAGCATTATGGTCTGAGGAGCTATTGGCTTTAATGTAAAATCACAATTAGTGCTTGTTGAGGGCACTATGACTGGTCGACAGTACGTTGATAGGGTACTCAATCCAGTGGTTGTCAATATGATGGCGAACATTGCTAATGGGATGTTTCAGCAGAACAACGCCCGGGTTCACACTGCACGCATCTCCAGAGAAGCCCTCCACGACATCACAACCTTAGAATGGCCCGCCAGATCCCGGACCTCAGTCCTGTTGAGCATGTGAGGGACGTGATGGGTCGACAACTGGACAACCGTCCTCAGCCACCCACAACCCTGGAACAACTGACCCGTGCAGTGCAGCAAGCATGGGCCACAATTCCTCAGGAAGCGATCCAGGGCCTTATTGACTCCATGCCTCGACGAATTCATCAATGTATTGCAGCTCGTGGTGGGCATATCCTGTATTGATTGTTGTCCAAACATGCGGTCAGAGGGACCTGAAAGTGTAATCATAGAATCACACTCGTCTTGCATGTTCAGTTGCAGCAATGTAGCACCACTCCTTCTGGGTGTTGTAATTTCTATGACTTCAGTGTACCTTGGAGTGACCTAGGATAGAGCTCTTTCGTTCAAAACCCATGGTAAGAGTAAAAAGATGGAAATTTCAATACGAAACAAGCTTATTCGCAAATTGGCAGGATCACAATGTGGTTCTCATCCTCAAACCCTCCGAACTACATCAGTGACACTGTGTTTTCTACTGCTGAATATACTTCCCCAGTCTGGCATAGTTCATCTCATACCATACCTATAAATACGGATTTCAATGAAACCTGTAGGTTGATTACAGTTTGCTTAAACCCTACTCCGACAGATAAGCTCTATTACCTGGCTGGAATAGCGCCACCATGTTCTCGTAAAGAGCCGGCTGATCAGGGAGAGGCTTAAAGTGGATCAGAACAGAGCCCACCCACTGCGTGGACACACAGCCCTCCTCGGAAGAGGACATATGACGTGCTTACCGTTTCACCAGAGAAGGCAAGGCTGGAGCTGTGGACCCCTCAACTTTCGTGGATGTATGCCAGCGGCTGAGCAGTTACAACCCGGACATTACGAAAACTGGCTGGTGTGGAAGTCCCTGAACAAGCTACGATCAGGAGTGGAAAGATCCAGGGATAACTTGAAGAAATGGGGGTTTAGCACAAGTGATACAAGATGTGAATGTGGGCAAGAACAAACCACGAGCCACATGCTTCATTGTCCTCAGTGCCCAACATCTTGCACAGAGGATGATCTCTCATACAAGCTACTCCGAGTGCATTCGGCATTACAAAATACTGGGCATGTGTAATATGATCTCACGTGTTATGTTTCGTGTACTTCAAATGTTTTGTGCGTTAACTGTAAATGTATATGTGTTCGACTCGAGTATAATAACGGAGGAACAGCATGTTTTATATATTTAATGCAGAGATGCATATTTTTCCTCGTACCTGTCGTATTGTAAGTTCCCTTTCTCTCATTACTATTTACTAGTAATTACGTAAACGAATTATTAATAAAATAAAAAATCATGAAACTAGGGTGTTCCTCTTAAGAAATGCCTAGGCATTGTACGATTAATGATGGCAGAGCTGTTGGGGATCACACCAAGCTTCGGCTCAATACTCAGTATAATACATGGTATATGAATATCGTCGTTGCCGGGACAAAACCTCCTATGTGATAATATTTTTGAAGATATACTGCCCCGCAGCACATACATTATGAAGAGCGAGAATGCCTTGACAATATTCACACAATATTGCACCTTAGATGACAGAACCTTTCCGGCCACAGTTCTAAGCTAAAATATTTCACGTAGGGTGTTTTGTCCCGGCAGCGACGATATACTAAAATACAGTCGTAACATTTTATTGCGACATCGCTCTTAATGACGCATTGGATATAACGGCGAAACGTAACGGTTCCGTCTAAATCCTATAAAAACATTGTGTTTAAAATATCGTTTAGTACGAAGTCACTTATTACAGCATATCATACAAAGCGACGTATTTTGATCACATTTTCTGAGAAATATATCGGCTATAACATCCCATATTAATTTCTGTTCGTTAAGTATTTGGAGATCGCTAACAACAATGTAACGCTTATTATTGTAGACTTTAAATCAGTCTATCTGTGAAATAGTCAAGGCAAGTACCACTGCGAAGATGACATCAAATAAAAGGAAAATGTTTAATGATGAAGTGAAGTCAGAAAATTGCTTTCATAAAATGGAGAAACAAATGGCAGCACCGCGAAAGAATTGTTCACAAAGAATGATTTCAAAAATTTGTAAGCACAGAGAGAAAATACACCCTCTTTTCGAAGAAAATTCCTTAAAAATCAAGCGTGTCAGAATATCTGAGCCAAAAAGTAATGAAGAATATTTTCTTTGATGGTTTAAACAGTAAGGAAGAAATATTGAATCACTCATTACTGATCTGCAGTTTGGGAAGACGAGCAGGTGGCGAATTCCCTATGCGTTTTTACTTTTGTTACGAAATAAATAATGTGCCGATCAATGGAGCTATTCTCCCAGCGAAACTCAATGAAATTCCTCTCAGTCCCTCTCCACAAATACTGCACAGTAAATACAGTACTTACTTCAGTTATGTTTTATGAAGTTTTAACTTAAATATGTTAATTAACCTTGTAAGTGTGCAGCCTAAATCATACAGAAATGACACGTTTAGCAACAAAACAGAAAATTCTGTTTGAGCGACTATCGGCTATAACGTCCGCTGATTGGTAATCCCTTCGGAGTCGTTATAATAGATTTCGACTTTATTAGCGTTTTATAATGGGAAAAAAATGATATGAAGTTTCAGGCGAATAAAAGCAGATAAGTCAACTTTTTATCGTAACCGAATTGGTGATGATATACTGGACATCGGACCAAACTTCATTCAGATTACTCAATTTCGAGCTTCAGTTGTTCAAATTATATGATTTTGTAACTTTTAATTTGTTTATCTAATAACGTTTTGATATTAAAAATTCTTTTTCCTGCGTTCTGAAGGAAGTTAGCGTACTTGATTTTCCCTTGACCCTTCATAAATAGTATGCAATTTTGATCCTACATAGAATATAACGATGCATTCAATTAATCCCTGTTCAAAATCATCTTTTTTTGCCATGCTGTAACGGTGGGTGTGAAATTATTTTATGATATCTTCATTGCACATCAGTGCCTTCGATACATCAGGTTCAATTTTGAAACTACAGGAAAATACACAGTTTTGAGTTACGTAAATATCTCATTACGTCAGGATGACTGTTACTTACCGTTAAGTTTATGATGTCCTCATTGATAACTCCAACAGGACCCACTGCAGTTATTCTAGTCCAACCAAAGCAGTACCCTTGTCACTGTCATGGTTATCAGCTTGATTTCTGTTTCCATATCCAAATGTCTTGAAACTTCTTCCCTTCCCTTCCCTTCCCTTCCCTTCCCTTCCCTTCCCTTCCCTTCCCTTCCCTTCCCTTCCCTTCCCTTCCCACCTCGACATATGTCAGAACATAAAGAAGCAAGAGGTATTCAGTCAGCAGTTTGTAAAGGTAATTGGATATAAGGATAATCTCCATGTAGAAAAGGCAACTAATACTGGCGAAGTACTGAAATTTTCCGATTATAATAAAGACATTCACTAAAAGGTACAAAAGTTGAAAGGTAGAAAAGCACCTGGGAATGATAAAATTTTCGGGGATATATTAAAGGCTAAGGGTTTGGATAGAGGCCGTATCTGAAATAATTATTTGATTATTTGCATGAAGGAGTGATACCAAATGAGTGAATAGTTGCAATAGTACCCCCTGTGTACAAGGGAAAGAGTGACAGACATAAAGCGGATAATTACAGGCAAGCGATGTTTGTGAGCTCTGAGAAAGCATTCTTTCTGATTATATTAGACATGTTTGCGAAATTACTAACTGGTTTGATAGAAGGCAGTTCGGGTTTAGGAAACGCCATTCCAGTGAGGCTCAACTTGTAAGATTCCAGCAAGATATAGTAGATACTTCAGAATCAGCAGTTCAAATGGATTGTGTCACAACTGACCTCTCCAAGGCTTTTGATAGGGTGGATCATGGGAGATTACTGACGAAAATATGGGCTATTGGACTAGACTAACGAGTGGTTAAATGGTTGGCTGTTTTTCTAGAAAACCGAACTCAGAGAATTAGAGTAGGTGTGATGTCATCTGATCCTGTAATGCTTAAGACGGAAGTCCCACGTGGCAGTATTATTGGACCTTTATATTTTCTTATATATTAGGAATGGTATAAAAAACTGGAATCACAGATAAGGCTATTTGCAGATGATGTTTTACTGTATAGGGTGCTGAATAAGTCGCAGGATTGTGAGCAACTACAGGGGGTTTTAGACAATGTTGTGAGATCGACGGCGGACAATGCTATAAAATGTCAGGTTGTAAGTTCCACCAAGAGAAAAAGTCCTCTCTGTTTTAACTACTGGGTTGATGGGGTGTTAGTTCTCATGGGGAACACTGCAAGTATCTATATGTTAATATAATGAATGGTCTTCAGTGCGATAGTCATTTTAACGAGTTTGTTAAGAAAGGTTACAGAGCTCTTCAAATGGTTATGAAGATATTTAGGAGTTTTAGTAGGGATGTAATGGAGAGAGCGTATAAGTTTCTGGTAATACCCCAATTAGAGTATAGTTCATGTGACTGGGACCCATATCAGGACTACTTGAAACGAGAAGTGGAAAAGATCCAAAAAAAAGCAGCACTCCACCAAAGGAGTAGTGTTACGAAATTTTTGCAAACTTTGGACTGGGAAGACTTGGGAAAAAGGAGACGAGATGCTCTGCTAAGTGATATGTTTCGTGCTGACAGTGGAGAGATGGCGTGATATGACTTTATCAGACGAATAAGCTTGAACGGAGCTTTTAAAAGTAGGAATGATCATAATATGAATGTAAAGCTGCAAATTCAAGAGAACAGATTTGGGCAAATCATTTATAGACGAGGAGTAAGCGACTGGGATAATTTATCAAGGTAATGTTTGATAAAATTCCAAGTTCTTTGAAAACGTTTAAGAAATGGCTAGGTAAAACAATATTGGAAATCTGCCACCTGCGTGTTAGCTTTAAGTGTAGATCATTTGTGATTTGATTTGATTTGATTTGATTTGATTTGATTTGATTTGATTTGATTTGATTTGATTTGATTTGATTTGATTTGATTTGATTTGATTTGATTTGATTTGATTTGATTTGATTTGATTTGATTTGATTTGATTTGATTTGATTTGATTTGATTTGATTTGATTTGATTTGATTTGATTTGATTTGATTTGATTTGATTTGATTTGATTTGATTTGATTTGATTTGATTTGATTCACCTTCTATTCTTTCAAGAGTATTCCTGGCCTGTACGGAGGTGGCTTTGCTTTGTTAAGAACTTATTTACCTAGTTCTCCTGGAAGTAGTTCACGTTTCGAAGGATTCTTGTGGCTACTGTTCGGTAATATGTGTTCATACTGCAGCGCACGCACTGACCATGTACTTATGACTCATATCTGCCTTCATAGCTTCGCACGCTAATACGCATATCACGAGCCGAAGTTTAGTGTGATCGATCTCATATTATGCCGTCATGCTGCGGCTATTCAGAGAGGGAAATCTATTCATTATTCCCGTCCATTTCCCTCGCAAATATTCCCAATAAAAACAACGGAATAGTATGCTTGCGTTAACAAAATTATTATTATCCATTCACTTAAATATTCTCCTTGTCTTAGTCCCGTTTTGATTTCAAAGGGATCTGAGATTTGCTCAATAAATTTCATCTTGGATTTAAGGTCTGTCAGTATCCGTTTTGCAAGTGTTTCCATGTCTAAAATTTCTTTCAATATGTGTTTCCCTATCAAAAACGTCATAGGGTTTTTTGAAATTAGCAAGTAGTGTGAAGAATAAATTTTTGCTACAAATTCTATGATACCTTAGGATTAGATTTAAGTTCAAGAATTGCTCTGGACATAATCGACATGGTCAGAATCCTGCCTGATATTCTACGATTTTTAGTTCTAGTGTAGTACTATATTGAGAAGACACTGGGATATAATTTTGTATGCAACTGATACTAGTGACATTTGTCTGTGGTTGCTGATATCTGTTCTGCCTCTCTTCTTGTTGATCGGGTGAATGAATTCATTTTCCAGGTCTTCTAGGATTTGTTCTATTTGATAAATTGCTTGCATGATTTTGGTGATTTCTTTTATTGTGTTTGGGTCCGCTGATTTGAGGACTTCCGCTATGATTCCAACCTCACCCGGTCCTTTATTCTCTTTTTTCATATGTCTTGCGATTTCTTCTGCACCTGGTGGTAATGAATTTGGATTATTATTTTCAAGTCTTTGTGGTGAAAATCTTTGTGTTGGTAGTTGGGAGTTCATTAGTTATATAAAATATCTGGTGGTTCCTCACAGTTTTCTTTGTTGCTTAGTGCCAATATCTCATTTTCATTCTTGAAGCAGAGACTTTGTTGTTGATATCCTCTGAGCTTAGTTTTTAACTTCTTCCTATTGCTTTCCTCATTATGAAATACCTTTAAAAGGCACGGAGAAATAATAATCATATTGTGGTGGTAGTTACTGTTGTTTTAATATTGTATAAAATGATTTTATCAACTGCAAGAGGATATTTTTCGACTTAATAAGTTTGATGGTTTTCTCAATTTGAGATCTACGGAAATAGGTAAATAAAGAAGCAAAAATAAAGATCATAAAAGTGTTGCTTCTGTTGATGTGGTCCCAAAGCCAGTAAGATGTGGAGGAAGTTTTGCGGAGCGTAGGGATGTATTATGTATTATGTAGTCGGTAGGAACTAAAGGTAATGATGATTACATTGGTGATATAACTGACAAAATGAACAAGAACTGTAGAAAAATTTACACCAGTTAATGAACAGGAATGTCATGCTTATGAAAGTTTCCAAGTTTGTGTGTGGTGCTTGATAGACGAGTATTGTGTCATATGCCTAGCGAGGGAACTAGTAGCTGAACTTGCTAGAGAATGTCTTTACTCCGGCTAATGTCACCCAGTGAGTTAGGACTAACATTAAGGTTTAATACCTGAGCCAGCACTGACCCTTGTAGACAATTAGCCTCGGACCTGGTCGTCCTGCAGTATTAATGGCGGGGCAGTGTCGTGGTGTCGTGGTGTCGTCGTGTTGTTCTATTGCGGCCTCCAGGAGACAGCAGTTCGCCAGAATTATTTACTAGCGTAAATAAGAGTCCCTCAGTTTCAGGAACATGAACTGTTAAAGGAGCACCAACACGCTCTGTTAGGCTGCACGAACAACTTATTTTGTTAATCAATTTCCAAATTGACAGAATTCAGCCGCTTACACTTCCTCACGCAAAGACGTACATTTTAAAGAAACTCCTGTCGTCTTTAAAGAAAACTAAGGGTTAATATGATAGCTTCCCATCCGAGTGCTGTGGATTCCATTTCTGATACGGTTAAACTGTAATCAGTATTAATAACAAGATAGGACACTACAATAGTCCGATTTAAAAATATATCCGAATTAATTACTGAATCTAGTATACTGGGATGCCTTGTTGTTAATTGTGGCAAGAAATTTATTCGGTAATAGAGAATAAGCATGGTATTCTTAATTTGTTATAGTAAGCAGGTTGCTACCTACATAATACGAGGCTTGCGTCGAACAGTAGTCATTTAGTTGTATTCGGGGGCACTTTATAGTCCTCTCCATTAAGTTGTTACACAAATATCTTCAAAAGAAATATGATTTGTGTCTAATAACAAGAATCAACACTGACTTCAAATTGTACTTTGTGTTATTAAGACATTCGTATAAATTTGTGTATTAAGTAACATATAGCTAGTCCGGCCCCGCGGTGTAGGGGGCAACGCGTCCGCATGTCCCCTGGTAGCCCCGGGTTCGATGCCCGGCCGGGTCAGCGGTTTTTAATTGTAAATGATTAGTATCCCTGGCCTGGGGACTGGGTGTTTGTGTCGTCCTTAACGTTCCTTTCCTCACATTCAACACTGTACACTTCCTCCATTCCAATTAGACGCAGGTTCATAACATATGTTGCAAGTAGGGGCAAAAGATCTCTATAGGTCGACGCCCCGAACAAATAACATTTTAAAAATAAAATAAAAAACAAAACAAAAAATATATACCTAGGCCATATTGCTGGCGAGACCTAGTGTTTTCAGCCCACTGTTTCCGACGTTATAGGCTGTAATAGACTACTAACTAATGCTCCACTGTTGGGTGACAACTGTAATCTACTTAAAATATCCTCCCTACCGTTCGACGCTAATTGTAATAAAACATTTAAAAAATAAAATTTCACTTATCAAAATATTAGCGACTTCCATTGAAATAAAATTCTAAACGAGTGAATAAACAAATGACGATACTACTACTACTAATAATAATAATTTTAACAGATAAATGGGCACGAGATGTCAAAATAGGATCCCTCAATTTATAATATTAACAACAACTAATAATAAAATAGAGCATAAAAGATTTCACTCGGCTCATGTTCATGGAGATGAAAAACTGGTATTCTGACGAATGGGTCTTACCTAAACCCCGAAAACGTATAAGCGGGTAGGAACTGCACCCAGGTTCTCCAATAATGTCTCCACTTCTTGAACATGAACCATATTTATTCAGATCTAACCATTATCTGTACAAAAGCACTTCCTTACCACAAATTACATGTAAAATAGAACACACTCAATAAATATTTAAAACTGCTGGAAGACTCCCTAGATACATTCAACAATCCTAGAATAAAAAGAAAAGCAGCGGAAAAGAACAGTGAAGTCTCTAGTACCATTTGTATTAAGGCCGATTACCTCTAGTTACGAAATATATAATTAGATAATTCCCCTCACTGCCTCTGTGTACCAACACAAATTGCCGGCTATCACCATCAACACATGATATATCACTTTGATACTGTACCTCTTTTTCACTGATACCAACACATGGTTTTAGAGACTCTTTCCCTTGCACAAACACACGCTGTTAGCCTATGCCTTGAAAATGGACCATAGATTAACGAAAGTTGCCATAAGATATGAACACCGAGATCAGTACCTTAGGCCAAGTGTTGTATAAGTATTAACAAGCAAACAACACTGCTCCGTTAGTTCATAATTAAATGTACACCCGTTCACCGTCATATTCCAGTGTTATCGTAGTAGTGTTCCTCGATTGCGTTCTCCAAAAGTATCTGGACGTCTTCATCCCGCACTCCGTCACGAAAATCCAACTTCCTACCAGTCTGTCCATCCATGAGCGAGAGATATTCATTGCCTATAACTCGACCATGCCCGTCAAAGCAGACTTGAAGATATGCATGTGTCAGGCTTTGGACTCTCTGTATGATTCATAAAGTTTCCCTGGGATGTTCATCCAAAATGTAAATAGCTATGTGTTTCCCAACTGGCTGTATAAAATAAATTACTAATATCTAACACGGAGACCTTCTAGCTTCATATGTTGTGATATTAATACACCAATAAAATAATAATAATCCGATTATTATTATTATTATTATTATTATTATTATTATTATTATTATTATTATTATTATTATTATTATTATTATTATTATTATTATTATTATTATTATTAGTATTATTATTATTATTATTTCATCTAAAACAAAGAACAGCTGGCTTCATGAAATTGAAACAGATCTCCAAGGATTCAACATTTCAGAAGACATTGAAGACATTGTACAGGACAGATGTAAATTCAGAACCAAAATCGACAATCACTAATTTGAAGAGAAACCCAACACCAGAACCACTATAACTTGGACAGAAGAACGAAGGAAGAATCTCAGCGAGAGGGAAGGGGGAAGAAGGAGATGAATGCCAACTCATCAGCTAAGCTGGTTCAATCGAGCTCCTAAATAGGGCATGTATGTATGTATGTATGTTCAGTCTTCAGCCCTAAGGCTGGTTGGATCCTCAACAGCTCTGCCATCAGCTGTCATAGATGGCCTAGGCATCACTGAAGAGGCGTACTAGGGAAATGAGGAATGAGGTAGTTTCCTGTTGCTTTCCTCACCGAGCCAGAAGTTGCTATTACATATCAGTCTGCCAAGCCCATTGAAATGCATGCACCAACCGACCCTACGAGCAACATTTTCACACCATTCATAGCAGGGACTGGCTGCAGAAGGAATGGCATTACTAGCATCGCTCATACCTCTCAGTCACTTCCATATAGTCAAAGCCAAGGATAAGACAGAGACAGATCAATGAAAGTAACAAAATTGCTCTAACCTATACCAGAAGACATAGTGCACTGTAAACACTAGGTCCTGTCAGCAAAGGCACAAATAGGGCATAACGGTGTAATAATAATAATAATAATAATAATAATAATAATAATAATAATAATAATAATAATAATAATAATAATAATAATATGCTGTAATTAATCCAGCGTGCGAATGTGATATGTATCATAACAGGGCTAGATAAAATTAGTTACTTTCATCATCTCGACCCATTTGCAACTTTTACTTTGAGGGTATAAAAGTGACTGAGGTATGAACGATAATAGTAATGTCATTTCTTTTGCAGCCAATTCGTGATAGAAATAGTGTGAAAATGCTGCTCTCATAGGGTCGGTAAGTGCGTGCATTTCAGTAGACATGGCAGGCTGATATGTAATAGCAGCTTTTGGCTCAAAGAGGAAAGCAACAGGGAACTAACTCAATCTTTTCCCTAGTATGCCTCTTCAAGATGCTTGAGACATCTATGACAGGTGATAGCAGAGATGTTGAGGCTCAAATTAGCCTTTGGACTTAATTATGAACATATATACCTTTATGTGAGCGTCCTACTTGTAGTCACACTACTGTATCTCCACTAAAATTAAATAAAATACTACTTCTTTCCGCGCCGTTATTTTATGGACTACTGATCGAAACAGTTTGAAGGTAGATTTCCCATTCCAGTCCCTCAGATTCTCTATCCACGATGTTCTTCCTCTACCAGCACTTTTCTTGCCTTCGGTGATGTGGAAGAGATTGTTTTTTGTGATTCATCACAGGGGAATATAGCCAAGCTTGCACTTTTTGATGATTTTCACTATTCTCTTTGGTTCTCTGATACGCCCCAATAACTGCAAAGTTCTAACTTTATCAGCTTATCTTACAGTAGACCCATACATCTATACGCCTATGCTTCAAGCATTTTTCAAAATACGAGTCTGTCAAGGACCAGCTCTCTACTCCGTGAAGCAGGACGGAGAAATATAACATCTGACATGCCTATTTTTCAAATTTAAACTTGAGGTTTTATTACATAGAGCATTTTTTATCCTAAAAGTCGACTTGGCCTTCCTCTATCCTCGATTTTATTTCTAAGATCATAATTCAGCTCTCGTGTATATTACGGCCTAGGTGAGTAATTTTAATTTCTACCTCCAGCGGGGTTCTATTTGCCGTTACCCATGTTAATTCAATAAGTGTATGCAGAAAAAAAGAGTTTGATTTATTACTGTTATGTTTTTCAGTCTGTCGAAACTAATTTATGAAAAAGTAAGTTTAGACACTACCTGAAATAGAAAGCAGAAGAAAACATAATTTTACATGAAAAAGAAACAACTTAATTTGAGATAGAATGACAGGTTTCATTCTTGAATGAACATCATCAGATTCCATCAAATAGCACGTACTGTGTAGAGATGAGAAGAATGCAAGAATGAAGAATGTGGCCTGCAAGCACAAACTTCCTGTTCTGTACAGGCAGATCGGCTCTTATCTGCTCCTATCTGCTACGCGAAAACCGTGACTCACACTTTGCAGTTTGCTGGATTACAACTGACAAGAGCGAAGAGCTACCAGTAGAAGATAATATAAAGTCGCCTGGGTAGTAGCAGAGTTGCTATGGTAACCATTGCGTCACTGGCTTTACTGGTGAAAACCCCTTCGCCCCGTGCCTCACCGGGCATGTGCATTCTTCTGATCTCCCAACAATACAAGCATGCAAAATACATGGTGTAATACGCGTCCTTGGCGTGAGTCCAGCCGGGTAGTTAGTTAACTTTCCGTTATGTCACATTCCGGATAGGTGAATGACCCGCTGAACTGTACTTCGAGGTTTTATTACTATTATTATACTGCTCCTATGACTGTCATTCTTCTTCTTCTTCTTCTTATGATTGTTACCGTGGTTTGGTGGATCCGCAGAGGTGAAAGAAGGTGCCGGGGTGAATGGGTCTAACTACTTGTCAAGAAAGAATTTAAACTGAAATGGAAGGTTATATTTTCGAAAAGCAACAAGTTAACAAATTCTCACTTAGTGAGATAACAATTACAAGCAAATTAAAAACAAGACTTTAGAAAAATCCAAGACTTCAAATCCTTAACACACTTGGGCTATCAGCCCCTAGTTTTACAATCTTTGAGCTTCCAGATCAAACTTTACAGAGGAGCATACATTTTCAAAAGGGCAGAAATCCCCTAATACCTGGAGCACTTGCTCCCTAATTTACAATATCAAGCCTCCTAGAGGCACTTTTACAATACTTGAAAAGAGCAGACACGCTCTCAGCTTTTCCAGTCTAGTCAAGGCAACACCAAAAGTGTCTTACTCTTTCTGGTCTTCCATGGCCCAGCTTACAAATTGAAACAGGGGTATCTCGTATTCAACCTACAGGGCCTTCGAGTAAAAGAAATAACCGTTAAATGAATGGCCCAATCAAAAGGAAGGAGGCGGATACTTGCACTCCTCTATGTAGCTTCCTAAAACGTAACGGGTAAAAGGCCGATGAAACAGGGGCTATTCCCAAACTGTGGAGGTGACCCGTATAAGAAAAAAATTTTAAAACAATAAGGAAGAGAAGAAAATCAATTACCAAAACGTAGTCACCTCAAACCAAAATGAAGGGGAGCTCGAGAGAGTAAAGCACTCTTTTTCCCCGAATTACAGTTACAGATTTAATTAAGTTCTTACATAAGCCGGCAGAAAATTACATGTTTAGAAAAATAGGTTACATGGTAAAGGTTTCGGACCTTTCCCGCGGGTTAAACTGCTGAGCTAGCAAGAAATAAAGATGTTAAATGGCCATTACCTTGCTGAAGACCTGCTGCCTGATAAAAGAGGCGCCTCCCGCCTCCTGCTTCACATCCACACACTTAGATAGACGTTGATCAAAATGGCCAAGAGACGTTAAAATCCGCAGTTTATAAACCCTCTGGGAAAGTTCGAGACCTTTCATGAATAAACAAGCCACACCCTCTCACTTTTATTGGTAGATGAAAAGTTACACACAACATCGAAGAAGAAACCTGTGATAGGCTGAAAATAAATTACAGAAATTAGGGATTGGCTGAATTCAAAACTGGCGGAAAGAAAAGGTCAATATTGCCAACCCAAAAATGAATGAACATAATTTAGTAAAGGACAAACTTATGAATACAAAATTTCTTCAAAAAAGTTCCTTAACTTCGCACCAGGTTGCATGATCATAGTATTTTAGCAGAGACATCTATGAGAGAATGTCCACACTTCTTGAAGAATGGAAAACAAAGCACGTTGAAATTCACACAGTACTGGCAACTTCATAAACACAAAATTAATGTAGTGACATCTTCTGAGCAAAAGATTAAGGAGGTTTAGTTTTAAGTTCAGTGTTTCTCCTGTAGAGGAGGTTTTCTTGGCGCAAGATTTAGAAGTACGGCGTAGGGGTGTACCGCCCGGTACAATTATTATTATTATTATTATTATTATTATTATTATTATTATTATTATTATTATTATTATTATTATTATTATTATTATTATTGTTGTACCATGAATAACCCCCTCCGTGAAGTTAATGTTGTGTCTTCTCTGACTGTGCCTTCATCTTTATTTGGTAAAACTGGGAGCTTTATGAAATCGTAGTAGTTTTTCCCTTTCAGGACTAGATGTATCTCATTTTGGCGCAATCTGGGGTTCAGATCCTATAACTAGTCATGAAGAGTGTTTGTATTTGGATGTTCTACGAACTGTCTACCTTCTATTGTTTATTTTAGTTTTCCGAAGTTATCAGAACTGCCATTAAATGAACCCGCCCATTTAGATGCGTGATTGTCAAATTGATCCACCTGTCATAAATGTATGTATTCAAATTCCTTAATCAATTCAAAGGGTGCGTATTTAAACCATCTAGTGTCCGGCTCCATGGCAAAATGGTTAGCGTGCTGGCCTTTGGTCCCAGGGGTCCCGGGTTCGATTACCGGCAGAGTCGGGAATTTTAACCTTAATTGGTTAATTTCGCTGGCATGTGTCGTCTTCATCATCATTTCATCCTCATCACGACTCGCAGGTAGCCTACGGGAGTCAAATCAAAAGACCTGCATCTGCGAAGTCGAACTTGCCCTCGGACACTCCCGGCACTAAAATCCATACGCCATTTCATTTTTTAAACCATCTAGATTATTCTGCCCAGCCACTATAAAAGAAACGAAATACTGAACGCAGGCTGTCTCATCTTGTGGCAGCGTTATTGTGCGTTCTACGGACAGAGGGAGATAAGAGGCGGGGGTTGCGGCATCATGAAACCTTTATAAACAATGTATGGCAGTCAATTTTATTAACTGTGAAGTTAGGGAATATTCCTACGTTCCCCTTAGTATGTAACTGCTAGGACGCCAGCTTTTTCCTCAAATAAAATCATTTCTAAACTTAATGTAAGTTTCAACTTCGGACATTCATACTATCACACACTTTGCCTTTGTAGTTCTGGGGTTCGAACCCACTATCTACCAAATAGAAGTTGATAGCTACGTGACCCATACTGCGGCTACTTGCTGGGTTTTAAAGACATCAATTCAGATCTAAAAAAATACACATCGCAAATAAGTTCAAATGCATAGGAATGAAAAATATATCAAAATATACATCGGTAAAGTAATAATAATAATTATTTATTTATTTATCGTATGGTTTACAATCACATCACAATAAAAGTATTTTAAATTATTTTCACGTCTGAACACATTAAGTCGAAATGTCAGATTGGTATCTCTAATATAATTTACACCGTTTTGAGTAGCCATAAGGAACTCGGCTGGATCTCCTGAGAAGGCTGATAGAGGGCATTCTTGGATAATATGCTGAACAGTTTGTCTTTCAGCACCACAACTACACTCGGGAGATGGAATTTTCTTCCATTTATAAAGGGAGTCTGCACATCTACCACAATTAGTTCTGATTCGGTTTAGAGTACACCAAATTTTTCTGGCGAGCTCAAAACCTGGTGGCTTAGATGTGATGCATGGCATAGCTTGCTGTTCTGGTGTTGCAGAGGTCTTCCATAATTGCTTCCAGCTGTCAATCATGTTGAAATTACTTTCAGCAAGCTTCCTTGCAGTGTTCAATGGAGGGTGGCGAGAGCGAAGTATCTTCCTGTTAATAACAGGGAGGTCAAGATGTACAGGAAGAAAAGAATTGTTGCACATATTATTGTACCCCTTGATAAGTGCTTGTTCTCTTCTCACGGATGGAGGTGGTATGTGACTTAATGATGGCAGCCAATATGTTGGAGTACATCTGATTGTCCCTGATATTAAACGCATGGTTTGGTTGAGCTGAGTATCAACAAGCTTAACATGAGCACTGTTTATCCATATTGGAGCACAATATTCAGCCACGGGATAAACTAGTCCAAGGGCAGAAGTCCGAAGTACAGAAGCTGTTGACCCCCACGTAGTGCCGCACAGTTTCTGTAGGATATTATTTCTGGTTCTGAGTTTGGCGGCAGTTCTGCTAAGGTGTTCTTTGAAACTTAGAGTCCTATCTAGAATGACTCCTAGAAATTTTGGATACTTGGTATTTGAGAGTAATCTGCCATCAAAGTGAACTTTAAGTTCTCTATTCGCTTGTTTATTGTTGAGATGGAACGAAGCAACTACTGTCTTTGCTGCGCTTGGCTGTAACCTCCAGTCACGAAAGTATCGTCCCATAGTAGATAAGTCTCTGGTTAGAATATCCTCGGTAACTTCGAAGTCTATATGGCTAACAGCAAGGGCCCAGTCATCTGCGTACCCAAACTTCCTAGATGTAGTCTCTGGCATATCTGCTATATATAAACAGAACAAAAGGGGAGCCAGCACAGAACCTTGTGGGAGACCATTATTAAGAATCCTCAGTGAGCTCATACTATTGCCTATTTGAACCAGGAAGTTTCTGTTACTGAGCATGTAGTTAATAAGATTTCCAATGTGCAGGCATGGAATAATTCGTAGAAGTTTGAGAATCAAACCATGTCTCCACACAGTATCATATGCTGCTGTTAGATCAACGAAGGCAATTGAAGTTTTCTGGTGTTTCTGAAAATTAGCCTCTATGAATGTTGTCATAGAAAGGACCTGACCTGTACAGCTTCGGTGCGGGCGGAAGCCAGCTTGTTCAACAGGTAAGTTTTTGAAAATGATATGGCAAATACGGTTATAAATAATTCTTTCCAGAAGTTTATAGATCATGCTAAGCAGAGCAATAGGTCTATAGCTTTGAGGTTCGTTGTTAGGTATGCCAGGTTTAAGAATAGCAATGATTTTTGCCCTCTTTAATTCATGGAGTATATTGCCTGATAGAAGAATGTCTGTGAAAAATTTAGCTAACCATATTCTTACATTTTTACCACAGTTGAGAAGGAACTCTGGATGAATACCATCGAAACCTGGAGCCTTTCCTGCTTTCATATATTTCAGTGCTATTGTAAATTCTTCAGGAGTGAATGGAGTGGAATATTCAGAATTCGAAGTGCATATTTTCTTGAGCTCTCTTAATACCTTCTTGACTTTGATCGTGTGTTATTTATTTTGAGGAACTCTTGAAGTGTTGACTATGTTGGACGCAATTTGATTTGGTGTAACAGCTCCGTCAGTACGGTGTGATGGTTTGCCTCCAACAAGCTTCCTAAGGAGAGACCAGGCCTTTCTACTTGAATTTTGGAAGTCCATGGATTCAACAGTCTCTGTCTATTTAGCACGTCTTGCAGCGTCAAGTTGGCAAAGCAGTTCATCAGCTACTTCTCGGTCGTTACTTACACAGAATTCCTCATAAAGTTTCTCACATTTCTCAGTCCAGCCAGGGACATATTCCCTACGGTAGCCTCTTGGGACACATTTCTTTGCTGTACTTATGATAGCACCAACAAATCGCTTGTAATTGGACCTTATGGGAGGAATCCAACCGACGCATGTATCAAGATTTTCCGAGAACAGAGAACAGAGCCACGGCCATGACTTAAGATCAAGTGTAGTTTCTGTGCGTCTTATATCCATTTATACGTTAGAACTATGCTCCGTTTGTGGTTTTAGGCAGTATTTTTGACACTGCATTAAGTGTTTAGTTTGTGTTAGTGTTATCTAGAGAGTTTATGATCGTTTATCACCTATTTTAGGCATAAATATTTCTTACTGTCGTGCCCTAAGTATCAGCCATATTGTTTTTGCGTGCATTCGATCCATATATAACACTAGGAAGAGAGAAACTTGATATACCGGTATAGGTTTACATTCCTTGCCTTAAGTGTCAGCGATTTTGATTGACTTGCCACCAATACCACGGTAGTCATGGAGAAGAGAGACGCTATGTATGGCCTCCCCGATATTCCTAAGACTCAGAATCTACACTTCTGATTGCGGCGACAACGTTGGTCAGGTTTTACCTGAAATTTCCCTACACGTGTCCTCCGGGTGGTGCTAACTGGTTGCCAGATAATCCTTTGGATCTCCTGGTATAAATCACATCATACAATGGAATGTAAGTCTGAAGTCCCACTGTCTAAATGCCAAGTATTACACAAGATCTTGGTCGATAACAACGTTGACATAGCCCTAATTCAGGAAACACATGCAGGAGATGTAACCGAACTTCTCTCAAGAGGCTCCATACCTGGATATGAATTATTAGGTGCCACCTATGACAAGGTCTATGGTATTGCAACATATGTACGAACCAATATAGAAAATGCATATATTATTTCTATTAGTTCTGATTTTGGTATCCATGAGATTATTTCCAAGATAGGAGAAGTTACTGTGGTTAATATTTATAAACCTCCAGGGATAACTTGGCCTGCGCATGTACTCCATACTCACAGTCATCCTGCGATATATGTGGGAGATTTCAATAGCCATCATGAAATGTGGAAATATTCTCGCAATGATGATAATGGAATAGCTTTGGTTGATTGGACTGAACAACACAACCTCAACCTTGTTTTCGATGCCAAAGATCTATGTACATTTCGGTCCGCAGCCTGGAAGACAGATCATAATCCCGACCTGTGTTTTGTCTCGTCCGATAATAATCTCCAACCATTGGTAATGTCGAGACAGGTTATGGCAGACTTTCCACACAGCCAACATCGACCAGTTCTTCTGGAAATGGGCCATAGTATCCCAATAATAATAATAATAATAATAATAATAATAATAATAATAATAATAATAATAATAATAATAATAATAATAAAAAGCTACCAGTACAGTTGTATATAGAATATGTTAACTTCAACGCAAATTGACACATCGGAAAATTACCCGTAAACTAACCAGAAACGCGAGGGGTGAATGGCTGGTCAAGGACGAACCAGATTTCAAGTACCGGTATTGCTAAAAAAATCACGTTTGAAGTTTATTCCTTCATTGTATTTAAAATTTTGAATGTAATTACACTTAGACGGATACCTTTTCTTTTCAAGAAGGTGCTGAGAAACTCGAACATTTACATTGGTGAATTCAGAAACTATACAACATCCGGAGCTCGTAGACTCGAGGTATTAATAAAAATAGAGTAAGTGTTTACAGAATCGAATACAACTCTCTTTTTGAGTAAAACAGTCCAAACCTTTGACCCGCAGTTCTTCAGATTCTTACAAGGAGGAGGAAACCCCGTCGGGAGTTTACAAATTCAGCGAACGAAGCCTTGGCTTCCAGTGAGTTTTACAACATACCGGTGATCGAACCCCGGCATTTCACTTTACATTAGAGTACAATTTGCCTCTTGTGGGCACACATGATCACATCGCTCAGAATCACAGTTGAAGCAGTCTGTATAATTCTGTACAATTACGCCTAAATATCTAATTATATAAGTTACCACCGAGAATAATATACATTTTCAGAGGTATAAGGCCCACACTACTCGGCCATAGAAAGAGAAAGAAGGTTACATTTAGAAGGCCGCAAGTCAATAATAAAAAGGAGGTTGAAACACAAGCACTCCGAATTAATTTTTTGACAGGAGACCTTAGTGGGGGAAATCCCTATGACACACAGTTTAATCCCATGCTACAGGGTGACAAAATTGAAATAACAAATATTATGCCGAAAAACAAGTAGAACTTTAGAATGTTCGAAAATTAGTCACCCCAGATAAATTTAAAAGTAGATGGCAATGTGCTGACTATATGGCGCATGCACTACCAACATTGTCTTACTACTGCATTCAACTGACTTTCTTCACGACATTTCACAAACTTGCAAATGATGTATATGGTGACTGTGGTTATTTTTGTTTAAATACGAAGTAGAATTGACCTACATTCCTCTCTTAACAACTGTAGGAAAAATGGAAGAGGTCCAACACTTTGAAGGTATCGGTAAATGAAAGGGAAGCGCTACAAATGATGTGAAGTTGAGAGATATCCAGGCTTTGTAAACCTAATACCGTCGGGGTAGGAAAAGAACAAGAATTAACCAAGGGGTCCGGCTCCCTGGCTAAATGGTTAGCGTGCAGGCCTTTGGTTACTGGGATCCCGGGTTCTATTCCCGGCAGGGCCGGAAATTACCCACCACTGCTCAATTTCGCTGGCACGGGGGCTGGGTGTATGTGTCATCATCATCATTTCATCCACATCACGACGCGCAGGACGCCTACGGGAGTCAAATCAAACGATCTGCACTAGGCGAGCCGAACATCTTCTCGGACACTCCCTGCACTGAAAGCTATACGCCATTTCAACCAAGGGAGTTCGGAGAGGAAAGATGAAAGTGAGAAGCTTGATACAACGAAATGGAAGCCATGCTATACTGACCTCATGGACTCGTGGTCGGCCACCCACGGTCCGAAAATGAAAGCCCATAGATTCCCCTTCAGAGGTCACCTACGACAGGAAGGGATACTATGAATGTATTCTATCACCCCACCTACCAGAGGGGAGAAGATAACAACATTTGACCAAGGGAGGTTATGTATAAGGTTTCGCCGGTTTTGTTGGTAGAGAAAGCACGTAATTTTCAAGGGAAATTCATTTTTTGTTTATTCAAAATGGCCGTCGGCTTTTACAAATTTTGCCAATCTTTATGGTAAGTTATGAATACCATGCCAGAAAACCTGCTTGTCTTTTGTGGGAAACCATTCCTCGAGCCATTTTCCAACTTCTTCGAAATTGCTGAAGTGCTGCTCTGAGAGCTCGTGCCCCATTGATGCGAAGAGGTGACATTCAGATGGCGCCAGGTCGGGCATGCACGCCGGGTACGAAAGGATGTCCCATCCACGCGATTTCAAGGTGTCTTTCACTGGTTTCGTCGTGTGAGACGGCGCATTGTCGTGTAACAAAATCACTTAGGCATGTATTTTGGCTCGTTCCGGTTGTCTTTCTATCAATGCGTCATTTAAATTAATAATTTGATGACGATAGCTTTGTGCATTAACGTTTTCATCCAGTAACACCTGCCATTGCTCGTCTTCGCACTTTGGTGGTCTACCAGAGCGTGCATTGTCTTTCACATTGAAATCACCACGTTTAAATTGTCGAAGCCATGTGCCACACGTCCTAATCTATGGAGCGTGTTCACCATATGTTTCTACCAGAAAGCGACGACTTTCCACAGCTTTTTTCTTTTGATTAAGTAAGGAAAAAGCAATGCGTGCCGCAAATGCTCTTCTTCAGGCACAAACGTCGACATAATCACTGAACGATACAACACAGACGCTATTGTTTGGCGGACTCAACTTGTGTGTGTTGGTAGCTTAGACGAACAAACTGACGTGTGTGTAAAATTCAGACGCTGCGTACTGCTCGCTGGCGCTATCTCTAAGTGAAACCGGTATGGTTTGGGGCCGGGGAGAGGAGGTGGGGTGTGTGTGTGTCACAAGTTCGGTAAGTGAAAGCAATCCCGGACTCGGACAGCGATATCATGGTAACTTAGATAATTATTATACAAAAATATTTTAATGCCTTGAATATTTTCTGGAACTTTTTATTGAATAATTTCATTCAGAAATTAGAGCTGAATAGTTTTGTATCCGAACACATCTTATCCTTATTATTCTCCAGTTAATACTTTTGAAAATATTACTAGCAGTTTCCCGCTGGCTCCGCCCGTAATGTACAAAGTATGGTGTTGTTCGTTACTATCCTCAAGGACGTATTTGCAAAATTTCGAGTTAATGAAATAAAGCACATGATCTGCTGTGGTAATAGAATGTAATATTATGTCAACAAAACACTTGAAAACACATCACACAAAGGAATTGATTTAAACGTTCCTTGGAACAACACTATGCGCTGAACTGTTAAAAAGTCCTTCAAAGATCTTCGTCATGGAAGCAAATGTACTCATACATTTTCTTAGAATCTACCAATTTAAGTAGTTATTACCTCGAAAGAAAGCACTTGAACCACTGAGTGTTTTTAGATGAAAACGAACTGCGTACCTCAATTGGAACGAAAGATATGATAGCTTCAATGAGAAAAAATGTTGGAGAAATTAGACGTCAAATTGAATGTGCACTCATAACTTTCCTCAGAATCAACCAATGTGAATAGTAGGTTGTTTCAAAGAGATAAAAAATTGAAAAATCAAATAATTTGAGGAAGACGGAAGTTAAGTGATTTATAGTACCTGATGACAAATCTGTGCATGAATACCTTTCAGTTAAAAACATTTGAAGGAAATAAGCCGGTTATAATGGCCGGACTGACTGACTTTAGTTTTCATATTTTTTTTAATAGGCTATATAGATTTGTGTCATTTACACACCTTCAATGAAAATGTGTGTTAATCAGCGTAATTAATTGCCCCGTATTGACGATGCTGCAATTACTTGAAGTAAATTTTAATGAAGCAATGCAGTTAACGAAACATTGTTGAAGTGGCCCACCGCAGTAGAACTGTTCGGCTGTTAACTACCTAAATTCCAGTTGGTATTTGTGTAGGTCGGTAAACAGAGGGGGATAGGAAATGTATTGCAAGTAGCTACGGAATGCGACCAGGGAGAGGAAGTTTGGCTGTCTGAGACCGCCGTGCCAGCTAACTAGTATTTCGTTCAAGGCAGGCACGTAGGCGTTGGTCCACAGATTACGCCTTCCTCCCCCGCGACGACAACCTGACGACTCGATTACACGTTGTTGCGCGCCGGACGCGACGAGAATTGGATTTTATGTTCACCTCACGTTATTGGCAGCGCCTGAGGAAACCATTTGTCCAGTTCAATGGCTATCCATGTTTCCCGATTTAAATCCAACACCTTGTACTCGCAATCCCGTTTTCCGTTTGTTGTTGCTGTTAGTGTTTACGAAGTAAGTGGCCATAAAGGAGACAGATTGCTCAGTAGATACCTGTTACCACACAAGTGCAATTCTTCTTTGTTTTCACGCAGGAAGTCATTACCCAAGGAAAGCACTCAGCGTTCAATAATATTCTTTGTACGTATGAATCACGAGTGTATATTGTAGTGTTGAATACTACTTTAATATTTATAGTGAACTCAATAGTTAAATGAATACTTGTAGAATGGTTCGAAATTTCATCTGATTATTCTCACGATAGTGAATGTTGTACTTAACTTTTCAGCTAGAAATATTAAAATGAGAATCATCAGCTTGATTTCTCTTTTATTAAATATAGGATGCTTGAATTGGCTGGATATTCTTTGGATAATTTTATTTAATTATGACTAATTTGTCATTCTTTACAAGTCAAACATTTCAGCTTGTTACAGGGTATCTATCAATGCATGCATATCCAATCTTACCTTGGAATTTCTTCTTGAAAATAGACGCATCACCGTAAATCCTTGTGCTTCAACACACCTGGGATTATCATATATCCCCTTGGAAGAGCATAGAATACATCCAGCGTATCCCCTACCTGCCATAAGAAGAGACTGAGAGCGGAATCCCAGGGGCTCTTATCATGGGGAGAGTCGTTTCTGCGACCACATGGCACACTACCTGAGTCAGGGACTTTTTCGACTTACCTGTACCAGACTTCTTATATCCATCTTTGCTATTCGATCTTCCTTGGCCAACAGTAGTTCTCTTCCCACCCAACGGTTTTAGGTTAACAAGGCACGGGGTGTCTTTCATTTTCAAGCCCTCTCTGGTTCTTTCCACTCTTTTGCCGATATTCTCAATCTTCGAACTGTCGGTGCTCTCCCACTTTTCCTCTTATTAGTCTCAAGAGTGGATGGTTGGCTAATGTAAGAGGCGGGTGATTTTTGGTATGTACTAATTTTTAAAATAATAAAATTAATTTGCAACATCTTCTTTCGTATTTTACACACCTTAAACTACTTCACATAGTCATCACCTTTTATTAAGGCACTTGACATATGGGGGCACAGACTTCGTCATAAAACGACGCTGCCTGTGATGAAAGCCACCCAAAGCAGAGGGATTGCCGAAATTGCGTATCGTCTGTCCTCACGAAATTATTCTTCAACCACACACAACAAATCATTTGTGACGACAGACAGTTGGCCGCTCTGCGGGACGTCATGCACATGTTGACGACCTTCCTTGAACATTCGAACCCATTTCCAAGCCACAGCAATTTTAAACCATACATCTCACACACTTGGCGAAGAATGTCAGCCCTGCTCTTTGTTTCTTGCATTCAGGGAATGAATCACGGACCGTATCTTATAGCCGGCAGGTTGATGTATTGTCTTGAACATTTAGACGACTCAGCACAAGATGGCCACACTATGTGAATGTATCCAACGTAGAATGTGGCGTGTCAACAGATGAAGCAAGCCATTGCGCAAGCTTAGCATCGCAACCGCAGCACTTCGTCGCTAATACACTGAAACGGTAATTACTAAATAAATCCCCTTGTACTTTCTCTTAAAACAGTAATACGATAATAATAATAATAATAATAATAATAATAATAATAATAATAATAATAATAATAATCGTATGGTCTGAGCTACCGTGTGCAGACTTTCAATTTGACGCCATCTGGCTGTCTGCTTGTCAATTTCGACGTTCCTTTTTATCGTAGGCCTACTAGATGGCAGGCCGAATAAACCGAAACTCTCCTGGGCGCCTAAGGCTGAGATTTATTGAATTTTGTCGGGTGAACACCAAATGTGTTACCAGAGATCTTTTACATGCCGACATCGTACGACATGGAGTGTCGAATGGACTTTTATCCGCCCTTCAAAAATCCGACTACCTCTGTCGGGATTGAACCCGCTATCTTGGGATCCGGAGGCCGACACTCTACCACTGATCCACATAGGCAGCTAGTAATACAATAAACAACCATACAATATGATTTCAGACATTTTTGATTTGATGTTTAAGTTTGGATTTCAGTATACTTCTTCCCTGGATGGCAACCCCTTAACGATGACAGAGAAATTTGGGGATCTGTTGTCACTTCTGATTACACGCCAGACGCTGATGTTAAATAACGCATTAAATGTTCGTCGGATGAAATGGCGTGTTGTAAGTGGAGACATGGGTGACAGGTAGATAAATCTATCATTCATCCTGCTGCAGTGTGGTCTGCTGGCGTCGCTTGAAAGGATCGTCTCCGAAATGAACACCTGCGAAAAACGTTTAATGTCACTCCTACCAGCTAGCTGTTTTAATTTTCAAACACCATCAACTCGTAAGCACACCGCATTAATATATGGCGAGGTATATGCGTCATTCAATACTTTACATGTACGAGGTGATAGATTTACACTCTCAAAATTATAAATATATTAGGGATGAATATACTGCCAGCTATAAATGGATCATCATAATAAAAACTCAAAGGTGTGGCAATATCTAGTGCTGTTTCGTAACTTGTATGTAGGCCTACAGAAGTTTCTGCCCCCTTCGTTCTCTTCTTGCGATGTGATTTTTCTCTCATTTTTTTGCATATCTGCTGTGCGTTCTTCACTTTCAAGAACTGAATAACCTTTTTTATGCAGTTTATTACAATGACGTTGAAAGTTTGAGTACTTCCAATTTGTTCTGACAAATTAAACAAATGGCACCACCATTACCTTTCATGAGGAAGTATGTAGCTTCACATTCTGGATTTGAATATTTTATTGCTGTTGAATTCTTTCACGTTAATGAGTTTTCTTCCATTGCAAAATGGCACTAATATACAATACATAACTGTTACTGAACTAAGGACATTTTCTCACTGCTGAGTCAGCACGATGCTGGGAACCTGCAGATTGCACCGCGGAAAGCGAGTTGGTTGTGCCGAAAAGAGCACCATTTCGCATTAATGGTCATACAATGATACGAAATTAATCCCACCTCGTACATCGTTCCGTGGAAATATCGATACCGTGCAGAGAAAGGCAATAGGCGACTTGGGAACGTTCTTTTGAATCCGACTAAAGGAAGGGATTCCGAAAGATCTGGTTGTTGAAATAAAAGAATGGTGTCGAACTAGGTGTGTGAAACAAATAAATTGGAAATGCTTACTTAAATGGTGCAGATAAGGCCAGGAAAGAATAAGAAGTGTAATATGCACCATGTTATTGTAAGAGAGATTTGTGAAGGCGTCCATCGATACGATTCTATATCTCGACATTTGTGGTATTATCCTTTTGACCCGACATTTTATTTCTATTACTTCTGGTTGTAAATCGTGATAGTGTACCATTACAACGAAAATAAACGTGGTACGGTGAACGTGAAACGTCTCTCTAGTATTGTAATCAGAAATGATAAACTGAAGAAATGGGCATCAAAAGATCTGGTTGTTGAAATAAAAGTATGCGGTCTCAGGGCTAGGCGTGCCAACCTGAAGTAAATTGGGAGTGCTTAATTGAATGGCGCAGACTAGGCTAGGGAAGAATAAGGCAGGCATTTATACAAGTGGAGATGCTCACTTCTCCTAGTAAACTGTCCTACATAGGAGGTTTGTACTGGTGTTTCAACGGCGCGGCATGCTAGTTGCCAGCGTCATGGAAAACTGTGGCAATCCAACTGATGAGCCCACTGCTACACTGGGGCCAAACGCTGATCATTTCACGATTGGAATGACCTAAGGAGCTCGAATGTTTTTAATGATAAACATCATCATATAAAGGAGTGCATGCTATTTTCCAAAGAATAACCTGCGGTGTTTTGAAATTTCCCACTTCATCAGGTGCTAACATATCCCATTAACATAGCCAATGTTACCAGGTTCCTGAAATTCACCTTCAACTTACTTCATGATTAATATGTTCTAATAATATATACACAATATATTGTAAATAAACTGTAAATATCCCGTGATATACCTTTAGGTAAAACACGGGTTGTTATTTGTAAATCAAAAAGAAAATATAAACAAGTTTAGATTTTTACATCTTTTTCTTTATTTACTTTTTTATTGATTTTTTTAGAAATTGTTAAAATTTTATTGAAGAATGGTGTGTGATGTGACAAATAAGTGATGTGTGGTTTACAAACCTGCGATTCTGCCGTTCTTCTGATAATCTTTAGATCATATTTGATCCCTCATTGAGTCTAATTTCCTCACATACTTGTTGATTATAGTCATTTATCCATTTATTAGCCTCAGATTAGGACATTTTTGTGACGTATGCTATATGTCGTCAATGTTCATCCACAAAACATTCAATATTTTCTTTATAACTGGTCATAATTTAATTTTTCTGATAGATTTCGTTGATGCAAATCAGATGGCTATTCACTCGCTTCTACATGACACCTTCACGCCAAGCTACACTGCGCGGAATGTGACATTAGAACACCATAAATACCCTAAATTGGTGGCCATCTTATGGTGACCTCGTGCGCATTAGGTCCGTTATCTTGATCACGTCTTGTACTTTCTTCCTTTTACTTTAAACAATGTACCAATCATTCCCATATATGTAATACATGTTCAGCTGTAGTATTTTGAATTATCTCACGAAAAGTGTTTAATGAGTACGAAAGATATTTAACGTCAAAATACACTAGAAGTACATGAGAATACTCTCAACTTGTAGACAAATTTCAATATTTACTTTATGATCTTGTCTTTCATTTTCATCACCTACCAATCCCTGCATGATAACATGATTTGTATGAGGACAGGCATACTGTTCCTAAAAGTGTTAGTATCGTTCCTTCTTGGCTGTATTTCTCACAGCTATATCGGACGCGGTGTGGAATTTTTTGACCGGCATGCGGTAAGTTGTGAGCTTCGTCCTCCTCCCCTACCACACTGGAAGGAAAGAAAAACCACAATTTCAGTCCACCACTGTCCTTCGTACAGAACCACTTCTTAAAATGATGGACGCAGTTAACGTTGGAGGCAAGAAACTCAATTCGATCACGACCTACAAGACTGGGAAAATTCCTTCTACTGTATGTTAAGACTGAACGAAGTTTTAGGGTGGTGAGCTGTAAAGAGATTAGCATGTTAGTCATAGGAGCAAGCTATATTTCACAATTTTCAACAATGTAGAAACTTCACCTTCGAGATTCACGTCAACTTAAATGATAGTAATTATAAATATAGTGATCTGCGTCTGATGATGAAGATGATGATGATAGTTTTTAAAGGACCTAATATCTAGGTCATTGGTCCGGTCTGAGTCTACCCTAAGGAAGTATTGCTACGTGTCAACCGACGGTACTGAGATTCAGATCCACTGCCTTATGTACCTTAAGCGAGATCACAGTGATTCGAATCGTCAATGATCGAGCAATTATCGAACATCAATGGGTTCCGTTATCATAAAACATATTTCTCAAATATTATGGACGCCAGTGGGTTATTCTCGTTTGTATTATTTGAACTCCTCGAAAGGGAAGTGCTTTACAAATTGGGTGCTGCATTAAGCGAGAGACTTGTACTAAGTTTACAATTCGAGTAGGCCTACTTCTAGTTGTTTCCACAACTTCAAGGATAAACGTTATATCAGGGCTGTGCACCCCCCCACACACACACACATCCCTTCTATTTAAAATTATTTTTTTTGGAAGGAAATTACATATTTAACTAGAGATCTGTGTGCCAACCAGACTTGCTTTACCTAGGTTTATCTAACTTTACTGGCTACAGATAAGAGTGTTAATGTTTTCCATATGTTTTGAATTCAAATTTAACAGCATAAGTACACAAATACTTTACGTACGTATATTTATAGCGTTATCCCCCTGGCCTAGTTAAGAACTTCCTATGTTATTAAGTCGATAAAAATTTGTATTGACATAAATATGTCTTAGGCCTGGGATTCATTCGAAAATTTGTGTAACGAATTAGTGTCATGCAACAACATGTGTAACGGAAGTGTAACCTAGCGACCATGCAGGCTGTAATGTATAGTATTGATGGATGGCCAGGATGCCTCCGTGGCTCAGACGGCAGAGCGCCAGCCTCTCACCGCTGGGCTCCGTGGTTCAAATCCTCGTCACTCCATATGAGATTTGTGCTGGACAAAGCGGAGGCAGGACAGGTTATCTCCGGGTACTCCGGTTTTCCATGCCATCAACCATTCCAGCAACGCACTCTAATATCATTTCATTTTATCTGTCAGTCATTAGTCATTGCCCCAGAGAAGTGCGACACGCTTCGGCATCTGACACAGTTCCTATCTTCGCCGTTAGGTGGGGCTTCATTCATTCCATTCTTAACCCGGTCGAATGACTGGAAACAGGATGTAGACTTTCATGGATGACCTGGCAATGTTACCTAGCAACCGTGCAGGCTACGTCTTACGGCTGGCGGTCATCCGAAATTAGTGATACGCGTTGTTGCCTAGCAACCGTTGATGGATGACCGTGACCTAGATACATGTAAGACATGCGGTCTGTAGGATCATTTGATTTTCCCATAGGGAAATTTGACACAACTTTATTTCTTCCAATGCTACCCACAAACGGTTATATGAAGTCGATATAGGGGATAGAAATTGGCCAGTTGTTAAGCCGTATGACTTTATCTCTATAATTATAAAAGGAAGTGTTTGTCTGTCTGTCTGTCTGTGCGCGATACCCAGCAAAATCTACAGCACGTAGAGATCTGAGATTTTGAAGATAGGTAGATGGAAAGGGGTCCAAATGCACCTCGAAGCCGAAATTTTCATTTTCGCTTTCGTTGGTGAGTTATGAACGAAAAACCATCGGAAAACATGCATTGGGATATGACAATCCATCGTGCTGTCACCAAGATTAAATGCATAGAGTCGCTGTCGCTAGGCAACGTACATAAGATAGGTAGAGAACACAATATTCAAGGAGCCATTTTACGTCCAGGACGTAGGAAGCTGTTTTTGGTCTTATATGGTGTGAGGGCATATGTCGGTGTTGATGATGATTCGTCCGTCGGATCGGGATGTTAAGTCTTGAGCTATTCGAGAGGAGTGCCATATGTGCCGGCGCCGGGTTTCATCCTCTTCATTCTTGCTATCATATACCATGTCATTCATTTCTTTCAACAAGCAACTTTTACAAGAATTACCCGATGTTCTACACAGTTACAAGTCTATCGACTACACGGCAGAGCTTCGAAAGACTTGGAGTCACCTGGAGTACCCTCGAACATCTTAGAGCGGACGATTGTGGCACCAATTGTCCTTCTTAAGAATAAGAATCCTGCCCTCTGCAATGAACACGACTCTGAAACTGATGACTAATATTATAGAAGCCATTCTCATGATTGGGCATGCCGCGAGCGAATTAATATTCATACCTCGGATTCGAATAATTTCCTCGGATATACAGTTTAAGTTTAGATCTGTGCAGTGTTCAAAATAAATTTTCTCTATGTAATAATAAAGCAAGCATAATCTTCTTCTTCTTACTATATCTAAAAATGGATGTATGCATGTATGTGTGTGTGTAAATGACACACCTCCTCCTAAACCACTGGAGCAATTTCATCCAAACTTGGTACACTTATGACTTACTATCTGGAGACGAGCACTGTGGGGGTAAGCCATCCGTAGCTGCCTTAGGGGTGGGGGGTCAGGGGGGGCAAGGTATAAAAATAATCGAAAAAAGTGCCGAATCCACAGTTTTCGGGCTCGCTGAGATGATCAGTGACACTCCCCATTTTTCTAATGCCAAAGTTCAGCTCCCTTTTGCATGGGGTGGGGGGGCGAGGAGGGAATGATATATAAAATTAAACGAAAATAATGTCGAATACATAGTTTTCGGGGGTCGCCGAAGTGAATTGTATACTCTGGATTTTTAGTATCAGGAGACAAACAACGTGGGGGTAAGAAAGCCCAGGAACCCTTAAGGGGGGCGGAGGGGTTCAGATAAACAAATTAACGAAAATACTGTCGAATCCATACTTTTTGGGGTCGCTGAGATGAATAGTGACACTCCGGATTTTTTTAAAGTTCAAGTTCAGCCCCCTTTGGGGTGGGGGCGAGGGGGAGTGATATATATAAAATTAAACGAAAATAGTGTCGAATACATAGTTTTCGGGGTCGCCGAGGTGAATTGTACACTCCGGATTTTTTTGTATCAGGAGACAAACCACGTGCGGGTAAGACAGCCCAGGATTCCTTAGGGGCAGGGGGGGCGAGGGGGCTGAGATATAAAAATGATCAAAAATAGTGTCGAATCCATACTTTTCGGGGTCGCTGAGATGATCAGTGACACTCCGGAATTTTTTAAAGTCCAAGTTCAGCACCCTTCGTGGCGGGGGGCGATGGGAGTGTGATATATAGAAATAATGATATATAGAAATAATATTGTCGAATACATAGTCACTGAGGTGAATAGTGACACTCCGAATTTTTAGTATCAGGAGACAAACCACATGGGGGTAAAACACCCCAGGAACCCTTAGGGGCGGGGAGGGGGGCAAGGGGACTGAGATATACAAATCATCGAAAGTAGTGTCGAATCCCTACTTTTCGGGGTCGCTGAGAGGAATAGTAACATTCCGATTTTATAAAACTCAAAGTTTAGCCCCCTTTAGGGTGGGGGAAGTGGGAGTGAGATAAAATAGGAATCGAATATACTGCCGAATCCATAGTTTTCCGGGTCGCTGAGATGAATAGTAACATTCCGGATGTTTAAAGTCTAACTTCAGCCCCCTTTGGCATAGGGGGTGAGAAAGGGTGAAAAAATAAATTGTCAGAAATGACCGAGATAATGGACGTATGTATGTTCCAGTATGACTTTCAAGTATGACTTACTACCTGGAAAACGTACTGTGGGAGTAAGACGCCCCTAGAACCACTAGGGAAGTGCGTAAAATATTATCCACACTAATAAATGGGAGTCTGTTTGGCGCGATCTATATATACCGTACTATATATATGCAAATTAAGACATAAAAATTAAAACAGACGTAAATTAGTGAGACCATTCTAGGTATCATAGAAATTTAAAACTTGGTACCAGACAACCTGATCACTTCAGGATCCCTAGAAAAATCTCAAATTCTCATAATTCTCTGAGGGGTACATGCTGGGAGTTTCAAACCTGCATAAGAACACAGTCGGTGATATTTATCCAGAACCTACAGGTTTCATGGGCTTAAAAATTTCCTTAAAGTCCTGATTTTTAACCGACTCCCCCATATCATGTTCGCAGCACAACCTCCCAGACAAGTTAGAAAATTGAAATTTTGCAAAATTATAGCTTTTAGCATGTAACCGACGGCAAATTTACGAGATGTTTAAAAATTTTATTTTTTACCCCCGAAAAATATCGAAATATGGAGGCAATTTTAATGACGGTGCAGTCCTTCCTTTCGATGTATTTCATGACGAAACGGTAAGTCGTATCACAAATCGGATGGCACAATCTCCGTTCAATCTGGAGTGATCTACAACTTCGGTCCTATGACCTTTTGTCGTATCTCTATCCCTTATACATTAAATTTTTCTCTATTTCTGGATTTACCTAAATTTTGCACTTTGTACACGTACAATTGATGGTTTGATTCACTTATAGGAAAGATGAGATCATCAAATTCTACACGAATATTGGCCCTCCCAGTAGCCATATGTGAGCCAAATTCTATCTTTGAAGCTGTCCCATAAGTATCTGAAAAGTAATGCACTGTGTGAAAATCTTACACAAATTTCACCCTATTCAACGTTTCTAAAACATAATGAATTGTGGTAGACAAGTGCACCTGTCGTTAACATCACAACTCCACAACTCGCACTTTACATTGGAAACATCGTCTGCGGACCTCCCTATGCTTTTTCTCGGATAACGCCAATTTACATGCAATTTAAAATTTATTATTAACTTCATGTACAGTAATTTACTTCGATATCCGTATACAATCTGGAATACCGTAGCGAAGCACGGGTACAATTGCTAGTAATGATAATATGCATGCTGGTCCTATAGAAATCCTAGGCTTAATCGCTTGATTTCGTACTAGGCACTTTCTAGTTGAGAGGCAAGAGGCCACTGGACTAGCGCACTCTCTAGCACATTATTATTTTTATTAGAACACCGGAAACTAGCATTACTCGTATTAGAAAAATAATAGAAAGTATTTTGGAATAGCGATACCAGGATTAAATGGATCACAGAAATTAAAAATGATGTTAATGAACTAAAATAAACGCTGAATGATCTCAAGAACAAAATGGACATATTTAGATTCTCAACGACTCATATTTGAGACTGCACACTAAAATTAATAAAAGAACAAAAGGTAGAATGTTCTCAATTGAAGAAAGGATGTCGGTATCTGATACAAGAAATATTTGAAGCATAGAAAAACTAAATTTTCTTTGTATAATTGACTGGAGTGGTTATATGTTAGCCATCAAATGTAAAATAAAATAAATTATTATTATTATTATTATTATTATTATTATTATTATTATTATTATTATTATTACGTATTAATATGTAGAGAAATTCTTTCACCGTTTATTGTAATTGAAGAAGTAATTGTGCGCCATAAATAAATAAATAAATAAATAAATAAATAAATAAATAAATAAATAAACCTTACACCATTCACGATTTCTTACTAAAGTGATATATAATTAAGAATAAAATTTCGGAAGTATGGAAAAATAAATTATGTGCTGAACACCTCAGCATACTGAAAGTGCGGCCACCATGTCCTCAACAATACAGAACGAATATTGTAACAATACAGGACGAAGATTGTAAGATATGTTCTGTGATCGCACGCCACCAAATATAGCCGTCCATTGAAGACGATTACGAAGTTCACTGCAGGCGGGCCGTAATGGAACTGTGTGTTCATGACACAGTGCAATAATGACCATGGAGACACTACACTATATGTGACTGCATATTTCGGAGCGAGGCATTGTGCGGTACAGATAACATCCATTATTTCTAACAGTTTCGTGTGGCGCAGGAAAAGAGATAGCATGACACTCGATCTTCTCACCGCAGTGTTACACGTCACAGAGGTTAACCACACGGCATACAGAACTAAAATGCCAGTTCAAGTTTACGTCTAGAATTGACAGAGGTCAGTGAGGTAAGTTACAGGTGAGACGATGGTGTTCTCAAGACATAAGCAGTAAGCACGTATAGCGCTATTTCAGTGAGGTCCGTACCGAAGGATCAGCATCCAGAGTTCTAATTGGATAAGGGATAACCATCACTCTCAAATACATGCTACAAGAGATATAACATTTATAATAATAATAATAATAATAATAATAATAATAATAATAATAATAATAATAATAATAATAATAATAATATATGTATGTTTAGTCCTCAGCCCGAAGGCTGATTGGATCCTCAACAGCTCTGCCATCAGCTGTCATAGATGGCCTAGACATCACTGAAGAGGCGTACTAGGGAAATGAGAGGTGAGGTAGTTTCCCGTTGCTTTCCTCACCGAGTTAGAAGTTGCTATTACATATCAGTCGGCCAAGCCCACTGAAATGCATGAGCAACCGACCCTATGAGCAATATTTTCACACCATTCATAGCAGGGATTGGCTGCATAAAGAATGGTATTACTAGCATCGCTCATACCTCAGTCACTTTCATTTTGTCAAAGCCAAGGATAAGACAGAGACAGATCAATGAAAGTAACAAAATTGCTCTAGCCCAGACCAGAAGACATAGTGCACTGCAAACACTAGGTCCCGCCAGCAGAGGCACATAATAATAATAATAATAATAATAATAATAATAATAATAATAATAATAATAATAATAATAATAATAATAAATATATATATTATATTATTATTATATTATTACTATTATTATTAAACCGGGCGGGAAAAATAAAATTGGACCAAAAAATATTTAAAATAGGACTGATGCGGGGTTGACCTTTGTTAACGAACATCACAGAATATGCTGGAAATGACCTCATCCGAAGAACTGAAAAACTTAGGATCTGGAAGGATCCAGAAGTCCTAACTCCACTACACACAGAAACCACCTGCAGAATTCAACACGCGGAGGCTCGTCAGGACGCTTTAATATATGCACAACAGTACATTTTTGAGTTTTCAGATGCAGATACTTTTTGATAATGTCTCGATACGACGATTTCTTCATTCCTACTTGCACAGGTTTCAAAGGTTGCCAATACGAATCTTGAAGATGGCGTTGAGATTTCTTCGGACTTCGTTCCAGGCTTTCCTTCACTCGAGCAATGCTTTCTTGCGTTCGAACTCTTCTTTGCATAGTTACGGTTTGTATTCTCTAGAGAACCCGTTTCACGCCATTTTGCCACTAAGTTTTGCATTGCAGACTTTGCTGGAGGTTTTACCAAAACACTTCCAGTATTAAAATCTTGCGCAAACAGTTGCACAGAGATTTTCCGTGAATCGTGCTTCGCATAACACTCGACAATGAACATGCGCCGTTTTATCGTGAGCACCATTTTGTGTTGCATTTAACTGGTCATTAAACACGTCTGCTCCTCTCATTCACTCACATGTACTGTATTACTCGCGCAACTTTTAGTGATATTTGGTGTTATGGGGGTGAGGAGTAAGGAGGAAGCTTTCCCGGTTCCGGTAATAATTTCCAACTGAATGGAGATGAATCTGAATTGAGTCGATTATTATTATTATTTCGTATGGCAAAACAAGGATACATTATAAGTAGGTATAACCTTAAATTACCCTACACGTGTCTCCTGGGTGGTGCTAAATAAGCAACGAAATTGGCTGCTGGACTTTAAGCTCTGCTTAACGGATATCCCAGAAAATAGAGGATACATTTAGCTTCGACTATAATGACGGAAATTGAATCGATAATATGATCGATCGATTCGAATTTTCTAAAACTGTATTATATTAAACCAACAACTGTGTCACACACACATATAATATTATATAACATTTCTCGATGCGAATCGTGCTCCTGTAAGGAATTCTATAGTTTGGCTTTGCTGTGTAAACAACAAGAGTACTAGTACGTATAGTGTACGTCAGATATCTTACAGCGATTCATAGTTTGTGTTTCAAAGGTTGCCAATACGAATATCGAAGATAACCAAGGTCTACTGATTCAACACTTGGTAGCTCATGCATCACTAAAGGTTGCGCGAGTAATACTCGGGACAAAGTTTGCGGGAAATGCGCACGCACAGAAAGGAACCGTTCGGTGCATAGACATCACTGTTTCCAGCATTTTATGCGATGGGTAGTTCTCCTTTTCATTGAAATGTCGTATGGCTTTTAGTGCCAGGAAATCCTTTGCTAGGGGGCTTTACGTCGCACCGACACAGATAGGTTTTATGGCGACGATGGGATAGGAAATGCCTAGGAGTTGGAAGGAAGCGGCCGTGGCCTTAATTAAGGTACAGCCCCAGCATTTGCCTGGTGTGAAAATGGGAAACCACGGAAAACCATTTTCAGGGCTGCCGATAGTGGGATTCGAACCTACTATCTCCCGGATGCAAGCTCACAGCCGCGCGCCTCTACGCGCACGGCCAACTCACCCGGTGCCAGGAAATCCCACCAGGACGGGTTCGGCTCGCCAGGTTCAGGTCTTTCTATTTGACTCCCATAGGAGACCTGCGCGCCGTGATGAGAATTAAATGAGGATGAAGACAACACATACACCCAGCCCCCGTGTCACTGGAATTAACCAATTAAGGAAGTTTCTGGAAGTTTTGTCCGCCTGTCTGTCTTTCGGTTTGGACTGAACACACACACACACACACACACACACACACACACACACACAAAAGGTAATCCACTTCTCATTAAACTTACCAGCATTAAAGCAGATACATACAGAATTCCCCTGAACTTAGGTTTAATTCATTCTATCATGTAGTAGCAACTGAAAAATAACGTTTTGAACCTCAAGTTTACCAAGGGAGATGCGAACAAGGAGTTACCGACTTCCCTCCCGTGTCGCCAATACCACCCCCAGGTTGACTAGATTTCTTGATAATACAGTAATAGCGTTTGAGTTCGGAACTTCCTTGTTTTCTACTTGCTACATGGTATCACTACCACTAAACATTTTTGAGTCCTCGGTGTTGGTCGAGTACCACTAGGAGGCTTCAGTAGTAGAGTTCCTTCCGGGTCGTGATGTTATAAGCCACATTCCGGCGACTTTTTAACGGTTAATGGTATCTGTACACATCTACCCTATTCTTTTTGGAAATATTCAAATTTTAGCAACAACGAAATCAATATTTTAATTTTACTAAAATTGTATTGAACGTATTTTGATGCAGTTTACAGTGTTCATCAGTTCCATGAAAAGCCAGAAATTTAATTTTCACGCATGCGGGACCGCAGGGCAAAGCTTAGTCATTTTGTTAGGTACAGTAAAACCTCAATGACGATTGATGATTATTGCTCTTCAAAAGGACCTATAATCTAGATTAGGTCTACTGGTCCAAATCTGTCCGAAAAACCACTCCTCGTAAGAGACAACACCTCGTAGTGATTTTTTAAGAATCGACTTTTAACTCCATAAAAACAATGTACCGGGCGAGTTGGCCGTGCGGTTAGGGGCGCGCAGCTGTGAGCTTGCATCCGGGAGATACCGGGTTCGAGGCCCACTGTCAGCAGCCCTGAAAATGGTTTTCCGTGTTTTCACGTTTTCACACCTGGCAAAACCTGGGAGTGTACCTTAATTAAGGCCACGGCCGCTTCCTTCCCACTCCTATGCCTTTCCTATCCCATCGTCACCGTAAGACCTATCTGTGCCGGTGTGACCTTAAGCAAATTGTAACCGAGCGAGTTGGCCGTGCGGTAGGGGCGCGCAGCTGTGAGCACGCATCCGGGAGATAGTGGGTTCGAACCCTACTGTCGGCGGCCCTGAAGATGGTTTTCCGTAGTTTCCCATTTTCACACTAGGCAAATGCTGGGGCTGTACCTTAATTAAGGCCACGGCCGCTTACTTCCCATCCCTAGGCCTTTCTGTCCCATCGTCGCCATAAAACCTGTCTTTGTCGGTGCGACGTAAAACAAATCGCCAAAAAAAAAAAAAAAGCCAATTGTAAATATTGATGATGATGATGATGATGATGCTTGGAGTTTAAAGGGGCCTAACATCGAGGTCATCGCCCCCCCAAGTTGTAAATATTAATAAAATCAATGTATAGTTCACTCATTTTTTAAGGACCACTCATCTCCTCGAACACCGACCACCCTTGAACTACCGTTCTATTGCTTTCTACTCCTTTTATAATTGAATTAAAATTAATATATACAGTCTTCATTGACTCTCAAACTAAATCTGACTATGTTGTTAACGTTTCATATTGTACGTACACTCCATTAATTCTGTACGAGTGAGGGAATTCTGAGGAGAGATAAGGCAGCAGGCAGCAAGTCTAATAAACGAAGAAGGAGTGACGGTGTGGCGTGACAGACCCTGACCTTAACTAGGTACCCAGCCTTAAAAAAGATTTTAACATTTTCTAGCGGAGAGTGAAGTTAACAAACATGTCCAGTAAGATAAGAAGTGTATTATCGTTAGACGAAAGGGCGAAAGTCATTCGCGAGCGTGAATGCGGACTACCGGAATGAAAATTAGAGGAAAATTTTAAATACAGCAAAACTAAGATTAATTTGATTTTAAAATCGGAAGGCAGTATTTTAAGTGATTGAATCATTTAATGAATAAGAAACGACAGGAAAATTATGATGTTAACATTTTTTTGGTAAAATGGTTTAGAAGCGCTAGGTTAGATAAAATTAAAGTGTGCCTCTAACAAAAGAAAAGGCTTTAAAATCACTAAAGAAATCGGGATTTTAGATTTCACTGCTAGTAACGGTTGGCTCAGAACATTCAGTGTACGCAACAATACTATTTTCAGTCAAGCAGTGGTATGGCAGGCGATGTAAATGGTACAATTTGTAAAAATTGGAAAGAACGCCTCCCCTCGGCTAGTGAAGGATACGACATTTGCAATATGGATGATGGAAACTATATTTCTAATTTTATGAAGCGGAAGAATTGATTGCATATTTAGGTTACATATAGTTATGTTCAATACATCACTCCAGGCATTTTATATTTCAATTAAATACAATAGTACTGTCTAATATGGGTACATCAGTGTAAAGTCTCAACGACTACCCTTTTGTTGGAACCTTCAGTGGTCTTTTAACGCAGAAAAAAGTAAATGTCATCAGACTTTAGCACTCGGTTTTTGATATGCTATACAATTCCTCAATACAGGAAGAAATGATAACATAAAATGCAGAATAGGACTAGCAAGGAACATCTTTATTATTCGAACGCATATAGGAATTAGTAAGATGATTCTGAAGATTTCCCTCTGGAGTGTGACATAGTATGGAAGTGAAACATGGACGATAACTAGCCCAGAAAAGAAAGAGAATCGAGGCTTTCGAAATGTGTGATGTTACAGAAGAATGCTGAAGGTGAGATGGGTAGATCGAATCATGAATAAAGAGATAATGAATCGAATTGGTGAGAGGATATCGATTTGGCTAAATTTGACTAGAAGAAGAAATGTAATGATAAGACACATTTAAGACACCGAGGACTCGTTCAGTAGGTTTGTGGAGGAAGTGTAGGCTGTAAGAACGATAGCGGTAAACCAAGGTATGAATATGACAAGCAGATTATTGCAGATGTAGCGGTTACATACAAATGAAAAGGTTAGCAGTGGATAGGGTGGTATGAAGAGCTGTGTCAAACCAGTCTATGGACTGATGACTCAAACAACAACAACATACAATTCCTAGTCATTCCATGAAATACTGATCTTCAAACGTAATATTAGGATTTACCTCAATAGTATTTCAGAAATAATATTAAGGTACCTGCAAAACTCAACGATTAATCTCATATTTCTACAGACACTAATTTTAACAACGTTAAATGATCAATAAAACCTACATCGAACTTAAGTCAGACAATGCACGAAGGCTTTTAGTATGACTTTTGAAAAGTTTGTTACTTTCATTGATCTATCCCAGGGTCACCTTTAGCTGATACAATATGAAGGTAGAATAGATAGGCGTGATACCAATATTCCTAGTACAGTCAGGCACTCTGACGAATAGTATGAAGGTGACCAAGGGAGAAAATCCTACATAACGTTATGTACGGGACAGCCAATTTTATGCTCATACGCCATGCCAACTTTACCGAGAAGATCATACAAATTTATGGTAAAATGTCTCTTTTTTTCGTTTTACTATTGGTTTATCGTCGCACTAACACAGTGCAGGTTTCGGGCTTTGCAACGATGGGTAAGGGCAAGGATTTGGTAGGAACCGGCCTTGGCCTCAATTAAAAAAACAACCCTAGCATTTTCCTGTGAAGCGCCGGAAAACCATCTTCAGCGCTGCCGACGGTGGAATTAAAGCCCGAATGCAAGCTTAAAGCTACATGACACTAACCGTATGGCCAACTCGCTCAGTTATAATACGTCTACTATCTAAGAAAACTAGTTAGAATTTTTACGAAAAAATTGCTTAAGAGACGAAGTGAGAGGTTTTTATAAATGATTATTGTATTTTATTTATATATTCACTTATTTTAAATATTATATAATTGGAAGTCGCCAAGTGATAATTACATTCGTTTAAGGCACGAGAATTAATATTTTTTAATGTCACAATTAACGCTCAAATGTGAGGCATGTATTTTATTAATGTGGGACCTAAAACAAATATTATTATTGTTATTAGTTAGAAAAAATGCCATTTCTATTGGTGATAGAATGACTCAGATCTGTTTAGTCATTCCCGAAATTAGCCTCAAATTTTATCTCCTTCTATAGTATTGGTATGGGTAAGTCATCTGCTGGAGTGAAAGTGCGTTAAAACATAACATTTGATTCATGCTGAATTCAAACCAAATCAATTTATTTCACATATACCGACGATATTTCAACGAGATTACATATATATAAATGAAGATAAATGCAAAAAGAGAAATGTTTGCCAAGTTCATACTTATTATAAGTAGGGTTGTGGAGCTTATACAACTAGATGGTTGATTCATACTGAATGCACGAGGATATATAGTATAACATACACTTCTACAGACCTGTAAATCTCCATCGAACATGTTCAGGCACCTGGTTCACGTACAGTCCTACTAGTAGAGAGCAGGTGCGGTTCTCGTTTAGAACGGCCTCTCAGAATAGCAATCGAGTCTATTCCTCGGTGACTAATAGTGAGTTTAGTTTCAATGGAAATTGTGGCCATACAGGTTACAGAAATGTGTGCCCTGTGTCCAATAAATGATACAACTAGAATCTGATGCTGGAACTGTTCAGGCCATTTAGACGCGTGTTACAGTTCGGTCCAACTCTACTTCTTTGTGCGCCATGGGTTGAATTTTCTGACAAGCCTTCATGCTTTGTAGCATACAATCAAAACAATTCTCATGCCCAGTATCACACTCAGTTATTGCTTCATTCAGTTTCAGAGAGGACGACACACCCAACATTTTGTGGTGTACATGTAGCCATAAAAAGTAATGAACACACATATTGAATACATAATAAAAAGTGTCCCACACCGCATACATTTGTGTGCATTTGACAATGCAAAGTTCATAAATATTGCACTCTCATATGACCCGATGCTACAACTATGCTAGTTATAATTCAATACCTGTCCATGATACACCAAACTATCAATACCAGAGCAAAAGAGAATTTTTTTTTTTTTTGCAAGTTGCTTTACGTCGCATCGACACAGACAGGTCTCCTGGCGACGATGGGGCAGGAAAGGGCTAGGAGTGGGAAGGAAGTGTCGTGGCCTTATTTAAGGCACAACCCCAGCATTTTCCTGGTGTGAAAATGGAAATCCACAGAAAACCATCTTCAGGGCTGCCGACGACAGTGGGGGACCAACCCACTATCTTCGGAATACTGGATACTGGCCGCACTTAAGCGACTGCAGCTATCGAACTTGGTAGAGAATAATGTAAAGTATGAACGCTCGATCTAAGTGAAATGAAGTTATGGCTCATTAAATACAACACCATAGGAAGACACTAGCCCACCGAGCAAGTCAGCCACGTGATTGGGGGCGCGTAGCTGTGCATTTGCATTCGGGAAATGGTGGATTCAAATCCCACCGTCTGAAGCCCTGAAGTTAGTTTTTCGTGGTTTCCTATTTTCACACCAGGCAAACATTGGAGTTGTACCTTAATTAAGACCATGGCTGTTACCTTCGTAATCCTAGCCCTTTCTAATCCTCCCGTCGCGGAAAACTTTCGATGTGTTAATGCGACGTTAAACCGCTAGAAAAACATAAACAAAAAAACAAAACTAAAGGTGAGCTGATTTATTCAAGGAACTAAGGGAATCTGTTTCAGTACATGTCATCAGCGGTCAGTTCAGTCATATGTAAAATTATAGTTACTGTTTAAGTTGGTTACATGTAATTTTACTATCACAAGTCATTAAGCTCACAATATATCTTTAGCTTACTAGAATTTGATTCTAGAATATGGAAGAAAATCACAAAAATAATCAATTCCCGAAATTTAATTTAATGTTAGATTGATGGTTATAACTTTATACATGATCTGCCATGTTATGGCCCATACGTGGTGAAGAATGATGTCGTCAGCTTTCCATTGTTGGATGCTCTTGTGAATGGTCGGCTGTTGAGAGTACTCTTGCATTATCATAGTGATAAAGTAGTTAAAACCTATTGAAATTGTTTAAATATGTGTGTGCGTGTGTGTGTGTGTGTGTGTGTGTGTGTGTGTGTGTGTGTGTGTGTGATCCATTTAGAGCTGTTTGTATATTGGTGTATAGTGCTTGTTGGTAGAAAGTAGGAGTAGTGATATTTTTTTAAATTTTATAGCAAGTAGTTCAGTTGGTGTTCAGTAGATTTACGTTTTCTAGGTTAAGTAGGCTAGCTAGGTGTACTTTGTTTCAAATTTAGGTTCAGTAATATTATATATTAATATAAGAAAGTTATAATGAAGTAAATTAAAAATAAATTAAATTATAAAATTGTTGAGTGTATTGTAGTATACCATATTATTAGAAACTACCGTGCTTATGCTATTGTAAAATATTATTGTAGTATAGTAGAAGTATCTGTAGAGACTTATTATTATTATTATTATTATTATTATTATTATTATTATTATTATTATTATATCTAATATATTAGTTTCAATAATATTAATTCATTTTTTAAACATTATTTGAAAATATCTATAGGTCCGACTCGTTGGCTGAATGGTCAGCGTACTGGCCTTCGGTTCAGGGGGTCCCGGGTTCGATTCCCGGCCGGGTCGGGGATTTTAATCGCTTCTGATTAATTCTTCTGGATCGGGGACTGGGTATATATGTCCGTCCCAACACACTCCTCATCATATTCAGACAACATACTACACTACCAACCACCACAGAAACACGCAATAGTGCTTACATCCCTCCATAGAGGGTTAGCGTCAGGAAGGGCATCCGGCGGTAAAACAGGGCCAAATCCACATGTGCGACGCAGTTCGCACCCGCGATCCCACTGGTGTGGGAAAAAAGCGGCAGGAAAAGAAGATTTGTTAATATCTATAGATTCGTTAGTAAGGTACTTACAAAGACGGATTATCATAAGGCGTTTAACTTCCGCAGCTTTTTCGGTATTTCGTATAGATATCCGCTCAAACCATCACGAAGGGTATAATTTATCCAAATAAATAACACGATACGCCTGTAAACTTCGGTTTAAAAAGTAGTTAAAGAGAACACACGGTATCTCACTGGGTAATTAGTCAATAGTCCTTGCATTGTTGACGATTGTTTGCTGCAAGAGAATAGTGTTGTTGAGTAATCAAAGACATGAATCGGCCGATTACTGTGTTCCGATAATTTGTAGACTTTGCAACTTCGTTTATTCACTGAGTAAAAATTAATAATCAAATTCATATATCCAAATAATACTTCGTATTTCTGTTCAAGTCTCAGGCGTAGTTTTGACAGAGATTGTTGTAGACAACCACTTATTTTTCAGCCTTTAAAGACACCTTTATTCTCCGCCCCGCGTAGTAGGGAAAACAATGGTAATCCACCAGCGGTAAAATTCATATAACCACATTTCAGTCCAGAATTGTGGTGTAAATACGGTATATTTACATAGTATCCTGCCTGCTATACTCGTGTGTGTATCTTTCATGTGTATCTGTGAGAGCATAGTACAATAAAATATTACTAATAATAATCTGTCTACGCCTTTAGATTTGTTGGCCGAACTTGGGAGGCTCGAACCTGGTTCAGTCCAGTGGTATTTGAATGTGCTCAGATACGTCAGTCCCCTGTCGGTAGATTTACTGGCACGTAAAAGAACACCTGCGGGACAAAATTCCGCCACCTCGGCGTCTCCGGAAACCGTAAAAGTAGTTACTGTGGCGTAAACCCAATAACATTATTATTATTATTATTATTATTTGCTTTGTTGCAATTATTATTACGCTGTTGGTGTTCAGTTAGTGGGTGACAAAATTTGCTAGCATAGTCAAGTAGAGTTTTTGTCCCACTTCTTTCTTGGCTGAATGGTCAGCGTTGAAACCTTCGGTTCAGAGGAGCCCGGGATCGATTCCCGGCCAGGTCTGGGATTTTAATCGCTTCTGATTCAATCGTCGGTCTCGGGGACTGGGTGTTTGTGTTTGTCCCAACATTCTCATCTCCATATTCAGATAACACACCACACTACCAACCACCACAGAAACACGCAATAGTGATTACATCCCTCCATACAGGATTGGCGTCAGGAAAGGCATCCGGTCATAAAACAGGTCTAAATGCACATGTGCATCACAGTTCGCACCCGTGATCCAACTGGTGTGGGAAAGAACTGTAGAAAAGGAATAAAAGAAGCCAAGTAGATAATTAAACAGTATAAATGCACCATCACTGCCCAGCCTAGCCAAGATCAGATATGCTTAATACGGTATGAGCCACGCTAGAGTTCAGTTTTAATCAGTTATCCTTCAATGAGCTAAGAAATATTGGAAGTAGATGTTCGAACATGAATTGGACAACGAAAGTTTCGTCGTTGTTTAGCTAAAGTGCATTGCAGTCTCGTTAATAACGAACAGTTCATGTGCTAATCAACAGCAATTGTCAGGACTGTTAACTTGTGACCAAGCAGCCATTCATGTTCCAGCAGGTCGCGCGATTGCTCGGCTTGCGATGTAAAGTAAGGCTGATTGTGATTAATGATCAATTCTCTGTTTACATGGAGTTAAATAGCGTTATATTTTCCTGCTGATTTACTCGCCACCGCTGTCGATTAAACAATCACCATGGACGTAAGTATAATTACTCTCATGAATATTATTGACCGTACATCTCATGGAATTACTCACTAAGGGTTAAATTCATCCATTTATGCATCGTTTACTCCATTGCTATTTCACACTGCAAATTGTGAACTTTGCGGAAATCGTCTCATAATATGTTGTTATTTCGTACAGTACGTTTACGTTCCTCAAAATATTGTTGAGAGTGGAACATTACAGTAGTGTAGTTACTCACTCATCTTCTATTAACATAAATCATACCATTAGAAACATCTTTCAGTGCATTGTAAAATAGTTACTTATATACTGTACTTACTAGATTTGCTACACTGCACCATGTGGGCGAGTGAATACATCTATTGACTGATAGAACTCCGATAATTAGAGTATAATAGCGAAGGCATCATAATTGGAATATCAAAATTGTTAAGCAGGCGGGCTATAAGGCACCGTTTCACAAGGTCTACAACTCGTTATCTAAGTTCGTACGATTATTATCACAGAGTGAGTCGGATGTAGGGTTCGCGTCACGTAGCTGCGAAATAGTGGTTTCGAACCACACTATCGACAGTCCTGAAGATCGTTCTCCGAGTTTTGCCATTTTCACACCATAAGTAAGGCCTCGGTCACTTCCTTTCGAGTCCTAGCCAATTCGTATTCCATCGTCGTCATAAGACCTGTGAGAATTGGTAATCTACGGCACGAAAACACTAATAGGAAAACAATATTATTATTATTATTATTATTATTATTATTATTATTATTATTATTATTATTATTATTATTATTATTATTATTATTCGTGGCCAAGTACAATGTATTGGAGAGGACACTGTGTGTGGATTTACTAAGCGCGATAGATGCAGTCGCTTAAGTGCGGCCAGTATTCAATATTCGGCAGATAGTGGGTTCCAACCCCACTGTCGGCAGCCCTGAAGAAGTCTTTCCGTAGTTTCCCATTTTCACACCAGTAAAATGCTGGGGATGTACCTTAATTAAGGCCACGGACGCTTCCTTCCCAATCCTGGCCTTTTCCTATCCCATCGTTCCCATAAGACCGTCAAGCACCTTGTAAAAAAAATATGTGGATTTGGTAAAGTTTTACGGTCGGATGCCATTCTTGCTGCCAACCTAATGTGGGGGGACGTATAAACTACTGAGTGCTTCTGTGGTGTATTTTACTTAGATGAGGAGATGTGTATTTAGACGAACACAAAAATCTGACTCCTAGTGAGGGGAATTAAAGGAGTCAAAAACCTTCATACCGCCTGGGAATCGAACTCAGGGTCCTATGAACCAATGGTCACTCCTCTGACCATTTAGCTACGGTGCCAGACTTTACACTGCAATAGGGGGTCCTAAAATTAGCGTCAGTTCTCGTGTCGTATCGGAGAGATACATAAATTCAATCCATCTACACAACCCCTGTATAATTTGTGCAAGGTGGATGTTGTTGGGTAGTTATGTTTTTAACTTTAGCTTATTATCACTTGTAATGTTAAGCTAGTAGTGAGCTCAACCTAATAGTATTGTAAGCCGTAGTGTTAAGCCCTGAAAATATTAAAGTTGTGTGTGAATTTGTATATGATGATGTTGCATTTAGAATGTTAAACTAATTATACTTTTGTAATATTTTTTATCCATGGAATTGCTTGTTGTACTGTTGTTATTGTTGGGTAATTATGTTTTAACTGTATTATTACTCTACTGTACGTGACCATTGCCACTGGGATATTTCCCAATTGCGATGTATTTGTTAATAATAACAATAACAATAACAATAATAATAATAATAATAATAATAATAATAATAATAATAATAATAATAATAATACACTTCAAATACACTTTAAAGTATATTTACACTGGCATATTTGAAACAATTAAACTAATTATCTGATAGTTCTTTCCGTAGGATCTTGATATCGTAATGTTACTGATTAGTGAAACAATTCACTGAACACAACACAGCTTTACAAATCTTCACCTTCATTTTCAATTTCAAATGTTCTTGAGCTGCAAGCACTAGCACAAACAATAATGAGATAATTCACAACAAATCAAACGCATTTTAGAGGTAAACATGAATAATTTCAAATTTACTCGCGTCGTATCTGTGAGATAAAACAGGTAGCAGCTCTTGACATTTGTTTTGTATGAGGGTTACAAAACTATTGGATGTCACCACTTCCGAGACAGGAAGCTAGGAGGGGAGATGGGCTTCTACCCTCAAGCAAGTTCAAGTTACAGCAATCACCACCGTGTATCTCTCACATAACACGCGACTAATGCAGTGTTATCGCCACTACTACTCATAAAAATGCAACTAGTTACAACACGTGAAGCTACGATCATACTACACTTACTACTTGCTTTTTATAATATTATACGTGTCTCTTATGTTTTTATAGAGTTTTCTTCAAGCATGTAATAACTTTTATACCGATAGCATTCTGTAATCCATCACAGCTCTGACAGGCATCTGGTGTTTGGGAAATATGGCAGTAGTTAAATGTGGTATTAAATATCTATAAAATTAATAATCATATTCGACTTTGAGAGACAGCTACTTCTCTGAATTGCAGTTTTTCAGTTTCATATCCGTGCAGTTGCAGATCATAATGTTCTGAAAATAATATTTTTCTTTTTCGATTCTCTTCTCTGCTGCCATGAGACATTTTTCTCGGAAACTGTCTAATTTATCTATGGAATCCTGTATTCTACACGGTAGGCTACTGATTTCCACGCCTTGCTCTTGGATATTTTCATTTATAATTAGAGTGACTAAATGAAAATAGATAAAAATAGAGGACACAACTATTTAAAAAGGAGAACTCAAAAATCCTCCATTGAGAGTCTGAATTTCAACATATATTCTAATTTTCACATACATTAACAAAACGTATCCATTTACGTATTATACCATAAATTCTCACAAAAATTAAACAATGAAACTAGTTTACATGTCTTGCTGGTATTTTTCTGAATATTCACTTGCTGTTAGGAGTTTTTGCGGGTGTAACATATAAAAATATTCTTTCTTTATCTGTTTACCCTCCAGGGTTGGTGTGTCCCTAGGAATCGGTGAAGGATCCCACCTCTACCGCCTCAAGTCAATGCCCTGGAGCGTGAGACTTTGGGTTGAGGGATACAACTGGGGAGAATGACCAGTACCTCGCCCAGGCGGCCTCACCTGCTATGCTGAACATGGGCCTTGTGGGGGGATGGGAAGATTGGAAGGGATAGACAAGGAAGAGGGAAGGAAGCGGCCGTGGCCTAATTTAGGTACCATCTCGGCATTTGCCTGGAGGAGAAGTGGGAAACCACGGAAAACCACTTCCAGGATGGCTGAGGTGGGAATCAAACCCATCTCTACTCAGTTGACCTCCCGAGGCTGAGTGGACCCCGTTACAGCCCTCGCAACATTTTTTTTTAAATTTCGTGGCAGAGCCGGGAATAGAACGCGGGCCTCCGGGGGTGGCAGCGAATCACACTAACCACTACACCACAGAGGCGGACATATAAAAATATGCACATGTAAGTTTCTTTTATGCCTTTGCTGGCAGGACCTAGTGTTTACAGTGCACTATGTCTTCTGGTATAGGCTAGAGCAATTTTGTTACTTTCATTGATCTGTCTCTGTCTTATCCTTGGTTTTGACAATATGAAAGTGACTGAGGTATGAGCGATGCTAGTAATGCCAATCCTTATGCAGCCAGTCCCTGCTATGAATGGTGTGAACATGTTGCTCATAGGGTCGGTTGGTGTATGCATTTCAGTGGGCTTGGCAGAATGATATGTAATAGCAACTCTGGCTCGGTGAGGAAAGCAACGGGAAACTACCTCACTCCTCATTTCCCTAGTACGCCTCTTCAGTGATGCCTAGGCCATCTATGACAGCTGATGGCAGAGCTGTTGAGGATCCCACCAGCGGAATCGCTGACGGACTGAACATACATACAAATTTCTTTTGATTATATTGAACCATTCCTAGGATTTTCAGATTCTACTTTGAAACGTTGTCTATTATAAGTTTATTGTGCTGAGGTCAATCAAAATACTCTTTCTACATTTGCTTTGTTTGTACATTTTGTTATTTTAAATAATCCGCCCGGACCCCGGACAATGGTGTAAAAAGGAGGATGTTTGGTCACCCTGTCTGAAGAGAAAAAAAAGTACTCTGTAAGAATTAACAAATCTGAAGTACAATCAATTTTGCCCATTTCTGACTACAGGGTAACTTGATTATATTCAGGATCATTAATTTACTACCCTCATTCAGGAATTGGTTGAAATTGCAGAAATGATCAATAGATTTCACATCACCAATTTAGGAGTGTCTGCTGAAAAGGTGGTATTTCCACTTCCAGAAAATAAATCAGTATTCCGTCCACATACATTACAGTAGTTGAATATTATCGATTGACATGAGCAATCCAGACCAGAAAGATGTCATTCCTAAACATTTGTGCCAAATCTGACGATAGGTAGGTTGCATTTGCCTTTTATTTTACGTTTCTTGCGCTTTTCCCACGACTTTCTTAAGGTGGAAATAGCACTCCTAAATTTGAAAGCCAAATACAGAATACATTCTTCAACATCATCATAATCGATATTAATTTCAGCGCCATCCATTTAAAAGAGGCTTCTTTCACATCCAGATGATATAATTAGTGTAAATAGTGAAAATATGGGCAACCTTGACAAGAAGCTAGCTTATATGACTTGAGCTATAAGTTAATTCTATAATATGGCCCCGGTCACCATAAATGATCAGTTACATATTTTTACGGTGCACAGAAATAGAAAGAAAGGGACTCGAATGGGTATTTAGGTCGTGAAAGGTGATAAAAATATGATTTAGAAGAAATACACAGCGGCTGGTTTTCAAATAACGATCTAAACACCATCATTAAAATGTTTAGCTGCCGATATCTATGAGGCTTCAGCCTTGAGAGAGCCTGACAGTATGGGGTCATATGAACATCATACCTGATATTTTGAATAAACTGCACGTACGAGTTCAGTGCTCGTTTAAATTTGTGTTTGTTTCTTTGTCATGTCAACTGGAAGAAAGTCACAATAATCAAAATAGGGAGAACGACTGTCTGTATTGGTCTACCTTTAGCCCATACGGAAATATATCTCTATGTTGTTTAAGAGGGTGAAGCGCTCCAGAAATCATTTTTACGTGTTAATCTCAATTATTATTGTGTATGACCAAAGGTAATTCGTTATTATTATTGTTATTATTATTATTATTATTATTATTATTATTATTATTATTATTATTATTATTGTAAGTAAATTACGTAATTTACTAAAAGTCAGCTCGTACAAGCTATGTGTTACATTTTTCTTTGTGGTTAGGTCACCAATTTTTGAAACACTGATACTTCATGAATTTTGTCAGAACTGCCATAGCAGGATTTTACTCACAAAATCAATTTTCCCTACTATCGATTACAAATCGGGGTATGAGTATAATGATGTACATTATTTATCGCATAATACGTCACTTATTGGGAGGATTTCAGAAGAGGGATTAATCAATTCGGGAAGTGTCATTTTTATTAATATAAATCAGCGAGGCAGTCAAATGCTTCCTAGCAGTAGCCAAACTTTTAATAGGCGGAAGTGACCGATTCATTTAGTCAAGGTGTGCAGCATTTTGTAATATCTGTCCTATCAATGTAAAAATACAGTTTGCAAAGAAAGTGAATCAATATTTGCACTAATTTCTTCATTGTTTTAACTTCTGAATCATCACTCTCAAATCACGTATCTGCGTTTCCTAAGATTCATCTAAAAACTTCGTACAACTTCTAAAGTTGAAACAAATTTCCGTCATTATTTTGCTCTTTCTTTAAAAACGGCTGTTCCAGTAAGTCAAACTCTACCTCTGCCATACAAATCACGAATCATAAGCCTCAGCTTGTGGTATCCTGAACACTGCAATCTTTAATGGCTTTTAGTCGGCAACCTAGTGCAGACATAGGCCTAACCTAGTTTTCCCCACAGACAGTAGTTAAATACTAGAGGTAACTAATGTCTGGCCCCGCGGTGTAGGAGGAAACGCGTCCGTCTGTTACCCGGGGGCCCCGGGTTCGATTCCCGGCTGGGTCAGGGGTTTTTAATTGTAAATGAAAAATATCCCTGACATGGGGACTTAACGTTCCTTTTCTCACATTCAACACACTACACTTCCTCCATTCCAATTACACGCAGGTTAATATCACATGGTGCTAGTAGGGGCAAAAGATCTCTATAGGTCGACGTCCCGAACAAATAGCATAAAAAAGAGGTAACTAATACTATGATCCAGGTACATTGTGATTTTTGGATGTCTATTCAAAATTCATCAGAGTTTCCGGACATCATTTGTGAATTCACGAATCTGTGAACCAGGGTGCCCTTAATCCCATAATAACGGCTCAGTATATTACATAGATAGGTATTTTTAAGTGGAATATTAATTTCAGAATTTTATACTTCAACCTTCCACTAACTTATGTAAATTAAATTGTTACCAATTTTTATTAGGTATTTTGAAGCTATTGCCTTCAGATTTGCATAACACTATAGTAACAAGCAATACTGAACAGGATTCAATTTGCAACCAATATGTTGCTACGTTATAGGATTTTCCGTCAATACGACCTAATCATTGGCTATGAAAAAATAAAGAGTGCATAATGAATTTAAGTATTATTAAATATTCATTAATTCTAATACATATTTATAAATATTTTTTTTATTTCAAACGATGATGTGTTAGATATCATATCATTGGGGATGGATGTATGAACTGTTGTTCTTCGCGTGGTTAAACTAGGAAATGCACACGTAGATGATATACAAAGCATACGGTACACTGATCTGTTTCCCGTGACGTGACATAAGAGAAGGGTCTGCGCCCAAATGAGTAATACGATTATAGTCGAAATAAACGTTCGATTTATTGGGTCGTATTCAATGCAAATATTACGTGCCGAAGAGATGTTAAATACAGATTTAGAAATTATGGAACAGGATCCCAGTGCGGCCCTGTGGGCCACTTTTGTTCTGTACTTAACATATTTTGGGCATACAAAACATATAATGACCATGACCTAATAGGCTGAAAGTACATTTGGAATACAATGCGATCGTAAACATTAAGTATTTCCTTGAATACTATTGTAGCCTCAACAAACAAGCAAGCAAACAAACAAACAAACAAACAAACAAACAAACGTACATATATATTCATTATAGATCGTTATGCCTTTCAGCGTTCAGTCTACAAGCCTTAGTGGATTTAATTTTCGCCGCTACCAACCTATATTTGTCACTAGTTATATGGTCTCGTATAGTTCTATACCTCTTATCTTAAAATCGTTAGAAACTGAGTCTAACCATTGTCGTCTTGCTCTCCCTCAACTTGTCTTACCCTCCATAACAGAGTCCATTATTCTCCTAGGTAACTTAGCCACCTTCGTTCGAATCTCTTGATCCCACCACCGAAGCTGGTTTATGCGTACAGCTTCATACTTCGAGTTCATTCCTAACGTAGCATTTCTCTCCTCATTTCTAGTACCCTCCTGTCATTGTTCCCACCTGTTTGTACTCGCAATAATTCTCGCTACTTTCATGTCTGTTACTTCTAGCTTATGGATAATACTGCTATTGATGATAATAATAATTCGTGAAAAACTGTACTGTTAAATGCCGAGATAATCAATTGTACCAATCTCCATTGTCAAAGTACCAGATATAATTTATGATTTAACCCCAATGTTAGGAATATTCCCCAATTACCTTATATAAATCAATGAGTCGCTATAGTGGCGACATCTATGTGTAGTTCGATAATTGACAGATACATTTATATATCAAAAGATTTTACTAAAACAGCTTTGACTAATCCGTCCGTCCGTTCTACTGGATCGATTTGCTTCCTTTTTTGTTCCATTCTCTCCGGGATTACCCACCGGTGAATCATGAGATATTGATTGGTCTTTAAGTTAAGTCAACTTTCAGTAATCACAAAATCAAATCATTAAATTACCACTCCAGTAATTGCCGGCGAAGGCTTATCCTAACCGGCAATACATTCTGTACTTAGTAGGTTTCTAAGCGACTAACACCTTCATTAATATTGTGATGCATGTGATATTCATCCTTAGTAACGTCATTGCATGCAGCCATGTTTGATTACTACTTGTAAAGCCAGAGAGTATACACATCCTCTGATCACGGAAGAACACTATTGCCTGCTAGGTACTCTTTGATTCCCTAACCTTTCCCAGCTTCCAAATATATTCAGCAGATGGCAGACGTTCCTAATATCTTACATCCTGCTAAAAAAAAAATCTACTTACAAACAGACATATGCCTTAGACAATATCTGGGAACACCTAACGAAGGATAATCTAGCTACACTAGACAGAGTGAAAGCTATTTATCTTAAAAAAGTTATCTGCCAGGCATGGAAAACACCTCCTATGAGCTCATAAAATGACAACCGTTCGATATAGGAGAAGTGCGATTCAAGATACCAATCTGTACATCAAGAACTACAGGATTAAAAAGCGAGTATATGGATAGGTTTTTTTTACCAAACAGATGGCATGATGACGTAAAAATGGATGAATTCTGACTATGAACTGCGGCATACTACAACGCGCTTCTATTAAATGTTCATAAAATCATTGAAAAGGGCAGGCAAAAGAATGACTACGACAGGTATCTGACCTATTTATATCGAATTCTGCGGAGCCCCACGGGTTCTCTGGTAATATATAAAATTTAATTCGGTGTAGAACCTATTTTAATATGTTATTTTGTGGTTACAAGCTTCCTTCTTCGCGAATTTCAACTGTGGCCATCTGTTATCCAGTGATGGTAAAAGTAAAATTAATTGTGCTCAATTAGAATCGCATGAGAAACATGTACTCAGTTACAATTACTAAATTCTTTTTCAAAAAGTACTCATTAAAATTGTAATTACAATTACTTCACAGAATGCGAGCTTTTAGGGAATCACGGACATTTTTTTCACACGGGGATGGAATGATACCGAAATTTGCAAGAAGAAATACATTATTCACTTTTGTGTGTTTTAACATAGAGATACTGACTGCCATCACTAGGTGAGACTAATCAGCTTGGTGATTGGTACAGTGATGCGTTAAGGGTATTTTAAGAAATGTGTATTGAGACTAACATAATACACCTTCAGTCCCTGAGTTCGAAGAATTAACTGAACGTGGCTAAAATCCCCAGCACGGCCGGGCATCAAGGCGATGGCACAGATAATTCATGCAAGCAGGCAGATGATCTAGAAAAGGACAGTATGGGCAACTCCTTTGTTTCAAACAGCGTTTGTGCAGACCTCCAAAAATGAAATATAGCAGATGGTTGTCTAGAGAATTATGACTAATCTGCCTTTCTAATATAACAATTTCGGTTTTCAAGACAAGAGTCACTGCATTATACATTAAAATCGTAAACCTGAAGGCTTATTGGCCCAAACGTTACGAAAAAGTAATTCCTGTTTATCTTTCTAACTTTTAAATTGGCTTATATAAATTATCTTAAATTTTCAGGAAATGTGTCTTTCTTACACATTTGGAAACTTAGTTACAGGGTTGAAGTTCCATACGTAAGATGATGATGTACTATTATTATCATTATTATTATTAGGGGCTGCCTGGCCGAGGCGGTAAAGGCGTGCTCGGTTCGCCCGGAAGGACGTGGGTTCGAATCCCCGTCAGGATGTCGTAAAATTTAAGAAACGAGATTTCCACTTGCGGAGGTGCACATGGCGCTGAGGTTCACTCAGAATACACCAAAAATGAGTACCAGGTTAATTCCTGGGGGCAAAGACGGCCGGGCGTAGAGCTAACCACTCTACTCCATCAGTGCCGAGGTTACGAATAGGGGAAGCCTTTACCTTCCACCACTCCAAAGGCCTTCCTTCATTGCCTGTACGGAGATGACTTTGCTTATTATTATTATTATTATTATTATTATTATTATTATTATTATTATTATTATTATTATTTAAGGGACCTTACATCTAAGCCTTCGATCCATATATGTTTAGAATGGCGAACCCTTCTCTTACTACATCAGAAGCGGTGAATATAATTATAATGAATTATTTGCAGCAAAGATTGATGTGAAAGTGAAAGGCATAGCTCCAGAATTTGCCGTGAGTTGTCATAAGTAACTATGGACAGATAATTCTCTCAACGAGATTCAACGCTCATATTTAAACTGGTTGGTCCATTTCTTTTAAATTTTTTTTTTTTTTAAACTTTCGCTATCACGACCGAACGCACTAGTAACAAACAAAAGACATTCTGTCAATCGCAAACAGTCAAAACGTAGGAAACTTTATCTGTAGTTCATCTTGAATTTTCATCTCCTTTTACGCCCACTACTCATTTTAACGGTGAGGAAGGTGGTTTTCATCTTCCTGTTCTTCTTTCTCCTCCTCCTACTAATACTACTAATCATCATCATAATCGCCATCATCATACAGTCCTATCCATCCTCTGACTCATCATAATCATCTCATTATCAATTGTCTGAATTTTCAGCTTTTTTATACGTCCAGGAGCCCAGGAGCGAAGCGAAACAGTTAATAGTGCGCGAATCTGTCCAATTAAATCTATCCGTTGTCAGAATATGCATCAGATTTTCTCACTTAAGTTTATTCAAAGTAGAGCGTCTTTATTCATTCATTCATATTAAATTTACTGCCATTATTTCATTAAGATAAATATCATTAAGTAATAATACACTGACTGACAGAGCAAATGCAACACCAAGAAGGAGTGGTCAGAACTTTATGCCAATTGCAGGGTAGACTGACGTCACTGAGGTATGCTCATGATGTGAAATGCGCCGCTGTGCTGCGTACGTAGCGAACGATAAATGGGACACGGCGTTGGCGAATGGCCCACTTCGTACCGTGATTTATCAGCCGACAGTCATTGTAGAACGTGTTGTCGTGTGCCACAGGACACGTGTATAGCTAAGAATGCCAGACCGCCGTCAACGGAGGCATTTCCAGCAGACAGACGACTTTACGAGGGGTATGGTGATCGGGCTGAGAAGGGCAGGTTGGTCGCTTCGTCAAATCGCAGCCGATACCCATAGGGATGTGTCCACGGTGTAGCGCCTGTGGCGAAGATGGTTGGCGCAGGGACATGTGGCACGTGCGAGGGGTCCAGGCGCAGCCCGAGTGACGTCAGCACGCGAGGATCGGCGCATCCGCCGCCAAGCGGTGGCAGCCCCGCACGCCACGTCAACCGCCATTCTTCAGCATGTGCAAGACACCCTGGCTGTTCCAATATCGACCAGAACAATTTCCCGTCGATTGGTTGAAGGAGGCCTGCACTCCCGGCGTCCGCTCAGAAGACTACCATTGACTCCACAGCATAGACGTGCACGCCTGGCATGGTGCCGGGCTAGAGCGACTTGGATGAGGGAATGGCGGAACGTCGTGTTCTCCGATGAGTCACGCTTCTGTTCTGTCAGTGATAGTCACCGCAGACGAGTGTGGCGTCGGCGTGGAGAAAGGTCAAATCCGGCAGTAACTGTGGAGCGCCCTACCGCTAGACAACGCGGCATCATGGTTTGGGGCGCTATTGCGTATGATTCCACGTCACCTCTAGTGCGTATTCAAGGCACGTTAAATGCCCACCGCTACGTGCAGCATGTGCTGCGGCCGGTGGCACTCCCGTACCTTCAGGGGCTGCCCAATGCTCTGTTTCAGCAGGATAATGCCCGCCCACACACTGCTCGCATCTCCCAACAGGCTCTACGAGGTGTACAGATGCTTCCGTGGCCAGCGTACTCTCCGGATCTCTCACCAATCGAACACGTGTGGGATCTCATTGGACGCCGTTTGCAAACTCTGCCCCAGCCTCGTACGGACGACCAACTGTGGCAAATGGTTGACAGAGAATGGAGAACCATCCCTCAGGACACCATCCGCACTCTTATTGACTCTGTACCTCGACGTGTTTCTGCGTGCATCGCCGCTCGCGGTGGTCCTACATCCTACTGAGTCGATGCCGTGCGCATTGTGTAACCTGCATATCGGTTTGAAATAAACATCAATTATTCATCCGTGCCGTCTCTGTTTTTTCCCCAACTTTCATCCCTTTCGAACCACTCCTCCTTGGTGTTGCATTGTCACTGTCAGTCAGTGTATATATGTACTATGTAATAAAAATCAGGAATCTTACTACAGTGAATGACTTATAAATCTTGACGATTGCGTTATCTGGACTAGACACTACGAAATTTTTATTAAGAAGATGTATTAACATGTTCTTTCAAAACTTCTAAACACTTTTCAGATCCGAGGGCCATACTAACATTCATAAGTGACGTTAAAAGAAAAAATGTTTATTAATTTCGATACAGTGGATAAATCATTTCAAACTATACACTATATTCTCGCTGATGAAACGAGCACTGTGTGGGCGGGCATTATCGTGTTGCAGGATAATGTTTATCACGGAATGTACGACTAAGTTTTGAAGCGTTTTAACATAACGGCATCATTTATGGTTTCCTCAGGTTCAATTCACAATGTGGTGATAATACCCATTTTTCCAAGACAGGTTCACATATTGGTACAAAATAATTGTTAGCTTGTACAGCGCTACATAAATTGTGTGGTCCCCAAATTCACTGCCAGTCTGTAGAATGATGCCGACGATAATGACCGGCTATAATCGTTCACACTTTTCCGTGAAGATTGTATATTTAAACATAAAAATCCAGATATTCATTTAAAATACTCGTATTTATGCACCAAATTAATAAAGAAAATCAGAGGTATACACATCTTGAGGGAACTAGTTATTCTCATTTCCCATTTCCTCCCTTTCACTAGCGCACTTACGTGTCAAGCCCATCTGTTTCATCTTACCTGCCTTCTTGGTGCACCCTTATTTTCGTCCCTTACTGCTTTACTGCTAGAGAGGGCTTTGCGTATTTCCTCCCCTACCTACCATTATCTTGTTTCTTGATTAGGATGGAGTGTATCAATTTTCTCCTCCGAAAACGCAAAGGAAAATTTATGTCCCCACTTTTGTAATTACACTGGACTTTAATGACTGAAGGTTATTGTATAAGATATTGGCCTTCCAAAATGGGAAGAAGTGAGGTCTCACAGATTGTTCTACAGTAAATTTCCCTATATGTTTTTTTCTCCAACAATAATGAGCTTTACTCTCTACAGCCTACAGTGTGTAGCAGGTCAAAGTAAGTACTCTCTACTAGCTTACCTATTTCATTATTGTATGTTCACACCAAGCGAACAAGACAAGAAGTGGATCGAAGTTTGTCTGTAGACGAGTACTAAGGATTAGCAAGACAGAAAGCGGATGCAATGAAATTGGCCGGAACGAAATCTAACGTAAGGGAGAACCACTCATTGTTGATGGCTAAATTCATTGGACACACAGAAGGACATAAAAGGTTCGTGACCTATGTCACTGAGGGAGACATTCTTGGAAAGAACAGGTGAGGAAAACAAAGACATTCAAATCTGATTCTACATCTTCAAATACGAACAGTACAATATTTAATATCTTTGGCGCCCTTGGCCATTAACAAAAGTCCAACTGAGTAGCTCAGATTGTTGAGGGGCTGGCCTTCTGACCCCAACTTGGCAGGTTCGATTCGGGCTCAGTTTGGTGGTATTTGAAGATGCCCAAATACGTCAGCCTCGTGTCTGCAGAATTAATGGTACCTAAAAAGCACCTGAGAGACTATCAGGCACCTTGGCGTCTCTGAAAACCGTAAAAGTAGTTAGTGGGACGTAAAGCAAATAACATTATTATTATTATTATTATTATTATTATTATTATCCATTGACAAAAATATCACACCCCACTTCCAACGAAAATCCTGATATAGATGAATATAATTGAAAGGAAGACAATGAAATCATAAAGTCAATACACAAATTGAAATCGTTAAACAGGAAAAGTACAAAAAAATATAACAGTTCAAGTCAATAAAGCTGTTGTTCGTTTCATTTACGAATATGAGGTCACTGCTAATGAAGTTTCCTTCGTGATTTATGTTCGGCAAATGCATCGATCACATCATCATAGTCTGTTCATTTCAAGATTTCGCTTTTAACTCACAGCAAAGGAAAGCTTTCCATAGAAAGAGGAGAATGAAGATACTTTATGTTCATCGCAATGACGGAAACGTTCGGATGAAGTGTACTGAATACAAAAGAAAATATTTGATCACATATAGGTATACATTTTTCATACCACTTTTTCGAACAAAAGAACGGATTTATTGAACATATTAAGGAGAATACGTAACTAAGTATGTGGCTGTGCATCTGATTCTATTCGTGAATTAATGCCTCGTCTAGGTCAGAACACGGTGTGAGTAGGCTATAAAGGTGAAGTACAGTCTTCTCGCTCGAATGCTGATGACGTCACGCTGGGATCTCCAGTCTCTTCTTGTGAAACAGCGCGGAGCAGTCCGACTCGTTGGCTGAACGGTCAGCGTACTGGCCTTCGGTTCAGAGGGTCCCGGGTTCGATTCCCGGCTGGGTCGGGGATTTTAACCTTAATTGGTTAATTCCAATGGCACGGGGGCTGGGTGTATGTGCTGTCTTCATCATCATTTCATCCTCATCACGACGCGCAGGTCACCTACGGGTGTCGAATAGAAAGACCTGCACCTGGCGAGCCGAACTTGTCTTCGGACACTCCCGGCACTAAAAGCCATACGCCATTTCATTTTTTTCAGCGCGGAGCATTTGAGACGGCTTTCGTCTTAATATAACTTGACGACGTAATATAAACATATCTAATATTATAATGTACGTATATGGCATAACCTAATAATATTGAAGTAATTAACAATGCACCGTGCTTCTATATAACATTAATAGCCCATTTACGAAATATATTATTTTCTTACATTGGTAAATTTTGACATTTTACGATGCAATTTTCTCTGTGAATTGCTGAAGCTTATTTTTCCATTTAAGTCACGCAACCTTATATAGGACTATGTTCGTATTCAACATAAACAGTGAACAACCTCATATGGAAAATAAATATGAGTAAATTTTTCCATTGTGTTTCTGGTTAATGCATTGAATATAAACATACACTTGATAGTGAATTGCCATGAAATTTATGAAATTCACAGTCCATTGCTGTTGCAACATCCATAAGTTCAGTACATCGAAACAGAAATGTTCTTTTGAAATAAACTGGAGTCAATCTTGACCGTCATTAATGGGTTCAAGTTCTTGAGGTAAAGTTCCCAAGTGTTTGTCCCTGAATCTGTGCGCTACATATCCTGTAATGCATTTTAAACCTTCGTGGTTCATTCCATCTTTAAAACCTGTGGGATCAAATTCGTCTAAGAAATAATCGTGTTGTTAGTCATTTCAAAACATCTCATGTCAATTTTGTTCAATAAATAAATTACATACGGTACTATTTTTTCCTTCTTCAGGAACAAGGACGATATCAGGAATGGCAAAATTTACTAGCACAGTCTTTTTCTGTTTCATTGCTTTAATCATATACTTATAATCGATATCCACCTCTATATTTCTATTTACAGTGAAAACAGAAGCCTAGTGCTTACCGGAAAACGTACCATCTTTAATGCCCTGATGAGTTGTAGTTTAATAATATTCATGTCGTAGTCTAATTTCAGAACTGTGTACAGTGAAGTGAGAATATATGCCTGCTAATGATAATGATAATAATAAAAGATGTGACAAAGACTGGAATAAAACACGATGTAATACAAGACAGAACAACATTCAGAAGGTTGATACAAAATTTCAAGGGTTTCTAGGAGAAGGATATGAGGAAAGGTAATAATAACATCTGGACACAAGAGAGGAGGAAACAGCAAAGTGAATGGATGAAGATCTATTGGATATCAAGCAAAGAAGGGTTAAGATGAATGCAAAAGTTTACTTTCCGTAGTCCTTAGATGGCCAAAATCGAAGAAAGAAGAAGAAAATAATATTCATTCGTAAAAATTATCTGGTTTGTCTATTTATTTCTATAATTGGAATGTGCCTACAACAATTTTTAGACTATAAATATTATATAATGAGAAATAATTTAACGAATATTTTACTGTTATGAAGCTTAACTGTCATGTTACAATAAACGTTCTACTTTTAGAAACCATAACTTACCGTGATTTAAATTAAACTTGTCTTTCCCTAGAAATATTTAACTGTTGTGTACCATTTTGCAAATCTCGGCAAGGTGGTTTGCAGCCAGAAGAGATACGATTCCGTAAAATACCGTCTAGAAGGGAATTAAGAGAAAAGTGGTCGTCCGCTATATCTAGGCAAGGTCCTAATAAAGGAAGTAGTTGGATATCCTCAGATTACTCTCGCATCTCTAGCCTTTACACCTTTACATCTTATTTCAGAAAATGATTAAAGCCGGGAAGGATAGAGGATTCCTTGTGATAATAATTTTAGACGGGCAGTCACAAAAGAAACGTCTCCATGCTTAGATATTTTGGACAACCTCAAATACCAAAATTATAATTTCCCAATCAATCTAGAAACAGAAAATCAAATCCTAATTGGCGTCTACCACCTTGGTTCGTGTTGTTGAAGAGAGGATGGAGTGTGACATTTGCGTCAGCAACATCTCACTGCCCAGAGCTCCGATACCACTAAATGGAACTGATTATGCATCAGGACAGAGGAGCAATTCAGTACCTAAAAACTTGTTTTGTTGCTATGATAAAGCATCTGCAGGAGTTTGTTGAAGCTGCTATGGCCTACTGTCGAAATCCTTCAAACTTATAAGCGTAATACGAGGACTTGCTACTTCTTCCCTTTCAGAAGGTGTTGTATTACAGTGTGAGGCCAAAAAAATATCAGCAAACTGATAGTAAGTTCGTAAGACCTCTGTTAACTGATATTGCGTTGGCAAGAACACAAAATGTTAGCCGCACTGTATATCAGCCCAAGCCTTCGTCCAAGAAAATATTTCATTTGTGACATGAAGAGGCTAACTACGACTTCATACAGGTAATATTACCAATGTAAGTTACGAGCTTCAATGAACATATGACTACACTGCATAGTGTTGTGTAGGCAGTCGTCATAATAATGCGTTAAGAACTTTGTGCGTCTATGCCTGCCATCTAGTGGAGAATTTTTGTTGCAGCCTATTCGCAAAAAGCCTCGCATAGAGCAGGCATTATAGGAGGATCGAGACTGCCGTGGCTTTGTCCACGGCCGACTTGATGAGTCGCTCTAGCTAGAGCGCAGCGAGGGATCCAGTCGGCCGTGCTTTGCCTATTCTTCTGCCACTCATCTCCGATAGATGGGATTACTGCTGCGCCCCGAATAAAACAGCCTGCCTGAATATTGACGAGAAGTAGTTGGGGAGTTAGATAACTAGTTTTTATTATGATGTCATTCCTCTGGTTCATAAATTTTACGAAAACTATTGGTACGTAACACACTGGTTTATCATAGTATTTTAGCTATTCGATTCCTACTCTGAGGCGCTGACTGGAATGAGCAGTGTGCAAACTTACATGAATATGGCAGAGGAACGTTCAGGGCTGTCTGCGGTCTGCGTATTCCGTAACGAAGCACGGGCACTTTAGATAGCAATAGATAGCATTGAGCCATAGCCTAGATTATTGGTATAAACTCAGTCTAGGGTGACCGATGATTATCTTGGAGGAACAAAACCAGCTGGAGGCTGCCTAGTATCAATTCTGCCGCTAATTAGCAGCAGTGCGGTTCCGTTCCAATCTTTACTCGGCTGATCCGTGATAATACTTGTTTCCTTAAGAGACCTAAATTTGGGTCCCTTCAGATGTTCTGTGACAATATTTTCCTCATACTGAGTTTCATCTAAATGAGGACATTCGTTCCGAAAACGGTAGGAGATGACTATCCCATTAGATCAAAATATGCTAGTTGCTGCTTTTATCATAGAATATAATACATACTCAATTTTACTGTCCAAAAACTGGGCACTACTTCTCCCTAATTGAAACCAATCTAGATAATAGTTTTGCCTTCCCTGTACAGCTATCCATAAATTGAGGCGCTCGTTGTGTAAATCAAACATGTATTAGTATGGTAACCATTATGAAAGAGAAGACAAATATTTAGAAGCGTTATTTTTTATTTAAGAATCGCTCCGGTGGACATGAATGAAACTTCCCGTCATATCATCACCCCATACTCTAGCATTAATAATTCAACTATTAATGATAAAAGTTCACCGACAATATCCTAGGCTACGCTCTCACTACTCTGAAACAGCCTTGATTTGACAGATTGCTCCCAACGCTCTCCAACAATCCTTCAGTCTCCTAATTCCTCGCGTATAATGGAAAAGCAGCGGAAGGTAAAATTTTAAAACTCGATGCACACTTACACGCAGGCAGTCAAGTATTTCCTCTTTCTCACTGTTGATTTGTGAACCACATTTTGTCGATCATTAAAAGCTGATAATTACTCGCGATGTCTAGTGGTTTTTTCCTCCTTTCAGGATCTCCTTACGAGGCTGTTTCTTTCTTCACACCAAGTCGAGCATTAAGGCATGAGACCATTGACATTTTCATTCTCAGCGTTCTTCAGATCATGTGGAAGATATCCATTGTTAAGCTCAGAGTGCTCTCTGTTGAGTACCTTTAAAGCGAAATTATTGTGTATAATGGAGTCTTAACCATAGATTCTTTCAATCTTCAGCAGCAGATATTCCATTAATTCCAAATTAATAAATCTCTCAAGTCATCTACTTCAAGACTGACATTCCAAATGGAGGAGTTCCTGAAATCTTTGTGCTGCAACATCCGTACATACAATGTAACGAAACAGCTGTTATTCACTGAGACAACTGTTGTTACTTTACATATTTTGCGTTACATATCATGGCCTAATACAATATTTCCATCTATAGAGGAATTGTGCAGACTGAAAGAATTAAGAACCGTTTTCGTTGCAGGTCATACAGATCTATTCGGAAGTATCTTTATCCTTAACCTCACCACCGTCTGGTGGTGGTGATGATGATTAGTGTTTTAAGAGAAAGTACAACACACCACCTTCTGGCTCCATACATGTGTAGTCCGCGTGTTGTCCTTCGGTCCTCTGGGTCCTGGGTCTGATTCCCGGTCAGGTCGAGGTTTTATTCTTAAACAGTAAATACCCTTGGCTCGGAGACTGGATGATTGTGGTGTCCACAATATTTCTGCAACTCACATACTACACAAAACACTTCTATCCATAACAATTATCCGAGGTTTCACGTACATAAAATATACCACCCATATTCACCGTAGTATTTTGTTAACAGGCACCAGACTAGTAATAGCAGCATGTAATAATAATAATAATAATAATAATAATAATAATAATAATAATAATAATAATAATCATAAAAATTATTTACATTAATTAATTGATAGTCAAATTTACAATTTTTAGCCATTATTATTATTATTATTATTATTATTATTATTATTATTATTATTATTATTAAGGAGGAACTCATCCCAATTCAAGATCGGGAAAGCACGATATTATCATCATCACTGGAATCTCCGCACATCTAGTTCGCATGTGCACTATTAGCAGCTAATGGATAACGTTGCTCACAGCAGAACGATGGAGATTTTTACCTTTTGGTTTTTCCAGGATTGTCTTCTTCTAAATAATAATATGATATGTAGCAAAGAGGATTTGTATTTCACAAAATGAACCTTGTCAGACTTCACATAGGGCTTAATAATTGAGACGGACATTTTAATTGAATTATAAGCAGTTTTGGAAACGTTGTACCTTGGTCTATTATAACCAGCAATAACAGCTGTGAAATAGATATCACGAAAAACTTTTCCATGTCCATTAACATCATGATTCAGATATCTCACATTTGAGAAAAACACTCCGTTTCAGTTAAGCTGAAATAAGACTAGTTAAAACTCGGATTTTCCCTTCCTTCCTCAACGGTGTTGAAATGTGGATTTTAAGGGATGCAGCTAAGAAGAGGATCAAGTCGTCTGAGATGTGGTGCTGGAGAAGAATGCTTCGGATTCCTTGGACAACTTTTCACAACAATGAATCCAACCAGAAGGTGCTGAGCACCAGTATCAGGTTATCAGAGTGCCAGCGAAGAATTCTCAAACCGAGTGAGTTAGCCGTGATGTTTGGGGCACGCAGCTGTGATCTTGTTTGCGGGAAATAGCGAGTTCGAACCCCACTGTCGGCAGCACTGAAGATGGTTTTCCGTGGTTTCCCAATTTCACACCATAAAATGCTGGGGCTGTACCTTAATTAAGGCCACGGCCGCTTTCTAGCCACTCCTAGCCCTTTCCTATCCCATCGTCACCATAAAACCTATATGTGTCAGTGCAACGAAAATCAAATTGCAAACAACAACCTCAAATTCATTGGTCACATCATGCGACGTAGAGAAGCGAGCCTTGAGAGGCACATAATTTTAGGAAATGTGCCCGGGAAGGAGGAGTGTCAGCGTGCTCCTACACTCTGGATAGATTGCATAAAACATACCAGTAAGACATTCTAGCAAGCTGTTTGACAGAAGAGTGCGAAGTACGGAAACGGATAGAAATAAATAAAGATCACGATCCTCAGGATTGAGATAAGGAGAAGAAGAAGAAGGAGGAAGAGGTGAGAAGAGAATGAAAATAAAATTGTTCAGTGTGATAAACCCTTTAAGGGAATCAGGTGTATAACCACTGTTGAAGAATTCATATTGAATAACCGTGCTGTACGGATAAGAAAATTAATACTCCGAGTGCGAAGTAGATATTGCGTAGCGCTTGCGTAACGCTGTGCTTTCCTGTCCTCAAACAGGGATGGAGTCCTCATAAATAAGATTGAGTTATTAGTTATCAGAAGCGTGAGTGTCGAGTCATGTTATTAGCTTCTCAAGATGGCGATTGTAGTTAGAATTCCGGGCAATGAATGCGGAACGTTTGAAATGAAAGGCACGTCTTTCTATTCTAATTCACACGGATACAAGTTCAGACTTGCAGCTGAATCCTCTTTCTGTACTCCAGTTCTGTCTCTTAAGTGTTGAGTCTGGAGGCTGGTTGGGTCTCAAATAGCACCACCGAACGATATGCAGTTGTATGGAACCCGCAAAATCTGATGGCGGTGCTGTTATGAGATGTTATGGACAAGATGAGGAATGAGGTAGTTAGTCGTTGGTTTTTTCACCAAGCCAGAACGTGTTATTGCAGAGTCATTGGAGGCATGACTGACACATTTCACAACATCCAGACTTATTAGTCGTGCTCTGAGTGTGATTAACTTACTCACTATCACTTCTATAGCTTCTGTAAAGTCACATCCATGCATGCGATTTGCTATGACCTATGCAAGGGGACAGATACAAAAGAAACTATATTTAATAGGAAATAGTCACTGTGCACACAAGGTACAGCTGAATATTTTGTTAATCAACATTATGCATGCCTGTCTACATCCAATAATCCTATCAATTCATTTCACAATGTATATATGGCTGCGTGCTCAGACCGGAAGCTGGTTTGAACCTCAATAGCTCCACCATCAGAAGTCATAGGTGGCCCAGGATGTCACTGAAGGGGCATGCTAGGGAAATGAGGAGTGGAGTAGTTTCCCGTTTCTTTCCTCACCGAGCCACAAGATGCTATTACATATCAGTCTGCCAAGCCCACTGAAATGCCCACACCAACCGACCCTATGAGCAACATTTTCACACCATTCATAACAGGGAATAGCTGAATAAGGAATGACATTACTAGCATCGCTCATACCTTGGTCACTTTCATGTTGTCAAAGCCAAGAGGGAGGCTGAGACAAGTCAATGAAAGAAAAGAGAAACGTTCTAGCCCACACCAGAAGACATAGTACAGTGTAAACACTAGGTCTTGCCATCAAAGGCAACATTTCACAACACGCGAATTTCCACACGGATTTTTAAATGGTAAAGAATAATTATCTTGTAATAGGAGAAGTGTTCTAGAGACACTCGACACTACTGAGCAGTTCACAACTAAACTAGTTGACAACGATGATATAACGGGAAAACCCTCACTGACATTTCTACCCACACTGTGATTATCCTGTTGTGCAACATTCATTTACTGGCACTCTCAATTTACAACGGGCTACTTCTGCACATGTTATTCATTACCTTTTCTCTCCAAACATTGTATGTACCAGTGGCGACTCCTGATTTCTGGCTTAAGGGATGTAACCGAAAAAATAATGCAAACATCAACGGAAACAGGTCGTCATTCCAAACACATTTTTCAAGAGAAAACAACAAACAACGCCAACAGAAAAGTTTATTTAAGATCTCACCTCCACTAATCCAATGGCCTGTTTCAAAAATATTTCTGTTGAAATGACGAACACACAACTTAAGTTATGTAGTTCCCAGAGTTGGACGCGGTTGTCCTTCATTTATAATTCTTTTTTTTCTCCGTAAAAGAAAATATACTAAGTTGTTCTCTTAATAACCGGTCAATTGCATAATGGTTGGAACACAATTCGGATTGCGGGGTAGAAACGCGAGACCCTGGCACTCGTTCATCCATGCCTACTGAACTACTCTCTGATCGGTGTTACGTCATTTCAAAATCGCATATTCTTTGTTTCATATTTATACTAAAAGTACAAGAAACTGAATCATTTATATTATAACAACATACATTTGTCATATATAGAGTCCGGATTATTAGGTACTGATAGGTTAGAATGCAAACTTTCTTAAGCCAGTAACAAGTATACCCTACACTGTACAGCGGTTATGCTATGAGATTTGCATACATATTAGGGGCACAGCAAATAGAACTCCTTGAATTTATGCTACTCTTCCTACATTGTGGTACAACGGGTTGCATGACACTTCCTACAAACCAAATTACTTTGCATTCTAACCTATTACCACCTACGAATCCGAGGTATAGTCATATATCATCATTTATAGCACAAGAAATGAACCACTCACATGCAAGAACTCCAGTATTTCACGAAATTGCAAATAAATCCCGGCTACATGCGATAACATACAAAATTCCACCTTGCAGCGCCCTCTTGACGGATGTGGCTGTTTGTTCCGCATTCCAACCCCATGAGAGAGATCAACAACCAAGACGGTTCTAATGCACGTTTTGCCATCTCTGGAGTAGTTTGGCAATTAGTAGCAGTCACTATCCTGCTGCGTTCGTTTCATCCATCTCTTAGTAACGACAGCTCTGCGTTTGAATCTTATATAAATAACTTCCATTAAAATATGAACAATGAATATTTTTCGTTGAAAGTACAAGCGATGTAACACATCAATCGCATGTATTGGAAATTCGCCACTGGTATCTACAGTCGCATTAGAATATCACATGAGAAATGGCCAAATTTTCCAGGAATACCTTTTTGTGAAGTAGGTACCGTTGGAGTAATTGATGCAACTCTTGGGTGAAATGAAGAAATTTTTGCTATTCGGAAATATTAACCAAATTATAGTCGTCATTTGAAAAAAATATCAGAAGACATATAACAAACCGGCATGTAATTCTAACAAAGGAAATGTACGCACCCAGGCCTATCACATTGGTCAGTATTGGGCATAACTGAATCCTTTTATTGGTGGATGTTGGACACTTGTAGAGCTGTAACATACATGAACATGTTTCAATGAAACGTTAACGTAAAGTATATACATCCCGAACCCTTTTGTCAGCATCCTCTAAATGATGGGTTCAATACACACATGCATTTCATAATACAGTGTTATGCCTTTCACCGGGCAAGTGACCGCGTGTTTTGGGATACGTAGCTGCCAGTTTGCATTCGGAAGTTAGTGGGTTCGAATCCCATCGTCGGCAGACTTGAAGATGGTTTTTCGTGGTTTCCCATTTTCACACCTGGAAAATGCTGGGGGCTGTATTTTAATTAAGACCACGACAGCTTCCTTCCCGCTGCTAGCCCTTTCCTACCCCATCCTAACCATAAGACGTACCTGCGTCGGTGCGACGTAAAGCAAGTTTAACCAAAATAAAAGTATGCCTTTCACCTGCCACTGTTCACTGTCTGTGACTTGTATGGCTCTGAAGAGAGAGAGAGAGATGGAATGGAAGAGAGAGTGTGTGTGCGTATATATTTCAATTTGAGTTAGAACTGAAAAGGTGGCCGTTTGATCAAGTTTGATACTACCCCTATTCACCTAAGGCTTGAGAGGGATTTTACCTCACTCGCGATGGAGTCCAGTATTACTGTAGCACCTACCTGCCGAAGTTTAATTTGTTCGAATAGATACATGTCGTTTGAACAGCGCTGATGGTATATTTTCGATGGTTTTCCGTCTTATTGTCTTATTTTTCGCGTACCTCCTCTTGAACATAGTGGGCCAAGGGAAATCCGGAAATGTACCACCAATGGTACACACGCGATCTGCCTTCTGTTCCCGTCAGTTCTGCTTCGAATGGTAGTCGAATTCTCTTTAGGAGCATTAATTCATCAAGTAATCATTGAGACAGTTTCTAAGAGTGCAGAGATTTGTACGTTCGTCAAGTTTTTCCGTCATTATTGATGGTTTCTAGAGTTATTTCTCGTAGTACGTTCTATGTTATTGCAACCAGATGCGACAAATAGTTACGCTGCTCACTATGACATCTCCAGGAGTCATTTGACGGGACTGAATGCCCCGCTGAGGAGGCAGAGAAATACGAGTCAGTGTGGTACATGACGGTCTCTGAGAACGATGTATGTGGACCACCCGATGATACATGCCATCACGAACGTGTCAACCAAGCAAGTTGACCTAGTGATCTTCACTCGCTTCGAATGCAAGTCCTGCAAATTAATCTCGAGAAAATGAAGAGTGAACATCTAGAAATAGTTATTTATAAACATGGATTGGAATTTACATTTTACGAAGATTTCTTCATTGATATAACCGAATGAAATAAAGAATATTGAAAAAGTATGTCTGCTATCGTGAATGTGTTAACGACTCGTTCTCTTTTCATTCATGACCTTGACATTTAGTGATTATTACTTTGAGTTTCAACGTAACGAACCTACTTGAGTCATTTTAATATTTCAGCAACGCCCTGTGGGTGGGGACGCAGAGGAAGAATACACCCACGGTATCCCCTGCCTGTCGTAAGGGACGACCAAGGGATGATTGAATTAGAACCATGAAGCCACCAGTAATTATTACTATCACGCGGGGAACACCATGGGTCGCCTTTACTTGCTAATAGTACCACTATGTTAGGTACTCAATAGGTTTGTGATTAGTAGCAGTAGAGTGTGGTTCACTGTTCGTTTACAGTATCTGTGATTACTATCACTATATGCGGAACACCACGGGCTTTCGTTGCCTGTGATTAGTACCATTATGTGAGAAACACCACATATCTCGGGGTTGCCTGTGATTAGTACCATTATATGAGCTACACCGTGGGTCTGCGATCCTGTGATTGGTATCCACTATGTGTGGAGCACAATGAGTTTGAGTTGCCTATGAGTGGAGCCATTATGTGAGAAATACCATAGATCTGCGTTACCTGTGCGACGTGCAATACTTGTGAGCAGTACTATAATGTGTGGAACACCGTGAGTCTACGCTAATTTTGATTAGTAGTACAACATGAGAAATATCATGGTTCTACTTTACTAGTGACAAGTATCATTCTGCCTGCTGTCATTTCTTTATGGATACAGTATTTTCGCATCCATCTCTTGGCACAGGCCAGAGTAAAGTGTAGCTTCCACCCAAGTCCCAGTCAACATCTATGGCTGTGACAATATGGAAGCTGCTGGGGTATGGGTAGTACTGAGTAATGACATTCAGAGCACGACTAGTGCATCTGAGTGTTATGAAAGGTGCTGCTCATAGGGTCAGTCGTGCTGCAATAGTACTTTCTGGCCCAGTGAGGAAAGCAATGGCGAACTACCTCACTCCTCATCTTGTCTAGTACGCCTCATTTTGGTGCTGCCATTGGTTTTTGGGGTTTCCTTATAACCGCAGAACCTTTGGTGGTGCTATTTGAGTATCCAACCAGCCTCTGGGCTGATGACCTAACAGACAGACAAGTATCATTATGAGGGGCCGCTGATCTGGATTTTGGACCCCTTTAAACAACAAGCATCATCGATTCAGGATTGTGCTTTGGAAGCAGCCCCTTGGTCAATAATACTATTGTTTCAAGATATTTTCTGCGAAGGTGGGCTATTGCGAGTCAGAACCACCGATAGTATTAAGTTCATCATCATTGTTCATCGTCGTCTTTTTCAATTCTATTCAGTGGATCGATTTTGGAATTATTTTCAACTTTCAGTATTGTGAGTTGGATCTGCTGATTCTTTCAAATTCATATTCATCCATTCATTCTTCATCATCACGTCTTGATTCTGCTCAGTGGATGTCTCATTTCGTACCTTTAGGGGCCTGTGACCTAGATGTTAGGCCACTATAAACAATCATCATCATCATCATCATCATCATCATCATTATTTCAATATTTCAACACAAAACAAAATAACCACCATCAACTGTTAGTCTTTTTAGTAGGAAAATGTGAGAGATTTCAAGCCTGTCAAATATAAGTGTTGTGTCACTTACAAAAATACATATTTACAGACTGGTACGAATAATATAAATATCTCGGTAAGTTACTCTACATTAATCCTAGCTGCTGCACTGAGAGAACATCCAACTCAACAAATGTCAAATTTTCGCGATGGAATAAAAATATTTATCGTATGAAATCCGATCACATTATATACAGGGGCTGGCTTACTTTTCTTGGGAACATTCTGTAACGCCTAGAAAGGATCCTGTAGGATAGAATCAATATAAATGTCATGTGTATACAAACACCAAGCAGGAAAGAAATTCAGTTAGACTACTAACTACACCTCCTCCCACATGGCACTATAGCCCTTCAAGGGCCTTGGCTTACCAAGCGACCACTGCTCAGCCGAAGGTCAGCAGATTTTTTTTTTTTGCTACGGGCTTTACGTCGCACCGACACAGATAGGTTTTATGGCGACGATGGGATAGGAAGGGCCTAGGAGTTGGAAGGAAGCGGCCGTGGCCTTAATTAAGGTACAGCCCCAGCATTTGCCTGGTGTGAAAATGGGAAACCACGGAAAACCATATTCAGGGCTGCCGACAGTGGGATACGAACCCACGATCTCCCGGATGCAAGCTCACAGCCGCACGCCTCTACGTGCACGGCCAACTCGCCCGATAGGTCAGCAGATTACGAGGTGTCATGTGGTCAGCACGACGAATCGTCTCGGCCGTTATTCTTGGCTTTCTAGACCGGGGTCTCACCGTCAATAGCTCCTCAATTGTAATCACGTAGGCTTAGTGGACCTCGAACCAGCCCTCAGATCCAGATAAAAGTCCCTGAACTGGCCGAACCCGGGGCCTCCGGGTAAAAGGCAGGCACGCTACCCCTACACCACAGGGCCGGCAGACTACTAACTAGCCATTAATAATTAATGATTGGCAGCCTTCTTGGCATAACATGTAATTTCCTTACGACATCGTACTTTTCCGTTGTAAACATTTCCATATTATATCGTAAATGCTATTGTTTCGTCAGTTATTTCATTAGGAAATTCATATCGTTCTATTTGACCCCTTATTCTGGATTTGGGTAGGTCACATCATTCTATCGTTATTTCTGTGATTTAATTCAGAATTTACATATCAGTGCTTCTTCCTAAATGATCAAGAAAGAAAGAAAGAAAGAAAGAAAGAAAGAAAGAAAGAAAGAAAGAAAGCTTGCAGCCTTACGTGACTGTTAACGTAGCGATTACAACCACTGAACCTCCAGCTGCACATGGAATCCAAATCACAGAAATGTAACTTCTCACTTCACTGGTCTCGCAACCAATCAGAGGGATTTCAAACGCTGTCACCGTGGTTATAAAAGTGAAAATGCCACTCCAATATCAGGCACCCTGGAGACCCTCATAAAATATGATTATTTTTATAATCTCTTCTAACATATGAAGGTCTAACAGCTGTCGAAGTGTAATAATAATAATAATAATAATAAATAATAATAATAATAATAATAATAATAATAATAATAATAATAATAATAATAATAATAATAATAATAATAATAATAATTTGCGTGTGGCCTCTGGAGAGACCTGCTGCAGGTCTTTCAAGATGGTCCGCATACGTGACTTGCGCGTCTGTGAAAATGGGGCCATACGTAGGATGAAATCTAACGTTTAATGCGGCGAAAATCTGGTCAGGAACCAAATCAGCAAACCCTTGGATCAAAGAACAGTATGTCGGACTTCAACGTGTCGGAACCCAACGAAAAGGGATGTGACATTCAAATACTCTAAAATGCCATCAATCTCAATCGGCTGCAAATCCACTAAATGGCAGTGTCGCTACCTACCAAATGTCAGTTTTCACGTCGGTGTCTTTCCGAAAGTTCTGGAGTTTTGTAAAGTATTGTGAAACGATTGCCACGTTGATAATGAAGGGAAAAGGAGTCTTGTAGTTGAACGTGACTTGATTTCGTGATTATAACCACGGAACTTGTTTCGAGAACTCGAAAAGATCGAAATGAAAGCAACATGATTTGTTCTGGTAGATATCCGACAAACGAGTGGTGTTATGAATATTTAACAGACATTGGGCCTGCAGGACTTGGGATTAAGGAGACGTGCTTCTTGACCAATCCACATGATATATTTCGAGCAGTCAGTAGAGAGGTGGCGTTGAATGACGTCGGTAGACCAATATTCTTTGAAATTAGAAAGGATCGTAATAAGATGAAGTTGGAATTCAAGAGGACACTTTGGTTCAAGTGTTTATATATAATAAGAGAAATTGGATATTGAAATACGAAGGGGAATATTCAACTAAGCGAGCTGGCCGTGCGGTTAAGGGTGAGCAGCTGTGAGCTTGCATTCGAGAACAGTGGGTTCGAACCCTACTGTCGTCAGCCCGGAAGATGGTTTCCCATGGTTTCCCATTTTCACACTACGCAAATGCAGGGGATGTACCTTAATTAATGCCGCTGCCTTCTCACTCCTAGCCTTTTATTATTCCGTCGTCGCCGTAAGACCTGTCTGTGTCGGTGCGACGTAAAGCTATTCGATTATTTGGAAATATTCAATAGATTTCTGCCTTCTTTGAAATCATTAAAGAAATTACCTTTTTCGGTAACCAATTGATAAGGAATCTGCCAGCTGGGCAGGATCCACAAACGTAGATCAGTAGTAACTGATTGATTGGTTGATAAAAGGAACCTCCTTCCTTATCGTGTACCTCAACAATTCGCAGAGGCTATTGTTTTGCTCACCGCTTGTCTCACCCACATTGTCGCTGCTCCACCGCCCACCGCAAGCTGAGCCATTATGGTCGCACAGATCATCAACAGATCATCATTGTGTCAGTGTATACGCACATGCTCAGAGATTGGAGTTTCATGCTTGTAGTCCTACATTTGATGGACGTACAGAGAGATTGAATTTAGTTTTGTCGGTTCTTAGATTATGTCTTACCGGGCGAGTTGGTCGTGCGGTTAGGGGTGCGCAGCTGTGAGCTTGCATCCGGGAGATATTGGGTTCGAGCCTCACTGTCAGAAGCCCTGAAAATAGTTTTCCGCGGTTTCCCTTTTTCACACCAGAAAATGCTGGGACTGTACTTTAATTAAGGCCACGGCCAATTCCTTCACACTTCTACGCCTTTCCTATCCCATCGTCGCCATAAGACCCATCTGTGTCGGTAAACAAATAAAACAAAATTGTCTTTCACACAGTCTACTAAAACACAGATTGAGGAAGTAGCAGATATAGGGGGAGTAATAAGCTCATCTGTAGACTATGCTATAGTACAGAGCGAGCTAGATGTATGTCAGGCGGGTACCTTTGTGTCGATTGAAACTCGCCCCGCACCTCAATTTTCACCTCTTCAAGGGAAGAGACGACAGTATTTCGAGGAAGCAGAACAGTTTGTGGTTAGTGAAGTAACCTAGAGACTTCAAGGGTTGCCGACAGTTCAACTTTGTAGTATATTTTTTGACCGTTTAGTTACTCTGGAAAAATGAAAGAAATCTTCATCTGATCTGAAAGCCTCCGAGGCTCAGACGGCAGCGCGTCGGCCTCTCACCGCTGGATACCGTGGTTCAAATCCCGGTGACTCCATGTGATATTTGTGCTGGACAAAGCGGAGGCGGGACAGGTTTTTCTCCGGGTACTCCGGTTTTCCCTGTCATCTTTCATTCCAGCAACACTCTCCATTATCATTTCATAGCATTTATCACTCATTAATAAATCACCTTGGGAGTGGCGACCCCATTGTAAAAACAGCCTGACCCGGTCAATGACTGGAAAACAGGTTGTAGGTTTTCATTTTCAGCTGATCTGAGTTTTTCTGGGGTTAACGGTGCTACCCGGCGTCATTTTATGTTCTATCCGAGATCAGATAATCTTCGCGATGACATATAATTGTTCTGATGAATATTTGGAAGAAAGTGAGAGAACTGACTGTTTTTAGGCAATACAAATCTGGAACAGGTGAATAATTCCAAGTACATATTGTACATATTCTCTCCGTATAGTAGAACACTAACCGAAATCGAATCATGGCGTAGCAAAGCTGATGCAGTGAGTTCACAGTTTTGATCAAAAGACATGCAGTAAGAAAGAAGTCGGCATGTGGACGAAATTACTTGTAAATTGGTCTGTTTACTCACCGACGTTACTGCACGAGACTAATGTTACGTGCACTCAGAATATTTCATTCATAAATTAGAAGTAACACACATGAAGTTAACGAGAATGATCTAGTGAAAGCAGGTGGGAACAATCGCTAGAGGTTACTCATAATGAGAAGATGAAGACTAACATACGAGTTAACTCGATGAGTGGGGGAGTATATAAACACCGGCTTCGGTGTTAGAGGCATGTGAGGCGAATGTAGGAGGATAGGTAGCTTACTTAGGAGAACAATGTACTCGGTAGTAGAGGTTAAGAGAAGCAGAGGGAAAGCAAACTGACAATTGTTAGACTCGGTTTTCTATTATCTAAAAGGTAGAGTTAAACGGGGTCACTGAGCTAGTTGCAAATAGAGGCGCTTGGTCGATTCAAAGTGGCTTGCAGACTGAACGCTGAATGACATAACACACTATAATGAAGACGCAATGTAGGCTATGTATGTAATGTAATGTAATGTAATGTAATGTAATGTAATGTATGTATGTATGTATGTATGTATGTATGTATGTATGTATGTAGCACCACTACCTCCACCTCCAGCACAACCGTTGGCCACCTGTATGTATGTATGTGTGTATGTATACGAAATTTTAACACAGGATCCACCAGGAGTTGAAAAGACAGTGAACCAACACGATGTGTTCGTGCTGACTTCCTCAACTATGGTATAGCCATGTGTTTTCCAAAGGGGATATGATGTCTCCCTTCCAGGTGATGCAATGTCATAGAAAAAGTTGATCACTGGACACGACAAGGAAATTATGTTAACAAAAGAAAACACGCCTTATGTTAAATGCATGTTTTTCCGTTTTTAGGACTTTGCTGGTTTAACTTCAGTATCATTATATACGTCATATGGCACCCGTAGACTAGGACATGTAATAATGCGGAACAATAACAGTATTTTTCCTGAAATAATCATAATCATAATATTAATAATAATCTTGAATGATCTCAGCCACCGCGTGCAGACATTTCAATGTTGCAACATCCAGGCTGTCTACCGTCAAGTTTTACGTTCCGTTTTAGTCTGCTAGGTTTAATTGATTTTTGCCGGTGCCACACTCAGGATTACTGAATTTGGTACTTGGGCTACATGAAATTAAACACTTAAATGTATTACAGTAGACTTTCGACTGCTCTCGGGAGATAGACGTTTGGACACTGAAGTAAATTTCAGTATAAAATTCGGTCATTTTAAGACGTGTTTGGGGTAACGGTGGGAGTATTTAGTGATTTCTACAATCACTCGAAAGAAGGAACATTTGAGCCTTCCTACAACAAACACGATTCACCTCAATCGTACGGTACATTTTTTTTGTATCCATGGAGATAATTTTAATTTGCGATACAATAATAATAATAATAATAATAATAATAATAATAATAATAATAATAATAATAATAAAAAGAGAAAGAGAAAGAAGAAAAAGAACAAGAAGCACCACTCCACCACCTCCAGCACAACCGTTGGCCACCTGACACAACGTCGCAGTCTAGGGGGCCCTCGTACCGATGACGATATTCCAATTTACTGGCACTAACAGCGAAGCAGAATTCCACGGGTGATTTTTACGGCTGAGTTAATTTTTTCGAGTAGTTGCCAAGTTAACTACCAGATTTCTTATACTTGCCAACAATTAATATGTCACGAATTGACAGGATCTTTGCACGTCCTTGAAAGAAACGGCTAACGGTATCGAATCCTAGATCTTGGAATGAAGGGCCGGCAATTGATACATCGAAGCAGCTGCTGATAAAATAATTTATCGTGACTACTTTTTTTTTTTTGGCAAAACAAAGTTTACTAGAAGAAGGTAGTGAGGAAATGGTCTATTAAAATTTCATATATACGGGACAAAAGTTTACAATTGACATTTAAACATGATTCTTTTGGTCAAGAAAATCATGTGAATTTCTTTATTTCTTATTTACATTCTGTTCATTAGAACTAAGAAATGCTCATAACAGCTTTGGATTTTCACGGCCGGTGTCTCATCCGACCTTACAGACCAGTGGGATTTGAAGCTCCCGACGTTCACTAAATATAGCTTCCACTATTCTTACTGGTCTAATATCTGCGAAGTAAATTTAGTGAGCTAGATAAGTTCGTTTGATACAATAACTTTCGTAGCACGGAAACATTTTCATTTTCTCGAAAAATACAGTTCTAATTGGAAAACATCCCTGTACTTGTTAAAGGTACGTAATAGCAATTCCCATCACTACTTTAAGGGCGGTAATACGAGGCTGTCCAGAAAGTAAAGATACAAATGACAATTTGAATTCAGATACATTTTAGTTAACAAAACTTCTACTTTAAATGAATTACTTTTACATACGTGATTTTCCAACTTTGTCGTCACTATTATCCAAACACACATTTAGTTTGGGTAATAATTTCTGTATCTTAGAGTTATAGAAGTCTGCCGCTGTATCTTCACTTTAACCACGTCTTGATTTATTCTTTTAACTCGTTGACAGGCAAGGTATTTCTTCGGGCAAAGAAAGTAATGAATATCGTAGGGTGAAAGTTCACAAACGCTTAAACGCTCATGGGTTCATTAAGAATATCGGCTTTGCCTCAAGAGAATTCTCGGCGCCACTTTTTCTATACAAAATGTTCCCATCAGCACCAGCAATTTGCCAATGAATTTCCGCTGTGCGCTCAGTTTTAACGATGAAAGAACCGTATGACCAACTGAACTTCACCTTTGGCGGTGTGCTGTATCAGCGCAGGCATTTCCAACACGCGTTACTCGAACAAGACTCGCCGAACTGCTGCCGACCCAGGGGAAAGGGAAATGACCACGGTCAAAGCCGGGTGATTTCCGACAAAACAGTAGCGGGACAAAATTGTTGCGAAGTTTGGGCTTGGAAGACTTGGGAGAAACGAAACGAACTGCTCGAATAAGTGGTTCGTTCCGAGCTGTCAGTAGAAAGATGGCGTGGAATGACATCAGTAGACGAATAAGTTTGAGTGGTGCCTTTAAAAGTAGGAAAGATCACAATATGAAGATAAAGTTGGATTTCATGAAGATAAATTGAGGCAAATATTCGTTCATAGGAAGGGGAGTTAGGGATAACTTGGCACGGGAGATTTTCAATAAATTTCCAATTTCTTTGCAATCATTTAAGAAAAGACTAGGAAAACAACAGATACGGAATCCGACACCTGGGTGACTGCCCTAAATGCAAACCAGTATTGATTGATTGATTGATTGATTGATTGATTGATTGATTGATTGATTGATTGATTGATTGATTGATTGATTGATTGATTGATTGATTGATTGATTGATTGATAATGTAGTCACAGTACGCATTACAAATTCACGTCTTGGTCTGTATAAAATGTATTTACAGTACACGCCCAGTACGTATATTTATTTAGGAAAAAATAAGCTGACGACCCATGTTATCCCATTAGAGGGATTAAGGTTGCGTTTTCACTGTGGACAGGTTTATCTCGAGCCAGCGCTGAAGTAATTCAGTTTTGTTGCCGTTTCTACATCAGTTTGAAATCAAGCTGCAAATGTCCTGTTTCATTACCTTCAATTTTAGACTTACTTTTTGTATATTCTAACCTACTTTGTTTCTTGTTAGTGGAGTTAGCAGACACTTGGTAGATGGCGTCTTCCAGTGTTGTGGATGATCTCAAATTAATTAGCACTGTTAAGCTGATAAAAGCATTACACGAGAACATTACTGCGAATTGAGTAGAGCTGGGATAATTAAAGAGAAAAGTTGAGACTGTAGACGTGCAATGTGTTTCGTACCCTTCAGCTTACATGCTCAAACTTAAAGTTAAATTACACCTCTTAGAGCGTCAGAATTTGAAAATGCGAATCTTTACACTTTGCTGTGATCAACAAATCTGAGTTAGTTAACAGAAAAAAGTGCTTGTTGTAAACTCTGCACTTGTTGCATTCTTCCTGACGCAGTGTTCATCTCACGGAGAAAAATGTTCGCATTCAGTTTGGTATTTACTTTATTTTCCTTTCACATTTCCTGATCTTTAGTAACAAAACAAGAACAAGAATAAGTGTTAAGACTGCCTTTAACTGCTGTCAGTCTTAAGAGATGCATGGTTATAGGAATGTTATCTCAGTAAGGGAGCGTGATAGCTAAGTAGTTTAGTTAGTAGATTCCCAGCAAAGAGACCATGGTTCGAATGCTGGCCAGTGCATGTGGGACTTTTGGAATGAAAATGCACTACCCTGTGCTTCGGATTCCATGTAAAATGTAGGACTTGTGGCTTGCAGAATCAACCGCGACGTAAAATTACAGGCTTGTTTCCTTTGGAGTTCATAAGCGAGTACCTCTTATTAATACGAGAACTCTTAAATAAAAATATACTGCACGTGGATTCGAACTGAGCGCTGAACATAAATGATTAGCAGCTGACCAGCAGGACAACAAAGCCTCGTTATGTACTCGCGAACAGATCAAGGTCCTAATCAACCTGGTAAGTTTTATCCTTAAAGAACAATATGCTCTTCACATCTGAACCATACCTGGAATATCTAGGAATTGAATAAGTCCACTCATGAGTATACTCATGATCCGTAGTACCACCCCTTCTTCTTGTTTCTTTAAATTAGTAGTCACCTGCGTTTGGCAATAAGGCAGATTAAGCCTAGTTTTACGGCCGGATGCTCATCGTAATGGCAACCCTATGTGGGGGAATGCATTCGCTATAGCATGTTTCTTTGGTGATAAGCAGTGAGATGATTGTTGGTTTATGAAGTCGTGTATTCAGAAGAACACAAGCACCCTACCCGGGAGTAATAGAAGCTAACCAGTCTCGGTTAAAATCCCCAGCCCGGCCGTGAATCGAATCCAGGGCGCTACGAACCAAAGATCACTACGATGACACTTTTGAGAATGAGCCGAATTCGTAATACCAAAGCTATTTATCGTTAAATTCGTCATTTAAATGATTATCCCAATGGAAAGCAATCTACATAGATTCAACCGTATAATGGACATTTATTTTATCTGCTTTACGTCGCACCGACACAGATCACAGATAGGTAGAAAAAGGCTAGGAGTGGAAAGGAGGTGGTCGTGGACTTAATTAAAGAACAGACCATGCATTTGCCTGGTGTGGAAATGGGAAACGACGGAAAACCATCTTCAGCGCTGTCGACTGTGTGGTTCGAACCCAGTATCTCCCGAATGCTAGCTACGCCACCTTAACCGCTTGGCCAACTCGTTCGATTCTCACAAATTTTGTCATTAAGTTCTATAGCTTTTTAGTTAACCACTTAAATCACACAAAGATCCATTTCTTTTTACTAAATATCAATCAATCAATCAATCAATCAATCAATCAATCAATCAATCAATCAATCAATCAATCAATCAATCAATCAATCAATCAATCAATCAATCAATCAATCACCATTGATTGTTCTTTTGAATTTCAGCTTCATCTTCGTATTATGATCATTCCTTCTTTTACGTAAAACTTCTTTCAAGCTTATTCGTTAAATAATGTTATTACATGTCACATTCTCCGTACTTGCTTAGGCTACTTACCTATCGTATGGCGTTTATTGCCGAGAGTGTCCGAGGAAAATGTTTCACTCCCATGAGTGACCTGCGGGTCTGGACATGGGAAGATGATGGTGATAATGAGATAGGGAGAGGCTGAAACCCGGTTTCGGCACGTAGCCTTCTCGTGTCAAAAAACATCAAGGGGCCTCCTCAAAACTTTATGACCCCATCCGACGGGCGAATCACCATCAATAGCGTCATATGCCCTCACTCCATATGAGCACTGCGGAGAGGTTTGGAATTGAATCCAGGCTTTTGGCATGTAATCTAGTGATGAGAAAATGTATAGCACCACCTCTCCTATCCTGCCGGCCAACATTCTGATCATAAAAACCTTTCGATCAACGGGACCCGAACCCGCTAACCACGTTGTCAGACCATGTAGACCTGACGCTTTAACGATCTTGGCAACCAGGTGGGCTCACATATCCACTGACGGGTCGGAACATACCACTTAGTGGAGCAGCTCGTATCCTTATTCCCAGGGCTTCCTAGCTCAACGTTTCCAAAAATTTTCATAGAATTACCCTTTTGTCGGAAATCTCCCAGAACAATTCATGGATCTTTTCCAGTACTCTAATCAAGTTATCCTGGCAAAGGACCCTTAAATACGACCGATACTCTAACTGGAGTCTTACCAGCGACTCATGCGTCATCTCCTTTAGAGCCTTGCCACAATCTCTAAAGTTCCTTATAACTTTGTAAGAGTTCTGTAATCTTTATTAGCAACGTCGTTAATGTGATTTATTTATACTAACACCTAGATACTTCCAGTGATCCCTGTGATGTAATTTTACCCTATCACCACGGCTATTAAGACTAAGAGGACGTTTTCACCTGTTGAAATTACAACCTGTCTTTTCACTCCGTTTACTATCATACAATTGTCTGCTCTCCATCTCGTAACATTGTGGAGGTCTTTTTACGAACCTCTTTTTGCATTCAATGTGTTATATCTTGCTAAAATATCTTTAAAATATTCACCAAAAAATTAGTATGTTTTGTTAGCTTGTTTTATGATGTGTAGCAGATATTCTACATAAGAACTCTGAGTTGATTTTCTTACCATTATTATTTTTCCTTATGGTGTACTGCATTATTGTATGTAAACAATACCACGAGTAAAATACACGCTGCATACGGACTGAGGACGACATAGTATATCATCCGCAAAATGCAGGAACTAACTGGTAGTGTTTGGTGCTGGTTGTTATGATTATTTTATAAGCCGCAAAACCACGTAATAGTTAGCACTTATCTATCAGGGGGTAATGAAAATACTATCAACATGGAAATAACTTGAACTTCGATCAGGAAGAAAACAAATTCTGACGGCCTATAGTCTTCTAAGCTTCTGAAATTTATCAGCGATAACATTACTCTGAATTAGTATTGTTAACAGTTGACGTGTGCTTTGTCTCTTCTGCTCCCCCTAAACCCTCCAAAATGGCTATGACTGCTGGAATTACAGAAACTAACCCGTAAAGTACGGATACACAACAGATTGTATGCCACAAAATTTCCTATTGACACTGAGGAGCTCTAATCGGAAGGAGGTAAATACGTCTACTAAGTCTAGACAGTTGAAGGAATACGTTGGAGCCTCTCGAAGTATTAAGTCTCCTTCTTTCTTCTCGCCAAGTCATCTCCATTTTCTTGTAAGCATCAATTTGGATTTATGGGTAGCGGGTATCAGGAGCTTACAGGATGGGAGGGAGCTAACTGTTACGGTTATGATCAGATCTTTGGTAGTGAAGGAAGCGGTCCTAGATTTTCTGGAGATATAAACGGAGGCTACACTGCGACAGAATAAAAGACGTTCTCAGCACGAGCATCGAGGATGTGCCATTTAATATAAAATGAACTTGTGAAAATAACTAAGAGACAGTAACATTTGTAATCACATTTTAATAGCATCCGCTTAGCCTTGCTGTGTCTTCCTTTTTTTTCGTTTATAAAACTTTCAGAATTACTATTCTGTGGAATAGAACGTTAACTTTAAATAAACAAATGTACTTGTTGACTGTCACTACAACCTGTGTTTCGTTCTAAACAGCTTTTAAGAATATAGGATGTTTAACAAAAATGTTCCTCATTTTGCGAACTCTCTTTCGGATTTGTTCCAGAATTCTTGACTCATCCTTTCCTCTACAGACCATGATCATGAACATACTGAAATTGTTTTTTGGGGTATATTTTCTTTATGAATATCTATTGCTCTTCTCAATTATTCTGTCACTAGAGTTTTATATTTTTCAGTGCATGGAAATTATGTCTGTAGAAATTCTGGTAATTTTGTTTGTATTCATATTTGGCAGTATCCAGGCCTCCTGAATATCAATTTCGACAATCTATTTCACTCACCCAGATGACTGAGAAAGTGGCTATCCAATTCAGCTCACGTAGTCGTAGTGGGTTCAAACGTACTGTCGACAGCTCTGAAAGTGGTTTTCCGTGGTTTACCATTTCAACAACAGGAAAATGCTGGGGTCGTACCTTAATGAAGGATACGGTCACTTCCTTCCCACTTTTAGCTCTCTACTCTCCCATCATCGCCATAACGTCCGGCTCCATGGCTAAATGGTTAGCATGCTGGCCTTTGGTCCAATCAGGTTTGATTCTTGGCCGTGTCGGGGATTTTCACCTTAATTGGTTCATTCCAACGGCTCGGGGGCTGGGTGTGTCTGTCGTATTCAGCATTTACATATCATCCTAGGTGGGTCCCTCATCGTCACAGACATGCATGTCGCCTAATAGGCCGTCTACGAGAAAAAAGACTCGCACCAGGCCTCTCCGGAGGCCTTACGCCAATATTATTATTATTATCGCCTTAAGACCTGTGTGTGTGTGTGCGTGTGTGTCGGAACGACGTAGAGCAAATTTACAAAAAAGAAAAAGTAAAAACTCTACCAGATGCATACTATAAACCTTTTGGGTGACCGGCTATATTGCTGAATTTTTAATGAATTTTGTCCAGTAAATAAATACCAAATGTGTCCCAGAATTATTTCATATGCCAACATTATACGACAAGGAGTGCCCAATGGACATTTTTCACCCCTGAAAATCCACCTTCCTCTGCCAGACTTGAACCCAAAATCTTGGGATAATGAGGCAACACTCTTCCCCTGATCGACACAGGAAGTGGGTTTAAAAAAAAAATAATCTGGATAGATACACTAATTCAAGTAAATTCGTTAGCAAATGCTTGACAAATCCCACCAAAGTCGAATAGTACTGTTACTAATACAGTAGAACAATTACTGTTTTATTGGAACATCACTGACAACACTTTACTAGTTGTAATTCAAGGCTATTAACTGAAATATCTTGTCTTCATAGCGCGTCACAAGCCGGCCAGTATTTGCTGGAACGGGCGATCTTTCCGTAATCTTCATTGAGAGGTCTCTATTCTCACTTCACTTCACTACACGCGGCTCGATTCCAGACAAGAATGATAGCTCGCACAATCAAGTTACGTGACTGCTGCACACTCTGAATTACTCAATACATATCACTTGGCAAGACAACTCTAAAACAATCAACATCACATCATGACGACACTCACTCAACAATCACTACTCCAATACACTCAAGGATAACAACGGCAGTCTGTTCACGGTAAGACTGCTTTCATATGCCTCTGATGAAGTTACGATATCTTCTGAGAGCGAACAGAGTGCGAAAATTCCACTTTCAACTTCCATAAAGTCCACGGAGACACCGGATGCAAACCATAATACAAGATGAGGCCGTCGCATGCCCTCAGGCTGCTTGGAAGTTCACCGGCCTGACTCACTCATTCTTTCCAGGAAATACCTAGAATGGGGGATTCCGGAGATCTGGTAGTCACACGAGCATGTAACAGTAATAATATGAAATGTCACTTGAATGTGTAGTAGATTGAGACCTTCTTGCACAGTGATAGTTCATGGTGACTCCCACCAATAGTCGTCGAGCAGCTTTGGTAAAGTATGAAAAAGAGAAGAGACAGACCTACAATTTCTCCCCCTCCTGGATTTCATTTCCCTTTATTCTCCACCTCATCTTCAAGCAAAGTTGACTAAGAAAAGTCAGATAGAAAACTCTGCCACATGTAAATGAAAACAGTGTCAGACTGAGCTAAGGGCCCCGTAGTCACCAAATTACATGAGTGCCATTGAAGGGCCCCGTTTCAGTCTTCTTTTTCGACGGGCGATGTAAATAAATAAATAAATAAATAAACATGGGCCACACAACCCATTAAATGTCATAGTCTGTCAAGGCGACTACTGCCCGCTCAAACAGAATACAAATAATATTGAAAGGTAGCATGGTCAACGCAATTACGTCTTTAGTGGTATTGCTTTACTTCCTAGAGGGGTACCCTGTCTTTAATTTCACTTCATTTTACGTCATGCTTTCTAGACCTACGTAAAGAAATCTATTAATGAAAAGAAGAGAGATAAGTTCAATGTGAAACAACTTCACCTGAATGATGCCCTCAGAAATATTTCAAATCCAATAGCATCATAATTGCTCGTCATTGAGCTCAACTGTTAATGTATTAGGATAGACCGTTACTTGCGGTTGAATGTGGGTTTACGAGCAAGATCACAGGAAACTAACCAGAAGAGCTATCACAGATAAGACACGTAGATGAAAGCTTTGGCCATGGAAGTTGTCTCCACGAGTTTCGATCGAAATAGGCAGTCAGGTTAGCGTTTCTATGGCAAGAAGCTTGACCTGAAGAATGGTTGTCAGCTGTTTAAGTGCCAGTAGTATTCCTGTTTATATCCATCCTTGAAAATTAGTGATATAGGAAACGTAATTTTTTACTTTTGACTTGCTAGTTATTCCTATGGATTTAGGAGAATGAGACATTTCAATGAAGAACACTACATCTATTTAAGAGCACCAAAAGCTTGAGTGAGATATCAACGAAGTAATAGACACTTGAATTTTGCGCCTTTTCCATAACATGGGTCGATCTTCCTGTACGGTTGCCTAGGAAAATCTCACAAGGGAAAGGCAAAGGCAGCCGGCTGTAAAACTAACCACTCTGTGTCGAGATTACGAATAGTGGAAACCTTTACCTTTCACCCCTTCAAGGGGCTGTACGAAGCTGCCTTGGTTTTTCTTTATTTACAGGATTTATTTATGATCAACACACTTTCAAAAATATACGAACACAACGAACATAATATTTAGCGTCGACCATTTACGGTCACTTTTGGAGCCAGGTTATTGATTTGACATCCTCATCTCAATTTCTTCTCTTATGAGACTTTTTTCTAGCTGAGCTTTGCCAGCATATACCATACAGTAATGACCATTGTCTGGTTAATTTATATCTCACACATTAGAACAATCTTTCTTTTCTCTAAAACGGTTTGGTCTCGTTTTCCTGATATATTCTGCATTCGAGCCTATTCGGCTCTTAAATAAGAGAATTAGCCTTCATCAAATTGGAGGGCAAACATTTACATTACTGTTTAATGTAATGAAAAAGAAGCAAGCATTTGTTTCAATAATGGCTCTCCAGAAGGCTGGCTTGGTGCCCGAGCCGTGCAGGGAAGCTAGCTTACTGCCAGGCACTTGTCGCGACTGAACGAGATTAATGGGCCTACGAGAGAAGAGACATCGCAAATTGATTTAGAAATATGATTAAGCCTTATCTACACAGAGATTTAGAGGAGATTTTATCCAATAAATGTTCTCTTAATGATGTTGAAATATTACTTGTTTAGAGAGTTCCTTCAGTCTCGATCTAAGGAGCGGTCTTTGATGGTTGTATATTTTGCTAGTCAGAGTGACAAAATCTTCAGCGAATTAAACTCATTTAGAATTAGATATAGAGGATGCAAAAGTCCAAGAGATGTTGCTCAAAATGTGTCCTAAGGAAATCTTCATACTATGTACATGTACAGCAAACTCTCGATTACCCTGGCTAACCATCGGACAAATTCACGCAGATAAATGAAAACACGGATAATGCGATTTTGTTAATTTTAATGCACAACGAAATTTTTAATAATACGGAACATATGACACTGTCTGAAAATGCAATACTATCAAACAATTAACACGTTCAATAACCAATTTTGTCGTTAAAGTAGACCATTACAAAAATTACTTACAACATCTCTTATTGGTAGAACGTTTGCGGTAGAATAAGCATAAAAATGAATCTCAGTTTGCATATATATAAACTAACAGTACAGCCAAATTTTGTAATATGTAACTTCAAATTTTAAGTATTCAAATAATCATCATCATCATCATCATCAAATTCTAAAGTCTTGACTTGTCACTGCTACTGTAATTCCTTCTTACCAGCTACAAATTTCAGCCCTTCGTGCAAACTTGAACTTACTCTTGAAGCAGCTTTGTGTTAAAGTGTCGTTCGGTGAAAAATAATCTGTAAGTTTATTTTGCCTTCGAGATTCACTTAAGCTCTTCCTAATGTTTCGAAATGCAACAGCATCGTGGTTCGCTGCTGGAATTTCTCGTCAATTTTAAGAGTTTATTCACTTTTTTAACGTATCTTAACAGTCTGAATACCAATCCCATGATCATTTCCTAATTTCCTTACTGGCTTCTTTAACTTTTTATTTAATGCAAGCTTTTGTTTTAATGTTGAAAGCACTTTATTTCGCTTCATAGCCATGACTGCTATCACAGAACACCAGCAAATAACCACTATACATTACATTGTTAGTATTTAGTTCTCGAACAGAGCAAGCCACTAGTGCATACTTGCAGCCGAGGACGTGCTCGAATTTTAATCGCGCAGTTCACACATATTGAAAATGCCGTGACAGAAAGGAAATAAAACAAACATAATAAAACAATAAACCCTCGATGGACCGGGCAAGTTGGCCATGCGGTCTGTAGCGCGCAGCTGTGAGCTTGTATCCGGGAGACAGTGGGTTCGAACCCAAATTTCGGCAGCCCTAAAGATGGTTTTCCGTGGTTTCCCATGTTTACACCAGGCAAATGCTGATGCTGCACCTTAATTAAGGCCACGGCTGCTTTCTTCACACTCCTAGGCCATTCCTATCCCATCCTTGCTATAAGAGCTATCTGTGTCGGTGCGACGTATAGCAAATAATAAAATGCACGTATAATCCTCAAACCGGATATCCGCACCAGGATAATCGGGATAATGGGAACGTACCGTAATTTAAATCAGGATTTGATGAACGTCTGTGGCCGATATTGGTAATTGAATCTTAGTTTGCATATTTATAAACTAACAGTACAACCAAATTTTGTGATGTGTAACTTCAATTTTTTCAACTGTTTAAATCATCATCATCAAATTCTAAAGTCTAAGACTTGTCACTGTTACTATAGTTCCCTCTTACCAGCCACAGATTTCAGCCCCTCGTGCGAACAGTTTAAGAATCTCGAAGCTGCTCTGTGTACTAGTGTCTTGGAAGTCTTCTTACCATTTTTTCCCGAAATTTCCCCTGCGAGTATACAACAGAAGACATTATCACGCCTTATCATTTGCCTTGTTAATATGGCCTTGCTGTTCCCCACTTCGCTGATCGGACATGCTTTCCCGTTTATATTTTTTACCTCATCCTCTTTCTGTCAGTCGTACGTGTGCTAGTCAACTTCCTCCAGAACTGCATTTCTATTAAATTACCATAGCCTTAAATGTAACCAATAAAAATATATTTTATAAGGTGTATCTATTTTGATTATATATTTCATGCCTTTCCAATGCGGGAGATTCAGTCACTTGATTGGACGTTGTACACGTTGCACGGAAACTGTACATTTCCGGACATGGATTCCCTTTCAAAATATTATCTACTCAATGTCTTAGGAGTCTGTAATGTTAATTTCCTAACACGCTATAATATTGAGCAGTTTTGTACCCTACAACACTCACACGCACCACACCTGTCTACCCACCTCCCTCATCTCTCAATTCTTCCCAACCCCGTCCAATCTCCTGGCCAGAGATTGGGTGTTACCCTTTAGGTGGCCCGCCCCACCCCCTCAGGGTGGGGAATGAAAACAAGAAAAAACACCTGTCTGACTGGCACCGATAGCTTCGGGCCCTATGCTAGGGAGGGATTGTACTCCACGCCTCTCGCAAAACCAATAAGTGCCGTTTTTACATCTCCTGCCCGTAGGTTACTGCTGCACTGACAATAAATATCCATTCAGCGAGCCATTTCCATGGTCTCACACGTCAAGTGTTGAGCGTAACCGAGCAAGAACACCTACTCTCTCCCACACAACTTGTATTAATTTCTGCAACATACTACTAACTACGACGTATTTACAAACATCAATAACACTGCATCAAATGATCAGATACATATAACATACGCAGAACGCGTAGAAGAACCAGTATATGGCCCTCAAAATCACGTCATCCCTCAGATGACGTCACACAAAATAGTCAGTGCACAAAATAATGAACTCTACCTTACCACTAATTACCAAATACAAAAATTATCTTGTAATTGAATTGGCCTTGCATATTTTCCAAATACAATCTTTCGTGATAGCTTAACACATAGGCACTGAATATAACAACTTGAAACATAGGAACATACAAATTCTAGTTACCAATAACGCGTTGAAAGAAGTGACTCACGAAATGGTTTAAATATGCACACATTTTTATAACCTTAAAAACCAATCAAGGCTGGATTACATTAGACACAGAGGATTAGCAGAGAAGCTGAAGACATCAGTGGTACCAGCTTTTACTTTACTCGCCTGTCACTTGACAAGGACAAGGGAACATATTTTCGTCAATTATAAACTTAGACCGAAACGATCGTATGCGAACCTCGATATGTTAAGCTTTTCATGATTTGTATTACATTATAAAGAGTAAACTGCAAATTGCCACTGTTGTAGGATGATAAAGACATTGTAATTTCAGAGGCTGTACATGAATCAAGGCTACGGCCGCTACCTTCCCATTCCGAGCCCTTTCCTATCCCGTCGTTGCTATAAGAACTATCTGTGATGGCGTGACGTAGAGCAAATTGTAAAAAAAATTGTCCAACAAAAATAGACGTTTGCCTGATGCCTAGAAACCGAATGACGTGATGGGAAATGGGCTCAAGAACAATCAAATTGGAGAACCGGAGTCCACGCATAGATGATATAGAATAATAACAAGGGTAAATGTCGCCAATGTGCACTAATTACTCATTAAAATTTGTCTGAGATTCTCATTATCATTAGTATTTCCCTTCACTAAACTGTATAATAAGAACAGAGTACCGGTACACAGATCTCATAATTTTTCCCCCGTATCGTGCGCAATTTCATTATCAGGTTTTATGGAATACCCACATGCATAGGGAAAAGTATTTCAAAGCCTTCGGCAACATTACTTTTTAATGTGTGTGAGTGTATGGGGAAATATTTCGCTGGAAAGTGTGTATCAAAGATTTATACTCATTGATCGCCCTAATGGTATTGCGATGTCACCGAGAGATCACCATACCTGCGTCTGTCCCATTAGGTCCAACAAGGAATTAATTAGTAGAAGTGACCCAGTTCTTGTTTCTGTGTACTGTATCACTGAGGTTGAATAATGCAATGAGCAAGATATGAACGATGAGGTTCTCGGAGCAATAGGATGGATACTGTGGAATTTGTATGTAAAATATAATAGCGCACATCGGTATTATGATAAAATATTGGTGGCTCTCACTGATTACAACATTGATAGTGAAGTTAAATTAAATAATATTCAAACTATCCCTTTGTAAATGCATACGCATTTAAAAAAAAGAGAAAATGTTCATCATCAACGAGAATCACTCGAGAACAATGAAGATTGGAACACAGTTTCATCACAATTCATACTGACATGTGTTCCATTTACGTTTAATACTGATTGCTAGCATCAAAGTTCCGCTAGGAAACGTACATGTCCCTCCCTCATCCATAGATGCAAGACACCGAATAAGGCCTTTTCCCATTTTCACACCAGGCAAATTCTGGGGATATACCTTAATTGAATCGATTATTTCAGAAACCAGTCAAGCGCCAAGTCTGTCATTTTTAGGAAAATGAATAAAACTGTCTAGCAACAGAAAAAATGTTATGGTAGGGGATTTAATATTTTGGCTTGAAAGGTATTATACCATTTAATACTTTCTATCTAAGTAAAACTATTTTGTGCTTATTAACTTTGCTGTAAAAAAAATCCCAATCATTTTCCACTTAACTGGTTTCTGAAATAAACGAGTGTTGAAAACAAATTTTTGTGGCATAATTCTTGAATTTCGAAAGGATTTTATCATAAACTCATATTTGTGGAAACAGAAAATATTTGAATAGGTTTAGAATACAAATATAATTATTAAAAGCCTGCTTATTATGACAGGAGGTAGTTAATCCTCATTAACAAACTCCACACCATATTCTGTCCCTGTAGTAGGCCATTGTAAAATGCTGTCCTAAAACTGTTCATATCCTATCATGTAAGGTTTTAAGGCATTTAGGTCACGTATCTTCTTGATATTGATGGGCACATAAAACAAACAATAACAAAGAATAATGTATGGCTCAGACCAGGTACTTCCTTTCTTGAGTAAGGTAACCTTCTCCTTTTATCCTGGCATTTCGAATAATATTATGCGTGTGAGTTTGTGTGTCTACCACTCCTCGTTTCCTTTTTGATACAGGTTCGTCTTCTGAACATTCAAACATAAGCTCTCACTACTATTATAAAAACACTGCACTAAACAAAAGAAACACTTTTTCAATCAGTTGTTCAGAAAACTACGAATATGCGATTCCAGAAACACAACAATGACAATATAAACAGCTGAACAGCAGCGCCAACTGGCAAGGTGCGGCACATCACAAAATGTACCAGTAGTTTACTGCAGAAACCAGCCAAGTGATGACACTTAACTGGTTTCTGAACAAAATACGAAATTCAACGTAATGACTGACCATTATATGAGGACGTTTCTTGACTGGTTTCAGCACCAAAATGTGCATATAGCCCCCTAGTAACATATTCTGAAATTAACTCATTTTTTCATTTTTTTGGCACTTGACTGCTTTCTGAAATAATCGATTCAATTAAGGCCGTGGCCGATACCTTTCTAATCTTATCCCTTTCCAATCCCTTCGTTGCTGTAAACATTCGATGTGTTAGCGTGGCGTTAAACAAGTAGTAAACGAAGAATAATGACTTTCCTATAGTACAGTACCTGGTTAGGGTTACCTGCTTCATTGTTCGAGTGTTCATATAGGATTACTTTGATGGTAGTTTTTTTCATTACACATATTTGTCTTATAAAATATGAGCCTCTATCTGACAAATTTCTGAACGGATAATGTTTAAATATTCATCATGTTCATAAAACAATAATTACGAAGAACCATGAAATCAAAATCATTGTAAAATATGAATTCAAAAGGTAGTATACTTCTTCCTATCAGAAATGGCTTTAAGTATTATAAAATTAATTTATTTTTCAACCGAAGAAATCACTAATTTCTGGCACAGTAATTTTGTACCATAGTTCCGAGGTGGTGCATCCATTTTCGGGAACATATGAAATATAGGAGGTGAGTGGCAAGTACCACTTTAACCACATACCAGCCCTCCTGCCATTCTTAAATTTCTGGCAGTACTCGGAATCTAACTCGCGTCTCCGTGGGCAGCAGGTAATAACGCTACACTACGGAAGTGGACTTCTGCTACATCGAACATGCAAGAAAAGACATAAACAGCTCAACAAATTTAAACGTTCTAAATGTAAAAGTTTCCCAGACACAAGGACATAAATTTGGCAACTTTAACATTGAGCTGATACAACATTTAAACTCTCCTTTGATTGTGCCCTGGTCTTACTGATTCATGACTAGAAGTTAGTATATTCACAGTTCGTAGGTCTACTTATGAAAAAGATCATGAATGTCAATAACAAACTTCTATAAAAACGAATTCCCGTATGGGTGCAGGTCTTACAGATTACTAGAAAAGTAGGTTGCTGTAAGGGAGGTCATATACTGTATGTTTTAATCTAGGAAGCTATAATCACCTTACTTATTCGGCTTTCCGTACTGGAGCACTTCCATTGAGCACTTACTTGATTCCCCTTCCCGATATTATTGTATCTAATATTCTGGGAAATATACACGACGCAGTGGGTGGAGACGACATTAGAATGCTCAGTTAATGAGTAATGTTACCTCAGTAAGGCGTTATTTGCACCCATATCCTGGTTATTACTCCAGGTCACCTATATGCGTCAATTCGAAAGACTTGCACAAATATTTTGATTATTATGATTAATATTATAAGGAGAGGAGCGAACGTACGTCCGCTGATGAAATACGTCAGATGTTCTACGATTCCTTGTTTTTTCACAGCACCGCGCTCTGCTTTTTTATATTTTTACAACTTGCTTACATCTGCCGACGCAGATATATCTTATGTCGAGCATAAGGAAAACCACAGAAAACCATCTTCAGGGCTGCCGACAGTGGGGTTCGAACCCACTATGTCCCGAACGCAAGCTCAAAACTTCGCGCTCCTAACAGCATGGCCAACCTCACTCGGAAAAGACAAGTTTGAAATGAATTGGAGGTCCCTAAGGTATTTATATGACATGGAAAATTTTTGCTCGAGTCAAATATTTTTTATAATTTTCATAACGTGTAATCACAAAAAAAATCAGTGTAATGTTACTGTACGTTCCTCGCATTTAATATTTTATCAGCTTTAATTAAAATTGTCAATGTATGATGCTTGTTGTTTAAAGGGGCCTAACATCCAAGACTTCGGCCCTAATATCAATGTATATAATTCAACACCCACGTAGATACAAGCCCTGGGGGTACGCACAACAAACACTACGTATATACTCAATTGATTCTGAGCTAGAGATAGAGTGTAAAGACTATGTCCTGGCCGGGAATCGAACCTGTGATCCTCAGAACTAAAGGTCACTACGCTGACCATACAGCCAAGGAGCCGTACTAATGATAATGGTTTATTCTTTTATGTATTTGTTTAATAGTATGGTAACCACACAAATTTAATCAAAATACAAAACTACGATACTACACGTTAGTGACCGCATCCTGCAGCCATACGATATCGTCAGAGGTGAGGCCGAGCACGTCGTTGGCTTGATAACGTACAGAGAAGATCAATGACAATTCATCAATTAAATGTTTTGACGGCAGGCCCCGTTGAGGAGTTACAGTCCGGTTCTCTGGACTACAGAATCCGGTTCATTGCTAATTGGTATATCGACAGTATTCCTTTTAAAGCAAAAATTCTCAATTTGAAAATTGTGAAATTTTTCCTGATACATGAAAATGTTATTGGAGTATTGTGATCTACGAATTTTTGCGATTTAATTGAATTCTACACATTGAAAATAGTAACTATTCGTATTCCAATAGTCCTAGCAGCTATGGTTTAGAGCAGAGGTCTTCAACTCTTCTTGTCTGGCTACCGCATGGGCTAGTCGGAAAGACGGAAAGGGACACAATAAAAGCATCAATCAAAATAAGTTTTCAAGTATTTTACTACCAATCACAGTTATCACCGCAGTCGAGTAGTATCGACACTAATTTTAACACCGAGACTGTGGGAGTTCGATTCCCAGCCACTGCATGTGAGATATTTAAAATGAATTGTCACATCTCTGTGTTTCAGATTTCACCTCAAACTCCGGCTAGCATGAGTATGATCGCGATAACATCAGCTATGTAAAACTACAAGTTTGGTTGCTTTTCTTACATTCTTGAAATTTAGTCTCACTTTGACTATAAAAAGCGTGCGTGCTTTTAAAACTTCCCTGGCTCATGATTTCGTTAAATATAAGAAAGGAGAGAATAATAATGTTTGAGTGAAATATATCTGCAAAGCAACACAGTAACGAACACCGGTGACCTTTACTTCGGCGACAGGGTTTTTTTCATTTTATATCCGAGATCTAGCTCTATGTACCCATTCCCAGGAGAAATATGCAATATTCAAGTTCTAATTTTCAGCGCCGAACATTTTGACGTAGTATTTTAATACCAGACAGCTCTTTAATAATCTAGAAATAGTTACTTATTCATTTGTAGAGCACGGTTTCAATTACAGAAGTTCACACATAAAAAAACAATATTACGCGAAAATTACACATGAGCAGTAATATGATATATTGGAATATGTGAAGAGAGAATAGGTAATACAGCTTCTGACACTGACAAACATCGTAGTCTTTTGTTTCTGAATTTTTACATATTCACGAAAATGTTGAGCTAATTTCTTCCGGATAATTCTTTATTGTGTCATTCATTATTTCGAACAGTTCGAATATATCGCCCTTGAAGTTCATGCTCATTTTAAGGTATGACAACTTAGGTGTTCTTGAATGTTACCCTCTTCATAAGCGCCTCTCTATCACGCAATTCCACAGAGCTATTTGTGGCGTACACCTCGGCGGAGACGTCCGGCACTGCTGGATAGAGCTACAACCGACCCTGTGACTCCCAGTAGAGATGTAGTACAGGAGTGGGGGTTGGGGATGTCTCAGTACACCCTCCTTGTTAAGAGCTTCACCTTAGTTTCTTGACATGGCATAAGCCCAAAAACCCATAATATGCCTACTATTGTCCACATCGGTAACAATGTGTTGACGCACTGAGGAACTACTTTGAAGAACGTTCACTCATTGTTATGTGCACGTTTGTGTCCATTTTTTGTATAATAAAATATAACACTGCATGCTATGTGCGTACGATTCTAATGATCACCTACCGTTAGTTCCTGTACGCTGATTGCGTTTAATCCTACTGTTGAAATGCATAATGTTTTGGTCTTTCAACGCACATAACTAATTTCCTGAACTGCAGTGTTGTCGAATGGTATAACACAGTTGCCGCTGGCGAATCGACACTCGTATAAACTACATCATTAAAACATGAAAACCTGGACCCGTGTATAAATTACGTTTATAAAGAGGCAGATACATTCAGAAGCAGGCTAGAATCATGTCATTTCCAAATAGTCACGCAAACCTTCAAACAGTTACGCAACACTCAAGCATAATTGAATACAAATCTCCTATTCACTCGCTGGACTTTCTGAACATGCACAACAGTATATACGTCACATACACGTATACACGTATACTCTATATTCCATCGATCCGATGAAAGTGGAAGAAGTAACCTTCTCGACAGTAAACTAGCCAGAGGCAAAACCTGCATACGCTGATGGAATGCAACCCTAAATTTGTCTTTGAATAACAAGAGGTGACTGAAGGCGGTAGGATGGGAATGATGAAAGCCATGCCAGACCCAGCTGCGGGAATTGTCTTTCCAGTTCTGGCAAAAAAAAAATCCGACGTTCGTGGATCGACTCTTGTTCTTCGACTAATACCTTTTCTGTTAGGTCTCGCGTGAGGCGTTAATGCCTTTCATGTCCTTCCCTTCCATTTGGCAAGACTTCCACCCGTCGGTCATCCAGAACTGTTCCTTCTCTGATATCAGTTAAGATGGAGTAAGTCTTGATTATGATATTGCATTTCATCTCAAGACAATAATGACCATCATCATGATCCTTCGATGAATAAGGGCATCGTTTTAAGAAAGGGTAGGGCACGACAGAGATTTCGAAATAGCATCAGTATTGGAGCCTACCTTATGGTCTAAAGGTAGGGAGCCTGCAACCACACCCTGCAGCCCTGTCTTCAATTCCCATCCTCGTCAGGGATTGTTACCTTTATTCTCCGGCTGGTTCGATACCTACTCATTCTACATGAGGACAGTTCAGGAGCTGTTGACGGTGAGATGGCGGCTCCGCTCCAGAAAGCCAAAAATAAACATCGAAACGGTACTTCGCCATTATAATGCGTCACTTAGTAATCGGCAGGCCTTCCCTTCGTGCTGATCAGCGGTCTCTTGGTAGGACAAGGCTATTCTTGGCTCTAGCACCTTGTGGTTTGTTACACGTAGATTTTTTGCTGAAGGGTATCGGAGAGCCTGGGGCCTTCTGCTAATCGTATACACCTCAAAAGCTGTGAACTCCTGAGAGTTTACCACATTGGACGGACACGAACTCCGTAATTCAGGGAAGGGCGAAGAAGTGTCCAATAATCCCCCTACTCGAGTTCCACAACTTGCTCTTCAGGTATAAAAACAGGTGCGTCCGGCTAGCTTGAACCTGGTGGCAGATAAGAGCATAGTAGAGGTAAATCAAGTGTCAAGAAAGTAACATATAGAAAAGAGCTCTTAGGCGTGTAGGATAGGGATACTAAAGATGGAGATCAGTGTAAAACCAATGCACTCCTACTTTATAAATACTGAACATTCATACATCATAGGAATGTGAAATCTGCTGGTGATTAGAGTTGGAGATGCTTGAAGAAAAAGAACTGTAATGCCAAACTTCAATACTGGGGAGTGATCATGATTTATGTAGGCGCGTGGGAAATTACAGTCACGGTCCATCTTGAGAAGAGTACAAATAGACTGTTACATTCGGCCATATACTGTCGACACTGGTCCCGCACAAAAAGCTGATAAGAAAACCAAAGAACTACATTCAGATCAAAATTGCGCTATGCAAAAGTGATGAAATGGATATATTCACTTTTTGAAATGTGTTTCGTAGAATATTTTAATTTTATCGTTACGGTAGCTTAAAAATATAATCTGAACTGAAGCTCATTATTGTTTACTGATATGTTGCGGTGAGTGGCGAAGAGGATATCACAGGTCTGCTGTTAGTTGCGGAGTTCGTATGAGCCGACCATATTTTGGTTGCTAAAATAATAATTAGAATATAATTCTGAGGATAAAATTTATATTTCCATTTGCGCTCCTAATTCAATGGTGTGAGACAGGGTGGAACGTTTGTAAACAACCTTTGTTGAGAAATCGAGAACAATTTTAGAGAAAATTCGGCTAAATACGTAATTATAAAGCAAAATTTGAAATATGGCGCATTTTGAGAATAACTATCAAAGTAATATTCATACAGTGGAACAATTAGCACTGCCCCACATTTATTTCGTATTTAAACTAAAATTATAATCTACTCTTCGAATAAATTCACTTGATTTGGATCGTAATACTTCTACTGAATCCACAGGAGTCCGGCTAATTTATCAGCATGATACGACTACTTCCCTAGTAGCCCGTGAATTCATTTAAAATAGTACTCTAGGTAATACCACTGTACTTGAAGCTAGTAAAAAATATAAGGGGCAATCAAAAAGTTTCCGTTCGACGGCCTTACAGTACTGAATCGGGATGCCAATCAGGGAAAATCGCCGGGAGCATTGTGGCACTCATCCCACCGACGCACCAGCTTGAAGATCTCCGTGTGGTAAAATACCGTGTCCTGCTGCGTGAAGAAGTCCGTAACCACTTGCTGCACATCCTCGACCGACAGGCAGCGTCGACCCTTCAAGGCCTTTTTGAAGGGACCGAAGGCATGATAATCGCACGGGGAGAGGTCGCCTCATCTACCACCCGCTTGTTCTTGTCCGTAATGGATGATTCTGGCCTTCCAGATCGACCGACGTCTTATGTAGAAACGCGACCTGCACGGAACTTAAAGTAGTGCCCCATTCCCAACGGTGGATTCCTACAGACATGCTACCCCATAACACAGTCTTCATTGTACGATGGATGTCCACCGGTGATTTTCCTTCGGCAGCCAAGAACATAATAAATAGCATGATGGTCCTGTTTGGACGCATTTGGTAATAACGTTGCCATAGTTCACGAGGCCGCATTTAAGGCACTCACCTCGGCATGATACGGCTGCCACATTAATCCCTTTGCCTACATACCCGTGCTTATATACCCGCATCAGAGTCACGCTACGTTGCATATCCGCTGCAGCAATGCCCTCAAAGGCACAAGTTCTAATCTTATAGAAGCCTGACTTCCAAACACATTAAACAGAAAAATAGTGGAATTCATTGATGCTTCGGCCAAAGGAATCCAAATCACTGTTAACAATCTTTACTGTCAGAGTACAAGATGCCTCCGGGAGGTAATTTACCGGTCACAATTTGTCCTCAAGCTGAGGAAAGTCGTCGGCAATGTTTTATTTCAGTTTGCGTTGACTAAGCCGTACTATGGATATAGCTGAGTCTCCTCTACATGAACACACTCTATTTGATGGCTTGTTGCTATTTCTTGGGGAAGCATTTTCTTCGTCAGTCTTTTGGTAGAGGTCCGAGAAAAATATAGCTTCCACTGAAGCAGTCTCATGTGCTGTATGGCTGTAACAGTGTGGAAACTGTTTAGGTATTGGTGGTGCTGAATAATTATACTTGGATCTCTGCTAGTGTGTCTTGATGCCAGGAAAGGCGCTGCTTTCATGACGAGTTATGTAGAAATAGTACTTCCCAGCCAAGTGAGGAAAGCAATGGCAAACTACCTCATTCCTCATCATGCGTTGTACGCCTTATTATAGCTCCGGCATTAGATTTGTGTGCTTTCCTTATAACCGTACATCATTTGGTAACGCTGTTTGAGGATCTAGTAAGCCTTTGGGCTGAAAACTCACACACTCTCCAAGTTCGAACAGGTAATGCGTGAAGTTAGATACATTCATGTACGTCATGCTCGAGCGCTTGGTCTATTTAAGTAATATTTTTATCAAGGGAGACCGGATCATCTATCTCTGACGTACATTAAAGAAAGAAATATACATCTAAGTACTATCAAGAGACGAGATATTTGCGTAAGAAATTGTAGGATGAGAAGTAGTAGAAGAGGAAGAAGAAGATTAATTATCAAAGTTAAATAATAGTGCCGGTCTTTGTAGAACAAAGAGTGTGCTCTTCTGCTCAAAGTCACCCGTTCAGCGAAATGAAATGCTTTTGCTGAAGACCACCTGCTATTGTCTGATAAGTAAAGAAGATCCAATACTCCCTCGAAGAGCCTTCATTTCCGATCTGTCTTTTCTACAACACACGACTAACCACCCGTGCAAGCACTGCAAAAAGAGGACGCTGTGAAGGGAAGAAAAGGAGGTAAGGACTGCTGGGCTCAATATTCTTTCCCGCTACTTCATCCATCGCCGTAGACAAGTGTCGAGACAGGAGCAATAAGGCGGAGAGAAGCAAGACAAACGACAGTGGTACAGTCATCCGCTTCTTTTTGAAATGTTTAATAACCGAGTGTTGTAGGGGAATGCAGAGAATTGAAACGAATGAAGACAAGACGTCAAGTTTCGCTTCCGAACTAAACTTTGTCTGAGATGTGGATAGTCGTTTTCTTTTGTGAAGAATGCCATCTTTCCATTCCAAGAGCTGTTATATTTCAAATGTAAAATGACTTCTCTGGGAATGATATGTGTAATAATGCAACTACAGTTTCATGGTTAGGAAATCTCAACCTGGGAAAAAGTGACATGTTTACAAAAATGCTTGGATATTACAAATAAAGAAAATACATTTGAACGAAGACATCATCTGCATGTGAACGAGACAGCACCACATATGGAAGAAATGGGATGTGAAAGGTATGAAATTAAAGTTTCCAGTAAAATATTACAAAAGTAGGTTGGAGAATGAGAATTCATTCAGGATTTTTGAAAGTTTTGTTTATTTATACTTAATATTACCTGCCTGTGGGTGGCCGGATCGTTAAGGCGTCATGCCTGTTTCGTCTGACACCGTGGTTAGCTGGTTCAAATGCCGCTGGTCGAAAAACGTTCACTTTTAGAATTTGGGCTGTCAGGGTAAGAGAGGTGGTGGTATGCAATATCTAACCCCTAGCTTGCGTGCCGCATTATGAACCTCTCAGCAGTGTTCATATGAAGTGAAGGCATATGACGCTGCTGAAGGATTTTCGTCCGTCGGATGGAGCCGTACAACCTTGAGCGGACCCCTTAATGCTATTCAATTCAAACCCGGCCCCACAGAAAAAACGGGATGAGTTGGACGTGTATTCAATATTAGGACTTCAAGAGTAATACAATAAAGAATTTTAGGCACGATAAAGTAGGAATGCAACGTATTGAGCCAAGGCATAAATGTCTTCTACCCGCACAACAGTTCTGCAGTGAGATTTGCATAAATATTAGCTATCTGAACTATCACAACCCTTAAAATATATGCAACTCACCGACGTAACTGTAGAGTGGCTAGATTATACTTGTTCAAGTACGCTTGCATTCCAACCCATTCGTGCCAAAAAATATTTCCCTATACATTAGACAATTAGCTCATGCTTCTATGCGTAGAAATGGTCTTCTAGTATGTCTTACATGATAAATATGATGTAGAACAAAGGCGAGCACAATTCGGCTCAATGAACACGCTCCAGCTCTAGCAGATTAAGGAACAGAGTATGCGCTCTCACGGAAGGCACAGCCTAGCTCCTGTCATAGAAGTACCGAGCAAGTGGCCGCGTGGTGGTTTCGGTCAGGTAGCTGTCAGCATGTATTCAGGAGATAGTGGTTTCGAACCCCACTGAAGGTGGTTTTCCGTGGTTTCACATTTTCACACCAGGCAAATGCTGGGGGTTTATCTTAATTGAGGCTGCGGACGCTTCCTTCCCACTCCTAGCTCTTTCCTTTCCCATCGCTACCATAAGACTTATCTGTGTCGGTGCGACGTAAAGCAACGTGTTTACTATGATCTGCTCTGTGCTCCTCTCACATTCATGCCCTTAGCTCAATGATATAGAACTTATTCGACGGTGGCTAATATAAAAATGGGATTCGGATGAAGAAATTACAGCACTGCAAGAGTTATGTATCTGAAATATCTTGTGTGCAACCACGACACGCTATTTGGAATTCATTGGTGCAACATGCAGTGTTATCTGTGACAGGTACCTTATGGTTTGGAGGAATAGACACTTAAGGATTAGTAAATGAATCGACTGCATGCCTCTGAAATGTAATGTGAATAATAATAATAGTCAACGTGGAATCTGGATGATAAGGAAATATCACGATCTGTACAAACACTCGGAGAAAATCTCAGACTCATTCAGGAAACGACGTTGAAATTTTACTGACATATTCTCAGAAGGAATAACCAGAGATTGAACAAAATAATTCTGAACCTTGCCCTACCAATAGAAGTAAAAAAAAAATAAAAAAATAAAGGCAGCTCGAAGTTGAAAAATATCTTCAGGAAATAGGCAAAACAATTAACATTGTGTTAGCAGGTCTAAGTTCAGAAAATTAGTCGACAGACACCGCTTTAAACACCACCCAAGCACTTCCACTAACAAAACCTGGTCAGAAGATCGCAACAAACACCACAGCGAGAAGATTTATAGATTTTGGGAGAGGAAAAAGGCAACGACATCAGCTAAATAAGTTCAGACGTGTTCCTTAGTCGGCTATAACGTAGAAAGAAAGAAAGAAAGAAAGAAAGAAAGAAAGAAAGAAAGAAAGAAAGAAAGAAACAAGGAAAGAAAGAAATAATACAAATAATTATTTCGCGTGGCTATTCCTATCCTGGTATAACCCTTGTAATGCAGACTCTCCAGCGTGGGTGGGTGGCATCTGCCGTGTACGGGAACTGCGTGTTTTTGTAGTGAATGATGGTGTTTTGTGTGGTGTGTAAGTTTCAGGAATTTTGAGGACAGTACAACCACCTTGTACCCGAGTCAGGAGAAATAACCACTTAAGGTTACAATCTATAACCCGGCCGGGAATGGAACCCGGGGCCATATGAACCGAAGGTGAATACGCAACCATTCTGATGACTGACTTGTGGATGTGCAGGCGAATGATGAAGACAAAAATGGAATACCACGTCACCAACGAGGATGTATTTCGTCGTGTTAGGAAATCATGTGAGGACTTAATCCCTGGAACACGCAAGAAAGAAACCTATTTCAGTCACATCTTCCCAAATAATAAATACAGACTGATACAACTGATCATAGAATGTAAGATACTAGCGAAGCGTGGATGAAGGTGGAGAAGATTATCCTGAAGTAGGAGCAACCGAAAGTGGTTTAGTGGTTCGACATTCACGACACGGAAAGTCTAACACAGGGAACACAACTGGAAAACTTTACCCATGATGGTCACTGATCTTCTGTGAGGACACGGTACACGAAGAAGAAGAAGAAGAAGAAGAAGAAGAAGAAGAAGAAGAAGAAGAAGAAGAAGAAGAAGAAGAAGAAGAAGAAGAAGAAGAAGAAGAAGAAAGCTTAACCTATAGTATTGTAAGCCAAGGTGTTAGGCACTCGAAATACTTCTGTTGTGTGTGAATTTGTATATGATGATGCTGGATTTAAAATATTGTTGTTATTGTTGATGTTGTTGCTAGTGGTTTTACGTCGCACCGACACAGAGAGGTCTTATGGCGACGATGGGATAGTAAAGGCCTGGGAGTTGGAAGGAAGCGGCCGTGGCCTTAATTAAGGTACATCCCCAGCATTTGCCTGGTGTAAAAATGGGAAACCACGGAAAACCATCTTCAGGGCTGCCGACAGTGGGATTTGAACCCACTATCTCCCGGATGCAAGCTCACAGCCGCGCGCCTCTAACCGCACGGCCAACTCACCCGGTTATTTAGGATGTTAAACGAGTAGTATTACTTGTAATATTTTCTTTCCATAGAATTTATTGTTGTACTGTTGCCGTTGTTGTTGGGTAATTATTATGTTTTACCTCTATTATCTCACTACTGTAAGTGACTATGGCCACCGGGATATTTTTCAATTGCGATATATTTGTTAATAATGATAGTAATGAATATCCACAGTCTGTTTCCGACTGGGTCAGGAATGGAATGACTGAAGCCCCAACTAGCGGCGAAAACGAGAATTGTGCCGGCTGCCGAAGCCTGTCGCACTCCGCTGGGGCAATGATTAATGAATTACAGATGGAATGACATGACAGTGGATAGTGTTTTTGGAATGAAGGATGACAGGGAAAACCGGAGTACCTGGAGAAAAACCTGTCCCGCCTCCGCTTTGTCCAGCACAAATCTCACATGGAGATTTGAACCACGGACCCCAGCGATGAGAGGCCGGCCCGCTTCCACCTGAGCCACGGAGGCTCCGAATAATAATAATAATAATAATAATAATAATAATAATAGAAATCAAAACCGAAGAGAGGAAGATCATTAGGAAAATCTTTGGAACAATATACACCCCAGATGGTTACAGGTTACAATCAATCGAAACAACAGAAAAGTTCTCAAACATCGAAATAGACATTAGGATAAGACGAATGAAATTCTTCGGTCATTTCACTAGATTACTAGAAAACATAGTGACAAAAAAAAAAGAACAGGAAAATTAGATTATGTAACGTCACTTAAGAACTCAACACCCTCCTGGCTTCACGAACTTTGAAAAGACCACAAAGACGCGAACATAAGTTCAACTGACTTTCCAGAAAGAGACAACATTAGACACAAAGTATACAATTGGGAAGCACAGCGAGATGGTTCTCAGATTTTGAAGTGTCACGTGGTTTGTGTGAGGCCGCCCTCAACTGAACTGCTTGACTTCCCAGGCCGGGATGTTCCTCATGTCAGATAGTTCGTCAACTGATCTCACGAGGATAAGTTAGTTCCGTTCTGGTTGACAGTCCCGGACTAACATTTTCAGAATAGCCAGGAATGGAACCTCTGACCTCTAGGTAAGAGGCGCGCATGCTACGTCTGAGCCTCGACGTATAAGACGGATGTACGAAAATAATTTAGACTTACGATTGGGAAACGTCTTCCCAGACTCGACTAAGATACCATAAAAATTATTCCTCTTCTTCTTTCTTTTTCTCGCCTTGTCACAATTCCGTAGTGACGGCATTAAGTGAGAGTTTTTCAAAACTCGATTGGGTGCACCGCGTAATTTGTACACAAGTAAGGAATAACTGTTTTTATGTTACCAAGGCAAACATTTATGAGCCAAATCACTGTTTAACCAACCAATAACGGAAATAAAAGTAACTTACATTTTATCACTATGTTGCCGTAGCTGACGGCTAACTTTATGTTCATCTGGCCCAACGCTTTTCGCAAGCACACAGTGCACAACACCACTGTTTCATTACACTATAACATGAAATAGGCTATCAATAACGAGTTAGTGTCACTTATCAATAATTTGTTTAGATCTGCACAATTAATTTTCTTGTCCATTTTCGAGGACTGCTTGACACTTCTCACATGTATGCGTTGTTTTCACATGCCCTTTACAAACCAAGATATGGCATAAGTCACAAATTATAGTGGTAATTTTTGCTCGTCCACATGTCACACACCGTCCTCTCCTCTTGGTAGCAGGCTCCTCAATTCTTTCAAACCGTGGTTCTTTGTATTTATCGAGGAAGGTTACTATGTGGGCAGGAAGTGAAGGAATTTTAGCTTTTTGCACTAGCTGAGGCTTCATAAGGGAAAATACTATGTCTTTCAAGAAAATCCTTCTCTTCTTTTGTATTTTCCTCATTTTCATGTCAAATTATCTCAGCACTAATTGCTGCTCTATCCATTAGAGTATAGAATACGACCAATGGCCGTGCTCTTGTCACCCGTACGACTGAATACGCACCTCCCAGTTGATCGACTGAACCCGCTTGTTACGTGTTATATTTTTCATCGCTGAAAAGGTAACTAAAAGTGAAGGAAATATTACTTACATGACCGAACGCGTGGCGCACTTTGTACACAGAGATGACACACTCGCTGTTTATTTTATTTTACTGCTGCTTACTTAGACGTATGGCAACACAACTTATCACAATACTAGCTGAAGCAATAATGAAGGAATAGGTATCAGCTCGCAATTGTAAGAACAACAATGGAACGGTAAAAATCAATGTTATTTTTTGTTGGCGCACTTAATACAGAGACGCCCCCGATCGGCGGTGAAGAGCAGGTTAATTTTCTGTGTGGAGGGAGGTAACCATTATTCCGTGTTTCTGTGGTGGTTTATGGTGTTATGTGTTTTATAAAAATGAAGTCCCCGAGCCAGAAGAATTAATCATATGCAGTTAAAATCTCCGAACCGGCTAGGAATCGAACCTGTGGCCCTCTGTGCGTAAGGGCACAACTCTGGCCATTCATCAAAGGAGACGGAATATGATACAATTTCTGTTCTTGTTAATGTTGTGTCTTCCATGCTACTCTTAAATCATCAGTCCAGCGAGGGTGGTCCGTCGACTGGCAACTGTAATCGTAATCAATGACATCGCCAACCTTCGTAGGGAGATGACGTACTAAGAAAGAGAATTATGCAAGTTTTTCTCTAGTTAATATTAATAGGTGATCATAGTGTTTTAGTGTTTGAGTGAGTAGGTTCTTTAATATGAGCCCTAAACATTGCAAGACTTTGAAGTGCATTTTGACAATAAACTGTTGTTTGTCTCGCACTTAAACAGGGTCACCTCTCCAGCTATGTCATTCCTTGGTTTACTTTACAGGTTTTCTGACATCACAGATGTAAATGCCCTCAGATCATCGTACGTTTCCTATATCTTACCGATTTTTGAATACGCCTCTCCAGTCTGGTCGATTTCTGCTTCTTCAAATTTCAGCCAAATTTACCGTGCACAATCTTCCTTCTGACTAAGCGTCAGAGCCGGGGGTCCCTGCCTGTCACAACTTGAGCACTAACCAAGTGCTTGGGAAACTAAGACTCAAAGCAGTTAATGGTTCATTTAGGTCTCCAGAATTAGTTTCCTTAATTCCCCTCTACGTCCCATCCCGTAGTACCAGAATGAATATCCTCTTCCATATTCCTTACTCCGGGCTTTCTCTTACCCAAAGGTCCTTTTCTGGACATCTTCCAGCAATGTTTAATACCTTATCTATCAAACCTTGACATCTTCCTATCGTATCCTTCCTTCTGTCTTGATATTTCTCACATAACATAATTTCCCTACTTGTTCTTTCTGTCTCTTCTCCTGTATTAAAATTTTCCTTTAATTATGTCGTTGTTTATATTGTATAAATATGTAAAATCTGTATTGTACAGTTATTCCTGTGTATAACTCTGTCCTTTGTAAATATTTGTATATTTTTCATTTCAGATTTAGTAACTCTTGTACATATCTCGGATCTTTGTAATTCGGCGTTATGCTGTTGCTGACCCTTAATAAATATACAATATATAGTTCAATAAACGAACTAATAACAATCTTTCCTTGTATGCTGTGGTCTATAGACTATTACGGTTTCGATAGATTTTTATTGAAAAATGAATTATTATCTGGAAATAAACTTACTGCATTTCGACGTTGTTCATGGCATATTTGGCTATAACTTATGGGATTTTACAATAGACAAATGAACCTTCAAAGGTTTTTTCCGTCACTTCGTTGTTTATCGACCCGATCGTTGTCCTAAAGTGCCTTACGAAGTTCAGAGGTATTGATCTTGAGGCGACGTACCGCAGCCACAAACGACCACCTTCAAGTCGCCCTCTCTTGCTATGAGAAGACACCTTAATGCAGGGAATCCAAGACGAGACCGCAAATAGCACGTTAATCGACCAGATGCTTTAATGCTCGCCACAAGTGTGGCGTTACCATCTCGAGAAGGTATACGTGTGGCTAATTGCGTTACAACCTCCTTGACTTGGAGCAAACATTGTCTCGACATAGAGAAATGATTTTTGATATTCTCATCAAAAATACTCTTTGAAATAGGAAAAAGGGAAATAGAAGAAACACTTCACAAGCATTGTTTGTAGTTCGTCTAGTAAAGAGCTCTAAATTTTCCCGTTAAAATTTTAAATAATTTCACATTTTCTCAAATGCATTGCGATTCAATTTCCTTCACTGCATTAGTCGCATGTGAACTGAGAGATGCACGGTGGTGATTATTTGCTATAACTTGAGCTTGCTTGAGGGTCTCGGAAGTGGTGACATCCAGTAGTATTGTGACCTTCATGCAAGACAAATGTCATGAGCAGCTGCCAGCTTTATCTCACAGATACGACGTGAGTAAATTTGTAAGAATTCATGTTTATCTATAAAATGAGTTTGATTTGCTGGGAAATAGCTCATTATTGTTCGTGCTAGTTTTTCTTTATTTCTTTAGAAGTTGCGTTACGTCGCACCGACATAGATAGGTCTTATAGCGACGATGAGATAGAAAAGGATTAGGAGTGGAAACGAAGTGACCATGGCTTTAATTAAGGCCCAGCCCCAGAATTTGCCTGGTGTGAAAATGGGAACCCACTACCTCCCGGATACAAGCTCATAGCTGCGCGCCCCCAAACGCGTTTGTGGTAATGCTTACAGCTCAAGACCATTTGAACTGAAGATGAACATGTTTTGTAAAACTGTGTTGTGCTCAGTAAGTTGTTTGACTAATCAGTAACATTACGATGTCAGGATCCTGAAGACTGTGAATAGAACAATGAGATAATTAGTTCAATTGTCTCAAATATGCCGGTGTCATTTCTCAATATTTCAATGGATATGTTGTAAATAAACCGAAAAGTGAATTTTATGTTGGTTTCAAACTTCCACAAACTATACAGGAGATGTGTAGATGGACTTAATTTAAGTATATCTCAGATACGACGAGAGCACTGATGCTACTCTTCGGACGCGCCTGATGCAGTGTTAATGAATCGAAATGAAATATGATCTTGCATTTTTAGTTACGAAAATTTTAAAATAATTGCAGACATCTTTCAAATCGAAGTTATGAAAATAATAGACTCGAATAGCATTCACAGAAAGAGTCCTGAAAATGTTTGTATAAGATTACGTTTAATGACTCCCGAGGTCCTTCTACTCCCTGCCCTTTTCCCAATTACCAGGGGCCTCCTAGTCGTAAGGATTAAGCCCAGTTTTACGGACGGATGTCATTCCTAACGCCAGTCCTGTGTGGAGGGGTGTATTCACTTGACCGAGTTTCTGTGGTGGTTTGTAGCGTGATATATTGTATGTATTTGAATTTCATTTGCTGTCGGATATCACATGCAATGTCCCATATGCGTGAACTACAAGCGTAAATTCGATGAAATCTAAGATAAAAATCTGTTAAACACTCGACTTATGAGAAACATTTTACCAAATTCAAAATGTAATAGTTGGCTACCACAGGAATATTGCCGTTCCAATCAAATGAGGTGAAAACAGACCGTACAGCTGAATTTTGCACTTCAGAATTGGATGGAGCAATGTTACAAGTTTAGGAAGACGCATAAACTGAGAACCGTTAGCAAATCACATGGGGGTATTTTTGTCCTACAAATCAGATACGGTAGTTTTCTTATACACTTTCAGATTAATTTTGATATGAATTTAAGCCCAATAATAAATATTCATAAGGCTTTCCAAAAAAAGCAGGAATCTCCGAATTTTCATACAGCGATAGCTGGGCGATTTTTTTACTGACCGGAGTTCGAATTCTGAGAAAATTAATATGGTTGTGGAAATTGAGATACCTTTCCTCACGGTTAACAGGTTCTGTTATCAGGCAGGTTATGCAAGGTGTTAGACGCATTACAATCCAAAATTGTGAGCGGTATCTGGTCACTTTTGCGTTGGGTCTTCGGCGTACCGCCAGTGCCATAGAACTGCAACAAGTGCTCAGAAGGGCAACTGGAGTCACGGTATCGAGGCAGACTGAAAGGAACTTACGACCTGTTCGAGTGTCTCGTTTAACGAGGCAGCAGCAAGAATATCGCTTTCTGTTTTTCCGTAACCAGGTCGAATGGCAACTTCGCCACTGGAGAGATGTGTTATTCAAAGGTGAGGCACGATTTGTACTGACTCAAATTAATATTAATGTTATTTGCTTTACGTCCCACTAACTACTCTTTTACGGTTTTCGGAGACGCCGAGGTGCCGGAATTTAGTCCCGCAGGAGTTCTTTTACGTGCCAGTAAATCTACCGACACGACTGACTCAAATTGATGGCCGTGTACATGCATGGAGAGGTTCTGGTGACCGTTACTTGGCAAATGCTGTACAGCAAGTGGACAGATTTGGTCAAGTTTCTGTGGTGGTTTGGGGTGGCATTATTGACAACAGCCGTACCAATCGCCTTACCGTCAGGGAGTATATCAACCAGATTTTGCTAGGGTGTGCGGTGGTTGTTACATACGGTGTTGGCCCTGGGTTACTTGTCGTGGACGGTAATGATAGGGTGCATGTATATGATGACACCAGGGTTGTCTTGACAAGGATTCACATTCAAGTGATGGAATGGCCGTCCAGCGGTGAGTTCCGAACTGTATCCCACGTACCGTGTGAGATAATCTTGACAGACGTGTTTGTGATTGTCCTGTTGCACCACTGACTCTCACTGAAGATTGGGAATGGATACCGTAGAGTGATCTCAGTAGACTTGTAAGGAATATGCCACGTAGGCGTCAGGCGGTGATAAAGGCTTCCGGCGGTCATAAAGGGCAGTAAAATTCTCAAACTAGGAAGGAAACCAAACTGGATGAGCGGCTATTCCCGCTTTGATCGGACAATTATGTGTGTTTTGTAAAAATGAATGACATGTTTTGTTGTGTAATTTATCTGTGAAGAATGCAGGTGAATCTGGTAGCAAGCTGCAGTCGCTTAAGTGCGGCCAGTATCCAGTATTCGGAGGATAGTAGGTTAGAACCCCACTATCGACAGCCCTGAAAATGGTTTTCCGTGGTTTCCCATTTTCACACAAGGCAAATGTTGGGGCTGTACCTTAATTAAGGCCACGGCCGCTTCCTTCCTACTCCTAGCCCTTCCCTGTCCCATCGTCGCCATAAGACCTATCTGTGTCGGTGCGACGTAAAACAACTATCAAAACAAAAAATCTGATAGCATTGCTAGCTGTCATTTATCGTTCCTTGCAGTATGGCGTACGTTCGAAAACGTGTTCCACTAATTAGTTTGGAGGGTTTATGAGTAAGAAATAATTTAAAAGAGTGACGTATCTCTTGATGAGCTAAATTTCAGGCAGAGATAATACACGCAAATACCTGGGATTAGCATATCAAGAAAGGATCAACTAACAAAAGACTTCGATGCGGACAATTATATGGAAAGGAAGGAAGTGACACGAAACACAACATCATGCAGAATATTTATAGCAACTGACCAGATTACCTGTAACTGCTGTTATTGCTTTGTGGATTCACTATTTTTGAGTCTGTCTCTTGGCAGGCGAGAGTTTCATTTATGGCTATGACAGTATGGAAGCTGCTGAGATATGAGTAGTGTTATTTAACGACATTTTAATCATGACAAGTGTGTCTGGGATTTAAACATCGTGCTAGTCATAGGGACACTCGTGTTGCAATAGCACATTCTGACCAAGTGAAGGAAGCAATAGCAAAATACCTTATCTTGCCTAGTACGCTCATTTTAGTGCCGCATAAGCTTTGGTGTACCACTACGGGATCCAATCATTCGCCGGCCCGGTGAATTAAGACACAGCCACTCGACTAGTAAATGCATGATGATGGATGGACGTAAGTGAGTGACTGAGTGAGAGTGAGTGAGTGAGTGAGTGAGTGAGTGAGTGAGTGAGAGTGTGAGTTACAATTTAATGTTTCAATAAACTAAGATAATCGGACTGAGTGGCAAAATGTTAGAAGTGGTTTCAGAACTATAAAATATACCCCAGTGTTCTTGATTAACGTGACGCCATCTTCGTGGTGCAGAAAAGTAACGCTTATGAATTCACTGTCATATACTACTTTACAATGTAATTGTATGAATATAGACACGAATTTATAAGACTTCTAGCGGAATATAGAAGAATGATCATACATTCTCTCACTATTTTGAGTGTCACTTCCTCACGTAGCCTACTTTACAGTATTTCATTTCCGTATGTCAAATCATTATATGTTGCCCAACATATCACGTGTCTGGGAATAAAAGGAAGATGATACAGTGAAATATTTAATAACGTACCATTGCAGGGGATATAACTCCCTAGATCATAAAATTCCCTTTTATATTCCGGCTATGAATGTCTTATTAAAGCGCCTATTGGCATCGTACGGGGGAAGAATGGAGTAATATTACCGTCCTCGTAAAGAGAGAGGTCATTCGGAATGTAAATTTATTGCAACTATCAAACTTAATTTGGGAACTTACTTCCTGATTCCCCTGTTAGTGTTACGGTGAAACAAGAGAGAAGTAGGCGTGGTCAGTGTGATCCTGCACAACAACAATTACTAATAATAATTTTATTTGTTTTACGTCCCACTAACTACTTTTTAAGGTCTTCGGAGACGCTGAGGTACCGGAATTTAGTCCCGCGGGAGTTCTTTTACGTGCCAGTAAATCTACCGACACGAGGCTGTCATATTTGAGCACCTTCAAATACCACCGGACTGAGCCAGGATCGAACCTGCCAAGTTGGGGTTAGAAGGCCAGCGCCTTAACCGTCTGAGCCACTCAGCCCGGTACAACAATTACTGATGCACATTCTACCCTCTAAACTGTTACTTTAGTGTCTATTTCAAAACTAACCAACCTGCGTCATCAGATACGTATACTTATTATTTTTTTCTCTTGTTTCTAAATTCGGCACCTCCAGCGTAGACCAAGTTTCGTGATTCCAAACGATTATGTCCGCTGATTTACATAAAATATCGCTAACTGGGGCACAATATTGTACAAGTTTTATCAAATGGAGTGAAAGAGATTTGAATAAATTTTGGATACACATTGGTTGTCAGAGTTTAGACGAAAACTTCTGGGAGATAATATTTTCAACGCTGGTTAATAATAAATATGCGCATCCCTTTCTGTTTGTGCTTGTTTTTGTCACTCATTGATGTATTATATTATTTCTGAAAATACAGACGTGCATTATGTTATTTTCAGTTTATTACTATTAGCTTTTTTCATCGTCTCCACTTCCATAGAAATAATGATTTTACCTTTATCACGTTTTTAGAAGAGAGATCCACACACTAATCTGGTCTAGATGGGTGAAAGGTAGGTTTTTCGTTGAAGGCTTCTTTATACATATGAAACACTTTGTAGTCCATAATTCTTACACGAATAGTTTTGGAATATATTTAAAGGTTGAAGCAGCGATAATTCGAGTCTTAGGAATGCTCTTCCCGAAACTAGCGAAGATTATTTCTGTTATTGTGGGCGATCTTTTAAATATAGACGTGTGGTCCCGCGGACTCCTTTGTAAACTATTTCATGCTCTACGAATCTTTGAAACGTTGTTTGTGGATTTCTTTTACGGTTTATGTGGCGTAAACTAGCCTCAGAAATGTTATTCTCCTACCTCTGCTCTAAAAGTACACAAAAACTGTTATTGTGAGTAACATTTTAACAATAGATATGTGGGTGTCCTCATGGACATTTGACTAGAAATGTTTAGCCTATGCTCTCAATCCTTACGCATTAGGCAGCGTAATCCGACAGAATGTATGGTGTGGTGTTATTTTCTTTCTGTTGTTTCGCAGAAACCGTCACTTCTCGGTTTCCTTTCATAACAGATCAATAATTAATACACGTAAATCTTGCTCGTGAAACACTCTAGGCAACAGTGAAAATTGCATAAAAATAAATCCAGTCGATTTGAGTTATAACTGAACACAGACAGACAGACAGACAGACAGACAGACAGACAGACAGACAGACAGACAGACAGACAGACAGACAGACAGACAGACAGACAGACAGACAGACAGACAGACAGACAGACAGACAGACAGACAGACAGACAGACAGACAGAGTTTTATGTATGTATAGATTTTTTTTATATATTGATTAGCTTTTGGAATTCCATTCTGACGACCGTTTCGAATTCCGATTATTGTGTTGGAAATTTCACAAGAAAAATTACCCTTGTGTAAGAGAGGCTCCAAACAACACCTACAGTACAGACTGCACCAGGAAGCCTAGAAGTAAATGGGACAAGGTGAAGGCTCATACATTACAATCATACTCGTATATTACCTTTTTTAAGTGACAATCTCATCCTTTCTTTCCTATCTTGTCCTTAATTTCATCCTTTTCAAGAACTCAGTCTAACTCCTCAATCCAATACTCTGTCGCTGGAACATTCTCGTCTAGATTACAAGGTTCACTACTTCGTTAAGTCACACTTTGCTTAAATAATTTTATTTTGCCATCTACTACAGTTTACTTGGAAGAGAAAAAATACTAAACATTTCTACTACCGGGCGAGTTGGCCGTGCGCGTAGAGGCGCGTGGCTGTGAACTTGCATCCGGGAGATAGTAGGTTCGAATCCCACTATCGGCAGCCCTGAAAATGGCTTTCCGTGGTTTCCCATTTTCACACCAGGCAAATGCTGGGGCTGTACCTTATTTAAGGCCACGGCCGCTTCCTTCCAACTCCTAGGCCTTTCCTATCCCATCGTCGCCATAAGACCTATCTGTGTCGGTGCGACGTAAAGCCCCTAGCAAAAAAAAATCATTTCTACTGTTGGTTATTCTCAGCTTCTATTACTTCCATTACGTATTTTTTACATTCGATCTCGTTTAACGACTCGGATAGCCAGAATTTATATATTTGATTTTCATTGTAGAAACTCATGCTGTTTGTTTGTTTGTTTGTTTGTTTGCCACTGTATGCGATGACGCTCAGGTACAAATTTGATACGGAACCCAATGAACTTTTAATTAGTAACAACACAAACACCTACAATTTTATTGTGGTCGGACTCTAGTCGGGAACACGGACATTAAATAATTACTATCCCCCGACACTGTTTCTAAGATATTCCAGACAGCCTAACGTCATCTTCCACGAATGCTAGTCGTTGCAATGACTGAATAATCTCCATCTTCCAGACGAAAAGAGGGTTAAAGCTATATTCCTTGTCTTTCACCGAACTTTATTTCCAACCGAGGATTGGGATACATTTTGCCATATATTAACCACCGTGCTTTATATGAAGCATGAGTAAACCCCCAGCCAATAGTGATAAACTCAATTTGGCACCCAATGAGCCATCCAGTTCATGGAACACTGCTCAAACATCCAGTGCTAATCGCTAAAATTTGCTGCAAATATCTTCCGATAGGTGGTTCATTAATTCCGTTACGGCGATGCATGACGCGATTCTAGACTTCAAGCTCTCTTTAATGAGGGAGACGCACTGCATTGCACAAGGATTTAGAGATATTTCTAACGTCATGTAGTTTTATGGACATTAGAATGCATAGTGTGTTGGAGACCCATTAAGATTCCTTCGCATTTGGGGTGACAAACAGACTTATCTTTCTGTGAAAAAGATAAATGCTGTGGAACCAGGAAATATCGTCGAATATATTCAAAGGGGACAAAATATTGTGATGTGTACATTGTTTGAATAGCAGCGAGAGAATAAACATTCCGCACATTCCGTTTGTTGCTCATCGTAACATGCTTATATTTTTTCTTTTTCCTTATCGAATAGGGCCATTAGAGAGCACGTCAAATAACTATAAGGCATTTCTGGAAGCTTTTCTTTGTAGCGCAAAAGCGTTGCAGTATTTCTCTTGCCGCCTGTCCTCTCTCTTCTGTCCAGCCGCTGTTCCGTTTTTGCACATTGTAGATGCCCTTAAAGTAGTTTATCACTGACCAGTATTTTGATCGGTTAGAGATGTCTTTCTGATTCAGTCCCATGCTCTCGAGGTCCCTCCTTACTTCCTTGAACCATTTATCCGAGACGTTAGGTCTGTTGTGCAGTGCATTAAAGATCTGCTTCGTAAGTCGGGTTGCATCCATCCTGAACATATGTCCGTAAAACTTATTGAATCCATCAGTCGTTTCATTACCTCTGTATAGCTCTTTCTCTCCTGTCATTCTGAGGCATTAACTTCCCTACAGACACTCGGATTTGGTCACTGCGTTATGATGCCTGTGTTTACCTTTTCTTGAAATTGTCTTTCCCTGCGTAGGACATGCGTCCTACGAAAAGCTGGGGCTATCTTCTCTCGTCTGCTGTTGTTAGCTTCTTTCTCACACTGCTCACACAGGATATCTGAAACTGTCTACCTTTGTATTTTAACGTACTGTGTTGTTAAGTGCTGTTCGGGTATTGGTTATGTACTTTGTTTCGGAGGCCAGCTTTCTATGCCTGACCTTTCAGCATGCTTATTTATTCCACAGCTGTCTCTATGTTTTTCTGCTAAAATATTTTCGAAAAATATAAAATTCAATGTTGGGTTATAGGGCCTACGTCAGCTTTCCTTACAGCAACCAGCGTATAAAACAAATAAAACCCTGAATTCTCTGCTCTGTGTTACGGGAGCGAACCCCAACGCAGTTATTTTACATTTGAGAGTGATAAAAGGTCTGGGACATGGCCGTCGATCGATTCACTGGCACATTTATCAATATAATTTATTTAGTGTATGCCGTTTAGTGCGGAGAGTGTCCGAGGATACATTTGGCTCACCTGGAGTAGGTATTTCTATTTGACGCCCGTGGGCGACCTACGAGTCTGGGTATGAGGTGATGATCTAGCGAGAGGTTGAAACGTGGTGTCGGCACTTAGACTATTCCTGTCAACTCAAGGTTTAACGTCCCCATCCGACGGACGAATCACCATCAACAGCAGCATATTCCTTCACGCCATGTGAACATTGTGGAGAGGTTTGGAATTGAACCCAAGATTTTGGCAACGCAGTGTAGTGATCAGAAGTTTTGTACCGCCACCTCTCCTTCCCTGCCGGCCAACAGTCTGATGGTGAAGGCTTTCCTACCATTGAGACTCGAACCAGGTAACCAGTGTGTCTGACGCTTTCATGACCATGGCCTCCACTTTTATTATTATTATTATTATTATTATTATTATTATTATTCACTATTACATGCATGGTCACGATTGGTTCTTGGCCTCTGCATAAACTTCAAGAGATTGCAGTTTGGGAGGTTTGTGTTTATTCGTCTCTTGCTCTGAATTCCAGTCAATGGTGGGTAGGGACACAGTTCCAGTTGGCAAGCAGGCACGACACGTTCAAGGCCAACGAAATAATCGCCTAATACTGAAGAGATCTCAAACTTGCCTGTAAACATCTCATGGTGCATCTGACAGTGACTTAAACTATAAATCCATATTTTAGTGAAATAAATTTTGTAGATAGGCCCTATAATCAAAAGTAAAATATTATAATTTGTTATTTGTTTACAGTAGTCTCTAGTTTGTTCCATCTATCTGGTGGTCGCTGGATCTGCGAGTTGCTCATCAAGTACTGTAGTTCAGTGCTTGCCTATACATGCCCATTCAAAACATTCTCTAACACAGGAACAGTCATTTAGCGTTCCTAATTGTAGGCTTGTCCGTCTCGTAAATTATTAGTGTGTACAAATATATGTTGCGTTAAATTAGTGAAATTAATAAGGAACGTATCCTTAAAATGATTTTTTTTTTTGCTAGGGGCTTTACGTCGCGCCGACACAGATAGGTCTTATGGCGACGATGGGATAGGAAAGGCCTAGGAGTTGGAAGGAAGCGGCCAGCATTTGCCTGGTGTGAAAATGGGAAACCACGGAAAACCATTTTCAGGGCTGCCGATAGTGGGATTCGAACCTACTATCTCCCGGATGCAAGCTCACAGCCGCGCGCCTCTACGCGCACGGCCAACTCGCCCGGTCCTTAAAATGTATACACTGTCCTACGTCCCCTCTATGTATATATTTGCCTATATTTTAGCTAATAGTTCTATGGACGTGATACTGGAGTACGTACTTAAGATAACTCTGAGGAGAACATTAATTTTGCCCCTTACAATTTTTGTTACTTTAAGCAAAGTCCAGTGAACTGTACAGTGACCTAAAGAATGGGGCGCTTCCTTCGCAGTCCTTGTCTTCTCCTATCCCATAGTTGCCGAAAACTTATCTGAATTAGCACAGTATAACCCAGAGGCGTAGCCAACTTGGGGAGGGGGTTTACAACCCCCATCCCATGGATTGTTTTTACAAAAGAAAATAAACATAAATCTACAATAAACAAGTAAAAGTTGGCTATTTTGAATATTCACAGAGACGTGATTGTAAAACCAACAGATCTCTTGAATCTGTTTTCTAAGTTTGATGTTAGAGTATAATCTGGACATACCATTCACTGTAAACTTGTTCACCTTGTTCATATTAACAGTTACCGGTGTTCACCTCGAACATATTAACAATTACAGGACACTCGCAAGTTTCAGTCTCAAGAAACAAGTCTCTTATTATCTCTTGAATAGCGAAGTCGTATTTTAAACTGTACCTCCTCGTACATTTCAAATGAAATGCTGAGATTGCGCAGCAGAAGACCCACAGAGAGGCCGCCGGATTAACTTTCTTCCCGGAATCGTCTCATGATGATAAAACAAATTATAAGTTTCATGGTACATGACGTCTGATTGTGATTCACTACTAAAATTTGAGGTTAAACAATTTTTTCGGTAGTGTTTTAACATGGATGGTTGAATATCGGGTTTAGACAGTGTCTGAGTGATAAATAACGTCTTTGCAATTAAGGAAGCCATACTTAAATATTTTTTAACTATAAACATGGTCTAAACACTGTTTCTGCATTCGGCCCCTAAACTTTAATTGTCCTTCACATCTTCTCCTTCCGGCATTGTCAAAAATTTTAAGAATTACATTCATTCTCTTTTTTTCTTTGGTTAGGAAGACTTCCAAGGAATTTCATATATGGCCGTACCAGCAAATAAACATCGTTTATGAATGGAATGAAACCCGCAGGTATGATTTCAAAGACTAAGGGATCCATGTGGAGATTCTGAGGTAGTACGACTCAGGGACGGTGAAAAGAAAATTTAATTTACCACTCAGTATTTTTAGGTCCACGTTTATTAAGCCGCCTAGACATCATATCATTCATTACTCTCGCACGAACCAATCTTCAATCCAACGCAAACACGGAATTTTGTACTCCCTTTAACCTTTGACCTTATCTCTCGGTATGCAACGCACGTTTTCTTATAGAAACTATTTGTTCTCTAAACAGATTTCTTCCCAAGATACATTTCTTTTTGAGCTAGGTCTCGTTCACTCTGCATTGGGAAAGGGAATGTGTGTGTGTCTCATATTTCGTAACGACGTTTTCAACTTTGTTCCATGAGCGTGTGTGCGTGTATGTGTGCATGCGTTGGACGTGGCGGCCTACAGAAATCCAATAAGAGGTTGAGACTGGATCTCCTACATAAAAGACAGGCACCTGTGGAATTTTCCCCGCTGCATTCCGACGTCCAGCGTCTAGATTGCATGGTATCAACGTACGCTACGTGGCTGGGACCTAATTCTCAGACATGTATCCCGCACAAAGATTTAGTGGAAAAGATGAACTTCACGTTTCTAAAAACTCCTAAGAGATGGAGACAGAGTTTAGATCTGTTGATGATAGCTGCTTTTTTTTCTTTTTGTTTTGCTAAGGGCTTTACGTCGCACTGACTCAGATAGGTCTTATGGCGACGATGGGATAGGAAAGGCCTAGGAGTTGGAAGGAAGCGGCCGTGGCCTTAATTAAGGTACAGCCCCAGCATTTGCCCGGTGTGAAAATGGGAAACCACGGAAAACCATTTTCAGGGCTGCCGATAGTGGGATTCGAACCTACTATCTCCCGGATGCAAGCTCACAGCCGCGCGCCTCTACGCGCACGGCCAACTCGCCCGGTGTTGATGATAGCCATACAGAATTTTATTTCTGTAGACTAAATTAAAGCTCCGAATGAAAAGGGTAATTTTTACTAAATGATATTGTTGATGGCGAATTACGTACAACTGAAAACAGTGTCATGATATACAATTTTATGACACGCTTGGATTTTTAAGTCTGATAGTTGTCGAGGAAACGCTTGAAACACATTCTTATTCTTATCCTTATTCTTATTCTTACTATAACAGTCTGCGTGACACTCGAAGTGATTTTGTAGAACATAATTTTTTACACTTTTTACTATCTAGAAATACCGTAGTGAGCTGAAATAAAAGTTTTTCCTCCAACATGAGAATTTTAACTGTTAGCCTGCATACCTCTGTCTACTAATACGAGTAACATTTCTGGGACGGGACAGTGAGTTCATCTGCAGACCCTTGCAATGTCTCAATTGCACATATATAAAAATGATGGTCGGAAACAACGTGACCTGGGTATATGAATGAGCTGGCCCCGTGGTGTAGGGGCAGCATACCTGCCTCTTACCCGGAGGCCCCGGGTTCGATTCCCGGCCAGGCTAGGGATTTTTACCTGGACCTGAGGGCTAGCTCGAGGTCCACTCAGCCTACGTGATTAAAATTGAGGAGCTATCTGACGGTGAGATAGCGGCCCTGGCCTAGAAAGCCAAGAATAACGGCCGAGAGGATTCGTCGTGCTGACCATACGACACCTCGTAATCTGCAGGCTTTCGGGCTGAGCAGCGGTCGCTTGGTAGGCCAAGGCCCTTCAAGGGCTGTACTGCCGTGGGGTTTGTTTTTGTTTTTTGGGTATATGAATGTTAGAGTGTTGGTCATAATGATAAATAATTGAAAATATATATATCGCGCTGTTGTCATTTTATGGGCTGCTGAAGTTAGCCAATCAGATCGCTTAGGTGGCGACTTCAGATGGACTTTGCGAGTCGGTGTTGCTAAATCAGCACCTGGCTTATTACCGGCTCGAGATCACCAATAGAAGAAATAAACTACTCCAGGGGAGGAACTTGACCAAGGACCTCCCTGCTGACAGGCTCGCCCCATAGCAAGCACGCTACGGCGGCACTGGCTGGAACCTACGGTGTGTCATTGTTTGATGCTCATCTCTTGGCATGGATCTCAATCGCGACCAAGCCACGCGCAGATTTAGCAACACTACCTCGTAAAACCCGTTTGAATTTGCCCACGAAGCGATCTGATTGGCTAATTTCAGTAGCTGATAAATATTATCTGCTCACCTTTTCTGGATAGATTTACACCCTAGTGCTGAATTGGTCGACCTCGGCAATCTTCGAGATTCGTACTGGCAACCTTTGAAACACAAACTATGAATCGCTTATGCATCGCTGTGCGACATCTGGCGTACCCTTTACGTACTAGTACTGTTGATATTTACGCAGCAAAGCCAAACTATAGAATTCACTCTAGGAATAAGATTCGCATCGAGAAATGTTATATTGATTGATTGATTGATTGATTGATTGATTGATTGATTGATTGATTGATTGATTGATTGATTGATTGATTTATTTATTTATTTATTTATTTATTTATTTATTTATTTATTTATTTATTTATTTATTATTTTTCTCCAGATCTACAGTAACAATACCCATTTGATCCGTTAAAAGAGAAAAATAACAATGTCCAGCCTAAGCCACAATTCACACTATATGTATTGTACAGAAAAATAAAAGAAAGTAATACACGAAATGGACAGAAAATGAATAGAATAATTTAGTAAAATAATGATACTTCTTGGACATGGCGTGAATCTCCTCGGATACTCCGGAAACGTGACGCCTTAAATGAAGGTCACCACGGTAGTCATCCTTGGCCTCTTCATGTCACGTCCAACTTCTCTCCTGAATATTTCTATTGTTTTCCCAGAATATGCAATTTAAGCTGTATTATGAATGTCACAGACCTTCGTGCCCCTGCTGAGTAAACACGAAAACCTTTGCACATTCCATTCCTCCTACATTTCCTCTACTTGACTCCCTCTGGGTTGCTGATTCCATACTTCCGTTGCGCTCACATTCTGCTACTACGTACTCTGCTCACGTTGCAACTTTATCACTGCACTACTTATCTGTTCCTGCTCGTCTTATTCAACCATGCTTAATCTAATTTAAATAATCATCTACAACCAACTTTGCTTACCGATCTACCATTAACTAATAAATCACTTACCAATACCGTTTAAACTGCGCTGCCTCTCTTATCATCCATCCATCGTCACCTTTCATACTTAACACTTCAATTCCAGTCCTCAATTACTTTACATTTATAATACACATTAAGATACCTTCACTTGAATAAATGCCATCTAAACTTCGCTACCTCTCTTATCATCAAACTATCGAACTCCACAAACCATCCATCTTATTCCAGGCCACATTTGCTTCAACAATTAGAATACACATACAGACACCACCACTTGAATAAATCCCATCTAAACTTCGTTACCTCTCCTCATTTCCATCCATCATCTAAACTTCGCTACCTCTCTTATCATCCATCTATCTAACTCCACAATTCATCCATCTTATACCTAAAGACACCATCACTTGAATAAATACCATACAATTACAATACACTTAAAAACACCTTATCACCTCGTTACCTCTCTTATCCTTCATCCATACATACAGACACCATCACTTGAATAAATACCATCTAAACTTCGCTACCTCTCTTATCATCAGTACCATTTAAAATTTGCTACCTCTCTTATCATCCATCCCTCATCATCAAGTTTCATTCTTAACACTTCAAATCCAGTCCTCATATCATCACTTGAATAAATACCATACAATTACAGTACACTTAAAAATACCTTATCGCCTCGCTATCTCTCATTCTCCTTCATCTATCATACAATACACATACAGACACCATTCCTTAACCATTACAATACACATACAGACGCCATCACTTGAATAAATACCATCTAAACTTCGCTACCTCTCTTATCACCAATATCATTTAAACTTCGCTACCTCTCTTATCATCGATCCATCATCATCACCTTTCATACTTAACACTTCAATTCCAGTCCTCATTTACTTTACCATTAACTAAACTTCGCTACCTCTCTTATCATCCATCCATCGAACTCCACAACCCATCCATCTTATTCCAGGCCACATTTAGGCTACTTCAACAATTACAATACACATACAGACACCACCATTTGAATAAATACCATTTAAACTTCGTTACCTCTCCTCATTTCCATCCATCGAACTCAAACTTCGCTACCTCTCTCATCATCCATCATACAGACACCATTACTTGAGTAAATACCATCTATACTTCGCTACCCACTACCTCTCTTATCATCCATCCATCCATCGAATTCCACAATCCATCCATCATCCAACATACAATATACATACAGACACCATCACTTGAATAAATACCATCTAAACTTCGCTACCTCTCTTATCACCAATATCATTTAAATTTCGCTACCTCTCTTGTCATCTAAACTTCGCCACCTCTCTTATCATCCATCCATCGAACTCCACAATCCATCCATCTTATATCTAAAAACACCATCACTTGTATATACTGCAGATTGCCTTTTCTGCTTCTTGTCACTATGCCTTCGTCCAATTTGTTCTTCTTACCCCATATCTCTCTTAGGCTCAAACTTCTCCCTTTCGCCAGGGCACCTCTTGTTTCTTCTTCCTGCCTCCTAGCCGAATTTTCTTCTCTCACACAGGCCTCCGTCCTCAGCTCCTTAATTAATGCCCTGGTCTCTCTGGTTTCCTTCCTTATCTCCCTCCTCATCTCAGCCGCTACCTCCCTGGCTCCTTCTTCGATCGAATTGAAAATAGCATTCACGTCTTCCTCTGTCAAGTTAATTTTTTCTTGCTGCGAGTTAGGATGCAGTGCCTTATTTTCTTTGGCTCTTTCTTTGTCTCCATGTCCTTCTTCACCCACTTTACTGTCTTTGACTTGCCTTTCTTCCACTCTCTTCCCCACTACCACTTCGTCCTTCCTATTCTCTTTGCTAGTTTCTTCTTGCCTCGAACTCTCAGCACTGCTAGTTTCTTCTTGCCTCAAACTCTCATCCATTAATTTCAGTTTCGATACTGTCCACTTTCGGGTCCAATTCCTGTCGCTCACCACAAGTATCCGTCCACTAATATACGCTCTCAACCCCTGAATTTTTGCTTTTACTAAATGCTTCTTAAGAATTTTGAAATTCCTACTCTCTTCTCTTCCAAAATCCCTCTTAACTCCAATTTTCTCACACCGTAGATTACCAGCGTTCCTTGTCACTATATCTGCCATCAATGAAGATAGCAGCGACACTTGTATGGGCCTGTGCCCTCCCACCTTGCCAACTCTCTCCACATTGTCTATATCGACCTCACTGAAATTAATTTTCATTTTACTTTGTACGACATCTACCACTTTGTAAATAATGTCCACTTTAGATTCTGCCCTCTCTTCCTCCATCCCGTAAATAAAATTGGATCTCTTCTTACGTTCCTGTCTGCAGACTGCTATTTCTTTCTTCATGTTTACCAGCTCCTATTTCATATTTTTTATTTTCTCCCTTAGTGACACCAGTTCTTTCTCACTGTCTTCCATCATTGCCTTCGTATTTTTCATGTAATCGTGGATCCACTGTCTCGTCTTTTCGTGCTCCTGGATTTGCTCCTGAAGCATCTTTTTTAATTGCTCAAACGGACATAACTCCTGTACTATCTCTTTTACCACTTTCCTCATAACTTCTACGTCTACCCAGCTCATGCTATCTATCTCCTTGCCGACCACTGGACCCTAACGCTTCCCCACTCCTACTCCACTCCACTCAACAGGCGCACGCCACACGACACGTCTGTCCTTCTTACTGGCTTAAGCTAGACTGTGAAATGTTATATAATGTTATATAATGCGCGCGTGTGTGTGTGTGAGTGACAGTTGTTGGCTTAAGATAACAAAGGTTTAGCAAAATTCATATCGATCGATCATATTATCGATTCAATTCTGATTTCATTTCCATTCAGTTGGCAGTACTGCTGGAACCGGAATTGCTCCCTCCTTACTCCTCAAACCCATACACAAATCTCTCGATAAAAAGTGCGCAGATAATAGACAACGGTGTGAGATATCGACGTAAGTTTTTCAAGTTATTTATCAGTACGACTAACGCTCATATATACGGTTCACGTTGTTCCCGACCACCCTGCAATATATATAATTTGCTTTACTTCGCACCGACGATGGGATTGCAAAGGGCAAGGAGTGGGAAGGAAGCGGCCGTGGCTTTAATTAAGGCACATCCCCTGAATTCACCTGATGTGAGGAGAGGAAACCACGGAAAAGCTTTTTCAGTGTTGCCGAGAGTGGGGTTCGAACCCACTACATTCCTGAATGCAAGCTCACAGCTGCACGCTCCTGACTGCATGGCCAACTCGCTCGGTCTCAAAATGGAACTCTATACTGTGCGTCAGGATAATAAATTTCTAATTAAAAATCAAATTTAGTATTATTATTAGTAGTATTTTCTTTTTATATCCGTCTGCGTAACATTCTTGCTGATTTTTAGAACATTATTTTCTACAATTTTTATTATATATGATGTGGAACCCATCAGTTTATCCCGGCTACCTTTGAAATATCTTCAGAGAGGTTCGCCAATAATGTGCGTCACATTCTCTTCTGGAAATCCACAGTCACATATTGGGGAATCGGTTATTCCCAATTTTTTCAGTGTTCCTATAGTCAGGGTATGATCAGTTCTCAAAATGTACAACTGATACAAAGTTTCTCTGGGTAACTCTAGTTCTAGTAGATGTATCAGGCTGTTTTGGATGCTCTCCCATGTTGTCTTCCACGCACCATCGTGCTGGCTAATGGCTTCCGTGCCATGAGGGAAGGGCTAGTACAAGTGATAGGTGGCTGTTGAACGAACTTCAGTTAAATGCATTTCTCCAAATCAAGAATTGTTGCTTGATGGCATCCCAGGTATGGAGGAGGAAATTTCATTACTACGTGAAGCCAAGATACTGGGTAGATGTTCGGCTCCGTGGTTAGCATGCTGGTCTTGGTACAAGAACACCCACCTTCTATTCCCTGTAGGGTCGGATATTTTAACCCCGATTGGTTTATTCTTCTGGTTCGTGGACTGTGAGTGTGTGCTGTCTACAACTTGAATTCCATTCCAGGTAATCCTTCGTGAATCAGGCGGCAGTGCGTCGCTCTCTCACCACTGTGTTCCTTCGTTCAAATCCCGGTCACTCCATATGAGATTTGTGCTGGACAAAGCGGAGGCGGAACAGGTTTCTCTCCGGGTACTCCCTGTCATCATTCATTCAAGCAACACTCTCCACTATCATTTCATTTCATCTGTTAATCATTGCCCCAGAGGAGTGCGACAGGCTTCGGCAGCCGGCACAATTCCTATCCTCGCTGAAAGATGGGGGCTTCATTCATTTCATTCCTGACCCGGTCACTGACTGGAAAACAGGTTGTAGGTTTTCTTCTTCCATTCCAGGTATAGCCCCATCTTCACAGACGCGCCAGTTAACCATGGGCTTCAGCTTCAAAGACGTGCAATAGTCCTATACAGAAGCCATATGCCATTATGATGATGATGATGATGATGATGATGATTTATTATTGTTATTATTAATCACGGTGGATCTTAGGACGTCCGATCTTTTCTATATCTCGAGCCATGTCGGATGATATGCGAACCTAAATCCGATGGTATGCCTTATCTCACTCCCACATCCTGTAAACCTGCTTCTAAGAAGAGAACTACCGGGCGAGTTGGCCGTGCGCGTAGAGGCGCGCGGCTGTGAGCTTGCATCCGGGAGATAGGGGGTTCGAATCCCACTGTCGGCAGCCCTGAAGATGGTTTTCCGTGGTTTCCCATTTTCACACCAGGCAAATGCTGGGGCTGTGCCTTAATTAAGGCCACGGCCGCTTCCTTCCAACTCCTAGGCCACTCCTATCCCATCGTCGCCATAAGACCTATCTGTGTCGGTACGACGTAAAGCCCCTAGCAAAAGAAAAGAAGAGAACTTGAAAATGAAAATCCACAGCCTGTTTCCAGTCATTTGAGCGGCTCAGGAATGGAATAAATGAAGACCCATCTAGCGGCGATGATAGGAAGTGTGCCGGCTGCCGAAGCCTGTCGCACTCCTCTCGGGCAATGATGAATGACAAATGAAATATTAAAGGGGAGTGTTGCTGGAACGAAAGATGACAGGGAAAACCGGAGTACCTGGAGGAAAACCTGTCCTGCTTCCGCTTTTTCCAGCACAAATCTCACATGGAGTGACCCGGGTTTGAACCACGGTATCCATTGGTGAGAGGCGGGCGCGCTGCCGCCTGAGCCACGCAGGCTCTAAGAAGAGAACATAACAAATAAAAATAAAACAATGCAAATATCTGACATACTGTTAATGAACGAAAACATTAAATTAGTGCAATACTCATTTAATGAAATTAACTAATGTGCCACTAGGAAAATTGCGGCTTAATAATAAAATTTATAAAGTATTTACAGTGAATTGAGTTTATATGTAAGTAGTCTGGGTAGTCTCATACTAATACCATACAGTGTGTCCTGTTAAGTTTCTGAAGATAATACAAAGAGTTTCAAGAGAAGAGTAGACTGAATTTGTTTGTTGTACGTCGTTCGCTTAATGATCTCACTGCCTTAAAGCTGATGGATAATAACATCTGTATGTAGTTTTCTAACTACCAGATGGCTGCCAAAATACTGTGTAAGCCGATGCTCTGTGAATCGTAAAACTGACATGATCCGATGAAATACGATGCCGTAAATGCCGGTTTTCAAATACCGTTTGTTCTGGTTTAACGCAACAGATGGTAAACGTATGCATGTTGGTTCATCAATAGTATCTCTAAATACAAGTAATACCATTTTTATCTCCGATAAAGAGAATATAACATTCTTATTTTCTATTTCATTGAGAGATTGGCACGCACTAGCCATGTCATGTGAGCCACGAACTTCCCACGGCAAGATTTTTTGACGCGAGTTATTGCTTTCATAGTGTTTCTTGCGTATTTTATTGCTAATTTCTCTAGGGTAAGATGTTAAAATAGTATTCGGTATATTTGTGTTAAAAATACATTCAGGTTACGTTATTAGGAAGTGACAGCGGTATATCTTCTAGTAATGTAAACAGTGAGACAGACAGTAACACTTTGTGTGACAGATATTAGGCCTAATGGTGTAATCCTTCCTCAAATTATTATTACTACTACTACTACTACTACTACTGAAGAAAGTGAAGATGACAATGATCTTAATGTTAACCAGCGAATAAAAATAAACATGACGACGAACTTACTCTCAAATTTAAATTTTCAGTTTCACAAACCAAAATCATTTGGACATTTTCAAACATAGAGATGTAAAACTTTCAACATTAAAAGACAACACAGTTTTGTGATTCTAACCGTGAAATTAACATGTATGTGAAATAATCATTACTATACCAAATATTAATTCAAATTTGCAAAATTAATTACAGAAAAGTGGAAATTATTAATTCATGAAATTTTTAACATAAAGGCATAGGCGCCAACAAAGTAAATTACAGGATATATAAAAGTATATAAATCATGAATCATAAAAAATGATCTATATAGCTTCAAAACTGAGGCGAGTACAGAATTTTCAGTAATACATTACATTTTGCCTTAATTTAGGTTGGCAGTTTTGGCAGTACTGCCCTGAAGACGATGGATGATAATATCAACACATGTAGTTAACAAACTTGTACCTCCCCTGGTGGGCACGTTAAGGCCTCAAGTCTATATGGTTTGACACCATGGTTAGCTGGTTCGTGTCCCGTTGGTCGAAAAGAATTCACCATCAGAATGGCGGCCGGCAAGGTAGTAGAGGTGGTGGTGTACAATTTCTAATCACTAGATTATGTTCCAAAAGCCTGGATTCAATTCCAAAACTCCTCCGCAGTTTTCATATCGATTGCGGCTACATGACGCTGTTGATGGTGATCCATTCATCCGATAGGGACGTTAAGCCTTGGGCAGACCTCTTGGTGCCATTGGACAGGTGTAAGCCATATGCCGGCACCGGGTTTCAATCTGTCCCTTCCTACTAACATATATCACGTCATTCAACCTGAACACCTCACTTTCGATCAAACTTCAAAAGGCACATAACGTACTTGTTCGATTTATTTCAGATATATCAAGATTTAACCATATTTATCCTGCATTTGATAGACTTTCATGGCTTCGCTTAAGAGAGCGACGATATTTACACACTGTTTCTCTGTTACATCGTATACTGAATCTCAACACTCCTGAATACCTTGCCACACAATTACATTACCTAGCATCGCCTTCTAGTATTCCTACCAGATCTTCATCCACCTCAGTACTAGGTATCCCCATTCACTTTCAACTGGTTACAGTAGATCATTTGTAGTCACCGCCAGTCGAATTTGGAATTCCCTACCTGCTGAAATTAGGAACGTATCAACCACCTCCGCTTTAAGAAACACTGCCAAACCTGGTTAATAAATAATAATTATTCATAACATACGTAGGTTAGATCATAGCCAAGTTATTAGGTTAATTAAAACACTTAAGTGATACCTTAAGATATTAAATTGTACATAACTTATTTAGTGTATATTTAACTCTTCATGTAATAGTGTGTATGGTCGGACAGAATAGCAGGATTCATAGCATGAGTCCCACCATATAAAACAAGACAATAAATAAATATATAAATAAATACATTTCATCTCATTATTATCATCAGCCTGACGCCAGGAAGGGCATCCAGTCGTAAAAACTCGCAACAAAGTTATCTCAATTCATATCCGACCGAGGATTGTTGTCTACTTGCACTTTCTCTTAAAACAGTAATCATCACCACCGCCAATCAGATCCGACTTCATAGGGAAACGGGACAAGTGTTGGCCACACACAGTTATGCAACTTGTACAACTTGTAAATGTTCGAACATGTGACTTATTAGGGCTGGACTGACTGGCTCAGTTGGTTGATGGGCTGGCTTTCTAACCTCAAACTGGCAAGTTCGATCATGGCTCAGTCCGGCAGCATTTGAAGGTGCTGACATACGGTAGCCTCGTGTGGATAACTTTACTGGCATGTAAAGGAACTCCTGCGGATCTAAATTCTGACAACCCGGCGTCTCCGGAAACTGTAAAATTAATTACTGGAAAGTAGCGTGAACCACATAGTGATTGGCCACTTAAGGATTTTTGTTATTCTACACAAAGAAATTAAACGAGATATATAGTTTAATTTTTTTTTAGTATTATTGACATCTATACAGTGCCTGCTAACGTGCAGTACAATTTCTATTTTATGAGGTAATAACGTAATTCCCATATTTTAATATGTTTAAGAAGATGCTAAAAGACAGTTATTGGACACTTTTGCCAGTTATTGACCAGTATCATTTCAGTGATTAGCCACTTGCTCCTTATTTAAATTAAGGCAATTAATTGACACAAAGGACATCAACTCTGAGGTGATTGAAGTACAGAAGTAGTATATGTTCCTTCTACGCACTGATACCAATATAATAATTATTGATAAACTTCTACAATGTTAATATCACTCCACTTTAAAACGGGATAAATTCGCTGGGTATGCATTTTCCTCTTCCTGTTTTCTTTCCTTTCTTCTTTATCTTATTGGGATTTAATTTTTGCCTCTTGTTTGTTTTGATACATGGGTTTGTAGTTTTGGGATGAAATTGCAAATGGAAATTTCTCAGACACGCACTTGCCTTTCCTTTTAAAGGTTCCAGGCCAAATCAAGAATTCACCCATGTGATCGTTTTTAGCCACTGTTATGACTGATGATTTATTGGATTCTTTTAAATCTGTTCCCTGGAGAAGATTGTTGGATATGTTTGGGTTATACCCTAACTGATGTTCATCATTTACGTGTGAGGAGGTATCACTCGAAGTTGTAGGTAGATTAACTGCTATGTTTGCAGGTATTTCCTCCGATGTATTGGAATTAGCTCGTAATGATTCAGCCCTCCCATATAATTTCCCATTTCTGGCTTGAATCTTTCTCCACAGATGGAAAAGAATGATGAACTCATTATTTGTCTCCTGACCGATAATATCCTGAAAAGTTTCAAACTGTTTAGTCTTTTCTGCTCCAACAATTTCAGAGAATTCTTTGTAACTTATAGATGTGCCGTCTGGTTGTAAGGAAGGCAGAAGGCCTATTGCTTTTCACACTTCTTGATGACCAAAGGCATTTGGCATAGTCAACTGCGTCGGGGTCAAAAGGGTACAACCCACATATCCGAAAACCACTCATCAACGATTCAGGTTTTATACTTGTATGTACAATCTCCTTCAAATTAGGTGCAAAGTTTGCTTTGTTTATAACTTCACCGATGTGATTTGTGTATCATTCCCAAACAGCTCTTCTCCAAGAAACTTTCAATGGATGAAATGCTGACACATCTGCTGTTTGTAGAATACGAGTCGCATTAGAATAGTGAGCAATGTGTTGAATTTGCAGTTCTGAACACAGCTGGCTTACTTGGTAAGTTAAGTGGGTTTTGTATCTATCAACGAAGAGAACCACTGCAAATTTTATCTATTGTTCCAAGAGGAAGGGATGGAGGACATTGCTGATGCATTCGTAGATAACCACGGCTGTCATCCAACCACTATCACTTATTCCTAATCCTCAACCATTTGGAACGGACTCAGCAATTTTTTCAGGTGTTCTTTGGTATGCATGAACGATCATAGGCCAACAAACTAACCCACTTGCCAAAAAAGTGAATATTAGGGTCAAATTTTCATTGGATGCACCCTGCTCCATTGAATACACATTATTGAAACATTTTGGTGCGAGTACCTTCCCAGTACTTTAAAAAAATTGAAAATTACTCTCATCACTGTTAAATACCCGTGATGGGTCATACATTGCCTCACCTAAATTGTTTTCATCTATGTACATCAGAACCTATCTAAACAATCTTCATATATTATTTTTAGGTAACACATGAACTTGCTGCTGTCATTGCTTCACTTCTTCTTTGTCACTTCAGGGTGACGCCTCAAAAAAGAAATAGAGTGCAGTTTTAGATTAATTTTGAAATAGAAGATGCCCAGTTTATGTTAAGAAGGAATTATTTCAGCTCACCCTCGATTCCAGTTGTGTAAAACTATCCTATCTTCACCCAACCATCTCCAGGACGATTATTCCTAAACATATTAGGCCGTGGATGTACGACCAGGGATTGCTGGACGCTTGTTTTCAAGTTCTACCTTTCCGTTGGGAAACATTTCCGAGATAGTTCTATTATCCACCTGAAATAAGGTAATGAGAAAAGGAGTACCTCAGAATGACGTGGGCTTTGTTTTAAAATACGGTGCAAGCGCAGTAAGGAAGAGAAAATGTAAAAGCCTGCTCCACTAATGTTCTCTCCTCTTCATCTGACAGAACTGTAGTGGGACCAAATGTATCTTTATGACCTGGACTTTTTATTCTGAACTGGTGACTGGATATTGGTACACCAATCATTGTAGTCACAGCACGTACAGAAGCGTTATTTAACTGAACGTAAGCCAGTCCTCTCACCATTGCTTCTGCATGATAAGCCTGCTTGGGGGCCTTGGGCATGATGTATACTTAAATATCTGCACTTGTGTTAACATTTGGACAGAATTATTAGCCACCACGTATGATAGTGATTGGAGACCTGGCCAATAACTTTTTTTCCACTATTATCGACACACAGTTATTGGCCACCCCAAAAATACGGTTAACATTGTGATTCATGGCATTCCAATTGCGCTAAACATTGTAACTGTTCCCTTTTGTCAAGAAGACACTTAGGGAGATGAAAGTTATTATCTTGGGACACATGAATATCAAATAAACTATTTGTGGCTTGCCCGCAACTTGCCACGCAAATAGAAACAATTAACATTCCATGGTTCCCCATTTCTCTATGTAATGTTTGGGCGCCATGGTTACAGTTTTAAATAAAACTGTAAACCAAAATTTATATTTACTAGCATAGAGACTTCTACTTAAATCAAAGGGGTAGGATTTTAAATAATTAACCATTAAGTATCGCTTAAGAAAGAAAATTAACGCAATATAAAATACAAATGAATTTATTATACAAAAAATGAGATGAATCGGAAAAGTTCCTTAAAGCGTGGAGGGATTTAGAATTTACTGAATTTACTAATTGCTTGCTTTATCTAATTGAAGCTCACCAATTGCAGCTTCCGTTGAAGTCATCTGGTTTCCGTGGTTACTCGTTCTCTTCTTCTCGATGTAGAATTTGCTCGATGAACATCCTTCCTTCCTTCTCTGATTTAGTACGGGCTATCTGGACTAGCACTCCCTACTTGCTTAGTCTTTAAATTAGACATTGGCCCTATACTTGTAAAAACTGATCAGCGTTGATATGAATTTTTCCATATTAGTAGAAATCTCAATCCAACTGAGCTATACTATTTATACGGTACTGACTTGTACCAAAATTCCATGGACTTGAACTAAACATAGTTCTTCGCCCAGAATATTTGCTGAAAATAACACAAGCCGTAAGCTTGTTCCGTCTCACGTAGATCCGATAACATTACCGCACGTAAGTACTGTATCGAAGCGACAACACATTGTACAAAAATAACTATGTCGCGGAGCGACCACACACTGTTTCAAAAATCAAATCACGTCGTTCAAAGTAGATGTTCACAGTAGAAGTAGTAGTGTTGGAGTACACGTAGTTAGGTTGTAAGGTCCCGTTCTCGTGTTGAGAATCAGTATATATCCGGCTCACCCCCACTCTTGGTAACAGTTCAATCTCAAAACTCATATACAACGAAGTATCTGATTCGATAGATCGAAGCATCAACTCCCCTTCTCTTCTTCCTCGACAAGTCCAGAAGGCGTGGCGATGATATAGCTGACCAGCTTGCAAGCCTCGCGCACGGGTCGCTGTTTACTAGCCTTGGTCATAAGATAAACCCATGACTCACGCAAAATCCCAAGCTTCAAGAATAACCCTCCGTATACACAAATATGAGATGAAATGAAAACAACTATGTCTCAACATATTGACCGTATTTACAACACAATGAATTCTTATCCTACATAATATAATAATTTAAATAATAAAACGATGTTATCATATATACAATATGATTCCAAATGATTGACGTTGAATAAATATGTTATTACAAATAATTGCCGATGGCGGATAAACTTGATATCAAATGATATCGCGTAAAATGATATTATATTAAATTAGTAGGGCTGGAGAAGCCTGGACGGTTACAACATCACTCCATGTTTTAAACACCATCTACATACAATATAACTACTTCAGAACAATTCATTCTCCTGTGAGATAGCCGAATAAATTTATCAATCCTTAACAAATATTTAAGACATACCTTACAAATTCGGATAGAGTTTCACATCAAGGAACATAATACGCCATTACTCAACAATCACGCATCTGGTGACAAGGGAAGTGAGCTGGAATCAACAACAAAGGTACACAGCTGCTATCTAGTGGCATCAGCTGTATTCAGGCTGTATCTAGAGAGTTAAGGATGCAGAGAGATCACAAGATGGTCATCACTATAGGGTGGCCAATCACTGTATGGTTTACCCTACTTTAAATCCAATGACATTCTTCTTCTCTTTCTCCTTATGATTATTATTAGGTTTTCCAGATAAGAAAATCCGAATAGGAGGACACTTATTCTGCAGCATTAAATTATTTTCCGGTTGCTAGTACTTCAGGATTGGAAGCAGTTACCCATTTGTACAAGGTGTATCAAAACCCAGCGGTAACACTTCGGAAATAGATTCCTCATTAGATAAGAGAGGAAATGTATGACAACCCGGGTCAAGAAATACCTAATTGTAGGGTTACTAGAACTTTGCTTGCCCGCCACACTCTCTTGACTTGATCTCTCTGGAAATTTGACCTTTGAAGAAGCCTGTATTCAGACAGGAGGGAGTCAGTTTCATGATTTCATCTGATATGTAAATAGAGTGCTCCAGCTTGCGTTACAGACGTATTCAGCGTAACAGTGCAATACTTCTGAGAATGGCGGATTGCACCAACGTTACTAAAATAAAGTCGGATAACTCCGTAAATACGCACTTCCGGACATATATTGTCATATTTTGTTCGCTCTCTCTTTTTGCGGAATTCATTCCTGAAGTTTTCCCTTCGAATTTTGATACACCTGGCATTATACCAACACAGATTTCTCGTAAGAGAAATAAAAACTTAGATGAGGAAATTCTAATACATATTATGTCACTTTACTGCTGCAGTGCTAGTGGTATTTCTTGTCTGTCTGTGCTACTTCCAATAAACTCTTGCCACTTGAGAACTTACGTTGTTTTACGCGGTAGAATCATTACGTTCGTGGACTGGCCGTCTAGTGTCGCTGTGGCGCACTCTAGCGGAGAGTTTGCACCACACGGTGTTGTCGTGACAGTTCTTCGCTAGTTCCAACAAGCGGTAGTTGCATGCTTACAGTATAAGCAGAACTGCGGTGTCTGTTGTGACGGGTAGTTGTATGTTAGCGGTGGAACGTGTGAATGTCGTAGATTGAACAACGGGCAAATTTCAAGTTCTGACAGAAACTATGCAAATCTGCTAGCGAAACGTTAGAGATAATCAAGTCAAAATCGCCCGGATCACTAAGACAGGAAAAATACACCAAAAGGCAGACCAAAAAAATTATGTGATTAGTGATGGCAAAACTTTTCAAAATATTGATATATCGGTTTTCGGTACATCGGTATTAAAATATCGATGTAATTCAAATATCGGTCTTCACAATATCGATATGTCGGCGATATATCCGTATTTAAAATACAGGTGCTATTATCCATTATTGTATGTCTATTTTTACATTTAACACAATGATTAAAGGATTCATTAGATTTAATAAGTCTTGACGCAGATCAGAAAACAAGCCTAAAACAATGACCAAGTAACATGACTTTTCAATACAATGACATATTATAAAAAAAATACAGCCGAAAGATATTATGATACGTAGAAAAACAGTACATGCAAGGTGTCTAGTAACGAACTACCGGTAATAACTTACACAGAAAAACCATATGAAAAAACTGCAAACGTATAATTTATGTACGAAGTACATCTTATAATTATCAGAGCTCTATAAAATAATAAAACCTTTTCTTCCACACTTCTTCCTCAGCACTGCAATTCCATTTGTTCGTGAACAAAACATGATGATCTTAGGTCAATTTCCAATACCTCTTAGATAAACCATTTACAAAAAGCAGCTTGGTTAACAGTTTGCCATTTAACCGGTTTCTTTTTTTTTCCGTGATGGTATTACCGGCCTTTGAAAACAGTCTCTCTGCTGGGACAGGTCGCTATAATGCTCAAGTATAGCCCAGCTAACGTGTAAAGCTATGCATACAAGGTACGCACGATAAATGAGTTGTGATATTATCACTGTATTTACCGAAGTGACTTGAGAAATGAACATTCAAATTTCGTAACTGTAGCATACAAATATTGAAGGGATCTGAAAAATAATCAAATCGTAGTCAAAATCGATATATTGGGCACAAAATGTCGATATCGACAATATATCGGACCTGAAAATATCGATGTCGATATATCGATATTCGTTTGCCATCCTTATATGTGATCCTTGAACTTTTAACGCCAGTCCACGCACATATTGACTGTAGTATAGTACGTACATAGATTTACATAGTGTTGCCTACACTGTAGGCGCCAGACGAAGAAGTTATTGACACTGTAATCGCCAGACGAAGTAGTCATTGACTGGAGTACACGTGGGTAAGTCGTATTGCCTACTCTGCAGGCGCCAGTCCATGAACTTGTTGACTGGAGTAGTATGTTGTAGCACTTAAACACATTTCACGTTCATCATCATAATTACTGCGACGTTCATAATTTGTACATTTTGAATTTATATTGAAACTGGGTCACCATATCAATGACAAAAGGAAAAAATACAAGGAGGCAACAGCATTTTATCGTACATATCATGTGATAACTGATGAAATATCACAAGAATCTAAGCAGGTGTTTGGTGAAGAACGGAAGGGAATTACAGTGATCACCATGAGACGCAACGTTGCTAAGTTTCCAAAACTGAGGAGTCACTACTCAGATGACGACCAACGCGCTACTCCAACTGGTTGGCCGGTCCGGTGACCTTTCGCTACGCCACGCCACCTTCTGGCTAGGTCAATGACACGCTGCATTTTTTACTTTTAGCTGTTTTATCTGTAGTGCTACCGTTACTGCTGTTTTTGTTGTTCTTGTTATTCTTATATTCTTATTATGTTTATGATTATCCGGGGACGTGGTATAGCGAAAGGTCAACAACCAGGCTAGCCAGCTCGACTAGCGCCAATTAAACAACAACGATTCTTTAACATATCGCATTATGTGATTGGTTGGGGAGAAAACATGACTTCATTTAGATTTAGTTCCAGATTTAAATTTCCTAAGTATGTAATCAGAAATAAACACACATATTTAAGGTTTTCTAAATATTTGAATGTGATCTGACGATGTTCATTAAAGAACGGAACATTACGTTGGTTCTTTATCAAGTACGATACTGTTATCATATTTTTCAGATATTTTATAAATTTATTTTTCAAAATTACTTTTGGCAGACTGAAGAACCTAACAGTTACAAATTAGCTGAGTCGAAACTGAAAAAGGTGACTTCAGTTATCGCAAAAGATCCAAGAGGACAAAACGCGTCCTACTTAGGTACAAACGCTGTTGTCGTTTCTGATGTCCGAAAGTAGGAAGTTTGGTAACCCGACTTATAATAATTATATTCTAGTAAACTATAAATTGGCTTTAAACTCTTGAAGTAGGGGCAGAATTGATCGTTTCTGCTACATAAATTCTGGTGACCTACTTACTGATATAGATATAATAAGAGGACTGAGTTCTAGTGCAATGATGACAGTGAAATTCTTAAAGTTGTTCCAACTATGGATCTTGACAACAGTACTCAATATCTTAGGAACAGGAGGACAACAACCAAACAACCAACTGCGTCACTGTGGAAGGGGTGTGGGTGGTAGAATATCAGAGTGGCATAGCCCATTATAGCCTTATTGTGGTGAGACGTCGTTTTTCCAGAGACATGGAAAATCGCCGTTAAAAATTACGAGGAACCAGCTTTCAAATAGTAAAAGCAGACATTACCACACATGTTACAGTGATCTACCATTGTTCTAACACTGTTGATGAAGCTGCATGATGAGTTAGGTCCATACGGTTGAGATTTTTGTCATATCATGGTGCCTCACAGCTCGAGATGCACTGGCGGATTTACGAAGTGTCTGATTCTATTCGATACAATTTTTCTACGTTCATATTACTGCTGTGGCATTTATATCCCATACGTGCACCAATATCGTGGTACGAAAATCAACGTTCAGGCATGCTGATAATTCGTCTCTGTACAACCAGCAACATATAGTGACCCATGACTCAGATACAGCTGATGTTCGGCTATTCAACAGCTCCCTACTTAGGCATATATTTTGACATTTAAGAGGACTGTACTGGATCCAGGAATAAGTCTCCGAAATTCTATTTACCTGATTGGCATATTGTGCTTTGTATTTACTGTACGTTTCACATGTCTTTCAAGCTTCCTTCATGGTGTTTCATAGACACGAATATATTTCGTAAGCCAAATTCGTGATATAGGATCTTTATAGATGATATCTCAAGCTCATCGTTAGGCATTATTGTAGATCGCGGAGATGATAAATTTGGAAAGTCTCTGGGCTACTGAATTTAGTGACTAATGTACGGAAGTAATATCTCGAATAAAAGAACGCGGATGGTAAGACAGGTCTGGTTTCATCAAGAAAGTGTTTTCTAATGAGGGAGCCTCCAATTTTAACTTCCAATATTACCGAGAGAGAAAATCTCGAAAGATTCCCGTCACCTCGTTACTTCCTCATTTGCATTATTTATAGGATGTCTTGCACCGCAAATCCACTTACATCCTACTTACTGATCTATGAATTTCAAATTACAATTTCCTTCTCTTCGTATTATCAAAGTTCCCTTTCATTATGTTACGTCTATTTCATGTACGTATGTGGTAGGCGAGAGTGAACATCCCAGTAAACATTCATTATCATAAGTGTCAGCGGAATAACGATGTTTTTGACTTACACGATTACTTCTACGCCATCAAATGAACGTTTAATACATTTAAATACCCAAACAGGTATAAAACGTGACCATAGATTTCACGAGGAATTAGCTTTCTTCGTTGATCACCAGTCTTCTAATGATGCAAACATTTCGTAACAGACAAAGTAGGTGTCCCGAATCTACGAAAACGTGAAATAGAGCAATATTGTCAACTGCGCCGAAATTTGGAGGGTTAAAGGGCCCGGGAAGGTTTAACATTGTGAGTCTGGGATAACTCTATGAAACAAAAAGCAAATTTTGAAAATAACTCCCGGCCTTAATGCAGTTTCGGAAAACAGCCTACAATCGTACGTTTCTTTATTCTTTTTCTTTTTAAATCAAATCCTAACCAAATTAACTTATTTACATAATTATTTCTGTAATGTGTTCCCTGGTTCAATAACCTTAGGCGTTTTTGAATTTATGATAAATGTTCACACCGAATGTAGTTATTTATTTATCGTATGATGAATCTATGTATACACATGTATATAGTTCAGAGTAAATGTGAGTAGTCACAAGTCCGTACAATACTATAACTCTAGGTCTAGCATTTTGATCCAATCAACTGCTTCATCCGATGTGCGGTGAATGTCCATCAGCGTTCCTTTGAAAGCTCGAATTGGGCAGTCAGCAACAATGTGGTGGATTGACTGAGAAGATGCACCACAATCACAATCTGCAGACCTAGTCCAACCCCATTTGCACAACAGATAACCACATCTGCCTTGTCCAGTTCTTATCCGATTGATGATTCTCCACTGTCGTCTTGGAAGATCAAATCCTTGTACTCGTTTAGAAGGATTCTCAACCAGATGTTTGTTCACTACCGAAGACTGATCCCACTGGGGTTCTCATGAACTGTTAACATGAAAAGAGGTTCTTTCAAGATCCATTGCTGTACGCCAGGGTGGTTTCCTTGATTTCAGTCGTTGATGTTCAGTGTGCGTAATATCTTGATGGATGGGTAGTTGGGGGTTCTGCTGAATGTTCTTCCAAACCTTTAGGAGAGCTTCTGATCGTCTTAGGGCTGGAGGTGCAATATTGCTGAGAACAGGAAGCCATAGTGTGTTCGTGCTCCGAATGCAACCCGAGATTATGCGCATTGCCTGATTGAGTTGTACATCGATCTTCTTTGTGTGAACACTATTGATCCAAGAGGGGCAGCAGTATTCAGCAACAGAATATGATAAGACTAATGCTGTTGATCTTAGAACATGAGTATTGGCTCCCCATGATGTACCAGCAAGTTTCTGAAGAATATTATTTCAGGTTTTTACTTCAGCAGCTACATTTGAAAGATGTTGCTTGAAAGTCAAAGTTCTATTAAGTGTTATTCCCAAGTATTTTGGTGTACTGCAGAACGGCAACACTTCACCTCGGAATCTGACTGTTGGTTTGTAATTAGACTGTCTGTTGCGTAAGTGGAATGTAGATATAACTGTTTTTGAGGATTTAGGAGAAGGCACCATTTCTTGAAGTATACATCCAAGGCTTCCAGATCAGTGGCTAAAGTAGTTTCAGCATCATAAAAGTTGGAGCACTGAGTCACCAAACAAATGTCATCAGCATAAATGAATTTTCTTGATGATGTGTCTGGGAGGTCATATATGTACAGACTGAAAAGAAGGGGGGAAAGGACTGATCCTTCAGGTAAACCATCGTTTAATTTAAACACTCTACTTCTGTCATTATCAGCGTAGATCTGGAAGTACCTATTACTGAGCATATTGCTAAGTAAGGCCGTAAGTTTACGACATGGGATCACATTCAAAAATTTTAGAAGGAGTCCTTCTCGCCAGACAGTATCATAGGCAGCTGATAGATCCAAAAAGGCAGCCACGCTTACTGATTTCCTCTCATATCCATTTTCGATGCACGTGGTGAGAGACAGTACTTGATCATTACAACTTCTTCCAGGTCTAAATCCTGCTTGCTCTATAGGAATGTAGCTGTTGATTGTTTCATAAATTCTATTGTAGATCAGTCGCTCAAGAAGTTTATATGTAACACTTAGAAGTGCTATTGGACGGTAGCTTTCCACTTTAGATGGATCTTTATTTGGTTTCAGTATGGCTATTATCTTTGTTTTCTTCATCAGAGGTGATATGTTTCCAGTTTGCAGAATATTAGTGAAGAAGTTGGTTAACCATTTTATTGTGGCTGGTCCGCAATGAGCCAAAAATTCCTAGGATAAATTCCATCAAATCCTGCAGCTTTTCCAAGTTTCATACTTTTTATTGCGGCTTCAGTTTCCCCTTCTTTGAATGGAGTAGAGAATTCAGAAAACTGCGGCGCTGCCCTTTTCTTGATGTTCAACTTTAATTTGATATCCTTTTTGGTTCGCTTGTCTTTTGTGTTTTTAGAAACTGATATTAGATGATTAGCAAAATCATTCAGATTGATGGCTGTTTTTGATCTCTTAGTTGCAGGGTTTGAAGAATCCAGTTTCCTAATTATAGAACAGGCCTTTCTGCTAGAATGGGTGTAATCTAGGGATTCCACTGTTTCATGCCAGATCCTTCTTCGACTCTCATCCAAGGATTGGAGGAGACCAGCTGCATTGTCGGAATTAGGATGTTCTTCATATTCTCGTAGTAATTCCTCACTCTCTGAACTCCAGCCAGGGATATACTCCTTACGATATCCTCTAGGGATGCATCGTCTCGCTGCACCTTTTATAACTCCTACAAATCTGCTGTAGTTGTTGTATGTTGGTTTGATCCATCTTATATTGGAGTCTGTTTGCTTTGCAAATTTAGTCCAATTGGCTTTCTTGAAGTTCCATCTTGGTTTAGGATGTGAACGAACAACAGGTAAAGACATCCCAACCTCCAAGAGAACAGGCCTGTGTTGACTATGTGGGAAACCGTTGAGCACTGTACGTGGAACTTGACTGTGTGAATTATGAAGCCGATTTGTGAAACAAAGATCTGGGGTGTAGCCTCGAGACCAGCGAGCTGATTGAAAGGTAGGCAGGTCCTTAGCATCAAAAATCAGATTCAAATTTTCAGTTTCCATCCAGTCCATAAGAACTTCACCATTAGAGTCATCCTTGTTATATCCCCAAAGATGGTGATGACTATTGAAATCACCGAGATATATAGTAGGATACTGCAGAGAAGGTATAGGAGGATTAGGCCAAGTAATATCTGGTGGCTTGTACACATTAACTATTGTCAAGTTTTCAATGTTAACTGTAGTAGTAAAAATGTCATTTTCAGAATTTACTGATAGTAATTGGTAATTTGTTATATCATTCCTGACATAAGTTGCAAGGCCATGTAGTTATAAGGGCTTAAGTGAAATCCTACATTGACTCACATTAGCGATCGTAGTGGTAGAAAAAGGCAAACTGATGATCTCATCGGCCGGCTGACGATCAATAAGAAAACGATTGTAATTTTTAGTAATAAATGAAGAATATATTCCCATACTTTATTACATTTGATTTACTAAAATTCGAAGCTCATATCCCTAGGATGTTTTCAACACTGCGTTTCTTGCCTGAAGGACTGGAACTGTATTTTTTTGTAAGGTAATCTGAAGATGAACATATTCTGGGGACCGTGAGAGCAAGTTCCATTGCATTGCTGCTTTGGTGAGACTGAAATAGTAACCCAGTAGTTAAAAGTTTACAGTGTGAAACTCTGAATTTACTGGATGCTCAATGGTATATCTGAAAAAGAAAAGCAATATAATTTTCAAAACTGGATTTCGTGCACGTCCTGCTAACCCTAATTTCAGTGATGAGCAAATCAAAGCCATATCTAACTGTTCTTACCACAAGGACCTCTGAACGACTGAAAGGCAAAGGCTACATCGCACGGCCAAAATATTGAACTTATAATCAATCAATCAATCAATCAATCAATCAATCAATCAATCAATCAATCAATCAATCAATCAATCAATCAATCAATCAATGATCTGTATTTAGGTCATCCACCCAGGTGGAAGATTCCCTACCAGTTATTTTCCTAGCTTTTACTTAAACATTTTTAACTAAATTGGAAATTTATCGAACATTTCCCTTGATCATTTACTCGAATACCTTACTCATCGTCCTAGAAATGTATATTTGCACCAATCTGTCCCGTTGAATTCCAACTTTATCTTCATATTATGATCTATCCTACTTTTAAAAGCTCCGCTCGAGCTTGTTCTTCTACTTATGTCATACAACGCCATCTCACCACTGACAGCTCCAAAAACACCACATAGTCGAGCATCTCTTCTCCTTAGTCCGAAGTATTCCCAGCCCAAATGTTGCAATATTTTTGTAACACTATTCCTTTGTCGGAAATAACCCAGAAAAAAAATCGTGCTGCTTTCCTTTGAAATTTTTCCACTTCTCGTATCAAGTAATCCTGATGAAGTTCCCATACACTGGAGCCGTACTCTGGGATCTTACCTTAGACTTACACGCCCTCTCCTTTACATTATTACTACTATCTCTAAATACTCTCTTAACCATGTGAAGAGATCTGTAACTTTTATTAACTACCTCTTTAATATGATTACCCCAATAAAAATCATTCCTTACGTTGTTCCCCATGAGATACTATCACTCCATCAAAACAGTAATTAAAACTGAGGGACTTTTCCTGATGGTGAAACTTGCAACTCAACTTTTCATCCCATTTACATTCATACAGTTGCCTGCTGTCCATCTTACTACATTGTTTAAGACCCCTGAAGTCGCTCACAATCCTGCAACTCATGTACTACTCTATACGGTATAAACTCATCCGCAAATAGTCTTATCTGTGATTCCAGATCTTTACTCATATCATTTATATGTATAAGAAAATATAAAGGTCCAATAACAGTACCCTGAGGAACCCTCTTAATCATTACATGATCAGATAACACTTCACCTACTCTAATTCTCTGAGTTCTATTTTCTAGAAATGTAGCCACGCATTCAAAATACTCTTTTGTCAAGTACAATTGCCCTCATTCTCGACAGTAATCTTCCATGATCTACACTTTAGAAGGCCTGGAGAGGTCTGTAGTAATACTGTACATTTGACTTCCTGAATCTAAAATATCTGCTAGCAATCGACGGAGTGCTAGGGGTTTGTCCCACCTCAGCGTTCGGCACTAATGTTCGGCCTATAGGGTGATGATAATAATAAATGTATATGGGCTGAACTACCGTGTGCAGGCATTTAAATTTGGCACCACATAGGCTGCCTGCACATCAATTTCGTCGTTATGATTTTTCGAGTAGATAGCACAGTTAACCGGATTCTTCTTGGTGATCTATGGCTAAATTTTTATAAATGTTGTCGGGCAGGCACGGAATGTGTCACAGTGATCTTTCACATACCGGCATAGCACTACATCTTATGTCGAATATAATTCGTTTCCGCTCGTCAAATATGTGAATATCCCTTCACATCTACGATTGGGATGTCGCATGATATGTTGGAATCTTTCCAGTTTCATTTCTTTTCTTACCTCAGAATTCTGACAGCGACTAAGTATAAAGCTAAAATTCATCTTATAATTTCAATATTTCCTGGCTGCTGATTGGCTGCAGCGTGCGACAAAGTTTAGCTTCTAGTTTATCACTAACCTAGGTACATAATAATATGGTCTATTCACAATTCTGAGTGCGATTCATAAAGGGTACTTTAACACAAATTATGGATGTCATGCCTTAAAAGCTACAACTGTCACACGTTAACTTGACATATAGATTAGCACTCATGTGCAGTATTGTACTGCAACATAATTAATATATACCTTAATAACATAATGTACCTTACAGTGGTTCCCACTGTTGGCCTATGAAATGGTCAAAGCAGATTTCCATACTATCCTATCCTGCGCTAATCGCACCACCACTGTATAACCACACCGTGCTGCAACCGAGGCAATGTAATCAACATAATTACACAAATTTTGATCTTTCTTTAGAGAATATACACACTTTTTATTTCAAATCTTCACAACCTAAATCGCTATTTATTTAATTTTAACTTAATTAAAGAACACGACAATTTAGATCCGGAGGGGGATGTCGTAAACGAGGGTTAATTGCATTTTAGGATTTACTCCCTCACCGCTAGTCACTTCTTTGAAATTTCAAATGGCATCCCTAAATTTTACACTTATTAATGAATGAGCAGTCATTGGTTCTAACATATTTTGTTTTCTATTGTCATGGTAACGTGAAACCATTTGAATTTGAACAAGGAATGAGTATGTCAGCTGGACGTGAACCTTCTGGAGTGTTTCTCGACTAATGCCCTGATATTCTCGCATTATTCTTCTTTTTACCTCCTGCCTTGGCGAGAAGCCACTCGGGTATCATTTAGCGCGAAAAAATAATTGACCTTGTGCGGAGTATAGTATATGAGTATAGTATATGAGTATATGAGGTATGGGAAGTTTGGAAGAGATAGACTAGGAAGAGGGAAGGAAGCAGCCGTGGCCTTAAGTTAGGTACCATCCCGGCATTTGCCTGGAGGAGAACTGGGAAACCACGGAAAACCACTTCGAGGATGGCTGAGGAGGGAATCGAACACCCCCCCTCCTGTAGGCAGTTGATCTCCCGAGGCTGAATGGACCCCGTTCCAGCCCTCGTAGGCTACCACTTTTCAAATTTCGTGGCAGAGCCTGGAATCGAAACCGGTTCTCCGGGGGTGGCAGCTAATCACACTAACCACTACACCACAGAGGCGGAAAGTTCAAATACCAAGGTAAATTGATAAATTCCAATGTTTTCGGGAAGGATCGTATGATGGATCTGAAAAATGTAAATAGCATACCAGTTAACCAAGGGCATCCACAATATGGGATAAATACCAAGCTTAGACACTGCCACACCGTCAATCCCCCCGGAGACTCTATACCTTGCAGAGTGCCTTGCGTTACGTAGGAAAAGTCTGGCGGAGAAACTGGAAAATAAATAAATAAATAAATAAATAAATAAGGAAAGAAAGAAAGAAAGAAAGAAGGAAAGATAGAAAGAAAGAAAGAAAGATTCCAAGGAAAGTTTTGCGCCCGATATAGAAAATGTTGAATGTAAAAGACGACACAACCATGAACTCTACACACAGGTGCACCGATGCGATTTGTAAGAGGGGAGGGGGATTACGTTTCATTGACACGTTGCTCGAACACATCGAGACTGACAAAAAGGATGTTATCTACTTTCTAGAAAAGAAACCCAAGGGGACCTGATTCACTGAGAGGGAAGGAGACTTACAAGAAGTGTTTATTACCTACATGTGGTAATATTCGGCAGCGTGACCCCTTCAAGGTGAAATTTAAAGCAGTCGGGATTTTTTAAAAAAAATCTAAATTTAAAACTCACAGGACGTAGGCTGAAGAAAGAAAGAAAAACAATATCAGGAAAGAGTGTAGTAGTACTGGGCAAATGTTAAAGACGGAGGAAAAATACAGTTGAAATAATGTGGTCCATAGCTGACGAAAACGACAAGAAGAAGAATTCGAAGAAGTAATAATTTTACTTGCTTTACGTCGCATTAACTACGTTTTCGGATTTTGAAGACAATAAAGTGTCAACATTTCGTTTCACGGGAGTTATTTTACATGGCAAGAAATATAAAATCTTAATCGACTCCATGACTAACTAGTTGGCATCTTGCCCTTTGGACCAACGGGGTATGGACTCCAATCACGGCCGGATCAGTGATTTTAACCTTCACTGGTCAAATTCTCATGTTCGTGGACTGGGTGTCATCAACATTCCATTTCATCAGTATGATTAAAAATATAATCATATACATAAATTTTCACATCGTAATATTCTAAATCAGGGCCTCTCAGGGTGCATGCGCCTGGTGCATGCAGAGTGCACGGTGCAAAAGACGACTTCGCTCGGTTGACCAGAGTGCAGACCCCTACTACTCGATTTGGTGCAATAGCGCTGTCTCTCTCTTTCCCCACGCCTGTCTCGGTCGCTCCCCCTGTCTCCCTCTTCCTCACTTGCTCCGGAGCGCTCCAAATCCGAGCCGAGTTGAGCCGAGTTGAACCGAGATTAGCCGAGTAGCCCAGAGTCGAAGCGTTGGTCCGAGCCGAGTGGAACCGATGCACTGTGCACAGGAACTCCGCGCCGCTGTCTGCACGCGTGAGATTTTGGGCGTTTGAAAGGCCTTGTTCTAAATGTTTGAAAGATTCATTGCCATGAATGCGAATTATAGAGACCAACACAGACAGTCCTAAAGCCCCTTCACACACACAGAAAACGTAAACAAAATACTAAAATAAAGCTTGTAATAAAAATGTAAATATAGAGATAATATAACAAATAAACCTAACAACGCAGACAACGAATGTTTACGCTTGGAACAAAACACCCACACACCTTAAAAGTAGAAAAACCGGCGTAGCTCAACTTATACTATGGTTTTAATAGTTTAATAAAAACACTGGTCTTTAAACCAATATTAAGATATTTCTTCTAAAACTCAGTGGAAATAATACTCTTCAAATTAATCCCCAAAATTAATATTTTACACTAAACTCACTTTTAAACTATAAACTTAAGAATCCTCCACTTCCTTATAGACGCACAGGTAGTCCATTCAACTGGAAAGACCTGCAACAGACTGTACGGCTGTGGTACTCAAATTGTATGCATGCTGAGTGCTCAGCCCGGTAGCTGGTTTAGACGTCAACAGCTCCACCATCCGCCGTCATAGTTGGCCCAGGCGTCACTGAAGAGGCATACTAGGCAAATGAGGAGTGAGGTAATTTCCCTTTGCATTCCTCACTGAGCCAGAAGTTGCTGTTACACATCAGTCTGCCAAGTTCACCGAAATGCCCTCACCAACCGACTCTGTGAGCAACATTTTCAACCATTCATAACAGGGGCTATCTGTATAAGGAGTGGCATTACCAGTATCATTCATAGCTCGGTCACTTTCATTTTGTCAAAGCCAAGGATAAGACTGAGGCAGGTGAATGAAAGTAACAAATTTGGTCCAGCCCACACAAGAATGCATAGTGCAGTGTTAACACTACGTACTGCCGGCAAAGGCATGTATTAAAATTATGAACATATATTATTATTACGTCGAACATTTACTCAAAGACAGAAATATACATTCAAATATAATGTCAGTGCATAGAAAGCTCCCATTCAGTATAATATGTGTGCTTAAGGGAATTAGCGACTCCCGTAATTATGTTGGATGGTGAAACAGGTACATGTGTCAATCAAGGCACACTGAGAGATATCTGGCTTACGTTAATCGTGATACTGTAACAATCCTAGTGGACACATAGAAACCTGTAATAGGGTCCATTAGCCATATTGATTGAGTGCTACCATTTGAGTGAATTAGCTGCAGCTGAATATGGACAGGTCTGTAAGAAGAAAATTATGTGAATCTTTCAACCAGCATTATCGTAGTCTTTCTATCCTACCTGTTATCCTGATAATTAAAGATAGGATGTCAAGGAAAAATCAAATTTCTTTCCTGAAGTTATTTTACCAGAGGTCTGAAGAATAAGTGAGAATGATGGTCCCTGACCTTGTTTAAAGCAATTTCATGCTACTTATAAATGCCTATTTCGGAAGTTAAAATTGTTTTGGTCATATTTTGCTTAATTATAGAAGATCATATTTCATGATATTTTCAACATTTTCCTTAAATTGAGGCGTCGCTTATAACAAGGTACATGTTATTTACGTCGAGTTACGAACACACGATTTTCAAATTCTGTAGTATACGTTCTGTTCCATGAATAGACAGGTATCAGGTTTAGAAGACCTGATTTCGAGAAAGAGCTGCTGTGTGGACGTCTCACTGAAGAGGATGTCACTTCAGTAGATACATTTAGCAGAGAAACAATTAGCAAGAAAAGGTAATCCCATGTTTTCTCTTACCCAGATCATCACTGAAGGTTCCAGTTATAGACCTGTTCCCCTTTCAGCAGCAACGAATTTGAACAGATTGTTCACACTTTTAATACTACAGTGAATCCTATCGTACCTAATGTGAAGTGCAATGAAGGTGTAAAATTAAGAAATTATGTGAAAGAGTTCGGTGGCGAGATCTTCAGTTTTGACAGAACGATTCTCTTGTATAAACAGTTTGAAGTTAAGGTAGCGGCAGTAAAGCGATTTAATGTGAATGAATATTGAAAGTTTTAACGTCCTGTAGCTCTGTCAGTTTGCTGTATTGCCACTAATAACATTTTGGTACTTAAGACGTTCAATGTTAATAATATTCTCATATTTGATACCTCTCACAAATTCCATTAGTCATATTTGACCTTTTTAAAGGAATATTTAGCTAGTTCATAGGGCAAATTTGCTTGCATATTGTGTACATTTTTTAGGTCATAAAGTTCCGAACCCCGCTGATAGCGCACTAAAATCAATGTTATTCATTGAGAGGTCGATTCCTATATCTGCTTTAAAGTTCTTTATCAACGGAGTAAGGAGTAGGTTCATCATCGAAACCACCTTCCAAATAAAACAGAAAATCTCCAAATCAATGGCTGTACAGAGAAAGTAATTGAAAGGGTGCCACTTTTCAAGTACTTAGGATGCTGGTTAACACAATAATGGGACACGAATGTAGAAATCTAAGCTGGATCGCCATCGCAATGAGTAATAGTAATAACGGCGTGTGACCTCCGAAGAGGCCTGTTGCAGGTCTTTCGAATTGACGACGTACAGGAGACCTGCGCGCCTTTGAGTATGGATCCCTACCTATAATGAATTCTAATGATGAAAACGGCACATTCACACACAGTCCCCAAGCTAATGAAGATTAAACTCCCCGATCCGGCCCGGAATCGTACTCGGGACCCCCTGCACCAAAGGCCAGTACGCTAACAAATTGGCTATGGAGTGTTTTCCTGAAATACAAACATCCTGAGATTCGAAACTTGTTGGCGTGTCATGAAGTGTTCCATGTGGCTGGTGCTGCTGTTTTACGGTGTTGAAGAGTGGACACTGCAGGCCCCTGGAATTTGGACGTATCGCATAATGTTCAAGACCCGGTACGTAGACTGTCAGCAAGGAGGAGGTACTCAGTCAGGCTTCTTATTTCGTCAAGAACCCACAAGTTCGTCGGCAGCAGCTCTGCTTTCAGTCTTCCTTTTGAGAGAGCTAGAAGTCAGGCAGCCGGTGTCTACCCTCATCTGTACTCCAGTCGAGGCCTGCCTCTGTAGTAGTTCTTACCCTCAACAACTTTTCCGTTGATGTTGATTTTAATGAGACAATCGTGTCTTAATGGATGTCCTATCCAAATTCTTCTTCTGATTTGGATGAATTTCTAAAGGCACGGTGACACTTCCTCTACATTCCGCAGTACCTATCATTCGATACATTGTCCAGCCAGAAATTCTTGAGCATCCTGTAATAACGCCACATCTCCAATGCTCTCAATCACTTCTTTTCTATGTCTTAAAGTGTTCAAGTGTCACTACCATGCAATAGCATATTCCAGATAGAAATTCTGATGAGATATTTCCGGAAGTGCATATCTATGCTGGTAGATGTGAAACGGTTCTGTTTCTTGTTAAAGATGCCAACGGCCGTAGCCGTGTTGAAACACCGGATCCCGTGAGATCTCCGAAGTTAAGCAACATTAGGCGTGGTCAGAAGTTGGATGGGTTGCCACGCGCTGTTGGTGGGGGGTAAGGGAATGGAGGAGCGGAAAGGAACTGGCCACCCTACCGCACGTAAACTCCGGCTCAGGAACACCTCTGCGGAGGTTCGGACCTGCCTTCGGGCAGAACAACCCTTACCTTACCTCTTGTTAAAGATCGTCTTAGCCTGGTGAATGTAGCCTACAGTCTGATGTGATTTTACTCAGCATTTAACGCACGCATCTCGGCAAGACACGACTGCTGCTGCACTAATCCCTCTTCCCCATCGATGTATGAACGTATGGGGCGGGCCACCTAGAGGGTTACGCCCTCTCTCTGGCCAAGAGATGCGGGCGGGTTGGGGAGATGTGATGGAAGGAGGAGGTGGGTAAAGGATGTGAAGGAGAAGGAGACGGGAGAGGAATTTTGCCTATGCCTATACAATTTATTTATTTATTTATTTATTTATTTATTCATTTATTTATTTATTTATTTATTTATTTATTTATTTATTTATTTAATAGAAAGTACATACAAAAATAAAGTTGTAGGGTTTTGTACCTTTGTTTCTTATTTTGGGTGGGCGGGGGGGGGGGTAACATCATAAGTTTAAAGTTTTAACAAAACTCCCTTTTCCTACTAGTCCGTGCTTATATACCGGCGTCGTAGTCGCGTTACTTTGCATGTCAACGTTGCATGTCCGCTGCAGCAACGCCCTCAAACGGAAACTTTTCGATACCGCCTTAACAATGAACTAATTGAGGATAAGTACCCTCATTCTTCTTAGGACAGTGAAATTAAAAAAAATATAGCACTGATTTATATAATTGTAATGTATTTTAGAGTATTCATCGGTGCTTGAAATGAGTGGATGCATAATCCAATTATCTATCGATATTAACATGAGGAAATGTGGAAATCCGCTGATAAATATACCTACAGTTCACTCGTAACCAACAGTAGCGTAATAAATCATTAAGCACTACCACTTTTCGTACTAGCGTATAATAAACACAAACCAGTTAGAATGGGAGTCGTGGACCGAGAAGACGTCGGCCTGCTCTTCTCCTCGTCAGCAACAACAGCGCTTGCTGCGGTTCATTTTATAAATGACCGCATGTCTTAGGTTTGGAGATCTCTCTCAAGATCTTTTTCCCGCTTTAGATGAACTTCATAACATATGCAGACATTTATTTAATCACTTCAAGTGAAGAAGCAATGGCTGTTTCTCTTCTTTAAAGCATAAAAGAACGGTATAAGAAGCTTGATGTAGTTTTAGTAGTTGGCTTTTGTGGATACCATTACGCCCAATTTCAGTTTCAATGGGAAAAGTTATCTTCGTCATATAATCTAACGATAGGTTTTGTTTCTGAGTTCACAAGAACGTTTTACGAATCATTTACAGACCACTTGAAAATTACGAGGCTTCATGGTTCATAACAAGAGAAAGTGAGTGTTATTCTCTGATATTCATAGCGTCCTCCAGAGGCTCACAACACAATAGTTGTGACACACTTATAGATAAGGGGTAGAGAACTTGTTTTTATATCTATTGTCTGCTGTATCGTTCTGTTCTTCCAGTAGCAGGCAGTAAAGATTTATAAGATTCACCTGGAAGTACTATTCATTTCTCCGCTTTTCCCATACGTGAAGGGTCGCGAACACGAACTGTGTCACATATGGGGATGCGGTCCAGTTTTACGGAAGTGCCCTTCATGACGCCCACCCCTATAATGTGTTTCTGTGGTAGTCGGTAGTGTAGAGGGTTTTCTGAATATGAGGAGGGGAATGCTGGGACAAACACAAATACCCAGTCCCCAAGACAGAGGAATGAATCAGACGCGATTAAAATCTCCGACTGGGTCGGGAATCGAACCCGCGACCCTTTCAACTGAAAGACACAAAGATGACTATTTATCCAAGGAGTCGGACAGGAAGTAGAGAAATTAAAATGAACTGTAGTGTCATCCTAGTTCGATCTCTCCATTGAAGGAGACTTAATACAGTACGGTACAGATATGTCTTACGGCGACGATGGTTAGGAAAGGCCTAGGAACTGAAAGGAAGCGGCCGTGGCCTTAATTCAGGTACAGCCTCGGCATTTGCCTGGTGTGAAAATGGGAAACCACGGAAAACCATCTTCAGGGCTGCCGACAATGGGGCTCGAACCCACTATCTCCCGACTACTACTGTATACTGGTCGCACTTAAGCGACTGCAGCTATCGAGCTCGGTACGTCATGTATTAGGGTTGTGTCGTAAGGGAGAGCTGATGAGAATCAATTGGCACAATACAGTTCACATATTAATTGCTGGAAGCCTCTGTAAACAACAACACTTGGAGGTCTGTGAAGAAGTAGGATGTCTTTCCAAAAATTGATCCACAAGACGAGCTGATATTGTGGCCATATAAGAACCATGCATTGAGGACATCTGAAAGAAATATGAAATTCAAAATGAGAAGTCATAGGCTTTACGATTGGCGCTAGAGGGACAATTTCTTAGGAGACGTTGAACTCCTTAAGAATAAGTAAAATCTCGGGCACTATTATCCACACCATAGAGGACTCAGCGTTGAAAAATTCATTGGCGATTTCTAGACACCATTTGTACTCCCTGACTTGAAGTAGGCCTACCATGTAGTCTACTGGATTTTCTTTAGAAATAAAATATGAAAGAGACAACCCGCCGGATGGTTGGCAGTTTTAATATTGAGCCCTGCTTAATCCAAATATCATATAAAATAAAACATTGTTCGTATAAAGTGGTTAGGAGGCCGATCTTTCGATTCCCTGATAAGGGCGGCTATCAGGCGGGTGAGCTCTCTATTGACCCTTCTGGAATCATTCGTGGTATTCCTGCAAAGACACACAGTCTGACATGTCCTGTATGCCTTTTATTTATTTTTGCTAGCTGATGAACATCTCACTAACACTTAAAATTTATCCGCAACGCTCTGCAGGGAAATTGGCCATGGTCTTCAATAACAATTTTCCTGGTGTGAATAATCAGAAACCAGAGAAAGCGATCTTCAAGGCTGCCGAAGGTGAGTTTCGAGCCCAACATTCCCTGAGTATAAGCTGACAGTTCAGACATAGTTGTTGCGGTGATTATTGTTTATTTTTGCTAGTGGCTTTACGTCGCACCGACACAGATAGGTTTTATGGCGACGATGGGATAGGAAAGGGCTAGGAGTTGGAAGGAAGCAGCCGTGGCCTTAATTAAGGCACAGCCCCAGTATTTGCCTGGTGTGAAAATGGGAAACCACGGAAAACCATCTTCAGGGCTGCCGACAGTGGGATTCGAACCCACTATCTTCCTGAAGCAAGCTCACTGTTGCGCGCTCCTAACCGCGCGGCGATTATTGTTTTAATAAGAAGTACAAGTGGTCAAGCATCCTATATTAACACTGCGATAACTCTTGGGTTTCTACATAAAATATCCCTGCTGTTGGGCAGTCACCTTGTAATCAACTGATTAACACATGGCGTAAATTCTAATGCTTTAGTTGGTGATGGGCACCAGCTACAAATGAATATAACAATGAATACATCTACTTGACAGCATAACCTATAATAGGTTCTGGGAAAAAGATATTATCGTTTTATTCCGCCTAGAATTTGGGATTACCTGTTTTATCATGAAATTAAACAATTAACTACTCTTGATACTAAAGAAATTGTATTCTTAAATTTTGAAATAGAAATCGTGAGATTTGCTGCGATACTGAAATTACAATATAGAAGTCTGAAATTAAAATGGAATGAAGTTCTAGGCTTTCAATTTAAAATACACTTGGCCGGACATTTCAAATCTTCGTGCAGGAAATTTATTCTTCACTTTGGTGTTGTTATAATGTTTTTCCTGGAACTGGCATGAGCTATAGTTATCTCTGACCAGATTTTCTGACCTATCCTCTTATTGGTGACTCACATTCACCAACGAAAGACCTCTCATTAGCATGGCATATATATAAAAGCACATTGCTTAATCAGATTCACACGTACTCACCGTACTCCATATAAAAGAATCTTCCTTCACCTGTCACAAAAACGACACAAGTCGACTCAAGTGAACATATACTGAACCCATCCCATTCATCTAATATTGTACGTCTGATCACTTAAGATTCTCCATCCATCTTAGTACTCACTATGGGATACAAGCTGTTTTATAGTCTCTCATTGTCCCATGGTTCACACCGCACGTCATGGGTAAATTAGACCATGACCTTATTCAACCCAAGCTTGAAAAGTATTACACATTGTGTGCCAATAGCAACATGCAAGGTAGGACCGTATTGCTCTTCCGTACGATAAGACTTCCCTGAGATCACTTCCTGCTTCAAAATGAACGCAGTTACGTATGGGTAACCTGTTGTATGACTCCACACTAAATATAGCTGTATTTCATCACCTAGAGCAACTCATTAAACTTTCATTCACATAATAAATTAACCTCTTACACGTAGCACCAAATCTCGCCGTATATACATTCCCTTAATTCTAACACATATGAATGGTACATAATAGGTGAAATAAAATGGAGCGAGCGATAAATAATTAATAGAGAAATCAGGTGATAGAATTGAATATACAAAATAAGAGTTAATAATAATAATAATAATAATAATAATAATAATAATAATAATAATAATATGACAACCATAGTATATTCTGAGGAATGTTTATGACGGAATTTGAACCGTTACAACATTAATCGGAGGGATGAAATGGAAGGGGTCCAATATATTGGAAAATGTAGGTGTCGGCCTAAGAAATACAATGGTCACGGAGGGTGTGAAATTGAAGGACTCAATAGGCCTCCCTACTGTACCTTCCCCTGTCCGCCATTTTGCATAGCTCAGAGGAGAAGCTGCGTGGAACGTCCGTACATACAGGTATGGGTCGAAAAGTCTATCTAAAAAACTTAAAATCATAGGATAGGTTCTAGAATACATTAATAGTAAATGAGAACTCGAAAAAATAAAAGAGTGGAAAAGTTTATTAACAATACGCATGAGGAAGGAATGATAATCTTCTCAAATAACAAAACTAGCTTACAAAAATATTACAATAAAATTCACCTTCACAATTTTAAAAGAAAAGCGGGTCTCGAACCCCAAATTGCAATTATTATTGTGGAATACGGTGGTATTATTGTGTTTTAGACTAGGATTCGAATAAAATAAACTGCGGATGGCACGTAGCCTCGATCTGAATCGTCTTTTTATGTGAAATATAATTATAGATTCCCACATTTCGGTCAGATACACCCCCAGAAAGATACTGATTTTCCAATCACGGGATCCGCCCTGAACAAAATGGGGAGGGAACAGAACCTTGCAACCTCAAAATCAGCACGTGCTATAAATCCCTTGACCAACGATGCGTACGATAACAATGGACAAAAACACATCGTACAAACCCACACAAGGTCAATTGTTCTAAAAAAGAAAACAGATATATGTATATTGGCCGTCCTGGGTCTCAAACGCAAGACATCTAGGGCTCTGGATGTCAACTACCATGTATTACGCACGGCAGGCGATTGCCGGATAACTTAGCAACCCCTGATCAGCTGTAGAGACAGAACGTGAATGGCGAAATATTTTTACACGCAAACAGAGCTAACCTGCCTCCGTCTGTATAACGGGTTTTAAAGGCATTCACGTCTTTCAACACGTAGTTAGAGAGGCGGGTCTCTGAGCTAAACTTACATGTCATTATGGCACATGAAACTGTGTACCGGTACCAATATTATGCGGCAATTAGGCCTCACATCAGCCTGCATTCAAATACAGTACATAATTCGCATCTCTCATGAGGATAGTCTATTCTCATTAAGGCTTCACACGCCTCGAATCTAGAATACACAGGTTCGAATCTAGGCTCTCTCTTGGTCTATTCTCGCGTCTAAGCCTCCTCGGACTACTTTCACACATATTTCACTGCGGTGACAGACACACATGTCTCGGCTCTAACCTGCCACGCATCTACCCTCTCTAAGTTCTCATCCCACACACGAGTACGGATTAATCTGTTGCGGTATCATTTATAATAGACCATCTCTGAACCACAACAGTGTAAACATCTCTCTGGTCTCGCAGCAAGTTGAAAAAACATGCCCCATGCCTAATCATGCGCATCCTAATGCTGTTAACTATGTCGTCTCCGATTTCTAGAGGTAAGTTGATCTCCAACTCATTTTTAAGACTTTGACATCAATGTAACCCTTGCGTCCATACATGGCGCAGAAGAAATCTACATAAAACATCACGTAATAACCACTACACTATCATTATCCTCATACCAACTAAAGCAAAGCTAATAAAACACATGGCTGGCGCCTTCCGTCACCTCCAAGCTATGACTTAACCTAGCCTTGAAATAAACAATCCTAGGGCATTTAAAACTTGAATTTTCACTATTGACATTACTTCTTTAAGGCCCTGAGTCGAATCTATAGCTACAAATCATGCTTAAATGCAGTTCAACTTATTTCAAATCCTCCGTTATTGCCTCAGCGTGCCATCCAGGGCTGCGTTGTGGTATTAGCACATTCTATTGCTATGTTCGCTGAATCCTAAAGCCTGGCACTTGAATCCTGGGAACGCCAATACAAACGCCGTCTGGGTAACCTGTTGTATGACTCCACACTAAATGTAGCTGTATTTCATCACCTAGAGCAACTCATTAAACTTTCATTCACATAATAAATTAACCTCTTACACGTAGCAGCAAATCTCGCTGTATATACATTCCCTTAATTCTAACACATATGAATGGTACATAATAGATGAAATAAAATGGAGCGAGCGAGAAATAATTAATAGAGAAATCAGGTGATAGAATTGAATATACAAAATAAGAGTTAATAATAATAATGATAATAATAATAATAATAATAATAATAATAATAATAATAATAATAATAATAATATGATAACCATAGTATATTCTGAGGAATGTTTGTGACGGAATTTGAACCGTTACAACATTAATCGGAGGGATGAAATGGAAGGGGTCCAATATATTGGAAAATGTAGGTGTCGGCGTAAGAAATACAAACTCTCGAAACTGGATGATGGGGTATGACACTCCTCTTCACTGCCTTGTATGTATTCTCGCGTACAATGCCTCGACCTAGGCCAGGATCTTCCATATTGTCTCACTCATGGACGAGACTGGGACTTCGGTGGAAGCTACACTTTGCTCTGGCCTGCGCCAGCTGATGGATGCGAAAGTACTGTATCCGTCAAGAAATTGCAGTGGACGTTCTAATACAAGAAGTACTCAAAATGCCTGTTGCTATTTCTGTATTGATGTGGAAACTTTGCACCTGTCTCTTGCCACAGTTCAGAGTAAAATGTAGCTTTCACCGAAGTCACATTCTCATATAAAGCTGTGAAAGTATGAATGTTCTCGGACACTCCCGGCACTAAACGCCATACGCCATTCCACTTCAAAGTATGAATGTTACTGAGATACAGTTGTCTTGTGAGCAGCATTGTCAACCGTACGGTTTGAACTGTACACAATGTACGTTATACAGTTCTGAGAAATTTCTAAAATTATTTTTATTTCATATTTTGGAAATGTTAAGATTTTGTATACAAAATATTTTTTTCTCCTGTTTGAACATACCTCATTTCTTGGACATGTATGACGCGGCCTCAATTCCTTCAGGGGACTCCCAAGCTTTGAATGTTGTGTTTCACCTTCGAGCTTGTTTCAAATCAACCAACGGAGCGCTTGAATAGAGGGATATTTCTGTCTCACTCTGAGGCCGGAATTACCTTAGTTCAGACTTTACCAACTGTGGATCTCGTAGTCGTGTATTTGTTCACAGTCACACTGTTTAATCAGTCCACACCGAACTTCGCCAATCGTTTCTTAACCAGTGTGAAGTGTGGTGTAACATCGAACATGTACACCTGTACGCCGCACTTTTGAATTTTCCGCCTTAAAGTACTCCCCTACAGCAGAAACTCTGAACTTAAAAAAACTGAATTATCTCAACAGTTTCTCAGAAGATGTCACTGTGTTAATTTCGAACTGCTCTTGTTTACTAATTATCAAGAAGTGTGGACATTCTCTGATAGTTGTCTCTACAAAAACTATGACCATGCACCCTGGTGCGAAGTGGTAGAACTGTATTTGAAGAAATTTTGTGTTCATAAGTTTGTTCTTTACTAAATTTCGTTCTTTCATTTGTGGGTTGGCAATATAAATCTTTTCTTTCCTCCAGTTTTGAAGTTAGCCAATCAATAATTTCTGTCATTAATTTTCAGCCAATCGTGTCATTCTTCTTTCTTCTCCAATTTTGATGTGTAAATTTTAGTCAGCCAATAAACGCCTGTGGGTGTGTGTTAATTATTCACGAAAGGTCTAGAATCTTCCACGAGTGTTTAAAAACTGCTGATTTTCACGGCTCCTGGCCACTTCAACAACATCTAGCTTAGTGTATGGAAGCATAGCAGGGCGCGGGTAGCGACTCTTCCTTCGGGCAGCAGCTCTTCAACAAAGGTAATGGCCGTTTAACATCTTTATTTCTTGCTAGCTCAGCAGTTTAACGCTCGGGGAAGGTCCGAAACCTTTTCAATGTAACCTACCTGTTTAAAAATGTAACTTAGTGCCGGATTATGTAAAATTTTCTTATTACTTTAACTGTAAATCGGGGATAGAGAGTGCTTTACCCTCTCAAGCTCACCTTCATTTTTGATTTGAGGTGACTACGTTTTCATAACCGATTTTCTACTCTTAATGTATTAAAATTTTCTTATAGGAGTCACCTCCCTAGTGTGGGAATAGCCCCTGGTTAATCAGAGTCCACATCTGATCCTGGGAAAGTTTTGCAATCCAACACCTGGTTTCTGAATCTCTGCCTAATCATAATGAAATCTATGTGATACCTTCCAGTGTCTCTAGGTCTCGTCCACGTATAAAGCCGTCGTTTGTGGTGTTTGAACCAAGTATTGGCAAGGACTAAATTATGATCAGTGCAGAATTCAACCAGCCAACTTCCTCTTTCGTTCCTTTGTCCCGATCCGAATTATCCTACTGTATTATCTTCTCTTACCTGGCTTACCACTGCATTCCTGTCTCCCATCAAAAATAGATTCTCGTCACCTTTTACATATTGTATTAAATCTTCTATCTCTTCATATGTTCTATCCGCTGAGCTAGTAGGCATATAGACCCGCACTATTGTGGTGGGCATTGGCTTGGTGTCTATATTGACGACAATAATTCTTTCACTATGTTGGTCGTAGTAGCTTACCCGCTGCCCTATTTTCTTATTCATTATTAAACTAACTCCTGCATTTCTTCTGTTTGATTTTGTGTTGATAATTCGGTAGTCGACTCGGAGAATGTCAGTATACATCTTCTTGATGATCGCCCCCTCTCGTGTAGTCCCCACCCGGAGATCCGAATCTGTTACTAGTTTACATTCGGAATATTTTACCCGGGAGGAAGCCATCATCAGTACCGTACAACATTCATACAGAGAGAGCTGCATGTCTTGAATTTGAGTGTGCTTGGGTGAATATTGCCGGCCCCGTGGTGTAGGGTTAGCGTGCCTGCCTCTTACCTGGAGGCCCCGGGTTCGATTCCCAGCCAGGTCAGGGATATTTTACCTGGACCTGAGGGCTGGTTCGATGTCCACTAAGCCTACGTGATTAGAATTGAGGAGCTATCTGACGGTGAGGTAGCGGCCCCGATCTCGAAAGCCAAGAATAACGGCCGAGAGTATTCGTCGTGCTGACCACACGACACCTCGTAATCTGCAGGCCTTCGAGCTGAGCAGTGGTCACTGGATAGGCCAAGGCTCTTTAAGGGCTGTAGTACCATGTGGTTTGGGGGGGGGTGTTTTTCTGTACTTTTTTAATTTTCGGAGGTTGGCAACGCAGCTTGTGAGACTGGATCTCAAGAAAGGTGCTCCTCAGACGGTTAATCGTGCTTTGAAAGCACTTTCTGTCCGAATGCGACTAACAACGGCTAATTACTTCAATCCTCATCATGGCTGGTAGGCTACATTATGGCTCAGCCATTAGCTTGAGCGGTATCTCAATAACCTCGTAACATTTTGAGGTGTTTCATTTTTTAGGGTTTAAACAGTTTTCGGGCTGAATAATAAACAAACACACTTCTGAAGTGGATCTACTGTCGTAAGCAATGTTAAGACGAGATCCTGAACCTGTTTATTAGTTCAGTTTTATAAGTGCCTGTCTTAATTCCTGCTATCAGTATGTATTGGAGTTTACATTCAATAATATGTTTCCATTAACTTTGGGACTCTATTCAGCAAAGATTTTGGGAAATAAACTTCATTAGTGGGAAAGGTATGTTTTCTTATATTTCTATGCTGGTGAGGGAACACTTACGCGTCAGTACGCAGCTAAATGTTATAGAACACGTCACTGACCTTCTGTGCACGCGGACGAGTCGGTGATTAGGTTCTACTTGTTGGGGAGTTCTCGCAAAGTTATTATACCTTAATCCCAGAAAAGCGAGCGCTACTCTAATCCTCCTACTCCCTTCAGTATAGTGAATGCTTTCATGTGGAGGAAATCCCCTTCAGAACAAAATCCTAGTTCATTCTCCTGCCTTCCATAATCCATTTGTTCAATGAATCATATTCGTCCCTTTTACAGGTGGTAGTGATTGTTGTTTTAAGATGAAATGCAAAAGTGTAACCATCCTCTGTTAACACCGATTAGAAATGTAAGATATGCAACACTGCGAAGAATGAAGGCATCGACAAAATAATAGAAATAATAAGAATAATGTTACTGGCTTTTCGTCCTACTAACTACTTTTATGGTTTTCGGAGACGCTGAGGTGCCGGAATTTAGTCCCGCAGGAGTTCTTATACGTGCCAGTAAATCTGCCGACACGAGGCTGATGTATTTGAACACAATCAAATACTACTGGACTGAACCAGGATCGAACCTGCCAAGTTGGGTTCAGAAGGCCAGCGCCTCAACCGTCTGAGCTACTCAGCCCGACAAAAAGTAGAAATGTTGCTTGTTGTTTAAAAGGTCCTAATATCTAGGTCCACTGGGCGAGTTGGCCGTGCGCGTAGAGGCGCGCGGCTGTGAGCTTGCATCCGGGAGATAGTAGGTTCGAATCCCACTATCGGCAGCCCTGGAGATGGTTTTCCGTGGTTTCCCATTTTCACACCAGGCAAATGCTGGGGCTGTACCTTAATTAAGGCCACGGCCGCTTCCTTCCAACTCCTAGGCCTTTCCTATCCCATCGTCGCCATAAGACCTATCTGTGTCGGTGCGACGTAAAGCCCCTAGGAAAAAAAAATCTAGGTCCGTGGCCCCAAAGAGAAGAAATCTCTGCCAAGGGCGTGAAAATGAAATTAACCCTTGGCCCGCAAACCAAATACCGTCGGGGTTGGAAGAGAACACGAGTTGAACAGGTGAAGTTGGATAGTAAATATGAAAGTGAGGAACCTGACACAAGTATGTTTAAACAATGTCTGACTCAGATATGGTCCCCGTGGTCTCCAAATCACGCTCCTATTATTTTATCTCTTGGAAATCTCCACTTTCTGCCGCCTGATACGACAGTCAGAAGATAAAGTATGTTTTCAGAGACCCGTACCTCCCAGATACACAAGGGAAATTTTTGTGTGTCAGATCAGGACATTTTTTCCTTTTTACCTTCATAGAATTCTGCTACTTAGGAAGTGTAATTATTCCTGACGGTAAATACCCACTAGAAATCGAGAAAAGGGTAGTGACAGCGAAGGATGTCTTTCAGAACCGGAAGAATATGTTATTAAATGAATACGCCAGGTTGGAGACAGGAAAGTTGTCCCTCAAGAACTGTGTTTGTATTGTACCGGTATTTTTGTTTTTGTTAGATCATCAGCCCAGAGGCTGGATGGATCCTCATACAACACCACTAAAGGCTATGCGGTTCTAGGAAAAGCAAGGCATACTAGGCAGGATGAGGAGTGAGGTAGTTTGCCATTGCTTTCTTCACTGGGCCATTGTGCTATTGTAGCACGACTCACCCTATAAGCAACACCTTTCGTAACACTCAGACGCACGACTACAGGGACTCTCATACAAATTAAGACCGTCGAAACGGCGTTTATACTCTCCGATCCATACGCTGCAGTATGGGAGAATCGCGCATGATAGCCTGCACGTGTTCGACCTGGCAAGCATCAGTCGCCAGTCTGAATCTCAGCTGTTGTCATTGCAGCACCGTATTTTCGTATGTAAAAGTCCTGGTTTCATCTTGATGCTTGTGTGAACAGTAACAACTCTCGCTAATGGTGTGCGGAAAATCCTAATTGTATTTCTGAAGTCCCTCATTATGAGAGGATGATTGGTGTTTGGTGTGCTGTTAGTGCAAGACGAATAATTGGGCTTGTTTTATCGAGACGACAGTAAATGCAGGGAGGTACCAAGATGAAAAATCGCTTGGTTGGTTTCTACAAGAATCAGCCCCTTCTCATACAGCAGAAGATTCCCTTCTCACAACCTCGGAAGCGTTTACAGACAGATTGATCATTGCTGGTCTATTTACCCCTCGTTCTCCAGATCTAACAGTGTGTTATTTTTACTGTGGGGTGAACTGAAAGGAAAAGTGTATCAAACAATTCCTCACACATTGAAGGAACCGAAAGAAAACATTACGAATGTAATAAGAAACATTACAATGGCAGAACTCACTCGCGTCAGTCAGAATATGTTTACCAGATACAATGTCTACATTATCCTGGAAGGACGATACTTCCAGCATCTTTTATAAGGCAAGATTTCATATAAGATTGTATACACATTAAAAGCATGGTGGCCGCGCTCGACTGAAACAACTGACGTAGCGTAGCGTACAAACACTGTGCGTTCGGTCTTAGTTTGTATGAGAGGCCCTGTATTCCTGCTCGTTATGTCATTGCTCAGCACCATCCATACCGCAGCAGCTTCCATATTGTCACAAACATGGATGTGACTGGGACTTTGGTAGAAGCTACACTTTGCACTGGTCTGTGCCAAGAGATGGACGCAAAAGTTCTGTATTCATCAAGAAATGGCAATAAGCGTGTGCTATATACACCGATGTAAAACCTTGACTCTTCAGAAACTGGAAGAACCAATACAGAAGGCCGTTGAAATACGGTTCTGGAGAAGGGTGACTAGAACAAGCTGGAGGGACAATAAAATGACATAAGTTAATACGCTTCAAAGAAAAACTATATCTTCTACACATGATCAAGAAGAGGAAGACGAGGTTCATTGATCACATACTGAGGCACGATACCCATCTCCAGTTAGTTTTTGAGGGTAGATTTCTAGGGCAGAGAACACAGGGATGACTAAGAAAAATATTAAGAACACCTTCTATGAACTACGTCGTGATTCCTACGCCGATATAAGGAAAAGACAGAGGACCTTTCGACGCGGTTGCTGTGACAAGGCCTTGTCGTTAGAAGATGATAACCTTTATGCGAGCTGGAGGATTCTTCTTTTTTTAAATAATTGGTTTTACGTCGCACCGACACAGTTAGGTCTCATGTCGACCGTGGGAGAGGAAAGAACTAGGAGTGGAAAGGAACCGGCCGTAACCTTAAGTAAAGTACAGCCCCAGGATTTGCCTGATGTGAAAATGGGAAACCACCGGGCGAGTTGGCCGTGCGGTTAAGGGCGCGCAGCTGTGGACTTGCATTCGGGAGATAGTGGGTTCGAACCCCACTAACGGTAGCTCTGAGGATGGTTTTCCGTGGTTTCCCATTTTCACACCGGGCAAATGCTGGGGCTGTACCTTGATTCAGGTCACGGCCGCATCCTTCCCACTCCTAGCCCTTTCCTATCCCATCGTCGCAATAAGACCTATCTGTGTTGGTGCCACGTAAAGCAACTAGCAAAAAATGGGAAACCACGGAAAACTACCTTCAGGGCTGCCAACGGTGGGGTTCGAACCCAGTATCTCAAAAATGCAAGCTCACAGCTGCGTGACCAAACCACACGGCCATCTTGCACGGTGTTTCAAGTATTTATAGTAAGACATCATGGTTAGTGAATTGGAGTTCCGGTAGTGGAAAAGAAATTCACTATCAATATATTGACCGGCAGGACAGGAAAAGTGGTTACATACAATTTCTAATCACTAGACTGCGTGCCTAAAGCCTGGATTCAATTCGAAACCTCTCCGCAGTGCTCATAGGAGCGAGAGTATATGTCGCTGTGGATGGTGATTCGCCTGACCGATGAGGACTTTAAGCCGTCAGCACATCCCTAGGTGTTATTCGACACGACTAGGCTATCTGACGATACAGGGTTTCACCCTCTCTCTTATCCACTATCAACATCTCTCATAGAGACGCGCAGGTCACCTATAGCCGTCAAACAGAACGTTCTGCACCAGCCGAGCCGAACTTGTCCTCGGATATTCCCGACACTAAAAGCCATATCCTCAATAAATCTCGCAATCTCACAATGTTACCATTATGAATGCTTTCGAAGATGCTGACAAAATTTTAAGTTTGTGCGCTGGTCTTGAAAACTCACGTTCCTGACTTCGCAGCGCTAACAAGAGAAGATCGCGTCTACGCACGCCATTCTTTGATTGTTTACGGCTGGTTATGGAGAGAAGGGATGGGGAATGAATTTAAGGCAAAGTTACTTTAACTGCATGCTCTTGATTTATAGGATGCACACAGTCCACGAACTTTCGGACCCTACATCTTAAAATGAAAGATCTTTAATTCTATGCGTATATCAAGACAGTCTCACTCTTAGTTTCAAACTGTGTAACATCAGTTTATTTTCCTCAAAAATTAAACATTGGGACTTCTTCTCATTGATTTTTGTACTGTCTGGGTTCAATCTGTAATCGAATCCTTTACTTTTCTCGGTCTCTTGCGGATTATTTCATTTTTCCACTATCAGTCCAATTTCCTATATGTATATAACAGAAGAATGGGCTATGGGGCTGCCTGGCCGAGGCAGTAAAGGCGTGTTCGGTTCGCTCGGAAGGACGTGGGTTCGAATCCCCGTCAGGAAGAAGTAAAATTTAAGAAACGAGATTTGCACTTCCGGAGGTGCATATGGCCCTGAGGTTCACTCAGCCTACACCAAAAATGAGTACCAGGTTGATTCCTGGGGGCGAAGGCGGCCGGGCGTAGAGCCAACCGCTCTACCTCATCACGTGCCGAGGTTAGCAATGGCGGAAGCCTTTACCTTCCACTCCTCCAAGGGCCTTCATGGCCTGTACGGAGATGACTTTGCTTTGCTTTGCTTTGCTTTGCTATATAACAGAAGAATACATCGGACGCTCTCATTTTATTCTTTTATCTGTTCTTTCCACATGGATCTATTTTACTTTCCCTCTCCATTCGTAGAATATGCCTAAGCCATAGCACGTACCTTTCTCAAACGCGGGGTGCATATGCTCGCCTTATTCTTGTACCCTTTCATTCCTTGTTTTATCCCTTCTTGTTCAGTTCAGAGTCTTCACTTCAATGCTAAGTGAGTATAATTGCAGTGTATCCTCTGCGAGCTGGGATATCCCTGCAGGAGAGGTTAGGGTCCAGCGGCTGTTGTTGTTGCTTACTTAGCACAACCCAGGAGGCACGTGTAGGGTACTTTGAGGTTATACCTACCGACCGACACCACAAGTGACCACGAACCTACTACGCAGGCGTAGCAGAGGGAGAGGTGGTACTCCCTCGTGGCGCGTCCCAGGTGGCGGATAGGGGGGTCCTAACCGGCTTGCCGGCAGACTTGAGGGAAATAAAGTACCTCTCGCGGACCAAACACACTACCCCCTGAGAGTGGGGGACGCACATGTAGAATACACCCGCGGTATCCCCAGCCTGTCGTAAGAGGCGTCTACAAGGGGCGACCAAGGGATGATTGAATTAGAACCATGAAACTACTCTTGATTTGTACCATCATGCGGGGAACACCATGGGTTCCATGTACTTGCAAGTAGTATCACAAAATTGGTACGAAATAGGTTTGTGATTAGTTGCAGTAAAAAGCCTGGCCTGGTGGATTCCAGTACCCATGCGTTGTACCCATGTGAGCAACACCGCGGGTCTGGGCGTAGCCTGTGAGTTGTACCGCTATATGAGCGGTACCGTGGGTCAGCGTTGCCTGTGATTGGTACCCACTATGTGAGGAACACCACGGGAATGCCGGCGCCCGTGACTAGTACACCTAGGTGAGGAACCTTACCGGTTTGCGTTGGCTATGAGTGGCGCCATTGTGTGAGAAACACCATAGGTCTGCGTTCCCTGTACGAATTGCAATACTTGTGAGTAGTACCATCTTGTGTGGAACACCATGAGTCTTCGCTACTTTTGATCAGTACCCCAAAATGACAAATGCCATGGTTCTACTTTACTCGCGACATGTACCATTCTGTGGGGCCTTAGACGTGAATTTAGCACCCCTTCAGACATCTAGCATCATTGTGCTTTATAAATGGTCCCTTGGTTAGTAGTACTCTAATTAACTACCTTCCTTTTGAGTCTGATCCACTGGTTTTGTTTGTTTTTTTTTTTTTTAGCGTTCATGTCCATCCATTCATTCTTCATGACATTTTTTATTTTATTTTAGTCAGTGGATGAATTTGAATTTTTTGTTATTTCATTTCGTACCATTAGGGGCCGATGACCTCGATGTTAGGCCCCTTTAAACAACAAGCATCATCATCACCACAAGTGGAATTCAAAGGCCGAAGATTAAAATATAACCCTTGCCCAAAATATCTGGGCATCACAACGGACCGGACACTGGCGTATAAACAACATCTTCATAATACCGCAGAAAAGATAAAAACAAGAAACAACATCTTGCATAAGCTCAGTGGAACAGGTTGGGGGGAAAACGAATCAGTTCTACGAACTTCAGCCCTCGATTCAGTTTATCCAGTGGCTGAATACAGCTGTCCCGTGTGGCTTAACAGGGCAAATTCCGAAGAAGTTGATGTCCATCCAAATGACACAATGAGGACAATATCTGGCACTATCAAAACAACAACCCTACAATGGCTACCTGTGTTATCCAACATCCAACCCCCTCATATACGAGTACGAAGGGAAGCAACTCTGGTAAGAGAATGGAAGGAATTTCGCAGCGAAAATCAATTACCGTTACATCACGACTGCAAATTTCAGAAATCAGTGAGATTGAAATCAAGGAACCCATCATGCAAATTAGGAGAAAGGCTTGCTGAGTTACATTTTAATGATGATCAGACCTGGAAAGAAGAAAGGTCTTCTTCAAACCCTGATCAGCTGGTTTTAATTAACGATCCATGTAAAGCTCCGCCTGGTTTCAATTTACTTAGAAAGGCATAGATATCTTAAAACAGAATTAGGACAAACCACGGAAGATGCAAATTCTGGCTTCACAATTGGGGAAAAGGTGAAAACTCATACTGCGTCTGTGACAATGTCCCCGAGAGCATCCAGCACGTTGCTACGGAGTGCGCAGGAAGAAGATTTGAAGGAACTGTTCAAGATATACGTAGTGCCACCGATGAAGTCGTGAATTGGTTGAATACACTGGATATTATACTTTAATTTATCTGATCTGTAAATACTGTATATAGGTTATTGTAATATTCATATTTTAAATGTGTCCTTATTTTGCCATAGGGAATAATAATAATAACTTCAATGCTCCTGCATCTTGCATGGACAATGATGTAATCAGTGTCACTTACTAGACTGAAAAAAGAGGACAAACTATATAGCATTTTACGCAAATGACGAAATCTTTGCATAATACAGTATATAAGCTTTATGTGCACAAAGTGTTTAATAAATATTATCATGCATATTCAAAAATATAAATTAGGTCAGAGGTTCTCAAACTATTATGAGATTGTTCTCTTCACTCATGGCTAAAACTTCAGTGTACCCCTACGAAAAATCCTTGATTGACAGGTTTAAAATATGAGTACTTGCTTGATTATAAAGGCATTTTAATTGATTATGAACCATTCTTTTAAATACACGTCGTATATAAGACGAGATTTTAAAATGAAATACATTTTCATATCACATCACAAGGAATTTAATAGTTCGTGTCTCTATCAAGTATAATACAATGATAATAAAGTAACGCAGCATATCTTGTTTGTATGAAAGTTTCACGAAATTCTAGATTTTAGCCTCAATATAAAATTAATAAATGTGGATGAAAAATGTTCGGTCTGAATTCTGGAATTCAGACAGTGCTAACCATAAGAATATCAATGCGATGGGTGTGCCTGCATGGAGTGACAACATTTTGTGACGTGTCGTAGTCCAGGTGAAACTTTCGAGTGAAACGTGGCTCCATCTGCACATATTTAAATTACTTATTATTTTATTTCCACATTCCAATTTTTCTTCATTTTTTCCTTAAAGGCAGCTCGCAGAATCACAGTCTTAGATGATAGCTTTCCTTATAAATTGAAAGAAAATTGATCCGTGTATTCTGATCTTCTGCTGTGTTCCGTATTGTTTTATTCTTGTTTGTGTGTCACTCATAAGCAGGGCCCGAATTTTCATGACCTAAAAATGTTTTAAAAGTTACCTGTAAAATGACTGAAAATATCCCATAAAATGACCCGAAAACTAAAAAAATATGTACTACGAATTTGAATGAAGCTGACATAATTTCATCACACAATGCAAACAGACTACGTCATTGTATGTTGAAATAATTTTAATAGGTACCGTACCTAATATAATGTAATTATTATTTGACAAATACGAATATTTTGCAAAAAAAATACTGGTTATTATTTCATTCTATTTTTAGCACTCCGTGTTCTTTTCCTCAAGGAAAATAACACTTTATGGTATGAGGAACTTTAAAGCTGCAACATCTGAAGAACAAAAAAGAGGGAATTTCGCCGTTATGTACTCAAATTCTTTATCGAATTAGAGGTAATAGGAACAATGTGCACTTAAAACACATGACAGGTTATACAGGCTTACGTCACTCCGCATTACAGTAAATGACTGCGACCATTTGAAGATTATCACAGGAAAAAGAACGACGATTGTCGAGCAGCACGATTCTGTACTTCGAAAAGCTCTTTTCAACGTCTACGGATGCTATTGGAGCATACTTGTAGTGCACTAAATCACTAGATGTAAGTTCTTCATCAATGCCAATAATGCTGGAATCTTCAGCACACAAAATCCGAGAGATGGTGCACAAAACATTGAAACTCGAGTTATTGTCAAAAACACGTTTCAGTTTGTCTGACACTGCCACAGCAGAACCGCTAGGAATGCATTTTAATTCGTCTGTGGCTGTTTTTCTGACTAAATTGATCATTTTTCTAGGATCTAGAGCCACGCCTCTCTCCTGACGTCAAGGAACTGACATTTGCTTTGATTCACGCTATTTTTCCCTCCATTTGCGTATCCGAAAAAAATTGGGCCATCTGAATGGCCTTGGCATCTTGTACGTCGAAAGAATCTATTACATGCTTCACTGTCTGAAAGAGGTAACAACAGTAAATACAGGCATCGATCCACGTACCCCACTGTGTGATGCAAGGCTGCGCTGGCAATGAAATGTTGGGTGTTTAGGATCTTAATAGTTCCCTGCGTGATGGAACCTTAGTAAATACCTTCTTAGTTAGGGACACAAGCTTGTCAACTTCAGGGAAATTTGATCTGACTTCTTTGGCCACTCTATGAAAAGCGTGAGCTAGGCAGGTTACATGTACCATTTTTGAGTAAAATGCTTCGATCGCATTGGCAGTTTTAAATATGAAAGGCGCTCCATCAGTCACAAAGAGCAGAACATCATCGTACTTTACACCCTCAGGCCATAGCTGTCCCATCGATTTATCGAAGAGGCGACATATTGTAGAATGGTTCACAGATTGCAAAATTTCAGTCGTGAGCAGAAATATTTTCCGAGGCCTATCTACTTATAACGTACCCACGATAACTTGGCACTGATTTCATCGATTGAAAGGAATATTTTGTTTCCGCAGACTTCTTCTCTGATATTCTTTATTGTGTCGTCATAGCACTGGGATACATAGGTCTTTCTCAGAGTAGACTCATCCGGAATTATACGGCCCATATACCGTTCTAAGAAATCTCTCAGTTTAATATTGTTCAATTTCCAGAGTGGAATGTTCGAAGAAACCAAAGCTTCACAGAAGTCTTTACAAAACACAGAGGAAGTACCACCATCGGAGGATGGCTGTGGGAGTAACAGTTGAGAAACTTTTCATTTGCTACTATTTTGGACTCCACGTGTGTGCTGAACGGTAAATCTTCACTCTCCTGCCACTTTCACTTCACATATTTTGCAGAAAAGAATTTCACCATCGGTGGTAAAAATATCCTCGCCGAATTTCGAAATTATTTGTTTGAAATGAACAACTTAGATGGCTTTAACTTCGGCATTTTAAATACACTCGAAAATCAATCGCGTCCGAAAACACAAATCCACTTAGCACACGTATGGTTGCACTGAAGTACTTAACCAGATTGGCATTACTGGGCCTACTGTTGTCTGTGTTTCTACCCCCTCGATTTCAGTATCGCTTCCGGATTAGCTGCAAGAGCAGGTGTGTCTACTGAAATGTCAATATTCCAAGAAATAAGGGTTGAACGAAGTTGTGAAGGTTCTCTTGTCTTCGTATTCATCCTCACTTTCAGTTCCGTTAATAAAACGCAAATAAAAACGCATCATAAACCATTAATGTGGGAAAATGACTCAAAACATATAAAATATTCTAATAAATTCCGTAAAATATAATAATGACACGAAAAGCGTGAAAATAACCTAAAATTAAAATACTTAGAAAAAAGACGAAAAATAATAAATATGCATTTCTATAATATGGGGGCCATGAACGGGTTTTGTATATAAATTATCAATGTCTCTGGTGAACCATTTAAAAGAACCTGTCATCAGAATTTGGGCCCTGCTCGTAAGCAATTAAAATAATTCTTTTGTCAATAATTTCACGTAATTGGATTGCATGTCCTGTTAGCATTCACAATATACAAGTATACAAATGATATTATCATATACTTGCCTGTAAACAGTGTATTCATAATTTGGAAGAACTCTGATTATATATTAAACTATCACTCACAAGGGAATGCATTCCGTTAGACCACAGTACACATTGTGATTGGTAGCAATATCATTACTGGGAAGTTGTGAGGTCGCTTATTGTTCGAACTCCATCACGTTCTAGTGTATGTATATTTGCAGTATAAATCGCCCACCTCGCATCCCCCACATGGGATATTGTAGCTCTTTAGAGCAAAGAGTGGGTTTGATGATAAAATTAGCCTGTATTGTCTAAAATTTGTTTTTGTTTGCGGAGTTATGTCAAAGAGAACTGCTTAAGGCCACCACAAACCACAGCAGAGCACTAAACCAAACCTAACAAAACCAGACCAGTCTGTATTTCACCGTACTGTCAAAAATACTGCAGATCAATATGTTAGGGAATTATTTGGACAGGCGAACGTTATTTACAAAACTGATGATCAGACTCGAAATGACTACCCTGTACTCCCAGTCAACATCGTGGAGTGACGTCTGTCTGTCATATGTTCACTCACCAGTCGACAGTAAGCAGCTTCTGTCAAAGAACGGACGGATTCAGTGGTTTTAATCTTGTGTACTGGAAACAATTTACAGGCGTTGTTTTGTTTCCAATTTTCCCTGCTTAATAAAAATATTAAAATATTGAAATATATTCATTACACAAAGAAAAATAATTATACAAATTAGACTAATTACCGCCGAACATATTTTATCCGAGAAATTCAACTCTGGTACGGAAACAAAATGTAGGGAAGATATATTTCATGATGGTCACCATCCTTCTCTAGCGAGACACAGAATAATAATAATAATAATAATAATAATAATAATAATAATTGTACCGGGAGGTACACCTCTACGCCGCACATTTAAATGTTGCGCCTAATAGAACTCTTCTACTGGAGAAACACTGAACTTGGAACTAGACCTACTTAAACTTTTACTCAGAAGATGTCACTACCTTAATTTTGTGATGGTGAAGTTTCCAGTACTATGTGGATTCAATTTGTTTTTGTTTTCCGTTCATCAAGAAATTTGGACATTCTCTCATAGAGGTCACTACAAAAAAAACTATGTTAATGCACCCTGGTGCGAAGTGAAGGAACTTTATTTGAAGAATTTTTTTTTCATAAGTTTGTTCTTTACTAAATTATGTTTATTCATTTTTGGGTTGGCAATATTGACATTTTATTTCCGCCAGTTTTGAATTCAGCCAATCCCTATTTTCTGTAATTAATTTTCAGCCTATCACAGGCTTCTTCTTCGATTTTGTGTGTAAGGTTTTCATATACCAATAAAATTGAGGGGGTGTGGCTTAATTATTCATGAAAGGTCTCGAACGTTCCCCGAGGGTCTATAAACTGCTGATTTTCACATCTCTTGGCTACTTGATCAACATCTGACCTAGTATGTGTATGTGAAGCAGGAGGCGGGAGGTGCCTCTTTCATCAGGCAGCTGCTCTTCAGAAAGGTAATGGCCGTTTAACATCTTTTATTCTTGCTAACTCCGCAGTTTAACCTGAGAGAAGGATCCGAGACTTTAATATGTAACCAACTTCTCTAAAATGTAAGTTCTGCCGGCTAATATGAAAATCTCACAAAATCTGTAACTGTAATTCGGGGATAGAGAGTGATGCACCCTCTCGAGCTCCCCTTCATTTTTGTTTGAGGTGACTACGTTTTGTAACTAATTTTCTCCCTTCCGTAATGTTTTAAATTTCCTCATTATACGAGTCACCTCCATAATTTGGGAATAGCCCCTGTTTCATCAGCCTAGTGCCCGTTAGGTTTTAAGAAGTCACATAGAGGAGTGCAAGTATTCGCCTTCTTAAATTTTGTGTTCGGACCATTTATTTAACTGTTATTTATTTTACACGAAGGCCCTGTAGATTGGGTACGAGATACCCCTGTTTCATTTTGTAAGTTGTGCCTTGATGGCAAGTAATTGTAAGGTCTGATATTGCCTTGAACAGGCTTGAAAAACTGAGAGCGTGTCAGCTCTGTTCAAGTGTGGTAACTGTGCCTCTGGGAGGCTTGATATTTGGAGTCGGGAGCAAGTGCTCCAGGGACTAGGGGTTTTTTGCCCTTGTGTAAAATAGTAATCTGTTGTAAGGTCGAGCTGAGAGCTCAGGGAATGTAATGCGAGGGGCTGGAAGCCTGGATTACTAAACAGTCGTTAAATTTTGGATGTACTTGCCTTGTTTAAAATTTGTCATGGTACCTGGTATGTTATTGTTATCTTAACCAGTGAAAAGTTGTTAAATTTTGGTTGTTTTTGATTGTTGAAACTCAGAAAATGTAACCTTTGTTAAAGTTTTAAATTAACTTTGGTTTGGTAGTTAGAACCATTCACCCCGGCACCTTCTTTCACCTCTGCTGGTCCACCAACCACGCTAACAATAATAATAATAATAATAATAATAATAATAATAATAATAATAATAATAATAATAATAATAATACTCACTCAAGAGGAAGACAGGATCGGCAAGATGCTGGAAAAGCACAACATAAAAACCGTCTATTAACCACACTGGAAGTTAGCCCGTTATCTACGACCACTAAAAGACACAATAGAACTACAGGCTCCTGGAGTACACCACATTGAATATAGCTGCGGAAAGTGCTATGTTAGTGAAACAAAACGTCTGTTCTCCATCCGCCTAGAAGAACATATCCGTCACACCAAGAATCGAAACACAGATGTTTCAGTGGTAGCCAAGCATTCCTACGAAAGGCACGGAATATCATTTGACAAGACCAAGATCCTAGCAGCTATCCCTTGGAATCTGGAAAGGAAAATCTGCAAGGCTATTGAAATCAAGAAACATCCCAACAATATGAATTATGGTATAAAACAATAACAACAATAATAAAATAATGAACACCATGAAAAGAGGAATATGACCGAACACAGAAACGGACCACATGGCATCATTAACTTAATTAATTACCTGTAATAATTGCCTACAGAATTTCAAGAAGTGAGATATTTTATCTTGAAATAAATCAATATTGATAGGATTATATATAGAGTTGAGTATAAATGTATGTTTTTATTAACTCTCGGTAAGAAAACAAGTTCCTAAATTTACCTTCCGGTTTTCTAGGTGCGTATAATAGAAGTTGACAAGTTAATTCCATATCATCTCTGTCATTAGTAACCAACTTATAGAGAAACATCATCAACTGACATTTTCTTCTGGTACGAGGGCAGATCAGAAAATAAGTTGCACTTCCCACTTATGGCCATTTATTACACCACCTATACAACAGCAACACGCCTATAACGACATACACTGTAACGTCACTTTTCCACATAACGGTAGTTTCCAAGAGACTCCAAACATGTCTGCGAACGCACAACCAACTTGTCGATGCCGGATGCATAGAAATTTCCTCCAGCGTTCTGCAACCACTCGGAGACAGCGGCCTTCACCTCCTCATCGGTCTGGAAACGTCGACCACCGAGCTCCGTTTTGAGCTTACCGAACAGATGAAAGTCACATGGCGCTAGGGCGGGACTGTAGGGTGGATGTTGCCAGACCTCCCACTTGAAACGCTGCAGAAGTTCTCTCGTTTTGCAGGCCCTGTGAGGTGTTGCGTTATCGTGCAACAAAATCACACCGGCGCCTCTCTTTAATCGCTTTACGCAACCGGTGCAACGTTTGACAATACGACGCCGCGTTGATCGTCGTTCTTTTCGGCATGAATTCCACGTGCAGCAAACCTTCTATGTCAAAGAACACTGTCTCCATAACCTTACCGGCTGAAGGTTGAACCTTGGCCTTCTTTCGTTGTGGTGATGAGGGATGTACCCATTCCATTGATGTTCGCTTCGTTTCGGGGGTGAAGTGATGAACCGACGTTTCGTCGCCTATGACGATTCGCCGCAGAAACCCGTTGCCGTCTGCAGCATAGCGTTTCAAAAATGTCAGGGAGGATTGGAAACGTTTTCCCTTGTGCTCATCGGTGAGAAGACGTGGGGCCCATCTTTGACACAGCTTACGATATCCAAGGTCCTAGTGAACAATGGCGAACACACTGCCATACGACATGTTCAGCTGCGTCGCGATTTCACACAGTTTAATGCGCCGGATCTGTCTAATGATCGCATTCACACTGTTGACCTTTACACGGGTCCTGGACGTTGCGGGCCTGCCTTCGCGATGGTTGTCCGTGATATCCGTGCGTCCGGCTTCGAATTGCTGACACTTTACGATGCCTTGCCGGGAAATGGCCCTCTCCCCATACACAGCACTAATTTCACGACGAATGTACGTGCAATTCTTCCTTTTGGTCCATAGGAATCGGAATGTCGCACGCACCTCATATTTGGAGTGAACGTCCAGTTGACGCGCCATTGCATTTGGCCGCTATTCACACAATACTGGACGAGACACCACAGCGACCTGCCTAACAGACGTGTGGGCAGTGTCTGTCCCTTTCTCCGCTGTGCCCAGGTTTGCGACACACAGCGCACTGCTGCGGCGCGTTAGTGCAACTAACCTTTGATCCACCTACGTATCTAGTCTCTATCCTTCTAGCCCTAATTTTTCAGTCATTGCTCGATTGTTAGATAGATAGATAGATAAAGAATGGGTGAACCCTGCCTTCGCAGGGCTCCACACGTAGGTCTGTGAAGACCCTTTGTGTCCCTTAAACGGGTTTGCCTAGTCCAGACCTAGTGCTCCTATAAAGGATACCAGTGTCCGGATGTTGGCATTCCTGATGTCTTCCAGGCTCACGAAATGTGAGCCAAGGTATCGATGTCTAGTGCTTGCAAGAGCCTCACACTGACATAACACATGCGCGGAGGTCTCCTCCTCCCTACCGCATCTTCTACACATCGGATCCTGACTGATTTTCATGATGTGTAGGTGTCTCTGTAAGGTATTGTGGCCTGTCAACAGTCCAACTACCATTCGCATTCTGGTCCTAATCAAATTTATCAGGACCTTTTTATAACTTTGGCTAGGCCCTTTGATAAGTTCACGTGCCTGCCTTGCTATAGTTAACCTCTTCCAAATGTCTAAGTGAGACTGGTTTGTCCACTGGGATATTACCAGTTTCACGCTTCGGAGTGACACTCCCAGGAAGGGCTCTGGTCCTATAAAAGGACCTTTTGAGCCTTGTTTCGCTAGTTTGTCAGCTTCTTCATTTCCGCTGATACCTGTGTGCCCAGGGACCCATAATAGGGTAACTGAGCTAAATTCACACAGCTGATCTAACATCCTTTGGCATTCCCATACCATTTTTGATGTTGTTTTAACTGCACATAGTGCTTTTAACGCTGCCTGGCTATCGCTGCAAATAGTGATACATCTTCTGTGTCCAGGCATTTTCCGTATATATACAGCACAGGCCAGTATTGCATATACTTCGGCCTGGAAAACAGTAGCGTATTTACCCATAGGTAGGGAGAGCCTTGTCTTAGGCCCCCAGACCCCGGCGCCTGTGCCCGTCTCTGTCCGCGAGCCATCTGTGTACCATGTACAGCACCCAGACCTAAGACGGGCCCCAGCATCCGCGGCCCACTCCTCCCTTGTGGGTATCACCACTGTGAATTTATAGTTCAAATTAAAGCTAGGCTTCATCAGGTCCCCAATCATCATTGTCATAGGGCAAGTCTGGTGAAGCCTTGTGAGAATAGAGGCATGACCTCTATTCGGATTCTTGAAGGACCATCCTCCGAGTGACCAAAGGCGGTAGGCACTCATTCCCGCTATTTCCTTAACATATAGATGTAAGGGGGGAAGACCTAGGATGGCCTCCATTGCACATAATGGTGTAGTATCCAGTGCCCCTGTTATTCCTAGACACGCAAGTCTTTGGACACTGTTTAACTTGGTGGTCACAGTTTTACTTTCCGAGCCTGGCCACCAGACTAAAGATGCATAGGTGATCGTGGGCCGTACAATAGAAATATAGAGCCACTGGACCACCTTAGGTCCTAGGCCCCAAGTCTTTCCAACGGCCCTGCGACAGGCCCACATAATCTTGCGAGCCTTATCCACCTTATGGTCTATGTGTTTCTTCCAGCTCAGTCTTGCCTCAAGGATTACCCCTAGGTACTTAACTGAGGTTGTCTTAACTAATTTTTTCCCAAATAGGAAAGGCTCTGACAGTCCGTCTAGCCTCTTCCTCCTGGTAAATACCACGAGCTCCGTCTTGTCGGGATTAACCGACAAGTCCGTGTCGTGGCACCATCTTTCCACCCTACGTAGGGAGCTCTGTGCGAGCTCTGAGACCGTACTGGGGAAATTTCCAACCGCCATCAGGCTAATGTCATCTGCATAGCCTTGGGCGTAAATTCCTCCAACATTTAACCTGGTAAGTAGTTCATCCACTACCAGACACCATAATGTTGGTGATAATACTCCTCCCTGTGGACACCCCCTGTCTATATTAGCTCTCAACATAACTGCGTTGAGGGTAAACAGAACTTGACGGCCCTGCAGCGAGGCCATAATCCATTTTATGAGCATCCTGCTCACTCCTCTTCTCTCTAGACTAAGTTCTATGGAGCCCAAAGATGTGTAGTTAAAGGCCCCTTCTATATCTAGGAATACAACCATAGCAAGTTGCTGCTGATCCAAGGCACTCTCCAGCCTAGAAACTAGCTGGTGTAGTGCCGGCTCAACCGACTTCCCTGGTTGATATGCATGCTGATGAGGATGCAGGGGACAGTCTCTTAAAACTTTCTCCCTGATATGTCTATCCACTAGTCTTTCCAAGGTCTTAAGAAGAAAAGACGTTAGACTGATGGGTCTATAATCCTTAGGTCTAGTATATGAAGACCTTCCGGGTTTAGGTATATATACTACCTTCGCCTGACGCCACAAGGAGTACACGTACCCCATAGTGAGACAGGCTCTAAAAATTCTGACCAGGTATGGTATAAGGACCTCACCCGCTTCCTGAAGAAGCGCCGGGAAGATCCCATCCATTCCTGGGCTTTTGTAAGGGGCAAAAGATTCTAATGCCCACTTCACCCTTCTGTGGGTAACAATCTCTGCGGCTTCCTTCCAGCCACTTCTATCGGGTCTGAAGGATCCGCTCGATTCTACTTCACTATTCGTGACTGCTGAACCTGGAAAGTGGGCATCAAGCAGTAGGTTCAGGGTCTCCCTCTCTGTGGATGTGTATCCGCCCGAAGGTGACTCCAGTGAGCCCAGCCTTGCCCTTCCATCCAAGGTTAGAATTTTATGAAGCCTTGCCGCTTCATGTTGACTTTCAATGGAGTCACAAAACTGTCTCCAAGATTTCCTAGAAGCCTTTTTGACTTCTGACTTATACCTTCTTTGTGATTCTTTATAAGAATCTAGGCTTTCTTGATCCTAAAGTTCCCTGTATTTATTCCAGAGCCTTCGTGTGTTTCTCCTCAGGTGTTCAAGATAACTATTCCACTTGAAACTTCCTGTTGCTCTTTTTGCCTTAACAACTGGGCAGTTTAATTCATAAGAGGTAACCAGTATTTGTGTGAGAAAGCTCACACTAAGCTCCAGTTCCTCTTTGTTCTTAATTATATTTGAGGGTCCTCCTTCCAGTCCCCTCCTCACGTCCTCCCTAAAAGACGTCCAGTTGGTTCGTCTAGGGTTTCTATAAGGTGGGATCTCGAAGGAGCCCTCTATATGAAACACAATGTGTCTATGGTCTGACAAGGAAGGTTCTAAAGAAACTTTCCAGTCTTTAAATTCCTGTATGATTCCCATGGAACCCAGGGTAAGATCTATGATCCCCTCACTCCTGTTATTGATGAAGGTAGGGGTATCACCTATGTTCATGATCTCAAGATCAGTTGTACATAGAAATTCTATGAAATGCTCTCCCCTTCGGTTTGTGTGTTTGCTTCCCCAAATGCTGTGATGAGCATTGGCGTCGCATCCTACTATAAGGTTTAGTCCTTGTTTCTTACAATATATCACCAGTCTCTTGAACTCCTCCGGCGGGGGTGGAGATTCAGAGTCTCCTGGGAAATATGCAGAACAGACAACCAGATCTCTTGGCTGTCCGCCCTCTTCATATCTCACTAGAACTGCTACAAGGTCTCTAGTAATGAAGCCTGGTATAGCCCAAGCGTTATGATCCTTAACTAGTATACATGCTCTAGGCTTTTCCTCTGCTATTCCACTGAATAGAGTGAAGCCTGCACATCTTAGTCCCATGACATGCCCCTGTCTAAGCCAGGGTTCTTGTATCAGGGCGACCGAAAACCTGCCTTTTTGGATACTTCTAATAAGTACCCTGGAGGCCGCTATACAATGTTGTATGTTTGCCTGTATGAAAGTAATCATTCCTTACTTTCATGCAATACTTTACCTTATGCGGTCTCCGGAACGTGCTGCTCCGTCTCCCGCGATGAATCTTGAGGCTTGGCTGGCCCCGGTTCCTGTCCGGGCTCCCGCTCTTCGCCCCTGCTAGTCTCAGTGTTGTCTGTGGTGGGGTTGGTCCTCTGCTTGTCACGCTTGCCCTCCACCAAGGTGAAGGTAGCAACATGCACCCCGCAGAAGATCTTCTTCCCCACCACTTATCCACATCTCTGGAGTCCATGCTGACCACAAGTCGGACACCTCTCTTCTCCTCCTTGCGGTCATAGACCCTCCAGCTGTTGGGATTTAAGCCATGGTTCTGGCGTGCCATTCTTCCCAAAAGGACGTTATTGTCCTTTGGTTGTCCTGGTATCCAGACCATGACTCTCTTATAGGAAAGGAGTTTATCCATGCCCACAATTGTGAGCCTGGCTCCTTCCCACGGTTGTAGACCTGTAACAAGACTAGAAAGCCATGCTACAGTCTCATCATTCTCTGCGATAATGACGGCCGCACCTCTCGACAGATAGCAATCCAGGAACTGAGGCTTAATGGGCCCCTGCTCTGGAAGCCCGTCTATCAGATCGGTGATAGCCCCCTCCACAGATTCTACCTGTTTCTCGGTTAGCTGCTGGTCAGGATATCCTACAGGTACAATGGCCATCCTGATCCCAGCTTTAGCTATCCTAGCATACTCCACCTTGGGTTTTTTGTGGGTCGGCCGATCTTCTTCTGGGGTTGCCCCCGACAGAAGTCGTTTCCCCACTGGTGTCTTGGTGGGTGGAGTCCTCTGTGCCCTAGAAGCAGAGCCCTTTTCAGGGTCCCGCCTCTTGTGCCCATTGGATCCCCCCACCGTCGTCGCTGTCATGGCAGTAGAAGGCCTCTCAGCTCCAGGAGTTTGGCCATCTTTGGCCTGCTCCCGGGCCTTTGAGGCCTTCTTATACCTCCTCTTCTCAGCGCCGGAGCGCTGTTTCTTCTTCTTCTTCTGGACTAGTAGATTGCCCACCTCTAGAGTGAGCTCTCTTACTGTCGAGGTCGTACTATCCGAGGGTATCTCCGAAGAGTCCCCATCGGTTGTTGAACTGGTGTTTCTCTCGGAGGCCCCAGAAGAGCTCTCCGGTTTATGGGTAGCTACAGTACTCATTTAGGTCCCACGAGGAGCTAGGGAAATATATGTCCGCCCAGGCAGAGCCCCGCATACCCGGGTAAGGCTACTTACTTCGAGAGGGCGCCAAGTATCTCGAAGGCTCCGTTCAGGACACATCTCCCATGTGCCATGCACCCCATCGGCACGGGTCGCGTTACACCTTAGGGTTGGGTGGTGCTTTAGCTTCCTCCTCCTTGTATACCGAATGGTTACCCAACAGGGCTCCACTCGGCATCGCAAGAAAGGAGCTACTAGTCCCCCCCACCACGAAGAGGATCTTCAATTGAAGAGGGTAACCAAGGTTAATCCCCTACAATTGTAGAAGCACACACGAGGGGGTGCTCGATTGTTATTGAAATAAGTTTATTGTTTTGTATTCATATTTAAGAGTAAATACGTTTTCTAGGTTGGATGGTAGAAGAGCAAAGGCAGATCACGAGTACAATTTATAAACACAGCTGTTGCCACGTGAAAATTTGGTCAAAGAAGGGAAATAAGAAGGTCATTTTGACATGAATATCTTATAAATTGGGATTCTCAGTAGAGTACAGTTACATACATACACACGTACATAGGAAAAGTGTTTATACGTCCAGCAACCAGAACGGTTCAAGAATACGACAAGGAATCGATCCACTTCTGGAGCGTTCGGTTCCAGGCTTGACAGTATTTCTCAGAGTGCATTACAAACACATGCGTGTACCAGTTTAGGTGACATAAAAGTAATTTTTTGCATACTGCAGTGAGCTATATAAAATGAATTAAATAATTACAGCATGGTTATTCAATAATAACTGAGACGAAATTACAAACATAGTGCAAATATTTGATAGAGTGAAAGTGTATGGTGGAATTCCAGGGAAAAAACATTAGAAGTGAAGGAACAACTCGTGGTGACTCCAAAAAGGTGCCACATGCAACAGCAGAGTGGTTTATTTATTTTAATTAATTAATTAATTAATTAATTAACTTAATATCGTCTTTTCTATGACGTGACCCGGGCTATAGAGCCTGCTATTACTCCCAACCATAATACTCTATTCAAATTTTAAATTCTACGACATACTAAACTAGACTAGCTGGAAAAGCTTATTCTCTAACTCCTATGGTTAACATTTGCCTGAAGAAAGTACATTATTTTACAAGGAGAGGCCAGCCCCTTCATCCAATCGATTTCAACGAACTTTCAATGTACCTGCGGGAGGACACTCAGTAGTAACTCGTATATAAGGGTTTAGGTCAATACGCTTTCGTCTTCGAAAACATTTAGGTCAAATATCATTACGCAGGATCCGCTTCGAACAAAGTGTAGTTGATAGAACACTAAAAAGCGAACAAATTTTTCTCGAACATGTCTGGTCCTCAACCTAATAATTTCTGCAAAATTGGTTAATCCCTATTCCAGTGCAATGCATACTGTATATACCTGGAGAGTTACATCGGAGTTAATCGGAGAAGTGGCCTAAGTTCACCGTAGGATACTTGTCTGCGAAACTCGAAGACGCGAGTTCGAGTCTCATCGCAGCTATATCTCTTGTACAAAATAAATTAATATTTGAAGGAACATGAAGATAAAATTGGTTCAAAAATATTACTCGAATTTCAGTACACATCATTTACCACCTGAAATTAATATAGGCTTAAACTCGCAATTTCTGATGGATATGGTTCTCTCTCTCACTCTCTCTCTCTCTCTCTCTCTCTCTATCTATCTATCTTTCTATCTATTAAATTGAGGTAAATTATCTTACAAGGTGAGGCCAGACCCTGCATCCAATCGATTTCAACGATCCTTCAATGTACCTGGTGGGGGGGGGGGACTCAACAGTAACTCAACAGTAACTCAACAGTAACTCGTGTATAAGCGTTCACTGCAGTTTGCGTAGAATTTGTATTCGCATTTTTATCTTCACGTTCCCTCAAATAATAATTTATTTTTTACAAAAAATATATATAGCTATGACTCACGTCGTCGAGATCCGTAGACAAGTACGATGGCCACTCGCCCACCGCTCCGCTTGACTGTTCTTTAACTGTCCAGGTATATATGCGTTGCATTGGAATCGGGGGATTCATCAATTTTTCAGAAATTATTAGGTTGCGAATCTGACATGTGTAAGTAAAATGTGTTCGCCTTTTAGTGTTCTATCACCTCTACTAGGTCCGAATCGGTCCTGCGTCATGACATTCGTTCTCATTTGTTTCGAAAACGGAAGCGTATTGACCTAAACCCTTATATAAGAGTTACTCTTGAGTGTTCACAAACATTGAAGCTCGTTGAAATCGGTTGGACGCAGGGTCTGGCGTCTCCTTGTTGGATATGTTCTAGGTATTATGTTATTATGTATAAGTAATGTTTGCAACACTTTCTTTTGAACAGCTGAGTACTAGGAATGTTTCTAATTTCATCCGGCAGAGAATTCCATGGCGGATAGTAGTGGGGATGAATGAATCACTGTAACTACACTCCCGGAAACTGAAAAAAACACTTTGACGCAAGTGAATAAGGCCTGCCATACATGAACGGGACACTACGAGAGGGCAGTGCGTTCGATCATCAAACGCGCAGCACTGTGGACACATCAGTAGCCGAATTAGCAGCATTAAAATGTTGCAAGCTGCGCAAAAATTGGTCACCTCCAGTGCCAGTGGCAGCCAGTTTGTCGTGGCATACGAAGCTGTCTGTGTTTGCCACATTGTTGGCATACCACGACAGTGTGTACGTGAACCGTTTGTGCAATTGACAGAGGTTGAGCAAGGACATATAGTGGGCCTGCGGGAGGTCGGGTGGTCATACCGCAGAACTGCGCAACACGTGGGGTGCAAATTCTCCAGAGTGCATCGATGTTGTCGCCAGTGGTGAGCAGAAGGCGCACATACCGGTGAGCCTGCGTGCGGACAGTGGCGACGCACAGAACCACACCAAGACCGTGACTTCACAACAAATTAGGGTAACTGCATTTTCGGGGGTATCAGCGGGGAACATTGGCAACTGTCTCGTTGAACCAGGGCTACGATCTTGCGTGCCGTCAAGGCGTCCTTCGCTTACGCCCCAACATCTTGTAGCCCGCCTCCAGTCGTCTCGCGATAGTGCTTATGGAATGACGAATGGAGACATGTCTTCAGTGATGAGTCACTTCTGCCTTGGTGCCAATGATGGTCGTAAGCGTGTGTAGCGTCGTGCAGGTGAGCGTCAACGTCTGGAGTGTATACGACAGAGGCACATAGGGCCAACACCAGGCATCGTGGTGTGGGGAGCCATGAAGTACACTGGCCGTTTTTCTATGTTGATCGTCGAGGGAACATTGAACAGTGCACGGTGCATACAAACCATCATTCAACCCATCGTGCAACCGTTCATGCACCAACAGGACAGTGCTCGTTCATATGAGTATCCGGTGCCACCCAACGTGCTCTTCAAGGTGTACGTCAAATACCTTGGCAGATCTGTCCTCCACTGAACATGTTTGGGACTGGATGAAACGTCATCTTGTGCGGTCTGCTTGACCGGCAAGAAATCTGGCCCAATTAAGGCGGTAGGTGGAAAATGCATGGCAGGCCATTCCGCAAGTCTACATTCGTCACCTCTACGATCGTCTCCATGGGAGAATTGCAGCCTGCGTTGTTGCAAAAGGTGTACACGGTATAAGCCCTGATAATGCGCACGCCCTGTCGACTGTACTCAGATGCGTATGGTTCTGTCGGTGTGATCTTGTGTTGTATGTATGCTCAAGTGTGTGTCAATAAAATTTCCATCTGATGGGTCGACGAATTCATGGTGTTCTTTTTTAATTTTCTGGAGTGCATTAGTGTGATGGGTAGGGAATACATTTTGTACGTTCTTGCACTATCGCCCGGTATTAAACGTCGTGAAACGACTGTCCGGGCTGCCACTCACCATACAGCCCTAGTCCAAACAAGAAGATCCGGGGTAGCTGTGTCGTTCACCGAGTAACATTTATTGGAAATACCATAATAATTTAAAAGTGATGCATTTATTACATTTATCGGAACAATTGTCTACTAACACCAGGATTGTCAGATACCTGAAATCAAAATACGGGACATGTGTACGATCGAGGAAATCAACGGGCTCGTATTCTACAAGTTATAAACTTATACGCTTATTATTATGTTGACATCACAGTGCAGTTTATTAATGGATGCCTTAAAATATATGCACGGACTGAAACTTACAGTACCGAGCATGTTAGCCTTGAGGTTTGGGTCATGTAGCTGTAGGATTGTGTTTGGGAAACGATGGGTTCGAACCCCACTGTCGGCAGCCATAAAGGTGGTTTTCTGTTATTTTCACGAGGCAAATCCTGGGGCTGTAGCCTGTCTTAGGACACGATCGGTTCCAATCCTAGTGACGTAAAACAAATAGGAATAAACTTAGTTTCTTTAATTATTCATACCAATTCTTTCAATTTCAATATATGTTCATTTCTCTGAAGCGCTGTTAAGTCTTTTGTCATTCATAGCAATTTCATAAAATTCTCTGCACGACACTGAAGACAAGTGAACAAGCTAACAATTTCACATGGTGTGGACTCGGTATACCTCAGGCAGCTGTCCACTATTAAGCGTCTTATTCGCCAGGATGGACAACCGGAGAACCGCAAACAATAAAATAAATTAGAAATCTTCGAACTCACACCAGATAAAGAAGAACTGTCCGGGACGCGCGGCATTTAACACGAATACGGTACTTTCCCATATAATCCGGGGCGTCCGGCAACCCTGATTAAACCTTAAACAAAAGTTATATTCTGATATTGAAATTATACAACATTGTTTTTACTTGTACTCTCTCTCAATTCCGAGGATGTATTCAAGTTATAAAAACTCACAGTCTTCCACATTTCTTTCCTCAGAAATATAAAGTTCTGAAATATGCAAAAGTCTTTTAACCCGTGGACTTTTAGTAATTCCCTATTCAATTTTACCTCGCCTTCATAATGGAATAAAGTTGCTGTAAGACGACTCCCTTTGAATACAGGACTCCGCGTTTCTTGGTTCATATATTTAACGTATTATTTTGTGCAACACCCACAATGATCTCATCTATCTCTGTTGTAATAGCTCAGCGCTGTATCGCGCTCTCTATCCCATAATCTATACTGCCATGTGAGCCCGTATAGCGGCAAGACAAGGCAAGCGCGCTATTGTCTAACAATTTATGTCATCCCTGCGACCTGGGCAATTAAGCTCCGGCATCCATCATTCAGCCTGCTGCTGTTAAGACTACAACACAAGACGCTGAGCACATAGTAAATATTTCACTAAGCTATAAGAGCTTCAATGAAGCCACATTGCAGACAGCTAGGAGACAAATTGTCAGAGCTCACCCCTTTCTTAACGGCCGCAACAGACTGTTAATGGCTGTCAAATTCCGCAAGAGTTGTGAGGTGGTTTTGAAAGAGACGGAAAAGCATTTATTTTAGACAAAGGAAATATACCGTATTAGTGATGCTACTTTACTGTACAGTACAAAAGAAAGGAACAGCTGTCTAGACAAGTGTCCAAAGGGATGGGAGTATAATAAAGAGTAGGCTGTCAAGTGTGTAAAAAATGAACTTCAAATGTACATTTTTAGACTTTCATGTGTGTACTGAGAATAAGGAACATTAAATCTATTGTACTTCATTAAAGGAATGGTAATTTATTAACTTTGCATTATTTTGTCCGGGTCCTTGGATGTGTGGTCAGCGTTGTTGTCTTTTGTTAAGCAGGCCTAGGGTTCACTTGCTGTGTACGCAAATTTATATAGCTTTTAGAATGGATGTTTGTGTTCGCCTTCATAAATATTGCATCGTCCGGCTCCATGGCTAAATGGTTAGCGTGCTGGCCTTTGGTCACAGGGGTTCCGGGGTCGATTCCCGGCAGGGTCTGGAAATTTAACCATCATTGGTTAATTTCTCTGGCACGGGGGCTGGGTGGATGTGTCATCTTCATCGTCATTTCATCCTCATCATGACGCGCAGGTCGCCTAAGGGAGTCAAATCGAAATACCTGCACCTGGCGAGCCGAGCATGTCCTCCGACACTCCCGGCACTAATTTCATTTCAATATCGAATAATACACATACACACAACATACCACACTGCCATCCAATACAAGAACTCGCAATAGTGAATACAACCGTCCAAGTAGGATTGCCATCAAGTAGGGCATACGAACGTAAAACTGAGCCAAGTCAAGAGAAAAGCTTCGATCCTAAGAAATAGGAAAAAGGCGAAGGGGAAAGCTATCAGCTATTTTTTCTAGTTAGCTCAGTGCGTTGCAGCATGCCCCGTTCGAATAAAATACTCCCATCCCGCAGTTAAGGATCACTTGCAAGTGTGGAGGGAGTAATCCAAAATGTGGTTTGATACAGCATTCTTTCCATGTTACTATTTGTATCTTTCCCTCCCTAAGTTGTATTAGTGCTCACTTTACGTCATCAGTCTTTGCACAGTTATCTTACAATTACAACATACATTTTGAATGAATTTAATGAATGAAGGAATTAATATGTTGGTTGGTGCGTGAGGAATTTCATGATTGAATTTTGCTCGTGCATGAATGTATGAATGAATGAAAACTCTTCTTACCCAGTCACGGATAAACTCCAACTCTGGTAGAACATTCATAATTGATTGGATGAATGACTGAACTGTATAAAAATAAAAATTAAGAGTCCTCCTCCCAGTCACGGATAGCCACCATCTTGGGGGAGGGTTACAGGGATGAACTGAAATGAATGAGTGAATGAATGAACTGAATCGAATGAATGATTTCATGATTGAATCGTATTCGTGCATAAATGGTTGGATAAACCCTCGTCTCACCCATTCACGGATAGCCACCAACTGAGGAGAGAGCATGCCCAGTTATGGTTGCTACCTCTGTACTCAGTAGACAGTTGCGTTCGAAACCACCGTTGACCTCCCACGAAATGGTTTTCTGTGGTTTCCATTTTCAACTCCAGACAAAATTCTAGGATAGCAGCTTAGACCTGAGCCACTTCCTCCCCATTCCTACCACACCTACACCTACAGATAACACCGTTCCACAGCGGTACTTGTAGCTCAACCCGACGGAGTGTACCGGAAAAGAATAACAGAACTGTTGAAGTGATCATGTACCAGGACACTCTCGGCATTAAAAGTCGTACGTAAAAAAAGAAATATTCTGTATTTTACTTGCCTCTTACCACGTGGCACTGGGTTTCATTTCCATATAGTGAAGGTGTTTTAATCCTGAAGTGAGTTCAAAATTGGAGTTCACTGAGCCATTGAAAACCTGCTGAAAATTTGATTGATATGAGACGTAGCACGTCCGGTCACGAAAGCTAGGCAATACGACTGAGATTATCGTTACGTTGACCTCTTTTTGTCCAACATCTGCAGGCCATCTCGCTGAGCGCTATCGTTAAGAAATCAAGCAAGTTTTATGTTTCACCTGACTGTTGATGTCGTGATTCGTAAGTTGCCATTTCTTGATGGATGTACGTAATATTTTAGCCAAATTCAAATCCAGTACCGAACCCAATAAATTGGGGGAAATGCGAAGAAGAGCTAGATTAATTTGATATTCTTAGGTATGACACTATGTTGTCTTAAATTTTTAATATGGATTACTGTAACATTATTATTATTATCCGTTCGTATCGGCCTACTATGTACCATGTTATTTAAGCCGTCTTCTCTGGGCTTTGATCATTGCCCAGTGCTCCTTCAATCAATGCTGGTGTTGCTCTTTACTTTCCTCCATAAACGTCTTTCCTGTCTTCAATTTTGGCCTTTCCTGAAGCGGTTTCTTAGTTTCCTCCTGAGTGGGGTGCGTTATTGTATATCTTCATAAGTGATTCCCATCTCCCGTAGGTCTATTCCCACCTCATTGAACCGAGTTGACTGGGTCATACTCTCCTTAAAATAGGTAAAGATCTGGTTCTATATTCGTGTTGGTTTCATTCTAAACAAATGGCCATAAAATGCCAATCTCCTTCGCCACATGGTATCAAAGATCTTCTGGACATGAATATACAACTCATGGTTACGCCGACGTCTATATTCACATTTGTCTTTACTTATGCCAAGAACTTTCCTTAACATTTTATTTTCTTTAAATTGCAATTTTTCTATAAGGCCTTTCTTGTTTATTATTATTAATATTAATATTATTATTATTAACCCAAACCCACAGCACTTACGCCCTTGAAAGGGCTTTGGCCTGTCCAGCGACCACTGCTCAGCCCTAAGGCCTGCAGATTACGAGGGGTCGTGTGGTCAGCACGACTCATCTTCTCGGTCGTTATTCTGGGCTTTCGAGACCGGGGCCACCATCTCACCGTCAGATAGCTCCTCAATTCTAATCACGTAGGCTGAGTGGACCTCCAATCAGCCCTCAGGTCGAGAGATAAATCCCCGACCTGGCCGGGAATCGAACCCGGGGCAGAACCCGAGAAGCAGGCACGCTACCCCTACACCACGGGGCCGGCATTATTATTATTATTATTATTATTATTATTATTATTATTATTATTATTATTATTATTATTATTATTATTATTATTATTATAGCTTTGTTCGCCCCGTCCGGTTGTACTGCTGAATCGATTTGATTCATTCTCAATTTTGTTAATAATTGTTATTCTCTCCGAAGGTTTAATCAGCCCACACCACAAATGAGTACCAGATTAATACCTGGGAACAAAGGCAGGCTGGCGTAGAGTTAATCACTCTGACCCATCAAGTGTAAAGGTGGCGGATAGTTGAAGTCTTACCTTCCACACCTCCAAGGGCCTTCATGGCCTCTACGAAGATGACTTTGCTTTGTTTTCTGTTACAGATGTAATGTTTGTTGTGGCTATCCACAGGGTTTTTATCTATATGGGAAGATAATTATATTTTGACTTGCTGTTTCCCACGGCTTCGTTCGCGAGGATTTGGTAAGTTGATAAAAACTTAATTGTTCCTCGGTACTGCATTAAGATATTATCTGAAAATCCCTGAAGTATAAAAACTCACCGAAAAATTGCATTTCATTTACCCCAGAACCTATTTGCAAACCTCGTTTGTGGCATTGCCTTTTGGGGTTAAGATCACCAGGCTACTGGCAGAGCTAAATCTGGGACATGCGACATGGAACTCTACACGTGAGTCGGAAAAAAGGTTTGTTTATTTCTACAGGAGATTCCAAATAACGATTTTCACGTCTGTAACATCTTAGTTATTGAGATACAAGTATCCTCTTAAAGAGAATTCAACTCCTTCTTCACTAATTTTCCATCTCCAGCTGAAGTTGATTTTTCGAAAACAAAAATATGTGTTTCTTTCTTTATAAAGGGGATTACAAATACCAATTTTCACGTCTGTAACATGTTAAGTTTATGAGATATACTGTAGATATACTCATTTTAGAAACTGCCCCATTCCTTGGCTGAATGGTCAGCGTTGAGGCCTTCGGTTCACAGGGTTGCGGGTTCGACTCCGGGCTGGCTTGGAGATTTTAATCGCGTGTGATTAATTCATCCGGCTCGGGGACAGGATGTTTGTGTTTGTCCCAACAATCTCCTCTTCATATTCACTCAACACACCCCATCACCAACCACAACAGGAACACACGGGGTTAGCGTCAGGAAGAGCACCCAGCCGTAAAACAGGGTCAAATCCACATGTGAGACACAGTTTGCACCCGCGATCCCACAGGTGTGGGAAAAGCGGTAGAAGAGGAAGATACTGATTTTAAAAATTCACCTGCTTTTTTCATTTCACCACCTTAAGTGGATTTTATAAGAAAAGTGTGTTCATTTATTTATAGAGAGATTCCAAGTACCAGTTTTAACGTCTGTAACATCTTCAGTTTCTGAGATATGTGTATTCTCATATAAAGTATTCAACACTTTCCTCACTTTTTTCAAAGCCCCCCCCCCCCCCCTCGCCCTTAAGTGGTTTTTATGAAAACAAAAATTTGTTGTCTTTTATTTTTAAAGGAGATTCCAAATACCAATTTTCATGTCTGCATTTCATCACTACTTTTCACCGCCCCCGGCCTCACTCTTTAAGTGGATTTTCTGAGAACAAAATTTTTTGTTGTTTTATTTATAAGGGAGATTCCAAATACCAATTTCCATATCTGTAACATATTAGGTTTTTGTGACATTTTGTAGATAATCTCGCTGCTGTAAGAATCCTGGAGCTGACGTTCCCATGGTTACGGCAGTTCATTTCTTTATCCGATTCCTAGAGCAGGGGTAGTGTGGTGCCAATATCTCAATAACGATTGGTTTTAGTGCCTTAAAATATGGTTTTCGGGCCCATAGGGCTTGCCGAGTTTTGATCTTTGCGTCAAGGGGCTTAAAATGAGCTTTGTCTCGTCCTTGTGCGACAAATTCGATATGTCACCTATATTAGCCTAGTATTTTTGTATCCCCCCCACCCTTGGAGTTGTTTTGAAAATAAAATATAGCCTATAACACTCAGGGATAATTTATACTTCTATTAGTTAAAGAAGTTTTAGAATCGGTTCAGTAGTTCCTGAGATTAGCCATTACATACAAACAAACTTTTCCTCTTTATATATTAGTATAGATCATAATTAAAATTCAATTTGATAATAAGAATACGGGGAGCACACAATACATTGAATTCATATAGTTTTTTCATCTATACATCTGTATATGGTTATACTAGACCACGATTGATTCGTCCCTATGGAATATAGAGAGAACAGAATCATGAAGAAAAATACAATTGAATAAATGCCACTGGCAAAAAGCGATATATAACCTGAAATATTCTTTTATCATCGGAGTTCCGTAATGCCACATGAGATGCATAGTCGAGGAAAGCTACAAATTTTCCGTAGCCGGTGAGAATATAAATCAAGACCAAGGAGCAGACGTGGCAATCTCACCGTTCCTTCACATCTCAAACAAGTAGTTAATAATGGCTGGTTCAGCTCGCAGGCTGGGCAGCCACGACCAACAGTGCCAGAAACTTCTGAGTATAAATCATGTAAAAGTCTAAATCATATTTTAAACATTTCGCGAGTTCCCAGGTGCTGAGAGTTACAAATAATTCTGAGGTTTTTAAATTAGCTAGGGGACTGCTGTTGCGCATATGCGGGTTCGTTGTACTGATTGAATGTTGCTAGGATTAATGTTCTTTATTTATGTACGGGAGGGGCTGACTTGTCAAAGCTGTAAAGGCATAGCATTTTCGATATATTAGTGGTAGAGTGTCCGACTCGTGATTCCAAGTTCACCAGTTCGATTCCGGCCGAGAATAGCGGTCAAAATTCAAAACACGCCATGCTATTGTATTTTGGCCTGTTTTCCGATAACGCAATTAGTGTTACCCTATAAAATTATATGATTATCTCAGCCATATGAACATTCCAGTATAAAACCGCTTTCTCTACTAGAATTCAGCTGAAAACCTTTCATAGCGGACAAAGTAGGGGTCCACATGCAACGAAAAGCGTAACATCAAGCAATTTCCTCGATTGCGCCGAAAGGTGAATGGCTAAAGTGCGAGAAGCGTTTCAAATTGTGTCTTGGATAGTTACATGAAAATTAAGTGACGCATTTCGAAAATCACTTCCTTCCCAAATTCAGTTCCGAAAAAATAGCCTAAAATAGCTTGTTTCTTTACTCGTTTTCATTTTTAAACAAATCTTAGCCAAATTAACTTATTTTCATAATTATTTATGTAACGTGTCCCTTGGTTCAATACCCTGAGGCATTTTTCGATTTTTTGAAATATTTGCACGCCGAATCTAATTATAATGCCTTAAGTGAAACTCTGCATTGACTCACATTAGCACTCGTAGTGGTAGAAAAAGACAAACAGCTGATCTAACCGACCGGATAACGATGATTAAGAAACGGATTGTAATTTTTAGGAATAAATTTTATAATCTCATACATTGTTATATTTTATTCACATAAAATTCGTAGCGCATATCCCTGGGATGTTTTCAACATTGAGTTGCTTGCTTGAAGGAATTTCTTTTTTCAGTTCGCTTTACGTCGCATCGGACAGCCCCGTGGTGTAGGGGTAGTGTGACTGCCTCTTACCCGGAGGCCCCGGATTTGATTCCCCGCCAGGTCAGGGATTTCTACCTGGGCCTGAGGGCTGGTTCGAGGTCTACTCAGCCTATGTGATTAGAATTGAGGAACTATCAACCGGTGAGATAGCGGCCCCTGTCTAGAAAGCCAAGAATAACACCGAGAGGATTTGTCGTGCTGACAACAAGACACCTCGTAATCTGCAGGCCTTCGGGCTGAGCAGTGGTCGCTTGGTAGGCCACGGTCCTTCAAGGGCTGTAGTGCTATGTGGTTTGGTTTGGTTTGGTTTGGTTTGGTTTGGTTTGGTTTGGTTTGGTTTGGTTTGGTTTGGTTTGGTTATACGTCGCATTGACATAGAAAGGTCTTATGGCGACGATGGGATAGGAAACGGCTAGGAGTGAGAAGGAAGTGGCCGTGGCTCTAATTAAGGTACAGCTCAAGCGCTTATCTGGTTTGGAATTGGGAAACCATGGAAAACCGTCTTCAGGTCTCCCGACAGTTGGATTCTAACCCACTATCTTCCGAATGCAAGCTCACAGCTGTGCGACCCTATTCGTACGGTTAGCTCGCTCGGTAATATCGAAACTGTTAAGCAGGTCACCTGGATAGCACTATTGTAGAAGATCTGCAACGTAGTAGCTGAGGTGATACGATGATTATTATCAGTGTATTATTGTTTATAACTATTATTTGTAAAGATCAATAATACTGTTATTAGCTTTATGTCCCAATAACTAAATTTTGTAGTTTTCGGAGATGCCGAGTTGCAAGAATTTTGTCCCGCTGGAGTTATTTTACGTGTCAGTAAATCTACCGATACGAGGTTGGCGTATTTGGGCACGTTTAAATACTACCTGACTGAGCCAGGATCGAACCTGTCCAACTGGGGTCAGAAGGACAGCACCTCAACAGTCGCAGCCACTCAGCCCGGAGTATTTCAAGACTTGCATTGCTCGTAAAAAAAAAAAAAGCGCGATTTTGATTTCTCGTAATAAAGTTGTGGCACTCAGAAGTATCTCATAAAGCGGTGATATTTATACGGCTAATAAACTGCGAATATGATCTCTGTCGGAAATCGACCTGAGATTCCCTGCTCTTTGGCATAATTCAATAATGTTAGAACTGAAGAATCTAAACATTAAAGTTCTCGTGAGGCACAGTCGACCTAAAACAGAAATGTCTCCCACGAAAGTTCCTGGAGGTAAGTTCAGTAGGGCGGAGTGCCTGAATCCCGTGCTGGAATTAGGTTATTTACCGTGCCATTAATTTTACTGACACAAGTGTTTAGATATAAACACACGTAAACTCTGTTGGTGACCGACTGTTCCATGGAAGAGACGGAAGCTAAGTAGTTCCGAAAGTTTCAAACATATCCTTTCGTGATTACTAACCAACGCTATACATTGTTAGCTCACGGGTGGTCTGTGGTTTGATTCCACGTTCTGACGGCTTGCTCGAGTGATAAATGGACCTTAGGCCAAGTAGGTCGTAGGTACCAACCAATCCCAGGGAAAGCCGATCCGCTATCCCAGATGTAGCTGTTATTCAGGAACATTCAGCTGCAATAGCTTGTTAGTTCTCCTACGAGAAATCTATGGGCATGTCTTACAAGTGGCTGCTATCTAAATCGTCAGGCGTTCTGAAACAGGCCTGATCACAAACCTGTGATCTGAAAGTGGGCAATTCTTAAAGGCAATTCCTCAGTCTTTTTTCTCACCTGGCTGGATTTGGCTCGATTCTTGGCTCTCTCGTTCATGTTTATATTCCTCGTATTTGATTTCAAATACATTGCGCAAATTCTCAACGGGATAACTGAGAGTAAAATGGCTATTCGTTTCCTTTATTACAGGTTTCGCGCTTAGCGAATACTCGTCAGTTTCACGGTCTTACTTTCGAGTTTGATGGACGAACATAACTTTCTCTACGAATACAGTCACAATGTTCCGGGGTTCGGATTTTGTCTGCAAAAAAGGAAAAAAAGAAATGGAATTCCTATATATACCCAATTCCGTATCCACTTGTTCAATAACTTCATCATTTTCGGATTGTCACTGTGTCAATATTCTACTTTACCGACTTAAATACCTGTGCGCGCTCTGTGACCACAAACATTTCGTTTGTCCGGCTCCATGGCTAAATGGGTGGCGTGCTGACCTTTGGTCACAGTGGTCCCGGGTTCACTTCCCACCAGGGTCAGGAATTTTAGCCATAATTAGTTAATTCCCATGGCACGAGGACTGGGTGTATGTGCCGTTTTCATCATAATTATATCCTCATCATGACGTGCAGGTCGCCTACGGGTGTCAAATCAAAAGACCTGAACCAGACCCTTCCGGAGGCCATACATTTTTATTATTATTATTATTATTATTATTATTATTATTATTATTATTATTATTATTATTATTATTATTATTATTATTATTTATTATTATTATTATTATTATTATAGCTTTAGTTGGAACGAGCTCTCTTCCTTGGTGGACAATTGATTTTTGAACTAGCGACGTAAGAAGGGGTCCATTTCGTTGACAAGGACAGTTCTTGATCGAGCGAAACGTCGATATAGGCCAAAATGCAACCGCAATCTAATATCTGAAAAACTGACACCTTTCCTGTAACTGTATAACAATTAAATAGCGTATCAGATTTGACCTTAATTGAACTGAGAACCATTAAAACACCAACCTCAAACTAATTTATGTCCGAAAAACACATTGTTATAGACTATACCACAATCATTCCGTTGCGAATAGCAAAGCAATGTTAAATTTATATTCTGTTACATCGTGCTGGTCTGTGAGCAGTTATCATTAAAAGGCATATGAATTACCACTAAATCATTCGCTACGGATATTTGCTGCCGTAAATCCCTGGTAAATCATTAATACACACAATGCAATAACTACAAGTGCAACATGTGTGAATATTAGAAAATGTTACAGGTCGTTCCGTAAGTTGTGTTAAATACATAGCCTGCATAATTAAGTTTATTATTATTATATCAAAATTCCATGACCGCATTTAGCAACTCATTGTGAAATTTACACCCGAGATTCGTACATCGACTCTGAGTAGAGTTACAGAAAAATTGTAATTGGTGGCGTCCCACTAATTAAGTTAATAATGTTGACTGTCTGTTATAATGAGGTTCGTGAATCTGTGATTTCTACGAATATTAGGGTAATAAAAAATCTGACCAATTACGAACTCGCCGGATCTGAAATAGCTCGAGTTGTGCTGGCTAATCGTGTGTTATATTTTGTAGGCAATGTGTTTTTCTAAGTAATTTGCGGTTAATGATGAGCTTTATAACAATGCGTTTCGATTATTTTAAATTAATTTTAAAATAATTTATCAAATTGTCCGAGGGAGGAACTTGAATTAAAGTGCGATGTTTATGAGGTAGGTAGAAGCTTCATTTGCCCCTCGTCTTATACCACCCGTCCTACCATGCTTCAGGCTGTATTCATTCATAAGTCGTCCTGCCATCAGTTTCACAAATCAGTACGTGGTTGTGGTGTTGATAATAAATAACTTCAGATCTAGTCAGAAACATATGCGGTCTACATGAACTTGTAGACTGTGTTAGACTCGGCGAGTCAAATTCGAAATATGGTCACCTACGTTGATGAAGAATATTCCAGAATTGGGCCACTGTCGTTGCCTTTTATTGAGCCATATGTAACAACAGTGGGGAAAAAATACCGGAGGTGGCGTAAGGGCTAATGAGCAAGATGGTTTCTATACACGGGCTCTTATGGGACTAAATCTGAGGAGCTGGTGCAGCGGAAAGTGGGCAAGATGGCCGACAGACGCGAACCACCTCTAGCCACACGCTACGACCTCTGACACCCTGAGAAAATAGGATGTCGTCATCTTATGAAATACTCTTCAAAGAGGTTACTAAAATGGGGACCAGACTTTAGAGAGCATGGGTTAGCTAAATCGGGGTGTTTAGCTGAGTCTAGGCATGATGTGTTGTAAGCTGTTTTCTATCTAACCTCCCTTGGCCAATTCTTGTAGGACACTTCATTCCGAGGTGGTAGGGTCGAGCAGAGTAAAGCTCCTATAGGGACACCCCTTGCCCCAGGTAGAGGCCTAGCAGAGTAAAGCCCCTCCAGGGGCACCCTTGCCCTAGGTAGGGGCCTAGCAGAGTGAAGCTCCTCCAGGGGCACCCTTGCCTTAGGCAGGAGCCGAGCACCCGTGCTATTGTTATGTCTGCATTGGCGAACTCGAGGTCTTTAGCTGAGTCTAGGCATGATGTGTGCTAAGCTCCTTGGCCAACTCTTGTGGAGGGCACTTCCGCTCGAGGTGTGGTTGAGCATAGTAAATGCCACTCCCAAGAATTCGAACGTGGAGCTGACAAAAGCTGGAAACTAAAGAGCTTAAGCGCAATTCAAGTATCCTCACTCTGATTGAAATGTGTGTACGATGAAGGCGTGCTGACTACAGTAAATGTGCAGACATGTACATCTCAACAGGAAAAAAGAATGACCTTGCGAGCTAAGCTATATTTTCCGATCTGGTGTAGTAAAGGAATGCCGACAATGTGTTACGATGCAAGACACCTGACTTAGAGAACTCTGGGTCTTAAGCTACAGGTCAAAGCTTGTTAGCAGCGGTGACGTTACTACAGCTCTCGGAACTATGATGACGTTGCTCTGCTCAGATCCTCAATTCTTGAGGTAGGGTGGAGGGGTGAAGGGCTTAAGGGCTTCTCCTTTGAGAATGGCCGACGGAGAGTTCGAACTCATATGTGTCCCGAATGCAGAGCTAGCAACTATAACTGGCCGTGCAGCGAAACACTGAGCTAACTTGATCGATAATATATAAGGTGCTTAGAACAGAACGACGAAACTCACTAGCATACAAAAACCTACATCAGAATAAATATTATGTGCATTTTATAGAAGATCGTACCTATTCTCAGTACTTTCTGCTCCGTTATATGGATCATTCGTTCATTATAGACTAAAATGGCTACGAATATTATGAAAAAAAACAATCGACATGGTGGTTAGCTGAAAGATTCACATGAGGGGAAACTATGAAAATGCATGTGCTCAGTTGGTTTGAATAAGGAAATCTTCCAGTAACCGTTTGATCAAAGTGGTATACAAGTGACCCAAAAGTTCGTTAACATTTGACGAGGCAATACCTTAGGGAATAAGGGAGATAGAGGGGGAATAATTGGCACACATGATTGGCATGCACGGTGTTTTATTGACACAAAAGTAAAGTACACAAAATTACCACCAGGTGGTACTTCATACGAAACACAGGCAATAATTAGCATAACAATGAAGGTTTTGCAAAGGCGGTGTTCTTTAAAACACAGGCTCACCATGTCGGTCACCATTCATTAACTATACCTGTAGTCAAGACACAATGTTGTAAACAGCACTACCGAGCTCGATAGCTGCAGTCGCTTAAGTGCGGCCAGTATCCAGTATTCGGGAGATAGTAGGTTCGAACCCCACTGTCGGCAGCCCTGAAAATGGTTTTCCGTGGTTTCCCATTTTCACACCAAGCAAATGCTGGGGCTGTACCTTAATTAAGGCCACGGCCGCTTCCTTACCACTTCTAGCCCTTCCTTGTCCCATCGTCGCCATAAGACCTATCTGTGTCGGTGCGACGTAAAGCAACTAGCAAAAAAAATAGTAAACAGCACTATGCAGCATTTCCGTAGGTATGGTGAGAAATTGCCGTCGGGTGTTGTCGTTTAGCATCCCTAATAAGATTAGACGATCGCGATATACTAACTTCTTCAGGTAACCCCACTACCTATAATCACACGGATTGAGGACGGAGAACCGGGGAGGCCAAGCATGACATGCCGCGGTTGCAAACGCATCTGATACCCTCCCTCGCGACAGCTCCTTTTATACAGTACACGTGCTTCATGCGGCATTACTGACGTGTTGCTGTCCAGTGCCATCTATTGGTCTGTATTTGCACTCGTTGTTGGTGTCAGCTTAGCCTACAAGGAATACAAAGCCTGCTCATTCGCAGTGCACTCTTCAGAAACAGTGTCCGCCCGGCAGTGCGCGTCTTGACCACTGCAGCGCTAGTATACCACCTCACATCAGCACTCACTAGCATTGATAACGGGAGTTGAAACTAGCACAAATTTACCTCTACACTATACTTCCTGTATATTATATACGTTACTGAGCAGAATGAAGTAGAAAATAATAAATGTTCACCTTTTACCCCTAGCTGTGGATTTTCATTTCAGATAACACACATAACTGTCGAAATTTGTGTCTGGCATTTAAAAGGACATAAGGTCTACACTAGATATTTTTACTACCGCACCGTAGATTTTCAGTGAAAATGAACGATTTTAACCATTTTCCTTGATATTTTCTCCTCATAAATCGTTTTTCTTCTCAAGAAGTATTCTCGGCGATACTCATCTGTGATGCCATTAGCGTAGTTAGTGACAGAGGGGCGTAGATACTTCTGCAGTATTATTCTGCTTAGTTCCTCAGGATGATCACTTTTCCCACACCGTAGAATAGGATTTTTAGCAACACGTGGCAACAGTATTTCGGTTAATGTTTGTGCTATTTTTGGACTGTCCAGGGTTACCGATAACATTTCGTCCCTTATTTGCCTCAGTTTCATCAGCAGTGAAACAAAACTTGGCTTTGGATACCTGAGACGTGAGACCACCTCTGTCTTTGATTTTTATTAATGACGTTAGTGGAGATGGACTCTGGATACTACTAATTTTATCAACACACTCTTGACATGGTATGTGGTTCTCGACAACTCTTACCAAGTACCCTCCAATATATGCCATTGCAGCACTCGACGGAGCGGTCTCTAGTGTTCCATGACTTATCCTTGGTACTTGGTACCACCTACGCAACAGAATAAGGACATTATTATTATTATTATTATTATTATTATTATTATTATTATTATTATCAGAACAGGAGCAATAATAATAATAATAATAATAATAATAATAATAATAATAATAATAATAATAATAATAATAATAATAAGTAACCTAATTTTTGCCGTCACAGGGTCTGCGTATTTTCTGTACCATACACTGTCTGTTTATTGCTTTAATCCACAATTCCCTAGTTGGCTCTTGGCAAGGGAATTCATGGAAACATTTATTTCTAGAGCCTTTTTTAAAAAACGGTACACAGCAGTACACCATTGTAATATAATTGACGTATTTTAACAATACATTTTTCCCGTTTGGTCAGTGTGTGAATTAAGCCGAAAGTGTCAGGTTCCAAGTCGTCCTCAATTTACAAGATTTTCCCCATTTCACATCGGATGGTAAAATTATATTCTGTGACATTTGCAGCAAAGAGGAGAGGGAAACTTGTTTTATATTTCTCCGTAACGAATTATAATCAATTTAGCAAAATCAGCATGGTATTTTAAATAATGCATATTAAGGTACGTAAAATTTCAGCTGCGTAAAAATATTGTAGAGCCTATTTGAAAGTCTGTTTTAGGCAGCTAAAATAACATGTCCGACGTCTAGTAATCACTACTGTATATCAAGTTCCTGTGCTGGTTGGAAGTGTAGTGTGTTGTCTGAATATGAAAGGAGAAGTGTTGGAACAAGCACAAACACCAGTCCCCGAGCCAGAATAATTAATTAGACGTGATTATAATCACCCATTTGGCCGGCAATCGAATCCGGGACCTTCGAACTAAACAAAATCATTATTGAGTTTCATTATTTCTATCGGTATTAACATTCAACTTTCGTAGTAAACGTCACCAGTAAGCATACAACGTGTAGAAATACCGCCAACTGAGGTGTTCATGTGAGGTTGAATTGCAGCGCCTCTAGCGGCAAATATAGCATCCACAGGGCGGACAGCTATGAGTGGCTATTGGGCAGGCTTTGTATTCATTGTAGGCTAAGGTATCAGTAAAACCCCATGTCATCAACCATGTGTGACCATTTGTATCTGACGTGTTGCTGTCCAGTGCCATCTATTGGTCTGTATTTGCACTCGTTGTTGGTGTCAGTAAAACCCCATGTCATCAACCACGTGTGACCATTTGTATCTGACGTGTTGTTGTCCAACGCTATCTATTGGCCAGTTTTTACACTCGTTGTTGGTGTCAGTAAAACCCCATGTCATCAACCATGTGTGGCCATTTGTATCTGACGTGTTGCTGTCCAGCGCCATCTATTGGCCAGTTTATGCACTCGTTGTTGGTGTCAGTAAAACCCCATGTCAACAACCATGTGTGGCCATTTGTATCTGACGTGTTGCTGTCCAGCGCCATCTATTGGCCAGTTTATGCACTCGTTTTTGGTGTCAGTAAAACCCCATGTTATCAACCATGTGTGACCATTTGTATATGACGTGATGCTGTCCAGCGCCATTTTTGTTAGTCATTTTGTATACTTTATTTCGGTGCCAATAAAACCCCATGCCATGCCAATCATTTATATCAATTATTTCCTCTCTGCCTCCAAATAATCAATGAAGTATTGCCTCGTCAAGTGTTAACGGACTTTGGGTCAGCCTGTATATTGGCAGACCGTATAACTTCTCTGTTAAGGAAGTTGCGTAGAGGAATATAACATTTTCAAGTTTTGCTGGTTTTCGTACCGTGCGAATTGGCCCCAAAGTTAGGGTACTATAGCTGTGAGCTTGCATTCGGGAGATGGTGATCCCACCGTTGGCAGCCCTGAAGATTGTTGTCAATGGTTTTTCATTTTCATACCAGGCTGTACCTTAATTAAGGCCCATCTTTGCGCCGCCGAAATCCTTCGAAGTTTGAGTGCGACTTAAAATCACAAGGAAAAAACATATTTTAAGAGAAAGTGTGGTGGCGGTTGTAAACATGCAACTAAGTCACTTCTTATTCTTCTAGATATTTCCTAACAATTATCGGGGTGAGCAACGGATGTGAGTGTGACCCAGTTTTACGGTTAGATGTCATTCATGATACCAAATCTATGTAAAAGTATATTGTATTCACTATATTGTGTCTAGAGGAAGGGAAGACTATTCAGGCGAACACAAACACCCCGTCTTAGAGGAATTAACCGTTCGCAATAAAATACCCCACCCGGCTGGGAATCGAACCGGGGCCCTTATAAACCGAAGGCTGTTATTCTGATCATTCAGGCAACGGACAAGACGAATGCAACTGGACAACCATGCCTCGTTGACGATAATCAGGAATGAAGATTGAAGATATCCCACAATTCAAAGAATTAATATATTGTTGAAGTAAGACCATAAAGTCAGTCTGAATAAAATTTGGATGAGAATATTAAAATCCAGAACTGCCTGCGAACTATCATACAAAGAAAAACAATTTCATCGAATGTTATTTTTATTCTTTCTTTCTTTCTTTCTTTCTTTCTTTCTTTCTTTCTTTCTTAATCCGTTTAGCCTCCAGGATTGGTTTTTGTCTCGGACTCAGCGAGGGAGGACGAGTACCTCGCCCAAGCGGCCTCACCTGCTAGGCCGGACAGGGGCCTTGTGGGGGGATGGGAAGATCGGAAGGGGTAGGGAAGGAAGAGGCAAGGAAGCAGCTGTGGACTTAAGTTAGGTACCATTCCGGCATTTGCCTGGAGAAGAAGTGAGAGACCACGGAAAACCACTTCGAGGATGGCTGAGGCAGGAATCGAATCCCCTTCCACTTAGTTGACTTCCCAAAGCTCAGTGGATCCCATTCCAGCCCTCGTACCACATTTCAAATTTCATGGCAGAGCCGGTAATCGAACTCGGGCCTCCGGGGAGTGGCAGCCAATCACACTAACCACTATACCACAGAGGCGGACTATTTACTATCATTCAAAATAATTTAATGCACTCAGTTTCGAAGATATCTTTCATTCTGTGGTATGTTAATGAATACGTCGTTACACTTTTAGTAAATATTATTGCAATACAATAAGTTCTTGGACCTTAATTAAGGTACAGCCCATTTATTTGCCTGGAGTGAAAATGGGAAAGCAGTGGAAGCCATCTTCGTGTGTGCCGACAATGGAGTTCGCACTCACTATCTCCCTACTGAAAGTTGGCCGCTACGTGATGAAATCCACGTATCTAACTCGCTCGGTCTTTCTTTTGTTTGCACATTGTACGAAGTGCTCATGTATGCTAACCAACGTGATTGTTTATCTTCTTCAACTTTAAGCCCTACGTATTAATTTTTCAACCTTATCGCGAATATTTATCCTACACAGAATCCTCATTTTGTTTCATAAATAACTTCTCATTTTGTTTGAGACACAAAGCTATAACGTGGTACATCAGAACTGATAAATGCCACAGTGCCCGAAGGCATTATAAAACTACACGGAGGAAATGCATTTATAAATAATTCCTGGGAATATCATCTTGGGGATTGAAACGAGAACGCAATTTTCTTGCCGTAACATTCTCTTCTCCTGCTAATAGAATTTTATTCTTTGATAAAAACATTCCTTCTAATAAAAATGACATTATTACTACCGTAGATATTCTGTGTTCACCAGTCATGCATACATTATTCATATTGAAACTCTGTTATATATTACAGCGCTTGCTTTTCTTCCATAATAAGTTTCCTATGAGTAATTAGAATCTTTGCCATTTCCATGCTAAGAGATTATGCCTTATTCGTGAAGAACCTGTGTTCGATTCGTAAATGGGAATTGGCTTGGAGTTTGTTTGACTGCGTGTATGAAATTGGAGAACATTCTGATAGGCGATGCAGCTAATCCACTCGTGAGTTCTAAGAAGAATTGCCGTCGTAGCAATAACACCGACTAACAACCCAAATATCAGAAAATCACTTTGCTTTAAGGACTGTATGAGCTAAGAGTTCGCCATTCCAGTATAGTGTACAAATATTAGTGGCGTGTGTCCTCCAGAGGGGCTGATGCAGGTGGTGGTGCTGATCTCTAAAGGCGACCTGCTTCTCTGTGAGGATGGGGCCCTACATAAGATGATTTCTAATTCTGAAACGGCACAAACACTCCGACCCGTCCGTGAAAGACCAGCCATGGAGCCGGACACCTGTAAAAAAATAGTATGATAATAACTGTACACTTTAATTTTTCAACTTTTGGCCTCTCGTATTAGTTACATAAACGAAAATGAGTTCAATTCCATTTTTGTTTATTTGTTACGACATTACGGGCTGAATAAATTTTCTCTTACTCAGTATTTAAGTTTAGGGGAAGCTTGGCTGTTCGCTAAGATATATACGCGGGATGTTCATAAAGTAGTGGCAACGTAGTCCAGACACTCGCAGGAGATCGGGCATGCGCAAACAGGATATGGGAGCGGTCAGGTGGCGCTGTTGTCGTCGATATGTAATGTGCATTTGACGGGCATGCAGTTGGGAGCGGTGGTGTTGATGTTTTCGTTGTGTGGCCTTGAAGTGAAAAGAGTCTATTTCACAGTTCTAAAGCATGCTGTCAAGAGATGATCAGCGTTCGTGGATTAAAATCGAGGTTCTCTGTGCAAGAAATGCATCAGAATGTTATCGATGATTACGTGAAGCCTGTGGTGCGAATGCATTACTGTATATGACGATTGCACCATGGGTCAAGTCGTTTCGTGAGGGTCGGAATGAGGCTGCAAATTTCCACCGCACAGGTCGGCCGTCCATTCCTCAAGATCAGATTGACATCGTGAATGGTCCCGTTTCCGTAGAAATTCGATGGACTGTCAAGGAATTAACCGTAGACTTTGATCTCAGTAATAAGTAGGGCGCTCCGTCGCAGTCATCAACAGAGAAAGCCTTGCCAACGACCTCCAACGCCTTCCCGACAATTTGGAAATGGTAACAGATTTCGCGGGTGACTACACTGAAGGAATATGATGCAATTGTACTTGTTAGTTAATTAAATATTGCCACTACTTTATGTACAACCATCGTATTATTAGATAAGAATTAGAGGGCCTCTTTTTAAAATTCTTAAGGGTGATTTCCTGCAGAACTCTAGCCCAGTTAATTAATAACATGCAATGTGATAGATATTTCCAAGTTATCCTGGGCAAGGAAATCCGTAAGCAAAGAACTTTGAAAAACGGTCTTCCACAGGGCTCTGTACTCGCACCAATCCTTTTGAATCTCTATATTGCAGACGTCCCTCATACTGTAAGCAGAAAATTTGCTTATGCAGATGATCAGTAGAAAATGCATAGAGGAAACTGCCTCTAAGAATTTATCCTACTGGTGTAGTGTCTGCTTGATGGATCAAGGAACGCCATTTCCTGCGATCGAAAAAATTACTCTGTAGGTGGAGTGCTCTTATGTCGGCATTATTGGCATCCTGCTATCTTTGTTTTGGCCTTCTAATTGGTCGAGTTCCTCTCACTTTAAGGTGGTAGGCATAATTGGCGATAGTGTGAGGTATTGCGCGCATGATTCAGCGATGCCAATCTTCATCCGAATGTTCTGTAGCGTTGGTTTAAAAGTGGTCAAGATGAGAGATCCCTATTGACCAACGAAACAAGATAGTGACTGGACGAACAACTGTAGCGTATATTTTCGACTTTTGGCGTATCGGTATTCTCCTGTCAGAGAGCACTCCCGTTACCTCCCTCCATCACATCCATCCAGAATTTATCTTTGCTCGCACTTCAGCGTTAATGTTGATGTTTCTACATAAATGAGATTAGTATACAGTGCCGTAACAATGATAAGGGGCCGGAAACGAGAAATGTCAGACTTCAATGTTTATATTAGCTTTAGAAATAACGTGTTGTGAAAAATATAATTTCTTACCTGTTATGTTTCATGTCGGTTTACCACGTGAGAAATACTAATGGTGATATATATATTCACAGCCTGTTTCCAGACACTCGACCGGGTCATGAATGGAATCAATGAAGACCCCATCTAGAGTGTTACGCTCTGTTGGTAAACAGTCCCACTGTTTACCTTTCGTTGTGTGGACGGCGTGTTACGCTGGGCGTCCTACACGGCTCAAAAAACATGCTTCTAGGAAAACGTAGCGTGAATGAAGAAATCCGCGTTCTAAGCAGACGGCAGGGGAACAATGGATGAGTCCAGAGTTCATGAAACAGATTCCTGTAATTGTTCAAGAGATGGACAAGACTCTGACACAAGTGCAGAAGAGAACCCTTGTAGTAGGTGAATAAAATTTCCACGATTTTGGTTGCATTTAGTTACTGAAGAGAAACGCTCATTTATCCACAACTGTTTCATGCTTCCACTTAATCAGGAAGATTAGGGGGAACTTCTTGAACAAGTACAAGGTGCTGTGTCAAAGATATTCCATATATTTTGTCCACCACTAGTCTAGGGTCAACGGCCGTAGCCGTGTTGAAACACCGGATCCCGTGATATCTCCGAAGTTAACCAACATTGGGCGTGGTCAAGATTTGGTTGGGTTGCCACGCGCTGTTGGGGGGGGGGTGTAAGGGAATGGAGGATCGGAAAGGAAGTGACCACCCTACCGCACGTAAACTCCGGCTCAGGCACACCTCTGCGGAGGATCGGACCTGCCTTCGGGCAGAATACACCCTTACCTTACTAGTCTAGGCATGAACCATCTTCCTTCTCGCACACTTAAATAACAAACAGTCTTTTTTTTTTGACAAAAGATAATTAAACATCCGTTCAAAATTGGACGGCAATAGTAATCCATTTTTTCGAACGCGACCAGAAAAGGCTTAAAATGATTAGCAATAGAAGTGACGTCAAACAAGTAATAATAATAATAATAATAATAATAATAATAATAATAATAATAATAATAATAATAATAATAATAATAATCGTTCAGAATATCCCATGTTCGATTCTCGGGAAGTTCACGGATTTTAACCGTGTCTTGTTATTTCATCTAACTTTGGGAGTGTGTTTTTGTGTTTGCCTTAATACATATCTCTTCATTTACATACAACATAGTGTCAATCACTCAAGACCCGCTATCTATACACGTAAAGGAGCAATACTGCTGATACACTATTTTTCTTATTTTTTTAGTTTTTACAAGTTGCTTTACGTTGCATCGACACAGGTAGGTCTATGGCGACGGAGGGACAGGAAAGGTCTAGGAGTGGAAAGGAAACAGCCGAAGCCTTCATTAAGGGAGAGACCCAGCATTTTGTTACTGTGAAAATCGGATACCACTAAAAACCATATTCATGGCCACTTTCTCCAGAATGCAAGCTCACATCTGCACGCCCCTAACCGCACGGCTAACTAGCTCGGTACACAAATTGATCACAATATCCCTGGAACCCCTTAATGTAAACAGTTCAGATTAAACACGATGGTTTTTATTTATGTGCTATATTTTGAGATTCAGGCTAATTTAGGAATGAACTCAAAGGATGAAGCTGTACGCATAAACCGGCTTCGGTGGTGGGGTCATCTGGGGCGAATGGAGGAGGATCGGTTATCTAGAAGAATAATGGACTCTGCTATGGAGGGTAAGAGAAGTAGAGGGAGACCAAGACGACTATGGTTAGACTCTGTTTCTAACGATTTAAAGATAAGAGGTATAGAACTAAATGAGGCCACAACACTAGTTGCATATCGAGGATTGTGGCGACGTTTAGTAAATTCTCGGAGGCTTGCAGACTGAGCGCTGAAAGGCATAACAGTCTATAATGATTATGTATGTATGTACATTTTGAATAATATATTTTTATTATCATTATTAATTGTATTATACATTATTTTATACAAGATATCCCAGGAAAAATGGTCAATATTCAGGTATATGACAGAAGCGATCATTTGAATCAAGAAAATTCATATGGACATATGCAATATTCCGACTGTTTTCTGAGATAAAACAGATTTTATATACACTTGTTTTTTGAGCTAGTGGCCGGCACGTATGTGACTTACCCAACCAACCACTTTGACGTTTTGGAATGGGTGCAAGTTTTCCGCATGTAATGTTCGCCATACACATGTTCGTGGGGCATTGATACGTGCAGAAAATCGGCGTGTGATGGTAGCGCTACGCTGCACCATTTCGATAATTTTTCGCTGTTCCTACACAAGCTGTTGAACTACACATTCAGAAGAGAAATGGGTACATGAAAGAATACCTGTTTCACGCAATGTGCTAAAAACTCTGGCAATTACTCTACGATTAGGAATTCGACGTGATGGATTGTGCCGACCGTATTCCTCGACAGCAGCAGGATCACTACCATCGCAGAAGCTATAAACATACACCATATCTGCATATTCTTCATTATTCTTCATTAGTGAAGATGTGTGACATTTTAGCCAGCGTGTGTACAAACACAGTTAAGCGATGCTTCTCTCTGATATACTCACAGTGCCTCACACTACTTCAATCACAACAAACCATGTACAACTGTGCTTTCAACGTGATAGTTTAATGGCAGAAAAACATCCTGAGCAAAGAGTTTGAAAGCAACGAGGTAGGTTGAGCTAGAAAAAAATTTTAAAGATGTTAGGTGAGTAAGAGAATAAGTGCGCGACACACTATCCCCAAAAGAAGCGTGCGTTAAATTTGTTATATCTCGGGAACGATTAGGAATAGGACATTCGTCCATATGAAGATTTTTTGCATCAAAAAATCGTTCATGTCATGTTCAAGAATATTCACCATTATTCGTAGGACAATTGTTAATTGTTTATTTAATATAAAAGTACTAAATAGTGACAGTAACACTTTATTTCGTTATATCAAAAATTGATTGTTATGAATCAGTAGTAATCCTTTTATAATTTATAATTAATAAGAATTTTTAATATAACAGATTGTAATGTGAAGGGGAAGATCAGTCGAAAATGTTGTGCCTTCATATTTTCCTCACCAACGATGTACACCAAAAGGCTGATATGATTCAAATTAGGAGTAATATGCACTGACTGGATCAAGTATTTTTATTACAAACCAATCAACTCCACAACTAATGGATACATAATTATATTATTTTTTTACCGGAGTTTGAACTCACCTATTCAAATGGGTAAGCTCCCCGTTGGAGACTCTTCGCTTGACAGTCATGAATTTTATATTTTAAAGCTCGTTGTGAGCATTCCATTATCATCTTTTATAATGTAGAAATAATAATAATAATAATAATAATAATAATAATAATAATAATAATAATAATAATAATAATAATAATAATAATCGTATGGCCTCAGCTACCGTGTGCAGACATTTCAATTTGACGCCATCTGGCTGTCTGCTCGTCAATTTCGACGTTCCGTTTTACTCTAGGCCCCCACTAGGTGGCAGACCGAGTAAACGGAAACTCTCTTGGGCGTCTATGGCTGAGATTTAATGAATTTTGTCGGGTAAAGACCAAATGTGTCACCAGAGATCTTTTACATGCCGACATCGTACGACATGGAGTGTCGAATGGACTTTTTTCCGCCCTTCAAAAATCCGACTACCACTGCCGGGTTTGAACCCGCTATCTTGGGATCCGGAGGCCGACACTCAATGTAGAAATAATATTCTACTACTGTGGGGCTACTGGCAATCTTCCTGGCCAGTAACTTTGCTCACCAGCGTGTCAAGAAAGCTGTGTAAAGAGACGTGGCGTCTTACTTCATCTCCCTATTCGCCGTTCGGAAGTACTCCAGCTCGAGTTTCACTTCAAAGGAGATCGACCGAACTGCTACAAGCTTAGCTGCAGGCCATTACCAAGTGAAATCTCGACTAAAACTTGACATCATCTTGGTTTATCTTTATGAACGTTAACCCTTGGGGTTATTTTATTATGTGTTCCACTTTTATTTATTTATTTATTTATTTATTTATTTATTTATTTATTTATTTATTTATTTATTTATTTATTTATTTATTTATTTATTTATTTATTTATTTCACCCCTTTTTATTCACAGTTCTTATGAATCGTTTGTTGAAAAGTAAGTTGGCTGCGAGGGTTTGAGCTGTATTCAAACGTACTAAGCTGATTGGCCTAAGTCAACGCCTTGATCCTAAATGCAGACCATTCTAAAAGCCCGAAATATGATATTTCGGACCTTGTAAAGGAATGCAGAAAGTATGGTATGAAAATTGTAATTTCTAGGACTCAATTGGCGTCAGTTGGGAAGAAATCCAGGGAGACTGAATATCAGGTAGGAATTATAAAACTGGAATTCGTGGAATTACTTTAAGCACTTAGTGTGCGTATTCCTATAGGAAAGAGCAGGTCAAATCAATGTGTAACAAGACTAATTGAATCGAATCAAGGTGTAGCAAGGTACATGCGGAAATTTCACAGTTCTAATCAACGGTATTCCATAAGAATGGAGTAAGTTCTCGGTCTAAATCAACTGTATATAGGCCTGTAATAAGATCTGTTTTGCAGTACGGAAGTGGCAACTGTGGATACTACATTCATAAGTAACAAACTTGAAGGCAATGAGAAATTGCTGGTACAAATAGGTGGGAAGAATGACAAGAGAATACTCGGAATAAGGAGGTCCTGGCTAAGTTAGGAATGAAATCGATCAATGAAGTTGTGCAAGTAAGCTAATTGCAAATAAAGGATTGTTGAGGCAACCACAACCACATGGAACTTCATACACGCCCGGTGTTTCAAGATGTGGTTTTTGTTTGACGAGCCGAAACAGGGATTTGAGCTTACGGTCTGTGAGAAAAACGGGAATTATATTGTTCTTCCTAAGAATGAGCCCTATTCTGACAGTTACACCTACCACGTAAGGAAGGATTACTTTTTTAGTTTTCGTTTAGTCCTGGTTTGTACCATCCTTGTTCGGCTCCTTGATCTTCACAGCTCGTGCTATGTCTCCTGACGTATTGCCGTTTTTCTTAACGGATGTTGTCAGTTCTCTTAATACACTCGAGAGGTTATCAGCGTATGCAATGTTATTCACCCTCAGGGGCGTAGCCATGGGTGGGGGTTACTGGGGGTTAGAACCCCCCCCCCCCAATTGAACTTTCACAAAAAGAAAATAAATAGAAACTGACAGTAAACAATAAACTTCTTTTATGTGATTAAGATAAACTCCCTGCAATCTACTGCTTGTTGAGAGTGTCACCACTGCAGCCAGTGAGAGATCATTTTCAACATTAAGACGCCTTAAAACCTACCTCAGAAATACCACAAGTGAAAGTCGACTCAACGGGTTGGCTCCCTTGAACATTCACAGAGACATACTTGTAAAACCAACAGATGTGTTAAATTTATTTTCTAGGAAGCCTCGAAAATTAGATTTTAGATTGTAAACTGAACATACCGCTTGAGATAAAACTGCTGACCTCGATCATATTGTTCTTGTTCTGTATTTTAAAGTAAGAATATTTTAGTGTATTGCAATCTGAATATCACATACAGTAATTCACTCTTGTATCAGTATCCTTATGACAGTCATGCATGCGCGTACCAGACACGCACAAGCACAAGCACAAGCACAAGCACTTTCATTATGTTATATCTTAATTTTGTAACTGTAACCCCCCCCCCCCATTGGCCGATCCTGGCTACGCTACTGTATCACCCTAGTAACTAACGTTTGAAAAAGAGCTGATTTTTTGCAGGGGTAGTGGTGTGAGGACTTATGAATGTATATTTCAGAATGTTTAGGTTTCTTGTACATTGCATGGGCTAGTGTACCATCATTCTTCTTGTGTACTACACGTGGCAAGTGTAACAGTCAGAATAGGGCTCACTATTAGGAAGTACAAGATAATTCCCGTTTTCACCCCAGACCGGAAGCTCAAATCCCTGTTTCGATTAGTCAAACAAAAACCACATCCTTAGATACCAGGCGTGTATGAAGTTCCACGTGGTTGAGGTTGTTCATATATTGACATAACAAAAAGGCTTGTTAGCACCAGGGTGAATGAACACATCAGGTCGGTCAAGAATGTCACCACGAACCTGCTACGCAGGCGTAGCAGGGGGAGAGGTGATACTCCCACGTGGCGCGTCCCAGGTGGCGGATTGGGGGGTCCTAACCGGCTTGCCGGCGGACTTGAGGGAAATAAAATACCTCTCGCGGACCAAACACACATCCCCTGTGGGTGGGGGAGGTAGACGAATAATACACCCACGGTATCCCCTGCCTGTCGTGAGAGGCGACTAAAAGGGGCGACCAAGGGATGATTGCATTCGAACCATGAAACTACATGTCATTAGTACCACCACGCGGAGAACACCAAGGGTCGCTTTTACTTGTGCGTAGTACCACTATATTAGGTACGAAATAGGTTTGTGATTAGTAGCACACAGGAGCACCGTGCGGTCGGCTTTTGCAGTACCTGTGATTAGTACCACCATATGAGAAGGACCATGGGATGACAGCTACCGTGGTTCTGCATTGCCTGTGATTAGTACCCACTATATGAGGAACACCACGGGATAGGGGAAGGTCCCTGTGGTTAGTACTCTTATGTGATGAACACCATAGGTTTGCGTTGCCTGTAAATGGCGCCGCAAAGTGAGAAAAACATAGGTCTGTATTACTGTATACGTCGAATTTCGTAACCTCTGAGTAGTACAATAATGTGTGGAATGCCGCAAGTCTCTGACACTTTTGATTAGTACCGCAACAGGACAGATACCATGGTTCTACATTACTAGCGATAAGTATCATTCTGAGGGTCTTTGACCTATATTTTGGACCCATTTAGACACCAAGCATCCTCGATTCGGGATTGTGCTTTGGAGGTGGTCCCTTGGTCAGTAATACAATTAACTATGACAGTTTTTTGAGTCAGATCCAGTGATTGTTTTAAATTTATGTTCATTAATTCATTCATTCATTCTTCATGACATTTTTATTTTAGTCAGTGGATGATTTTGAACTTTTACTTTGTCGTTTCATTTCGTACCATTAGGGGCCGATGACCTCGATGTTAGGCCCCTTTAAACAACAAGCATCATCATCATCAAGAATGTCACCCTTTCATTCTCTACAGAAAATGTTATAAGCCAGTCTGACATTGCAGAATATTTCCAGAGTACAGACCATGAAATACTCTGACCAGGCGAAGGTCAACGCACCTGTAAAGGACTTCTATGCTCGACTTGTAAGGGAAGCCATAGAGATAGATCTGCGCCCAAATAACATCAACAGGGAAGGCGGCTTCAAGTTATCAAGTACATGGAGACCTGTACTACAGAGATACATGCATAACACCACCATGGCACAGTGCGACGCACTCAAAAAACTGTCTACAGAGGGCGGTGAATCAGTAACTTCACTCCCAACCACCACAGCACAGCGCGACGATCAATGAGTCCAGTTCTTGGGGAGGACATGGATAGTACGGTCGTGACTTCCACGTTACTTCGAAGAATTTCTTTGCTCACTGTCGGAGGCAGGCCTTCAAATGCCCGATGAAGGCCAATGCAATTTGTCGGAAATCTTGGCTTTGTTAAATAAATGCAAATAAGTGGCTTTACATCCAGTTAACACTTTTTTTTCGTTATCTTGAGCTTTTACTTCACCGTCCAACTGCTCTGTGGAAACCCAACTTGAAGAATTCATGAAATGAAATGGCGTATGACTTAACGTGCCGGGAGTGTCCGAGGACATGTTCGGCTCGCCACGTACAGGTCTTTCGATCTGACGCCCGTACCCCTGCGCGTCGAGCGATACCTGTCTGTGGCAGCATAGTGAGCACAGTGAACATAAAAAGAATTTTTCAGTCACTTAGGCCCTGGTCTAATTGGGTTCCCAGTGTTGGCGTTTTAGTGAAAACTGCGCCCGGCATTTTCAGGAGAGATCTAATCCTTAATATTTCTGAGCTCCTCGCCTTCTGACGTACAAAATAGAACTGACATAGTCAAAATGTGATGCTAAGATATGTTATAGTGAAACCATTGAACAGGTGACCCGCAATTAAAGAGTGAAATTTACCGGAAGAAAGTCGCATCTTCATAACTCTTCCAATATAGTAGACTTTCCAGGTAACAATGCATGGGTCATCCATAAGTAGGTTAATAATGACAAAATGGGAATACGAGAGTTCCTTTTGAAACTCACAGAGGAGTTTCCCAAAGGATAGATGGAAATAATGGTCAATGTTAGAGCTCTAGAAATGTAGCCTTTGGGAGATAGTAGTTCACGTAGCCACTGTCAGGAGCAAAACTCCTGTAGAGAACGAAAAATGGAAAAGTTATTTAAAATGTTCTTCATGCGAAATGCCAATATCCGGTCTAGAAAGCCATGAACAATGGCCGAGAGGATTCCTCGTGCCGACCACACGACTACTCGTAATCTACAGGCCTTCGATCTGAGCAGCGGTCGCTTGGTAAGTCATGACCATTCGGGGATGTTATGACATGGGCTTTGTAAATGCCAACAATTTACAAATTTTCTGCTGCAGTCTCTCATGTTTCTGCGATTTGTAAATCTATTCCCACTGCTCAGAATATACATTGCGTCCCGTGAATCGTAGAAAAAGCTGAAGGTGTATGACACTTCTCTAGAGAGGAAACGTATCTCACTTAATTTCAAAATACAATGATGTGTAGTTTCGAAGCTCCGACATTATAAAATTGTGGTGGAAGTGAGGAGTTGGAAACGCTTGTGGTCGACACGTGGCGGGCACGTGGATTGACTCGTGTTTGGTTGATCACTGGCTCCACATGCCTCGCTTGTCCGTTGTGTATAGCAGCGGAAGCCTCGAGATGACTCACAAACTACACGTGCGTTGTTTACAATACGGCCACGTGTACATGCTGTTCAATATGGCGGAGTTGTTCTCAAAACTGCAGTCAACGTAGAATTGTCTGAACACAATACGTGCATTCTTCCTCACCTAACATTATCCTAATATTGGTTCGCTATATCATTCAACGGACATCGTGTATAGATAGCTATGGAGACTGTTTGGATCATTGGTACACGTATAAAATTAAACCTCTGAGAAATATAATACTGTATTAATAAATCAGTTATGTTGGCCACAAGCATTCATGTTCTCTTATGCCTTCGCATACGCCTTTTGGTAGGGTTAGGTCGGTGGCTTCGATACTGGTTACCTAATCGAACGATCGTGATTGAAAGATCTTGTCTCCTCTCAGTGATTAAAATTTCTTGTATTTGCTACTAGTTATGAACAAATCATGTTTCATGAATCCTCTTCCAATTTTCTGTTTACAGCTGTTCTAGAAATCTGATCTACTGTTCGAACTCTTGCCAAATAGTCCTCCACGTCCGGGGCGACTGTCCACTCGACCCTGATGTATGATTTGTACCAACTGATATTTTCCTCCCCTCTAAAAGATACAGGAAATATTTGGTATTTTGGTGTTCTTAAAATGTCACGCCTTCCATTAGATCGTAGATCGTCTCATATAATATGCAACCAGGTTTTTACACCAGTGGTTATATCCGTAGATACTGACATTCTGTGAAAATACCGTAAGCTTGAGTATGAGCCCCTTGGTAATATAACTACATGTGAAGACAGATTTTCGATATCCTCAATAATATACAAGTTGTTAGAGGAAGATATTTTAACTTACTAACGCTGAATGCATTTCCTTTATCGGAAAATCTGAGCAGAAATTCTAGCACAGACCTTTTCGCCAGGCATAAAGAAGTCACAATACTATCAATGAAATTTTGTCTAAACAAATAAACAACAATGCTGGAAGTATTGGACAGTACTTTTACACATGGATATAATATGAAAATGAATTCAGACTAAACAAAAGTAATGGTTAAAAGTAAGCAACAAAGAAAAATAATGACAGTTGGGCGTGGGAACCAGCTCAGTAACATTGAAGAGTTTTCTTACTTACGAAGCAAAGTATCAGCTGATAACCGAAATAAGGGAGATCTGGTCAGCAGAATTAACCAGACAAAGATAGCCTTAAATAGAAAGAGAAAACTCTTCACATCTAAAATTATCATGCTAAAACTGAAGAAACAATGTTAAGACAGATGTACCTATTGAGTGCATTTCTGTACGGAAGTGAGACCTGGGCGCTAGGGGTGGCACAGGGGAATAGGCTAGAAGCCATTGATCAATGGTGCTACAGACGAATACTGAGACAGATAAAGTTACTAATGAGTAAGTAATGGAACGAGGTGGAGAAACACCGAACTTGTCAATGAATATGAAGAAATACATGGACTGGACATAGGCTATAATCAGACATATGTTTTTACTAGCCTTCAGCTTGGAGGTCTCTGTGGAAGGAAAAAATTGTAGAGGAAGGTCTAGACTGGAATATATTGCTCAACTGGTGGAGGAGCTGGGACGCAAATCTTATGTAGAACTCAAGAGAATGGCATAAATCCGGTATATTTAGAGAGCTTCTGCTAACCAACCTTAAGGTTGTAAATTTTAGTAGTGCTATACAGTAGGGAGCTGCGATGTTAAAACATTATGCGTTAGTTGCCCGTAATTAGCTCCATGCATTATGTATATAGTCGTCTACATGACATTCACTATTAAAAAGTTTCCTAGTAAAAGCACTCTAAACAACCATATTAATCCTTTGTGAATGACAACAAATAGTCAAAAAGTGGTAATGTCGAAATCTCATGGAAATAAATTTTCCAATACAGTTGTTGGTGTTTGAGTCATCAGTCCATAGACTGGTTTGATGCAACGTTCCAAGCCACCCTATCCTGTGCTAAACTTTTCATTCGTTCGCAAGTGCCGCATCCTACATCTCCTTTAATCTGCTTGGAATATTCATACCTTGGTCTACCCCTACCATTCTTACCGCCTACACTTCCTTCAAAAACCAATTGTACAAGTTCTCGGTGTCTTAAGATGTGTCCTATCATTTTGTCCCTTATTATCGGCACATTTAGCCCAAACAATCTCTTCTCACCAATTCGATTCAATATTTCCTTATTCGTGATTCGAGCTGTCCATTTCACCTTCAGCATTCTTCTATAACACCACATTTCAAAAGCTTCTATTCTCTTTCTTTCTGAGCTGGTTATCATCCATGTTTCACTTCCATTCAATGCCAATCTCAAGACGAAGGTCTTCAAAAACGTCTTTCCAATTCATATATCAATGTTCGAAGTGAGTACAAGACCTTCCTTGCTTGTGTTAGTCTGCATTTCATATCCTCTTTACTTCTGCTATCGTTAGTTATTTTACTACCCAAGTAGCAATATTCATCTACTTTCTGTAAGACTTAATTTCCTAATTTAATATTTCCTGCATCACGTGACTTCGTTTGACTGCACTCAATTACTTTTGTGTGCGCCGGGCTGAGTGACTTAGACGGTTAAGGCGCTGGCCTTCTAACCCCAACTTGGCAGGTTCGATCCTGGCTCAGTCCGGTGGTATTTGAAGGTGCTCAAATACGACAGCCTCGTGTCGGTAGATTTACTGGCACCTAAAAGAACTCCTGCGGGACTAAATTCCGGCACCTCGGCGTCTCCGAAGACCGTAAAAGTAGTTAGTGGGACGTAAAATAAATAACATTATTATTATTATTATTAATTACTTTTGTTTTGGATTAAATTAGTTTCATCTTGTACTCCTTACCAAAGACTCCATCCATACCGTTCAGCAATTTTTCCGGATCTTTCGCAGTCTCTGATAAAATATCATAATCAAATCTCAGGTTTTTTTTATTTCCTCTCCTTGGATTGCGATTCCCTTCCCAAATTCAATTTCCTTTACTGCCTGTTCTATATATACATTGGAAAGTAGGGGTGGGGGTCCAAACTGCAACCATACCTCACTCCTTTCTGAATTGCTGCTTCTTTTTCATAGTCCTCGATTCTTATCACTGCAGACTGATTTTTTTTTTTTTACAGATTGTATATATTTCTTCGTTCTCGGTATCTGATCCCGATCACCTTCAGAATCTCAATTAGCTTGGTCCAATCAACACTATCAATTGCCTTTTCAGCATCTACGAGCGCCATATTTACGGGCTTGTTCTTATTAATTCGATCCTCTATGATCAGACGTAAAGTCAGGATTGCTTCACGTGTTTCTACATTTTTTCTGAATCCAAATTTACCTTCTCCCAACTAAGTTCAAACTTGTCTTTCCATTCTTCTGTAAACAATACGTGTTAAAATTTTGCAGGGGTGAGATACTAAACTCCCCGTGGTGTAGGGGTAGCGTGCCTGCCTCTTACCCGGAGGCCCCGGGTTCGATTCCCGGCCAGGTCAGGGATTTTCACCTGGACCTGAGGGCTGGTTCGAGGTCCACTCAGCCTACGTGATTAGAATTGAGGAGCTATCTGACGGTGAGATAGCGGCCCCGGTCTAGAAAGCCAAGAATAACGGCCGAGAGGTCCGACTCGTTGGCTGAATGGTCAGCGTACTGGCCTTCGGTTCAGAGGGTCCCGGGTTCGATTCCAGGCCGGGTCGGGGATTTTAACCTACATTGGTTAATTCCAATGGCCCGGGGGCTGGGTGTTTGTGCTGTCCCCAACATCCCTGCAACTCACACACCGCGCATAACACTATCCTCCACCACAATAACACGCAGTTACCCACACATGGCAGATGCCGCCCACCCTCATCGGAGGGTCTGCCTTACAAGGGCTGCACTCGGCTATAAATAGCCACACGAAATTATTATTATTACGGCCGAGAGGATTCGTCGTGCTGACCACACGACACCTCGTAATCTGCAGGCCTTTAGGCTGAGCAGCGGTCGCTTGGTAGGCCAAGGCCCTTCAAGGGCTGTAGTGCCATGGGGTTTGGTTTTGGAGATACTAAACTAATATTTTTTCCGACAGTACATTACGTAGCGACCTAAAGTTTGACTATGACTCTAATCAGAATTATTGAGTGCTTCTGAGTTGTTCATTTATCATACAATATATTTTAGTGATATATTGGCAAGGCTGGTACAATTAGTGAGTAGCAAATCAGGTGGAACAATTGAAACTTAGTGACCTACTATTTACAATTGGGAATACCAATAAAATCAATACGTCGAATATATATAAAGGACAAATATTTTATGAGTCAAGAAAATAAGAGAGGAACTTTATAATTTAGGTAAATAATTCTTCGAAAGCTGTATGGAGATTTTACGTTACCAACTAATAGCGAGAATATATGTGCCATTTGATTGATTATCTACAACATGGTATTTATTCTAAGTAACGTAAATATTACATTTTTGGATAATGATCATTTTCTAAATACAAGAAACTGTGTAGATAACATGATTACGTTAAATATCCACACGTTTGACTCCTCTCACTTATTAATTTATTGCACTTCTTGTCCACCAATTCTCATCTCGGTGTCTGTTATATTACAGTAGTAATCGATATATTTACCGGGGGAGTTGGCCGTGTGGTTAGGGGCACGCAGCTGTGAGCTTGCATCCGGGAGATAGTGGGTTGGAGCCCCACTATCGGTAGCCCTGAAGATGGTGCTCCGTAGTTTCCCATTTTCACACCAGGCATATGCAGGGGCTGTACCTTAATTAAGGACACGGTCGCTTCCTTCACACTCCCAGGGCGTTCCTATCCCATCGTCGCCATAAGAACTATCTGTGTCGGTGCGACGTAAAGCAAATTGTAAAAAAAAAGACGACGTATTCAAGAGGGGATGGATCATGATCAGCTCAGTGGCTTAGTAACCCGTAATCCTAAGGTTTGAATCCCAGTTGATCCTGGGTTGAGATTATCATAAAAAAAATTACGTGGCGTCAGAAGTGGCATCCATACTTAAAACCCCACCCAAAAACAAAATGAGCCAGCTTGGCTCCAATGACCCAAAAAATAACTGGAATAGGCTGAAGAAAGGAAAGTAGACATGTTAACCCTGTTCACACCCTAGGCTTTCTGTCCGAAAAGGTTCAGTAGAGTATGTACTATTTCTTCCTGTTTAATTTTTGCACACGCTTTGTGTCTGAAAGTAAAAGTAGGACCAATATAAATATTCTGGATTGTATTTAATAATATGTATTTTAATTTTTAAGTTCGTTGGATGCCTCAGGACCACGGGGCTTGTATATTAGCTGTGTTGTCGGTGTTTGCTGATTCTGATGTTCTTGATGGTGGGTTGGCTACTGCTTTCTTCTTGATACATTGAACTTTCCTGTTGGTCCAGTAATTCTTCATTTTCTTGCAGAACTCTATCTTGTCTTGCGTTCCTCCGACTATTTCCTAGTCTCATCGTGGTTTGCTTCTGTATAGGATGTTAGGAAGTGTCTGGTTTTGATAGTTGAACGGTTTATTTATTTATTTATTTATTTATTTCGTCCGTGACAGGCATACTTCCCCAATTGAAGTGGACGGTGACAGACTAATTTCTTTTAAATGCAATTCACGGAAATAATGGCAATAATAATAAAAATAATGCAAACAATTATAAAAACGAATTTCGTAACACTATGAACATATATAGAACTCTGTCAATTGTCCGTATTTGGCCATTACTATTTACGGAAATTGAACAAATGTACGAATATTAGCGAAAATAGTTAGAATAAACAATAATAACAATGATACAAATAGTGAATAATAATCTGACAATTAGGAATGAAACAGGAACCAAGCTTTGTTGTCCATTACTGAGGCATTCTGTTCTGAAAAAAATAACATTTACGTAGTTGTCTTTCACAGATATTGCGTCGTCACCTACTGGATTCTATTGATTTACTGGCATGGGAACATTTTAAACATTGTACTAAGTGGGAATATGGAGAACTTCGGGAGAGCAGCTGTCGTTCTACGATATCTTAGGATTTAGTCCAACGTAATTCTCCTTAAAGTAATTGGTGTTGGAAGGGTGGCATCAGGAATCACGTTGAAAGGGATATGCGTAGCTGTGCGATTATCTAAAGCAAGAATGAGAGTAGCGGCACGAAGCATACAAATTACCTCCTTAACAAAACGATCGCTCGGGTCATTGTGTAGGTCCGTAGAACTCCTGCTTCAGCTGTAAGAACTGACTCACAGAGATGGAAAATGTTTCTACTGTTTTCTACATTTTTTAACCTTCCGCATTGAAGTACTGTGTTGTAAGACAATGCACGTTAATAGCGAACAGTTTAGCAGTCTTCCACATATAAAAAATATATTATTCAACCGTTAAGAGGTGATAGAAGGAAACAAAACTCTTATTTATATTAACATTGTTCACTAAAACGACTTTGTCCAGTCCATCCGGCCGTTCAACTGGACCGATTTGCTTCAATATCTTTTATTCTCTCCGAAATTACCTGTCGGCGAATCATTAGACAGTGAAAGGTCGCTAAGTTCATTCAACATTGAGTAATCCTAGAACCAAATCACTAAATGACTGCTCGAATAATTGGAGGTGAGGTCTTATACTAGCCCGCAATACATTCTCTTCTTTCTAGGTTGCTAAGCGATTAATACTTGCATTAATGTTTTGATATATTAGATTTTCATCCTTATTAATGTGATTGCATGCAGCCATGTTGGATTACTACCTGTCAAGCCAGAGAGTGTACACTTCCCCTGATCATGGAAGAATAATATTCTCTGCTAGATATACATTGATTCTCTGACCTTTCCCAGCTTGTAAATATAACCAACAGATGGCAGAACGTTCTTAATAACTTACATGCTGCTAAGAGTAAACAGTCAACGAACAGTACTGTACGCACAGACGGGAAGGTATCAAGTCGGCTAACTTTCTGCATGACCATTAATAAAGCGCAGGGACGAACTCTTGAAAAAATGAGTGTCTGTTTACACTAATCAGTATTCGGTCACGGCCATTTGTAATGTTGTACTATCTCGGGCAAGATCGCTTGTTAATGTTAAGATCCAGATACGCCCGAATGGTCGAAGCACAGTGAATGATGTATAGAAAGAAGTGTTATGATCAACATTACGAATGATTCAGTCATTATGTACCGGTAAAATATATTCATAAAACTATTGGAAAAGGACTGGAAAAACAGTATGACTACAACAGACATATCAAGACACTGTCTGGCCTATTTATAACGAATGATGCGGAGCTGCACGGGTCCACTAGTGTTTTATTAGATCGTTAGGCCTATGGGTCATAAAATGATAATTGAGTTTCGCCTTTGACGTGATTAATTATGTAACTATTATATTTCAGTTTAATTGTAATTTTGGCTTCATGCTGCACTATTCGCTCAGTAACGAAGTGTCATTGCCTTTCACACACGTACAAAGACTCCAAGTAGTTGCATGTTCCCGAGCGATGGACTCTTTCCTTGAGTCAGTTGGAGTATCATGCACCTGGTTCTTCACGTGTCATATTAATATTAATATACTACTAATAATAAAACTAATATTAATAATCGAACTCCATTGTACTACAACACAGATAGTCCTTGTCCTTCCAAACCACCGCTGCCAGCCCGAAGGCCTCAGGATTTCCAGGTGACCCGTAATCAGTGAGACGGGCGTTACGCTTGGCTCTCGAGACCGGGATCGCTATGTCATATTCAGCTAGCTTCTCGCTTGCTCTTGTGTTGACTTCAAATAAGCCTGTTATAATCAGGCTGGTATGGTACTGGACACTGACGACACACTTTAAAAGCGAGTTCACTATTTTAATATACTTTCACGTTAGGAACATCTACAAATTAATTCATAGCATATATTGTCCTATCTCTATGACACAAGGAATATTCTTAACGAACAAGAATATATCAAGCACTTTTGATTTCATAAAGTGTTCAGTCATTAGAAATTTATACGAACTGATGCCCAAAACAAATTTTACCCTGATATACAACACAAAGCCGGCCCCGTGGTGTAGGGGTAGCGTGCCTGTCTCTCACCCGGAGGCCCCGGGTTCGATTCCCGGCCAGGTCAGGGACTTTTACCTGGACCTGAGGGCTGGTTCGAGGTCCACTCAGCCTACGTGATTAGAATTGAGGAGCTATCTGACGGTGAGATAGCGGCCCCGGTATAGAAAGCCAAAAGCCAAGAATAACGACCGAGAGGATTCGTAGTGCTGACCACACGACACCTCGTAATCTGCAGGCCTTCGGGCTGAGCAGCGGTCGCTTGGTAGGCCAAGGCCCTTCAAAGGCTGTAGTGCCATGGGGTTTGGTTTGGTTTGGTTTTATACAACACAAATATCATGTAAGGAGTATTTATATTATAAGACATTAAGTACCATGCAAAATTCCAGGGTAATAAGTTTCATAGTTCTCACCAAACGTTATTGCACTTCAGTAACATACAACCTACCCTCTCCCACTAAAATCGCACAACTATAAATTAGTGCAGCTCTGGACTCGGGCGTGGTAGCACGTCCTGGGTAGGTGTTGTTCACTTCATCTCAACGAATTCTACGAAAACAATCAAATGGAGAACGTTCTTTACAAAATTTTGATGCGAAGGAGTGAGAAGGAATGTTTTCTTCCAAAAAATATCGGGAGATATAGAAAACAAATGGCTTCAAAATATCATAAGTTTAGTATCTGCGACATTTTTTTCAGCACAGTCATTTAGGCGCGATTCCACCGTCCTTTGTTTAATTCTCGTGGACTTCTCGCGGTCGACGTGATCGTGAGGTGCACAAGGCCACCAAATTTTGAACTTTTCATACCGGCTAGTGACAAAACCATTGGACTGTGATCAACAAAAGCTTCTAGCATTCCGTAGAAACTCTATGTTGGACAGTGCAAAAATGCTAAATTAATTTATATTGCTGGCTAGTGACAAAGCCAGTGGCGTGCACTGAACCCCATTTACCCCATCGCTGCTGGGGCAAATAACTTTGTATTAACATTTTCTTATTATTTCTTAGAACGCTTTTTACAATGTTTAAAAACTACGAACACCTAAGCCAAGCCAAATACAGCTGTCTTAACAATCCGCTCACACTACCGCAGTTCAGCTTCTCCAGCGAGCTGGGTTTCCTTGCCGGCCCAAAGGAGAGCTACCCAACCGAAATTTAAGTAGCTTGGATGACGCATGGACTTGAAGCTTCCTTGTCGTGGGAGCGGGGCGGGGTTGTGGGCCCACCCCGACAGCAACAGGCCAGCTAGCTTAGGTAAGGCATGTTAGTTTTAATACTTCACACTCGAAGTGTTCAGCGCCACAGGCTAGAGGCTACAAGAAAAATATCGACATATTAACAGTATAGCCACTTGCACATCGTCTTGCTAATAAAAGTAGAGCCAGTTTATGAAATCAATTGTAATACAGATGAATACATCTTACTTTTTGGATTTCGGAATGTATAAAGTTTTTCGAGCAATAAATTGATGGCATGTGTAGAATATGTTTTCCGATAGCCACATAAAATATTTAGTTTGCCCAGTATGTACACAGAACTAAGCGCGAACTAAAATAATTATGTAGTTGGTTGTCTGCAATGGTGGTATATAGTGAATTTTTGTAGTGTTCCTTTTGTATTAGGTGAAGTTATCGAGAGTTCTGTAGCATTCTTCATTAATATAGTGTGTGTTATTCGTCGTGACGAATATATTCCATCGTTTGTCGTTGATGTGTGTACACTCAGTAAGCGAGTGAAACTATAAAATTTCGGCGACGGTAAAACACCAGTTAATTGTTGAATATTCGGTTTAGGTTTGGGTTTTAAAGTTAAAAACAAATAGTCCCAGTGTATTTTTGTGAAAACCATGACTTTACTATCACGAAAAGTCACCGGGTGAAACTGTAAGTACATTGTTTAAAATATGCTATAGGGTAAGTTATGATGGTGTCGTCACTGCCGTCCATATCAATTTGGAAATATGTGCGAGTGTGTGGTTGAAAATATTCTTTAAGACCTTTCTCAGGTAGACCTTTCAACGAAAAATGCAGCCTTATAAAATGGTAATGTTGACTTTACACTGTGTAGTGGGGACTACGATTGCTTACATTCAAAAAACATTTTTGAAACTGGGGTTACGAATGTTTTCACCGCACGCCACTGGACAAAGCCATTGGTCTGTATTGGTTTGGCCCTTCGCCGCTCACACAATTGTGTATGGATATTTTTCAAGGCTGCGAATATGATATTATTATTGTTGTCATTAGGTTTTTCTGTACTGTATATTGCTTCGTAACAGATTGCATTTAATTATGTTTTTATTGTGCATGGGTTCGTAACGGAATGCCTTTCAGTTGATTGCTGGAAATGACGGCATATTCCATTGTATCTCAGCTTAGTGCGTGCTTGATAAATTGAGAATGTTGCGTGATAATTTACATTAGATTATAAAAGTATGTACTCCTGGAGGCTAGCGTGTGGTTCCCTCGCTGTCGCAGTGAATACATCTATCCTCTACAAGGTATTCCAAATAACATTTATACTACTCTCATCTTCATAACAACCAGAACACCTTGAAAGATTAGAGTTAGGAAGTTAATATTCACAGGACATGTGCATTAGTATGTTGTGAGGAAATGATTAGCATTTGAACCATGTCGGCCCTCAGGTTCAAGGTCCACATCAATACCACCGACTGGTAAAATGTTCCTGCGGCTCTCTTTGTTGGTATAAACCGAAAGTAATGGATTAGTGTGACTTGAGCAGACGTGCAGGATGCCTCGCAGACGTATGCGAGAACCGTACTGTTAAATGAGTGAGTTTTAAAGAAGGTGCATTATTTGCATGAGATAACGTGATTCATCCATCCGGGAAATCGCTGCTCGTGTGGGACGAAGTGTGTCGGCAGTGCAACGGTTGTGTACAGAATGGTTCAAAGAAGGCCGTAGAACACGACGAGATGGGTCTGGTCGCACCTCACAGAAGGTCGACAACTCATCGAATGGCATTGCATGACACATCTGCGTCCTCCTCGGCTCTGGCGAAACAGTGGCACAGTGTAACACGCCGTGCACTATCAGGAGTGACAGTCCGTCGCCGATTATTACGGTCTGGGTTACCGGGGTGCATTCGAGAGGGATTCTAGGAAGTCCAAGATCACCTGAGCATCAAAGGGCTTATCGAGAACACCTTACATATTAAGTAGGATGTGGTTTATGAGACGAGTTCTACGCTATTTGTGTCCCAGCCGAGCAAAGCTACAATTTCAGTGATGGTATATACCTTGGAACTCATGAATTTGGACAGTGATCACACTAATGATCATAAAGTGGCTCTGGTACACCTATAGAATCTCCCACGATTCTGCGCGGTTCAAATATGAATTTAAACTTAGCCCATAATATTGATGTCCCGCTACATCGCTCCACCTCATCTCCACAGGCCAATATTCAGGTCAAAGAATACCGCATGATACTCCAAAATCAGCATCTTCCTATTCATGCTGACACATCTGACGCTTGTCTAACGAGACTTCGTTCAAGGCAGCCCCCTGCGAAGGCATCTGCGAGAATAACCAATGAGTAATTTGATATAGTGTGACAGTGGTCCCATGACTGGAATATTTTCGCTCCCCACGAGTTACAAGACATGCCATCAGTCATCTCTCAAGTTCCTAGATTTGACCGACCTCGCGAGATATGGTTAAAACTAAATCGGATCGAGGCAAACTGTGAAGTTTTCGCGGACCCCCTTTCTAATTGGAAGAAGTTACCTTCTCCGAAGTGCGAATATGAAGCTGATAGACAAACAATGAAGTACATCATTTAATATTGTCCCATAAGAACATATGGAGGAGACATCAAGCATTTCACCTCTGTGACTGGATCAGCAGATTAAATTTTGAACTTAGATTTTATATTGTGATCAGCTTTGTGTGTTTAATTTTTTTATTTTCTATAAAATTAAATGTGTACAATACGAATAATAACTAACGTCCCACTCTTCCCATTTGTACAAGATGTTACTTCACATACCAGAGATCCATTGAGCATCGATTTTTGTTTTGAGGATGTGTAAATGTTTAAAAATTAAGAAACAAAATGTATTAATTTCTAACTAACATTAACTAGATATATTCGATAATATTTATCACATGACACGTATTATATGTGAAAATCTGCAGCTGTGACCGCAAAACAGCCCTGTTCAAAATATAGGGTGGATGATGAATTGGTCTTTCTATTAGTATTCGACTCACAAACTTAAATGAAAGACGGTCCTCCGAATTAATACATCCGTTGAGCCTCACCGATTCATAACTACCACGCTCAAATTCCCAATAATAAAATAATGATGTATGAGATCTGAACCAGAGATTACTCACATAAGCAGATAACTTGATATATCCCATTTTTACCGTAACTAGAGCATCGTTTAAATTAGCCCTTAATCTGAGGCTTTCCTATGTAGACATTGAGCTCTAAACCTATTCTCTCATTTTACACTCAGTGTTGATCATCACGCTTGACAGATGGAGCATACATGATAGAGTTTGCTGATGGCAGAGATACTGATAGACATCCTCGTGATAAAGTCATGTTCAATACTGTAGTAGTGGCAGGCCTGTCATCATGACTCAGTAAAAGCCATGTTGGTGGTTATGAAATGAGTATTTTGCCAGGTCCTACAGTGCAGTCTATGGTGATGTTCTGCAGTGTAATGATCAGCCACAACACATGTGTTACTCCTGTACATTTGTCATGCTCTGCAAGCAGCGATGTATGAGCAAAGTATTTGAGTTGAGTCTACTGCACGTTTCTCCGTCACTCTGTGCCTTGGATTCACTCATCATTGAAGCCTGTAACCAGAAAATTGTGGAATATTTAAATATATTCATATATATTTTACCGAGCGAGTTGGCCGTGCGGTTAGGAGCGTATAGCTGTGTGTTCGCATCCGGGAGATAGTAGGTTCGAACCCCACTGTCGGCAGCCCTGAAGATGGTTTTCCGTGGTTTCCCGTTTTCACACCAGGCAAATGCTAGGGCTGTACCTCAATTAAGGCCACGGCCGCTTCCTTCACATTCGTAGGCCTTTCCTGTTCCATCGTCGCCATAAGACCTATGTGTGTCGGTGCGACTTAAAGCAAGTAGCATATATATTTTACAATTAGTTAGGGTTCAACGAATGGAGACAGCAGAAACATCTGTAAATACACTCAGGTTTCCTATCTGCATCCATTCACAGATAACATTGTCCTATGTCGTCTTCTTCTCAATCCTTGAATTTCCGCTAAATTATCTCGAATTCTTGACACGAAATGTCTTTCAGATAGGTGTCGGGGGCCTTCGGGGAAAGATCGACTTAAATTATTTTATGAAACACAACATTTGATTAAAACTAAACAATATTACACAATGAGGAATAATTTATATTTTACTTGAAAAGCAGAAGGATGAAAGAAAAAGGCATGACCATGGCAGCTGATCATATATACACATGGCGCGACATAAAGTGGCCGCCATATTAAGGTGTGTTTTTGGAAGTCTAAAATAATTTTACACGAGAATTGGCTTGGAATGCAGACGTCATGCAGAGACGTCATAAATGTCTTCTGATTTGCCTTAACGAGATCTATCATAAATTACCCGAAAAATTAAAATATGGAAATGTCATAATAATGAAGGTTTGGTGACCGAAGAAATTGATGAATTTTGTCATACTTTAAATACATGCCCAAATATATTGCTAACAAGCGGATGAAGGACGCTCTCTGGAATGTTGTCAATGCGGCCTGGGACGAGGTGGTAGGTGACAACAATACGTATTTGCGCTAATCGACTCCAAGACCACACGCCTGGAAGTAGTTCTGCCTGACGGTGGTGCGTGGTTCTGTTTCTGAGAGGACCGCACAACGGCCCTTTTCAGAGCCACAATTAAGCCCAATCACTGTGAATAATGGCATGATAAAACAAAGTAAATTACGTGACTCGACATATAAGTCAGTGTAAGAATGAAAATAAACATATTTCACCCCACGAAGACAAGTGGCAGAACTCACGATTTATCACGCACGTTTACCGACTTGGCTGACAGAGCCTGCACGTTCGGAGGCACTTCACAAAACTATCACACGACCACTGGGCAAAATGCAGTGCATGCGTGACCAATGTGGCCATTGGACGAATATATCATGTACCAGGCTGAGAATCGTAACAATCCATGTCCTGTGGCCGTATAAGGAGAGTGAAATAGTACGTCACTTGGCAAGGCCATGTTGTATGTGCTATCGTGCATCACGTTGCCGCAACAATACCTTCCAGCTGACTCTCATTTTCTGAGTCGGCAAGTGCACATAGATACATAAAAATCAATTGCAATCATAGCCACAGAAGAAAAATGTTTACGTGGAGCTTGACCACAAGGACGCCCAGATTCGAACCGGAACCACCTTGGTGAGAAGCTAGTGAGACAGTGTCTCTCAGCTATCACGCCCCTCCCCGTTAAACAAGTATTATTATTATTATTGCTATTATTATTATTATTATTATTATTATTATTATTATTATTATTATTGAAAATATGAAACAGCAACCCGAGTACATTTATCTGTAATTAATTATGTAATTCAGAGTTATATATGGAAATATGTGTTATGATGTGTCATTCAATACCGCTTGGTGAGTTTTATCTATTGTACCTTCCCCGATACTGGTTTCATTTCATTTTCAAAATTAATAACTCCGTAAAAGTACTTGCATACTGCGTGTCGTGTGTGTGAAAAGCGGAAGAGAAGAATAATAATAATAATAAGAAGAAGAAGTGTCCAAGAACAAGTTCAGCTCATCTTGTGCAGCCCTCGTAAGGCAGACCCTCCATTGAGGGTGGGTGACATCTGCCGTGTATGGGAAGTGCGTGTTTTTGTAGTGCAGGAGAGTTTTGTGTGTGGTATGTGAGTTGTAGGAATGTAGGGGACAATTAAACCTCCCAGTCACCGAGCGAGGAGAAATAACCATTTAAGGTTAAAAACGTCGACCGGGCCGGAAATCGTACCCGGACCTTCTGAACCGAAGGCGACTACGCTGGCTATTCAGCCAAAGAGCCGGACTCTTTCACTAACGAACTATTTTACTATCTGAAAGTTTATAGTTTTCATCCTGCCCCATCCGTTTTCCAACATCACCACCAGTAACGTCTTCGCGACCTGGAATTTTCTTCAATATGTCCACTGTTTCACCATTTTAAGTCCCTTTCCTGCTTTCTTGAAACTCGTTTCCTGAATGGTCCAGGTACGAACGAAGCTTGTATGCTCGATTTCATTTCCAAGATTCAGATAACCACTCCAGTACCTTCATAATATATACGAGTATTTTCTGTAGTTTATCGATAATGCCACGCCTTTCCTCCACGGTCAAGACAAGAGAAGAAACAACTTTACGTCTATATCTCTTCTATAATGCCTCCAAAACGTTTCCATTTCCGAATGCTTCCATTGGCTGCCACAGCGAATTCACGCTAGGATGCGGGCCTATGACATTCGACGTTAGGCCCCTTAAAACAACAGGCATCATCATCATCATCATCATCATCATCATCATCATCATCATCATCATCACGCTAGGATGGAAGGCATGGCTTTTATGTACGTATGCAGTGAGTAGCGAAAATAATTTAGGGATTAAAACAAAAGAAGGAAAATTAATGCTCGTGACGTTCTCGAGTTATTTGCGTTAGCGGGACTGTACGGTAATAATAATAATAATAATAATAATAATAATAATAATAATAATAATAATAATAATTACGTTCAATAAACAAGTCGGAAAATATAGTTTAATATCTGTGAAGAAAGTAAAAATGAAATAAATGGAATCTTTTTACCTTCCGGAAAGCATTCGAGACTATATGCTGATTCCAATCCCCTGCTTGCTGTTTTGATAAAGCGACAAATTTTTGCAGTCGATGCTGCACCGGCTGTGAGTTAGTGCTCGATATTCTTTTGCCTCTGCGGGTTTCAAAGGGGCGCAGAGGGAGGAAGGGTCAGAAGAGAAAAGTTGGCAAACATTCCGAGCAGGTGGCTCCCACAACAGCGCAACACTCTTGCCACTATGACGCAGCCTTCTCTCATTCAGACCATTTCATTGTCTTGTCCCTGAAACGTTCTTGGATATAAGGTGACCGAGATTTAACCATTAAATATATGGCTTTTCACTTATTTCTCTGTACCTCCTTTCAAGTTCGAAGATATTACAGAATGCAGGCCAAACTGCTTACTGAATTTCTACAAAAATTGAATCTCTCTCTGTCATTTTATGCCTTTCAGTAAATGATACATGTACTATTTCAGGTCTATACTATGAACAAAGGAAGTGAAACTTTACAGCCTTAACCTAGTCGCTTCAGCTGCAACTACTTCAACGAATAACTCTTTATACCGTCAGTTCCTACTTTTGGCCTAATTTTCGACATACAGTACATGCTATGTGGCCATGAACATTAAATAAACAAGCTATTTGCAATGATGTAATACATAAAACAAAATTTTACTTCAGAAACTGGCAAATAAATTGTGCAGATAGTTCTTACACATTAGTGAACACTATAAAATAAAACTCAAGATAATGCCACTAAAACTACTATATACTCACTACGTCGCTGTAGTTCATACATCGGTACAGGAGTCAATTTCTGCTTTAATGTCACAACCACGGACTCACGTGACCTTAATACCCCGGTATTCACCTTGAGAGACTGAGGGCACTTGATCACTTTTGTCTGTCCCACATAGATGTCAGCAGTGCAGCTGATGGCAACCGAAACGCAAAGTTGTTTTCATTAGATGCTTCAGGTGAATGCATAAGTCTTTTCCAGTTTCAGTGAGAGATGGCGCCAGCGAACAGTACGCAGCGTGTGAATTTTACACTACATGCGTTAGTTTGTTCGTCTGACATTAACCTACCAACACATACAAGTTGAGTTCGCCAAACACTAGCGTTTGTGCTGTATCGTTCACTGATCATGTCGACGTTTGTGCCTGAAAAAGAACATTTGTGGCACGCGTTTCTTTTCTTATTGAATCAAAAGAAAAAGGCTGTTTAAATTCATCATTTTCTGGTAGAAACATATGCTGAACACACTCCATCGATTAGAACAAATGAGACATGGTTTCGACAATTTAAACGTGGTGATTTTAATGTGAAAGACAGTGCGCGCTCTGGTGGCGGTATTGTGTATTATGAACTCTTGAAGCCCGGCGAGACCGTTAATGCACAACACTATCACCAACAAATGATTAATTTAAATCACGCATTGACCGAAAGACGACCGGAATGGGCCAGAAGACATGGCAACGTGATTGTGTTACACGGCAATGCGCCGTCTCACACAGCAAAACCAGTAAAATATACCTTGAAATCGTTTGGATGGGACATCTTTGCGCACCCGCCGTGCTGCTCTGACCTGGCACCATCTGAGTATTACCTCTTCGCATCAATAGGGCAGACGCTCGCAGAGCAACACTTCAGCAATTTGGAGGAGGTTGGAAAATGGCTCGAAGTGTGAAGAAGCCGATGTCCAATATTTTGAATTTTTTAAAAAATTCCTTCAAAATTACGTGTTTTCTTTATCACAAAAACCGGTAAAACATTATGCATACACCTGGTAGACATTTATTACTACAAACGGAGTGTAGTATTCTGTCATTAGCTGGGGCCCAAGATCCCAATGACCCAACTAGAATAGTGTCCACCTCCACCGATGTAAAACTTGTTCGAAGGGCCGTCGCGAAGGTCGCATCATCACACAGCCCATTAGGGAGGAATTCTGGAGTGGCTTGTGATTAGTGTATAATTTTTTTACTATGATTTTTCCTTTTCGCGTGTCGTTAAAGCTATTCGACCGAAAGCTGTAATATAGTATAATACTTACATTCCATATGTCATATTAAAATAAACGTATTACTCTTTTTGTTTTAGAATCGTCTTTACGTCGCACCGACAAAGGTAGGTCTTAATGCAACGATGGGATTGGAAAGGCCTAGGAATGGGAAGGAAGCTGCCATGCCTCGTGTAAAAATGGGAAAACACAGAAATCCATCTTCAGGGCTGCCGATAATGGGGCTCAAACCCACTATCTCCCGGATGCGAGCTCACAGCTGCGCGCCCCTAACCGCACGGCCAACTCGCCCGGTGTGTTTCTCTCCAACACGGAATATTTCTACCATGCATATAGAGTCGTTACAACAATTTACTATGCAGTGGCGCTGACGATTGGGGGGTGGGGGACGGATAAGGCGTCTTCTGGCCCCTCAAAATGATCTCCTCCTGGATGTTGTGTCCCTGTACACTGAAACATGGAGTTTGCCTGCTAATGCGTTAGATCTGGAGAAGGTGGCAGGATTATTTTGTATCAAGAAATGACATCAGAAAGCGAACATTCCTTCAGAGAACTTTGTTTCGTATTGGAGACTGTTAAGGCGATACATCTGGTGGTAGCGCTTTTCACATTTCGTACCATGATATAAACAATACACAGTGATAGGACATTTATACGGAAAATGTATTTGTGAAGCAAGTTCTACTATTTATGTTTACTTTAGGTTATTTTTGATAACCCCGTATATACGACATTCCATAAAAACATGTATTTATTAATCAAGTTCTACTTTTTTAATTTGTGAATATTATTCAAAGCTCCGTACGTAAGATTCATTCAGAAACTGTACTTGAGAAACAAGTTCTACTATTGTTCTGTTTTAATGTGTGATTTAGAATATTTTTAATATAGGAATTTTTGCATTAGTAGTTTATCATCATTCCACACGCCCTTATTCTTGTTAATCATGCCCCAGCCCCTCCTCAATAATTACCCGAAGGCGACATCCCTGTTACTATATGCAATTAACTCAAAGTGGTATGCATTTTCACGTATTACTTTTTTCCTATAGCTTTCTTCAGTTGTAAAAATTGACTATTCTCACGGACTTATTAGAGCACTGTAAGTATCGGGCAAACAAATTCCTGGATGGCACGAGTGTGGCTGCAGTAAGGAACAAGGCTCGCTGTATTTATTTAGTCTTCACTGCGGGCGACATCTTGTTATATTATAATGTGCGTCTTGTGTTTACATCTTAACAGTCTGCGCCATTTAGTGGCGCCAGTATGAGCCTCAGGCCTCTGCAATTCTACTCTCCTCGCCACACAAACTATGAGAGAATCTTTGTCGCTGTATATCATATCAAAGTACGCTTAAAAGGAATATAAAATAACAGTCCGTCTCAGAGGTTTAAGGACTTCCAGTCTGACTTGTCTGAGTTCAATCCTTCATTTGATATCAGTTTGAAAACTGATTTAGGGGACTCGAAGCGGGGGGGGGGGGGGCGTTGAATGTTATCGCGGATATAATACGATTTAAACCTACATACTTTTAAGGGTATTAATGATAGCTATTTTACTCTATGGCTGTCTAGCTGAATAAGCAGCCTAGTGATATTCGATTTAGAGTGTTTTTGGTTAGATTATTGATGAAAAGAGAATTTCAACCGAGTCTGGTTAACTCCTGTGGCTTTAGGACTGAGTGTTTGAGTTTCTCTTCATACATATATCTACAATACACAACTGATACAGAAGCACATAAACACATACTACAACAACGGTACAAAAATCCGGTAACATGACTTCTTGCTCCATAACTGAACACAACTCTTCCATACGCGTATAATGAGGCTGGCTGAAAACCACTGTAGGGTCCCAATCCCCTTCTATGCCGATTATTACGCAATAATCCAAAAGGATGGATATCAGTTTATCTCGCGTCTGAAGAGCGTGGCCCAGTACCTCCCAGTGGCAACGCCATAGCAACTCACGCTTAAAGATGACATAATATAGCCTAGTGCTGTCGTGTATAATACGATGACTGCTCGCAACAACTCAGATCCTCTTGTACGATAATTTGAATTGCTGATATGTCCAAAAAATGGCAAAAAAGGATCACAATACGTATCTAATAAATATTTGACCGGATATTATTCATCCCCATCGAATAGTAACTGATGCTTGGATGATACAATAAATAGGCTATTCCGTAGGCTTACGGACTAATGATCAGGAACGGAAGTAGCGATATGCCTCCTTTAATTCTGGTATGAGGTTGGAATGAAAGAGAGAAATATTCATCAGGCGTGTTCGCCGTGCGATAATGGGTGCGCAGCTGTGAGCTTGCATCCGGGAGATAGTTGGTTTGAGCCCCACCGTCGGCAGCCGTGAAGATGGTTTTCAGTGGTTTCCCATTTTCACTCCAGGTAAATGCTGGAGATTTACCTTAATTAATGCCACTGTCTTTCCTATCCCATCGTCGACAAAAGACCTATCTGTGTCGGCGTGACGTAAAGAAAATTGTAAAAAAAAGAGAAGATAAACATTCATGTGTGCGATTTCTTATTACCTCACTCATTGAACCACCCACACAGTTCAGTAAGTCCATGTTTTGTTGACAAATACCGTTTCAGTTTACTAAAAAGAATATCACACGATCTAGGATTGGACGTGTTTATTCACTACGCTAAAGTAAACGTAAGATACATAATGATCACTATGCTGCCGCCGCACAACTTCGTTTCCTTTTCTCGGGCTCAAAGTTTTATTAATTGTACATATCAACAGAACACTCCCTACAAGGACTTGCCCATCTTAAAACAACAATAGTACGACTAACTTACATTCACAATACTTGGAATACATCTGAACACAACTGTCATAGAACTGAAATAATTTTGACTCGCGGTATATACCCTCATAGGGAAGATACAAGCCCCATTGGTTCAGTCGGCAGCGCGCCGGCCTCTCACAGCTGGATTCCGTGGTTCAAATCTCGATCACTCCATGTTATATTTATAGTGTAGCCTACAAATTGGAGGCTGGACAGGCTTTTCTCCGGGTACTCCTGCTTTCCCTGACATTTTCATTCCATCAACACTCTCCAATATCATTTTATTTCATCTGTCAGTCATTAATAATTTCCCAAAAGGAGAGCAACACTCTTTGGCAGCCGAAAAATTCCTATCCTCGCCGCAAGTTAGGGGCTTCATTCTTTCCAATCCTGACTCGATCAATGACTGGAAACGGGAAAGGGAGATCACATGAAAGATAGACTTCTTTAAAATTAAGTCTAACTGTAACAATGGGTGGATGAATCGGCACAGGAAATGAAACATACCGTTGAAAAAGCACTGCAAGTAGTAACAGACGTCAAAATCACGTAAACTATATAAATAAAATCGTAATGACCATACGTCTGTACATTGACTATTTTGGCGAAATTTCCATACAGTCATGCGTTTCAGGTGTAATAATGACCATATGCATAATTTTTAGCTTTGGTGTCTCTCTGTTTGTCTGTTTGGAAATATTTCTACCGGACTTGATATTTAGAATCCACCTGTCCTTGGATAGGTTTTAGGGCCAGTATTATTACGGACTTAACTGAAAAGCGGGTGCGTGAAAAGCGTATTACTTATAACTTGAAAACTACTGAACACATTTCAACCAAACTTTATATTTAGCATCCACCTGTCCAAAGGTAGCTTTTATCATACCATTTCAAATTTACGAAATGGACTGGGGGTTTATAGGGAACCGAAATAATGATTTTACTCTCCCACATAATATACAAGACCAATCTGACTGGAAATCGACCAAGCTTAATGGAAATCCATTCCTAAATCATTTTTATCATGTGCATTTTTTCAACAGGAACTTTAATAAGGGAGATATCATGAACGGTCTGTTTTGTTGGCTAAGTCCAGCGGACATAGCGTAGAAGGTGTTGTACATGGGGCAGATTTCTTATCTATCTATATGAATAAAATAGGAACGGCCGTGTGTCTGTATATTGACAATTTATTGCGAAATTTTCTTACAGCTATCTGTTTAAGGAGTAAGAATGAATATCTGCGTATTATTTTAGCTTTAGTTTCCTGATATTTCTAATTTTAACCCCCTTCCTAGAAATCAAGATTGCGGCACAATCTGCCGGACGAGATAGAAAGTTTAGGAAAAATTATACGTTTTAGCCTGTAACCGACGGAAAATTTCCAAGATCTTTAAATTTTTCACTTTGTATCCCTGAAGAATATCGAAATATGGAGGCAATTTTAATTCGGTGCAGACCTTCGTATCAAGGTACTACGTGACTAAACGGTAAGTCGTATTATAAAACAGATGGAGCAATCTCAGTTCAGTTTGGGGTGATATACAACCTTGGTCCTAAGAACAATTTTCATACCTCTATCCCTTATACATTAGATTTGACTCTATTTCTCAATTGTAAGCAAATTTTGCAATTTTTACACGCATAATTCATACCTTGAATCACTTATAGTAAAGATATACTCATCAAATTCTACACGAACATTGGCCCACTCAGTAGCCATATGTGAGCCAAATGCTATGTTTGTAGCTGTCACATAATTCTCCAAATCTCACTCTCTTCAACGTTTCTAACTCAATCTGAGCCGTAAATAGCTGAGATATGACAAAATATCATAGGAACAATCATTTAGAACGTTAAATGCGAAGTCTTATGGTACAAACATTTTGTCGATATGACGTACCGTTTAGCAGCAGTTTATCTGTAAATGAAGTTCTGCAATATGCATATACTTTCCTATGTCGATCTATATATATTCATTGATTTCGATACGCAGCGATCGAGAAAGGGTGTGTATGCTATTGTAATCAGTATTCTCCATATCGACTTTGACTGGCAGTAGGAATGGGGTCGTTCCCCAACTCCTGTGTAACTAGCGTTATTAAGGAGGGCCTACCATTATAATGAATAATTCCCTTCTCGATTTGACTTGCAAAAGGCAAGGGAGCGTGCAATTTTGTTCAAACCTTCCCTATCAGATTGTGTTTGGCTGTAGGCAATGGCGCACACCATTATAAACAAATGTACCCACCTAAAATGTGTCTGACCACTTGCGTAGTGGTCTGCTATTTTAATGGAAACTCACCAACTTGGTGTGACTGGCAGTAAGCTGCCTGATAGTAGGAAAATGGGCCTGTCGTTATAATTATAACAACACAATTCAGTTCTCAGTGGCAGTAAGGAACTTGCCTGCCATTATAATAAACTCTCTTAAAATGTAATCTGTCTGGAAGTAGGAAAGGGAGCCTGCCATTTTAATAAATAGTTCCCTAATGGATTGTGACCGCGCATTAGGCAATGGTGCCTGGCATTATAATGTAAACTTCCCAACTCGATTGTGAATGGCATTAGGTAAGTGAGCCTGCCGTTATAATCACAACTCTGCAACTCACACTTTACATTGGAAACAACGTAGGGGGATCACCCCATGCTGGGACATGCATTTAAAAATAATCTTATTCACTGCATGTAGAGTAATTTACTTCGATATCCGTATACAATGTGGAATACCGTAGCGAAGCACGGTCACATTTGCTAGTACGATTATAAAAGCAGAGAAGGTTTTTGTAAATTCCCACATTATTTTGTGGAAATCAATAAACAAAACATGCGTCAAGTGTAACAAAGAACCCGCATAGGGCAGTGGGAGAGGCGAAAAATACAAATATATCTATAAGCGTACTACGATATAACAACTATTTTGATTAATTACTCTCATTTTCCTTTAATAAATTGACATTCACGGCATGCATTAAAGATAAAACAAGCATCGTCTTGTCCGTGCAGTAGAAGAGAATTATTTCCAAGAATGTGAAACACTGTTAATAAATCTTAAAGTGAACTGTTATAGTAATTTCTTACAATAATAGGTAAAGGTTCACGTCACACCTTTCCCCACGTGGATGCACACCGCTTCCAGAAGACAATCTCTGAAGATGCTTATATTTATCTATATGCTGAAATTTTGTCCAGGTCATGAAATGTATTGTACCTTCAACTGATAAGAGCGAAATAGAAAGTATGTTACGTACCGACATTTTAATATATTACTTTTTAATTCTTACAGAGAGTTGATTTTTTACATATAATATTGTAGGAATGAAATTTAAACACTAACGGAAGAGAAACTAACTCAACCAGAGAGAGACGTAGGGGGGAGGGGGGACACATCGACAGGACGGCACGACTGCCCGCACAAGCACTACAGCAATGTACGAAACGAAGTTGACAATGGTTGGAAGTGTGCAAGGGAACGGCAGCTATTTTCACGCGTGCTAGAGGGTGCCAAATTAAGAGATTCATGCCCATCCTTGAACGCTCATAATATAGCCGGTTCATGTTATTTTGAACCGTTTTGTATGTATTCACAGATATAGAGATATTGCTAGCTGCCCAGGTAAGTATATCAATATCATCGACAACGTTTCTCTTTAGTACTCAACCATAATATCAGTCAAATTTTGACCGAGCGAGTTGACTACGCGATTCGCCTCACGTATCTATGACCTTGATGCTTTCAAGCCAGTCTTAAGCAACGTACAGATTTAGCAACATCACCTCGCAAAGCCTATTTTAATTCACCCGCGTAGCGATCTGATTGAACAATGCCAGTAGTTAAAAAAATGACAACGGCGCGAGATGTCGATGTATTTATCAGTATGACCAACTCTCTAAAGCTCCTATGCCCAGTTCACGTTTTTCTCCCACCCACCCTGTATATTGGTAGACTGTAGTTCATAATAGTTGTTTTCTATTTTAATAGTACGTTACGAATCACACGAGATGTTCTTTCCTTAAGGCGACACTCCGGAGATAAAAATATATGTTTTCCTAATGCATGGATTTTCAAGGAACTTTGTAGGAATGTCACCTACATAAAAGTAGAGATATCACGAACATTTCTTTCATATACAATTAATAGTTTCTGCAAAATATGTTTTTAAAATCTTAATTCATTTTCCATGAAATTTAATTAACATGTTAATGTAAATTCGTACTTAGGTGAATACTTCTTCTTTTGAAAGCACTACGTATCGATTTTTCTGTACATAATTTGTATAAGAAGATGTATCGTGCTAAAGTTTGTGTAATTTTTACGTTCTAAAATTTTGGACTTAAAAAAACCTACTAATTTAAACAATTCTGCAATCAAAAATTCTATATGCAGGTTTCTTAATATACTGTAGCTGTGATACATATACCATACAAATTTTGTTATATTTGGTAAAATATTATGGGGGGAAAATGGGATTTAAATGTAAAATTACAATTGGCAAACAAAGCATTATTACAGCTATAAATTGTTTCATTTCAGCGGAATAACTTCGTGGCAAGAAAAAATAAACTTAATCCTTTCAATTTCAGTCATTAAAAAATTCACCAAAAATTACCAAAATATCGATTTTTATCTCTGGAGTGTCGCCTTCATCTCTACAGGTAGGAATGTTGCCGAGTCATATATTTTGTGTACCGCACAAGGCAGAGGCTCCTGTGGATGGCTACTTATTTTTAGGGAATTAGTCACGGGTAGGTTAGAATGCAAACGACCAGGCGAGTTGGCCGTGCGGTTAGTAGCGCGCAGCCGGGAGATAGTGGGTTCGAACCCCACTGTCACCAGCCCTGAAGATGGTTTTCCGTGGTTTCCCATTTTCACACCAGGCAAATGCTGGGGCTGTACATTAATTAAGGCCACGGCCGCTTCCTTCCCATTCCTAGGCCTTTCCTGTCCCATCATCGCCGTAAGACCTATCTCTGTGTCGGTGCGACGTATAGCAAAAAAAAAAAAAAAAGATGCAAACGCATGTGAACAAGGCGTAAGTATAATTCTGCCGCTCTAGTCATGTCAGTGAGTTGCCGAGCTGCATACATTTCAGGGGTTCTGATTGTTCAGATGGCTATTTATGCAAATCTCACTGGAGAGCCGTTGTGCGGGTAGCGGACACTTGCGCCTAGGTTCAGTGCGAGTGTATTTTAACTTATACATGCCTAAAAATTCTTTCCCTGTTTATTTCGATAATTATTGTCGGATCATTGGTTGGGAGGTCACTGTCTTGACTTTCGGTCCTTCAATCCCGCGTTCGATTCCTGGCCAGGTAGGGGATTTCAATCATAGAGTTACTTATTCTCTTGGTTTGTGGATTGGGTGTTTGTGCTTTCCAAAATATTTCAGCAACTCAACCAACTCACACAATGGTACACCCCACCACAATAACCCACAGTTTGCCATACACGGCAGAGGCCTTACACCTTTGTTTGAAAATCTGCCTTACAACGGCTTCAACAGGCTAGCGTTAACTACACGAAATTATTATTCGCAGTAAATATATATAATGACGAGTTAAGTTACTAGCGCCGTTTTTTGTTTGCAATCACGTAAGACAGATGTTGTGAGCCTAGAAGCGTTTCATTTCATTGGACTATTACGTGTAACATTGTGTGTCGGGTTCCAGGAAGTTGATATATGACTTGGTTTAAATTTTTCAAGTATATTGACTGATATTATGACGTGAACTGTGCAATTATTGCTATAATACATGGCACAAGCCTTCCTTTATTGTTATTGATTACCTCAAGTGGACTTTGTAATTACCGAAGTAATTAATTTTGCAAGACTCGCTTGGTGTATATCTTACGACCGTGCCGGCCTGTTTTGTTACATCAAAGTGAATGGTGTGGTACAACAGGTAGATTAATTTTCCCTTGACTATACTTGAGTGGACCAACAATAACCAAAGTTCTGAACTTGGCTGCAGGACTCTGAGCAAGAGTGAACAAATATGTTTCTTCAGTGAGTGTTCGCTATTCTGATAAGTCCAGCTCCATGGCATGGTGGCCTTTGGTCAAAGGGGCCCCGGATTCGATTCCCGCCTGGGTCGGGGAGTTTACTTTACATCACTTACTTACTATAGCTCTGGGGCTGAATTTTTGTGTCGTCTTCGCATTAGAATTCATCTTAGGTACAGCAACATTCTCACAGACACGTACGTCGCCTATACGTCATCAACTTGGATAACCGGGTCTGTCCGGAGGCAACACGACATTCTTCTTCTTCTTCTTCTTCTTCTTCTTCTTCTTATTATTATTATTATTATTATTATTATTATTATTATTATTATTATTATTATTATTGATAAAGATAGATATGAACTTCCGGCGGTGAACTGTAGGATAGATTTGAGTGAACGATTTTTGTGAATAAGTTGGCTTTAAGCTAGTCAGCACATTCATTTGCTTGGGAACACTGGTTATGAATTCCGGTTGCTGCTCAGAAGAAATCAGAAGAAGACTAACAAAGGGTAGAACTACTACAGCCAAGATTACTAAAATATAGAAGGACAGGATGGCAACTACGCAAACTAGACAACGTTCCTGATATGCCCTGTCGCCACATATACTGCAGAAATGTTGGATCATTTAGAAAGCAAAGTTCTTTGGAAACTTGGGGCCGGACTGAATTGAGGCGCAGGCCTTCTGACTCCAATTTGGCAGGTTAGATTTTTCCTCAGTCCGATGGTATTTGAAGGTGCTCAAATACGTCAACCTTGTGTTAGTAGATTTACTGGCACGTCAAAAAACTCTTGTGGAACAAAATTCCGGTACCTCGACGTCTCCCAAAACCGTAAAATACAGTCAGTGGGGCGTAAATTATTATTATTATTATTATTATTATTATTATTATTATTATTATTATTATTATTATTATTATTATTATTATTATCTTCTATCGCATGGTCCTGCGTATAAAGTGGACAGAGCACCGAACTAAGGCATATGTTCTGAAAATCTTCTAGTTCATCAGAAAAATAGACAATGCCTATCTCAGGTTTCTTCGCCGCGTCTCACGAACCTGGTGGTACAGGATAAAATCTCCCTACTCCATCAAAACACCAAATCCGCCGAGTATCCTGGCCAGAGGGATGCGTCACCTTCTAGTTGGCCCTCCCTTCCCCTTCGGGGAGGGGAATTAAAGCCTTTCCTAGGCGGAAGAAAGTGTAGGGAAAGTGGCCACTGGGTAGATGTGTCAACATAGGGGTTAAAATTTGGTGCAAAGTCACTCTATGAGGCAGCACAAGACTTTTATTCTCCACTAACACATGAAAAGGCACCACACCCTGTCAAGAGGTGTATAAGGACCGAAGAGAGAGTAACTGAGGTCATATCTATCTCAGGTGAGATAGCGAACAGCACTTAAGTGGACTGTATCTTCTGTTATGGGCTAGGACAAGTTTGTTGTTTTCATAGGTCCATCTTGGTCTGATCTCCGACTTAGAACTCTGAATGCACGTGTCATAACTAGGGTGCGAATTTCTATGACAAGTCATATTTTGTCCTTAACATTATACTCGTACCACGTAGTCTTATATTTTCAACACGTTTACAAGCTTGATAATCAAATTTAAAGGTTTATTGGGAATATAAGTACATATTTAGGCTTTTCTTAGTTTTCTGGTATAATTTGAACAAAATCTCTTTCTAATGATATATTTTGGTAATTTACATTTGAAGTTAGTTTTTAGAATCTCAAAGTAAGGTCTAGAAATTACTTTTAGGGATAGACTGCAATATACCACTACTGAAGAACAATTGAATGGCGTATGGAATGTTTCTAGCAGCTAAGAGCTATTGTTTGTTGGTTGGGTCAATTCCTGGAAACCGGGCTATTGTTTGCACGGAAACAAAGGCAATTCTGCAGTTACTTGTCTGCAGATTTCCAGGAATTTTCTCCAAATGATTTAACTCTATTCAAGTACGCTCCCGTTACATAATGAGATGTTGAAAGAAGTTTTTCCCACTACACGACGATACTCAGCGACAACAGGAGAATATTATCATTCAACAACATTAAGATGCATGTTTCCATTAATTGCAACAATCCTTATAATGGAGACTAGATTAGGTATGAAAGCTTCATTTAAATAATACAGATTTTGTATATAACGTAAAGCTGATTAAATATTTAATAATGAGCGTAATTGTAGTGTGTATGTCTTCCATAGAGCCCGTCCTTGCCTAGGACTATGCAGTATAACCTTATGGACTATGCAGCATTACGGTTGATTTTTTAAGTTAAGAACTTCGAAAAATTAAAACTATTTTAACTCTACATTAATAAAGCTTTTAGCAATCGTAATACAAGTTCTCTGTATGTAATGTAGATGCTATTCATTAAGTCATATCTTGAATTTTAGAGGTCACATTTTAATGCTTTTTAGGTCATAAATACATACATATTTCATACATTTTTAGATCATTAAGTCCAACCCCTAGTAATAACATTAAGTAAAATTAATGGAATATTTCACAAAGATCCTATATGGAAGAATAACCAGCTATTCACACACACACACTGCTGGAGAAGAACCTCACATGTCTGAAAACAAGCATGGGAGCTGTGCCATAGGTGGTAGTGGCTGGTTTGACAGGAAGCTCTCACTTAACCCGAACAATGCACTGAAAGTAGGGACAGAAATGTCAAATTATATGATAACCTCGTTCAGAGAAGGTATGTTTTCTTAAATATAAAACCAAATATTTAATTGTCCAAACAAAACAGTCAAAACAAAATGAATAAAATAATAATACAGGAGGGTAAATTCGGGAGAGATGGCGCACCGTTTTATGACCTATCGTAACAAACTTAAGCTTACCTGAAGGAAGGAAGGTATGATGTGAAAACCCCGTAGACACATTACCTATTTATAAGAAACATACCATTATTTACATTTATTTAAAACATACAAACATGCCATACATGCATACAAACATACCATTATTTCCATTTATTTAAAGCACAGTTTTGAGTATTCTGGCAAACGTGGTTTTTTCCTATCTTCCACCCGGTGGGGTCAGTTGACACAGTGGTGAGGGAGATATGGTTGGTTTCAAGAATGCTCTTTCTTGCTTCTTTTCGATTCGACAGCATGATGAACATAGGTCTGCGTGAAATTCACGTGTTTGATGAAGGTAGCTTTTCAAGCTCCACACTTAATCCAGTCAGATATAGATTCCGTTTCTCCATACACCTCGATGTACTGATTGTTATCTCTCGATTCTCGAAGGTAAATTTGCACTGCCGCTCTCTTCTGAAAATGTTTCGTCGTACACCGTGCAGTCTTCTTACGTACTGCATTCTTACTTGTCTATTGTTCTGAGCATTATTGGTACTTTGAGAGCTTTTATTTCTTCTCTCAGTTATAAACTTCGCTTCGGTTTGATGGGCAGCCGATTGATTCCTACGCTTAGGCCTACCAATGCGTTTTTAGTGAGAGGTGTTGGCGACAGTGGCTGCAACAGGGTGTCACGCTTACGCTGGAGTTGTTCTCGTTAGATTTCTGCGTGATTTTTACCTCAGTAGCCCTACTTTGAGTCGCTGTAGAAGATCCTGGTTCATCTCTAGAAACTCCAGTGTATGGAATAGACAGATTTGTTGAAGGAACTGCATTGTCTGAGATACTGAAGGCAAGATTAGGGATGGAATTTATGTTTAGAGGAAAAACACCTGTAGCTCTAAAACAGTAAGTACCGACTAGTGGAGTTGCAGCTCGAGACCAGGCTGTATTAAATCGTGCTTTGAGTGTTATCACTCATCACTACACATACATCAATACCTCAGGAGCTTCCGTACTTTCAATGACAAAAATGAGAATCTGTCTTCAGTGGGAGTTATATTTTGATCTGACCTGTGTCAAGGGACAGATGCCAAAATATTGCATTCATTAAGAAATGGCTATTACCTAATCTGCATTTACGAGTACATACATTCTCTCTTACGTAACTTTGATAAGAAAATGTTGTCCCTTTGTGATTACTGAAGGCTATTTATATTTAATTTCTAATTAGCATAAACATTACGAAATGTCAAATATTTTCTTGTGGTCGTTTATTAAGTACTTTAATTTACGTTACTGATGTTGGGTGACCTTACCTATCTTGTATAGCCATTTTCTGGCTGGCTGCTCGAAGCTTTGGACATTCAATTTTACTCTCATTTAACGAGAGGCCTTCTAGACGGCAGAGTAAAGTAAACCTACCTTTGGACTCGCTGGCTGAATTTTTGATCCATTTTGTTGAGTAAACACCGACATAGTACGACATAAAGTATCGGATGGACTTTCTTGCACCCTTCAAAATTCTAACAACCTCTTGCGGGTTTGAACCCACTGTCCTGGGATCCGGAGGGTGACGATCTACTACTGATCTACAGAGAGATATATTTCAGTATTTAAACACAAGTTCCCCTTCCCCATCCCAGTTTACAGAAGAATATCAGAATAATCTAGTCATCCTCTACTAACGCTAATCAGGCGGGAAAATGTCCGACACTTCATAAAATGAAGGTATCCGCATGAAGGAGAAGTTGAATAACGACGTTAAAATGAATGACTCTACTTGTTTGCTACTATTTCAATGACGCAGTAACACATCGAGATTTTAGGTGCGGAAGGATGTAAAAGGGCTAGAATTGGGAAGGTAGTGGCCGTGACGTTAATTAAGGTACAGCCCCAACATTTACTGGTGTGAAGTGGGAAACCTCGGAAAAGCTAAGGATCCTGACACAAGTAATAATTGGAAGCAATACCAGACTCACATACGGGAAACAATGGTTGCCACACACGCTTACGAGTTGAGAAAGCTCGATCCCCTTATAGTCACTTCTTATGGTAGGCAGGGTATACAGTGGTTTTCATTTTATTGGCACACACAGAAGACGGTACATAGATACATACATAGTCGTTCTGAGTAGGTCAGTTGGTAGATAGCTGGCCTTATAAAACCAACATGGCATGTTCGATCCTACCTCAGTCCGGTAGTACTTGAAGGTGCTACAATACGTCAGCCTCGTGTCGGTGTGTTTAGTGGCACGCAAAAGAACTCCAGTGAGAAAAGTTTCTCTCACATTGGCGTCTCCGAAAACCATAGAAATATACCTAGTCCCACACATAAACTAAGACCGATGAAAAGGCGTTTTTAATCTCCGATGCAAAATCTGCAGTATGAGAGGCGCAAGCACAGTTATAAGCAGCCTGTATGTGTCCGACCTGGCAAGCATGAGTCGCCGGTCTGAATCTCAGCTGTTAACTTGGTGAGAAAGTTATCATCGCAACACCATATTTTCGTAAGGAGAAGTTCTGGTTTCATCTTAATATTCGTTTGAACAGTCATAATTCTCGCTATTGGTATACAGAACATCCTAATGGTATTTATGAAGTCCCTCATTATGGTAGGAAGTTTGGTGTGCTGTTAGTGCAAGTTGAATAATTGGGCCTATTTTTTACGAGATGACAGTAAATGCAGAGAGGTGCCAAGATTACATTTTGACGCCGTTCTTCCGTCAATTATCGGAGGAAAAAAATTGCGTGACTAGTTTCAACAAGATTCAGCCTCTACTCATGCAGCAGATGATTCCCTTCTTACAATCTCGGAAGTGATTGCAGACAGAGTGATCAGTGGTGGTCTCTTTCCCCCTCGTTCTCCATATACAACAGGGTCTGACTTTTACTTGTGGGGTAAACTGGAAGAAAAAGTGTATCGAACTAAATCTCGCATATTGGAGGAACTGAAAGAAAACATTACAGAGGAAGAACTCACTCACGTCAGAAAGAACGTGATTACTAGGTACAATGCCCGTATAACCCAGGAAGGACGACACTTTGAGCATCTTTTGTAAGACAAGATTTCGTATATGACTGTATACACGCTTAAAGCAGGGCGGCCGCGCGCGACATAAGTTCGGCTGAGACAGCTGCCGTAGCGCATTGTACAAACACCGTTCGTTCGGTGTTAGTTTATATGAGAGACTGTAATTACTGAGACATGAAACCAATAACATTATTCATACATTCATACATACATACAGTACATACATATATCCTCATTATCGTTATGCCTTCAGTTTTCAGTCTGCAGGCCTTTGTCTTTTAACGAAGTTTCTCTACAAACCTCGTATCACCATTGCCTCCTCTAGTTCCACACCTCGTAAAGTATCTTCATATCATTAAAAACTAAGCCTAACCATAGCCACGTTGGTCTCTTCCATTTCTCTTACCCTCCATGACCGAATTCGTTGTTCTCCCGTTTAACCTACCCCCTTGGTCTCACGACACCACCATCGAATCCGGCTCATGCACACGTCTATAACCACTGTATTCCTGCCTAACATGGCCTTTATCTGTTCAGTGTGAGTATCCTCCTGCTATTGTACTCAGCTGTTTAAATCAGTAATAATTCTCGCTGATTTCATGTCTATTTCCATCACCTTGTGAAAATATTTATCGTATTTCACTCCCGTTTAACAGAGTTGATGTAAAAACAGACTGATGTACACAAACGTTTGTGTTGTATAAATTATATGTTTAATTTTCTTGTTTAAATTGTACTTCCTTGCTTTCAGGTTACAGTGATTCGAAGGCGATCCTGCTTATTCCTGCTTATTCCTTCTCTTCTGGACTTAACTGGTAAGTCTACTGCTATACTTACTGTAATTACTGGCACGTACTTGTTAGGTGGTTATAATGAAAGAGGATTGCAGCTAAGGCAGGTATATATAACAACATGTCATACCTGTTTAATAATAGATATCACTGGTTCTACTACGGGTTATTTAACAGCTTAAAACCCGTAGGTGAAGCAGGAGAAGATAATGAGATACCATTCGTATGAACTTTGATATACAGAGGCTGATAGCTACACAGAAGAATATTTCTCTCAGAGATGTTCATCGTTAATGGAGTTCATAAAACAAATATAAATTCGTTAACATACCGAGTCACCTAGGAGTCATTAGAAGCGTTTTCTCCGGTGTATCCGAAGATATTTTCAATTTCCTTTTTTCTTGCAGTGTAGGTAGGGTCTGGCCAAGCAAAAACTGCTCAACCTGTGCGTCATGCGGCGTTTAGTGACAGATTAAAACGTCGTTCAGGTTTTCACTACAAATTAATTATTTTTCAAGTGTAATTTTGTGTGCCCAATCGATAGAGCAGCTTCAAATTAGTCTAATACGATATTCTGTTCAGGAATATTTGTTGAAGTTGGAAACTTACCTTATTCCATTTACCGCATATGACTTCACCACCGAAGCCAATTTATACGCACGACATTAACCGTCGAATGCATTCCTAACTTAGACTTCTCTCCGAGCAATCATTCTCCCTACTTTCATAACTATTACATCCGGTTTATGAATAAGATTCGTAACTCACCCATTTTTCACTCCGATACTGCAAAGTCGGTCTGAAAAGATAAAGAGCGATATGATTATAACTTTCTTATAGAAAGCTGTTGATCGCAATTGAAAGCTCACTACATCAGCTTTGTTACACAGTGAATTCGATTTCACTTAGATCTGCTATACTACCCTTTTGGGAGAAAGCTCATTCCAAACGCTTGTTCAAGGCTGGCATTCCTGTACTTGACATGCAATATAGGAAAACCGCCATGTGGTACTATTTCAGTTTAGAACTCTAACCAGGAAGGTTCTGTCATCTAAGATTCAGTATTTCATGAACTAAATCAACGTATTTTCGTTCTGTTACACATGTGCTGCGGGTCAGTATTTCTCCGATCAACATTGTCACGTAATGGTAGTTTAACGCGTAACGATACACCATCCCTTTAGTTAGTTCCGCTGGACAATTTGTTTACAAGACTACAACGTTTCTTTTTGTTCATTAGTGGAGTGGTGTAACTTATAAGCAAACATAGTTTTCTCATATTTTATATAAAAGCTAACCTCAGTTTTTTTCGGAATGTTAACAACAGAAAAAGTTTGATGCATTTTATACAATTATTTCATAAATATATTGCGAGCCGTATTAATTACAAACTTTGTGTTGTGTTCGTACAAAAGAAGTGAAAACAATAAAATGCTATCTGCAATTGTGTTTCTTCTAAATAAAAATGGTTGATTATTTTGTAAACTCTCTGTTAAAGTTTCTTGGCTGAAATCTGATTTCTATTTTTCATTGTGGTTTATGTGTATTTGACGCATAGGCATGGGAAAACTATAGCAACTTGTATGATGTAAAAGTGAGTAACAGAGACAGTCGCTAAACGAGGGAGGTTGGGTAATATATTATATCTAACATAGTGTGACTTTCATAAAAAATTAAAAATGTGTAAATGATTGATAGGTTTTTATCTAACAGACGGGAGAATTTGATGGATTACTGGCAGCAAAGCCCAAACAATAACATCCGTCCACGTGGGTGCAAGAAGTTTCTAATATCGACACCATCTGTCAGCTACATTTGTGTTTGACAGATTAAGTTGAACTATTCCGACCGAACTATAATGAACACAGTTCTGTACGGTAGCTGCAAAACTTCACATGGAATATTTTTCCGCTATTGAGTCGCAAGCCAGTCCCGCTGTGCTTCTTATCAGATAGTCCCGAATTCGGTTCCAGGCTAGTACATGAATCTTCAAGAAAGGTAAACGCAGGAATCCCTTCAATCCATGACAAGAAATGAGGATTGATGTAGCCTAATATAACTGGCTGAGAATCTTGTCCAAAACCAAGGAATGTGGCTGATGATGATGATGATGATGATGATGATGCCTGTTGTTTAAAAGGGCCTAACATCTAAGGTCATCGGCCCCTGTGGCTGAGAATGTAGCTCCGCTAACCATGGGGAACTTAAGCATTTGCAGGCCATTTAGGCTTGTCAAGGTCACTATGAGAGGACGCACGTTATAGTTATGATTAATATTGTTTGTAGTTACTGGTCTTTGAAATATATGTAGCAGAAGCATTAACAGCTTGAATTCCATGCTAATAGGTAGTGAACATAATTTAATGGAATTTGACCATTTGAAGGGACATAAAGAAACATCTAAATTTCATATAGGAAGATTATAGCTGAGTGGCATCGTTAATGGATTCTCACCAAAGCAGACCCGGTTCGAATTTGTGCCAGTGCACGCAGGATTTCAAAAGTCCCTTCGGTTCAGTTTCGTTCCTATTATCAAAATTTTCTTCAACTTTCCTGGACTTTTCTCGGTTATCTGACGTCGGCACTAACGTGATTTAAGTGTGGTTTTAAAGTTGGATTCCATTCATGACGCCAATTCTATTTGGAGGGATGTAACCACTATTGCATGTGCCTGTCTGTGTTGTTAGTAGTCTCATGTGTAATGTGTAGATGAATATATTAGTATGATCATGAACACAAATATCCAGTCCTCGAACTAAAGGAATTAAGCACACACACACGCGCTATTAATATTATCGACCCAGCCGGCAATATGAAACCCGGGACTCTCTGAACCAATTTCCATGACGTTGGCTATTCATCCAAGGAGCTGTACCCATTCCTATAATAATAATAATAATAATAATAATAATAATAATAATAATAATAATAATAATAATAATAATAACGCTCTTTCTTCAACATAAATTCGATTACCAGTAAACTTGCTAAGTATCGATAAAACTTTCAGGCGTACGAAGTTACTATTCTCACTGTCGTGCTTAAAGGCATTCTATATGTCGTACGTCAGGAGCAAAGGGCATTTCGTGTCCCGTGGTTTCCGACTTTTACACCAGGCAAATCCTGGGGCTGGACATTAATTAAGGACACGTCTGCTTCCTTCCCACTCCTAACGCTTTCCTGTCCCATCATCGCCATAAGACCTATCTGTATCGGTGCGACGTAAAGCAACATGTTAAAAAAATGTTCGTGTCGGCGTACACACATGAGCAACGGCTGTTTTGGGAAAAGCAACTACTGAACAACTTGAAACATCAAGAAGAACCTGACCTGCTCTAGAAATGTTATTCCTTTCCTAATCCATTTACCGTCCAGAGTTGGTTTTCCGTCGGACTCAGCGAGAGATCCCAGCTATACCGCCTCAAGGGCAGTGTGCTGGAGCGTGAGACTTTGGGTTTGTAATACAATTGGGGAGGATGACCAGTACCTCTCCCAGGCGACTCACCTGATATGCTGTACAGAGCTCTTGTGTGGGAATATTGGCAGGGATAGACGATGAAAAAGGAAGGAAGCGGCCGTGGCCTTAATTTAGGTACTCTCCTGACATTTGCCTGGATGAGGTGGGAAACCACTGCAGTATGGCTGAGGAGGGAATCGATTTCCCCTTCCCCTCTACTAACTTGACCTCCCGAGGCTGAGTGGACACCATTCCAGTCCTCGTGACACTTTTCAAATTTCATGGTAGAGCCGGGAATCGAACCCGGGCCTCTGGGGATGGCAGCTAATCAAACTAACAACTACACCACAAAGGCGGTCAGATGTTCTTCCCGATGAAAATAATGTCTGCTTTTATATGTGAATCCTTCTAATATTTCCCGTTATGTACACAAAGTTTCCCACAGTTGTGATCATTTTTTGGGGTAGGCGTAGTGAATAAGAACCGGCGCGTTTTGTCATCCCACTTCTTTTCACTGAGCCTTCAATTGAACACTGCTTGCTACACTGAGTTTCTGGAGATAGTTGTGAAGCGCCGTGTAGAATCTATGTGCAATGGACGGCCGTATTGTTTCAGCACGACTGCGCACAAAGCTGTGATTACACAAGTTTGGAAGGTGGGCAATCTATGCGACTCACTATCTCACTAAACATGTTGCCACGTAACTCCACAGACCTATTTCTTCTAGAGTATTACGCGCGGGGTGTTGCCGAAGGGAAGACGAATCATCATTCCCTCAATACGAGGGACTGAGAAACAACGTTACCCGATAAGTCCTACACATGTGAGGCCCACGTGATTGCTCCATGTGAACCCTCCAGTCCCGCATTGTAACCTTCATTGAGGCTAAAGGGCGTTACAGCAATTCAGTCTGTACTACAACCACTGCTAGATCTGCGTATCAAGTTTTTTATCAATATAATTCCTTATTCCTCAGATACATTTCCTTTTAGTCGTATAGTTTTCCATTCGCTCCACATGTTCCAACCATCACCGCCTGCCTTTCTTAATTACTCAATCACCGATGTTCGATTTTCCATGCAATGTCTGTAGTTCTGAAATTGTACACTGACTGACAGTGACAATGCAACACCAAGGAGGAGTGGTTCGAAAGGGATGAAAGTTGGGAAAAAAACAGAGACGGCACGGATGAATAATTGATGTTCATTTCAAACCGATATGCAGGTTACACAATGCGCACGGCATCGACTCAGTAGGATGTAGGACCACCGCGAGCAGCGATGCACGCAGAAACACGTCGAGGTACAGAATCAATAAGAGTGCGGATGGTGTCCTGAGGGATGGTTCTCCATTCTCTGTCAACCATTTGCCACAGTTGGTCGTCCGTACGAGGCTGGGGCAGAGTTTGCAAACGGCGTCCAATGAGATCCCACACGTGTTCGATTGGTGAGAGATCCGGAGAGTACGCTGGCCACGGAAGCATCTGTACACGTCGTAGAGCCTGTTGGGAGATGCGAGCAGTGTGTGGGCGGGCATTATCCTGCTGAAACAGAGCATTGGGCAGCCCCTGAAGGTACGGGAGTGCCACCGGCCGCAGCACATGCTGCACGTAGCGGTGGGCATTTAACGTGCCTTGAATACGCACTAGAGGTGACGTGGAATCATACGCAATAGCGCCCCAAACCATGATGCCGCGTTGTCTAGCGGTAGGGCGCTCCACAGTTACTGCCGGATTTGACCTTTCTCCACGCCGACGCCACACTCGTCTGCGGTGACTATCACTGACAGAACAGAAGCGTGACTCATCGGAGAACACGACGTTCCGCCATTCCCTCATCCAAGTTGCTCTAGCCCGGCACCATGCCAGGCGTGCACGTCTATGCTGTGGAGTCAATGGTAGTCTTCTGAGCGGACGCCGGGAGTGCAGGCCTCCTTCAACCAATCGACGGGAAATTGTTCTGGTCGATATTGGAACAGCCAGGGTGTCTTGCACATGCTGAAGAATGGCGGTTGACGTGGCGTGCGGGGCTGCCACCGCTTGGCGGCGGATGCGCCGATCCTCGCGTGCTGACGTCACTCGGGCTGCGCCTGGACCCCTCGCACGTGCCACATGTCCCTGCGCCAACCATCTTCGCCACAGGCGCTGCACCGTGGACACATCCCTATGGGTATCGGCTGCGATTTGACGAAGCGACCAACCTGCCCTTCTCAGCCCGATCACCATACCCCTCGTAAAGTCGTCTATCTGCTGGAAATGCCTCCGTTGACGGCGGCCTGGAATTCTTAGCTATACACGTGTCCTGTGGCACACGACAACACGTTCTACAATGACTGTCGGCTGAGAAATCATGGTACGAAGTGGGCCATTCGCCAACGCCGTGTCCCATTTATCGTTCGCTACGTGCGCAGCACAGCGGCGCATTTCACATCATGAGCATACCTCAGTGACGTCAGTCTACCCTGCAATTGGCATAAAGTTCTGACCACTCCTTCTTCGTGTTGCATTTGCTCTGTCAGTCAGTGTATTCTAATTCTTCACTCACCATTCTGTTATACTGCACCAAGCATGTTTCTAAGTATAGTAGTTTCCTATACTTAAATGCTCCCTTCGTGTACTTTGGTGAGACTCCATGTTTCCTAATTCCTAACTACGCCTATTTCTGATTGAATCAAAGTTACATACACTCGTTGATTTAGGCTCCTCGATAAACGATATGATTGTAGTAGAGGTTCATACACGATATTGCCAAATCGATTACACACTGCAAGTGTATAATCCTCATCCTGATGGTCTGCAGATCTATTATCACTCAAGAACTAATAAAATTCATAGTGCTGTATGACACGTTAACGCAGATTTGTGTCTTCTAAGTAATTTTGCATTGAGTAACAATCTCAAAATTAATTCTCTTAAAACGCAAGCAATAATCATCGGCACTACGAAATACTTATACGTCTTAAAACAGTACGAAATTCCTCATGTAGCCCTAAACAATACCATTATTCCATATTGTGAAACAGTTATGAATTTTGGTGTGGCTATAAGCGGAACATAAAACTAGTCGCAACATGTGACGAAAGTGTGCCAAAGATACATCAAGCCTGCATCCCCTGAAGTGGTTTAAAAATGGTATATTTCCTTGGTCCATGAAAATAAAGCTCATTCAGTCATTTTTGTTTCCAATCCTCGAATACTGTGATACAGTTTATGTTGAAATCAATAATGAGCAAGGCATGAGACTGCAAATTGCGCAAAATGCATGCATCAGTTATGCACTCGACATACGTCCATACGCCCACGTATCCCCATGCTGTCTTGGTTATCATTGAATGACAGACGTAAACTCCATGCAACTACTTTGGTGTATCAAGTGCTTTCTGTAAACAGTCCTCCTTACGTATTCACCAGATTTTACTACCGTAGTTCACTACACCTGTTCAATACCCGGTCAGGTTGTACGCTAGAAATTCCTGTACATTGGGCTGCAACCTACAACAGATCGTCCACTATCACTGCCACGAGCTGGCGGAATGAACTCTCCATTGACGTCAAGGAAGCTAAATCTAAGAAAAAGTTTAAAATCTTCTTCCAGTGTCTCTTATAAGCACTCCCAGTGTTCCTTGAGTGTGAATGGGATGCATGGATGAGAGTGATTATGGTTGTTTATCGTAACGTGTTCCAGTTTATACTTTACTTACATTAGTTAGTTTAGTTAGTGATACTTTATTGATAGTTTATTGTGATAGTTTAGTTTATACTTTAAGTTGTAAAGATTTAATATTTGTAAATTAGGTCATGTCTGTTTTAATACTGCTACCATATATTAAGATGTAAATTGTTGAAATTCTTACATTCTCAAATTGTAAAAAATATATTGTATTCGTATATTAGTACTCATTTATATACATGAAGTGGTTAAGTGTAACCACTAACTTCGCCACTCCACTTAAATAAAACCCTCACAGAATAACTTGCCACCTACCTATCGAGGCTACATCATCTGTATAGACGAGGTCCTGGAGCGTCGAACCTTTAATTAAGATGCTACACAATCGACTGACTCATGCAGGATTTGTTCTCATAGAATGAGAATGTCTTTGCAACGATCTGAATAAATCATTCACGTGTTGCTGATATTGACAGACATTCAAGACATAATGCACGTATTAAAGATAAATAATCTGTTTTAAAAGACAAGAAGGATTGGATTAATTCATTAACCCATTACCCTACAATGACGAGTATAGGAGTTATACATTTACATTAAATAAAAGAACGCAGTGCTGTGACTACACAATTAAGTCATTTGTGATTTTACAAGCAAATTTTGCGTTTGACCATAACACTGGTGTATCTTACTATACCCAAATGTAATTTCTCAAATGTGCGATACCTATTTTGCTTTTATGAAAGCTGTCATCTAGTTCATAGAAAGCATTTATTTTCGATCTTTGATCCTTGAATTGGATTTCTACTTTGGGAAATTATAATAATAGTAATAATAATGACATATATTTATACATAAAGCAGCCCCAAACGACATTTACTTGGCCATAAATAACATGAACGAAGACCTAAACAAATTTCGAGACTGGACTGTTAATAATTCCTTTAATGTTAACCCGAAAATTCACAAGCCATCATAGTAGGATCTAAAAATAATCACAATAAAATGGAGAGATAAAACATTACACCGATTATGTTCCCGGGAGCAGAAATCGATCTGAAAGGCTCCGTGAAGAATCTTGGTCTAATCATTGAAAAAATCTAACTTCTTCTGAATATGCAACGAAAATCTGCCAGCGAACTTTCTACACACTACACTCATTTAAAAGGCTAAGCGATCTTCTCTCACTTAAATAAATTACTTACAAAAAGTCTAATTCTACCCATTTTCGACTACGGAGACATTATGTACAACAGTTTAAACAACACACTCGGCATCAAATAACAGCGCACATACAACGCATGTATTCGCTTTATCTTCAGTAAACCGAGACATTGCCGTATCTCCCCCTACCTCAATCAGTTATCTTGGCTATAGTTAGAGCAGAGACGAAATCTGCACTCTGTGTCAGTTATTCATAGTGTTCTACGAAGCGAAACATCGATTTACATGAGAGATGACCTTCAGTACCTATCATCCAGAAATAATCACCAAACATACTACTAGTTTTCATCCCCGCTATTATCCTCCTATGGAACTACCTGCCAGCTGAAATAAGAGACATTCCTAGTACTCAGCTGTTCAAAAGAAGTTGTTGCAAACATTACTGCATATAAGACCATAATTTATAGAACATATCTAAGATAGTGTACTTTCTTCACGTACATTTCAACCGTAGGAACTAGGCCATAAACTCTTGCAGTTAGCTTATTAGTTACATAATTTTAGTATGCTGTAGAATTGAACATAAATTAAACAGTGTATTATGGTTCAGCATAATAGCAGGCTCTATAGAATTAGCCACTACATAGAAAACAAGACGAAAATAATAATAGACTAATAATAATAATAATAATAATAATAATAATAATAATAATAATAATAATAATAATGAGTAGAAAGCTCACTAGAGAAACTCCTTACAATCGAGGAAATTTCAGGCTCCTTGGCGGAATGGTCAGCGTGTTGACCTTTGGTTCAAACGGCCCCGAGTTCAATTCCCGACCTTCCAATATCAAAGCAAAGCAAAGTCACCTCCGTACAGGCCTTGAAGGCCCTTGGAGGAGTGAAAGGTAAAGGCTTCCACCATTGTTAACCTCAGCACGTGATGGGGTAGAGTGATTAGCTTTAAGTCCGGCCGCCTTTGCCCCCAGGAATTAACCTGGTACTCATTTTTTGTGTACGCCGAGTGAACCTCAGGGCCATATGCACCTCCGGAAGGGGAAATCTCGTTTCTTAAATTCTTACGACTTCCTGACGGGGATTCGAACCCACGTCCCTCCGGGCGAACCGAACACGCCTTTACCGCTTCGGCCAGGCAGCCCCTTTCCAATAACAACACAAATGTATTATTATTATTATTATTATTATTATTATTATTGTTTCGTTTCGGCCATCTAAAGACCACGTCATTTCAACTGTTTCCCTTGAGCTTTTTTTTTGTTAGTTGTTTTACGTCGCACCGACACAGATAGGTCTTACGGCGACGATGGGACAGGAAAGGGCTAAGAGTGGGAAGGTGGCGGCCGTGGCCTTAATTAAGGTACAGCCCCAGCATTTGCCTAGTGTGAAAATGGGAAACCACGGAAAACCATTTTCAGGGCTGCCGACAGTGGGGCTCGAACCTACTATCTCCCGAATACTGGATACTGGCCGCACTTAAGCGACTGCAGCTATCGAGCTCGGTCCTTGAGCTTTAATGTTGGTCAAGTATTCCTTCATTACAGTAGTAAACTGTGTTGCTCCTTTCGCTCTTTCGTCCATGCCTTTCCAGTTTTCATCTTCGGCTTTGGTTGGAAACTCTGATGTTCTAAAAGTTTTTTCTTAAGTGGGACACGCTCCTGGATATCTTCAAATGAGATCCCAATCTCCTGCAGATCTTTCTGTACCTCACTGAACCATGCTCCGTTTGCCTTTTTCTCTTGGAGGAAAGTGAAAATGCGGTTGGTTAACCGTGTTGAATTCATTCGGGCCATGTGTCCATAATAAGTAATCCTCCTTTTCCGCATCACATCGGTTATTTTCTCCACATGCGCGTACAACTCCTGGTTGTGCCGTCTCCTAAACTCGCCGTTGTCTTTGACTGGACCTAAGATTTTTCTCAAAATCTTTCCTTCCTTGGTCTCCAATTTCTTCATCATGCCTTTTTTGTTCATGGCGAGACATTCCGCTGCATATAGAGCCTCTGGCCGGATGGCAGTGCAATAGTGTTTGATGTTTGCATTCAGAGATATAGATCTTTTGTTATAGACATTTTTAGTCAGATGGTAAGCCATTTACATTTTATTCATGCGTGAAGAAAAGGCTTCTTTTTCGGACATGTTAGGTTCTATCCATTCACCAAGATACTTAAATTTTTCAACTCGCTTGACTTTTCCGTGAGTCCCTTCTAGCTCACTTGGCGCCAGTTTGATGTTTGTAATGAATTTCGTTTTCTCAAAGGAGATTTGGAGGCCCGCCTTTGCAGCTTGTGTTTGAAGCTGGTTGATCTGCTTCGTGGCTACATCCAAGGAATCAGCGAAAACCGCGAGATCGTCTGGAAATGGTAGACAGTCAATTAAAAGGTTCTTGTTCTTGTGGCCTAGTCTGACTCCGCTTTCGACTGCTTCATAACTCATTTCTCTGCGTCATTCACGGATCACTTTCTCAAGAACGCAGTTGAACAACAGAGGTGAGAGACCATCTCCTTGCCTAACTCCTGTGCGTATTTCAACGGCATCTGAAGTCTCTCCTCTAAACTTCACTTTTGAGATGGTGTTGGTCAGAGTCTGTTGGATGATCACTCTTGTTTTACCGTCCAAGCCAAATTCCTTCAAGATCTGAAGTAGGGTAGTTCTATCAATTGAATCATAGGCCTTCTTAAAGTCGATGAACGTTACTACAAAAGGCTTGCTCCTTAGTTTAAGATATGAAAGGACAGATTTCATATTCATAATCTGCTCCACACATGACCGTCCTTTCCTGAAACCTCCTTGGTAATCACCCGGCTCTGGATCTACCTGTTCTTGTGCCCTGATTTGAAGAGATTTCGAGAGAATTTTGTAGGTTATAAGTAGGAGGGAGATGTCGCGATAGTTGTTAACATACGACTTGTCGCCATTCTTATGAAGTGGATGGATTAGGGCAGATGTCCGATCACTTGGAAGTCTTCCAGTATTCCAGATTTCATGTATGATGTCCGTTAATTTCTCCACTGCATTATCAATAGCAAACTTCTACAATTCAGCTATTATCGAATCTTCACCTGGCGCTTTATTATTATTCAGGGATTGGATAATCTGTCTGACTTCCTGTTTCGTAGGTGGAGCTGAATCTCGGTGGACTGTTGTTTTATCTTCAAATGTGAATCTGGACATTGGAGCCTCGCAGTTAAGAAGAGATTCGAAGTATTTTGCAAGGATCGGGCAGTTTTCCTTGTCGTTATGGGCTAGTTTTCCATTGGAATCTCTGAACTGTAGGCTCGGTGGGTCGTATTTCCTCAAGTTGCTTTTAAATGTTTTTTTAAAAGTCGCATGTATTGTTCTTTTTGAAATCGTGCTCAATTTGAGCCAGCTGGTGTTTATCAAAAGCACGTTTAACGCTGCGGATGGTTTTTGCTGCACACTTTCTCTCATTCAAGAAGTTTGTCCAGTTGACTTGGTCCTTTAGCGAGTTCCATTCCTGCCAGGCGAACTGTCTTTGCCTTATCGCTGTATCGCATTCACTGTGGCGTCTCTTAAGCTGTTTTGACCAGGGCCTCGCGCAGTTGTTCCCAGTTCTCTTCATCCACCGATTGTAGTTTCTGAGTCAACTCATGGTTAGATCCTAGTTTTTCTCTATCAAATATTTAAATCCTTTTGGCTCGAACTCTCCTTGCTTTTGTCGGGAGCAGTTTGATTTTTATCTTGGATAGATAGTGATCTGAGTCCAGTCTTGCATGTCTTAGAACATTCACATTCTGAATTTCTCTTTGAGCCTTCCGTGCGATCGCGACATGATCAATCTGGAATTCACCAAGGTTGTGATTTGGGGATTTCCAGGTCTTCTGTTTCTTGGGCAGGTGTTTAAAAGCAGTAGACTTCATTACGAGGTTAAATGCCTTACACAGCTCTATTAGCCTTTCTCCATTACGATTTGTTCTCTGGTGAGCAGGATAGTTTCCAACGATGTTTCGGAACTTTCTCTCTTTGCCTACCTGGGCATGGAAATCTCCAAGCACGATTATGGTATGTTTGTCTGGAATCTTGGATAAAATCTCAAGTTCTTCCCAGAATCTATCAGTTCCCTCTGGGTCTCTCTTGTTCGCTTGGTTATTATTATTATTATTATTATTATTATTATTATTATTATTATTATTATTATTATTATTATTATTATTATTATTATTATTATATAGAAAGGAAAAACGTTTTCTAATTTCTTATAAATAGTAGAGGAGACGACGGATCAGAAACATCCGATATTGTGTTGAGCTATTGCAACTATCTGTGTGCTTATAAATCGAAGTAATTAAAGTCTTTTCTGGAGTTTGCAGCGGATGAAGATGTTTCCTACAAATAAATGACTTGAGTATAATATTCAAAATCTAAACTGCAACTCAAGTTTCTTTTTGCCATATTGATGGTTTCCTCATCTTCCTGGCCGTTCCCCGATATCCTGTGGTCGGTACTATGTACGGATATAGTCCATTTTTACGGCCGGATACCTTTTCTGACGCCAGTCCTATGTACAGGGAATTATTCACAATTGAGGAGTGTCTGTTCAAAGGGTGCTATTTCCACTTCAGATATATTCGTTATTTCTTTAATATACTGTACATTTCAGTGTGTAAATCTTGTCGAATGCCATGATCAGTGCAGACTTAACGATGGAGTCTAATTCCTTAATGTTCTAACATACCCGATCATGGGTACGTTCCATGTACTTTTCTTCTTCTTTCTTCATTATGCCCATTCAAAGAACGCGTTTGAACTTGTTCGTTGGCTTGATGGTTTTCGCCTCATTTTCCTCCCAAACTCTCTTTATGAATGCACTGTGGCGCATCTTGCGTTCTGTGGACCACTTTCTAGGAGTTTCGTCTTTAAGTTCCTCCATGAATTTGTGCTTGGCTACTATTGTACTAAAGACTCCACGATCTTCCATGATGTAGTCCATGGTATTCGTTTCTTGCGGGTACCACCGTACTTTCTTATACCCAGTTTATTTGGACTTTCTTTGGGTTGATTACATTAAAACCAAGCTCGATAGCTGCAGTCGCTTAAGTGCGGCCAGTATCCAGTAATCGGGAGATAGTGGGTTCGAGCCCCACTGTCGATAGCCCTGAAGATGGTTTTCCGTGGTTTCCCATTTATACACCAGGCAAATGCCGGGGCTATACCTTAATTAAGGCCATGGCCACTTCATTCTTATTATTATTATTATTATTATTATTATTATTATTATTATTATTATTATTATTATTATTATTATTATTATTATTATTATTTTCATTCATGTCGTATCGGTCAACTTTGGACCACGTCATTTCTACTGGCTACTTCTGGCTTTGATGTCTGCCCAGTACTCGGTGTCGTCCTTTCCTCTTCTGCATCCAAGCCTTTCGTATTTTTAATTTTGGCTTGTCTCGGACACCCTGCAACGCTTGAAGTCTCTTATTAAGCGGGATTCGCACCTGAATGTCATTATGTGTGATTCCCACTTCTTTAAGGTCTCTCTCCAACTCAAAGAACCAAGACTCCTTGGTTTTCTTCTGATGAGAGAAGGCAATGATGCGGTTGGTCAGTCTTGTTTGGTGCATTCGTGTCATATGCCAATACAATGTCATTCTTATTTTCCGGATGGTATCGGTAATATTCTCTACGTGGGTGTATTGTATAGTTCTTCGTTATACTGTCTTCTGTATTCCCCATTGTCTTTGATGGGACCTAAGATCTTTTTCAATATCTTCCTTTCTTTGGGCTCCTATTTTTGATCAGGCATTTTTTGTTCACCGCAAGATATTCTGAAGCGTAAAAGACCTCTGGACGGAAGACACTGCACTAATGCCTCAGCTTTGCTTTGAAAGATATGGGTCTTTTGATGCATATGCCCTTAGTTAAATGGTATGTCATTTCCATTTTGTTTATCCGTAATGTGAAGGCTTCTTTCTCTGACAAGTTTGGTGTTTCCAATTCTCCCAGATACTTGAACTTATCTAGTAGAATAATTTTGTCTTGACCCACTGTGATCCCTCATGGTGCCAACTTGATATTAGTTAACATTTTGTTTTCTCAAAATCATTCTGTAGGCCTGACTCCGCTATTTGTGTTTTAAGCTGAAAAGCCTGTTCCATGAATGTGTTTAAGGAATCGGAAAGAATTGCAAGATTATCTGCAAAGGCCAGGCAATCAACAAAAAATTTTACTTTTGCACCCTAATCAGACTCTGATTTGTAATTCTTTATTATTCAATTCTTGCGCCACTCCCGTATGAACCTTTCAAGGACACAGTTCAATAGTGGAGATGATAGTCCATCTTCCTGCCTAACTCCCGTCTTGATTTGAAAGGCGTCAGAAATCTCTCACATTAATTTCGCTTTCGAAGTGGTGTTGGTCAATGTTTGTTGGATGATTGTTCTGGTTTTGTTGTCTAGGCCAAATTCCTCTAAAATTCATGGTGGCACGATCGAATAGTATTAATAATAATAATAAGGAGAAGAAGAAGAAGAAGAACAAAGTTAAAATTGAAAATATTGGGACTCTTCATTCGTGAAAATACGAGCGTTTCACCGCAGTGTAACAGCAGGTTCGTTAATTCCAAGGTGCTGTCGGTTAGTGCGCCATTGGAAAATCACAGCAAGCATCCATTGTAGGACAATGCAGTGAGAGTGCACTAGGAGAGACAGATACCTCCACTTGGTTAAATGCCTGCCTTTGGCTTTTATATCACTTAAATTCCCAGAGGTAAGGGTTATTCTGCCCGAAGGCAGGTCCGAACCTCCGCAGAGGTGTTCCTGAGCCGGAGTTTACGTGCGGTAGCATTGCCAGTTCCTTTCCGCTCCTCCATTCCCTTACCTCCCCCCCCCCCCCCCAACAGCGCGTGGCAACCCGTCCAACACCTGACCACGCTTAACTTCGGAGATCTCACGGGATCCGGTGTTTCAACACGGCTACGGCCGTTGGCTTAAATTCCCAGAAAGGAACCCTAATTCAAACGACTGCTAATATTGAGATATTGAAGCTAAGCTGGAATTACCAACGTTTTGGCCCTATGTGGCAGCGAGATCCTCAATTAGATAACCACATATTTCAAAGACGCTGGTGGCTAGTGCACCATTCAGACACTGCTGCATGTGTTCCTTGTGCAATAACTGAGTGACATTATATTAATGGAGATTTGTGCCACCATTTTCATAAATGCTTTTGCATCAAAAATAAATGTATAATAACTGCTTTACGGCTTTCGGAGTCACCAACGTTCCAGAATTTTGTCCGGCCAAGAGCTGTTTTACATGCTAGTACAAATACTGACATTACACAGGTGTACTTGAGCTCCTTGAAATACTACCGAACTAAGCTGGTATTATTATTATTATTATTATTATTATTATTATTATTATTATTATTATTATTATTATTATTATTATTATTACTATTATTATCATCATCATTATTATTAATATTTTGTCCACCAAGCCACGGCTATGGAGCCAGATCTGCATTCGGGAGACGCTTGGGTTCAAACCCCACCACCGGCTGTTCTGAGAATGGTTTCCTGTGGTTTCCTATTTTCACTTCCAGGCAAATGCTGGGAGAGTTCCTACTCATAGGCCACAGCCGATTTCTTGTTCATCTTTGCCCAATGTCTCCACCATCATTCATTTCATCTTTATTAGACCCCCTGCGGGTGGGGGACGCACATGTAGAATAAACCCGTGGTATCCCCTGCCTGTCGTAGGAGGCGACTAAAAGTGGCGACCAAGGGATAATGAAATTAGAACCATGAGACTACTTGTAAATAGTACCATCACGCAGGGAACACCATGGGTTGCATTTACTTGCGCGACCACTATGTTAGGTATGCAATAGGTTTGTGATTCGTAGAGACAGTGTGTGAATCAGGATGAGGGACTTACAGTACCTGTGATTCGTACCCCCATATGAGCAACACCATGGAATGAGCGTCACCATAGTTCTGCCTTGCCTATGCTTAGTTCCCACTATGTGAGGAATACCACGGGATAGTTCGGGTCCCTGTGGTTAGTCCATTTATGTGAGGAACGCCATAGGTTTGCGTTGCCTTTATAAGTTTGTGTTGCCTGTAAATAGCGCCGCAATGGGTGAAACACAATAGGTCTGTGTTACATGTACGCCTTACACTACCTGTTAATAGTACAATAATGTGCGGAATACCGCGAGTCTACGCTACTTTTGATTAGTACCGCCAAATGACAAATAGCATGGTTCTAACTCTTAGCGATAAGTACCATTATGAGAGGCCGATGACCTGGATTTTGGACCCGTTTCGTCTGCAAGCATAATCGATTCAGCATCGTGCTATAGAAGCAGTCGCTTGGTCAGCAATACTATTGTTTTGTGCCAGCTTCTGTGCATGTGAGGCACTGTGGGTCGGTTCCACTGATCGTTTTAAATTCATATCCATCCATCCATTCACTCTTCGTCCTCACGCTTTGAATTCTGGTCAGTGGAGGATTTTGGACTTTTAATTTGTCATAACATTTCGCATCATCTCGTAACATTAGGGGCCGATGACCTCGATGTTAGGCCCCTTTAAACAACAAGCATCATCATCAACATCATCATCATCATCATCTTCATCAGCTCCTGAACTGAGGTTGGTCTCAGGAAGGGCATCCGGCCGTAAGAACCATGCCATATAAATTCATCTCACCTCAGCCACGATCCCTTATAAAGAAATCGGACTATGAGGTAGAGATACGTACATTATTATTTTGTGATGAGTCTAAAATAACTTTCTTTAAATTCTCTCAAAATAAGAGCATGCAGGTTTAAAGATCTGGAGTAACGGCTGACAAAGCGGAGAGGAGTTTTTAAACAGACTGGAGCTACTGTACGTTTCGCGGTGATATCAGTGCTGTAGCGACATCTGAAAGCTTATCAACCTCTGTTAATTTCAGACGTTCATACCTGAATTATAATAATTCTTAATTTTACGCCATATTAACTAGCATTACGATGTTCGGAGACGCCTAGGTGACCGAAATTATGTCCCGCATGTGTTCCTGTACGTGACAGCAAATATTCCCTCTCGAGACTCACATGACTATTTGATCACTTTGAAGTACCATCAGAATGAGCGGTGATCGGACCAATCAGTGTAATTTTTGAACTCCAGTGCTCTCTTAATCCATCTACTCAGGCTGGCTTCATGCCTGAATTATTAAAGTTTAATAATAATAATAATAATAATAATAATAATAATAATAATAGTAAAATTAATAAGTCCGGCTCCGCGGTGTAGGGGGCAAGGCGTCCACCTGTCACCTGGCGGCCGAAGGTTCGATTCCCTGCCGGTTCAGGGGTTTTTAATTGTAAATGATTAATATCTCTAGCCTGGGGCTTGGTGCTTGTGTCGTCCTTAACGTTCCTTTCCTCACACTCAACACTCTACACTTCTGCAATTCAAATTACAGGCAGTTTCATATCATATGCTGCAAGTAGGAGCAAAAGATCTCTACAGGTCGACGCCCCGAACAAATAGCATTAAAAAAAGACAATAATAACATTTGATAGTGGTTTAACATCGCACTAACACATCGAAGGTTTTTATTGAACCAGGATGAGAAAGAACTAGGAATGGAAACGTAGCCACCGTGGCCCTAATTAAAGTAATGCTGAAGTTGGTGTGAGAATGTGACAACACGGAAAACCATATTCAGGGCTGACGACGGTAGTATCCAAACCTACCATCTCCAGAATATAAGCTCACAGCTCCCTAACCGCACGCCCAACTCGCTCAATGATGATGATGATAATAATATTAATGATAATAATAATGTTTTTTGTCCCATCAATTACCTTTAGGACTATCCAAGATGCCGAATTTTCCCCCCGTAAGACATATTTTACGTGTCAGTAAATTTGGTGTAGTTCAGCGTTCTCAAATAACATAGGATTGACCAGGGATCGAACTCACCTACTTGGATTCAGAAATCCAGTGCTCTTTCATCTCAGCCACTCAGCGCAGTTTAAATTATTAAAGCTCAAACCTTTTCGAGAATAAAATGGAATATCCTGTTCTATTTTAAGGGAGAGATTATACATCAGAGATTATACTCCCTCAATATTGCTGGCCGGCATGTTACAAAAGAGAAACACAGGCCACTTCATTTCTGAGAGGAAGGAGAGAAAAATCTTTTAAGAGGCAAGAGGAAGCAAGGCATTGTCCCTTGAAGTGGTAACCGTATATTTGTGAAGGGTTCTCAATTGAGAGGGCAAAGTGCTTCCTTGGAGACGAGATGAGAGGCGGATATCAAATGTTACGAGCCTCAGTTTGCTGGTAGTAGTCCGCGAGATGCTTGTTACCACATCTCTTCATCAGGGGCCGGACAACACCGCACCGCTTGATCTCACTCACTCAGATTAATTAAGCCTGGAAGTTAGACTACACGCAATGTCACAATGTTGACTTCGTCACGCGCGTCAGATTATAGAGATGCTAGAATTCCCTGTTCATTATTATAAGGGAATGTGGATAGTTTCAGAACATTAATCCTAGCTTCCAGTTGGGTTTAACTAAATTTACAGGGGTTTCTCTTTGTCAGTCAGTTCTTGTCGTAATGAAGCACCTAATTTTCCACCATCTCGTTACTGCATTCGGTTAAAACAATATAATTATTGTCGGTTACTTACTGCATACATTTTAAGGAATAATAGTTTCGTGTGGCTACTTCTAGTCGAGTGCAGCCCTTGTAAGGCAGACCCTCCGCTGAGGGTGGGCGGCATCTGCCATGTATAGTTAACTGCGTGTTATTGTGGTGGGGGATAGTGTTATGTGTGGTGTGTGAGTTGCAGGGATGTTGGGGACAGCACAAACACCCAGCCTCCGGGCCATTGGAACTAACCAATGAAGGTTAAAATCCGCGACCCGTCCAGGAATCGAACCCGGGACCCTCTGAACTGAAGGCCAGTACGCTGACCATTCAGCCAACGAGTCGGACAGGAATACTAAAATATCACGCCTAGCACTCAATCAAGAGTAACCTTACTCGGTGGAAATCAGTCGGCTCCCGCGGTCAACAAACCACTGGCTCCCAGGTCAGTTTATTCTAAGAGGTATTCCCGTTGCCTCCAATATGACACCGTATAAACGCCCAAAATCTAGGCATGAACAAAATACTTAATCAGACTATACTAAACAAACGGAAAAATCAATGTTTTGTTGCAAGGAGTGGCTGAAAAAGTGGCTGCGTGATTTGAGTCACGTAGCTATCAGCTTGTGAGTTCGAACCCCACTATCAGCAGCCCTAAAGATGGCTTTCCGCGGTTTCCCATTTTTGCACCAGGAAATTACTGGGGCTGTACCTAATTAAGGCCAGGGTTGCTTCCTTACCACTCCTTACCTTTTCCTATCCCATGGACGCCATAGAACATTTCTGTGTCGGTGCGACATAAAGCAAATTATAAAAAGAAAAAAATGAAAAATACTAAGATTGAGGTTCCTATATACATTTTACGTAATAATTCCTCTTGTCTTGATAAGGTACACGTAAAACGATCTAAGCCGGAGCTATACAAGTACGAGGTTCATAGTCACGACTCTCGGCCGATTTTTATAACCTCGCAGTTCAATAAAAACAAATGCATTGTAGTTAAAATATAATATGGACGTAAAACCATGTGAACCAAAATATATTAGTTCCAGATTACAACTATAACTTAAAAACTTACCAGAATGAAATCATGTGAAATGTAAAAGTCTAGATAAAACGATTGACGAATACAGTCATTTTATCGTCAGTTTATGATCAATTAAATGAACACAGCATGTGATATTTTAAGATCCCCACGAAAATATTAATGAATTGTAACACATTATAAGATTATCTCTCCATACAATAACACCTACACCCACCTGTCTTTCTCAGTGATACTGAGAAAACCAGAACATTTCAACAAATTAAATGTGCATTAAAGGTAGGTTTTTATTTCCCCTTCATAAGAAAAGTACAGTGAATCTGCTACCACCACTGTTTCTGTACTGTTTACAGAAATTTTTTTTCGGTGATTCTATGATCTTCGCCATGTTGACGCGCACAGGTCTATCTATTGGTATGAGTTCGATATATGTCAGTCCCTTAATTCTGCCACCTTTTACAGCGATATTGAAACATCTAGTAGGTTTGGAAGGTTATAATAGTGAAAAGGGATTTCTAACCGTGAAGTGAATGAATCATATTTACATCATAGCGTATGCAACAGCAGTACATCCATGTACAACCATGAGATGGAATTCTTACCACGAAGTTTGGGAAGTGACATCTAACACATTTTGATCTTAAATGCTTCATTGCAAGTATTTCCCTGGTAGAGAAATAATTTGGGTGGGGTAAAATTCATCATTCCTGGTTCTTTCTCAATAATATATATATATATCTATTTCAGCGAGATAAGATGGTCGTTTGGGAGCAAGTAGCAACATTAACATAATCTACTCTAGCAATTATGATCGTTGACTTTGTGCAGGATTTTGTTCATAAATATATTAAAATATTGTCCGACTTCTTGTCTGAATGGTCTCCACCATATTCAAGTGGACTACACATGCCCTACAACATAGTGTTATATTATTATTATTATTATTATTATTATTATTATTATTATTATTATTATTATTATTATTATTATTATTATTATTATTATTATTATTATTATTATTTTTATTACAGAGTCACAGTCTCCCGTAATGATGGGAAGCAAGAAGCTATACCGATAGGCTACAATCAGCCCTTGCCTCGATATCACTCAGATTTCAAATAGCTTTTCCAACGAACACATTTGCGGGAATGAATTACTGTAGTTTTATAAACTGCCTAGCTAAACTTTCAAGCACGGTAATGCGTTTCATTAATTAATTCATTCATTCAATAACCACTGATCTGCATTTAGTACTGTATTCAATATGGCATATTTCTTATCAATTGTTTACCTAGGCTCTTATTATGAAATAAAAAAATGGGAAATTTTTCGTACCTCTCCCTTGGTAATATACGTCAGTCCTTAATTCATTTCTATATAAAGGAATATTTCTCCCAAGTTGTCCTTTTGAATTCCTACGTTATATTCATGTTATGATGTTTCCTACATTTATGAAACTTCATTCAAGTGTATTCGTCTACTAATACCATTCCTCGCCATTTCTCCACAGACATTTTGGAACATACCACTTAGTCGAGAAGCTCCAACCTTTCCTATAAAGAATTTGGAACCCAAAGTTTTCAAAGTTTTTGTAACACCACTGTTTTGTCGGAATAACCTGGAAGAAATCGTGCTGCTTATTTTTTTTTGGGGGGGGGGGGGGGCATCGCTTCGAACTCTCCATCCAGGGAATTCTGGTAAAGGGCCTATACCCTGGAATCATAACTTACTCTAATTGGGGTCTTAGCAGTGACTTATACGCTCTCTCACGTACATCTTTACTACAAACCTATATACCCCCTTAACCATATGAAGAGTTCTGCTACCTATATTCACAACCTCCCTTAACTAGGTACTTTAAACAATTATCTCCATGAGGTACTTTCATTCTATCAGCACAGTAATAAAACACAGGTGACGCTTCCTCGTTGAGAAACTTACAACCTGATCTTTCACCTTTTCTACCCTCAAACCATATCTGCTCTCCCACTCACAGCTATGTCGTCGAGGTACTTTTGTAGTCGCACATAATCTTGTAACTACTTATTACGCTATAAAATATACTATCATCCGGAAAACATGTGTCTGTGATCTCCCTTTGGTTGAGGGTAGTAGAACATATCCATCATGATAGGGACAAATTAATACCATTCTACAACCTGTGACAATATTTTTTTTGCTATTGGCTTTACGTCGCACCGACACAGATATGTCTTATGGCGACGATGGGACAGGAAAGGGCTAGGACTGGGAAAGAAGAGGCCGTGGCCTTAATTAAGCTACAGCCCCAGCATTTGCCTGGTGTGAAAATGGGAAACCACGGAAAACCATCTTCAGGGCTGCCGACAGTGGGGTTCGAACCTACTATCTCCCGAATACCGGATACTGGCTGCACTTAAGCGACTGCAGCTATCGAGCTCGGTACCTGTGACAATAAAGTTCAGTGTTCTATCAAAATAGATTAACAATGTACGACAGTGACCTTACTGTCCTTCAAAATAGTCCCCTACCATAACTATGCACTGCAGAGATCGGCGATACATGTCCTGAAAACCTTGCAAGAAGGCTTACTTTGGGATGGTGTTCAAAAGCCTCGTCAAGTTTCGTTGTAAGTCAGGAATATCGTCAAATCTCTTATCTTTCAAAGCGAGTTTGATGCGTGACTTTTCGGCTCTGACCTTTTTCCGACGAGGGGATCCCTGAGAACGCCATTCCATGCTTTGCCGTTTCGTTTCATGGTCGTACCTGAGACACCAGGTTTCATCCTCAGTGACGATACAGTTCGAGAAATATGTTGTCGCATCCGCCGTTTCGATAAAATCCTGTGAAGCCTCCTAAACGTACCTGCTTCTGATCGTCAGTCAAGTGATGTGGCACAAGACGAGAACACGTTTACTTCTTCTCTAACTTCTGGGTAACGATTTGTCCCACGGATTCACGGTTAATCTGCAGTTCATCCGCTATCATGCGCACAGTTATTCGCCAATCGTTCGTGATTAATGTCCTCACCTTCTCAATGTTTTCGTCACTCGCCGGTCTTACGCTTCGGGGGTTGTCAGAAACACTTTCCCAGCCTCATCGCAAACGGGCGAACCACTCGTACACACACTTCAAGGACAGTGCTTGATCTTCATAAACACGTACCAGCATCGCATGCGTTTCTTTCGGTGTCTTGCCAAGCTTAAAACAATAGTGTACATTGATCTTTTGGTCGTTCATGTTCCTGTTCGCAGTTCAGAACCAAGCACTAAACACGCACTGTGTCAAACAGGTCTTACACGGCACACACACGATGCTCAACTGAACAACGTTGGGAGCAGGTGGTCAAAGCCTGCTGCTACGCAGGTGCAACTTTGTGTGTCGCCAGTGTTGCCGGATCGACCGTTCTGACTTCATTCACCGAACTTTATTGTCACTGGTTGTATATTCTCAGAGTGCGTCTTCTCGGTCAGTAACCGAATTAGCGTGCTATGCAGAGAGGGTAGAAAGGTTGCTGTGTGTCATCTGCAATCAAATAAATCCCTGGTAATATTAGCTATTCCACATGAACTCATCAGCCCAACTGACACCCATCCAGCAAAGACCACTTAGTTAGGAATGAACTGGTAGATGGAGGCACAAGGGGACAATGCGTACTGATCCTTAGACAAATGCTAATTACAGAACTGACACCCATCCAGCAAAGACCACTTAGTTAGGAATGAACTGGTAGATGGAGGCACAAGGGGACAATGAGCGTACTGATCCTTAGACAAATGCTAATTGCAGTTTACAAGTACATTCGAATACCGCAAACGAGATTTTGCTTTTAATTACATTTATTTCACGTTTGTGCGACATGAAAAGGTGAATAAGGAATTTACATTCAGCTCCCCCATTGCCTTGTAATTTGCGTCAAAGTCATGACTTTCTTAGCCTATGGTTGCAGCAGCGCGAACCAGTAATGCCTATGCATGATGTAAACCAACATTTCCCCAACGCCATGTACGTGCTCATGGATGGAGTAATCGGGTGCAAATAAGCGAAGGAATTTCCAGGCATTGTGAGAGGCACCATGGTAACCATAAAGATCTTGCTTTGAAACAAACCGAGCAAGTTGGCCGTGCGGTTAGTGTCGCGCAGCTGTGAGCTTTCATTCGGGAGATAGTAGGTTCGAACCCACTGTCGGCAGCCCTGAAGATGGTTTTCCGTTGTTTCCCATTTTCACACCAGGCAAATGATAGGGCTGCACCTTAATTAAGGCCACGGCTGCTTCCTTTCCACTTCGAACACTATCGTCATCAAAAGTCATGTAAAGCAAATTGTACGCTTCGAAACAAAATGTTTGAATAAAACTAGAAACATTCCCAAAATGAAGTGACTACACCAGAGGGATTCCATCTTTCTTCTCTGACATTTATCTCTGCAACTATCGAGATTTCAGTTTTCTAAACTTCATAGGCCTACTATTTTATATTAGATTTTCTGTTTAAGTTGTGACAGTAAAATAAAAGAAACGGGTGAGCTTTTAATATTCGCCACGAAGTTTGCCTACAGGATATGCCTGTTGTGGTAGAAACAGAGCGAGAGCGGGAATACCGGGTGACAGCTGTGATGTGAAGTTACAAGTAAGGAACACAATTACTGCAAGTCAGAGTAAACACAAGCGAGCTAACATGCCTTTGGTGTATTCTCCGCGGTCATCGCGAGTCGACTTCTCCACTGTTAACGTGGTGCACAGCCTGTTAATTCAAAATTATTCTCGAACATTCCAACCGCTCATGTTCTCTTCTGGTCTGTTCTAGCTCATTCAGTCCTCTCCATAGGCAATGGCCTCAAATCTTCTTCTGTCACCTGCAGTTCCCACCCAATTTGGTCCCGCTACCCGTTTATGCGACTTATCTGAACGGCGTCTTTCTCTGCCTCGTTGTCCATCTCTGGGGTACCATTCGATTATCACCGTTGTCCACATAATGCGATTCATTCTAGCCATTATCTGCCCAACACTACTGTTCAGCCCAGATTTATCTTTCAATACCCTCTCATCCGGTCTTTAGCCTGTATTCATTATTTCACAGGCCTATCTGTGTCGGTGCTACGTAAAATGTCTGTCTGTTACGGACCACGTCCCAACACTACTTGGATGAAGATATAGTACACACGTGTTGAGTATTTCCCTTCTGATGTTATTTCAAAAACATATCAGATGTAAGGCTTTTCAGGCGTTTGCTCTATTAACCAGCGTTTCGTCTTAGGTCTGACACTAGACTCATCATAGTGGGATGTTTCAGACCCTACCCACTGACGCTGGGATGTATGCAGGTGACATTTTTGACATGCTTTATTGGTGAACAATATCTAATTCCCTCCAAGGGAATTTAAAATTTTCCATTCGGAATTGCTAGGCGGGCAATAATTCCATTGTGGAGATTTATCTCCCGTATGCAGTTATCAGACTGTGCCTCTTGTAAGGGCTTCTGACAAGTTCACCTGCATACACCCCAGCGTCAGTGGGTAGGGCCTGACACATCCCATTCTGATGAGTCTCGTGTCAGACCTAAGACGAAACGCTGGTTAATAGAGCAAACGCCTGACAAGCCTTACATCTGATAGGTTTTTGACATCTTTGACATGCTCTATTGGTGAAAAATATCTAATTCCCTCCAAGGGAATTTAGAATTTTCCATTGGAATTAACCAATGAAGGTTAAAATCCCCGACCCGGCCGTGAATTGAACCCGGGGCCCTCTGAACCGAAGGCCAGTACGCTGGCCATTCAGCCAACGAGTCGGACATAATAATAATAATAATAATAATAATAATAATAATAATACCTGAAGGATGTCGGAAGGAGAACGGGATATGTAAACTGCACGAAGATGAAACAAGCGGCAGGAGATAGTGAAGCATGGTTGTATAGAAAGAGTTTTCTTATGACATGAATGAATGAATTAATGAATAAATTAATTAATTCATTTTTGTCGTGTTAATTTAATTTAGAATTTGCGTTATGTGAATCGTTAGTATTATTTGAGGCACTTTTGAATTCCTAAGGGAATGCTTAGCCAAAAACGTTAAAGTATGCTAGGTTCACTTGGAAGAACTTGAGTTCGGTTGCTAATCACGATGTGTAGAAGTTCAACTGATGGAGATTTGTAGTCCACTGACGTTCATTCCCTCAGATTCAGAAATTAGTACCAAGGCATATTGTTCTTCTTCTCCTCAACTTAGAGTTTGGTGGGCTTGCATATTCCTTCCTTCTAGTGTCAGGCCTTTCATCTTACTTTATTGTTTTGCTGCCTTGATGCCGTCCATGAATTACTGGCTTCGTCTTTCTCTCACACTACGTCCTTCCGTTTTCTCTTCAACGAGTTCCAGAATTATCTTGAATGTGGCAGTAGGTGATCTCACCCATACTATTCCCCCTTTCGGGAACTGTTTTCAGCAGATTCCTCCTCTCACCTGCTCGTATTAGTACTTCCTCGTCAGTCAATTTTTCTGTCCATGATGCCTTCAACATCTTCCTCCTCCATCACATTTCGAAAGCTTCAAGTGTTTTTCTGCTGTTGTTAATAGCCAAACTAAATAGTAGCATGTTGATGAACAGTGGAAATCTTCACATTTCGTTTTTCCTGGGTCTTGTATGACTTGTATGGAGATGGATTTGATAAGTTTGAATCAGAAAGAGGCGAAATGAGGAACAACCAATCAAAGCATATAACGTTGCCATTAGTGCTTTCACGGCCCGTACTTATAGACATGATATTGTATAGGCTTTTGGGCTTGTGCAGTGTCAAGAAAATAAGGTGAAATTCTTAACGTTTCACAGAAAATTCTCGACAGTACACGAGAAAGGCTTCTTAAACAATGACACTTTTGAATTTGGAACGTTATAATAGAAGTAGAAGTGGAAATGGTACGTTCATTCACCACCAGATGGCCCCCAGGACGTGGCACAACGCTAGCGTTCGAAGTGGAAGCTGACTGAACTATCACAACTAGACTATGAGGTTCACATAACGTGTTTGCGTAACATATGACAGGTGTAAGACATACACATAAGCCTGGAATAAAACATCTGGCGACGAGGAACGTACGAATTTGGAAAAAAACACCGAGACGAAATAATAATAGTGAAGGGACAGGGAAGAGAACTACTTACGTAAATTCTTAATGGCTGGCCACCAGGTATTACTTAATTGTTAGGATTTCTACGTATTTCCACAGCTTCCCGTATAATCCTGGACCTGTAGTGTCCAGTGTGGGTAAGAGCTCGAGCATCTTCGAACATGTCATCATGACCCGACGATAGCTATTGCCGATTTTCAGGTTGGTTCTAAACCCTTTGTGTCCATACTGGAGGATACCTACCTTTCTTACCTATCAGCAAAGTTCATAAGATCTGTCTCTTAGGTCGTATCGGGTTCTTCGTCACTTGCTGAGGTAAAGGTAGGGTTCAGTAATTCTAATCTATCTACTCAAATGAAAGGTTGGTTTAAAATGTTCCTATTTATTCAATTTCTTCATGTAGCATTTCTGCTATATCCACGGTATCATTTAACTCAATTGTGTCCACTGGATACCACAATTACTTTACATAGAGGGTCAGAACACTGGTGTGAGCCTTTGACGTAACTGCCTGATGGGCCTCCTTACTAGAAACCATTGTCTCAATTATTAATTAAAGAAAGGAAAATCTGGAAACCCTTAAATTCGGCTTCCATGTGAGACTACATGTACCATCATAGTAATTTTTATGGTCCAGCCCTCGTAACACGAACTCTGGACTCTGGGTATAATTATGGCAGTCCAATCGGTGTGTGCCATACAGTGGTTATACTGCATGGACCCTTAATTGAATCGATGTGACCTGCGACTATGTCATGGACCGACATCCAAACTTCTAAGTTACTTACAGTCATTGTGGAAAATAACCGCAAGGAAAATGATGCTACAGTGGCATATGGCCCTAATCTAAGCCACTGAGGTTGATGACCCCCTTGACCATCCAAATCTCTAAACTGAAGGCTGAACACAATTAAGTTACATCGGTTGATGACCAAAGTTCCACTTTACTATCCCCAGCACATTCACTGCTCAATCAATCAAAGTTAACTAATACAACAATAGCAATGCTCACATTACTTTGTGGCAGTAAAATCCATTACCTTTGGATATGTCCCCTTAATCGTTACGTTTACATTTACACATTCCCCAGAAAACAAACTAAGATTTCCAGAATGCATCTCCAAGTTATTCGCTTGATTTAAAGTTATTTCAAAATGCGGTTTCACTGAATTTAATAATTAAATAGATTTAAATGATTTAATGAAATCTTAGAGAACAACAAATTCTATCTCCGCGGACTAATGGTTTCTTTACAAATTCCTACGCAGTTGTGACATAAAAAATTTTTTCCTGTGATGTTTATCTGTTGAATCCGATAGCTGGAAAAGAACTATTACATCATTCATGTCCAGTTTATATCTTGTTTCATGACCTCACACTTTAAATCTAATCTAAGCCTAGCCATTATTAACACTTGGATAACCCTTATAATTTACGTACAAACCAAAAGCAACTCGCCATATAATTACGATGTCATATCTCGTCATAACATTTTATTAAGTTTGCGCACCCCTCACAGACAAACAATCATCACTACCATCGCTCTATATTTTGGACTACCCTGAATTTGGCTAATCTTGTTCATTATACTCTAAGTGCGTGGCATCAAATGCTCAATACGTTCCCAATTAAACAAATTTTACAGTATCTAATAACAGTCAGGTTATTACCGGATGAAAATTTCAACTAAATCCAACATTTAACGTTATCCCCTGCCGAGAAATACAATCTCAATTCCACGCGTAACACACTTTGCATGTCCCGTTATCCCAGCGGTGAACCCCTACCAGCTGACAGCATTTCGCCCCAGTCCGCTTGGCAGTGACACAAGACATCTGGTCCGTTCTACCTGACTGGCTTCTCAGAATGCTTCCTTTAAACTCTGCCGACATAATTAAACAAATACGATATTTCTAACCAACAAAATGCCCATAGATTATACTTCAAAATGCCCACAATAATTATACACGTCGCAAATTAATACCGGCGCGGATTCTTGTATATCGCTTTCCATTCCCAACATTATACAAAACCATCCTCGGGCTTCCACAAGTCCTGGCTTCATTGACAGGTCTCCAACCTGATTCACAAATCTCATCTCGACTCACACGACAAAACTAACCTCTGTTTCCCAACTCACGACTATCACCGAAAAAAGAACTGGAATAAAATCCTTACTAGAATCCACGACGTCTAATAACGCACAATGTTTAATAATGAATAACTTCCCATAAAATGATATCGTATTTTAATAACTGGATTTTCACGCAAATGACTGAAAAATTCTACTAAATCTTTTTTTATTGTCAGTCAGACACAGTTTAAATGGGCCTAGAAAAACGTTTCACTCCGTGACCAAATTCATCACACTATACTCTCACCCGACAGCGCGCTTCCTCTCGATTGAAAATGAGTAAGCATGGATTTCTTACATTATTTACGTCAAAATTTCAGAGAGAAATATTTTACGTCGAATGAACATCTTAATTTGACATCACTAAATATAGGCAATAAACACACGGAAATGACGATCTACATTGGACGTGATATCACTTCGAAACCCTATTTAATAACTTTTTACAACATCATACGGCACTCGCAAGACTTCAAAATTTTATCCAAGTGGAAAATAAAACAAATGACCCTTTTTCCGTCGTATTCTAACATTTACAAAAACCACATAGGGGCGACCAATTGCTTCGTATATACCCCTTTCAATTACATGTATTTTAGACATCATGAAACTAGATATAATAGGTGGTAAGATGGTAAGTCACATACCTTACGTTACGCCATCGGTCATCATTGGGCTCACCAGTGAACCTGGCATTTTTATTTAGCCATTTTTACATTTTTGGCTGTACAGATCATTTTTAATTTTCCGGTTTCCTGGAAATAAAGCATAAAGAAAAGAAAATACCCTTCACTTGTTTTGGTTGAGCGCACACGGTAGACTGTAATTATTTCCGCACACGAATTACTTTCTTCATCCACTCCAAATTTTATTCGGTCCCTTGACCGTCCTATTTGGTACAATTATTTCCACTCAAGAAACTATCTCCACATGAATTCAAGACCCCAGCCACATCGGCTGAAATATGTTGGTTGGACTTAGTCTACTTTTGTCGTTCGATTTTACAGAGCAGCTCAACTCTCTGTCGTCAGCCTCGTAATACAGAATGCAGGTGTTTCGTCATGGCGTCAATTCTTATTTCTAGCAGCTACCCCCTCTTTCCGGGCATCTCCCTTTTTGCCGCCAAGAAAATTTCTGTAACTTTCTGACTTAACTAAACTGTAATTACAAGAGTTCTGAAGGTGACTACATACTCGCTACATTTCCGGCGGTAGTGTCCATGGACATTTAAAATGTATACATGTTCAATTAGCTGGATAAATGACCTCATTTGATAGGCACGATATTTTCGACTTGGCTTGGGCACGCCATATACACGCGCTTCTTCTGAAATAGTTCACAAAATGATTTAAGATTCTTCCGCCGTTGACACGCGCGACTGACGTCACGTATCCCAGAGCGTGGGACCGAAGGTAATCACCCCCTCGCCACGTGTCAATTCCATGCTATCAAGAATCGAACTTCTTAGCCAATTGACAATTTTATACATAATATTCTTAGGGAACAAAGGTCATGGGTTCAGTTCAGATGAATATGTTCTTTGATACGGGTACCAATAGACCGGCATATTTGGCCGATGTATACTTTGCCGCACGTACAGGGAAATTCGTATACCCCAGGATGTAAAGGTGGGGACAATTTGTCCTTGGTCTTACTCAGGCTGTGAGCAATTTTAGTGGCGGTGCCAAGCACTGTTTTTTTTTTATATTGTGTTTGCGGAGGACCTTGGCAATTCTATCTGTGGTGTTGTGAATGTTAAGACAAGTAGGCAGTTCCCTTCACTTCTTCCTTCTGTGAGATTTGCTTGGTCATTTCTGTGGGATGCAGGGCTCTATGAATTTGCAAATCGCTGTAACCATTACCCTTAAACGCGACTTTGAGCGTGTCCATCTCCATCTGGATATGTGATGGATTACAAATTCGTCTCGCCCTCTTGGCGAGTGTCGTGAGGAGGCCTTGTTTCTGTGCTGGATGATGGTGAGAATCTGCATGAAGATAGCGTTTTTTGTGGGTAGGCTTACGATAGACGGTATGTCCTAAGGAGCCATCCGGTTTCTTTCTTACTAGAACATCCAAGAAAGGAAGGCATCCGTCCGACTCCATCTCCATAGTGCATTTTATTGACGGATGTTGCTGATTTAGGTGGTCTAGAAATAGATGAAGTTTCTCAGGACCTTCTTTCCAGATCACAAATACATCATCAACATACCTCCACCATATCATAGGCTTGACGGGCGCCGAAACAATAGCCTCCTCCTCAAAATGCTCCATAGAGAAATTAACCACTACGGGCGAAAATGGACTTCCCATATCCACTCTGTCCATCTGTTCGTAAAAATTCCCACCCCACAAGAAATAACTGGACGTCATGCAGTGGTAAAATAGCTTAGTAGTCTCCTCAAAGAACAGGTATTCAATGAGAGACATGATCGAGTCAATCGGCACTTTAGTGAACGAGGACTCCACATCGAAACTCACCAAAAGTGCATTAGGCTGAAGGATTATGGTTGACAGCTTGTTGACGAAATACCAAGAGTCCCTGACGTATGATTCAGTACGTCCTATGTGTGGCTGAAGAATTCTTCTGAGGACGCAGAGCGGACGCAGAGCACAGTTTTCTGCGAAACGTTAAGAATTTCACCTTATTTTCTTGACACGGCACAAGCCCAAAAGCCTATACAATATCATGTCTAAAATATATAATGTCCACCTATGAATTAAATTGAATTTGATGCCGTATCATGGAGTATTTTTGGTACTCTACATGGTACGGCATTAAGATTTTACCTATATGTATACTGTAACATTAAAATAATATCTTGAAATTGAGCTGTTAAAACAAACCATATATTGTCCACATGCGTGACTGAATCAGAGCGTATAACGTCCACCTATGACATACTTTCAATTTACTTTCCTTTCATAAAATGCATAAAATGTAGTAGATGTACCCTGATCTACACAATAATATTCCGCCTACAATACATTATCGTACCGGACCAGTTTTTACAAAGTATTTTTTTTGTATCTGTTGAATTTATTCAGGTAGATGTTAATTTTATGCTGTTATAAGCAGGTGCTGTGAATAAGATGTGACTTAAAGTCTAATTTTGCAAGTTATATTTTTCAGGTAAAAGAATTAATGTGAACTAATGATGATAAAAATAAAACTCTATCAAAACATATAACGTCTGATAAAATAGATCAAAACGAATATTGTCCAATATGTAAATTACTTTTCTAACATCCAAAATAAATTGTTGATATCTTGCAATATGACATCCAATTTCAGTATCTCCATAAGAAACTAACTGTAAAAACTGCATTATATTTTACTGAATACTTTAGGAGATATCAGTTTTTCGCTTCTCCTGAAAAAAATGTATTAATGATTATTACAAATTTTATTGGTTGTTCCACAAATGTCCCTTAAATTTTTAGCAATTGTAAGTAAAGGAATGTGTTGCAGTACTTTTTATGAAAAACACTGGGTGTGGTTGTTGTCAACTGCATTGCTGAAAAACTGGGGTTGAGGGAGCAATAGAATACAGCTGATTACCCTCATGTGCAGTAATGACCCAATTTGTGGCTGTATTTGCCCTACTTATAAAATGGGTACACATACTGTACTCTATAATCTAGACTATATAGGGCGGGATGAGTTCGGGGGAAAAAGAGGAATCTATGCCGAGTAATGAACAGAGGCTGAGTAAGAGTAAAAAAAAGGGGGAGGGGGCACATTCTGTTTGATCACGAGATTGAGGGGGTTGTTAATCCACACTTGAGTTACAAAAACACGTATCACACACAGACCCCCTGTGAATAATGAATACTTATCCCAGTGTGTCTACATATTTGATCGTACACACATACAGCAGGTTCTGTTGCTGAATGATGGTTAATGAGCCGGTCGGCCTCACTCTGTGGTCCAATGTATTTAGCCGGTCACTAAAGCACCCGCCATGTACGACACTACATAAAGGTAATTGTTATGCGTTGCACATATCTGTTCGGTGGCCAGTACATACATAGAAATAAAAAGAGGTCTGGGTAAATAATCAAGAATCATTGTATGGGGCGAGCGTGTGCCCGGCTTGCAATTGAAGCAATATATCCGTGCTTAAAATGGAACGGCAACATTGTGGCTTGGCTTCCCTAATGACGAAAACGAATATGTTAATGATATTAGTGAATCTTTAACTATCACGGTAGTGGTGGATAAAATTACCTGTATTTTTTTTTCTATTTGTTTTACGTCGCACCGATACAGATAGGTCATATGGCGATGATGGGATAGGATAGGCCTAGGAATGGGAAGGAAGCGGCCGTGGCCTTAATTAGCCCCAGCATTTGCCTGGTGTGAAAATGGGAAACAACGGAAAACCATCTTCAGGGCTGCCGGCAGTGGGGTTCGAACCCACTATCTCACGATTACTGGATACTGGCCGCACTTAAGCGACTGCAGCTATCGAGCTCGGTATTACCTGTTATAATTGATAATAAATCTCAAAATTGAACTCAGATTAAGAGATGGCGACCGAGCTCGATAGCTGCAATCGCTTAAGTGCGGCCAGTGTCCAGTATTTGGGAGATAGTAGGTTCGAACCCCACCGTCGGCAGCCCTGAAAATGGTTTTCCGTAGTTTTCCATTTTCACACCAGGCAAATGCTGGGGCTGTACCTTACCACGGCCGCTTCCTTCCCACTCCCAGCCCTTTCTTGTCCCATCGTCGCCATAAGACCTATGTGTGTCGGCGCGACGTGAAGCAACTAGCCAAAAAAAAAAAAGGAGATGGCGATAATTATTTCTAGAAGTCCGATTTTTTCTATTTGTTGTAGTAGTTCAAAGTAGCGATAAATCCTTCCAAACAATCCGTGTACTTTCACTTAGTTCCTGCCACTTAATATATACAGTCTGTCCAATGATTATTACTGCCATGCTGTATTGATAGATGCAACGAAAGAACAAATCAGAAAGATACAAAGGACCATGATTTCCTGCATCAGAAGTATATTTTCGTTACACCATGGCACACATGTCACACTACTTTCCCTCCTGAAATTTAAAGAATTCAGAAGTCTTCATGTAGCCATGTTAGTGTACTTATCACCAACTCTGAGAGAACCTGTCATCAATATCTCCATAGCTTCCCTCTTTTCACTAGCATAATACACGCTGCCTATAATCGCTAATTTATTGCGACGGGAACTAGATTATGGAACACTGTTCCAAATAACATCTGCAGCAGTAACTCATTTCAGTCCTTCAAGTCATTTAGTAGTTTCAGATCAAAAAATTAGATGTATGACTTTTCAGGCGTTTGCTCTATTAACCAGCGTTTCGTCTTAGGTCTGACACTAGACTCTTCAGAGTGGGATGTGTCAGACCCTACCTTGACCCTACCCACTGACGCTGGGTGTATGCAGGTAAACTTATCAGAAGCCTATTTAAGAGGCACAGTCTGATAACTGCATACGGGAGATAAAACTCCAAAATTGTATTAATGCCCGCCTAGCAATTCCGAATGGACAAATAATATATAGCTGAATGCTGGTATTATCGTTGTGACATTATTTTGAATTTATATTACAAATGAGTTTCCTTTATAATATTTCATATTCTCATTTTTTTCTGTACAACGATTTGTTTATGTGTGAGGACCCTGAGTTCTAATTTCGCCATTACTAAAGACAATATATAATAATTTATTTGACGATTATATAATATTAAATTATCGGGAATATTGTCCGGCTTCAAGGATAAATTCCTTGCACGCTTGCCTTTGGTCCAGGAGGTCCCGGGTTTGATTCCCGTCCGTGTGGTGGATTTTAAACTTAATTGGTTAATTCTAATGGCTAAAGGACTGTGTACGTGTGTGCGCTGTCTTCATCATAGGTAGGTCCCCATCATCATAGATGTGCAGGTCACCTGTGCTGCGTCAACTTGATCAGATATCTCCAAATTCCGTGCGTCAATAAAAATGAATCACCAATATTGAACAAATGGATGCGACAATTTTTATACAGGTTGCCTTACGTCGCACCGACACAGATAGGTCTTATGGCGACGATGGGTCAGAAAAGTGTTAGGAGTGGGAAGGAATCGGCCGTGGCCTTAATTAGGGTACAGTCCTAGCATTTGTCTGGTGTGAAAATGGGAAACCATGGAAAAACCACCATCAGTGCAATTTCACCGTGCTTTACCAACAGAAACTTAACATCCTAATCCTCGCGTGTCGCCTGTCTGAAAGTGATATGAACATTTTCGCTACAAAGGATACAACTGTCACCACGGAAAATCACATGCAGCAAGGAAACGTGATACCGAGGTGTGCGTGATAGTTCAGAGCAGTGCTCAACCATCCGTGCCTAAAGTAATTCAACAGATAACTTTACCAAACTCAATATTGTACAGTAGAATATTCTACGAACGCGATTGCAGTTGTATTCAGACAAAATGTAACTGATTATGAAACTGCAGCGTAATGATCCAGCCAATCGACGATGGGATTCCGTGAAAATTTTCTGACTATGATCGCAAACGAGGAGGGTTTGCCGGAACCTATAATATTGAGCAGGGACAGGATTTTGATGACCTAAAAAATTTCCAAAAAGGACGGCAGAAATCCAGAAAAATGATACGAAAACTTAAAAAAGTGACACAAATTTTGAATTAAATTTTACAATCAACTTGCTAATCGAGTTGGTATAGATATTATAGACATTATAATAAGCTTGTGAGCTTTTCCGTGTCAAGAAAAGAAGGTGAAAATTTTACGTTTCGCAGGGACATTTTCTCTGCGTCCTCAGAAGGAAATCTTGACTTTTCACGAAGAAAGCCTCTCCAATTGGACGTATCTTATCTGGAATGTGGACATTTCCAAGAAGTAAGTGGTGAACGAAGTTTCTTTATTCCTAAGATTGACAAAGCGTTGAAAAAATTATAAATCCTTCGTGCTCAATCCTCAATCAAAGTTGCAATAACATCCAATACCTCACGTGTAAATTCTTAAAGATCCTCCAACATGGAAGAAAATTACTCAAAAAGTGTAAAATAGTCTAGTAAATTCCATTGACCAAATAATGACGTACAATTTTAAAACTGACCTAAAAGTACAAAATGGAAAAACATTACCAAAAACATTTCTACAATGTGGGAACTATTATCAGGATTTGTGTACAATTTAGCAATGTTTATTGTGAACCAAATAAAGGACGACATGTCATCAAAATCCTAGCCCTGATATTGAGTGATAATTTCCCTCAACTGAAAAGGTAAATAGGAACAATATCCAAATAAGTGGATACCAGATTTCTCACGCTGTCACAGAGGTGAAATGTAACAATCCCAAAATGAAGTTCCTTGTGCCATTTCCAGTAGTGTGTGTATTTGTGTGTGTGAGTGTGATGTATTATCCTTCGCTATAATGGCAATTGCATAGATACCTAGGAGTTTTCAACTTGGGAACGTCAGGTAACAACCACGGGACCCCTAGGTGCTTCCACTTAATTGTGGCAGGCGCCTTACTTTCCTCTCTCCTACTTGACCTCCTCAGGTTAACTCTTGTTCTCGTCCGTCTCCGGTGGTATTTTGTTTGCAACGTCTAGGGAATTTTTAATTTTCACGGACTTGATGGCTCCGCCCACTCCCTTGCCCATACCATCATTATGATAAGATTCGAGCCTTTTTTTTTCTTTTCCCTTTAGTTAGTGTTAGCAGAGGATTCCTGCCCAGTTTTACTTCTTATTAAGTGGAATGGGAAAGCATTAAGAAATTCCAAATGTTGTCTCGTAAAATTATGTGGACTCTGATGAATGAATTGTTGTATAATTTACTATGATAAGCTACCCGTAAACATTTTAAAAATATACTTTATTATATTAATGCACTAGTGAGAAATTTTACAATTTCAGGCATGCTTTTCTTTGAAGTTACCTATTTCTGTAACCGTTTGATCCAAAAGGCTGTGGTTCTCACTAATCGGTTCCAGAATTTTGTGTGAGAAGTTGGCAGCACTGTCATAACAAAGACTTAGATAATGCTGACTATGGACCAGACAGTTTTGTGGTGCTGACGTGGGTAAATGTGTGAGTGAACATTGTGTCTTACTTTGATCTCCGTTTCTGAAAATTGACTTATTTTCACATGTCTGACCCATTATCTCATGAAGTATCAAACTAAGGATATCACTTTTTCAGAGAGTTATTTTATGCCTTAACGCAACTACTCAACTAGGAAAAGGTATTTCGCTTGGTTGGTTTCTAATCTGGAGCAATTCTAATGTAATTGTTTTGCTAAACTATGGAACATTAAGATGATGTACAGCTGTACACTCAATCCACTTCATTCTAGTTCAGTACCTGGGAGAAGGTCATTATCAGTGGCAAAGTTTCAAAAATTTAACCTTAATAATTCCTGCGATATTGGGATATCTTTTCTGTCAAATTAACATTGTCAAGATAGGGCTTTCTCACTCCCCTTAAAACCCAATTACGGAGCGATTGGCTATGAGGTATGGGTGACATAGCTGTCAGCTTCCGTTCGGCAGATAGTGGGTTCGAACCCCAATGTCGGCAGCCATGAAGAGGGCTTTCCGCGTTTTCCCATTTCACATCAGGAAAATGCTGGAGTTCTTCCTTAATTAAGTCTATGGCCGCTTCCTTCCCATTCCTAGCCCTTTCTTATCACATCATCGCCACAAAACTGTGTCGGTGCGACATAAAGCAAATTTAAAAAAAATAATCACCACCATTTCGGCCTTCATCTTCTTGGAGCACCGTACAAACTTAAAGTAAGGGGAATTACTCCTTTTGCAATTTAAAATTTTCGGAAAACCTGCGATCATCTAAAATTCTTTCTTGTAATCTTGTAACATCCAATACGGTACCGTAGTCGCTGAAATACTTTTATCTTGAATAAGGAACGGACTACTATGTATATGGCCTCTTAGCTCTTCTTTATTTTTATCTCATGAAGTCTTGTAATTCTGCTCGTTCTATTTATGTGCACTTCTATTTCGTGATCTAGTTTTATTTCCATAAACTTTTTAGCGTTCTGAATTTCTCATTGGTAGCAAAGTTGTCATTTTTGAACTAGGCTATAGAAGAACATTTTCACCAGAGTAAAAGTGGACTTAAACTTATTTTTCATCGTCGTTGTTACGTTATTATTACCGAGCGAGTAGCCACGTGGTTGGGTCACGTAGCTGTCAATTTGCATTTGGTAGGTAGTGGGTTCGAACCCCACTATCGGCAGCCCTGAAGATGGTTTTCCGAGGTTTCGCATTTTCACACCAGGAAAATGCTGGAGGCCGTACCTTAATTAAAGGCACGGTCACTCCCTCCGCACTTGTAGCCCTTTCCTATCGCATCGTCCCCATAAGACCTTTCTATTTTACAAGTTGCTTTACGTCGCAAATTCTTATGAGACGGTGGGACAGGAAAGGGCTAGAAGTGGAAAGGAAGCGGCCGTGGCGTTAATTAGGGAGCAGCCCGAGCATTTTCCCGGTGTGAAAATGGGAAACCATGCAAAACCATCTTAAGGTCTGCTGACAGTGGGGTTCGAACCCACTACCTCACGTATACAGGATACAGGCCGCACTTAAGCAACTGCAGTAGACCAATCTGTGTCGATGAAGAAAATCGCAAACATTTAAAAAATGAGTCGCATTATTCATATCTGCCAACACAGTTCATATTCAAGTGAAACACACTTTCTGTTTTGAGACGTTATATTGCTGTGTATTCAAGAGTAAAGAAGAGCCGTATGGGATTTTTGGCTCAATCTGTATTATTTATTTGCCCTTGGGAAATATTACTCCCCTACTTTCTACACTATAAACCCATCCATACTCAATCTCACAATGTGGTAAAAGCTTTCCCACCGTAATGACCCTACTGATGCTACGAAAATACATCTTTAAAATGTTCATAATTTAAGATCAAGGCACCGTTAAAGGAGGAAGTATCGGTAATTTATCGTTCTGATAGAAAGTCGTTTAATGGATAACCTGGAAGCTGGGATAGAATAAAGCATGATACTGGGGCAAGGAGAAGTCATAAATTCCGCAGAGCAGTAAGCCACAGGTGGAATGTCAGATATTTTTATTACAGGGTCCTCGCAGTCATAGGAAAAGCCATGTTAATTGCGTTCGCCCTCTGATAGGGCGCGGTTCTAGCTGAAGGCATATTTCTGGCCAAGCTAACGATCGCTTGCGGGGATTTACGCGGCCCGTAACGGCCGCTTGGTCGTTAGAATCGTTATAGCTGCATAGGTTCGTTATCTTTACCTCTTTTTTCTTTGCCACCGGTAGTTATTATAATGCGCCTTAACTGCTCCAGCTAGCGAACGAGCTCTTAAGATGTGACGGAAGAGACCATTCTCCATACTTTATCTAGTGTTAAGAAAGGATTTATTGAGGAACATTGAGCTTTTCAGGCTAACGGAATGGAGCTCTACTCATCCTAGAAGGTGACCTAGAACTCTGTAACTACGCCGAGAGCCCTCAACGTGTGGGCTGTGAATGCCGATCACGATACCTGGAAATATACGTGTAACTGTTTCCATATACCTGTACCAAGCTCATCTGATTCATTCACCTCTTATGATCCGTTTCCGTTAACGGTACTGGTACACTTTCGAGTACGTACAACTCAAAATTCTATTTAATGAAAAGTCTATAGTAACTGCATAATCCGTGCAGGAAAATCAAAATTAGCTGAATGAAAATAAGTCCAATTTATTCATTTTGTTAGTTTGATCTAGCTAGATTACAGATTTCTGTTCAAAGGCCTGTCATAATTTTTTAAGAAATGTCGAGAACATACATCTAGATAGAGCTAGTATGTTTCTTTCGTGATAATAAGCGGCATGGGCTAATTTGTTTTGTGCTTTTTTCTAAAACGATAAAATCACATTCTTTGTTAATATGTGCCGGGCTGGGTTGCTCAGATGGTTGATGCGCTGGACTTCTGACACCCAACATGACAGGCACTCAAATACGTAAGCCTCGTCTCGGTAGATTTACTGCTACGTAAAAGAACTCCCGCGAGACTAAATTCCGGCACCTCGGCGTAAACCGCAATAGTAGTTAGTGGGACGTAAGACAATAGCATGATATTATTATAATTGTTATTGTTGTTGTTGTTGTTGTTGTTGTTGTTGTTGTTGTTGTTGTTGTAAATATGTCTCCACTCATGCCATAACACTATGTGGCTTGTACCAGACCTAAAAACTAAACATGTAAGGTGTTTCTTAGAAATATTGACCAAAATCTATAAGTATTATACATTAATTTAGCTAATTCAGAAACACAGAACCGTTATATAATATTTGGGAATGTTACTTTTGATTTATCAGTATTTCTTGGCTTCGAAGGAATTTCTCATTATATGTTCTTATTTCCATAAGAGTCTTGGATATGGAATTAGGCAATACATGAAGTGGAGTTTTGACATGTATAAGTTCAGGCGTGTACAGTGTGCCGACCAGTAACCTGAAGATGCCCATTTTCACTAGAGAACTTTTGCTGCATGTATCAGTATACAGTAGTGCTAATTTTGAATAGTTTCGTACCATCAAAAGTAACAGTTTCAGCCTTGTTTTAATTACTCATTGCATTAATTGTTTATAACAATTTAATTTGCTGCTATTGACGTTATGGGGACATAATGGCGGTGTCCCACAATGGCTAAACAAATTGCACTAACCCTACACCAAATCAGTCTGCAATACATGACCAATTTTTTAAATGTATCATAGCATTTTTGTTGAATTTATGAAGAGTAAAGTATTCCAAAATTCCATTACCAATTACTGTTAAATTTTATTGCATTTCTAACAATTTAATGTGAGTAAAATTCTTCCAAATAATATTAAAATTATATTTGTATGAGTTTGCCAATTGAGAAAGGATATGCACGCCTGTAATAGCTTTGATTTAGAAGAAGAATCGTAAAAAAATACCCCTGTTCTATCAAAATTGATAGCATTTTGAAGGAATGACGATGAGAGAAAAATTGTTTATTGAAAATTGCATGCACCAAGCTATTTTGTTGCGTAGTTAAAGCCACGTGGCCATGTAGCCATTTGCATGCATACGGGAGATGAAATGAAATGTCGTATGGCTTTTTTTAGTACCGGGATATCCCAGGGCGGGTTCGGCTCGCCAGGTGCAGGTCTTTCTATTTGACCCCATAGGCGACCTGCGCATCGTGATGAGGATGAAGTGATGATGAAGAAAACACATACACCCAGCCCCCCGTGTCATTGGAATTAACCAATTAAGGTTAAAATCACCGACCCGGCTGGGAATCGAACCCGGGACCCTCTGAACCGTAGGCCAATACGCTGACCGTTCAGCCAACGAGTCGGACTACGGGATATGATGGGTTCGAGCTCTCTGTTGGCATCCCTCAAGAAGATATTCCGTGCTTTCCTATTTTAACACCATACAAATACTGGTGTTATATCTTACTTATGGACACTGTTACCAGGTTTTCGTGGATCACAGAGAGGTTAAAGAAGGTGCTAGTTTGAATGGGTCTATCTACGATAGTCAAAGATTATATTTCTTTTCAGATATTAAATTTTAACAAACAATAATATTTCAGGTACAGATGTAGTTTGGAACAAAATAGGAAAAACTGAAAAACCTAGAAAAGTTTAGTTACAAAATTCGAGCTTCCAGCTCCCTATTTACAAGGTCCCTATGTCACTACTCTTGCGTTTAGTTAGATAGGCAATGAGACGAACCTCCCAATTTGTTTTATAGGAAATTTTAAATCACAATAATTATCAAGAGCACTTTGCTCCAAAGATTACAAGTTATGGCCTTCCAAAGGCACCATACAATACCACACAAATATGTTTTACATTTGAAGAAAAGAGCCTCAATGCTCCACAATTCTACCAAGAAGACTATGCTCCCAAACTTTTACAGCCTATTAAAGGCAACCGTTAACTTCTACAATTGGGATTATAGCGTCTATGCTCAATAAAATTACACTTTCAGGCCTCTCTAGGCACAACCTACAATTTACAAGACCATATCAATTGATTTTTAAGTTTACACAGGGATATCGAGTACCAATTCTACCTGGCCTTCGTAGAAAAGTACACGGTAAAGTTACTGGCTCAAAAATCAAAATGTACGGAGGCGGAAACGTACGCTCCTTGAAATCCAAGATTAAAACCCCACTTGGGCTGGTGGCCCGACAACACAGAGGCTAATCCTAAACTACTGAGTTGAGTAGATGTACGAGAAAAGTTACAAGGCTACAGATGGAAAACATTTATAAAAACATAGTCACTTCAAATACAAGTTGATAGGGAACATTTTTTTTTTTGCTAGGTGCTTTACGTCGCACCGACACAGATAGGTCTTATGGCGACGTTGGGATAGGAAAGGCCTTGGAGTTGGAAGGAAGCGGCCGTGGCCTTAATTAAGGTACAACCCCAGCATTTGCCTGGTGTGAAAATGGGAAACCACGGAAAACCATATTCAGGGCTGCCGATAGTGGGATTCGAACCTACTATCTCCCGGATGCAAGCTCACAGCCGCGCGCCTCTACGCGCACGGCCAACTCGCCCGGTGAGATAGGGAACTAGAGAGGATGTCACACTCTCTATTCTTGACGTGAATTTCAGTTAAGTGCACTTCATTTACTCGAAGTTTTACATGAGAAGAAAGAGAAGTTTACATTTTAGGAAATGGACTGTTACATCCAGTAGTTAAAAGTTGGAAGCTTCCCCTCGTGTCAGCTTGCGGAGATAACTACTGAGATAGAAAAATGGTGGCCATTACCGTAGCTGATTTCTACTTGTCGATAGATGAGGCCCCCGCCTCCTCTCTTAGCACACACACTCAATAGCACGACGATCAATAAAACAAGTTAACTCGATAAAGCGTCAGCTTTACCGTATAGGAAGGTTCGAGTAGACTCTGGACTAAAACCAGACACACCCGCTCTTTTTTATCGGACAGTCGAAAAGTTACAAGAAGCCTATGATTGGTAGAAAAATAAATACACAAAATTTTTGATCGGCCAGAATCCAAAGTTGGCGGGATAAGTAAGAAGTGTTGCAAACCTTGAAGCATCAAAAACAAAGAAAGTCAATTCAGTTCAGAAAACCTATAAACACAAAATTTCTTTAAATTTTTAGTTGTTCCACTTTGCACCAGAGTGCATGACATCAGGATTTTTAATAGAGACATCTATGGAGAAAAGTTCCAACCTTTTGAAACAGCTGTTGTAAACGTTAAGAGTTAGATAGCGTTCGTCCAGGTGCTTCATTTAAATGCACGGGGTTGAGGTGTACCTCCCGGTACAGACACTATTGCTTCCTTTCCAGTCCTAGCAATGTCTTATCGCAACTGTCTAGTGGATGTGACCTAAAATCAGTACCAAAAGAAAACATATTGAATGCAAGGAGGTCAGTAAAGTGTCATTGATATTACGGCCAGGATTTTTCAGAAAACCCTCAATTTCTAAAACCCTGTAATATTCTGCTATAAGTGGGATATCATCTGTACATTAAAGCAAGTTAAGAACAAAATTCTAGCAGCCTCAGTTGAATTGAACGTAGATGAATTATATTCTGAAACATACACAAGGAAAGCTTGTAAGAACTGATGGTTGTCTGACAAAATGTTTATGCTACCAATAAATAAGTTATACCTCTACCTCTTAGTTCCATTTCGTGATAAAGGATTGAGATTGTGGTAAGGTAAAGTTATGTGGTACATTGTTACGACCGGATGTACTTCCTGTCGTCAAACTTGGTTGAAAAGCTATTGGAGATCAAATGAATGATGGTGAACGAAGATCGGATTAGCAGACGGAGGGAATCGGCTGTGGCCTATGAATAGGAACTGTCCCAGCATTTGACTGGAAGTTAAATTGGTAAATCAAAGACAAATATTCTCAGAGCAGCCGATTACGGGTTTCGAACTCACTCGTCTCACAAATGCATAGCTTGGTGGCATAGCCGTAGCGCGTTGATACGAGCGATTTTTCTGCTCGGTTGTACCCCAAGAACTGAGTACTTTAAATAGTTTTTCAAGAAATATTAACGTTAGAGCTATAGTCAAGGCATTTTAAAAACTGCAAAATATTCTCTCTTAAATGGCAGAATAAACAAACGGCGAGGTACTTAAAAGAACTTGTGTATAGTTCCCTTAAATATGTCTTATCCCCTATAGATTCCGGAGGTGTTTTGATGTCCATTGCATAAGATGTATTTCATGTCGTATATATAAACAAGTTTTTCTTTATTGTACTTCACTTCGTACCAAGAGAAAAACTTAGTGACGTCAAAGAAGATACAAAGAATTCACACACAGAGAAAATAAAGGCATCGCTAATCCTCCACATCCTCCCCACCCTGGTCGATCTCCAATGGTACGACCAGCTGCACCGGTCGGGTTATCTCCGTTCTATTGCTGAGTCGGAGGACAAGAGTCCTCGCCTTCCCGTCACGGCCAGGTCTCACTCCAGTGATGCGAGCTCGTTGCCATATGTGACGTGGACGCAGATCGTCTTGAAGCAGGACGACATCCCCCTTCCGGCACTTCGTCGATCTTCTGTCTGGTTGCCGCACCTCGTGGAAACTTCTTAGAGCGAGAAAGTACTCCTTCTTCCACCTCTTCCAGAAGTCGTCTTGCATTTTTGCCCTTAGTCTTCCTTCCTTTCTCAGATCTGTGTAGACGCTAGGTTCTGGACCGTTGGGTAATGTTGTTAATAGTCCCCCGTTTATGAAGTGGTTTGGTGTCAGTACGTTGGGACCGTCTTGTATTATTGGTATGCTGTTGATGGCGGCTTCTATTTCTGCCAGTATTGTCCTCAGAGTTTCCTCGTCCACTTGAGACGTGCCCAACAATTTTCTCAAGCATCGTTTTGTTGTGCCCACCATTCGTTCCCACCAGCCTCCCCACCAAGCCGCCCGTGGAACAATAAACTTCCAGGATACACCGTTGTGGGCGAAATGCTGGCTCGTACGTGGCTCCGAGAAGATCCGAGAAAGTTCTGCCAGTTATCTGCTCGCCGCTTGAAAGGTCTTTGCATTGTCCGAGTAGATGGTGTGAGGTAATCCGTGTCTGCTGATAAAGCGTCTGAACGACATAATGAATTTTTCTGTACTAATGTCCGATGTCAATTCCAGGTGCAAAGTCCTTGTAGTGGCGCAAGTGAACAGTACAATATACGATTTTTGTTACATGCTCCCTACCCTGACATACAGTGGACCGGCGAAATCCACTCCTGTGACCGTGAAAGGTTTAGTGGCTTGTATGCGATCCACAGGTAGGAGCGCTTCTATTTCGTCTCCTCGGTGGTTCCTAGTGATTTTGCAAGGGAGGAGATTAGGCCCTGCCTCTAGGACATCATTGTTTGATAGGGAACCGTTTTCGTGAGACGAAGCATCAAAAACTATTCTCCACTTCGTCGTGCCGTCTCTTTGCTTCTTTACGGCATGGTGAGGCAAATAGAAGGTGTTGCTAACCGATTCAGCCTCGGGGACTATCTCTACATGTCCCTTCGCAAAGTAGTCGGTCATTAAAGCGTGGTATACGTCTTGGAAGTGTTTGTTTCCATTATGTTTGTTCTTCAGGGAATCAAAACTTTTCTCAGCGTTCTTGCGATTCGAGTGCAGTATTACTCCTTTCTTCCTTGCTAGGGAGACAACCCTCCTCCCGTCTTCCATTTTGAACGACTCATGAAAGCCTTTCAAGATTGCAGACTCTCCCGCAGTGAGTGCTCGTTGCTGATCTTTCTTTATCCCTAGTGTCTCTAGATCCCAAAACTTGCGTAGATTGTCCTCAGAAGATAGTAATTCTGCATTGATACTGACGTGGTTTACGGACACGTGATTCACTGTAGTACCAGACTTATTCCCACTAAGAATCCAACCAAACCTAGAGGGAAGGAGTACCATGGAACTCGAGATGCGTATTGGCTGTTCGTCCTTCATCACCTGCCAGTACTGGTCTCCTCCTATCAGGACCTCAAACATCAGATCGTCTGCATTATCTTGAGGACCTGCTAGTTGCAATTTGTGAAGGCGTGATAGACTCTGGATGTCACGTGGGACGGTTGGGTGTGATGAGTACGTGTTCCTGCTCTCGAATGCCGAGATTCGCACGGACTCTTTCGTCCACATTCCACTTATGCTGAAGTTGGCCAATCTGCGAGTCACCGATGTACTTAATGGTGCTTCAAATGTTGTGACTGACAGATCTCTCCTGTCAATGACTTTCAGCTTCAAATCATCTACCAGTTCCGAACTGATGAAGCCTGACTGACTTCCGGCGTCCAGAATGCAACGTGTTCTTTTCCGAAGACCGGTTGGTCCGATTACCCAAATTCGAGCTGTTTGGAGGTATGTCAAGTTCGGCATGCTAACATCTATTTTTCCTACAGTTACTCCCACTTGTCTTCACAGATGGAGATGTGATGTGGTCCTTTACATTTAGTGCAGGACACTTTGTTCTTCTTGCTGCAGTTTCTCAAGGTGTGACTTCTGTTTAGGCATAAAAAGCATTGTTGAGTAGACTTCAGCTTGTCTATGCGTTGTTTGACATCTGTCATATTGGTACAATTTTGAGCCCAATGGTCTTTCCCTTCGCAGAAAACGCAAAAAGGTGACGTCTTCGTCTTCTTGGACGTCTGGCCTGTCCTAGTAGTGACTTGCAAGGCGGCAGCAGCAGTTGGGTAATATGAGTTTGAGATGGCGTTGTCTCCTTTGATTTTCTGCGCCGTCATTGCGCCCTCCACTTCTTCATTGAGGAATTCCATAAGCCTTGTTATGTGCGCTTCGGAAATCTTCTCTCTCTTCGCGTAGATGATCCAACTTCTACAGATATCATCCGGAAATGCACGTAACAGTTTGGGGGCTAGCATTCTCCCGTAGTGGTCGACGTTTTCTCCTAATGCCCCTAAAGCCTGAATACGTCTATTGCATTCTATATAATATGTACGATTGAGGGCGTCGGGCGTAGTATCGCAAACGGGTCTCATGGTCTCCAGGTAATCCAGATGCGCCTGGATGATGCGGTTCCTATCGGCATATCGTCCAAAAAGAATCCTCTTTATTTCCCCGTATGCGTCTGCAGTCACCGCTATGCCATCGATTAGCTCCTTAGGTTCTCCCTTCAGGTATCCACGAAAGAAGACGTGTTTGTCGATAGTGTTGATGGTCGGGTTGTTGTCTACCGCTGACTGGAATTGCTCCCAAAACGGGGACCATTTTTTCTACATCTCCTGCAAATGGTTCTAGTTTGATAGTGGGTAATTTTACGGAGTGCGTGATGGAAAAATATGATGGCTCTGGTACTGCGGATAAAGGTCTGGAAGGGTCAAGATTCATGTTTCCAAACGACTCAGATAATTTGTCACGAATGACGCGTGTCGAATTAAATATCGAGAGCTTCGTGACCTCGATGTATTTCTCACACTCTATGACGTCTGCGTCATATTCGGCGTCTGATAGTTCATGAATGCCATTATCGAGGGAAATGAGTTGATCTAAGGTCTCTTGCAATCTCGTCCGGTTATATTCGTGATCTATTCCTGCATCTGACGCTGCCTTTGTAATGTCATTACTGAATTTGGTTATGTTTGCTCGCACTGTCTTTCGTTTTCTCTTCATCGACATTAACGCCTTATCTCCGTTCTCGTCTGCCATACTCGTGAAATATTATTTTAAACAGACTGCAAGGGAAGTTCTTGTTAGTTATGTTGCTATAAGTATCCGATAGATAGCAGCACTAGTCACAAATACATTCTTAGATTTCTTTAGCACTCATTGCCATCTAAGAAAAGAAGATAGCTGCTCTTTCCCTCAATATTACTGGCCACTCTCTCGCACATAAAGGAATCTAGCATTTAGCTATACAACCTCAAATCAACACTTAACTGGCAAACGTTCAATGAATAACTCCCGTATAATATCTCAAAGTAATTCAAATAGGTAATTTGGATACTTATCAGCGTTCTCGATGTCTCGTGGCGGAGTACCGGTACCATGTGATCGTGATGTGAAGCTCGTTTAATAAAATGTTGACAATTTCGTTTACTTTCTTCAATTCTGGAGTCAATTAGTGAAAGTATTCAAACTTGTCGTCTCGTATTCGTATACCTTCGTAATTTATTCCGTATTTCCCTTAGGGCGGGTTTCGGCACCAAATTATGTCGTATATATAAACAAGTTTTTCTTTATTGTACTTCACTTCGTACAAAGAGAAAAACATAGTGACGTCAAAGAAGATACAAAGAATTCACACACAGAGAAAATAAAGGCATCGTTAATCCTCCACATTTCACACGCTCTTCTCGGTATTTCCTATGCAGCGAGAATAATGTTTGAGTGCATACATTTCACAAGCGAGTCATTGAAATTATTAATAAGCCTACGGCATTATACATCACTATTGCATAATATCAAATAAAAAGAAAACAATAAAGACTACAAGAGCAATAGTTACAAATATATATACAAGTTATTTATATAGCCTGCCGCCTCTGGTGTAGTATCCAACAAATCACTGGGATTTTCAGAACAGGGGCTCAGGGGGCGCTCATTAACAATATATTGGACTGTCTGCCTTAGGAAGCTGCAGGTACAGTCTACGGCAGACGTCTTTCACAATTCATGAAGTAGAACGACACATCAGTCTTGATTTTTTTCGGATTGTATTGTTTGTCGACCATATTCTACCAGTTAGATCAAGTTCACATGGTTTCTTAGTGACTTTCGGCATACTGTGGAGGTGTGATATTATATTACACATTCTTGCAGCCATGCCATGCCTATTGAATATGGAAATTTTGTTCTACCAAGGTGCTAGCTGTCGTAAGTCGAGGATATTAGTAATGGAGCCTACTAATTCCAGTCCCAATAATGTCCTCGTGGCTTGAGAGTTGTTGATGATCTTCTTGTACTCCATAGAAAGGACATTTTTCCTGCGCATTCGTGAAATGAAAGACAAGATGAAACACACTCGTTATGTAATCCTTGATAACATTACCAATCACTCGAGTGCACTGTACTTATCTGAATGACTATAAGTCTTAGATATATTATATAGAGAGGGAAGTATCACGTAATACCGTACAGACAGTAAAAGGAAGACATAAATGAAGTTGGTAATATCCTCCCCTTTATTCATCAGCCCAAATTATTTCAGAATCCACGGAAAAGTGGGAACGAGCCTTCATCTCAATGTATAAAACTGTGACTCCTATCAGAAGTGACGTTTCAGTTAAACACGCCGTACACTTAATGTTTGTTTATCTTACGGAATCCACACTCCATCGCTGAGCTCCACTACCTCATATGAAGACTTGGTTACGTCTCAAAGACGTTCAGCACATGACTGCAAATCCCGGAGAATGGTAATGACAACAAAAAATCACCACTGTGCAAAAAGCTGAGACACTAGGTAATAGCTGTTGACATTCTTCCCAGTCATCGATTTACATGTAGGGCTGTAACCCACGCGGCAGATTACGTACTGGTTGCTTACCTAGTCAATTCTTAAAATTTTATCAAACATCTCCCTTGGTAAATTATTCCTATTCCTAATTACTTTCCCCACAAACAAGTATTTGCCAAATTTGTCTTTTTGAATTCAGACTTTAACTTCATATTATGATCATTTCTGTTTATAAAATTCCACTCAAGCTTATTCGTCTACTAATTTTATTCGTAGCCACTGATAGCACTGAAAATTCCGCTTTATCCAGTTGTTCCTCTCCTTACTCCCAAGTTTTTCCATTTCGAAGCGTGCAAAGTTTTCGTAACACCACTCTTTTGTCCGAAATCATCCAGAATTATAAGCCTGTTCTTACGAACCATTTTATCAGTTTCATTAATGAACGGACCGGACTGAGTAGCTCAGGTGGTAGAGCAGTACCGGTCTTTTGAGCACAACTTAGCAGGTTCGATACTGGCCTAGTCCGGTGCTCATTTACTTCAGCCTGGTGTCGGATTTACAGGCACCTAAAAGAAATTCCAAGGCACAACATTCCCTCACCTCGGCATCTCCGAAAACCGTAAAAAGGAATAGTGGTGAGATGAAAAGGGTTTGCTATATTATTATTATTACCGAGTTATTTGGCCATGCAGTTAGAGTCGCGTAGTTGTGAGCTTACATTCGGGAGATAGTGGGTTCGAATCCCACCGTAGGCTGCCCTGAAGATTGTTTTACATGATTTGCCATTTTCACACCAGGCAAATGCTGAGGCTGTACCTTAGTTAAAGCCACGGTGGTTCCTTCCCAATCCTACCACTTTTCCATCCTAGCGTCACCGACCACCTTTCACGTGTTAGTGCGACATTTAGCCACTATCAAACGATAATTTTTTGTTATTATTATTACTGAAGCGTTTGTTGCTGATCGATGGTCACTATATATGCTCTTTGTCCTTCATAGTTGTTTCAGCTCCTACAAATTCGCTGTTCCAGTTCCACATTTTTTGGACTGTCGCCTCTCTCTATCTGTAGTTCAGTACCTTTGTTATTTCTCAACAGTGCTTGCTAAATTTCTAGTTTACATACCTGTGTATCTGTGTGCAGTATGTCGGTGTTAACCACAAATTGTCAGATAGATAAGTGAGCTCTATTCCTATGATTCCGAGCAATGAAACAAGGAAACTTATTTCTTTACTTACCTTCGTAACAAACATGCGGTAGCCTGTACCAGAAGACGTAATGCACAGTCTTGTATATAAAGTGCAAGAAAATTTTGGTTCTTAAATTAAGGGAGTGTTAGAGGGTACAAATACAAGTATTGTGAATATAGGTCTGTGGTGAGTAGTTTGGGCTGCATACCTCCCATGCGCTCGAGCGTTAACTGGCCGCACTTCTTGCCGAGACGCTGTCCGCGAGACCTTCCTTTTGTCTACCTTGTGTCCTGCAGTCTGTCCATCGCCACTCCCGCACATCGTGTATGAGAGGCGCCTGGAATTTTCCAATGAATACGCGTATCAGTCTTGCGTCGATAAAAATTGTGCCGCCAAGTTGGAGGAAGAAATTTGGAACATCTGCTGTGAGGTAATCTACGTATGCCCATTTTCATTCTGTACAGCTAAACCGTAAACCAAATGTAAACTTTGGGTCACATTTAAACTGGAAAACTTGGGAGGTTGGCAGCCGGTCTGAGATTAGCAAATTTTTTCAGCACCCATATAAACTACAAATGAAAATATTCTTACATTTTATATATAAGCAGCACAACTTGCGTGCTCTAAACCATCGGTTATTTACATGAAGTACTGAATGTAATCGAAAACTCTGCTTTTTATTTTTTTTGCTAGTTGTTTTACGTCGCACCGACACAGGTAGGTCTTACGGCGACGATGGGATAGGAAAGGCCTAGGAGTTGGAAGGAAGCGCCCGTGGCGTTAATTAAGGTACAGCCCCAGCATTTCCCTGGTGTGAAAATGGGAAACCACGGAAAACCATTTTCAAGGCTGCCGACAGTGGGGTTCGAACCTACTATCTCCCGAATACTGGCTACTGGCCGCACTTAAGCGACTGCAGCTATAGAGCTCGGTACTCTGCTTTTTTACTTCCATTATTGAGTTATTTGTCACATCAGCTGTTCGATACTCCAGTTGCTTGGTCGCGTGATAGTTTGTTCTGTCGATAAAAATGGAAAAGTTTGGAGGCATAACACCTGAAGTTGATTGTCTACGGTAATAGCCTGCGCTCTGAGGTATATCAAAACTTTAATTTTGTTATGACGCAGAAATTATTTTGGTATACGTCGCCCCCTCCCTCTTATTAAGTAAACAGTGTTCTGCAAAACTTTCCTTCTAGTCCCATACTCATAAATAACTAGCGGTGTGTCATTCACATTGTCTAACCACTTACCAGAGCTTCTAATGAAGGTAAGAATTGTCATTGAAAATGTCACTACGTTAACTACTGGTCAGTGTTTCACATCGGAGCAAGCCCTGAGTTGTCACCAGCCGGGGTAAGAATAAGAAATGTATTGGTATTATTGGAGGTTGGAAAGAGGAACACAACGGACTGCACGCAAATTTGTCAAAATATATTATGTAATGGTTTAGTACAAAGGCGGGCAAAATTCAGCTAAACGAGCAGCGCTTTAGGTCAGGAAGATTAAGGGACACAGTATGCATTCTGATGGAGCTCTATCAATACCACTCAGAATTTTTTTTTCCGATATTATGCAGACACAAGTAAAATAACAATATCATCGGCAAATCTGAGAGTTTCGATCTCCTATCCTTGGATTGTAATTCCCTTTCCAAATTCTTCTTTGATTTGCTTTATTGCCAGTTCAATGTAAACATTGAAAAGGAGGATTGGGGACTGGGGAGGGGGGGGGGGGGCAAACTGCAGCCATTTCTCATTCCTTCCGGGATTGCTGATTCTTCTTGGAAGTCCTCGATTCTTATCACTGCAGACTGCCTTTTTTTCTTAGATCTACGAACGCCATGCACGAGGGCTTCTTAATTCGAATCTCCAAGATCAGTCTTTCTAATAAAATCCAAATTTTTACACAACATACAATGGGACGTTTTATAAATTGCTTATAAGTTTAGATATTTAAGTTTCGAAGAAGAAAAGCAAAAGTGTATGGCGGGGTGTCATGTGCTATCGTGGCAAAGTCTCACGCCTTCCTGATTCATACAAATACAAACTGATATATATATTTTTTATGCTAGGGGCTTAACGTCGCACCGACACAGATAGGTCTTATGGCGACGATGGGATAGGAAAGGCCTAGGAGTTGGAAGGAAGCGGCCGTGGCCTTAATTAAGGTACAGCCACAGCATTTGCCTGGTGTGAAAATGGGAAACCACGGAAAACCGTCTTCAGGGCTGCCCATACTGGGATTCGAACCTACTATCTCCCGGATGTAAAAAGTGATATTTAAAATGTAAACTAATTCAATTATTTCATAGTCATACAGCATAATCATTGGATAGATAAAGAATTGCGGCACGTTCAAGACCGCAATTTTCCAATTACCCCCAGCCGGGCAAGTTTTCTTACACAATTGGTAACAGCTTTCTTTCTTGGAAGCATAAAAATCTGACATTTATAAGTAGTATGTAAAATATTCCTTTATATATTGTTTTAAAATTTAGATCCCATCAGGTAAAAGGTGTTTGAAAAACAATTTTCTAAAGTTGACGCATGGTTGAAATACGATTGCAAATGGGCACATTTTCCGTTTCACCTGTAATAAAAATTATTAAAAATATAAATTAAAAGTTCCCAAACCAACATGACCTATCTTGAATTGAAACGATAAAAATTATAGAATTACTTTAATCCCCGTAGACTGATTTAATAGTCCGCCTCTGTGGTGTAGTGGTTAGCGTGATTAGCTGCCACCCTCGGAGGTCCAGGTTCGAAAGTGGTGCGAGGGCTGGAACGGGGTCCACTCAGCCTCGGGAGGTCAACTGAGTAGAGGTGGGTTCGATTCCCACCTCAGCCATCCTGGAAGTGGTTTTCCGTGGTTTCCCACTTCTCCTCTAGGCAAATGCCGGGGTGGTACCTAACTTAAGGCCACGGCCGCTTCCTTCCCTCTTCCTTGCCTATCCCTTCCAAGCTTCCCATCCCACCACAAGGCCCCTGTTCAGCTTAGCAGGTGAGGCCGCCTGGTCGAGGTACTGGTCATTCTCCCCAGTTGTATCCTCCAACCCAAAGTCTGAAGCTCCAGGACACTGCCCTTGAGGCGGCAGAGGTGGGATCCCTCGCTGAGTCCGAGGGAAAAACCGACCCTGGAGGGTAAACAGATTAAGAAGAAGAAGACTGATTTAATTTACAAACTCGAGTGAACATAATATTTTGGCCGACAGTAGCTGCCGAGTTTGAGGAATTAACATGATGCGATTATTATTTTTCAGACCCGGCCGGGTATAGAACCTGAGACCATCTGAACCTACGGCTTCATTGCTGACCATTCAGCCAAGGATCGACAATTATTTGCTGTACTACAGACATTTTAATGAGAAACAACACCTTAACCATTAGATAACTGTCAGCTTGAATTCGGGTGATTATGGGCTCCAACCCCGCTATTGGAAGCCCTGAAGATGGTTTTCCATGGTTTCACAGTTTAACAACAGTTATGTTTAGTAGGTCATGTTGGTTTAATCTATATTTTGATAATTTTTATTGCAGGTGGAACGCAAAAACTTGTATTTAAACCGTGTTTCAACCATGCGTGAAATTTAGAAAATTGTTTCTCAAAAACCTGTTGTCCGCCTCTGTGGTGTAGTGGTTAGTGTGATTAGCTGTCACTCCCGGAGGTCCGGGTTGGATTCCCGGCTCTGCCACGAAATTTGAAAAGTGGTACGAGGGCTGGAACGGGGTCCAGTCAGCCTCGGGAGGTCAACTGAGTAGAGGTGGGTTCGATTTCCACCTCGGCCATCCTGGAAGTGGTTTTCCGTGGTTTCCCACTTCTCCTCCAGGCAAATGCCGGGATGGTACCTAACTTAAGGCCACGGCCACTTCCTTCCCTCTTCCTTGCCTGTCCCATCCAATCTTCCCATTCCTCCACAAGGCCCCTGTTCAGCATAGCAGGTGAGGCCGCCTGGGCGAGGTACTGGTCATTCTCCACAGTTGTATCCCCGACCGAGAGTTTGAAGCTTCAGGACACTACCCTTGAGGCGGTAGAGGTGGGATCCCTCGCTGAGTCCGAGAGAAAAACCGACCCTGGAATGTAAACCGATTAAGAAAAAAAGAATAAGAAATAATAATAACTACAATAATAATAGACAGAAATAATGAAAATAAGTATAGGTAGAATAAGAGGAAGATTAATCCATCCTATGACAATGGAAGTGCCGTAGTGAAAGTGTTGCTGTTGTTAATCCATCACTTATTGTATTTAAAAGCATTTCCGTGCGACTGAATGTGGCAGCCTCATTAAGCCTTAGCTTGTAACTTTGTACTGTATGTCTGAACAATATGGAGTCAGTCATTTGGCCACAGCGCGGCCATTGTCTCCTGGAACAAAAGGACATTCTCCACCTGCGACGTCCAGTCCACCCCATTACTTGAGATTCGAGCGTCGTGGGAGGGGGAACTCTTCCTTCCGTTCTAAGAGATGAGACGGCGTCGTCGCTCTAGAGAGAGGCTCCATTAGAATGGAAGTGACATGCATTCTTTACTGAGCACATCGAAGGTCCGTACTGTCTGAAATACACTCTGGGAGAAAGCACTGCAAGATGGATTATAATGGCATACACATGCTACTGCAGAACATCAGTGTAAATTTTAGTGTGATATAACTCCCTAGTGATAGGCGAATTGTATCAAGATGCTACATCAAATTTATATACATTAATAAAATAATCTATACATTTATATAACTCCATATATCAAATTGACTCTCACAGCGGTACTGAGGAAACAAGTACGTTATAACTGCTGAAATTGGCGTCAGATATAAGTTGTTATCTCCCATTAGCATTATAAATACACGTCTTTTTCACTGAAGGAATTGTCATATTCGCCACATTGACGCACACAGCGAATTTGTTGGCATGAATTCGAACTACGTCTATGCCTGAATTCTGTCACCTTCCACAGAGATACTGGAGAAACAAGTAAGTTTTTAGGATGTAAATTAGCATCAGATGTAGGTTACAAGAACAACATAATAATGGTATTTACATTTGAACTCTTTAGTAAGTATACCTTCTTTTCCTGAAGTGAATTCACCCCAGTCTGACGTATGCATTAACATGACCACCATCTACAAGTGCGAGATAGAATTCTTGCCACTGATTTTGGGAAGTAACATAAACAAATGTAGATAGTGGGTGCTTCGTTGTAGGTATTTCCATGGTATATATATACAGGGTGAAGCGTAATGCGCGCACTCGGGCGTCGCAGCGCGACTCCTCATATGCCAGCAATAAAAAGATGTCTCTTACAAATTTTCGTCTTGCGAGTATATCCGGTAGAAAACGGATGTTGAAGAGTAGCAATCTGGCAACACTGTAACCATATGTAGGGTAACTACCGCTGTCAGCACGTTCTCGTCGTGCTGTACAGTTGGTGCAGTGGGTAGAATTTTTGGTTGGCATGCAGGAGGTCGATGGTTCGATCCTGGGTTGAGGCGCATTTTTTATTTGCTAATTTCCATCTGACATTACCTACTGTAATACAGTAAGACACCGTTTCTGAGGTCACATGCATCCTACATTGACAACATTTTGTAACGCTGAAACAACAAATACCTGGTTAGACTAATAAGAAATAGACAGCTGAAACAAACAGGTTTCGCATGTAGTAGATGAAGTGGTGCGAATAAATTCACGCTCACGACGTGGAAAGGGCGCCTTTCAAAGCTGACCAATGAAAACGACTGTTCGTCCATTTCTAGGATCGTAGTATGTAAGTGCAAATGGTTTCTAGAGGACCCACTGCAGTCGCTGTTGACGATTAAGATGTCAGATACCATACCACCTGGACTACATTTACGAAATAAAAAACAAACGCCTCAACCCAGGATCGACCATTAGACCTCCTGCATGCTAACCCAAAACTCTATCCACTGCACCAACTGTACAGTACGACCAACTTCTGCTGACAGAGGTAGTTACCCTACATGTGGTTACGGTGTTGCCAGATTGCTACTCTTCAACGTCGTTTTTCTACCGGATATACTCGCAAGACGAAATTTTGTAAGAGACATTTTTTTTATTACTGGCATGTGAGGAGTCGCGCTGCGACGCCCGAGTGCGCGAATTACGCTTCACCCTGTATATATATATATATATATATGATTCCAGCGAGGAAGAATTTTACATGCTTGTTTCTTCCGCGATAAAATATGTAACATCTTTTGAGGTGCGATTGTAATATCTTTTGCACAAAGCAGCACTAACACCATCAACTGCCATAGTACTGAAAGAGGTTGTTCATTTCAAGTTTCCAATTACTTCGCACATTTTAATTTTGGTTGTCGTAGACAGACATACATTGAAATGGACATGATGTTATTTTCCGTTGATGTCGTATTAAAGAGACAAAATGCAGGTAAACTAGGAAAACTGTCGCGTTCACAATCACTACCTTCCCCTTCCTCAGGAGTGAACTATGATAGTTCAAATAATGTTACGGTTATGACATACGCTTCTTTGCTTCTTAGTTTTGATTTTCTTCCGTTTGCTCACAGTTAAAAAAAAATGAAGTCAATTATTGAGGCCAAATTCAGGCTTTACAGTACGGTGACCAAACTGGAAGTTGTATGCGTGAGAAATTTTATGTACAAAGAACCAAGAATGTTAGCAGCAGATCAGTTCTCACGCCACCTAGGACCAAACAAAGATCTGTACAAAAGGTTTGAGAACATATCCACTATACTGAAGAAAATCAGAATGACTCCTCTTGGACATTTTAATAGAACGAGTCTGGAAAAATATGGAATTCACGAACTAACCGAGCAAGCTTGTAGATTTTCGTAACTGTTGATATCGTGATCAGAGTTACGAGACCTTCAGTTTTTTGTGAAATTCGATTCATAATGGCATTATTTTTCATTCTTAAAATTGTACATTTAATAATGATGAATAGCCACCAGAGAGGCCTGGTGCAGTTCTCTCGAGTTTATACCTTTGAGCAACCTCCGTGTATTTGGTTAAGGGCCTCTACTTAGGATGACATCCAATATTGAAAACGGCACCAATTCCCAGTCACAGAGGAACTAACCAATGAAGGTTAAAATCCCAGACTTGGCCGAGAATCGAATCCAGGTCACCCTGGATCAACGGTCAGCATGCTAATGAGTTATGTTCATTCACGGTCTGGTATTCAAATACAGAAAGACGTTCGGGATCTATGGTGACGAGTTTGAAGGCCGCTGCTGGCGCTGTTGTCATCTTGACCTCGTCAAAACTTTGAGTGATGATCCAAGTCAGTACTGAGAACAAGTGTGTAGAGTTTCATGACATTAGCTGCAACGGTGCAGAAGCGGATTGACCCTTACTGGGAGGGCTACATAACAGCCCTTTCCGATCGAAAATATAGCTATTCTGCAATCCAGTGCAAGAAGCGTGATTTTTTGATATCAAAGAACGCGAACAGTGCTGCATTGAATAAGGAAGGCAAAGGCCGACTGGGCTTAAATTCAGAGGAAAAAAACAGGAAAATCCATGACCAGCCGTACACCAGAAGTGGTAAGGAAATTAAAGACTCTTGTCTCAGGTGGTAATCCTGATACCCGAAAGACTATCGCACGTTAGTTGCGGATGTGTGTATCAACAGTTAACACCATAATCAGCAAGGACCTCTAATTAGAAAAGTGGCATAAGCGCCGAGTTCACAAGCTGTTGCCTAGTCACATTACGGAACGTCGCACTAACACAATAAAGCTGTATGAGGGCTGTCTGGCAGCGGACAGGTGGGAAAATGTAGCGACATTAGACGAAGCATATATGTAAGTTAGTGACTGTCACAAACCCCGCCTGATTTACCACCATCCTAGAGACATAAAAATTCAAATATTGTGTAAAGAATACCAGGAATGTTTTCCAAGGGGTTTCTTGATCATCATTGGATACTGTTACAGGACAAGTTAACCATTCGCCGTGCCTTTAATAATGTGCAGATGAACTGTACATAATATCATCAAGAGGTTTTAACACCCAATTACAGCACAGATATCCCAGCACTGTATGAGAGGACGAAAAATCACGTACGGCTACATCAAGGTAGCATCCAGCCACACACGTTCGACTCGTCTGTTCTTAGACAGAATGAAGAATGAAACTGTAATCCGTGGAATTCCTTTTAGTGACATACCCGTAAGGCATACAAGGGCTTCTGTGCCTTTGGACTCCTAAAAAGGGCTTTAGGAAAGAGATGTCCACGCACGCCTCTGGAAAGCCTGTCAGGGGGAGTGGGATAAGAGACATTTCTTTGTCGGACTATAGTTTGAAATGCTGGCTTTCCAACTGAACATGGTTGTTGGTCGAGACATGGATTTTCGTAAGCTAATTACCCTTTCAAATATCGTCCCCAGGGATCCCGAACGACCTCCTGTAACAGCCACCTTGATTAGGAGCAAGTGATACGTCACCTAGTTACAATGTTCTTTTTTTTTTTTTTTTTTTACTAGTTGCTTTACGTCACACCGACACAGGTAGGTCTTATGGCAACGATGGGACAGGGAAGTGCTAGGAGTGGGAAGGAAGCGGCCCTGGCCTTAATTAAGGTACAGCCCCAGCATTTGCCTGGTGTGAAAATGGGAAACCACGGAAAACCATTTCCAGGGCTGCCGACAGTGGGGTTCGAACCCACTATCTCCCTAATACTGGATACTGGCCGCACTTAAGCGACTGCAGCTATCGAGCTCGGTTACAATATTCTTAATGCAGGAACTATGTGTGAAAGCAATCTCTCACCAATTCCATTCCGTGTATTGTACGTGTATGTAACAGTGCCGTATATTAACGCATTGAGAAATCCTGTCAATATATTCAATGAATCACCCTCGTAAACGATTACATACAAAGAAAAGATATTCGAGGTGTATGCAACCAATTAAAGAACTTCGCCTGCCAAGATAACTGCTGCCCATCCAGATAGCCTGCAGAAATTGGAGATCCACTTGGTCAGCGTAAGGACATATTTAGTTGCATTTCTTGGCCTTCTAAAATGAAAGAAATAGGTATAAGCACACTGGTGGAAAAGATAATCCAACACCATGAAATAAGGAATTTAAAATACGGACATTTTGGAACTATATTTGCCGAAGTAGCATATTTCATTGATTAAAGGTACAAGAATACAAGTTAATATCCGCGCGAGGGAAAGACATCGAAAACGTGCCATGCTGGACCATTAATAACCGGTGTAATAGCCTGACTGTTGAATGCAGGCATGTAAACGTGCATGTATTGTGTCATACAGGTGCCGGATGTCAGCTTGTGGGATGAAGTTCCATGCCTGTTGCATTTGGTCTGTCACTAGAGGGACAGTTAATGCCGGTTGTGGATGACGCTGTAATTGTCGTCCAATGATGTCTCCTACGTGTTCGATTAGGGACAGATCCGAGGATCGAGCAGGCCAAGACAACACGTCGACACACTGTAGAGCACGTTGGGTTACAATTGCGGCATGAGGGCGTGCATTATCCTCTTGGAAAACTCGCCCGGGAATGCTGTTCATGAATGGAAGCAGAACAGGTGGAATCACCAGACGACCGTACACATATTCAGTCAGGGTGCTTGGGATAACCATGAGATTGCTCCTGCTGTCCTAGGAAATTTCTCCCCAGACCAGTTCTCCCGGTGTAGATACAGTGTGTCGACGCCGCAGACAGGTGGAATGCAGACGCTCACCTGGCCTCCTTCTAGCCAACACACGCCAATCACTGGCACCAAGGCAGCACCGGCTTTAATCGGAAAACTCAACGGACCTCCACTCCATCCTTCAATGAGCTTTCGCTTGACACCACAGAAGTCGATGACTGCGGTGGTTTGGGGTAAGTGGAATACACGCCTCAGGGCGTCTGGCTCGGAGCTGTCCAACCGATTTCGAACACTTCCTTGGGTCACTGAGGTACCAACTACCGCTCGAATTTCTGCTGCAGACGCAGTCCGCTGCGCCACAGCCATACGACTAATATGGCGGTCCTCCCTTTCTGTGAGGCCATGGGGACGTGCGAAGCCCGGTGTTCTTGCGAACTTACCTTCTCGTGACCACTGGTGCCAGCACGCATACACAGTGGAGATATTCCTGCTAAATCGTTATGCAATAGCGCGGAAGGAAAAATCCACCTTCATGTAGCACTATTATATGGCCTCGTTCAAACGCATTGAGCTGTTGATACTGGCGTCTTCGTAAAGGTATTCTTGACCAACTCACAGTCACTCCGTCCAATCTCACAGGCAACTGACACTCTCGCACAGTTGAGCCCGTATTTAAAGCAAACCCGATGTGCAAAGTCATGGGGACGCTGCTAGCGCCACTCCAATGCGATTTGCGGGAAATTTGTATCGACGTCATCTATCTGATGTATAACCACGCCTGCAATCGTCCCTTAATGTAGCACACGCCTTCTTGGTGTTTGGATCTTTTTTCCGCCACTGTAAATTAAATGGAAGGATATGATTCTCTGAAAAATCTAATGAACCTTACGCTCTCAAAAACCGATTTTAAGCACTCATGTACTTATGAGACTAATGGGATAATATTGTGTTCAGCCTGGTATTTCATGAGAGGATTGACACCAATGTAGTGGTAAATTTAACAGCTGATTCTTGTTGTTCTTTCCTTTATTTCTTGCTAGTGGTTTGATGATGCTTGTTATTTAAAGGGCGTAACATCTAGGCCATCGTCCGTGCTAGTGGTTTGACGTCGCACTACCACGTCGAAGGTATTCAGCGATGGAAAGGTGGAAATGGGCTAGGATTTGCAAGATAGCAGCCGTGGCTTTAAGGTACGGCAGCTGTATTTTCCTTGTGTAAAAATTGGAATCTATCGAAAATAATCAACAGGGCTGCCGAAGGTAGGATTCGAACACACTATCTCCTGTGTTCCATGGCTAAACTGTTAGCGTGCTGACCTTTGGTCACAAGGGTCTCTAGTTCGATTCCCGGCAGGGTCGGTATTTTAACCATTATTGGCGAATTTCGCTGGCCCTGGAGCTGGGTTTATGTGTCGTCTTCATCATTTCATCCTCATCACGACACGCAGGTCACCTACGGGCGTCAAATTGAAAGACCTGCATCTGGCGAACCGAACTTGTCCTCGGGCACTCCCGGCACTAAAAGCCATATGCCATTTCATTTCATCTCCTGGATGCAAGCTCACATCTACGCGATCCTAACCGCACGGCTGATTTGTGTTAATCACTGTTAAGTGTTGAAAACCGACGTTGTTTAAGAACGTTGTCTTGCTCACCATCTCAGCAGTGTCTAGTGTCAGTTATATTCAACATATAGCATACTGTAATGATCAGCACGGTTATAGAACGACATTAAGATGAAACCAATCCATGAGTAAAGATACCGCTAAGTAGTCAACAAGAGAGGTGAGTTACAATTATGGTATTGTTTAGTGTTCCTGAGTTAATTAATGGACAATAGTTTCAATATCCCTGTATCCAGTTTAATATATGTATCAGGCAAAATTTTATGAATATAAAGTAACCTTATTTCATCCATGTAACCGAAGTTCTAGAATTTATCTAGAGAGTATCTGGAGATCGAATTGCACTGCCTGACAAAAAATCGAATCACGCGGTAGTGGAGTCTTTTTTGTGGCTTTACGTCGCACTGACACACATAGGAGGGCTGCCTGGCGGAGGCGGTAAAGGCGTGCTCCGTTCGCCCTGAAGGACGTGGGTTCGAATCCCCGTCAGAAAGTCGTAAGATTTAAGAAACGAGATATCCACTTCCGGAGGTACATATGGCTCTGAGTTTCAATCAGCCTACACCATAAATGAGTAGCAGGTTAATTCCTGGGAGCAAAGGCACCAGGAGTAGAGTTAACCACTCTACCCCATCACGTGCCGCGATTAACAATGGTGGAAGCCTTTACCTTCCACTCCTCCAAGGGCCTTCATGGCCTGTACGGAGGTGACTTTACCTTTGTCGACACAAATAGGTCTTATGGCGACGATGGGATACTAAGGCCTAGGAGCTGGAAGGAAGTGGCCGTGGCCTTAATTAAGGTACAGCCTGGTGTGGAAATGGGAAACCACGGGAAACCATCTTCAGGGCTGCCGACAGTGGGATTCGAACCCACTATCTCCCGGATTCAAGTTCACAGTCACGCGCCCCTGACCGCACGGCCAACTCGCCCGGTCGGAAGGGGAGGCGGAAGCGAAAAGAACTTTCGCGTGTTGATAGGGTATATGATGTTATTTCAGTGAATACGAAATCGAGTAAAATTTGTAAAGAACTTGGGAGTACGGGACCAGTTATCAGTGTGACGTTGTACGCTCTCTAACCTGGATGCATGCACTGATTCGGTTAGGACGGGTGTGGTAAAGCCATTGTGTCCTCTTCTGAGGCAAGCTGGCCCACAACTGTTGTAACTGGTCCTTGTTATCCTGGATACTGGTACTGGGACGAAGTTGACGTCCGAGCTGGTCTATCGGGGACAAATCTGGGGATCTTGCTAGCCTTGGGAGTATCTCAACATCACGCAAACAGCCCATAGAGAGATGTGCAGTGCGCCGGCGAGCATTGTCCTGTTGAAAAATGTCACCACGATACTGTCGCATGACAGGTAACACATAGAGGACTCAGGATGTTTGTGACGTACCGTTATGCCGCCAGAGTTCCGTCGATCATTACCAGCCGTGATCCGAAGTAGTACCTGATGGCTTCCCACACCATGATGCCAGGAGTAACAGAGCTATGCCTCTCCAAAACATTGGACGAGAGGGACCTCTCCCCAGATCACTGTCATACTCCCAGACGATTGTTATCCGGGGTAACACGATGCCATTCATCAGCAGTCCATGCTTCCCGATCACGGCTCCACCCCAAACGCAGCCGTTTGTGTTGTTGTGTTAACGACAGCCTACGCATGGTTGAGTAATCTCCTAGTCCCGCTGCTAGTCTCGGAAATATGGTACGGGATCACAGAGAATGTTGCAGGGCGTCCATTACTTGTTCTCGGATGGCAAGCGCAGATGTGAAGGGGTTACGATGAGTTTGGTGCACAACACGGCGATCCTCCCTTGTGGTGGTCGGACGTGGCCGACCGGAAACTAGACGACGAGTATGCCTGCCCTCACGTTCCCATGAAGTCCACTGTCACACCCGAATGTCCCACAAATCTGCATATTGCATGCTTCGACCAGCCAGCCAAATAGAGACTCACAGTGATGCAACTTTCAAACTCTGCCAGTTGCTGATAACGCTGTCTCACACGAGTACGCAACATCTCCGTGTTCTTCACAGTGATCACTCAACATTTGACGCTGTTCACGCCCATTATATACCCTACTAGACCTGATTACGAAGTTATATTCATATCCAACCATGTCTTCAGGGTGCTTCGATTTTTTTCAGGCAGAGTATATTTAATTTATTTTGATTATTCAGCGAACAACTTCAAAATTACATAATTGCTTGGCATAACTCTGTACAGAATTATCCTTCACATTCGATAGTCACTATGCTTGAACAGAATGAATGAGTGAATGAATGAATGATTGAATGGCTGAATTGTATTCATGTGTGCATGAATGAATAAACACGTCTCTCGCAGTCACGGATAACCATCAACCGGGGAGAGAGCGTTCCTAATAGAATGAGTCAATGAATGAATGAATGAATGAATGAATGAATGAATTTTAGAAAGGACGTATTAAATGCACTCGGCCTATAGCTACAAAGCATCGGCAGCTACGAAGACACTATCCCATTCAGAATGAATGAATGGATAGAATTTATGCATGCATGAAAACCAAAGGCAACTCTTCCCTCCCAGTAACGGATAACCAGCAACATTTTTCTATAAAAACTTCCAATTACACTTAATAACTTACTGAGATTACTAGGATTATAACATTCATTGATTATCATCCTAATAATTCTATAACCATTCTCATTATCACTTAACATAATGTGTCGTTCATTGCTATTCAAAAATGTTCTTCTAACCGGTGGGGTTTGTTTACAGGATTTCAGCATGTGAAATTCTTCTCTGTGTTCATTACAGAGAAGGCAACTTACTGTATCCTTCCGTAAAATCCATCCCTTATTTTCATAAGTTCCCATCATCCACCAGATCAAATCTAGTGTTCCTCTTCTATTTACATTCGCAATATTTTTGCTCAGACCCTGACTTATACAATTGAATTCTGACAGGGGTCGCCCTGCTCCTACATTCGGATATCAACCACCGCCTTTAAATATCCCTAAGTCGTATAATAATTAGTTTATTCGAGGATACCTCCAACCTCTTGCGGTCCTTCTTCCAATAATTTCCTAATCCCAGCCTGTCTAGTATACGTCTAACTTTAGTTAGCTAGTACTCTCCCTGAAGAGTGTCTCTCTGATGTTGATATGCAATCTGCAGAAGCTGGACACCCTTCCTTCTTTTCAAACTTAAAAAAATATTTTTAATTCTCTTAGGAAGAGCTACTTGAAAACTTTCATCACATATTAACCTTACTCAACAGTTTCCTGTACAATTTGGTATCCCATTATAATTTTACAAAACATACTCATTACCTGATTCAACATCTCATACTCTTTCTCTACCCCCTCCCCCCCCCAATAGTTCAGCTCCATATAACATACAAAAAAATTACATCAGTAGTGGTAGGCCTAATAATAATTTCGTGTGGATATTTCAAACCAAGTGCAGCCCTTGTAAGGCGAACCCTCCGATGAGGGTGGGCGGCATCGGCCATGTGCAGGTAACTGCGTGCTATTGTGGTGCAGGATAGTGTTATGTGTGGTGTGTGAGTTGCATAGATTTTGAAGACTAAAATCCCCGACCCGGCCAGGAATCGAACGCGGGACCCTCTGAGTCCCGAAGGCCAGTACGCTGACCATTCAGCTAACGATTCGTACATAAGTATTGGTAATCGTCATCGTCGTTGACGTCGTTGTGGTCGTCATCATCATCATCATCATCATCATCATCATTATCATCACTAATCGATTTACGTATTTCTGAGTGTCGTGACCATATTGGTCACATGTCTGCTGTAGCGTCGCCATCCTGGACGATGCTCGGTTTTCCTCAGGGCACACCGGAATGGTAAACCGGTAATAGTCTTCACGTGTCCTCTCCATCGGATTACAGACCTTCCCCGTGGTTTACTGCACTCAACCTTCCCTTCAATGATCAACTTCTCTGGACTTTCTCCAGGTCGTCCCGCTACGTGTCGAAAGTACTGAAGAATTAATTCATTGATACGAGAAGAAACGCATTTTAGCTCTTTTAATACCAGAGTCACTTAGAACGTACCTCAAGGAACGAACGAAACTTGCAAGCGTCGCTTGGAGAGATGCTTCGTTTCTCTATTCTTTGATAGGCTTTTTGACCAAAAATGGCACCTAATTTTGGCATGACCTCTAAAGACATTTCAAGCTACCATGTTCCGACTACATTCTCTAGTTTTCTGTCCATCTGTAATCTCGAACGATGGTTAAAGTTCCTTGACTTGTTTACGCGCGACTCGTAAGAGCATGGCGTCGTAGAATGAGAAGAGTTTTGTAAGAAAGGAGGAAATTAAAGAACTAATTAGTCCAGCCAATGTTGTGGAGCTGTGTGCAGAATTGCCGTCGTCAACATTCCTTTCTTCCCAGTCACTACTAGTATCAACATCATCACTATCATTTGCTTCATTATGTACACTCACATTCCGCGCTGGTAATTGATTGTCTGAGGCGAAATCGGCACTTGGTTCGTCACCAAGATCGGAATCACAATCCACGACGTCTGAGACGTCACCAATTTACTCGCCAGTCATCAGCTATACGGCTTTTATTTTCACTGTTGTCATTTAAATGTCTTTACTTGTGTGGTTGACATTGATGGTGTATTCTTCAATATACTAGATTTTAGAATTTCTGATTTTGACACCCCTGCAGACATTTATAGCACAAAAAATGCGTTTCTTCATTCCTTTATTATGTATGTGTATCCTCCAGTGTTCATTTTTACTCCATTTGTAATCTTGTGGTAATAGGAATTATCAAATTTTCCAACGTTTACTTTCCTTAATGAATTAGTTTCATTAATTAATAAATAACGTGAAAAATAATTCTCATTATGATCTGATAGTTATGCTGAATTTGGTTGAATATCATTTGTAATCCTTGATTAAGTTTCGCTTTCAAATTTTTAAATGAAGAGGAGTTACAATACATTCTTTTTTTCGAAACCCTACATTTTCCATTAATATAACTTGGCATATTTAGACATGTCCGCCTCTGTGGTGTAGTGGTTAGCGTGATTAGCTGCCACCCCCGGAGGTTCGGGTTCGCTTCCCGGCTCTGCCACGAAATTTGAAAAGTGGTACGAGGGCTGGAACGGGGTCCACTCAGCCTCAGGAGGTCAACTGAGTAGAGGTGGGTTCGATTCCCACCTCAGCCATCCTGGAAGTGGTTTTCCGTGGTTTCGCACTTCTCCTCCAGGCAAATGCTGGGATGGTACCTAACTTAAGGCCACGGCCGCTTCCTTCCCTCTTCCTTGTCTATCCCTTCTAATCTTCCCGATCCCCCGCAAGGCCCCTGTTCAGCATAGCAGGTGAGGCCGCCTGGGCGAGGTACTGGTCGTTCTCCCCAGTTGTATCCCCCGACCAAGAGTATGAAGCTCAAGGACACTGCCCTTGAGGCGGTAGAGGTGGGATCTCTCGCTGAGTCCAAGGGAAAAACCGAACCTGGAGGGTAAACGGATGATGATGATGATGATGATGATGATATTTAGACATCATCTTTACATTTTCGCCTGACACTAAAATGGAAGTCTTCAGCTCTTGAAGAATGGATTAGTTGGTTCTTCTTGCGGTACAAAGCAAACGTTGCATTCTACGCCAGCAGCGCATTTCAAAGGCATTGACACGTTTCGTGTCCATATCCTTACAAAATGTCCAGGTCTCGCAGTCATATAAGAAAACAGGGAATACAATGGATTCAACGGGATGAATCTTTCTACTATTAGTAATTCACCTGTTCTTCCCGACCTTAGTTGATTTCACCACAGTGACTCGTCCTAGCAAAATCTGTATGATGATGATAATAATAAAAGTGTAATTGTAAAATGAGTCAGATACGTACTGTAGGTATCCATACCCTATACAGATAATAAAAGTTTCAACACAGGAATATACTACTTGTGTCCATTCCTTTAATCTCTTCGGGCTGCAATCTTCCAATACGTCATCGATTGTCATATTTATCAGAATAACACAGTTACGTCATTATAATTGTGTGGTCGGTGGTAAAATGTATTATTGAAGACGGTAAGGTACACTATTCTAATGTAGGTACATAAAAAAGAACACGTAGGTGCGATAAACTGGAAGTGATAACACAAAAGACGATAAAATGTGTGGCGATAGGCGGCTGTTGATTGGTTGAAGTTCTTGTATCGGATTGGTCACTGGAGCTATATTTGTTTACATAAGAGAATGGGATACTCCTTTCACCGAGCTCAATAGCTGCAGTCGCTTAAGTGCGGTCAGTATACAGTATTCGGGAGATAGCAGGTTCGAACCCCACTGTCGGCAGCCGTGAAAATGGGTTACCGTGGTTTCCCATTTTTCACATCAGGCTGTACCTTAAATAAGGCCACGGCCGCTTCCTTCCCACTCCTAGCCCTTCCCTGTCCCATCGTCGCCATAAGACCTATCTGTGTCGGTGCGACGTAAAGCAACTAGCAAAAAAAGAAAAATAGATACTCCTTTCCCTAGAAACCGAAATGGTTTTCAAGCATCCTCTTTTACATGAATTGCATGGTAGCAAATACTTAAAGTATTTGATGGTAGTGCATTTTATTCTTGTTAACAAAATTATCTATAGTCACTAGAATCAACTAATTTCTAAGTAGTACCTAGAAAATTTTTGACGTAAGTAATTTAACTTCTACAAACATAATTAATTTTGTGAAAATCAAAAAATAATATGAAGAGTAACGATTAAGGAAAAGTAATCTGAAGGAATAACCTACAAATTCTAGAGTAGGGTAAAGGGAGGTATGTTCATCGTACAGGTAAATTCGTGATAAATCTTTGAATAGGCCTAAGTCTGCTAGAGCGCGATGAAGTCCAATGCAAGTGGCTAGAGACCTCCGTTGAGAATTCATGGAACTATCAGTTAACTTGAAATGCGTAGTCTGCAATAGGGAAGTTCATAATATTCAAAGGTTTATCACAAACTTACCTGAATTACGAATAAACATCGCTCTTCCCTACGTTTTTGAAAGTGTTTTAAAGAACATAAGCGAGCGAACTGTACAAATATCCAAGAAACATTGAAATTTGATAAAATTATACAGATAAATACTAAGTTATTTATGAACATTCTCTGATGAATGTTAATTAATGTATTCAAAGTAGGTACCATTTTATTAGGTTCCACAGTGGATGAGTCGTACAGTATCGTCCTCCACATCCCCATATCGTGAGTTCAAACCCAGCAGATGAGGTAGGATTTTTAAAGGTTGTGGAAAAGAAAAATATTCGACACTCTATGTCATAAGATGTAAAAGATTTGTGGTAACCCTTTTAGTGTTCATCCGAAGAAATTAATGCACTGGCAGCCCAAATTACTTCAAATAGAAATACCTACACCTGGTAGTTGAGGCCATACGATTTTTTTTAAATTGGCTTTACGTCGTACCGACACAGATTGGTCTTATGGCGATGAAGGGATAGGAAAAGGCTAGGAGTGGGAAAGAAGCGGCCGTGGCTTTCATTGCTTGCTGTAAAAATGGGAAACCACGAAAAACCATCTTCAGGGCTGCCGACAGTAGGGTTCGAACCTTCTAACTCCCAAATGCAAAGTTCACAGCTGCGCGCCAATAACCGCACGGCCATGTCGCTCAGTGGTCGTACGGCAATTATTATTATTTTTTTATGTGACAGTTTTAGTTGCTGGGCAACAAAGAACTGCAATGTTACAATGTTTAGAAAGCTGTAACTGCCCATTCACATTATAATCTGTAAATTGTATCTCTATCGGTAGAGACCAACCTGACATGAAAATGATTGAAAATTGAATAATATCGGTTAACTAGGACATAGTCTGTATCGAAAAATTGAGAGATTGCGGTAAGCGAACATGTATTGGTTGAACGTTGACTTCACAAGCCAATGCTAATACTTGATGTCAATATTGGGTTGTCAATATCAAAGTCCCCATTATGTGATATTTACAGCACTTCATGTATCGGCAAAATAACCTTCCGGTCGAGTTTAGTAGCCACTTACCGAAGTGTGTAACTTCCGTGCTGCCAAGCCGTCCACTCGGCTTGGCTGAGATGCCCGTCGCTGATACATACCTATGTTATATATTACACAATTTACTTTTATGTGGCAGTAAATCCAAGCTCAGTTCCATCATCCCTTGGAGAGGGACGGAAGAGTCACTCGATGAAACTGCTCCGCCACGTTCGGAGGAGTTCATTAGTGTTATCTTTACTTTGACATAAGCCATTGGTAGAGCCGAGTAACACGAAGATGATGTATTACACCGCATGTCCAGGAATATTAAGTGGTCGAACAATATGAATCTAGGTGGGGAAAACATAATAAGGCTCAAATTCCAGGTCAAGTCTCCTCATTTATTTTATTTAAGCCGTATCCAGATGAAATGAAATGAAATGGCGTATGGTTTTTAGTGCCGGCCGTGTCCGAGCACAAGTTCAGCTCGCCAGATGCAGGTCTTTTGATTTGACTCCCGTAGGCGACCTGCGCATCGTGATGAGGATGAAATGATGATAAAGAAATAAAGAGAAATTAACCAATTATAGTTAAAATTCCCGATCCTGCCGGGAATCGAAGCCGGGACCCCTGTGACCAAAGGACAGCACACTAACCATTTAGCCATGGAACCGGACCGTATTTAGATGAAGATCGCTAATAATTTTTCGTCTTCATTCCTCTACTTACTCTCTTGACATGGATATGTTATAGGGCTGGAGTTCTGTTTGGAAATAGTGTCATCGATTTCCGGACATCATTGTAACCATGGCAACCAGTGTTCGTCTGTGTATACCAGGTAATTTGTAATATTTTCTCACTGTGCGCTTTCTTCCTGCAACTAAGTGCTTGAGAAAATCTCGCATCAAGTGAACCACGTTCTACTTCTCAATCCAGAACTGAAATCCTGGAAATGGCCGGGAAACGAAAACAAGGGCATTGGAATAAGGGACAGGTACACTACCTCTACACTGCAGGGCTACCTAATAATAATAATAATAATAATAATAATAATAATAATAATAACTAGCAAATGTACCCGTACATCCCTACGGTATTCTGCATTGTATACGGATATCGAAGTAAATTACTGTACGGTACATGTAGTGAATAAGATTCTTTTTAATTGCATATCTCGTAGCTGACATTCTGCGAGTCGGAGCGTGGAATGTTAGAAGTTTGAATCGTTGTGGTAGGTTAGAGAATCTGAAAAGGGAGATGGATAGTCTAAAGTTAGATGTAGTTGGCATAAGTGAAGTACGTTGGCAGGAAGAACAAGATTTTTGGTCAGGCGACTACCGAATTATCAACACAAAATCAAACAGAGGAAATGCAGGAGTTGGTTTAATAATGAATAAGAAAATAGGGCAGCGGGTAAGCTACTACGACCAGTATAGTGAAAGAATTATTGTCGTCAAGATAGACACCAAACCAATGCCCACCACAATAGTGCAGGTCTATATGCCTACTAGTTCAGCGGATGATGAAGAAATCGAAAGAATATATGAGGAGATAGAAGATTTAATACAATATGTAAAAGGTGACGAGAATCTAATTGTGATGGGAGACTGGAATGCAGTGGTAGGCCAAGGAAGAGAAGGTAGTACAGTAGGAGAATTTGGATTGGGACGAAGGAACGAAAGAGGAAGTCGTCTGGTTGAATTCTGCACTGATCATAATTTAGTCCTTGCCAATACTTGGTTCAAACACCACAAACGACGGCTGTATACGTGGATGAGACCTGGAGACACTGGAAGGTATCAAATAGACTTCATTATGATTAGGCAGAGATTCAGAAACCAGGTGTTGGATTGCAAAACTTTCCCAGGAGCAGACGTGGACTCTGACCACAACTTGTTGGTCATGAAATGCCATCTGAAGTTGAAGAAATTGAAGAAAGGAAAGAATGCAAAAAGATGGGATCTAGACAAGTTGAAAGAAAAGAGTGTGAGGGATTGTTTCAAGGAACATGTTGCACAAGGACTAAATGAAAAGGCTGAAGGAAACACTATAGAGGAAGAGTGGAGAGTCATGAAAAATGAAGTCAGTAGGGCTGCTGAAGAAATGTTAGGAAGGAAGAAAAGATCAACTAAGAATCAGTGGATAACTCAGGAGATACTAGACCTGATTGATGAACGACGAAAATACAAGAATGCTAGAAATGAAGAGGGCAGAAAAGAATACAGGCGATTAAAGAATGAAGTGGATAGAAAGTGCAAGGCAGCTAAGGAAGAATGGCTGAAGGAGAAATGCAAGGATGCCGAAGGCTGTATGGTCCTGGGAAAGGTAGATGCTGCATACAGGAAAATCAAGGAAACCTTTGGAGAAAGGAAATCTAGGTGTATGAATATTAAGAGCTCAGATGGAAAACCACTTCTAGGGAAAGAAGACAAAGCAGAAAGATGGCAGGAGCATATCCAACAGTTGTATCAAGGTAAAGATGTAGATAATTTGGTTCTGGAACATGAAGAGGCTGTTGATGCTGATGAAAAGGGAGACCCAATTTTGAGGTCAGAGTTTGACAGAGCTGTGAGTGACCTCAATAGGAACAAGGCACCTGGAATTGATGACATTCCCTCTGAATTACTGACTGCCTTAGGAGAAACCAGCATGGCAAGGTTATTTCATTTAGTGTGCAAGATGTATGAGACAGGAGAAGTCCCATCCGATTTTCAGCAGAATGTTGTTATACCTATTCCCAAGAAAGCCGGTGCTGACAGGTGTGAAAACTACCGCACCATTAGTTTAGTATCTCATGCCTGCAAAATTTTAACACGTATTATTTACAGAAGAATGGAAAAACAAGTTGAAGCTGAGTTGGGAGAAGATCAATTTGGCTTCAGAAGAAATGTAGGAACACGTGAAGCTATCCTGACTTTACGTCTGATCTTAGAGGATCGAATCAAGAAGGACAAGCCCACGTACATGGCATTCGTAGATCTAGAAAAGGCATTCGATAATGTTGATTGGACCAAGCTATTTATGATTCTGAAGATGATAGGGATCAGATACCGAGAACGAAGAATTATCTACAATCTGTATAAAAATCAGTCTGCAGTGATAAGAATCGAGGGCTTTGAAAAAGAAGCAGCAATCCAGAAAGGAGTAAGGCAAGGCTGCAGTTTGTCTCCTCTCCTTTTCAATGTTTACATAGAACAGGCAGTAAAGGAAATCAAAGAGAAATTTGGAAAGGGAATCACAGCCCAAGGAGAGGAAATCAAAACCTTGAGATTTGCCGATGATATTGTTATTTTATCTGAGACTGCAGAAGATCTCGAGAAGTTGCTGAATGGTATGGATGAAGTCTTGGGTAAGGAGTACAAGATGAAAATAAATAAGTCCAAAACAAAAGTAATGGAGTGCAGTCGAACGAAGGCAGGTGATGCAGGAAATATTAGATTAGGAAATGAAGTCTTAAAGGAAGTAGATGAATATTGTTACTTAGGTAGTAAAATAACTAACGATGGCAGAAGTAAGGAGGACATAAAATGCAGACTAGCACAAGCAAGGAAGAGCTTTCTTAAGAAAAGAAATTTGCTCACTTCAAACATTGATATCGGAATTAGAAAGATGTTTTTGAAGACTTTCGTGTGGAGCGTGGCATTGTATGGAAGTGAAACATGGACGATAAGTGGCTCAGAAAGAAAGAGAATAGAAGCTTTTGAAATGTGGTGTTACAGAAGAATGCTGAAGGTGAGATGGATAGATCGAATCACGAATGAAGAGATACTGAATCGAATTGGTGAGAGGAGATCGATTTGGCTAAATTTGACGAGAAGAAGAGATAGAATGATAGGACACATCTTAAGACACCCAGGACTTGTTCAGTTGGTTTTTGAAGGAAGTGTAGGGGGTAAGAACGGTAGGGGTAGACCAAGATATGAATATGACAAGCAGATTAGAGCAGATGTAGGATGCAATAGTTACGTAGAAATGAAAAGGTTAGCACAGGATAGGGTGGCATGGAGAGCTGCATCACACCAGTCTATGGACTGATGACTCAAACAACAACATCTCGTAGCTTTGTCCAGAAACAGTACGGGGAGGTTGCCATATATTGTTTCCAATGTAAAGTGCGAGTTGCGGAGTTGTGATGATAACAGCAGGCTCACTTGCCTACTGCCATTCACAATCGTGAAGGGGAGTTTTCATTAAAATGCCACGCCCCATTGCCTACTGCGTGGTCGCAATCGATTTGGGGAGTTTTCGTTATATGCCAGGCCCCTTTCCTACTTCCAGACAGATTACATTTGAGGGGATTTTACTATAATGGCAGCCATCTTCCCTCTGAGTGTGCTTTTATCATTATAATGACAGGCCCCTTTTCTTAATGACAGTCACACCGAGTTGGTGAGTTTCCATTATAATAGCAAGCCACTATGCCTAATGCCAGTCACATTTTAGATGGGTAAGTTTGCTTATAATGGCGGGCACACTTGCCTACTCAGAAAAACAATCGGCTAGGCGAGTTTTGAACTAAATTGCATGCTCCCTTGACTTCTGACAGTCAAATTGAGAAAGGAATTAGTCATTACAATGGTAGTCTCTCCTTACTAATATCAGTTACAAGGAGTTGGGGAAGGATCTCATTCCTACTGTCAGTCAAAGTCGATGTGGAGGGTAATGATTACAATAGCAGACGCTCCACTTACTGAGCGTCACTATCGATTTGTAAAATATTAATTTTAATGGTAGACACACCCTTTCTTGATCGCTACAAATCGACTTCAATGAATATATAGAGAGAGACTGAAAGTTACAACACATGTGCGATTTCTCAAATAAGTCAACTCTTGATAGCAAAAACATTACAAAATGAGGTTATTTCATGCGTACCAACATTGTCCGTCTTAACAAAATCGCTCCTCCCTGATAACATTAACGCCAAGAGAATGTCTTGTCGTGCCTGTTGTTAAAGTTTTTGACATAAGTCCTGCCTATTAGCAGCAGGCCAGGAGAAAATGTTCCACGTCCAAGTAAAGCCATTTAATGAAGCATACATGTATGATTTCTCCCTGAAAGTTGGTAATACATATAATTTTAACATAGAGGGTTTCTCTTATAAACTAAGACCCAACGCACGGTGTTTCTACTCTGCGCCATGGCAGTTACTTCAGCCGAAATGATGTCGCGCGCGGCCGCGTTGCTTTAAGCGTGTATACAATCTTATATGTAATATTACCTTTAAAAAATGCTCGAATTGTCGTCCTTCCTGAGTTATACAGGCACTGTATCTGGTAACCACATTCAGGCTGGCGCGAGTGAGTTCTGCCACTGTAATATTTCTGATTTCATTCGTAATCTTTTCTTTCAGTTCCTCCAATGTGTGATAATTAGTTCGATACACTTTTTCTTTCAGTTTACCCCACAAGTAAAAATCACACACTGTTAGATCTGGAGACCAGCACTGATCACTCTGTCTTCAAACACTTCCGATATTGTAAGAAGGGAATCTTTTGCTATATAAGGAGGGGATGAATCTTGTTGAAACCCCTCAGGCAATATTTCTTTTTCCATTAACTGATGGAAAAACGGCGCCAAAATGTCATCTGTAACCTCTCTGCATTTGCTGTCGTCTCGAATGAAATAGGCCCAATTATTCGTCTTGAACTAACAGCACACCAAACACCAACACTAACCTTTCCATCCAGTAGCGTAGCCAGGATCGGCCAATGGGGGGGGTTGCAGTTACAAAATTAAGATATAACATAATGAAAGTGCTTGTGCTTGTGCGTGTCTGGTACGCGCATGCATGACTGTCATAAGGATACTGATACAAGAGTGAATTACTGTATGTGATATTCAGATTGCAATACACTACAAAATTCTTACTTTAAAATACAGAACAAGAACAATATGATCGAGGTCAGCAGTTTTATCTCAAACGGTATGTTCAGTTTACAATCTAAAATCTAATTTTCGAGGCTTCCTAGAAAATACATCTGTTGGTTTTACAACTATGTCTCTGCGAATGTTCAAGGGAGCCAACGCGTTGAGTCGACTTTCACTTGTGGTATTTCTGAGGTAGGTTTTAAGGCGTCTTAATGTTGAAAATGATCTCTCACTGGCTGCAGTGGTGACAGGTAGGGTGGCAAACACTCTCAACAAGCAGTAGATTGCAGGGAGTTTATCTTGATCACATAAAAGAAGTTTATTGTTTACTGTCAGTTTCTATTTATTTTCTTTTTGTGAAAGTTCAATGGGGGGGGGGTTCTAACCCCCAGTAACCCCCCCCCCTGGCTACGCCCCTGTTTCCATCATGATGAGGGACCATTATGATTTTCTGTACACCAATAGCGAGAGTTACGACTGTTCACACGACCATTAAGATGATACTAGAACGTGTACATACAAAAATACGGTGTTTCAATGATAACTGTCTCATCATGTTAACAGCTGAGATTCAGACTGGCAACTGATGCTTGCCAGGTCGAACAAGTGCAGGCTGCTTGTAAGGTCAAGAACTATGCGTGCACCTCCCATACTGCAACTTACGGATCCGAGGGTAAAAGACGCTACTTCAACGATCTTAGTTTGTATGAGAGACCCTGTATACGCATTAAACCTATTTTGTCCGGAATAGACGTGTTTGATTTATCAAATAACCGTATTAAACTCGTGATTAAATACTCTTACCGAGCATGCTCTAGATTCTTCTCTTACTTGATCTCCAAACCAAGCGAGCGGTTTATCATACGTAAAAAATACATCGTCATCCAGTGTAAATAAACAAACTCGAGGAAGCAGAACATTAACACTTTTTCTTATGATAAGAACAGAGGCTTATTGCTGTTTTACACCTCGGAGCAGCTTACAATGGGAAGTCTCTCTCCCGCTCCCTTTCCCCACAGATGCTCATCGGAACACACAGACAGCAGACGGAAATTACAAATAGAGAGAACGTGAGACACAGCTAAAGTTCTGTGATGGAGAACCAAGCCTGGATTAAATCTGAAAACTTAGCTTTGCTATTGTTAGAGTACAGCACTGCATAATATCTCAGAAACCATACAGTGATGATGTGTATGAGCCACATTAATGTGGACTATAAGAGTGGAAATTAAGTTCATGCACTGAACTTGCCACGCTGATAACGGAAAAAGTATAAAATAGTGTCAGTGGCCTTAACCCGTCTACGTTTAAGCTGAGGTAATCAATACAACTACAGGCTGTGGACAGTAATTAAGAAATAAATGTAGAACTACTATTCGTGGTTTGATAAGTGTTTTGATCCTGTCAATAGATAGCAATATTCTTCTCTTCTCTTCTCTCTTCGCCCCTTCCCAGTTACTTCGAGTCGACTTTATTGTGGATTAAGTCCAGTTTTACGGACGAATGTCTTTTCTCATGTCAGCCGCATGTGGACTTACTTTGCTTTTCATGTTTGTATATACGTCACCTGCGTTTTCATTTGCAAGTATAAGACCTTCCTTTGTGCGAGGTTGACCTAAATATATACAAATGCTGGGAGTCTTGACTCATACCACAGAAACAGATGTGGGTATATTTTTTCTTTCCGGGAGCACTCCTCATGTCTGTAAATTGGTTTTGCATTTTGAAAATACTGCGCGGAACAGGTTGTAAGTTTTCCACATAGGTAAATGCAAATTATGTTCAGGGGGTAGCTCCTCCTTTAGTGGAACTTTGGGAAACTGGTTCTCGGATCTCCATTCATTAAGCCTGTTAGCTTCCCACTTTTTTAAAAGATGTTGTTCTTGCTGGAAAGCTATAACTGGTTCGAAGTCTAGGCCTGGCTGCTTGGTGGCTATGTAGTTCACCTACGGTCCGTTTTTCTCCTTCCTTTCTGCTTCAGCGGAACGTTATCTTTCTATCCTGGGCGTGCAATGGCAGCAAGGGGAATAGTCAGCGGAGAGGAGTAATTTTTTTTGTTATTTGCTTCACGTCGCACACACAGATAGATCTTATAGCGACGATGGGACAGGAAAGGCCTAAGAGTGGGAAGGAAGCGGCCGTGGCCTTAGTTAAAGTACAGCCCCAACATTTGCCTGGTGTGAAAATGGGAAACCACGGAAAACCATCTTCAGGGCTGCCGACAGTGGGGTTCTAACCCACTATCTCTCGGATGCAAGTTCACTGCTGCACGACCTTACCCGCACGGCCAATTCGTCCGGTGGAGTAAGTTGTAGGCAGCCTGTAAAGAGGCCAACCGTATGCTTGGGACCGTACGTGCACACACGCATTCACTAATGCTTATTCCTATGGTAGTTGATTTTATGTGGTATGTTTTATGGATACGAAGATGTGAGTATTAATACTCACTCAAGTACCCAGCTCCTGAGTTAGAGGACACAGCTAAAATCCCAGGTTTTCTTCGGAAATCGAACATAGAGAGAGAAATGTCTTCATTTGCGTAGTTATGGCCATTGGACCTTTTCTTACACTAAACCAGTTAGTATACATTAGAGTCATAATTCACACTGGATAAAGCACAATTAAACACTATCAAAAATGTATTATAACCTAAAGAAAATTGTACCCCCGTGAGACATACATACAACAGAAATAATAATAATAATAATAATAATAATAATAATAATAATAATAATAATAATAATAATAATAATAATAATAATAATTAGTGGACCCTTGCTGCTCCGCAGCATTCCCCATAAATAGTTCGGATAACTCGTCTTGATATGCCTGTCCGGTTTTGTGAACATTAAAACCGGTACATAATAATAAATTCATTCGTAATTTAGTTTATAACACTTTACTCTCTGCGCTTCGACCATTCGGCCGTATCTGGACCTTAACAGTTCCAAATGATCTTGCCCGAGATAGTGTAACATAAAATTGGCCGTGGCTGAATACTGGTTCGGGTAAGTAAACTATCCACTTCTTCAAGAGATTGTTCCTGCGTTTTATTAATGATCATACAGAAGGCTAGTCGACTTGATAACTTCCCGTCTGTACGTACGTAGACTGTTTTCTCATAGCAGCATGTAAGTAGAAACGTTCTGCCATCTGTTGAGTATATTCAGAAGCTGGACAAGTTCAGAGAATCAAAGAGTATCTAGCAGAGAACAGTATTCTTCCATCATCAGAGGGAGCCTGTACCCTCTTGTTTCACAAATAGTAATCAAACATGGCTGCATGCAATCAGATTACTTAGGATGAAAATGAAATATATCAGAATATTAATGAAAGTGTTAGTCGCTTAGCAACGTGCTCAGTACAGAATGTATTGCGGATTAGGGTAAGGATGTAAAGGAGAGGGCATATAATTCTCTGGTAAGACCCCAGCTAGATTATGGTTCCAGTGTACGGGACCCTCACCAGGATTACTTGATTCAAGAACTGGAAAAAATCCAAAGAAAAGCAGCTCGATTTGTTCTGGGTGATTTCCGACAAAAGAGTAGTGTTACAAATATGTTGCAAAGTTTGGGCTCGGTAGAATTGAGAGAAAGAAGGAGAGCTGCTCGACTAAGTGGTATGTTCCGAGCTGTCAGTGGAGAGATGGCGTGGAATGACATTAGTAGACGAATAAGTTTGAGTGGCGTTTATAAAAGTAGGAAAGATCACAATATGAAGATAAAGTTGGAATTCAATAGGACAAACTGGGGCAAATATTCATTTATAGGATGGGAGTTAGGGATTGGAATGACGTACCAACGGAGATGTTCAATAAATTTCCAATTTCTTTGAAATCATTTAGGAAAAGGCTAGGAAAACAACAGACAGGGAATCTGCCACCTGTGCGACCGCCCTAAATGCAGATCAGTATTGATTGATTGATTGATTGATTGATTGATTGATTGATTGATTGTTTAATTGATTGATTGATTGATTGATTGATTGATTGATTGATTGATTGATTGATTGATTGATTGATTGATTGATTGATTGATTGATTGATTGATTGATTGATTGATTGATTGATTGATTGATTGATTGATTGATTGATTGATTGCCTGTAATTACTGGAGCGATCATTCAATGATTTGATTTTATTATTACTCAAAGTTGGCTGAACTTGGATACCTCTCAACATCTGATGATTCACCGGCAGGTAATTCCGGAGATAATGAAACAGAAATGAAGGAAATCGGTCCAGTAGAACAGACGGTCGGATTAGCCAAAGCAGTTTTTGGAAACTCTTTTACTATATAGACTAGAGGACCCGTGCTCCTTCGCAGCATTCGTTATAAGTAGGTCAGAAAACTCGTTTTGATATGTCTCTCGTAGTCATATTGTTTTGTCCGCCTTTTTCAACGGTCTTATGAACATTTAATAAGAGGCGCGTTGTGGTATGTTGCAGTTCGTAATCAGAATTCATCCATTCTGACGTCACCTGTTTGGTAAAAATCTATCCACATATTATCTTTTTTCCTGCAGTTCTTGATGTAAAGTTTGTATTGTGTCGAAAGACGTCAAGGGTATTTTTGATCGTAGTTCTTCTATATACAACGATTGCCTTATGAGCTAATAGGTTATGTCGAAGGAGCGTTGTTTGCCAGGCTGAGATTTGTTAATATACATGGTCCTCACTCTTTTTAATTTTGCTAGGTTATCCTTCGATTGGTATTCCCACGTTATAATGTCTAAGGTGTATGTCATGATGGGGTCTGTTTGTACGTAGACTATTTTCTCTTAGCAGCACGTACATTATTAGTAACGCTCTGTCATCTGTTGAATACATTTGGAAGCTGGGAAAGATGAGAGAATCAAAGATTATCTAGCAGAGAATAATATTCATCCGTTATCAGAGGAAGTGTATACTCTCTGGCTTGATAGGTAGTAATCAAACATGGCTACATGCAAATACATTACTAAGGATGAAAATAACATAGGCCTATGGAAATGAAGGACAAGTTCGGCTCGCCAGAGGCAGGTCTTTTGATTTGACGCCCGTACGCGACCTGCGCGTCGTAATGAGGATGCAATGATGATGAGGAAGACACGTACACCCAGCCCCCGTACCAGAGAAATTAACCAATTACGGTTAAAACTCCCGACCATGCCGGGAATCGAACCCGGGACCCCTATGTTCAAAGCCCGGCAGGCTAACAATTTAGAAATGGAGGCGGACACAGAGGCCTGTATCAGAATATTAATGTAAGTATTAATCACTTAGCAACCTGTTAAGTACAGGATGTATTGCGGGTTAAGGTAAGCCTTCGCCTAGAATATGCGGAGTGATCATTAATGATTCGATTTTACCGGGAGAGTTGGCCGTGCAGTTGGGGGCGCGCAGCTGTGAGCTTGCATCCGTGAGATAGTGGGTTCGAACCACACTGTCGGCAGCCCTGGAGATGGTTTTCCATGGTTTCCCATTGTCACACCAGGAAAATGCTGGGTCTGTACCTTAATTAACGCCAAGGCGGCTTCCATCCCACTCCTAGGCCTTCCCTATCCCATCGTCGCTATAAGACCTATACCGGTGCGACGTAAAGCCGAATGTAAAATAAATATATATTTTATAATTACTCAAAGCTGGCTGAACTCAGAGCCCTATCAATGCCTCTTAATTCCCCGGAAGATAATTCCGGAGAGAAGGAAACGAAAATGAATCTAGTAATGATACTGTAAAAGCCCGATCAATGAAAGACCAGAAATGCACAGTTCACTCGTATCCTGCTGTACCTCTTAGGGCTCTTTTAAATGACCCTGTTGTTGGTATTCCTCTGACGCCATCGGGTAAACGGTTTTATTCTCGTGCGGCAAACACAGGGAATGAGTTGTTATAGCGGCAGTTCGATGGTGAGGGTTGACGAGCAGGTTTGATGTTTGAGTAGGCCTATCTCTGTTATGAATATTTGAGAAGTAATATAAACGCGAAAATATAAGATGGGTAAGATGCAGTAAGAACTCGATGGTGAAGAGGCTATGTATAAAGGTTCCGACGAACGTGGCGTCGCAACCACTCAAGTTGTACAAAAGATCGTGACACGTTGTCATATTTTTTAAAATTGCATATGCATCTCACATGAATTTTGAGCACGCTCTAGCCATAGGGAATATTGTGGCCTCACATCATTGAAAACAACTGGGCATCCTAGTTTAGTTTCCATATTTCGTTTGTTAATTTATGTTTTTACTTACATTTTATATAATTTATGTGTTATTGTATTTTTGATTTTTTTCTTTCTATCTTTATTTGTTTACATATATCTCTCGAATTCTACTTTATGTTTTACCTGGACTTTTTATGTTTGTTCTGTTTTGTAAATTATTCGTTTCTTTTACAATGTTACACAATATTGTGCGCGGCTTAAAATATACCATAAGGTAAATAACTGAAAACAACGCAATAGTCAAGTGTGACATTACAAGAACTTCGATTAATTTCTTTTTAAGCTTTATTGGAAATACATGTTTATACTTATTTAAAGAATGTAAAGCTGAGAAAACCTTTTGACAGATATGTATGACATGTGCAGGCAAAGCCATGAGTTCATCCGTGATGACGTCGAGATTCTACACTTGTGATATATAAAGAATTGAAGCCATTACGCTGACCATTGTGCCAAGGAGTTGGATTAGACAATGGATTTAAATAAAAACGTTTTATTGAAGAATTATTTATAATTATAACTGTAGGATTAAAATTACTAAAGTAAGCTCGTTTCCTGCCGGCCCCGTGGTGTAGGGGTAGCGTGCCTGCCTCTCGCCCGGAGGCGCCGGGTTAGATTCCCGGCCAGGTCAGGGATTTTATTATCTCGACCTGAGGGCTGGTTCGAGGTCCACTCAGCCTACGTGATTAGAATTGAGGAGCTATCTGACGCTGAGATGGCGGCCCCGGTCATTAAGGGCCGTGGATTTCTTTTAAAAAAATCGTTTCCTCATCCCGAAGTGGTGCAGCTCTTTTTAGCCACGTCCACCCCCCCTCCCCCCAAAGGAGGTGTGGTGCACGTACCACTACAACCACATACCTGCTCTCCTGTCATTCTTAAATCTCTGGCAGTACCGGGAATATAACCCTGGCCTTTATAGACGGCAGCTAATAGTGCTAACTGTTACGCTACGGAGGACATTAAGATTGCTGCAACGTTTTGAAGGGAATATGTACTGTAGAACACCAATGTCTGACTCATTGGCTGAATTGTAAGCCTTGAGGTCTTCGGTTCAGAGAGTCTTGGGTTTGATATTTTAATCGCGTCTGATTATATCTTCTAGCTCGGGGGATGAATGTTTATGTTTGCCCAACACTTTCTTCTTAACATTCAGACGACTTACCACACTACCAACCAGCACAGAAACACGCAGTTGTGAGTACATCCCTCCATATCCGTTTGGCGGCATGAAGGGCATCCGCCCGTAAAGCAGGACCAGGTCCACATGTGCTACGCAGTTCGCACCAGCGACTCTACAGGTGTGGGAAAGGAGGTAAAAGAAAAAGATGTAGAACAGCTGCCCGTGAAGGGATCGTACTTAAACATTCTTAAAGGGAATCTGTAGAATTCTATTTAAAAACACTGTTATTGAAAAGATCTGTCGGTGACCAGATGCATCATATGGTGCGGATGTTGTCTGGTAACAAATATACAATCTTCAGGGTGAATATGTTCCAACACACACAATGAGAGTTGCTCGGTCTAAATTTGAAGTGCATTAAGATGAACTACAACGTATTTCCTGTCCCACACAAACACATGACAAGTCGTTCGACAATTTTGAGGAACGCAAGACAATGATATCGATTTCTCCCTGGTCTCTGAAGCCACTGAATGATTTTCTTCATGAAGAGTGGCACCGAAGTCCACAAGAGACAGTTCAGGGTCCGTATTAATCTATTACACGACGTATACAATATATAATACAGGCCGATGATTGTGAATCGCCTTATTCATAACGAAATGTGAAGACTTTTCTAGTGGTGACATTATTTTATAATTACTAAAATCAAAACATACCTGCCTAACAACTTTAACATCATGTCCAGCCAACCCTCCTAATGTTCATTTCATCGGGGCTCCATATTATCTTGTCGACATACCTAAGTGGATTAGTACGTTTTAAATGTTTTAATCACTGATGATGGACATTAGTGTCCAAAATCAGGTTTTGAACTGAATACTTGTGTGCTGATACGACTGTTTGGTTTTAATAATTATAATACAACCATCAGCACTTTCTTTTTTGCTTAATGGCTTTGATATTTTATAATAATTGACATTTGCCTACCGTTCTAGTTTAATACAAACAGGTACTTAGGTTTGATGACATTAGCTACAAACTAACTGTAACACACCCTGTGAGTGGGGGATGCAGTCAAAAAGTACACCCTCGATATTCCCTACCTGTTGTAAGGGGCGAGTAAAAGGGGCGACCAAGGGATGATGAAATAAGACTCATGAGAATACTTGTGATTAGTTCCATTTCGTGAGGAACACCACGCGTCGCCGTTACTTGCGATTAGTACCACCATGTGAGGAGCAATATGCAGCCACGTTACCTAGGAGTAGTACCAATATATGAAGAACACCACGGGTCTACGTTGCCTCTGGTAAGTCCACTATGTGAGGAACACTAAGGGTTTGCCTGTTGCCCGTGATTAGTACCCCTGTGTGAGGAACACCACGGGAATTCCGGCACTCGTGATTAGTCCAAGTATGTCAGGGACACCATGAGTCCGCGTTGCTTGCGAGTGGTGCACTTATGTGAGGAATACCATTAGTCTACGCTAGCTGTGATAAGTACCACTATAGCAGGAACACAATGGTTCTGCTTTACCATTGATTAGTACTATTATGAGGGCCCGGTTGCCTGAATTTTGGACCCCTTTCTAAAACAAGCATCATCTCAGAAAATACGGCATTGTGAATTGGATCCACTGATTGTTTTGGGTTCATGCGCATTTTTCCATCATCATTCGTTTTAAATTTTTTCAGTGGATATATTTTGTTTAAATCATCGTATCATTTCGTTGCACCTCGTACCACCAGGGGTCGATAATCTAGCTGTTAGGCCCCTTTAAACAACTATCATCATCACTAACTTTCAGAACTAGGAAAAGTATGTTCTTAAAAAGTGTTTAAAATTAGTTCCCTACATGTATCATTGCCCTATGACCCTGAGCAATGTTATAATACATCGGAAGGGGCAGTTCCCTATTTCTGCAACTGGTGCGTAATTGACATGATAGTACACGTGTCACATTTGTATTCTTATTTGTTATTTCAGTGATGACAGCTGTATTATATACTATTAATTATAAACAGGGCAATTACCAAACTCAGCTTAATTGCATGTTATAATTGACGTTTGAATCAGAACGCTAATTATATTGGATGTGGGTCTGTTAAATGTAATGTAGATAAGCTTTTATTTAACCTGCGGGTACTTGGTGTTACTCCTATTATGTCAGTTACACGGAATACATTCTCTATAATTATTGACATCAACTTTTTGTTCAAATAGTGTTAGAAGGGACAATTTTTTAACAACACTTCGAGTATAAGCTCAAATATAAAGGAAATACAGGAAAAATTGTTGTGTTTCGTGAAACGGTTAAATATTCGTATAGTGAGAATTGGGAGGAGAGGTTGGACGCAGTGCAAGAGGTACAAATATTGGGTGAATAATATCTATATACGGTACTTATAAAGTTCAAAATTCGTCTGATTTTTTTTTCACCTCCGCATTTTGCGTTCTTTACAGGTTTCACAGTGTTTGGAGACTAATTCCCGTATTCTTTCTGTTCTCCTGTGTTCAGAGAGAAAGAGAGTGTGTGTGTGTGTGTGTGTGTGTGTGTGTGTGTGTGTGTGTGTGTGTGTGGGTGGGTGGGTGGGTGGGAGGGAGAGAGAGAGAGAGAGAGTATTGTAACTGTAATTTTTGCAGTTGGTGGCTAGATGAGCATACGATCAACGCAGGACGTGTGCGTATCTGAAGTGTTACAGAGAGGGAGAGGTTTACTTGAAATAAGTATAATGGAATTCAAAGAGAGATGATGAATTTATTAACAACAAAAAAGTTCCAATTTGATATCACCTTTGTGCAGAAGTTATACTGGATATGCCTTCTCTTCGCCCTAGGCTGGCAAAGTTCGTTGTTGTCCGTCTGCGGTTCTCGTTCGACCCTGGTACGCCTTCAGATGGAGACCTAAACGGTCTGGATGATCTGGAAGTTCTAGATGGTCTAGACGTTCCAGAAATTCCGTATGGTCTGGAAGTTCACGTGATATGATTGTTGGTCGAGCTTATATACTCGGCACTTGCGCCCTGGACATGTTTGAGTTACACAAACAGCTTCTGCACAGATGAAAATGATTATAGAAATGGCCTCAGAATGATTTGCAACACTTATAGATCGAACACTCAAAGAATTAATTAATTTCACTCGGCAGAATGTTAATAATATCCGACCGGTGTTCTGAGATTAACCACTTTAAAGAAATTGTATGCGGTAGAATGTCACTAAAATTTAACACGCAACTCGACATTGCTTCAGAAAATGTTAGTAGACTGAGATGAATGTAAAATAGAATCGAACTCGTAACACAGAATAGCCACTCAGAAAATGGTATAATTGTATTACTTTGCACTGTCGAATGTCATTGAAATCGACTAATGAAGTAATACAAATAACGCGATACATGGAAAAATACAGTTTTATCACTCAGTGACTGTTACAAATTCAAAAGTAATCACTTCAATAATTAGCAACGAAAACATTCATCCTGTGAAATAGTCTCGTTCACTTTAGTTAATCACAAATAATATCGTAACACAAATGGAGTCGAGTCTGTTTATAAGCTGTCCTTGGTTCGACTGCATGAAAAGTAAGTACTATTTACAGCAGCACAAATTCTAATATACTGTTCGTAGATAAAATCCTACGGAATATTTAGGAAGTATGTAAGAAATAATCTCTACTTCGCGAAAATGCAAGTTCAATGAAGCATTCAACGTACTATCTCAATTGTCTATCACTCGAGAAATCCTAAGTTTAACTATAACGTTATGCTTTGTCAAAATATTTCAATAACTTAATGAAAACTTAGGTTTTAATGCACTGTTCGAAGTCTATCATTCGAAGAAATATTATGATCAATTTGAAATGAAAGCACTCGGTTATTTAACGAAATATTTCAAACACTTTGAAATGTAAGCATTGGGTGGAAAATAATACAAGTCCCAGAAACACTTAACCTGAATTAAATAAATGATAAGTCACTTGAAAATGAACCCAAGTGAAATTACACTGTTCATGTTCACGTTGGAAAGTTTTATCAATCGCTAATGGACAACACTGAAAATTTATAAGTCCGGATTATGTTACCGTGGAGTTGAAGTTTTCTAAGTACGAGGAACTGCTTCAAACATTTGACATTCGGTGAAATCGTAGTTTATATTGCGACGAATAATGCCACCAGCGGACCTTCCGGTCTCGACCGTGGTACGTGACTGCTAACTGGCCCTCCTTTTATACAAGAATCGTGGGAATTTAAGTTATAGTATTCCGTTGAATATCTCCCTCGATTGTAGTCGGATTCTTTGCGAAAATAAAATTGGTTAACCCCCAAAAAAATTCTTAGCAAAATAACGTTTCGAATGTTCTACCGGCTGACGTAATCCAGCTGTGACAAGATAAGGTGGGATGTGACGTCACACGTTCCACGTCGCATAGTTCGAGTTCAATTGGCGGTGTGTGTGTGTGTGTGTGTGTGTGTGTGTTGAACAACTGGAAGTATTTCAGCCTAATTTATAATTCATCAGCCCAGAGATATATTTTAGGTACATATCACTTCTGAATACCTTATCTGACTGGAAGTTTACAGGAACATGGAACAAAATTCCCAGATATCTCCGTTGATGTTGAGTTTTGCGAGTAAATGTTACATAAACATAGTTTTAATGTAAGTGTAAGCAACTTGTGTACGTGATAGATTATTTTAGTGTGAAGTTTCTGGAATATTGGAATTAGATGACCGATAGCTTTAACTGCGAAGTCTATCATAATTCGAAAACCAGGCTGACGCTGTACGGTATTCTACAGAATTTTTACATACTCTTGTTGGACCAGGCCTACCTACTTACCTGGGTGTTGAAGCACCGGTCATGCTTTCATGTAATCAATGCACTTCCAAATATGTAATTATACTTTGAAGGCTGTTATATAAACTTAATAGAATGAATTACTTTGGTGGGTTGTGGTAGATGCGTAACATTACGCATACCTAAGATTCCCGTTGTGCCAGCAAACACTCTTTGAATTCAAATGCGTACTGTTTCCAATCACAGTCTGTTTCACGGTAAAAAGGGAGTTCCAGGTACACAAAAATACAACAAATCAGAAATTAACAATGAACTTCAACAATAAGACAGCTAACACCACCGAACCCATACTCGTCAAACGTAAAATGGCCTATGTCTCATCACATATTAGTTTCCAGACATACAATTGTAGGAAAGTCTATTCTAGTTTTGACCAGTACTACCTCCTATAGGAATATTGATATTTTCTTGGACATTCTGTAGAAAAACATTTTCTGAATGTCGATGTTGGCTTCATTAGGAATGCCGTGTTGGTGAACGACAAGTTATTGACCTGATACAGGATGAAAGTTTCGTTTGTATGTGTATGTAATATTATTTATAACCGGTGATCTGAGATGGTCAGATTCTGGTGATGTCTGATGATGACGACGTAGGAACGACAGGTCACAAACAAAATAAACATAGATACCTAAGTACTTTCGCATCCAACTCTTGGCACCGAAGTCCCAGTCTCATCCACGACTGTGACAATGTAGAAGCTACTGGGCTATGGGTGGTGCTGAGTAATGACATTCGGAGTACGATAAGTGTGTCTGATGGTTATGAAAGGTGTTGCTCATAGGGTCACTTGTGTTGCAATAGCACGTTCTGGTCCAGTGAGGGAATCAAAGGCAAACTACCTCACTGCTTATTTTGCCTAGTACGCCTGTCTTTGGTGCTGCCATTGGTTTCTCTGGTCTTCCTCTAACTGCAAAGCCTCCAGCCAGCCTCTGGGCTGATAACCTAACAGATATCTAAAAGTTATGCTGAGAAACAAAGACTACAAAACGGAATGTACGAAGACGATATTTCAACATCGGAATGGATAATAAGCCGGCTCCGCGGTGTTGGGGTAGCGTGCCTGCCTCTTGCCCGGATAACCCCGGTTCGATTTCCGGCCAGGTCAGGAATGGTTCGAGGTCCACTCAGCCTACGTGATTACAATTGAGGAGCTATCTGACAGTGAGATAGTGGCCCTGGGCTAGAAAGCCAAGAATAACGGCCGACATGATTCGTCGTGCTGACCAAATGACACCTCATAATCTGCAGACCTTTGGACTGGGCAGCGGTCGCTTGCTAGGCCAAAGCCCTTCGGAGCTGTTGCGCCATGAGGTTTTTTGGTTTGGAATAGATAACAACTTGCCAGAAAATGAATGCGAATACAGAATTAATTAGAGCTATACCCGGCAAATGCTTGGGCAGTATCCAGTGATGGCATGGCTGCCCGAAAACTTATATTCTTGGACACACTCTAGGAGAATTTAACCGTGGGTTGATGCTCATAAATTCGTGTTTCCATTCAGTTGTGTAAGAAAGCTCCAGAAGTGCATGAAGTAATCGTTGGACGTTCCATCATTATACTTTTAGATCCCAGGTAGCCACTGCGATGAGAAGAGATGATGATGGAATGGTTATCGGTCTTGCTGTGAATGGTTCTACACGTTGTGTGTCCATAATTACCTAGTCCGAAACTTCCAGATATGGGAAAATAATGGACACTTCTATCTAGCTTGAACAGGGCATGAAATATATGGCACGCGATGAATGATTCAATAATTCTAAACTTTAGGGACAAGTACGAGTATTCGTGGAAGTGGCTTCCTTATTGAAGTATGTGGTGCTATTCCGAATTCATCTGGGAAGTCTCGTATCGCTTCCGTCTAGCGACTGAAACTCAGGAGCTGTCATCGGCTATATTCGCAGTCACCCGGTTCATAATGGCGAACGCATCGTGTCGTCACAAGTCCCGCTCACCTTTGATTCATTGCGAATCTTGGAGCGCATTATTTAATTCTTAAATAGTCACGAATAGTTTCGTGTGCCTAGTGTGTTCTACCGCTGCATCATTTAATATTATAGACATGACTTTCTTGCCTTTTTTGTAATATATGCCTTCCCGAAGATCTTAGTCTCTCAGTCTGTATTCTGCAGCTTGCGGTAGTCATATGAAGTTTGTTAAAAGGAGGACTTGAGTTTTTCTTTCGGAATTGTGGAGTAAAATTATGAATTAACCTGGTATATTATTCAATTCTAAAGTAGTCATGAATAACTTGGTATACTCAGTATGTTCTAAATCGTTTAATACCGGGCAAGTTGGCCGTGCGGTTAGGGGCGCGCAGCTGTGAGCTCGCATCCGGGAGATAGTGGGTTCAAACACGGTTACTAGACTAGACGGTGGGGGTCACGCGCAGCTCGCTTTGGCTGGTGACGTCATCTGATCCCCACTGCCGGGATTGCAGTGAACACGACCAATTGTAATTGTGCGTTTCTATTAATGATTTGTTTGTTTTTATTTAACCACTTGCTAAATATTTTTCAGTTTTGTCAAATATAATTGCCAGTTGTTATGTGTAGGTAATTATGTTGTAATTTATTTCAGTATTTTTCAGAACAATATAAGTAATACAATAACACTGTGCTTAACACGAACCATTTCAGTAGCTTTCTCACTAATAAATTATCTTTCGCCTCGCGAATAAAGTATTTACGGTTCGGTTTTCGTATTTTCTATCCATCCAGTGATTTTAGAACGATTTTATACGTAGTTTTATTTCTAAAACTAGTTACAAAAATTTAAGAAACATGACCAATCGCGCGGGATGCTTTTTATTTATAAATGTGTATTGGCCGGTGGTATGTTGGTAAAAATCCCCTGAAGAAACGTCAAACTCTTCCACCATATTAGAGGTCACAATTTTTGGGTGGGGAAAGAGGTTTCCACAGGCTTAGGCCATATAGAAATGTGGTGCGGAGAAAACCCTCAGTCGGAAAATGCGATCAAATGTTCAATATTTAAAAACACCTAATGAACACTCCTAATTATTATTATGGTAGTAAAACTGTATAGATATTTACATTATATAGGTTCCACACAAAATATTTACACCACATTTTTACTTGGTGGTTTTACATTACTCAAAATCAGTCTATCAAACAAAAATTTTTCACACTTCTTTTTTCATTAGGAGTTCGTTTACACCTCTTGCAAGAATTCATGTGCCTATGTTTGTTTATGTTTTTCATCCTTATGAACGTTCTGGTTCTAAAGAACAAAAAAAACGAAATCTTCAAAATCTATTTTTTTTTTGCTATTTGCTTTACGTCGCACCGATACATATGTCTTATGGCGACGTTGGGATAGGAAAGGCCTAGGAATTGGAAGGAAGCGGCCGTGGCCTTAATTAAGGTACAGCCCCAGCATTTGCCCGGTGTGAAAATGGGAAACCACGGAAAACCATCTTCAGGGCTGCCGACAGTGGGGCTCGAACCCACTGTCTCCCGATTACTGGATACTGGCCGCACTTAAGCGACTGCAGCTATCGAGCTCGGTAAATCTTCAAAATCAGGATGTTTTTCTTTTCTTGTTTCCTTTAAAAACCTAAAATCTCCTGGACATTTCTTAATGTAGTTTCCAATGAAGGCACTAAATTCAATTTCCATTTTCTTCTTCTTAATCTCTTTACCCTCCAGGGTTGGTTTTTCCCTCGGACTCAGCGAGGGATCCCACTTCTACCACCTCAAGGGCAGTGTCCTGGAACGTGAGACATTGGGTCGGAGGATACAACTGGGGAGAATGACCAGTACCAAGCCCAGGCGGCCTCACCTGCTATGCTGAACCGGGGCCTTGTGGAGGGGATGGGAAGATTGAAAGGGATAGACAAGGAAGAGGGAAGGAATTGGCCGTGGCCTTAAGTTAGGTACCATCCCGGCATTTGCTTGGAGGAGAAGCGGGAAACCACGGAAAACCACTTCCAGTATGGCTGAGGTGGGAATCGAACCTACCTCTACTCAGTTGACCGCCGGAAGCTGAGTGGACCCCGTTCCAGCCCTCGTACCACTTTGCAAATTTCGTGGCAGAGCCGGGAATTGAACCCGGGCCTCCGAGGGTGGCAGCTAATCACACTAACCACTACACCACAGAGGGGGACTGATGTTTACTTTTGTTATCTAATTCCTTCCTCAAGATTGCATTATTAACATTTTCTGCTTCAATTGGCGCCTGCGATTGTAAAATTTGCCATATCTCCTTAGGATGATTTCGCTTTTGTACCCTTATTTCACGATCTTTACAGAACTGACTCGCTAAATCATTACTACTCAGTGGAAAATTTAAATGTCAGGCCGTAAATCACGTCAAATTTTAAAGTTTCATTTGGAAAACGATGCAATTTAATGTCTAAGTCTTTCTGATGTCTATCGTGGTTAGAGCAACCAGCGGCAGCACAACACACCATGGCACAGCACAGCACAGAAAAATTAAACTCTTACACTGTTGAGAAGGTAAACACCATCACTAGACTAATGGTGTTCTGCTTCGTTTAGCGAACATGGGGAACGCGTGACGTCAGGAGGCGTGGCTTGCTACTGCGCACCCAACTGATGACCCCTACCGTCTAGTCTAGTAACCGTGGGTTCAAATCCCACTGTCGGCAGCCTTGAAGATGGTTTTCCGTGGTTTCCCATTTTCACACCAGACAAATGCTGGGGCTGTACCTTAATTAAGGCCACGGCCACTTATTTCCCATTCCTAGGTCTGTGCTGCCCCATCGTCGCAGTAAGACCTATATGTGTCGGTGCGACGTAAAGCAAATAGCAAATAGCAAAAAAACAAAAAAAAAACAAAAAAAATCGTTTAATTGTAAATAAAAGTTTGAATCATCATTTTAGGATATTTACGTGTGACTTCTGCATGTACAATATTACATGGGCCTTCATCATTACGATATTATAATATGAATATATGTAAGTAGATGTATGTCTTTCATAGTAATATTAGTCAATTATTTTCTCTTTAAGATGTTAGAAATAATGAATGCACACCCAATAGCATTAGAACCGATTATAAACTGGGCATGCAATAACATTGTGAGCATTCAATTATATCACCGAGCCGGTAATTCTGTTCAAAATAAACTGAGCTCGAGGAATGTGAAAATCTTTAGTTTTGAAAAGCTCAAGCAGACGGAGGGTGTGGCTAAATATCCTGCTAAGACGACCGTGCACGAACTTAGCCGATGACGGCTCCTGAGTGTCACTCGCTAGAACAAAGTTTTCGTCTCGACTACGGACTACATACGGGGGTCAGAAATAACATTCTCATTATTGACCACGGTGTCTCAGAAAAGCGTAAAGGTAGTTAGTGGGACGTAAATCAAATAACATTAAAATTACTATTGACCTAAAGAAGACACGTCCGATTTATTTCACCCTTCGAATTCTCACCCGGAAGCCCAATCGCCTGAAAATGCTTAATTTGTACTTTATTTTCAAATAATACGTATTATTATTATTATTATTATTATTATTATTATTATTATTATTATTATTATTATTAGAAAATTTTACCAATAGTAGAAGACGTAAATCAAGTAACTCAGTCAATTCTTCTGTGGGTTCTTCTTGTTCCAATAGGCATTCATTCTTTCCGAGATGGCTAGTTTACGTCCTTCCGACCACTTTCGTCGGTACTGTTTTTGTTGTGGTTCCTCTGATGTAGGCCTACCTTCCCATTGCTTACTTTGTTTCTAAAGATGTCTCTTTCTAGAATGACTGTTGAACTTAGGTTTGCGATTTTGAAGTCCATTCGAAGTTCGTTAAGCCAGGGTGTTGTGTTCCTAAGTGAGGTTACATAATCTATTATCCTTTTCGTAAATCGATTTTCTGGTAATCTAGTGAGGTGAGCAATGAATTTCTTTAATATTATTATTATTATTATTATTATTAGATCCCGTTATAAGAACCAATTTCATTTCAGTGCCTAGACGTTGTCCTTACGGCTTTGAAATCCTGCCGGTACTTCTTGTACCCATCTGCCAGCACGAATTTATGATTTTTGGATAGAAGTCCTCTCCGTCTTCTGGTTGTTCCGTTCATCTTTAAACCTGTTTATCATGTGTCTAAATTTGACTCTGTCATTCATTTTCAGTTCCGGGATACCGATTTGTTTCATATCCTTTTCACATTTCTGGAACCACCACGGCCTCATTGGCTTTCATGAAATTCCATATATTTTTGTTTGTGGGTCATTCGACACCCTGAAAATGTGTCTGTAGAAAACCAGTATTTTCTTCTTGATTGGTTTCTAAGCTGATGTACACCTTGTCTGCCTGAGTATGTTAGGCGATACAGCGCTGGCCTTCCGAACCCAAAATTAGTATTTAGTATTATTTATTTACCACGATTCTGTTCAGAAATATGGAAGGTCTAAATAAAAGGCTGAACCCCATTTACATATAAAATGTTCCCAGAGCTAACTTAAGATGAGATAATATTTACAAAATTTGCATAGTTTACAAAAAACACTGTTCAATATATATCACTTTTACTTAATTTCTTACTGGTCATTCATTGTGCCTATCGATAGTTGGTTAATCTCTCATTCATTCATTCATTCATTCATTCATTCATTCATTCATTCATTCATTCATTCATTCCTGTCCTCGCCTACTTCTTTTCACTCTAGCAGTCTGCCGTTCACTCATTCTTTTCTCACTACTTCACAATTTCGATCCTATCCCAGTCCGGTGATATCTGAAGGTGCTCAGATACGTCGATCTCGTGTCACTACATTTACTGACACGTATAAGAACTAGTACGGGATAAAATTCCGGCACATCGGCGTCTCCGAAAACCTTCAAAGAGTAGTTAGTTGGACGTAAAAGTATTATCATTATTATTGTTCTGGGGTTTCCGTGGATCACAGTGCGATTAGAAGCACCCGGGTTGAATGGGTGGACAAGCAATTAACTAGAGCTGAAATTAACACAATAAATTTTGAAAAAAAATCCTTTTTCACTAGTTCAAAAATTTATAAACAGAAAATCGGAACGAATAACAACAATAGTAATGAACCCGTCAGCTCTAATAATTCAATGGACTTGGAAGTCCGAATATCCGGTACAAACACTTCAGGGAATTACAATTTGCACAGAAATGAGTTGAATTACTCTTGCCAGATACAACAAATTTAGAAGGTTGATAAAATGTCACCCCATGTCAGGTTGAACGGGAACCGATAGACTGTAATCACTCTTAGTTCCCTTACATTACATATTTCCCAGTACGGAATAGAACAGAGTCCTCAGATTTGCTGACAATTCTACATTTAACCACCAAAATTAGAAATTTACATTACATAAAAGAGGCTGGAACATTCCCCTCACTGTATTTGCAGGAGCTATCACATATCTATGAAAATTCTACCATTACGTTGAGTCGCTGGGCCTTCCTCACGCAGGTCAAGCCCCTTCCTCCAGGTTCACGTCAATTCACCCTCCTCACACTGGAGCAGTTCAGACAAAACGGCACTAGAGTGCCCAGCTTTTATAGTATTTTTAAGAGGAAGCTTCCAGAACTCTTTATTGATAGGTTGGATTCCAATACACCCCCCCCCCCACCTCAATTTTTAACTCGCTAGAGAAAATATTTACAAGTTTCTGGTAGGTTGATTCCGATTGAGCAAGAAACCATCTGAAGTGTTGACAACTTCAATACAATCCTCAAAACATAAAAATTGCCTACTTCAAAAATAAACATTTCTTTATGAAATAGAGTTCATCCCACTAGAGGGAGCAATTAAACAAAATATAGAGATATCTAACAGTTGAAGACCAAGGTATCTTGTACACCAGTTCAAGTTTGTTTACACACATCACTTTAGAGAAGGCGCGTAGTTTAACTGGCCGGCGAAGGTGTACCCCCGGTACAATTATTATTATTATTATTATTATTATTATTATTATTATTATTATTATTATTATTATTATTATTATTATTATTTCTTGGATATGCCCATTTTAAAGAGCACATTTGAACTTGTTAACTTGGTCTGACGGCTTCCCCTTCTTCTTCTTCTCCCAAAATCTCTTCATGAATTCGCTATATTTTTTTAATCCGTTCTTCTGTCCACTTTATTCCAGTGGTCTCTTGTAGCTTTTTTCCACAATTCTGTGATTTTCAACCAGAATATCAAAGACTTTACGATTTTTATGGTATCACCTCTAGTGTTTATTTCTCGCAAATCCTGCATTATTATTATTGTTCTTCTTTTTCTACTACTTATTATTATTACTATACGGATTAGGTGAATATACTGATTCCTTAAAAATCCTCTATCGAGAGGTAGTAAAATAATCAATAATGTAACATTTAAATTTATGTCCGGATTAACATATGCACTGAACCTCCGTTCTGTGCAGAAAGCAGGCCAATCTGTCTGATTTCAACGCCATACGAAATAAATAACGTTGTTAATAAATGAGGATGGAATACACAATTAATGATCTGAAGGAGTCCATCATGCAGTGGTAAATAATAACAATTGGCCCCATTGGTAAGATTAATTTACATATGAAACCGTGGTATCTTTTAGCGACGCGACCAGCATAGGTGCGTTTGATGAAGTATTCAATTTGTTATTCAAGTTAGGGATTAGTTTTTTGAATCAAGTTAATAAACCGTACTCCTATGTGCACTTCGCAATTGCGTTTGAGGTGTTGTGTATGTACAGTAGTAAGCTTTGCACATTCAGAACTTATTTCACTGAAAAATCGTAAGTCCAACTGTACACTGACGAGCGTTGTCACATGCAACCATTATGTTGTGGTTCCTAGTTCAGTACTAAGGGGCAATGAACCATTACTCATAGAAATTGCCATCATAATTAAAGTATCTATGAGCGTGGGAAGCAAATAAATATTATTTTTTAAAAAAAATTTATATGATGTGGAAGGTAGCAGGCAGACATTTCTATGTTTTCTTTCTATAATGTGCTTTAAGATGCACCGACACGGATTTGATTTTGACGGCGATGGAATAGGCAAAGGATAGGCGTGGGAAGAAAGCGACCGAGGCCTTAATTAAGATATAGCCCCAGCATTTGCCTGGTGTGAAATTCGGAAACCATCTTCAGGGCTGCCGACATTGGAGTTTGAACCCACGATCTAACGAATGCAAGCTAATAGCTACAAGAAAGATGTACCAGAGAGATCGATTTCCAGAAATACCTATAGGCTTCCACTCTGGTGACATATCTGAAAGGGCAGGCCTCCCTATAAAAGACAGGTCGGACTAGTCGGAGGAGGTTCAGTTTGAGCTCAGTCTGATAGCGATTGAGAGAGAGAGAGAGAGAGAGAGAGAGAGAGAGAGAGAGAGGAGTGCTACAGTCAAGGGTCGAGCGGAGTCCAGTTGAAGACAGTGCTGTGCGGTGTGTGTACTGCTATGAATACTGGATCAGCGTGTTACAGTGTCGACGGAGTGCTGAGGGGTGTGGTCTGACGGAACAGAGTAGCGGAGCGGTGAGGAAGAAGAGTGTAGCTGTGCGACGTGTGACAACTGAAGAAGACCGCTGTGAGTGTGAACGTAAGGCCGTGTGCGCACGCGTAAACAGTGAAGTGTCTGACCGCTGTTGCAGTACAGTGAGCACAGTGAACAGATAACTGCCGTAGAGACAGTGACAATTGCAGAAGTGACCGCTGTGTAATGGTTTTAGCTTGTAGGGGTCACGGGAAATAACTTCTCTGACTGAACAGTGAGAACAGCGATATAGTGCTAACTAGAATGATTGTGTGACTGTGTAATTGTATAGCAATTAGTGTTAATTAGTAACACTGAGAACAAACGCTATCAGTCGTGTATTTATTTACCCGCCTACACGTTACAATATTTTATCCAACTTCATTACTATCATAAACTTCCCATAAAGATACAAACCCTGTGGATACCCACATCAAACAATATTGGTTCTATTGCTCCTGATAAACGTGTAAATGATGGGACTTTTAGAGTAAAATACCATGCGCTCATTCATATTTTGAACATTTATATATTTAATAGTTAGACGAACTTACACTTTTGACATATTTCCTAGACTGTTACTAAGTCACAAGCTCTACAGTACGATACCTCCTCAAGGCAGCCGGCGGCGGGTGCTTTTTACCTTCCTCTGCTCCTAGAATATTACCATTTCTCTTGCAATTATTTCAACGTGTAGATTCAACTTCTGAACACTCTTCTGTTGTGCATCAACTTTGCTGTGATGTCAATCTCTTCTGCAGCCTGTTTGACCTCCTTCTCGAATATCGTGGTTGACGTTAGTCCTAAAATATATTTAAGGATAATTTTCGTCCTTGGATTTTCGTCCTTTCTCACTAGAGGTCCATAAAATTTGAATCTTTGTTTTCATATTGCGTCCGTGAACTTTCCTGTACGATCCTTATTTTTCCTTTTCTTCACTATCCTGTCTGAAGTTCTCTGTGGTACTTAAATTTCTTTCGGAATGTTCCTTTCTTTCTCCTCGTGATCTTGCAGCTTCTGTTTTTTCTTCAATATGGCTTCCCGTTCAGTATATTACTCTGGTTTTACTTCCGTGCTGTAGTGCTTAATTTTGGCCTTGTACTATGACGCCCTTTTATTGTACCTGTTCTGTATCAGCCTAAAGTATCTTGCTTCCCGTTTTCTACCTCTTTATTTACTTGACTCTTTATATAGGCCATTGGATTGAAACCATTCTCCCAATTATTTGAAAATTCTTCTTTCTTAATATCATCCCGTGATTTGCGTCAATGAATATCTCTCTCTGTGGTGCCTGTATTCCATTCATTTTGCTTCTCATACGAGAGCTTAAAACATGCTTTATAGCTCATTATGTACAAATTCTCCGATGTTTTACGGGCGCCTCCTTTATTAAGTGCTAAGGGGCAAGATAGTCAGCAAAAACCTAACATTTAATTTTCAGATCCAGTCCTTTCCTCACATTAATTCCCATTATTCCTTTAATTTCCACAGCTTATACTCTGGTTCTCATAATTTTCTGCAGTGCGATATTAAAGAGGATTGGCGATAATCCGGCTTTTTATCTGATTATTGTTTTATTTCAAATTGATAAGAAATTTATCCGAAAAACTTGATTTTCACGGTGATGTCCGTTGGAGTTTATTTTATGATTTCTCTCTTTTTCTTGTCAATTCCAGATTCCTCCTGATTACATTATTATTATTATTATTATTATTATTATTATTATTATTATTATTATTATTATTATTATTATTATTATTATTATTATTGAAAATGAATGAAAACCTGCAACCTGTTTTTCAGTCGTTGACCGGGTCAGCGATGTAATGAATGAATCATTTAAAGGCTATTGGTACAAGGAGGTCACCATTCCCAAAGTGATTTATGAATGACTGAGAGATGCTATGAAATGAGAATGAAGAGTGTTGCTGGAATGAAAGATGACAGGGAAAACCGGAGTACCCGGAGAAAAACCTGTCCCGCCTCCGATTTGTCCAGCACAAATTTCACATGGAGTGACCAGGATTTTAACCACGGTATCCAGCGGTGAGAGGCCGACGCGCTGATCTGATCCACGGAGGCTCCCTATTATTATTATTATTATTATTATTATTATTATTATTATTATTATTATTATTATTATTATTATTATTTACAAATTTATTACAATTAGAAGATATCCCGGTGGAAATATGTACTTACATGTCATAATAATATCGCATAACAACGTTATCGAATTAAAGTATAAACTAACAACACAAAGTATAGCAGACACGCACATGCAATCAGATATTGAAAAACATATGAAATGTCACGAAAAAAATAGTAGGAATAAGAAGGAAGGTCATTCCAAGGAGAAACAAGGAGTACAAGCGTGAGGCACTGTCCTTCTAAACCGAACTTGGCAGGTTCGATCATAGCTTAGCCTGGTGATATTTCAGGGTGCTCAAATACGTCAGCCTTGTATCGGAAAATATACTGGCACGTAAAAGAACCGCTGCAGGAATACATTTCGGCACATCGGTGTTTCCTATAAACCGCAACAGTAGTTAGTGAGACGGAAAATAATAATACTAATCATTAAATGGAATTGGAAAGAAATTCATACGGAATTTACGTCAAATGAATTGAATTGAAATATTCCCTTACCTGGAGTGTAATTACAACGCAATCACTCAGAAATACGCAAACCATTTACAGACTATATTGTAACTACTCCATATGGCCGGCATCTAATTGGAAAGTATCTTCCGACGTCGACCAGAAGATGAGCACCACTTCGATGGATGAATGAAATGAGTCTTATCGGACTGAACATGCCCGAATCCCTCCGTATAACCAACAGTATGGACTATTGGAGACGAATCATACGAAGACTTGTCGCATATTCACTTCATTCCTTTTCCGAAGGTTGGAAAAGAAGAGAGGGAGAGATGCCTCCATCAAATCTCTATCGAATGATGATTCCTGTAACACAACAGCAACAATCGGTAAGAACTGCGTCCTTTACGTCTCCACACCATTTTCCGTCGCGTAACCGCCTAAGTGATATCCGTATTTTAACTGCTGCGTCTGTAGAACAGTGGTAGAGTGTCAGTCACCAAATCCCAAGATAGCGGGTTCAAACCCGGCAGAGGTAATCGGATATATGAAGGACGGAAGAAGTCCAATCGATATTCCATGTCGCACTATTCCGTCACGTAAAAGGTCTCTGGTGACGCATTCATTCATAGACGATTGAGATGTTGGATGGCCTAAGTTCTCCTCGCAACATGATGATGATTCTCTAGTGGAACACGTCGAATTGGTCGAAATTACCTCAATTGGTCACTATGCAACCAATTCCGTACAGTTTGCGCAGATAAACGTACCCCGGTTGCCCTCAAGAAGTCATCTAGTAATTGTTGACCAGTCGAAGTTGGCCTCCTCTGCGCTGTTACGCGAATATACCGATCTTTGCGTGGCGTTGTCACATTCGGTCGACTTACCCTGGATCCGTCAATCACATCTTTTGGTCTCACGGTACGTTTTGGACACTACACTTTGGGTAACCCCTGCAATACGTGATATTGCTGATTGTGTACTATGTCCACCACGCTGGCGTAGTCATACTGAAAAATACGAATTACACATCAGACGTAAACACTAGGTCGAACTCGTATTGCAATGTATACACTACTACCAATCTTCACGTGAAATTGTATATACTTTGTAACAGGCTCAACACAGACCGTACACAGTGACATCTACTGTAGTGTAAACAAGCAATTGAATTACGTGTGTGCATACAGTGCTCTTTACCACTTACAACATGGCTGCACATGACGTTCCAAATCCCACAATATTGCACATTTTATTCGAGGTGTATATTTTGCCGGCCGCGTGGTGTACGGGTAGCGTGCCTGCCTCTTATCGGAGGCCTCGGGTTTGATTCGCGGTCAGGTCAGGGATTTTAACCTGGATCTGAGGGCTGGTTCGAGGTCCAGTCAGCCTACATTATTAAGATTGAGGAGCTATCTGACGGTGAGGTAGCGGTCCCGGTCTAGAAAGTCAAGAATAACGGCCGAGAGGATTCATCGTGGTGATCACACAACACCTCGTAATCTGCAGGCCTTCGGGCTGAGCAGCGGACGCTTGGTAGGCCAAAGCCGTTCAGCGCTGTAGTGTTATATTTTTATATTTTCAGATTTTCAGGGGTAAAACCCTGAGATTTCCGCATGATATTGTTACCTTATCTGAGACTGCAGAAGATCTGGAGAAATTGCACAATGGTACACACGGATCCTGGGTAAGGTGTACAAGATGAAAATAAATAAGTTCAAAACAAAAGTAATGGAGTGAGGTCGTACGAAGTCGCGAGATGCAGGTAATATTCGATTAGGAAACGAAGTCTTAAAGGAAGTATATGAATATTGTTACTTGGGTAGTAAAATAACTAACGATGGGAGAAGTAAGGAGGACATAAAATGCAGACTAACACAAGCAAGGAAGGTCTTTCTTCACAAAAGAAATGTGCTCATTGATATAGGAATTAGAAAAATGTTTTGAAGGCATTCGTCTGGAGCGTGGCATTGTATGCAGGTGAAAAATGGGCTATAACTAGCTCAGAAAGAAAGAGAATAGATGCTTCTAAAATGTGCTGTTACACAAGAATGCTGAAGGTGAGATGGATAGATCGAATCACGAATGAAGAAATACTGAATCGAATTGGTGAGAAGAGATCGTTGTGAATAAATTTTACGAGAAGAAGGGACAGCATGATAGGAAACATCTTAACCCTCGGACACTCGCGCAAGGAATAGACGCAGCGTTACTCGCGCGGGCTACACACGTAGCCCAAACTGAATTTCAATCTGAATGACTCGTACGCGCTATTTTTAGGTTTCTTTGGTAATAATATCTTAAATAGTAGTATATATTAATATTCTCAGGCAAGTATGAAGACCATATGTAGGTTCTTCTTTTGTTGAGAAGAGGAAATAGAAACCCGAGAAGAAAAATTTGGTTGCATCTCACACTAAGGGAAATCTACCATCGAAACAAAAATAAAAGAATCACAGCTTTTAAATTTATTTATATACATGACCAAACACTTATATTATGACATATTTGCATGGTAAATATATAAAAACATCAGGTAAAAAAAGTCTCTTAGAGTTTTCGGGAGCATTTTAAGGAATTTTAGCATCCTATCAAAGCACGTATTTCTGTAGTATCGGTACATTTTGCATCACGATCACGTTCAAACTTGTCTCTTAATTCACATATGTAAGTATTTGTCGCTGTGGCTATCATTTGTATTATATGACTATCTATTTAAAGTTCTAAGTATTCAAGATCATTTTTCACAGTACGAGCAATTCCTATATTGCCAGGAAAGTGAAAACCTACAACCTGTTTTCCAGTCTTTGACCGGGTCAGGGATGTAATGAATGAATCAGATATAGGCTATTATTACGATGGGGTCGCCACTCCCAAAGTGATTTATATTAATGAGTGATAGATGCTATGAAATGAGAATGGAGAGTGTTGATGGAATGAAAGATGACAGGGAAAACCGGAGGACCCGGAGGAAAAGCTGTCCCGCCTCCGCTTTGTCCAGCACAAATCTCACATGGAGTGACCGGGATTTGAACCACGGTATCCAGCGGTGAGAGGCCGACGCGCTGCCGTCTGAGCCACGGAGGCTCTGCCAGGAAAGTACACGATAATATTATGGGCTCTTTTACGCAAATTAGTACATGGATGATCCCTTAGCCACTTGAAATTGTCCTTGGCAGTGAATCATCTGGAATTATTGCTGCCGGTCCCTGCATCCTCATTTGTCGCTGAACACTCACTGTTTTTACCTTTTTCAGATTCAGTTTGGTCTATTTCGTGTGTAAGTATATCCTGTTGACTATCGTCACTATCACCGCTAACAGTACTATCACTACTTTCATCTAACCGCTGAATGCTTTTAAAGGCATTTACTGGTCCGCCTGCGCAGCGATGTTTCCTTTGCTCGGTCATTGTCAGCACTGAAACAGCAATGCTCGCGCGGGCTACTATTATAGCCCAGACCACTTCTAATCCATCTGGCGCCTAAATGGCGCGCCTAGTCAAGCCGGAAATACACTCGCTAGTTAATTGCAACATTGGCAGGCAGTTATAGAAAGTATCAACTTTCCTATCAACGGATATACTATGCACTACAACAAAATATATGACTGGGCTACACCTGTAGCCTGCGCGAGTATCCGAGGGTTAAGGCACTCAGGACTTGTTCAATTGGTTTTTGAGAGAAGTGTAGGGGGTAAGAATGGTAGGGTAGACCAATGTATGAATATGACAAGCAGATTAGAGCAGATGCAGAATGCAGCAGTCATGTAGAAATGAAAAGTTTAGCAGAGGATAGGGTGGCACCGAGCGCTACATCAATCCAGACTACGGATTGATGACTCAAACAACAATAACAATAATAACGTTTTTCTGTTAAAATCCGCTTGAATATGCAACAGCTGTGGTTCACGTTACACGAAGTAAGAAGTGTGAACTTCATACGGCGATTCCTTTAAGATTCCAAGCTAGTGTTTCTTGTAACTTCTCCCCACAGGGTCCATGGCCTACTGAAGGATTGACCTTGTTCATTACGGAGTGCTGATCTAGAATTCCATAGATACCAATGGCTCTCTCTGTACATGTGTCGCATAGTAGAGCTTTCCAATCAAATAGCATCACCTACGGTAAGTTAATTATGCTGCAATGAATAGCTACGAAGTTACCTTATAATAAATAAAATATACTGTAGATACGTTAAATTCGAACTAATGGGTCTCTTCGATTTCTGACAAGCACAATAATTATCGATAACTGTAGGTCTTAATCTACGAATAATGTCTGTTCAATTCTAAAAAAAATCAAGTTTTTATGTAAAACGAAAAATGAGATATTTTGAGGCCAACGAGATATCAACAGAATAAATTCGAACCTAAGGGTTTTGGGGTTGCTTATGGCATAGTATTTTACTAAGAAGTAAGGGAAACTGTTGTTCATTGGAATATTTTGTACATATTTTTAAAATCCGTAGTAACACTTAACGGGTGAGTTGGCCGTGCGGTTGAGGGCGCAAATCTGTGAGCTTGCATCTTGGGGATAGTGTGTTAGAACCCCACTGTTTGCAGTCCTTAAGATGGTTTCCCGTGGTTTCCCATTTTCACACCAGGCAAATGCTGGGGCTGTACCTTAATTGAGGCCACGGCCGCTTCCTTCCCACTGGTAGCCCTTTCCTACCCCAATTGCCTCAATAAGACCTATCTGTGTCGGCGCGACGTAAAGCAAATTCAAAAAAAAAAAAAAAGAAGGGTGGCATTTTAAATCCTACACATGCTGACAGTAAATATCGAGCTTCAGTTATAGTTTTCTTCTTATATTTTTCGTTTTACAGTTCTGTTAAGAGTAAAATAATTACTTGTAGCGAAATATAAAGTGAACTATGTTTCGCCATGATCATGTACAATGGAACAGACGATCTTGTACTCTAGAACACAACTAATGTTGAAGGGAAAGAGATGTAAGTTAAATATATTGTCAGTTTCTGAAGTATTAGTCATTTTAACCATTGTCAACAATCTTTACAGAAATATAGAAACCATAGTAGGATAGTATGCTAAAATCATACGTTATAAAACATATAAGGAGGATTGTTTTCAGTTGCACTTGCACTCAACGTAAGTTGCACAAATCACAAACGTAGCTTGTCCAGCCCTTTGATTCAGCTGTTGCTTGTTTATTTCATAACTCATGGCACAGGAATTTCCCTAACACGTTTTTTTGTCAAACCATCGTTAAATTTGAAATTGGTTTCATGAATTTCAGAAAACTATATCATTGAAGTCGTCATGTCCCTCACCAGATGGTGAGAATCGCACAGCCGATGTCCTAGTAACGAACACGTATAATGAAGCGTACAAAAACGAGCGAAATATTTGCTTTAGATGTTAAAAATATTGTTTTGTTTACTGCATCCTTTCTTGTCAGTAGAACTAATCACAAGTAGCGATTGTTAGCTACTGACACTTCTTACGGCTTGGTTGAGTTTGAGCTCGCTAGAAAACAGCACAGCCGGTCCCTCGATATACGGGTAACGTGCCTGTCCCTTACTTGGAGGCCCCGAGTTCGATTCACGGACAGGTCAAAGATTTTTACCTGCATCTGAGGGTTCGTTCGAGGTCCACTCGTCCTACGTGATTGCAATTGAGGAGCTATCTGACGGTGAGTTAGCGGCCCCGATCTAGAAATTCAAGAATAACGGCCGAGAGGATCCTTCCTGCTGATCACACGACACTTAGTAATCTGCAGGCCTTCGGGCTGAGCAGCGGTCACTTGGTAGGCGAAGGTCCTTCGCGGCTGTTCCACCATGGGGTCAGCTAACAGCACAAATTGGAACAAAGGATGTTCCAAAGTGTACTAAGCTCAAGGTACAACAGTCTGCACGAAGTACTCTGCTTTCAAAATTAGACACTCTTGTATCGTCTTACGTGATCTCTTCCCTCTGGAAAAACTCTTGAATTCTTACTTTTTTTGAAAAGAAAAGTGTTTTTCTTTCTGTAATACGTAGTTTCTATGCATGAAACTAGAATTTGTTCCAGCGGGTTGAGATAGTAACTTATTACACTTTTAGTAACCCTAGGCGACTAGTTGCGGTAGCGAATGCGAGGCAGAGATTCGCGCAGTCTCTTTCAACGTGCGGATAACAAAGCCACAAGCAGTGCTGTGAAAGATAGTTTGACATTACCAGTGCGAGGGAGACGCTATCAAAGGAATCCGTCGCGTCAAAGAGGACGATATTTGAGCACGGAGATAAAGTTTTGAAATTGAGCAACAGCCGCAAGGCCGGTATTTCCGTAATGTCCTCTTCCACCATCATATCATGTTACATCGTATATCAGAGCAGAGATGCATGTTCATGATAAAACACAGTAAATCTATGAGAAATAAACACTCAAAGACCCTCAGAAGTGATTATAGATATACCATGAATGAAATAAAAAGTAATTACATTCCAAATCATTATCTTGTTGATTGACATAGTTGTCAGTTCTAGTGCACATAATTTGAGGAACACACCCCGAGTTTCCTTAGCTAAGAGGGGCGTCATAAAAGTAAGTTTGCAAGGCATTTATCACCTGCTAACATGATACTAGACTCATTCCACTTGTAGCGGAATTTGGTTTGTGCTTCAGTTGGTATGTCCGTATACGTTGGTAGTACAGTGTACTGCCATCTGGGTGACAATAGCTAGTTAAATTTGGAAGGTCCATCTGAGCAGTGATCTAAGCAAAAAGATGTGCCAGCTGTGGAAATGCGTCGTCAGTTGGTGGCGAAAGTGCGGTAAGTCGCGAGAGTGTGGTAAAACGGTGCTCCTAATTTCGATGGGAGATTTCATGGAACGTCTATCGCACAGTGCTAATCTAGGGCCTAGTGACTTCCTCTCTTTCCGGCTTTGAAAGAACAGCATCTTTGGGCACACAGATTTAAAAAATAATGATGATGTCAGAGCAGTGTTGAAGCTCTAGCTCAATGGTCTCTACTACATAGAAGAGTCCATTGACTGGGTATTATTATTATTATTATTATTATTATTATTATTATTATTATTATTATTATTATTTCCTCGTTTCGGCCAACTAGGGACCACGTCAGTTCAACTTTCTCCGTTTTCGAGCTTTAACTGCCACCCGAAGCTCCTACATTTGTCCCCGGTGTTGTTCTTTCCTCTCTTGGGTCCAAGCCTTCCCTGTCTTCAGCTTTGGCCACCAATTCAGTACCTAAGCAAAAAATAAGTTTTCCCATTTATTAGCTAAAAGATAAAGATCATTCATACTAGCAATAGTTTAATTTTTTCAATGTTATAATAATGCTATAATCATTTAAAGAAAGTTAGGATTTATAAACTGCATTCAGTTCTACATTTTAAGCTGTGTTTTAATCTTACATAGTATCAGGGGAAAAAAAGGTAGCTCATTCTCAATATTCCCTACCCAAGTAATATCACAAATTCAGGCTCACCTACTGACCTTTTAATTACTTGTAGGCTTATTCTGTATCACATAAAACTCACTACTATAAATCTGTACCACAAGAAGAAAGACAAAATCAGGACTCGCCCTTAGCTCGGGTTGCTCTGATTTCTCTCAAAATCTGGACTTCAGGAAAATGAATGATGCATATTCCTGTATTTCTTGTAATTCTTAAATTTCCCCTCAGTATTTTCCTCGTCCATAAATGAATTTATTCCTCATCTGAAGGAAATGAAAATACTGGCGTCCACAACAACTTCTGGGGATAGCGACAATCGGGTTTTCACACACACTTCGACTCACAACACAGTATATTGACACCAAACAGTAAATATTCAATTAATCTATTTTACAAAGAGCAATGTATCCTCTGAATCAACTCAACTCCCCACGATATATAATATACCGAACCTAAACGACGTTCCCTCACTATTTCAATAAGAGCTATCTTTGTGAATCATGATTTGATGAATTAAGATGATTTACAAAAATGGGCACTTAAGATACTTAAAAATAAATAATTGACTCTCTAAAGCACCTATTATTCATAGAAAGCTTTCAATCACTTCGTATTACACTCACAGATGCAACTCGTAACATTCGGCCGAATCGATCACCTGATTGCCTTCGCGCGCTTCCTATAGTACGGCATGTTACATTGCGAAGGCAGTGTTTTAATTAATTTTTTCGGGTGAACATCAAATGTGCCATCAGAGATCTTGAACATGTCGATATCGTACAATATGGAGTGTCGAATGGACATTTTTCACCCTTCAAAAATCTGACACCTCTGCCGGCTTTGAACCCGCTACCTTGGAATCCGAAGGCCGACACTCTACCACTGATCCACAGAGGGAATTATTATTATTATTATTATTATTATTATTATTATTATTATTATTATTATTATTATTATTATTATTATTATTGGTATCCTGTTTTGGCGATTCGTAGAGTTGTGAAAAGGCGTCTGTGAATAGGTGTACAGAGAAAAGATGAGAGTATCATTTAAAACATTGAATTCTGGAATTTTATGTCCTTCCTTGATTTTTTCTTAGTTTGAAGTTCGATAAATAATCTGAATGAACAACAACAACAAACAATAATAATAATAATAATAATGTTATTTGTTTTACGTCCAACTAACTACTCTTTTACGGTTTTCGTCTTCACTTATAACAATAATGTATTAAAGTCGTAAAACAATCAGGTACAATTGTTGACACAATAAGTTCATAGAGATGAGCTTTCTAGCTCTAGAATTACACTATTTGAAACAGCTCCACTCAATTACAGCTTAGGAGACTGAGCTCCAAAATTTTAATACAGTCCGGCCTCTCAAAAGCAAATTTTACATTAGACCACTTCGAAAATAGTATTTACTTTCATTTCTGCTCGACAGTCTGATCCACAATTGTCTATAAACAACTACACTTTAAACAGAGGTAATTTGTGCCCATTCTAAATTGCCTTAGGGTACAAAATGAAATGGCATTTGGCTTTTAGTGCCGGTAGTGTCCGAGGACAAGTTTGACACCCGTAGGCGACCTGCCTATCGTGACGAGGATGAACAAAAGAAAAGGTTTAAGAAATCGGCCATGAAAACAAAAATGCTAGGAGGCGAAACACTTGAAATCTTATGTGGGCTTATGGCTCGAAGTTACAGAAGCTAAGCTTGTACTACAGACTGAATAGATGGCGAGAATTATTAAATTCCAAAAATGAAAAACAATGTAGAGATTTAGAAAAACGTAATCACCACCATACCAAGTTGAATGGGAATTAAAAGATGGTGAACACTCTTTATTCCCAAACTTACATCTTTCCCGGCAGGGATTTGAAGAGAAGCCTTAGAGTTGCCAGAAAATTTACATTTAAAAAGCGATATTAAACTTTAAAAATTTACATCAAGAAATAATTTTGAAACCTTCCACTCAAATTCACTTTCTGGAGCCATCAAATGTTTAAAAGATGTCTGCCATTACCTTGAGCTGGTGGGCCTTCCGACGACGGGAGAGACTGCCCCTGCCTCCACTAACACCATATGAAGAACACAAAATGGCCCAAAAGCGCCCAGCTTATACAGCAGAAGGGAAAGTTCCAGAACTCTCTAGGCCTGTACACACCCCCAATCCTAACTGGCTACGGAAATTACTGATTGGTTAATAATTTAAGAAAGAAGGAAAGCATGTAGTGTTGACAACCTCAGCGCAAAAAAATACAATTTACAAACGCGTAAGACTGACCAAACTAGCAAAGTGAACATTCCCTTAAATTTTTAAATGTCCGTCCTCCCGCCAAAGGGGGCGCATAAGTCGATAATAGAGACACCTGAAGATTAATGGTCCAATCTTCTTTAGATACATAGTTCAGGGTTTACATCACAGATGACCTTCTAGAAGGCACACAGTTCAAATGCACGGAGAAGGTGTACCTCCGTTACAATTACTATTATTATTGACCGAGCAAGTGGCCGTACGGTTAGCGTTGCGCAGCTGTGAGCTTGCATTCGGGAAATATTGGGTTCGAACCCCACTGGCGGCAGCCCTGAAGAAGGTTTACCGTTGATTCCCATTTTCACACAAGGCAAATACTGGGACTGTACCTTAATTAAAGCAACGGCCGCTTCCTTCCCTTTCCTCTCCCACCGTCGCCATGAGACTTATATGTGCCGGTGCGATGTCAAGCAATTTGTATTGATTATTCCTTCTTTCTTAATCTATTTACCCTTCAGTGTTGGATTTTCCCTTGGACTTAGCGAGGCATCCCACTTCTACCGCCTCAATGGCAGTGTCATGGAGCTTGAGACTTTGGTTCGGGGGATACAACTGGGGAGGATGACCAGTACTTCGCCCAGGCGCCCTCACCTGCTATGCTGAACAGGGGCCTTGCGGGGGGATGAGAAGGTTGGATGGGGTAGGCAAGGAAGAGGGAAGGAAGCGGCCGTAGCCTTAAGTTAGGTACCATCCCGGCATTTGGCTGTAGGTAAACCACTTTAAGGATGGCTGAGGTGGGAATCGAACGCAGACCTACTCAGTTGACCTCCGGAGGCTGAATGGACCCCGTTCCAGCCCTCGTACCACTTTTAAAATTTCATGGCAGAGCCGGGAAACGAATCCGGTCCTCCGGGGGTGGCAGCTAATCACGCTAACCACTACAGCACAGAGGCGGACTCTATTGATTATTATTATTATTATTATTATTATTATTATTATTATTATCTTTAATACAGGGATTTACGTGGTTCGTTTCACATTGATTTTAAAATAATTTCTAACCAATGAACAACAGTCAACCAAGAGCAGAGGTGCTCAACAAAGTGATAGTTAACAATCTACCTGGAGCTCTTCAGCTATGAACAAATGAAAAAGAGCTCATAACGTCCCCACTCTGGCAAACTAGCGAAAGTGACAAACTAGGGAATCTCTACTTCTGAAGTTTTGGTGTAGATTTTATTGGTTATATATTGTCTACCTTCTGACAAAGTCTCACATCTGCAACTCGTTCTGTATGCCTAACACATAAAACCAATCATTAAATATAAAAATTGATTTGACATGAGTAATCACAACTTCTTTCAGCTCCTCTAACCTTTTGACAATTTGCAGATTCGCTAGTTTGCCAGAGTAGGGACGATAAGTAGTAAACAGGTACAATACTGAGCGTATAGCTTCAAACAAGTACAATCATGAGTGTACAACTTCAAACAGGTATAACAATCAGGGAAGGAACTCCCATCTCTTCTCTAATCTACTAGTGGAGCATATTAGATCTTTACCTGAACAACCAACAGGGTACAAATCCGTGTTATGAAACGAGAGAAGCTAATAGCACTAAGCGTTACACTATGGGCATTATATAATTTTATGTAATAATTATAAACAGATAAGTCATTAAGATCATGTCTGCGTTACACACTATTCCCTTCAGCGGGGAGACCTAACTCAACACGGGGAAAATAGGCCAATATTCATTCGATTGTTATATATGCTACAAACGTTGTTGACAAATGCTGCACATACCCCAGAATTGGCATGCTTAAGAGCAATCCGAAGCAACTTCAATAATGTCAGAATTCTAATTATAACATTTTAAAATAAAATGTTCAAAATTTCCCGCCTTTTTAACAATATATCACAGTTTCCTTCATAACTCTCTTACTGATTCACGGATTATTATGATTTTTTCAGAGTTTCCTCCCATAATGTTGTACTACAATCTGTACCTCATTCAAATCAATAGAATTTAAATTCGATTTTATATAACATTTTTATTTAAAAAGCTATTAATATTTTATGGCGCTCGGAATAAAAAAGCGGAAAAAAATCCAAATCACAGTCTATGTTAATGATTGAGGTTCATTTTGTAGCTGGAGGTTTGATACACACCTTAAAAAAGGAAAAGTACGAACATTCTTATAAACTTGGAATTTATAAGGGAAACAGTGATATACTGTTAAAAAGGCGGGAAATTTTGAATATTTTATTTTGAAATATTAAAATTACTAAAATTCTGACATTATTGAAGTTGCTTCTGGTTGCTAGGAAGCATGCCAATACTGGGATATATGCAGCAATTGTCAACAACAATTGTAGCATATTTAACAATCGAATGAATATTAACCCTTTTTTTTCCTTTGTTAAGCTGGGTCACCCGCCTTCAAGAATTAATCTTTCTCTTTTCGCCTCGTAAGAGGACTGCAATTCAAGTTAAATACAGACAAGTATGGCTCTGAAGAAGAGGCGAAGGCGGTGTAGAGGAAAGAATAAGTCTCTCTGAGAAAGGCTTAAGTTGCGTGTGTTCCCGAGAGATAGAGACAAAATAGCGAAATTGGATGGGCCTCGATAAAATTGAAACATGACGGTTTGAAAGCTGGGATGATAACGCTGGATTCCAAACTGGACGCCCTAAGCAGAGATGGCGTGCTGGAGATAGCTGGACTGGTCTTATCGCGATCTGCTGATGACAGCTATAGCACGCCTCCGCAGACATTCTTGAAGATTCTTTATTGCTTTGCGAGCTCAGTAAAATAGAATCGTGCAGCGAATCAAACTGATCCAATTATGTTCAATGATTATGATTTTTTTCTTATATTATTCTGCTTCTAGAACGGGTTCACTTTGCCTCATAAGAACACAACTCTGTAAAGACTTTGGTAAAAATCACACTCTCGGGAATCTGGCATCATTCCTCACCTCCATGTAAATGTCGGGTGGTGGTGGTGGTGGCGTTTATTCTTTTAATACGAAGTACAACTAGGCAACCATCGTGACCAGTTCCTTTTCACTCCTCCATTCCCTTACCCCCCACCAACAGCGCGTGGCAACCCAACCAACTCCTGACCACGCCCAATGTTGCTTAACTTCGGAGATCTCACGGGATCTGGTGTTTCAACACGGCTACGGCCGTTGGCCTGTTTGCGAGTAGTACAGTAAAATTAATGTTATGCAAAGATAAGATAACTTCATTCATTAACATCTAAGCCAAATCCCCACAAGTCTGTGGATAATTCTTCATTTAACCATCAAATGGTGAAGTGAAACTTTATACCCGTAAGTGGTGAGGTGGGGTCAAAACTGGCTCCAACATAACAATACTCATACAAATGTATTTATTCTAAACGTATATGAAAATAAGAAAGAAACTTTCACAGTGACATACTCAAAATGTATTACACAGTCAACGAGATTAACAAATTTGTTATGAGTAGTGGATAGAAAGATACTCTTCCACTAAACTTGGGAAGGAATTGCGAAATCCTAAATGATACTTTCTTATTCAAAGAGACAGGTTATCCTAAAATGTATACTGAGAAATCAATATCAAATCTTATCAGAGGATAAACATATAGAAATACGGAACACTTTTCCACTTTCCTTTGATTTCGTAAGCTGTGTTAGTACTTCAAGGTCTGTTCTCTGAACGCTCGCGACAAACAACGGGAGGGCAGTTTTGACACATGGGACGGCTGTAAGCGACATGTACAGTGGGCCTATTGGTTAGTCCGATTCTGTTTCAGAACTTTCAGATTGAAAGTCAGGATCACTTTTTACTTATATCTTGCATTGCTCCCATAGTAAACGCCATGTATTACACTGTTCACAAAGCCTGTAAAATCAGGATCAGTGACAAAAGCCTTTCCTCGAGAGCTAAAGACCACACTAAAGCTAAATAGAAACATGTGAACTCCAGTCTTTGCACGAAGAGATGAACTTCATGGCACCAAGTTCGAAAGTATGTACCTAAGCAAAGTAAAACATATTATACTTACGCAGACGATGAGGTAGGGTCAACAATGGCACCGCTGGGCAGGACAAATCAGCCGTTACAGCCCAGAATTAGCCTTCGGCTGAGGGTAAGTTACAAGGAAAAGTAATAGTTACGAAGTAAAGCGACGAACCCGGTAGAAGTGTACAGTCTGACTGGTACCATAAACGACCCCACCTCACCATTTGATGGTTACATTTTTATTATATTATTCAGGAAGAAAGCAGAAAACCTTTCTTGTTTTTCTGCCGCCTTCCTGTAGGAATGGTGGATGCGATGTATGTCATATCTGTGGACTTGATTCTGTTGTACGGCCGTATGCCGTTCACAATTTCAACCTTATGTGGAAGATGTATTGAACTATAAGGTATTACTGTGGTGACTGGCATTTAGAATGGTGTATATTAATGTATTAAGGAAAGCACAAACATCGTCTCACCGATCCAGATAAATTAACTCAACGCGGCTGAAATCTAACAAAAATCGAAGCCAGGCACTCAAACCCAAAGGCTGATACCCATTCAACCATGGATCCTAAGAAACAGTTTTTCTTGGTAATGGTTTTACGTTAATGTAACATATCTTAGGATTGTGGAAGGAAAGGTTAAGCTTGGGAAAGTAGCGCCCGTTGCCTAAATTAAGGCACAACCCCAGAATTTGTCGGGTCTGAAAATGGGAAAAGTTATCTTCCGGGCTGCTGGTGATGGAGTTCGAACCTATCGTATCTCGAATTCAAGCTCACAGCTACATGACCCGAACCTTGCAGCCATCCCGCACGGTGCCCAACAAACAAATAATACAAATACAGTGATAATAATTTCAATTGTCAAATATATGAATTATCCATGTATTCTTTCAATAAATTTATGCTGGTTCATTCTTCTTCAGGGAAAGGATACAAAACTGGATACAGAATAATAAAACCACAATTCTGTTGTATTCAGCGCCAATGCACCAAGGTTTTCATAATAATAATAATACTAATAATAATAATAATAATAATAATAATAATAATAATAATAATAATATATAACTCCTCTTCCCTCTGTCATTGACAGCGATTATGATGAAAAGATACTATTTCAACAGCTGAAATTCGCACCAGGTATATATTGTTGTCTCTCCTTTACAGGAAAAATACCACGAAACTCTCACAACCAGGAATTTAGTAATTTTTAAAGGAAATTACGTGTCTGAAGCTTCGCTGTAGGTGATTGCTAATGAGCACAGAATGACATAGACATGGCGACTAATACCGCAATGCATTCGCTCGCCGATACCAAGATTTGTTTCCGTCGCCATATTAGCCAGTCAATGAGTATAGAATAAGATACGATAGATGTACATCCAGACTGAAGCCAATGGATACACATAACTACCTAATTGTTTCGGCTACAACACTATAGACCGGTTGCTGTCTGTCATTGATCAAATTACTATACTTACAGTAAAGACATAGATTTATTATTATTATTGTGTGAGTTGACTGATATGTTGAAAGGAGATGCAACAAAAATGAAGGTACGGACTTGGGAATAAATAAGAAATCTACATATAAAAGACCAGAGATTGAAAAGGACAGTCAAATTACCTCGAGAAGTTTTGCCCTATTTCTAACAACTTCAAATATCAGTGCCAGAAGGATTCTACATCACCATTTTTCTCATCCCCTTTCCATTAAATTTTAAATTACTGTATTCTATGGTCCAAAATTAAGATTTCTTAACGAAAAAGGATTATAGATGCTGTAGGGCCCAATTATAGGCAAATGCTTCTCTCTCTCTCTCCAGTCGTTCCACTCATGACTGAGTATCGTGACCCGAGGACTTAATTGTTTCTCTTATAGGCTGGGACCATTCTGTACGTACTTGCGTCTTCCGGACTGTAACTCTCCATGGTAAGTCCATGATCTCTCTTACTTGATCAAATTGCTTCTAAAGCTCATCAATAAAGAACTGGGCCTCAATAGCGTTGAGATTTCTCAAAACCAATTTCCAAATTTTATTATAATATATTTAACTGGTTTTCCATCGCATCCAAATTAAAATTAATTTTCATTTCCGAAACTAGCAGAATCATTTAAGAACATTCTGAAAGGTGACAATAAAACGTATATTAGAACTGATTCCGCAGAATGTGACGATGTTTATGAAGCAGTACATTTAGTTCTCTTAACTTTCTTCATCCTATGCTGAGGAGTGTAGTGAGACCGTGTTTTTATTTAACAGTCAGCAAGATCTATTAGACGAGAGGACTTTGTACCTCAATGTGTTTTTAACCCACTAATCATGATCACTATCACTTCACATCATTTCGATTTTTAATTTGTTTGTATATTATGTAATCATTGTTTTACTACTGAAGATGGCCTTGAGATTAGGCTGAAGCATGTATAGACTTTGCTTCATCTAACAGATGACTTGACTTGTATTGATAGGAGGATTTTATAAATATTTCCTTTTGTAAAGAGATCTGACAGAAAACATATTACCAACAGTATAAAAAAGAACAAGCTCAATCACTTCCTATTGTAAAACATGTTAATCATTCTGAACGCACACTTGTGCGCAATTCTTACATTATAACTACCTGTCAAGTCAGAGAGTATACACTTCCTGGGATTACGAAAGAATACTATGCTCTACTAGTTAGTCTTTGATTCTCTGACCTTCCCCAGCTTCTAAATATACTCATCAGATGGCAGAACGTTCCTAATAACTTACGTGCCGTTAAGAGAAAACAGTCGACTTACGCACAGACGGGAATGTATAAAATAGACTAGCCTTCTGTATGACCATTAATAAAGCGCAGGGGACATACTCTTGAAAAAGTGGGTGTCTACTTACCTGAACCAGTATTCATACATACATACATACATACATTATCATTATAGACTGTTATGCCATTTAGCGTTCAGTCTGCAAGCCTCTGAGAATTTACTAAACGTCGCCACAATCCTCGATTTGCAACTAGTGTTGTGGCCTCATTTAGTTCTATACCTCTTATCTTTAAATCGTTAGAAACCGAGTCTAACCATCGTCGCCTTGGTCTCCCTCTACTTCTCTTACTCTCCATAACAGAGTCCATTATTCTCCTAGGTAACCTATCCTCCTCCATTCGTCTCACATGACCCCACCACCGAAGCCGTTTTATGCGTACAGCTTCATCCATCGAGTTCATTCCTAAATTAGCCTTTATCTCCTCATTCCGAGTACCCTCCTGCCATTGTTCCCACATGTTTGTACCAGCAATCATTCTTGCTACATTCATGTCTGTTACTTCTAACTTATGAATAAGATATCCTTAGTCCACCCAGCTTTCGCTCCCGTAAAGCAAAGTTGGTCTGAAAACAGACCGATGTAAAGATAGTTTCGTCTGGGAGCTGACTTCCTTCTTACAGAATACTGCTGATCGCAACTGCGAGCTCACTGCATTAGCTTTACGACACCTTGATTCAATCTCACTTACTATATTACCATACTGGGAAAACACACAACCTAAATACTTGAAATTATCGACCTGTTCCAGCTTTGTATCACCAATCTGACATTCAATTCTGTTGAATTTCTTACCTACTGACATCAATTTAGTCTTCGAGAGGCTAATTTTCATACCATACTCATTGCACCTGTTTTCAAGTTCCAAGATATTAGACTGCAGGCTTTCGGCACAGTCTGCCATTAAGACCAAGTCGTCAGCATAGGCCAAACTGCTTACTACATTTCCACCTAACTGAATCCCTCCCTGCCATTTTATACCTTTCAGTAGATGATCCATGTAAACTATGAACAGCAAAGGTGAAAGATTACAGCCTTGTCTAACTCCTGTAAGTACCCTGAACCAAGAACTCATTCTACCATCAATTCTCACTGAAGCCCAATTGTCAACATAAATGCCTTTGATTGATTTTAATAATCTACCTTTAATTCCATAGTCCCCTAGTATGGCGAACATCTTTTTCCTCGGTACCCTGTCGTATGCTTTCTCTAGATCTACGAAACATAAACACAACTGCCTATTCCTCTCGTAGCATTTTTCAATTACCTGGCGCATACTGAAAATCTGATCCTGACAGCCTCTCTGTGGTCTGAAACCACACTGGTTTTCATCCAACTTCCTCTCAACGACTGATCGCACCCTCCCTTCCAAGATGCCAGTGAATACTTTGCCTGGTATACTAATCAATGAGATACCTCGATAGTTGTTGCAATCCTTCCTGTTTCCTTGCTTGTAGATAGGTGCAATTACTGCTTTTGTCCAATCTGAAGGTACCTTACCAACACGCCACGCTAATTTTACTACTCTATGAAGTCATTTCATCCCTGCCTTCCCACTATACTTCACCATTTCAGGTCTAATTTCATCTATTCCTGCTGCCTTATGACAATGGAGTTTATTTACTATCCTTTCCACTTCCTCAAGCATAATTTCACCAACATCATTTTCCTCCTCCCCATGAGCTTGGCTGTTTGCAACACCACCATGATGATTTCCTTTGACATTGAGAAGATGTTCAAAATATTCCCTCCACCTCTCCAGGGATTCCCTGGGGTCTCTTATGAGTTCACCTGAATTACTCAAAACACTGTTCATTTCCTTTTTCCCTCCCTTCCTAAGATTTTTTATTACTGTCCAGAAAGGTTTCCCTGCTGCTTGACCTAGCCTTTCTAGGTTATTACCAAAATCTTCCCATGACTTCTTTTTGGATTCAACAACTATTTGTTTCACTCTGTTTCTTTCATCTACGAACCAATCCCTGTCTGCCTCGGCCCTTGTTTGGAGCCATTTCTGATAAGCCTTCTTTTTACGTTTACAGGCTGCTCTCACTTCATCATTCCACCAAGATGTTCGCCTTTTCCCATCTTTACACACAGTTGTTCCTAGGCATTCCCTTGCTGTTTCTACTACAGCATCCCTGTATGCCACCCATTCACTTTCTATATCCTGAACCTGCTTACTGTCTACTGTTCGAAACTTCTCACTAATCATATCCATGTACTTCTGTCTAATTTCCTCGTCCTGGAGATTTTCTACCCTTATTCGTTTGCAGACAGATTTCACTTTCTCTACCCTAGGCCTAGAGATACTTAGTTCACTACAGATCAGATGGTGGTCTGTATCATCGAAAAATCCCCGAAAAACTCTTACATTCCTAACAGATTTCCTGAATTCAAAGTCTGTTAAGATATAGTCTATTATGGATCTGGTACCCCTAGCCTCCCATGTGTAGCGGTGAATAGCCTTATGCTTGAAGAATGTATTCGTAACAGCTAAACCCATACTAGCACAGAAGTTCAGCAAACGCTTCCCATTCCCATTAGCTTCCATATCTTCCCCACATTTACCAATCACCCTTTCGTATCCTTCAGTTCTATTCCCAACTATCGCATTGAAATCGCCCATTAGCACTATTCTATCCTTGCTGTTGACCCTGACCATGATGTCACTCAATGCTTCATAAAACTTGTCAACTTCATCCTCATCTGCACCCTCACATGGTGAATACACGGACACAATTCTTGCCTTAATTCCTCCCACTGACAAATCTACCCACATCATTCGCTCATTTACGTGCCTAACAGAAGCTATGTTGCGTGCAATGGTATTCCTGATAAAGAGCCCTACTCCAGACTCTGCCCTTCCCTTTCTAACACCCGTCAAGTACACTTTATAATCTCCTATCTCTTCCTCGTTATCTCCACTTACCCGAATATCACTTACTCCTAGCACATCCAGATGCATCCTCTTTGCTGACTCAGCCAGTTCTACCTTCTTTCTTCCATAAGCCCCATTAATATTGATGGCTCCCCATCGAATTCCATTTCGTTCGCCAAGTTGTTTCCAAGGAGTCCCTCGCCTGTCAAATGGGAGTGGGACTCCATTACTCCCATAGGTCCGAGGCTTGCTTAAAGTGTTCTGAGCTCGGTAAATTCATGAAGCAGGATGCTGCCCTACTTGCACATAGTCCAAGTGAGGATCTCTCCTCTAACGGGTTATGGACCACCGGTGAATTGTATAGTCCTAGCCGCCTGAGCACAAGGAGGGCCACGACTCAGAATATGTCCGAGATGCCCACTCCCATTCCATAGCAACTGGTATCCCGAATCTCAGGACCACTTACTAGGCCACTCAGCCGTTGCCCAGGGTTCACGAACTAGGACGTGACTACAGTAACCCACAAACATGAACCAGTCATGGGAAATTGAACGTTGCGCTATACTGGGCAAGATCTTTTGAAAAGGTTAAGATCCCCAGATACGCCCGAATGGTCGAAGCACACTGGTATTAAAAGTTCATAAAACTAATGAAAAGTGCAGACAGAACAATATGGCTACGTCAAACATATCAAAACGAATTATCTGATCTATTTATAACGAATACTGCGGAGCATCACAGGGCATCTAGTTGGTATTGAAAAGTATAAGTTCAAAGTATTTATTTTAAGATATTGCATTAAGACACGATTTATTTTAGGTCAGTGTAAGGAAGTCTTCGCGAATTTTATTTGTGAATCAAATGTCTGTAGTATCGAAGTTAATCTCACAAAAGTAGTCGCTGCCATCACCAACTGCAGGATGAGTTGGGTATTGCCAAGACAGGTCAGTCAGCAGAATTAATCTCTACTAATCTGCAAGACTGGCCGTACAATTCACGGGATGCTTCCGTAGCAAATGGAGAAGCACATATTTTCTCAGCTAGTACTTTGAAATGAATAAGGATATAACATTGTATTAGTTGTGATCCACTTAAAATTGTTGACAATGTCGTAAAAGTTCAGGAAAACTGTAACGAAGCTCTTTAGAATCTTATTCCTAGAATTTATATAACTGAAGATTTTTGTGTGATATATTAATGATACGAAGTGTTAACTGTTAACACATTATCATTTTATATTGGAGTTGTTGCGCTATCCGTCGCTGACCGCCTATTGATATTTCCACATCTGCGACGCTCACCGTTAATGACCTTGGCAATAAAAATCCAAGTGTCTTGATATCGCTGTCACCATAGTTATTTTACGGTAAAAATATATGAGATATAAAATCTTGTAAATTAGTATGTATCGGAATTGTTATATCCTACCAACAACGATCTATGCCAGGGAAACGTGAAAAATTACGGCGAAGTCAGCACGGAAAATCAACGAATCCCACAAACGTCGTCTGTGCAACGGACGTAGTATATGAATATTGAATTTTCACGACCGCATTATAATCGAAACCGACTTTCAACGTATTAAGTCGTGTTACGTACATGTAGTACGTGTTGAAGAGATGTTAAGTACAGAACAAAAATGGCCAGCCGGACACTAGTAGAGCAACCGACGCGAAATCGGGAGGTTGTGGGTTCGGATCCCACTGGTGGTGTCCGGCTGGCCATTTTTGTTCTGTACTTAACATCTCTTCAACAAGTACTACATGTACGTAACACGACCTAATACGTTGAAAGTCGGTTTCGATTATAATGCGGTCGTGAAAATTCAATAATCATTGACATGCCCCACAACGGGCGACTTAAAAACGCACTCTACAGTGTGCTAGCAACAGTGCCAGACCTGTAGCTCAGATCCTTTCAAACAGAACAAAGATGGCCTAGGCCACCATAGCTCAATTGGTAGAGCAACCGACGCGAAGTCGGGAGGTTGTGGGTTCGGATCCCACTGGTGTCCGGCTGGCCATTTTTGTTCTGTACTTAACATCTCTTCAACACGTACTGCATATACGTAACACGACCTAATACGTTGAAAGTCGGTTTCGATTAGACGTAGTATAATTGAAATGAACCTACTTTCAACTTTTGTATAGCTGTTTCGAGGTTAAAGCGGAGAGTGAGGGAGAAAGTGTACAGAAAAAATTATAATTTTATTTATATAGATATTATTGATATTTTCTAACGGTAGATTTCAAAAAGATAAAAGTTCCAACCATTTATAACATAATAATAATTAATTAGGATCCCCGACCACATTGCCCCTCAGAATTTAACTAACTACGGTACTATTTTCTGTTGCAGGCTGAATTAACCCTAGGGCTGTGTACCACTCCAGATTTGGAAGGCCAGTCTGTAAATCTCTTAACTTCTGGATATGGAACCGAAACTCTTAATTTACACATTATGGTCAACAAAGACAGGAGCAAAAAAGATAACGTCAAGAATACTGTCGATTAAGCCACATATGCCTTGTAAATGTACTCGTGCTATAGTCCCTGCCATATAAGGACATACACTAATGGTACAACCGTACTCATCCTCCCCTGTCAATACAGAAAGTAGTGATTTATTGTTATTTTTCTAACTGATGGCTCCGATTCCGATTTCTGATACGACGTCTTACTGTTACTGTTAATCTTGTACTATGTAGTCATGATTTTTTAGTGACTTGCGAGATTATACATACTTCCAGTGCCGCATTGTGAAAATCGCTAGTATTACAGTATATTTGCGGGTATTAGAAAAGCATATTTTCTTTTTCTGTAGGATTGTAAATCTGATTGGGTAATACTAGTTAAGTAGAATTCAGGCAAGTAGCGTAGTTGGTATTAAATATTGAACGCAGCATTTTATTTACACGGTCCTATTTCGTCCAATTCGTAAGTATAAAATTCAGTTTAGGATGAATAAGAAGTAAAAAAAAATCCGTCAAAACTGCTCAGAAAAGGAAAGCAACGTTACCTCCTCTATAAAGATCAATTCAACTGAAATGGAAGAAAATTTCGTAATCAGCCTAACCTATACTTGTCTTGTCACGAATTTGGTATGGTTTGCAGACCTAACATTTGTATTATTATTGATTTACGGGATATGCACAGGTAATATGTTTGCTTGTGTTGATTATTTTAGCGTGAGTGTAATTTCGTTTCTGTCCGACAAGTAATACAAATTTCAAGATGGCAACTGAATGATTTACACCATGCGAACTCTGAAGAATACAGTTTTTGTAATGCATATATCAAAATAAAACATACCGAGCTCGATAGCTGCAGTCGCTTAAGTGCGGTCAGTATCCAGTAATCGGGAGATAGTGGGTTCGAACCCCACTGTCGGCATCCCTGAAGATGGTTTTCCGTGGTTTCCCATTTTCACACCAGGCAAATGCCGGGGCTGTACCTTAATTAAGGCCACGGCCGCTTCCTTCCAATTCCTAGGCCTTTCCTATCCCATGGGCGCCAAGAGACCCATCTGTGTCGACGCGACGTAAAGCAAATAGCAAAATAAATAAATAAATAAATAAATAAAACATGAAATTGAGCGAGGGTGAGAGAGGGTACTTATTTCCTTAATTCCTCATTGATCTTGAAAATCTACTAAAATTTTTATCATCTTGTTTGATCATTTACTTGGATAAGGGAAATATTATTGATAAATTGAGGTTTGTTTTTTGATGGTTATGTCTCGTGATTTCAGTATGTAACTAGTCGAGTTGGCAGCAGTGATGTGCCATTAAAAGAGAGAATACGGAGGTGATATTTGCTTTTTAGTGTATAACCTTACGTACCGAGAAGTATACAGTATTATCCACTTGTTGTGGTAGAATATGGTACTTCATTTATTATCCACCTCCCGCCATGTAATGGTGAACACAATTAGCTGTTATCTTCTGACATATTGCCACTTGGATATTTATTGCCAAGCCTATGAACAGTGAGTTGGCTGCGTGTGTTGGACCACGTAACTGTGAGTTTGCATCTGGGAAATGGTGGGTTCAAACCCCATTGTTGGCACCCCTGAAGAACGTTTTCCGTGGTTTCCCATTTTAGTGCTCCCACGTGGCGCGTCCCAGGTGGCGGATAGGGGGGGTCCTAACCGGCTTGCCGGCGGACTTGAGGGAAATAAAATACCTCTCGCGGACCAAACACACTACCCCCTGCGGTTGGGGGACGCACATGTAGAATACTGTACCATTTCCTGCCTTTATTGCCGACTAGACTCAGGGTTCGGTAAAGCGGTGGTCCTGTTCGATGAATTTTGGGCGACTCAAAAAATTAATCTATACTTATACTAATGAGTATATTGACAGGAAGAATGGACATATATATTGAAATGAGAAACGCTAATGGGGTAAAATGGATTTATTAATCCCGAGAAAAACATATAAATGGTCCATGCTAAATGGAATATTATAATAATAACCGAAATCGACCTCAAACCAGCCGTAAATATAATTAATTACACTGCGTAAAGCGCTTACAAGAAATATTACAATTTAAACAAGCAACAAGATCAGGTTCAGGCCCGACAAATTACAGTGAAATCCTCGTGACTATACAGGGGAATTAGTCGTCAATATAATTAAGCTGATTGGTTAAAATTTTAGCAATTACAGGTTAATTAATTATGGGCTGACGTTATAACAGCTGACATACAAACGGTCAACGACCAAAAAAAAAATGAATAAAACCTCTAACGACAAAATTAATTGAGGATTAAATTATTTGACGACTACATTATACGACGACTAAAATTTATTTGACCCATCGTATTTTAATGGCTGACTACTCCGGATAAGAACCATAAATCCAATATGATTGCCCGTAGGCTGTGTTGCAACACAACGTCTCTATGATGAACCGGTAGGACTAATACATTCGTGAAATAGCTAACACAAATATTTACAGTCCGTCTAAATTGCGGATACACACATATAAAGACACTATGGCATAAGGGGGTTCCCTAATTAACTTATGTACTACACAGCTTCGACCGTGGGCTCGCGGGCTCACCAAATCAGTCCAGGCAGAACTGGAAATCAATGAAATCAGCTGACGAGCTGTCATGCACCAAAATTTTCACAAGACATAAATCACATAAACAAAGCAGAAGATCGCACCTGTGGAAAGAACTACATACAGATATATATATACACACACTAATGATGATATCTGGGGAGTCGAACTCGTATGCAGACGGCGTCAGATTTTGCGTCTTGACAGACACAAAGTTGTCAATATTCTCGGCTCTGTAACAATCAGCTGTGGAGAAAAACAAATACTGAGCTGTCGAGGGAAGGCACCCTCAGGGCGACTTTCACTTTCACACAGTAGGGGAGACATATTCTCTGCCAGTGGTTCACTTGACTAACGGTACTGCAAGTGGTCAGGTCTTGGCCTGCTACACAAATATTCTCGAGGCAAAACAAGTGAAGAAAAGCCTTTTCTACTTCTTAGCCGATGCATTCTTTACATTTCTCTGCGGCTAACTTAGCACTCACGTATTAAGGCTCCCTCAATTTTCAAAGGCATATCTCGCCTTATCACATATATTAGGCCTCATTTCAAGCCTCAAGCATGTCAAGCCTCTCCTCTCAATTATCTTGGGTTCGTCCCCAAGTGTTACCCCTGACTTGCCTTCCCGCAATTTTAAAAGAAACTAACTATCTCAACGTAGGACAGGCTCGCACAACAATTTCCCAGACAGCTGAAATAATATTAATATAGCATGCAGAGAATTACCTGACTAACTTTATGCTGCTAATTACGTGAATTACCCAACGGTGTTGGCGGACGGCCTTTGTTCATATCAATGACTCTCTTCCCTAAATAACTACAGCAAACTGGAATAACTTAAAACACACAAGCACAAAAAATGAACACAAACAGACTAAGTAATTCCTAATGCGTGACCCTCTACCCTTTTAACTAAAATAAATATGTACAAGTGGCATAGGTGAAGAGCATGCACACCCCCTTTGCCAGATATTTACCGTTACATGAAACTAACCAGACTACAGCTGTAATAGCTGTTATTTAACAAGACTAACTAGTAGCTAATTTCCCTAACCTGAATGTACTTTCCCTACAAGTATCATGCCATTTAACATTGGATTTTGGTACTTATCTTTCGTAGTCAGTCGTCATTCACCCCGGATTCCACAGCCACATGTCTAGGCTGCTTAGCTGCTCATAATTCTGGTGCTACACAATGGTTGGCAGGTCCAGACGTTGATACCACGTTCCTCCATGATTCTTTCCTGGGTTTCTGCAGAATACAAGTAGATTAATACCAACTTCTTCACCGCTTAACGTGTACACTATACACGATGCCGATCCTGATGTTAGGCTGTAATTGGCTCAGCCTACACATAAATATTAGTCCGAAATATGTGTCATCAGTTTAAGGGTTCAAACCCAATCGACATAAGTTTATGTAGCGGCTAAATGTACGAGACGCACACGACACATGTAACCCGTTCAGAAAAAAACGCTGTGAGATACCGGTCACAGTTCGGGTGTTCATCAATCTCACGTGCAGCGCTCGAGCTTTAATTAATTTGAATTTCTAAGTAAAATCTACGCGGGACCAACTCGTGGTCTATGGACACGGCGAATTATAACTTAGGACATTAAACTGTCCTGTAAAACTGTCCTGTGACTGTCTTGCTCGAGATGAAAATAAAGTAAACTATACACGCGCACAAGTGTATAACGGTCCTTTGTTAATACAAAGAAAGTCTCCCGTTCGCGGACAGCGTGTTACTCGCACCACCAAGTTCAGAAGAATGAGGACGCTTATCCCGCTAGGGCTCCTTAAGTAACCACCTACCCCTTTGTGTCACGAGGCGCACCCACGGCTAACGGTAGCTGGGTGACGGTTGACCGGCTTTCTCCATGTCAACGACTTCTCGTTCAAATGAAATTATTAAATATAGACTCGAAATGACATTATTAGGATCCAAGAGTGAATGATAGTTATGACTGCAGGTGAGTAGTAGTATAATAGACGGGTTCGGCCGCCTCCTCCTCCTCCGGCTCTCGGAAGAGGTCTCCTCCTCAGCCAGTGGCCTCCTCCTCCTCCTCAGCCAGTGGCCTCCCAGTGGCCACCTCCTCCTCCTCCTCAGCCAGTGGCCTCCCAGTGGCCTCCTCCACCTCAGCCAGAGGCCTCTTCCAGTGCTGCCAACTTAACCTAACTAGCGCGAGATAAACAAAGCCACGTGCTTTTTGACGCCATCTTTAATCAATAGAGCACTGTGCTGCGGGCAATTTCATCACCTATCACCCGCCATCTTTAATCTACAGAACACCGTGCTGCCCTCTTTATGGCTACTACCTTAAGCATGTAGTAGCGGGCAATTTGAAAAGTTCTGTTAGCTATCATCCGCCATCTTTAATCAAGAGAGCACCGTGCTGCCATCTTTAGCTAGATACCTTTGAAATGTGGTGGCGGCAAATTGAAAAATTCCACATGCTCTTGTTTGGAAACAAACTCACGTGCTTTTTGACAGCTACCATCCGCCATCTTTAATCAACAGAGCATAGTGCTGCCCTCTTTAGTTTGAAATGTGGTGGCGGCAAATTCCACATGCTCTTGTTTGGTAAACATAGCCACGTGCTTTTTTGACAGCTATCATCCGCCATCTTTAAGCACCGTGCTGCCCTCTTTATCGCAGTAGATGTAAATTCGTCACCTGTCATACGCAGTGCTGCTATCTTTAGCTAGATACCTTTGAAATGTGGTGGTGGATAATTTAAAAAGAAAAATTCTACAGCAGTCCTCTCTCGACGCTAATTGCATAAGATGGCGGCTATACATGACTCCTTAAGGGTGCTTACGCAAGATGGCTGCTATACACAGGTTCTTATGAGACGCCCTTGGGATGCTTGCGCAAGATGGTGGTTATACAAGGCTCCTTATGAGACACCCTAGTGATGCTTGCGCAAGATGGCGGTTGCTCTTATGAGGCGGCTTAAGGGTCCTTGCACAAGATGGCTAGAGACGCCCTAAGGATGCTTGCGCAAGATGGCGGACACAAGATGGCGGCTATACACGTCTCCTTATGAGACGCCTTAAGGGTGCTTGCGCAAGATGGCTGCTGCTCTTAGCTTAGAGGCTAACGTGTCGTGCTAGTTCGATTCATTAAATTTAGGGCTTAAATGCAAAATGTTAAATATCTCGAAAGCAGTGCACCGTAGAGCAAAATGGACAAAATTTTTCTGCCTAATACCTAGGTTCGCAGTATGAGGAACAAGAAAATCATAGTCTAATGATGGGATCAACGGTTCGGTTCCTACTTAGGCCCTTTGGCATTTGCTCTGTTTTAGCTTGTATTGAAGCGAGTCTTCGTAACATGATCAGGTTTAGCTATGGTAGAGAGTATAACGTGCCGTGCAGGTTCGATTCATTAAATTTGGAGGCTTAAATGCAAAATGTTAAATATCTCGAAAACGATGCATCGTAGAGCAAAACGGACAAAATTTTTCCGCCTAATACGTAGGTTCGTAGTATCAGGAACAAGAAAAAACATAGTCTAATGATGAGATCAACGGTTCGATTCCTACTTAAGCCCTTTGCCATTCGCAGCTATCTATTTCTACAAGATGGTGGCTGCTCTTATGAGAAACAAGATGCCTTGAGACGTCCTAGGGATGCTTACGCAAGATGGCAGACACAAAATGGTGACTATACATAGCTCCTTATGAGACGGCCTAGGGGTGCTCGCACAAGATGGCGGCTACTCTTATGAAGAAAGCTAGCTTAGAGGCTACTGCGCAAGATAACAGCTGCTGTTATGCATGTGGTGGAGGGCAATTTGAAATTCTATGTGCTTAATCAACAGAGCACCCTGCTGCCCTCTTTAGCTGAAATGTGGTGGTGGATAATTTGAAAAATTATTTTGACAGCTATCATCTTTAAACAAAGGCGACTATACATAGGCTGTTAAGGCCTTATCATTCTCCTCCTCCTCCTCCTACTCCTCCTCCTCCTTCTCTACCTCCTCCTCCGCCTCTTATGTCAAGGCATAGCTTTATATCGAACAAGTTTAAACCTGCATCGCGAAGGCAAGCGTGTGCAGCGATAACATTATTGTGCATGTTTAGACTTTCGAAACATAAGAAGAGTAGAATCAAACGCTGTACTCGATACGACATGTGATCAGAACATTGATTGATGCGTTCAGAAAACAAAATAAGTGATCAAGACTAGAATCGAACAATGTACTCAATACATCATGTGTTTAGAATATGTCATCGCTTGTTCTAAGAAGATCAGATTGAAACATAACAAGACTAGAATAGAACACTGTAATCGATGTTGTTAACTTCAACATGTGATCAGAACATTGATTGATGTGTTCAGAACACAAAATAAGTGATCATGACTAGAATCGAACACTGTACTCGATACAACATGTGATCAGAACATTGATCGATGTGTTCAGAACACGAAATAAGTGATCAAGACTAGAATCGAACACTGTACTCAATACAACATGTGTTTAGAACATGTTAGGGGGTACCCTCGTTCTAAGAAGATCAGAATGAAACATAGCAAGACTAGAATCGAACACTGTAATCGATGTTGTTAACCTCAACATATGATCAGAACATTGTTTGATGTGTTCAGAGCAAAAGTACAATTTTGATGATTTGCGCGGCTAACTCGCTCGGTAAACGATATAGCCAAAGTATAACTTCAAATTATTTACCTTCCATCATTCGTCTTGTGTGTAAAAATCAGTCGAACAAGTTATCGCATAAACATGGCTGAAAAAAAATCGTGATAGGGTATGGAACCCAGGGGTTACATCTTATCAGAAGGGCAAAAAGGATGAAAGGACTCTTCCTCCTCCTTACCGCACATTCCTTGGCTAAAGGGCTAATGGGCTAAAGGGCTAATGGGCTAAAGGGCTAAAGGGCTAATGGGCTAAAGGGCTAAAGGTGCAACAACCTCATCGATCGCTATCAGCAAGAACGCTTGTACTTTGTAGAAAATTAATCTTTATTGGTAAATGGTTTTATGTTCAGAACAAGGAATGGAACCTAGGGGTTACGTCTTACCTAATAAAATCCCCGAGGTGCGATGAGTTACGTTTTTCGAACTAGTGTTTGGAACACTGAACTTTTCAAGATGGCAAGAGTGAGGTTAGCAATGTTCTGTTGTTGGATTTTAAATTCCGCGCTACAACATGCATAAGGTGGCAGCCCTTGAGGTTTACTCCCGTAAAGATGGCAAGAGTGAGGTTAGCAATGTTCCGTTGTTGGATTATTAAAATTCCCCGCTATAACATGCAAAAGGTGGCAGCCCTTGAGGTTTACTCCCGTAAAGATGGCAAGAGTGAGGTTAGCAATGTTCCGTTGTTGGATTTTTAAAATTCCCCCGCTATAACATGCAAAAGGTGGCAGCCTTGAGGTTTACCGCCGTAAAGATGGCAGCAGTGAGGTTAGCGACGCTCCATTGTCCTTCAAAGTGAGGTTAGGGTTCGTCAAGAAGACAGCTGTCAAAAAAGCACGTGGCTATGTTTACCAAACAAGAGCACGTGGTCGTGACGTCACGGTCACGTAATCAATCCTTAGCTCGACGTCGCTAAGAGCAGCATTAGGATTAGCTATGCTTAAAAGTCTTGGGAACAGAGCAGCAGTATGAATTGCTATGTTTCAAAGCGTGTACACATCACCTATCGATTTTACATACATCGACCATCGAACTAAACTTCATCCGCTAGATCGTGCTGCTATCTTAGCATGACTTTAAAGTACAATGAATAGCCATGTTTCAAAGCGTGTACACATTACCTATCGATTTTGCACGCATCGACTCTCGTACTAAACTTCTCCCGCTAGATTGTGCTGCTATCTTAGCATGACTAAGATGCATGAACTGAAAGTACGAAGAATAACCATGTTTTAAAGCGTGTACACATTACCTATCGACTTTGCATGTATCGACTCTCGTACTAAACTTCTGCAGGTAGATTGTGCTGCTATCTTAGCATAACTTATACGCATGAACTTAAAGTACAGAGAATAGCTATGTCTCAAAGCGTGTACACATTACTTATTGATTTTGCATGCAACAAATATCGTACTAAACTTCTTCCTCTAGATTGTACTGCTATCTTAGCATAACTTATACACATGAACTTAAAAGTAGAAAGAATAGCCATGTTTCAAAGCGTGTACACATTACTTATTGATTTTGCATGCATCAAATATCGTACTAAACTCCTTCCGCTGGATTGTGCTGCTATCTTAACACAACCTATACGCATGACCTTAAAGTAAAAAGGTGTGTACACATCACCTATCGATTTTGCATGCATCGAATCTCGTACTGAACTTCGTCCGCTAGATTGTGCTGGTATCTTAGCATAACTTATACACATGAACTTAAAAGTACAAAGAATAGCCATGTTTCAAAGAGTGTACACATCAACTATCGAATTTGCATGTATTGACTCTCGTACTAAACTCCTTCCGCTAGATCGTGCTGCTATCTTAGCATAACCAATACGCATGACCTTAAAGTAAAAAAGAATAGCCATGTTTCAAAGTGTGTACACATTACCTATCGACTTTGCATGCAACAAATATTGTACTAAACTTCTTCCGCTAGGTTGTGCTACTTTCTTAGCATAACCTGTACGCATGTACTTAAAGTACAAAGAATAGCCATGTTTCAAAGCGTGTACACATTACTTATTGATTTTGCATGCATCAAATCTCGTACTAAATTTATTCCGCTAGATTGTGCTGCTATCTTAGCATAACCTATACCAATGAACTTAAAGTACAATGATTAGTCATGTTTCAAAGCGTGTACACATCAACTATCGAATTTGCATGTATCGACTCTCGTACTAAACTTCTGCAGGTAGATTGTGCTGCTATCTTAGCATAACTAAGACGCATGAACTTAAAGTACAAAGAATAGCTATGTCTCAAAGCATGTACACATTACCTATCGATTTTACAAGCATCGACTCTCGTACTAAACTTCTTCCGCTAGATTGTGCTGGTATCTTAGCATAACCTATACGCATGGCCTTAAGGTACAAAGAATAGCCATGTTTCAAAGTGTGTACACATTACCTATGGATTTTGCATGCATTGACTCTCGTACTAATCTCCTCCCGCTAGATTGTGCTGCTATCCTAGCATAACCTATACGCATGACCTTAAAGTACTAAGAATAGCCATGTTTCAAAGTGTGTACACATCACCTATCGATTTGCATGCAACAAATATCGTACTAAACTTCTTCCGCTAGATTGTGCTGCTATCTTAGCATAACCTATACCCATGAACTTAAAGTACAATGAATAGTCATGTTTTAAAGCGTGTACTCATTACTTATCGATTTTACATACATCGACTCTCGTACTAAACTTCTTGCGCTAGATTGTGCCGCTATCTTAGCATAACTAAGACGCATTAACTTAAAGTACAAAGAATAGCCTTGTTTCAAAGCGTGTACACATTACCTAATGATTTTGCATGAAACGGCTATCATACTAAACTTTTTCCACTAGATTGTGCTAAAATCGTGTTAGTGTGCTGCTATCTTAGCATAACCTATCGATTTTACATGCATCTACTATCGTACTAGACTTCTTCCGCTAGAGCATGTAGCAATCGCTTTTGTGTACCCCTAACCTATGTGCACGAACTTAATGCACAAAGAAGAGTTATGTTCTAAAGCGTGTACACATCACCTATCGATAATGTATGCATCGACTATCGTACTATACTTCTCCTGCCAGAGCGTACGACTATCGCTTGTGTGTGCATGAACTTAAAGCTTAAAGAATAGCAATGTATAAAAATCTTGTAAACAAAGCAGCAGCATTACGTATAGGTAAGATTAAATGCGTGCACACATCATGTATCCATGACGCACACAGTACTAAACTTATTCCATTAGAATGTACAAAGTTCGCATGTGTTTGTGCTGCTATCTTAGCATAGCCTATGTGAATGAACTTAAAGAATAAAGAATAGTGATGTATAAAAATCTTGTGAACATAGCAGAATGTTTACTACGTAGGTGTAGACATTCAACTTTGCATGCTGAGGCAGCATACTACGTGACCGTGACGTCACGACCACGTGCTCTTGTTTGGTAAACATAGCCACGTGCTTTTTTCTGACAGCTGTCTTCTTGACGAACCCTAACCTCACTTTGAAGGACAATGGAGCGTCGCTAACCTCACTGCTGCCATCTTTACGGCGGTAAACCTCAAGGCTGCCACCTTATGCATGTTAGAGCGGAGGAATTTAAAATCCAACAACGGAACATTGCTAACCTCACTCTTACCATCTTTACGGCGGTAAACCTCAAGGGCTGCCACCTTATGCATGTTGTAGCGCGGAATTTAAAATCCAACAACAGAACATTGCTAACCTCACTCTTGCCATCTTGAAAAGTTCAGTGTTCCAAACACTAGTTCGAAAAACGTAACTCATCGCACCTCGGGGATTTTATTAGGTAAGACGTAACCCCTAGGTTCCATTCCTTGTTCTGAACATAAAACCATTTACCAATAAAGATTAATTTTCTACAAAGTACAAGCGTTCTTGCTGATAGCGATCGATGAGGTTGTTGTACCCCCTAACATGTTCTAAACACATGTTGTATCGAGTACAGTGTTCAATTCTAGTCATGATCACTCATTTTGTGTTCTGAACACATCAATCAATGTTCTGATCACATGTTGAAGTTAACAACATCGATTACAGTGTTCTATTCTAGTCTTGTTATGTTTCAATCTGATCAAGGGTATCCCATGACATATTCTAAACACATGATGTATTGAGTACAGTGTTCGATTCTAGTCTTGATCACTTATTTTGTTTTCTGAACGCATCAATCAATGTTCTGATCACATGTCGTATCGAGTACAGCGTTTGATTCTACTCTTCTTATGTTTCGAAAGTCTAAACATGCACAATAATGTTATCGCTGCACACGCTTGCCTTCGCGATGCAGGTTTAAACTTGTTCGATATAAAGCTATGCCTTGACATAAGAGGCGGAGGAGGAGGTAGAGAAGGAGGAGGAGGAGTAGGAGGAGGAGGAGGAGAATGATAAGGCCTTAACAGCCTATGTATAGTCGCCTTTGTTTAAAGATGATAGCTGTCAAAATAATTTTTCAAATTATCCACCACCACATTTCAGCTAAAGAGGGCAGCAGGGTGCTCTGTTGATTAAGCACATAGAATTTCAAATTGCCCTCCACCACATGCATAACAGCAGCTGTTAAATCATTGGTCAGAAAAATTTTGTCCGTTTTGCTCTACGATGCACTGCTTTCGAGATATTTAACATTTTGCATTTAAGCCCCAAATATAATGAATCGAACTAGCACGACACGTTAGCCTCTAAGCTAAGAGCAGCAGCCATCTTGCGCAAGCACCCTTAAAGCGTCTCATAAGGAGTTGTGTATAGCCGCCATCTTGTGTCCGCCATCTTGCGCAAGCATCCTTAGGGCGTCTCTAGTCATCTTGTGCAAGGACCCTTAAGCCACCTCATAAGAGCAACCGCCATCTTGCGCAAGCATCTCTAGGGCGTCTCATAAGGAGCCATGTATAACCGCCATCTTGCGCAAGCATCCCAAGGGAGTCTATGTATAGCGGTTATCTTGCATAAGCACCTTTAAGGAGTCATGTATAGCCACCATCTTGTGCAATTAGCGTCGAGAGATAGCTGATGTAGAATTTTTCTTTTTAAATTATCCGCCACCATATTTCAAAAGGAGCCATGTATAACCGCCATCTTGCGCAAGCATCCCAAGGGAGTCTATGTATAGCGGTTATCTTGCATAAGCACCTTTAAGGAGTCATGTATAGCCACCATCTTGTGCAATTAGCGTCGAGAGATAGCTGATGTAGAATTTTTCTTTTTAAATTATCCGCCACCATATTTCAAAAGGAGCCATGTATAACCGCCATCTTGCGCAAGCATCCCAAGGGAGTCTATGTATAGCGGCCATCTTGCATAAGCACCTTTAAGGAGTCATGTATAGCCACCATCTTGTGCAATTAGCGCCGAGAGATGGCTGCTGTAGAATTTTTCTTTTTAAATTATCCGCCACCATATTTCAACTAAAGAGTGTAGCACTGAGGTTTGCAATGTAAGATGGCGGATGACAGCTGACAAAAAAGCGCGTGAGTTTGTTTACTAAACAAGAGCACGTGGAATTTGCCGCCACCACATAGATGGCAGCACGGCGCTCTCTTGATTAAAGATGGCGGATGACAGCTAACAGAACTTTTCAAATTGCCCGCTACTACAGAGAGCAGCACGGTGCTCTGTAGATTAAAGATGGCGGATGACAGGTGATGAAATTACCCGCATGATAGCAGCACAGTGCTCTATTGATTAAAGATGGTGGATGACAGCTGTCAAAAAAAGCACGTGGCTTTGTTTACTAAACAAGAGCACATAGATTTTTTTCAAATTACCGCCACCACATTTCAAAGGTATCTAGCTAAAGAGCGCAGCACAGAGGTTTGTGATGCAAGATGGCGGATGACAGCTGTCAGAAAAAAGCACGTGAGTTTGTTTCCAAACAAGAGCATGTAGAATTTTTCAAATTGCCGCCACCACGTAGAGGGCAGCACGGTGCTCTCATGATTAAAGATGGCTGCTGTCACGTGGAATTGCCTGCCACCACAGGTATCTAGCTAAAGAGGGCAGCATGGTGCTCAAAGATGGCTGCTATCAAAAAGCATTTTTCAAATTATCCGCCACCACATTTCAAAGGTAAGTAGCTAAAGAGGGCAGCACTGTGCTCTATAGATTAAAGATGGTGGATGACAGCTGTCAAAAAAGCATGTGGATTTGTTTATCTCACGCTAGTGAGGTTAAGTTGGTAGCACTAAGGTTTAGGCCCGTTAAGATGGCAGCACTGCGGATGACAGCTGTGACGAATTTACATCTACTACGATAAAGAGGGCAGCACTGTGCTCTATAGATTAAAGATGGCGGATGTCAGCTGTCAAGAAAGCACATGGCTTTGTTTCCAAACAAGAGCACGTGGAATTTGCCGCCACCACATTTCAAAGGTAAGTAGCTAAAGAGGGCAGCACGGTGCTCTCTGGATTAAAGATGGCGGATGACAGCTGTCAAAAAAAAGCGCATGGGTTTGTTTCCAAACAAGAGAATGTAGAATTTTTCAAATTGCCGCCACCACATAGAGGGCAGCACGGTGCTCTCTTGATTAAAGATGGCTGCTGTCACGTGAAATTGTCTGCCACCACAGGTATCTAGCTAAAGAGGGCAGCACGGTGTACAAAGATGGCTGCTGTCAAAAAGCATTTTTCAAATTATCCGCCACCACATTTCAAAGGTAAGTAGCTAAAGAGGGCAGCACTGTGCTCTATAGATTAAAGATGGCGGATGACAGCTGTCAAAAAACACGTGGCTTTGTTTACCTCACGCTAGTTAGGTTAAGTTGGTAGCACTAAGGTTTAGACCCGTCAAGATGGCAGCACTGTCGATGACAGGTGACGAATTTTGCAGCTACTGCGATAAAGAGGGCAGCACAGTGCTTTGTGGTTTAAAGATGGCGGATGACAGCTGTCAAAACAGCACGTAGCTGTCAAAAAGCACGTGGCTTTGTTTACCTCGCGCTAGTGAGGTTAAGTTGGTACCACTAAGGTTTAGGTCCATCAAGATAGCAGTACTGAGGTTTGCGATGCGTTGTTGTCTGTCAAAAAGCACGTGGCTTTGTTTACAAATCTGTCAAAAAGCACGTGGCTGTCAAAAAACACGTGGCTTTGTTTACCTCATGCTAGTTAGGTTAAGTTGGCACTACTGGGGTTTAGGCCCGTCAAGATGGTAGTACTGAGGTTTGCGATGCGTTGTTGTCGATGACAGCTGTCAAAAAGCACGTGGCTTTGTTTACAAATCTGTCAAAAAGCACGTGGCTGTCAAAAAGCACGTGGCTTTGTTTACCTCGCGCTTGTGAGGTTAAGTTGGCACTACTGAGGTTTAGGCCCGTCAAGATGACAGTACTGAGGTTAGCGGTGCGTTGTTGTCTGTCAAAAAGCACGTGGCTTTGTTTATCTCGCGCTAGTTAGGTTAAGTTGGCAGCACTGGAAGAGGCCTCTGGCTGAGGTGGAGGAGGCCACTGGGAGGCCACTGGCTGAGGAGGAGGAGGAGGAGGTGGCCACTGGGAGGCCACTGGCTGAGGAGGAGGAGGAGGCCACTGGCTGAGGAGGAGGCCTCTTCCGAGAGCCGGAGGAGGAGGAGGCGGCCGAACCCGTCTATTATACTACTCAGGTGATATTTAGTTTGGAACTGTGGAATCCTAGCTTAATGGGGAAATGACCGCTGACGATCTCGAGATGCATTACGGCGAGTTCGAAGTTAGTCATCCTGGCATCTTGTTGTAGAGCTCTCTTCGTTTGAATCTAGCCACTCCCACACAAAATTCAGTAAAGTTTGAAAGTTTGAACATGGGTAGCGTGCATAGTAACCATGGCAACGACTCGCTTCGAATTCAAAGTGGAGAGCTACCCTCTGGAAAAATTCCATTCCATACCGCGCCCAGCTTGCTTATAACGGAACTTCAGAGTTCGTACCCTGCTTCTTGCATGCAAATAATTGATGCGTTGCTAAGATTACCATATTACGTCTATTGAGGCATTCAGGGAATGGTTCATTCTCCGCCCACTCTGGGTAAAAATTTGCTGCAAGCAAATTTTTTTAGCAGTAATACAACGCATCATCTCTAACACAGTTGTGGGTCGCTAAGGCACTCTCGTTTCTCACTTCGCAGTCGTTCAGATTCCTCCTTCATGCGTTCATTGGCCGTCCTAGCGTGGTAATAGATGTCAAGTAAAGCTTGAATTTTACGTTGGTTACTAGCACATCCCTTGCATGTATCTTCAGCAGATTGTTCCAGAATTCCATTTACAATGATGTTGACGTCCTCAACGACTTCCTCTTCTTCTTCTTCTGCTTCTACCAGAATAGGTCCTGCTTCCAAGTCTTCCTCTTCCTCGATGTCCTCATCTTCTTCGCCGTCGTAATTTACATCCTTTTACTGGGGTTTGTGGTTTCTTCCGTACGTCCCACCTGCAGCATTGTAACTCGGAGCGTTCGGGTTCAAATCTGGTCCTTGTTGTTCCCTTCTAAACTCACGATATGAGGCACTTTCGGCCCCATGGCACGGCTCTTCTCCTGTTTCTTGAATTGCCTCTTGCCATCTAGCTTCTCCTTGTCTTCTGTTTCTCAACTCCTCCACATATTTCCGGGATTCATTACTACGCTGTTCGTAGCTTGGCCGAACGTTTCCCGTATTTCCTCGGTTCCTTGGCTCTCTTTCATCCCACCCATAATAAGGTCTTCTGGGTCCTGACCAATTCCCGTGCTTATACCTGTACGTCCGACCATTATGGCCATTAGGATAATTTCTTCCTCTCTGTTCCTGCGGATTTCCCCGATGTCCATTGCTTCTCCTGTCATCTATCGGACTCCGTGATTGCCACCTCGAATTCTTCGGTTGATTATTCCCAAATCTCGCATGTCGAGTCGTGGTTTGTGTGCCTGAATTTTGCCGCTCGCCGTTTTTCCGTAATTTCGGCGGCGGTCCTTCATCTTCGCTTACTGTCACAGTATGTACGGCCTCTGAGTTCCTCATGCGAGGTTGATTCTGGCTAGATGTTTGGTCGAGCTGACGTAAAGTGACTTCGGCATCTGCCACGGTTTTAACGTTCGCAGCGATTAGCGTCCGTTGAACTTCTACCGGTAATTGCCTGGATATAGCAGCGATAATCTCATTCTCGCTTGGGGGCACGTCTAGATCCCTAAACTTAATGACCTGGGCCACGAAGAAAGGAGAATACTTGGTTGGCCACGTGGTTGGATATTTCCTCGTGTATAATTCCATCCGAAGTCCTTGTTGCACAGTGACATCCCAAAATTTCTTTAGAAAGGCCTCCTTAAACTCTTCATACGTGCTAAACGTATATCTGAACGCACTCATCCACTTTAGGGCGTCGTCTCCTAGAAATTTCTCCACAGTTCTGAGCTTTCTCTCTGGAGGTATCTTTAAATCAGACATATAATCCTCAAGCTCACGTAGAAATGCCCGTGGTGTCCTATCCTCTATCCCCGTGAATATCTTCGGCTTGTCCTCAGGAGCACGAATAATATTATATACAGGCGTCCCTCCTGTCGCATTGGGAGTCGAAGTACGTTCTTCGGGTCTAGGGAGATGTAAAAGATCGTTGAATAATGCGGGCTCGCTGCTCTGGCTTGCAGGTCTCTCCATGCTTTGCTGCTGTATCGAGCATTTAATACGACTGAACTCCTTATTAGTACGTAAATCGATCAGCTCAATTTTATCCTTCATATGTGCTAGTTCCTGCTCCATTGAGCTCAGCTTGTTCTGATTCTTCTGTGTGACCTCACTCCAAGCCTCAATACTAGCACCTACCTCCTGATTGTTTGCCCTCACTAATTCACGGTCCGCCAATATCATTCTCTTCACTTCCTTCCCTTTTTCAGCTATTTCATCCTCTATTTCTTCCCTCAATTGTTTCTCCATCTCCAACATCTTTTCCTCAGTTTCCCGTTGCCTTTCCTTAATTTTAATTTCTAATTTGTCTTCCGTCTTCTGCTGGGCGTTAGCAATTTTTGTACTAATCTCGGCCGACATGGTTTCAAATCGAGTCTCAGTATCTGTAGATAACTTATCTATGGCACTTCGGTTTAAACCTATTTCCGTTCGAGCCCCATCCAAGCTTGACGTCATCTCATCTAAGCGCTTGTCTGTCTTAGTAGCATTTTCCGCCACCTTGCTAGATAATTCCTCAACAGAATTCCTTATCCTTTCAACCTGCATTCGAGTCTTGATTTCTACCTCGTCTAGTCGCTTCTCTACTCTCTCTAACCCTTCACGACAGCATTTCTGCACAGTGTCTATTCTCACCTCTAACTCTCCTGTCACCTGCTTTAATTGCGCGCTTAGTTCCTCACGTAATTTTTCACTGTTATCCGCAACTTGCTTAAATTGTTCATCTATTCTATTTGTGAGTTCCATCATACGCTCCCTTTCGCGCTTATCCGCCTCGTCCGTCTTTTGGTCCATCCTCTTTGAAAGTTCCTCTCCTAGCTTTCCTACCACCTCGTCCATACGACGTGCACTTTCCTGCGCGTTCAGTTCTAACTTCGCCAACAACTCCTCTAAGGTCATCGACATGATGATACTGTTACAAATGCGACGGCGCGGCTGGGTCACCGGGACGAATGAACTATACGTACGGGTCAATTATTCCCTGTATTCACTGTACTTTAAGAATTATTAACATTTAAGCTTCTAATACCCTACGTTAATCAGACAGCAATCAATGTGGCTAAATAACTCACCACTTAGAAGCTTCCTATCGGACCAAATCTATGTTTTTCTAATACCGCAATAACACAATAAAAGTACAATCACGAGGAATTATTAAAAAAAAATATAAATTGTAGCCCCAAATATTTCAGCTTTATAAAAATCTCTAAATATCCTAACTTTGGGCTCAAGGCTAAGTGCTAGACAACAGCACATGACCCTGCTTACAACACATCTCCGGTTTGAGGCGAATATTCCAAACAGAGGTTTATCGGCCACAAACCTTTGACATAGACGCAAGCATAATCATACTACTTCACATGGAACTGAGGTCATCCCGTGTATCTAACCTTATTCTAGTTGGAAAGCTATGTAAGATACTGGCAATGAACATTTGTACGCAAACAGATGTTCAGGCTGTCTGTGACGATTCATATCTGAAGGATATGTCATCGTCCACTTTACCTCATTGAGAAATCATTCTATTGTCCTCAGGCTTAAATAGAGTCATTTAATTTGTCAGACATGCCTTGCTTATCGGCTCATGTTTCTCATTTCACCTAACACTAGAATTTAAATGCCGATTCAGATCTAACGTTATCTGGTGCATTTAGGCTTTCCTGATTCTTCCTAAACACACGATTTCAATCGAAACCTTGCCCTTATGTCCGTATACTAACACGTATACCCGCACATAGGACTGCTAGACTCAAGATGTCTAACGCTAGATTGCCAGGTTTTAGTGCACCCAGGTTCGAACTTAACTACTACATTAAATACTAAATGCCTGACTTCGAACCAATGTCCTAACATGATAACGAAATAAATATAATAACTACACTTGTGGGCGTCTTACGCTATGGCGCTAAAGAAAGTAGACACAGCTCAAATGGCACTCGCCTCATGTTCTAATTCCATGGTTTATTCCGAACAAGATTATAAGCTCTGTCCAAATACTAATAATCATAATAACGCATCCACACTTAGGGTCATTACATACATATCTTTCCTAAAGATGCGCTCTATCAAAATGTCGCACAGTGGATACAATATTATGATCACGCCCGTTAAAATAATGCTAACACTACGTCGCGAAAAGGATACGTCAGGTGCCGCCCAAATGACGATTGCCCCAACGTTGTACAGGCGCCAGAAAATATATGTACCATTTCCTGCCTTTATTGCCGACTAGACTCAGGGTTCGGTAAAGCGGTGGTCCTGTTCGATGAATTTTGGGCGACTCAAAAAATTAATCTATACTTATACTAATGAGTATATTGACAGGAAGAATGGACATATATATTGAAATGAGAAACGCTAATGGGGTAAAATGGATTTATTAATCCCGAGAAAAACATATAAATGGTCCATGCTAAATGGAATATTATAATAATAACCGAAATCGACCTCAAACCAGCCGTAAATATAATTAATTACACTGCGTAAAGCGCTTACAAGAAATATTACAATTTAAACAAGCAACAAGATCAGGTTCAGGCCCGACAAATTACAGTGAAATCCTCGTGACTATACAGGGGAATTAGTCGTCAATATAATTAAGCTGATTGGTTAAAATTTTAGCAATTACAGGTTAATTAATTATGGGCTGACGTTATAACAGCTGACATACAAACGGTCAACGACCAAAAAAAAATGAATAAAACCTCTAACGACAAAATTAATTGAGGATTAAATTATTTGACGACTACATTATACGACGACTAAAATTTATTTGACCCATCGTATTTTAATGGCTGACTACTCCGGATAAGAACCATAAATCCAATATGATTGCCCGTAGGCTGTGTTGCAACACAACGTCTCTATGATGAACCGGTAGGACTAATACATTCGTGAAATAGCTAACACAAATATTTACAGTCCGTCTAAATTGCGGATACACACATATAAAGACACTATGGCATAAGGGGGTTCCCTAATTAACTTATGTACTACACAGCTTCGACCGTGGGCTCGCGGGCTCACCAAATCAGTCCAGGCAGAACTGGAAATCAATGAAATCAGCTGACGAGCTGTCATGCACCAAAATTTTCACAAGACATAAATCACATAAACAAAGCAGAAGATCGCACCTGTGGAAAGAACTACATACAGATATATATATACACACACTAATGATGATATCTGGGGAGTCGAACTCGTATGCAGACGGCGTCAGATTTTGCGTCTTGACAGACACAAAGTTGTCAATATTCTCGGCTCTGTAACAATCAGCTGTGGAGAAAAACAAATACTGAGCTGTCGAGGGAAGGCACCCTCAGGGCGACTTTCACTTTCACACAGTAGGGGAGACATATTCTCTGCCAGTGGTTCACTTGACTAACGGTACTGCAAGTGGTCAGGTCTTGGCCTGCTACACAAATATTCTCGAGGCAAAACAAGTGAAGAAAAGCCTTTTCTACTTCTTAGCCGATGCATTCTTTACATTTCTCTGCGGCTAACTTAGCACTCACGTATTAAGGCTCCCTCAATTTTCAAAGGCATATCTCGCCTTATCACATATATTAGGCCTCATTTCAAGCCTCAAGCATGTCAAGCCTCTCCTCTCAATTATCTTGGGTTCGTCCCCAAGTGTTACCCCTGACTTGCCTTCCCGCAATTTTAAAAGAAACTAACTATCTCAACGTAGGACAGGCTCGCACAACAATTTCCCAGACAGCTGAAATAATATTAATATAGCATGCAGAGAATTACCTGACTAACTTTATGCTGCTAATTACGTGAATTACCCAACGGTGTTGGCGGACGGCCTTTGTTCATATCAATGACTCTCTTCCCTAAATAACTACAGCAAACTGGAATAACTTAAAACACACAAGCACAAAAAATGAACACAAACAGACTAAGTAATTCCTAATGCGTGACCCTCTACCCTTTTAACTAAAATAAATATGTACAAGTGGCATAGGTGAAGAGCATGCACACCCCCTTTGCCAGATATTTACCGTTACATGAAACTAACCAGACTACAGCTGTAATAGCTGTTATTTAACAAGACTAACTAGTAGCTAATTTCCCTAACCTGAATGTACTTTCCCTACAAGTATCATGCCATTTAACATTGGATTTTGGTACTTATCTTTCGTAGTCAGTCGTCATTCACCCCGGATTCCACAGCCACATGTCTAGGCTGCTTAGCTGCTCATAATTCTGGTGCTACACAATGGTTGGCAGGTCCAGACGTTGATACCACGTTCCTCCATGATTCTTTCCTGGGTTTCTGCAGAATACAAGTAGATTAATACCAACTTCTTCACCGCTTAACGTGTACACTATACACGATGCCGATCCTGATGTTAGGCTGTAATTGGCTCAGCCTACACATAAATATTAGTCCGAAATATGTGTCATCAGTTTAAGGGTTCAAACCCAATCGACATAAGTTTATGTAGCGGCTAAATGTACGAGACGCACACGACACATGTAACCCGTTCAGAAAAAAACGCTGTGAGATACCGGTCACAGTTCGGGTGTTCATCAATCTCACGTGCAGCGCTCGAGCTTTAATTAATTTGAATTTCTAAGTAAAATCTACGCGGGACCAACTCGTGGTCTATGGACACGGCGAATTATAACTTAGGACATTAAACTGTCCTGTAAAACTGTCCTGTGACTGTCTTGCTCGAGATGAAAATAAAGTAAACTATACACGCGCACAAGTGTATAACGGTCCTTTGTTAATACAAAGAAAGTCTCCCGTTCGCGGACAGCGTGTTACTCGCACCACCAAGTTCAGAAGAATGAGGACGCTTATCCCGCTAGGGCTCCTTAAGTAACCACCTACCCCTTTGTGTCACGAGGCGCACCCACGGCTAACGGTAGCTGGGTGACGGTTGACCGGCTTTCTCCATGTCAACGACTTCTCGTTCAAATGAAATTATTAAATATAGACTCGAAATGACATTATTAGGATCCAAGAGTGAATGATAGTTATGACTGCAGGTGATATTTAGTTTGGAACTGTGGAATCCTAGCTTAATGGGGAAATGACCGCTGACGATCTCGAGATGCATTACGGCGAGTTCGAAGTTAGTCATCCTGGCATCTTGTTGTAGAGCTCTCTTCGTTTGAATCTAGCCACTCCCACACAAAATTCAGTATTGTTTGAAAGTTTGAACATGGGTAGCGTGCATAGTAACCATGGCAACGACTCGCTTCGAATTCAAAGTGGAGAGCTACCCTCTGGAAAAATTCCATTCCATACCGCGCCCAGCTTGCTTATAACGGAACTTCAGAGTTCGTACCCTGCTTCTTGCATGCAAATAATTGATGCGTTGCTAAGATTACCATATTACGTCTATTGAGGCATTCAGGGAATGGTTCAATACACCCGCGGTATCCCCTGCCTGTCGTAAGAGGCGACTACAAGGGGCGACCAAGGGGTGATTGAATTAGAACCATGACATTACTCTTGATTCGTACCATCATGCGGGGAACACCATGGGTTGCATGTACTTGCGAGTAGTATCACTAAATTGGTACGAAATAGGTTTGTGATTAGTTGCAGTACCCGTCCGTTGTACCCATGTGGGCAACACCGCGGCTCTGGGCGTAGCCTGTGAGTTGTACCGCTATATGAGGGGCAGCGTGGGTCAGCGTTGCCTGTGATTGGTACCCACTATGTGAGGAACACCACGGGAATGCCGGCGCCCGTGACTAGTACACCTAGGTGAGGAACCTTACCGGTTTGCGTTGGCTATGAGTGGCGCCATTGTGTGGGAAACACCATAGGTCTGCGTTCCCTGTACGAATTGCAATACTTGTGTGTAGTACCATCTTGTGTGGACCACCGTGAGTCTTCGCTACTTTTGATCAGTACACCAACATGACAAATACCATGGTTCTACTTTACTCGCGACATGTACCATTCTGTGGGGCCTTAGACGTGAATTTAGCACCCCTTCAGACATCAAGCTTCATTGTGCTTTATAAATGGTCCCTTGGTCAGTAATAGTCTAATTAACTACCTTCTTTTTTAGTCTGATCCACTGTTTTTTTTTTTTTTTGTAGGGTTCATGTCCATCCATTCATTTTTCATGACATTTTTTATTTTATTTTGGTCAGTGGATGAATTTGAATTTTTTGTTATTTCATTTCGTACCATTAGGGGCCGATGAACTCGATGTTAGGCCCCTTTAAACAACAATCATCATCATCATCATCATCAACCATTTTAGTACCATGCAAATGCTGAAGTTGTACGTTAATTATCACCACAATCGCTTCCTTTATAGTAATAACCCCGCCCCATCCTTCCTCGCCATAAAACCTTGTCTGTATCTGTGCGAAGTAAAAGAAATAGCAAAAGGAATAAAAGAAAGGAGAAAAGGGAGATCTGAATTTTATTCCCAGCACTGTCAAATGTCTAAAATTGACGGGGGATCTGGGATGGTGTCGAAAATGTACACCCAGCTGGTCTGAAAAAGAGTTGCCCTGCCTAGTTCTGTGATGGTCAACGTCTTAACCTTCCGGCACAGCAGCTAAATATTACGAGATTTTGAAGGCCGCATATATTGATACTGCGTATGAAACGCCTTACAGGTCACAAAAATTTATTGTTATAGTACATGAGTACGAAATTATGAAAAGTTCATAAAATTAGTAGTGGACGAATGTTTTAAAATATTGTTATGAGTTATTATACATGCATAATAAAGACAAATTTATACATTTGAAAAGTCAAATAAGTTCCCTTTTAACACATTTGCCACTATTTTCCACACATGAAGATAATGAGAACACTCTGGTCGCTCGTATGATATCGTAATTCCATTGAAATCAGTTTCTAGTGATGTTTACGATATCCGCTGAAGATTTTGAATGTGGCCGTCCGTAAGCCAGTTGCGTTGTGCAGACTGTATTGCTTTCATCGATGTGAATGTGCATTCACATTTATATATGTCATCCCAAACATAGAAGCAATTATTCGTGAGAAGTCCCTCAGTTCCATGTAAATTTCTCTTTCTACCAGTTTCCAGAACTGAATTTCCGCTTCACTACTTGTTTGGAGGAAGGAGTCACTTTCAATTTTGCACAATCCTAGCTGGACATTCCCTTCTTGATCTACAATGTCGCAAGTAACTGAGATGTTGAACAGAGTAAATTGTGGTCTGATGTTGATAGAATCAATAAATCTGCTGGAAATGTCAAACACTGAAATAGAGAACGGAAAATGCGTTGTTGGAGTTTCGTCCGCTAGTTACTTGCAAGGAGGAAAGTGAACCATGTTTTCACTGGCGGAAAAAGTATTAAAATTCTCTACATTCCACTTGGTTACGATAGATAAATGAGAGAAACTTTCGGTGAGTTAAAGAACCATTTCCTTCTTTGACTAGATTTACGCAATCCTTTACTGTATGTTTGACGTTATCTATATCCAGGGAAAAGCTGGGCAGTCAATCCCATTTTTACGCAGTAATCCAACAAAACATATTTTACAACCTCACATGCAGTAAGCGCCAACTTCAGCGTTGATTGCCAGTTCCTCTGTCAGTCACTAATTAATTACTGCTTCATACCAGTCTCAGCTTCCAGTCGTGCATTGCAGTGTCTCTAAGGCAAATGCCCTCTCATTTAATATCATACTACTTTGAAACCGTTCGAATTTATATCAAATGCTGTGTCGGGTATATCAGTCAACTCGTCCAATGCCAATGAATAGTGCACGGACTAAGAAAAAATAATTTTTCAATTTTAAAACCTACGAACCTATTAATTCTTCCCCTAATGTCGACGTTTATTTTTACAAAGGTACATTATTAACTTCATCGGAAACTTTTCCCTCTGAAAGTCTTAGATTTTTAAAGAATTCCCATCACATAAGTATATTTTTGATTTTATAATTTTTGAACTCACGGTATATGATGCAGGGAGAGATTATTTTTTATCATTGGTTCATTTAATACAAATTTATCTTGAGCATTAATGTTCTTTTTATGATCAGATAATATCGAAGATCACGCTTGTCTGACGTTTTTTGCACTGTCGTTCTGGATATAGCCTAGTGGTATTCTTTGTTAAAAGAAAGGGCATACTTTCCTTACATATTTCACGCCTCTTGTTGCTCATACTTACACACACATCGCAATTACAGTTTATAGATGAATGATGATCCTCTAACCCCGAGTGCAACGTCACAATATGGAGCAGCGTGGGTAAAACGACAGTCAACAAAGCTGTCGCAGGCTTTTGCCTGAAACATCTCATGGTATGAAATCTGAACTACGCAAACTGACAAACATATTTTCGTCTGTCACATGCATCATAGGCAACTCTCGCTGCCACCCAAGATAACTTCTAGCGGGCCAAAGTTGAGTGATGAGCCACACTTTTGGTCACCATTTGCCTAGATGAGGACACGACTTTAAAAGTTACTGACATAGGCCTATATCTTTCTTTGCGTTTGTTTCCTCATGCATATTAATCTGTGTAGCGGCCTTCTGTCACGGTTGTAAAGACATTTCAAGTCTTTCGATTGACAGAGTTGCCCACAATCATTTGTGTTTCGCTCAGACGCAACTCTGTTTGCAGACTTGTTATCATAACCAAATTATTTTTCACTGCTGAGATACAGGGCTCCATCCTTAGCTGAGAGGAACAGGACATCCTAACTGGCTATTTCAGTCGTGTTGACATTTCTGACGAGGGGCTGCCTGTCCGAGGCGGTAAAAGCGTGCTCGGTTCGCCCGGAAGGACGTGGGTTCGAATCCCCGTCAGGAAGTCGTAAAATTTAAGAAACAAGATTTCCACATCCGGAGGTGCATAAGGCCCTGAGGTTCACTCAGCCTACACCAAAAATGAGTACCATGTTAATTCCTGGGGGCACTCTACCAATCACGTGCCGAGGTTGCAAATGGCGGAAGCCTTTACTTTCCATCCCTCCAAGGGCCTTCATGGCCTGTACGGAGATGACTTTGCTTTGTTTTTCTTGACATTTCTGAGGGTAAATTTTTATTATAGCTATAATACTATTAATATTAATAATAATATTCATTTCTACGTCCCACTAATTACTTATACGGTTTTCGGAGACGCCGAGATGCCGGAATTTAGTTTTGCGGGAGTTATTTTACATGCCAGTAAATCTACCGACATGAGGTTGGCGTATTTCAGCATATTCAAATACCAACGGACTGAGTCAGGATCGAATCCGACAAGTTGGGATCAGAAGGCCAGCGCCTTAACCGTCTGAGCCACTCAGCCTGGCGTGTAACTGTAATTCAATATATAATTATAATTGAATAATATTGCAGTATAACGTATACTATATTTTGCTTCTTTTGGCTTTGAGGGACACAGGTCGCTGTATGATATTCCAAATTGTAGCCTGTTTAGTTCTCACACAGAACGGACATTGTTTGTGAGAGTGACTGTAGCTGCTGTGATATCAGATTTCGCGTTTAATTTAGCGTTCCGCGTTAGGGTATTGACATATTACCACGCTCTTTCCACGCGGGACTTTAATTCGCTCACTGAGTGATAGATGACTCGGTACTTTTACGGTTTAAAAAAGCCTGCATACTTTATATACTTCATTCATCTGAGCTGACGTTTCATCTCTACCTATCAGACACAGGAACGCCTCCCATTACGTGCTTGGAGATAGCAGAGGCGACCTGACGAGTCGTGTTACAGAAAGCTACGAACACTCATGTTCTTTTTTCCTTCATCCAAACTTCGATTTAATTAGCTCCTCTACTTTTATTGTACAGTTGACTTTAGCATATTTTCCTCTTTTAGCGTATATCATTACCTTTGAAATTCCCTCCTGGACATACGACTACTAATGTCGAAAGTTTTTTTCTTCACTTGATGGATGTTACCTTCTCCCCACCCTTTTTTTCCTTTTGATGTTTTTTCGATCCTCTCATCTATACACGGTGGTCGAAAACTACGTTAACCAGGTATATGAGCGTTAAATGATTGGTCTTACTGATAAATATATTGAAAAAATAATTTGATAACTCTCGTCGTCCATTTTATCAGCTGCTGAAATTAGCCAATCAGATCGCTTGGCGGGGGACTCAAATTAGCTTTGCGAGACGGTGTTGCTAATTATGCACGTAGCGTAATATAGGCTTCGAACCACCAATAAAAAAAAAAAACAATTTAAGTGATATGAACACGGGTCACCGATTTGGCAAGATCGCTCCACAGCAAGTACGGTACAGTGACACAGGTAGAAGTCCACGTTATGTGTTTGTTCGATGCTGATATCTTGGTACGGCTCTTAAGCCGGTCTAAGCCACTTAAAAATTTAGCAACACCCCTTCGCAAAGCCAGTTTGAATTCGCCCGCAAAGCGATCTGGTTGGCTAACTTCAGCAGCAGATAAATATGACAACGGCGCTAGATATCGAATTATTTTTTCGCATTATTTTTCAGTATGACCAACCCTCTAACGCCAATATATACGGTTCACTTCGTTTCCGATCATCCTGTATAAACAAAACACATTTTTTGTCTATGCGTTGGTCGGAATTTAAAAAATGTATTTACTGTATCAGCTGGTTCAGAATAAGAAGGACATCAGATTTAATAATTTCCGTCCTGTCCGTCGATCTATATCACGAGAAAACGGCTGAACAGAGCTGAATGAAAATCGATATTTATTGTACGGGGAGAAAGGTTTATTTTATTATCACAATTTGTTTTACGTCGCACAGACACGGATAAGTCTTATGGTGACGATGTAATGGGAAAGGCCTTGGAGTGGGAAGATAGAGACCGTGGTCTTAATTAAGGTACAGCCCCAGAATTTTTCTTGTGTGAAATTGGGAAACCACGGAAAACCATCTTCAGGGCTCCCAACAGTGGAGTTTGAACCCTCTATATCCCGGATGCAAACTCACAGCTGCGTGTCTCTAACCGCACGCCTAACTCGCCCGGTGGGGAGAAATTCTGATTCACACTTGGTGAAACATTATTTGAGGGAAAGACCACAAATGTAATTCTCAAATCGTTAATACTGGTCCTGTCAATAAATGCTAGATAACAAAAGTTGTAGACAGTACAATTTATCATCTAATATTTAGTAAAATAAATCCTGCGACAAATAATAATGGAAATACGTAAGATTTTATATTTCATACTTATTTCTTGCGTTCTCCAGTTGTAACAGTTAATATTTCGCAAGATTTTTGTAACGCAGCAAAGGGATATAGTAACTTATTGCGGCTTATCTTCAATGCCTCACATACTGTATCGTAGTAGAAAAGTCACCGGCGAACGTCTGAATAACCCACGATCTAGGCAAGTTACCTCGCCAAGAGGAACAGCTGGTGAGAATATTGACAGGGAAGATTTGAGGATTTATATAACATTCTTTTTAATACCACCAGTATTCTGGAATACACATATTCTGAAAACTACTTGTGCTTGACACACTGGTCTGTCATAATACTGGAGCTGTTCGATCGATGTTATGGAGGCACTGATAGGAATGAGGAGTTTGCATACTGAACGAAACACAGCAGAGTAGTCTTCACAGCTGACCGTGACCTGGTCTTTCCAGCACTGGAAGTTGGGACTGATAGATTGCAAGTACACAGTAGTACCGTTCGTTAAAAGTGAGCATCTGTGTCACTCAACATTTCTTCGAATATCCGATATGAAAGCAATGCTCTTAACTTCGAATTTCAAACATCCTTCAATTCCAGCCGTGAATCAGATTACTTTTCTCCGTTTACCTGAAACATTTACCCGTACATGGACGACCTGTGCAAGGCAGGTATGATTGATAGTCTAACATTATCTGTCATGTTTTACCCTTTTCCGATGATCAAGAAAACCTCCGTCCATTTCCCCTCCTGGGTAAGTTACCGATATAAATATTACTCAAACGGTTCCATAATAATAATAATAATAATAATAATAATAATAATAATAATAATAATAATAATAATAATAATAATAATAATAATAATAATAATAATACTGGGAGGTACACCTCAACGCCGCGCATTCAAAGCTAGCGCCTAAATGAACTCCTCTATTGGTGAAACAGTGAAACTGAAACTACACCAACTTGGAACTTTAATCAGAAGATGTCACCACCTAAATATTGAGTAATTTTGTTATTGTGCAGTTTCCTAACCTGAGTGAATTTCTACTTGTTTTCTTTGACATTCTTCAGAAGTTTGGACTTTCTTCCACATATGACACCACTAAAAACTATGATCATGCACCCTGGTGCGAAGTGAAAGACCTATAATTTAAAGAAGTTTTGTATTTCTAGGTTTTTTAACTAATTGATGTTCATTTATTTTTGGGTTAGCAATATTTACTTTCTTCTTTCCGCCAGTTTTGAATCCAACCAATCACTAATTTCTGTAATTAATTTTCCACCTATCACAGGCTTCTTCTCCGATTCTGAGTGTTACTTTTGAAATCTACCAATAAAATTCAGAGGGTGTGTCTTGATTAATCGTGAATGATCTCGAACCTTCCCTGAGGGTTTATAAACTGCGGCTTTTCTCGTTTCTTGGCCAATTGATCAACGTCCATCTGGGAGTATGTGCGCTTAGCAGGAGGCGGGCGGCCTCTTTCGTCGGAAGCTAGTACATCTACAAGGTAATGGCCGCATAACATCTTTCCTTCTTGCTAACTCCGCAGTTTAACCCGAGGGAAAGGTCCGAATCGTTAGCTATGTAACCTAACTCTCTAAAAATGTTACTTTCTGCAGGCTAATGTAAAACCTTCATAAAATCTTTAAGTGTGAATCGGGGATAGAGAGTGAAATACCCTTTCGAGCTCCCTTTCATCTTGGTTTGAGGTGCCTACGTTCTTATAACCTTTCGTTTCTGCTATGTATTAAAGTTATTTCCACCCGTGCTACCTCAGTAGTTTGGGATTAGCCCCGGTTTCATTGGCCTAGTGCCCTATAGGTTTTAAATTATTTCTGGAGCACAGTCGTCGCCTCCATTCAAATTGTACTCGGGTCGCTTATTTAACCTGTTCTTTTTCACTATAGCCCTGTAGGTTGGGTACAAGATACCTCTGTGTAATAATATTTCTATTTGTAAATATTGCTTTGTTAGGCCAGATATTGTCAGATTTTCATGCAATGTTGCCTTGAGTAGGCTTGAGAAACTGAGAGCCTGTTAGCTCTTTTGCAAGTTTTGTAATCGTAAAGAGTGCCTCTGGAAGGCTTGGTATTTAGATTGTGGAGAGCAAGTGCTCTTGAATTAGGGGATTTCTGCCCCTGAATAATTTGTGCTCTTTTGTAAATTTGAGCTAGGAGCTCAGGGAATGTAAAGCGAGGGCTTGAAGCCCAGGATCTGTTAAGATCACGTCTTATCTTGTCTGTTCCTTGACCTGTTTTAAGATGTTTCATTGTTCTGAAAAATTGTTAAGTTTGAAGTTCTGAAAATTTTCACCCCAACACCTTCTCTCACCTCTGCCTTCCACGGACACCCCGGAATAATAATAATAATAATAATAATAATAATAATAATAATAATAATAATAATAATAATAAAAATAACCACATGACCTTGGCTGCCATACACTTTGATTTGACGTCGTGTAGGCTGCCTGTATATCAATATCATCCTTACGTTTCATTCTTACAGATGGTAGGGGGACAGTCACCATATTTGCTTTAAATAATTCCGTCAGGTAAGCACCTAATGTGTAGGTATCAATTGCTAATAGATTACTTAAGTATGATTCTCATTAGCAATTGACACCTTTGAAGCTCGCAGGAATACGTGCGATGGTTATCTGCTTCGTTCATTAGTGTCTAGGTTTACTAATTTGGATTAATTAGGAATGAACTCGATGGATGAAGCTGTACGCATAAACCGGCTTCGGTGGTGGGGTCATGTGAGGCGAATGGACGAGGATAGGTTACCTAAGAGAATAATGGACTCTGTTATGGAGGGTAAGAGAAGTAGAGGGAGACCAAGAGGACGATGGTTAGACTCTGTTTCTAACGATTTAAAGATAAGAGGTATAGAACTAAATGAGGCCACAACACTAGTTGCAAATCGAGGATTGTGGCGACGTTTAGCAAATACTCAGAGGCTTGCAGACTGAACGCTAAAAGGCATAACAGTCTATAATGATAACGTATGTATGTATGTATGTATGTATGTATGTATGTGTTAATTATCTGGCAAGCAGTTCACAATGCTCTGTAGCTATGGAAGTGTTTCAAACACAGGCTATTACTTTCCCTTGATGCTGTGGTAGTTTACGACATTTTGGAGTGGATACATGAGGTGAATTTTCTTTTAAATTAACGATGGTCGTGAACCCTGCAAGGATGTACTACGTGTAGGATGACTACAAACCATAGGTACCGTAACGAGGTTCTCAAAACACCATTACATTAAATAATGGCCGAATATATGCCTATAATGCATTTCTTCCCAACCTTTTGTGTTTCGGGAAGCACTAGAAATATTCAAGTAAACCTTGGGGCACCCTGGCCACCTGACGTTTACAGTACATTAACGTAGCGTGGCTTGCGAGCATCCGTGGTACAAATCCCGATCACTCCATGTGAGATTTGTGCTGAACAAAGCGGAGGCGGGACAGGTTTTTCTCCGGGTACTCCGGTTTTCCCTGTCATCTTCCATTCCAGCAACACTCTCCATGAAATGAAATGGCGTATGGCTTTTAGTGCCGGGATATCCCAGGACGGGTTTGGCTCGTCAGGTGCAGGTCTTTTTATTTGACACCCGTAGGTGACCTGCGCGTCGTGATGAGGATGAAATGATGTTGAAGACAATACATACACCCAGCCCCCGTGCCATTGGAATTAACCAATTAAGGTTAAAATCCCCGACCCGGCCGGGAATCGAACCCGGGACCCTCTGAACCGAAGGCCAGTAAGCTGACCGTTCAGCCAACGAGTCGGACAACACTCTCCATTATCATTTCATAGAATTTATCAGTCATTCATACAACCACTTTGGGAGTGGCGACCCCATTGTAGTAATAGACTATATATGATTCATTCATTACATCCCTGACCCGGTCAGAGACTGGAAAACAGGTTATAGGTTTTCAACGTAGCGTGACTTATAAAACAGTATTGTACAGTAGACGAGCCAAGTTGCAATTAATAATTTTTCACTAAATTTAGAAAAGTAGTATGTATTCTTCATTCAAAGGCATTATCTGCAATTTTACAGCTTACACAATGTCTTATTGTGAGGAATATTACTTGTATATGCATACGCAGTAGAGATATGTATACTAATATTTAAAAAAACAAAGCAAAGTCATCTCCGTACAGGCCATGAAGGCCCTTGGAGGGGTTGAAGGTAAAGGCTTCCACTATCCGCAATCTAGGCACTTGGTGGGGTAGAGTGGTTAGCTCTACGCCCGACACCCTTTGCCTCCAGGAATTAACCTGGTACTCATTTTTGGGATAGGCTGGGTGAACCTCAGGGCCATGTGCATTTCCGGAAATGGAAATCTCGTTCCTTAAATTTTACGACTTCCTGACGGGGATTCGAACCCACGTCCTTCCGGTATACCAATAGTACCTCTGCAAAACATTCATTTAAAGATTGACTCGCGGTTTAAAAGATTAACTGTTATTGAAATGCATAATTCAGTTGACAATGACTGTTTAACATTTAGGAGTTTTCCTTGATGTACAATTATTCCATTCTGTTCTTGAGTGTAACTTCGATGAGCAAACATGGTGTTCTATTCCGATGGACAAAAGCCTATTTGGTAGGTTTTTTCGTTCAGTTTGAATATTCGTCAAACGCGAAACTGCGTGTTCACAATTAGATGATCCAAGAAATTAAAATTATATACAATTTTACGGGTTATAAGGAATCTTTACTTTTTCATAGAGAACCTAAATACATCACTAGGATATTCATTGAAATTTTGAATGTCAGTTTAGCCAATTGCTCTTCCTCCACAACAACAAAATAAATTATTTAGCCAGCTTCGCTACTCCCTGAAAAGATTCCTCATTCAGTCCTACATGTCAGATGATAGCTAAGGGAAGTACAATCCAGGACACGGAATTGTGTTAATGCATTTAGTTCATTTACCTAATGCTGTCAGGTCTTACTTTAAAGTTTGTCCGCCACACTAGCCCCTTGATGTGCCGTTCTCTTAGTGGTCTGAAGCAAATTCCGGCACGCAAACATTAACTTATGAACAAAGGTCTGCTCTAGGTTAGAAATAGAACGGGAGGAGTACAGAAAAAGTGGACCTGAGTTGTTGTAACGGACCGCTTTGGAACTTGATCATTTTGCTATCTTCACTTTATCAGAAGGTACGAACGAAGTATACGCGTAGGCTGCCCATCAACACAAGGGCATTGCCACAATAAGATGAGGGCTGAGCAGAGGCATTACGAAATTTCATTACTAACATAAATCTCAGTATGTCGGCAAGATTCCGTGCACTCAACTGTACTTGTCAATAGGAAGTCCAGAGGGTCAGAAATCGGCGGTATGATATCATCCTATTTACTCGAGTCTGAAACTGAGAATGAAAGGGAAACATTTCAAAACTGCATTCCAAAAGATGTGTTTTCATGGAACTCTTTTTCGTTTTTTTAAACAATTGTGCTTTACGTCGCACCAGCACAGATAGGCCTTACGTCGAGGATGGGACAGGAAAAGCCTAGGAGTGCGAAGTAAGCGGCCGTGGCCTTAATTAAGGTACAGCCTCAGCACTTGCCTTTTGTGAAAATGGGAAACCACGGAAAACCATATTTAGGGCTGCCGACAGTGGGGTTCGAACCCAATATCTCCCGGATGCAAGCTCACAGCTGCACGCACCTAACCTCACGGCCAATTTGCTCGACCGTTGAACCCTTAACTGAAAGAACTGTAATTGGGGACGGTTAATCTGAAGCATTGGAAATTAAATTCGGTATCAGTACGTAAATTATTTGACAGTACCTTCATCAAATTTGGCTTGGTATGGAATGAGATGATGGATTCTACATGAGTTTTTATTAATTAAAAGACATCACTGGCAACCATAATGAATAGAGTCGTTAAAGGAAATAACACTTTGTTCCCTGTACATTTCCTGAAAGGTCCATTAGGAACTTTAGAATATCAGACACGCTGTTTCAGTCTACTAGACTTAAAATTTAAGTGGTTTAAGCTCTTTAGCTTGTTAATTGCCTCCGAATGCAGATATGTAAGTTCGGTAAAAAAAAAAAAAAAAATGCCTCTTCTTGTAATGTGTAGTGTAGATTAATTTCCATGTCACTACTTGTATGGCAGAGCGGACTGACTAATGTTGTGACCAGTCCCGTCGCAGTTAAGTACAAACTTGTGGAATGGTCGATTCACACATCAACGCCGGTAGCCCTTTAACATAGTTTATACCGGGCGAGTTGGCCGTGCGCGTAGAGGCGCGCGGCTGTGAGCTTGCATCCGGGAGATAGTAGGTTCGAATCCCACTGAAGATGGTTTTCCGTGGTTTCCCATTTTCACACCAGGCAAATGCTGGGGCTGTACCTTAATTAAGGCCACGGCCGCTTCCTTCAAACTCCTAGGCCTTTCCTATCCCATCGTCGCCATAAGACCTATCTGTGTCGGTGCGACGTAAAGCCCCTAGCAAAAAAAAACAAACATAGTTAATCGTGGTTTCACATTTTCACATCAGGAAAATACTGGAGCTGTACTACAATACGCACTCGGCTAATACCACCTAAGTCTTTTACCTCCCTTCCTTATTCCAACGTCACTGTAATCCTACCTACGTTAGTACGATGTCAAATATTTATTAGAAATCTGTTTGTGTATATATTTGTAATATAATTTTATGTCCTGTTACTGCATAATGTATTTTCACCTGGAAGGGAGTGGGTTATATTCCCAATGAGGCAGTCGAAATGTTTAGGAAACGATTTTAATTTCTAGATGGACATGAGGTCACGCAGCTTGCTCATACCACACCAGGAATGAATGTTAGGTGAATTCCTGGGGTCAAGTGAGTTGGCTGCATGGTCGGACCATTGAGATAGTAGGTTCTAACCACTCTATGGGGGCCCTAACAATGGTTTTCGGGGATTTACCAATTTTTATGCAAGCAAATCCTAAGACTGTACCTTAATTAAAGTCGCGGTGACTACCCTTCTCCTCATAGCCCTTTCTATACCTCCATACAATTTTTCATGTATTAGTGTGACGTTAAGGGGGCCAAATACGGCCGAACATAAGAGTTAACTGTATAACACTTAGCGAAGAGGTTACGGACAGACAAGAACTCCACGTCCTTTATGAAGATTGCTATCCATCATTAGACCATTCCTCTGATAAGATTCACAAAGGAGTTCATTACCCTCTTTTACAATTTACAATTTACAAACCAAGAGATTTCAGCTTTTCAGTTACAGGCATAATTTTATATTCTTCTGCCGCCAAGGTATATAGACACTGACGCGATGTACGGACGTGGAAAGAACTCTTTCGTATCGAGCGGTTTGGCTGAGCGTTTCAGGCCATGTACATGTTAGCTTGCATCCGGGTGAAAATAGATTCGACCCTCACTCTCGGCAGCCGGAATATGATTTCACGAGCTTTGTTCATTTTCACGCCAGGAAAATGCTGGGATCGTAGCATAAAAAAGGCTAAGGTCGCTCTTTTCCCACCCTTAGCGTAGTTCCAACCCATCGTCGTCGTAACAACTTCGAGTCATTGGAACATTAAACCAATATTTATTTTGCTAGAAACTGTAACAAAAAATATATAAGAAGGCCATTACATAAATGGAAGAATATTAATGTTCATTTACACCATTTGTAGAGATTTGGAAGACTCAACGAAATAAACACCAATACTCGTACGGACTATTCTATTTCAAACAGCAAGAATCTATTCTTAAAACGAATGACAATAATATATCATTTTGAGTTCAAAATGAAGGTGCATAATACGCCTGTTGTAGATTACTTCCAAATGCTATTTTAATTAATTTCACTTTTACTCTCAAGCTTCTAAGGGACGTGCTGTAGGGAATTCAACAGTATTCGTAATTACGTGGTATCTTCATAAACATCTGGAACCTTGAATATGAGAAAGCCAGCAGAACAGGAAATGGAATATTACTGAAAAACCTAGCTTTCAAAGTATGAAAGTATAATTTATTGTTAATTATTTCAACTTTGAAAGGCTTTCAGAACCTGGGAAAAGATCTGATATTCCTCTTTCTCCTTTGAGCTTTGAGAGGCTGATTTTAAGAAGTATACAACCCAAGGAGGACAAACCGCAGTAATAAGAGACCTGGAACTTCATTCAGAGTCGTAGACCACAACACAGATTACATTACTCTTCACTTCATAGTGATGAGATCTCAAATTATTACTGCAATATGAAAGACTCAGTTTCCTTTTCTTCAACCAGTCCCTTGTATACTCGAGTTTACTGGACTCACTGGGCGCAGCTTTCTTCTTCATATTAATAGAACTAGGATATTAATATACAGGGTGAACGAAAAATGCCGCACTTGGAGGTCGGCATGCGATTCATAATCCCAATGCAAGACAAAAGTTTATATATCCATATCGGATCTGGTGCTGTTAGAAAACAAGCCGTAAACGAGAAACTGGCAACACTGTCACATCCTGCAGCGCATCGGAATGTAATAGAGAAACGTGCACCATTTCGCTCTACCGTACCCGCCGTCGCAGCTCACTGAGTAGACTGCTGGGTTTTCAAACCCACATACACCATGGAGCCACGGCTCGAATCTACGTCAGGTTGGTTTTTTTGTGTGTGTGTGACGTCATATCCCTAGTTCCCGTCGTGTAACTGTGTTTGTAAGCATGATATCCTCTTGTCGCATGACAATAGTCGAACACATGACAGTGTGATCCATTTAATTTAGTGCATGAGTCGACTAACCACGCAGTGCACAACCATAACTGGTCCTGTCAAGTGCACGGAGGGCGGCTTCCTGATGGAGTACACTAACGACGAATACATCGGTATGCTTTTAGTGTTGGGTGCATCCGATAACCAAGCTTCTGCTGCTGATCCTGAGTATGCAGCACGGTACCCTCAAAGGTGCCATCCCGATAAGAATGTTTTTCGTCGCCTCGAGCAACCCCTGCGGGAAACCGATAATCTTCATCCACAAGTAGTGGACAGAGGTCGCCCAAGGACTAGACGTACTCCACAAACAGAGGACGACATTCTTGAAGCCGTTCACCAGTCACCTCGGAGAAGTACCCGTGATATTGCAAGACAGCTTCAGGTATCTCAAACACTGGTTGTTGACGTCTTGCACGACGAAAAACTGCATCCATATCATTACACGTTAACTCAACACCAGCGGCCAGAACACTGCATTCAACGAGTACAGTTCTGTGAATGGCTTTTGCAACAAGTTGAAGGTAACGAACATTGTATAAAGAATGTGATATGGAGTGACGAATGTAGCTTTACACGGGAAGGTATTTTCAACCATCACAATAGCCATTATTGGTCTGACCACAACCCACATGTCACCCGTGAACGTGGCTCTCAGGCACGCTTTGGCATAAACCTGTGGGCTGGAATCGTAGGAGGACTGCTTTTAGGCCCTTGTCTATTGCCGGACAAGTTGATTACGTCCTGCTATCGTACGTTTCTGGGCAATACGTTGCCTGACGCTTTAGAAAACGTTCTACTTTGTATTCGGCGACAGCTATGGTTTCAGCATGATGATGCACCGCCGCACTTTGGAATGATTGTGCGTAACTGGTTAAATGAAGCGTTTCCAGGGAAATGGATTGGTCGTGGAAGTCCAATGTTCTGGCCTCCATGCTACCCGGACCTTACTCCACTAGATTTTTATTTGTGGGCACACTTAAAGGAACATGTTTATAGCATTACACCCATGGATGTTCAAGACCTAATTGCTCGCGCGCATGCTGCATCGGTAATGGTGGATACAGGTGTGTTGCGTAGGGTCCCGCAAAGTACGATCCAGCGAGTGGCGAAGTGTTTGCAAATGCAAGGTGGTGGCTTTGAACACCTGCTGCGAAGTGAACGTTACTCGTAAGTGTACGTACCGGCTCTGTGAAGATAAGACTGGACGTCACACGTACACTATGGAATTATTGTGCGTAGCATAATAGGCAATCCAGTGTAGCCTACCTACTGTACTGTATTGTGTTTCCTTGTACCGCATTGGATAGAGACGATGTTTTGTATCGACTATTATGTTCTTTAGTGTGTTTATTTGTGCCATGGACGAAACAAAGTGGTCATTTACGTCTGTAAGAAGTTCAACTTATGTTTGAATGTTTAAAGAAAGGTACCTGTAACGGCAAGTCAGAGCATAGTGTATAGCATAGTGGAGGTGTACAATGGATACAATTTGATACATTAACTGAAAAAAAATTGGCACGAACGCGACTCGAAAATCGGCGCGTCCGCACAACCGGCATGTATGGCATTACCTCTTCTCACTGAGCTAATGAGACAGATCCAGCAGAGCGCCGAGTTCATGTGACCTGTGCTTGGCCACGCTGCACGCCGTTACGGCGTTGCCAGAGCCTCGTTTCTTAACTCGCATTTCTATTAAACCTACTGGTGGGACTAGGTTTTGCAAGATAAACTTTTGTCGTGAATTTCGACGAGGAACCGCATGCCGAACTCCACGTGCGGCATTTTTCGTTCACCCTGTGTATATAATCCATATTCTGCCTGTCATTCACAGAGATACTGAGGGAACAATGTTTCAATAGCTGGAATTGGTACAAGTTATAGTTTGTCATCTCTTCTTCATCATCATCATCATCATCATCATCTGTTTACCCTCCAGGGTCGGCTTTTCCCTCGGACTCAGCGAGGGATCCCACCTCTACCGCCGCAAGGGCAGTGTCCTGGAGCTTCAGACTCTTGGTCTGGGATACAACTGGGGAGAATGACCAGTACCTCGCCCAGGCGGCCTCACCTGCTATGCTGAACAGGGGCCTTGTGGAGGGATGGGAAGATTGGAAGGGATAGGCAAGGAAGAGGGAAGTAAGCGGCCGTGGCCTTATGTTAGGTACCATCCCGGCATTCGCCTGGAGGAGAAGTGGGAAACCACGGAAAACCACTTCCAGGATGGCTGAGGTGGGAATCGAACCCACCTCTACTCAGTTGACCTCCCGAGGCTGAGTGGACCCCGTTCCAGCCCTCATACCGCTTTTCAAATTTCGTGGCAGAGCCGGGAATCGCACCCGGGCCTCCGGGGGTGGCAGCTAATCACGCTAACCACTACACCACAGAGGCGGACAGCATCTCTTCTTTACAACCAAAATACAATGAAACTCTCACAACCACGACTTTTGTACTATGCCTATGGATGTGGGAAGATAATGATTGTGAGGTAGAGAAAGAGTGAAATCCGTGTCGGCACCTATCCTACTGCTGTCGAATAAAAACCAAGGATTCTGCACAAAGCTTTATGTCGTCACCATCAACAGGTAGCCGGGCTGAGTAGCTCGGACGTTGGAGTGCTGGCGTTCGAAGCCCCATTTGGCAGCTTCGATCCTGGCTCAGTCCAGTGGTATTTGAAAGGGCTCAAATACGTCAGCCTCGTGTCAATAGAGTTACCAGTTCGTGCGAAACTTCGGCTGAGTTAATGGACATTTTGTATGATACCCAAAAAAGCATAAGACACTCAGTTAATAAAACAGAGTAAAAACTAAGATTTTAAAAACTGAGCAGACGAATAAACAAATTCTGCTTCTCTGCGCAGTGAAGATATGGAGCTTACACCAGATTTAGAAAACTCTCCCATTCCTGCCTCTATAATTGATCCTAACACGACAAAAATATCGAGTACTGGTGAAGGTGCAGTGACCTCGCTAGCCGATGACAAGGCTATCCTGTATACGACAGGTAGTTACAAAGGCTCTCACAACCTACAGATTAAATTTAATACAAATACACTGCACGAGATTAATCAAAACCGCACATCACCCAAAAGCACAGTAATTCAGTCGGCTTAAATGACATAAAGTGGAGAGCAGTGTAGGAGTAATGTGCATTAACAAGATCATCATTATCAAATCCTCCTAACAGGGTGAGTGTTGCTGCAATTACTTGCAGGTTACTCTCCTACGTTGTGTTACTACCTTGAATGTAAAGGCGTCAAAAGTCTAATCACGCGATCTCAAATTAAGGATACTATCAGGGTTCATGACATAGATATATTTCTTCAAGAATTTTATGATCCAAACTTAGACTGGTTGCAGGGATACGAATATACCTGTAAAGTAAATGTTGGCCCAGCACTTAGAGGTACGGCTGTGATATACAGATCAGGACTGACCGTTTCTGAATCTGAGTATCATTCCAGTGATAGATATATTGCCGACCGGGCGAGTTGGCCGTGCGCGTAGAGGCGCGCGGCTGTGAGCTTGCATCCGGGAGATAGTAGGTTCGAATCCCACTATCGGCAGCCCTGAAAATGGTTTTCCGTGGTTTCCCATTTTCACACCAGGCAAATGCTGGGGCTGTACCTTAATTAAGGCCACGGCCGCTTCCTTCCAACTCCTAAGCCTTTCCTATCCCATCGTCGCCATAAGACCTATCTGTGTCGGTGTGACGTAAAGCCCCTAGCAACAGATATATTGCCGTGACATTTGAGGATATTCTTTTTGTTAATGTTTACGCTCCATTAGGTTCCCAAGGTCGTCTTGAAAGAGGATGATTATTTGAAGATGACATCAGGTATTTTGTTGAGGGCCCTATTAATAACATGATCTTGGTTGGTGACTTTAACTGGATATTAAATCCGTGGGATCAAACTGGACCTGATGCAGCCCAAATGCTCTGGTAGAGGGATTACACTTAAATGATGTATGGGAACTTAAACATGGAACAGACGTCGAATGTACATTCTACCGACTCGGGTCAGTTTCCAGAACCGATATGGCATACATTTCACGAGAGATGATAAATAGGCTGCACAGTCCTGAAGTTTACCCGGTGTCATTCAGTGACCACCATGCTCTAATCCAGGGCCTCTCAAACGCCGAAACTCTCACGTGTGCAGAGCGAGGTGCATAGGCTCTGTGCACTGTGCATCGGTCCCGCTCGACGGAACTCGGCTTGACTCGGAGGGTGTCGTGTGCTGACAGCGACGAAGCGTTTGGTGGTAGACGACGTGTTTATCAGTGAAATAGATAAGCGCACGACAACAACATAATAATGGAGCAACCTGTTTCGAAGAAAGCAAAGACTGCCGAAAGTCCATTTCAATCGAACTGGGAACTTTCGTATTTTTTTGTCTGTCGTGACGATAACGCCAAATGCTTAATCTGTGGGACGATAATTACGTGCGTAAGAAAATCGTCTATTGAAAAACACTACAACAGAATACATTCGGAAAATTATTGTGAAATCATAGGAGACGCCAGAGAGAAAGAATTAAGGAGGTTGAAACATCTTGAAGAGGAGCATTCTATATCCACAAATGAGGTTTGTTCCAGTACTGTAGCATTTTCAGTTTGGTTACGGGTTCTGCATTTTTTTTTTAAATTATGTTTACATTCCTTTCAAACATGTATCTGTATTTCTAATTCACTTCTTTAATATATCTAATTTAGGGCGAGGAAGATGAATGGTGTAGTGACGCTGCTCTTAGAGCTAGTTATAAAGTTGCTTTACGGCTAGCAAGAGCTGGGAAGCCGTTTATGGAAGGGCCACTAATAAATAGTATTTTGTTGGGCGTAGTAGAGACAATGAACCCTACATTAGCTCCAGCATACAGCAGAATACCACTGTCCAGTATGACAATAACTCGACGAATCAGCGACATTTCAGGGAATTTGCGTGAACAATTGGCAGCCAAAACTCAAGACTTCTTAGCATATTCCATTGCACTTGATGAGTCAACGGATATTAGCGACACATCCCAGTTAGTCATTTTTTTTACGTGGCGTAGACGACGACCTGCATATAACGGAAGAGCTCGTAGATATGATTTCAATGAAGGACACTACTACAGGTGCGGATATTTTAGACGCGGTCGAAATGGCAGCTGAAGGAATAGGACTCACTTGGGAAAAGCTATTTTCCGTGACAACAGACGGGGCGCCAGCAATGCGCGGTAAAGTAAAAGGGTTCACTGGTTTACTGCGGAAAAAGCTTAATATGCCGAATTTTCCATCCATTCATTGTTTTGCTCACCAAGAGGCTCTTTGTGCAAAAGTTATCGGTCTTCAAGACGTGATGAACGTAGTTATGCGTATCGTGAACTATATTCGTTCTCACGGGCTCACTCATCGCCAATTCAAAGAATTTTTGGTTTCACTTGAGGAAGAGTATCCCGATATCCCCTACCATACAGAGGTACGGTGGTTAAGCAAGGGAAAGGTGATTTTACGATTTTTTCGAATACGCCACGCTGTTGCTGAGTTTTTGGTGGAAAAAGGACGTCCAGAGCCACTTTTACATGACCCTGAATGGGCAGCTGACTTAGGATTTTTAGCAGATATTATGGCTCTTCTAAATTATCTAAGTCTGAAACTCCAAAAAGAAAAGCATCTAATCAACGACATGGTCAGCAAGATTAAGGCTTTCCAACAGGAACTTCAACTCCTCAAACACAACCTTTCGGAAAAAATACGGAACACTTCCCTGAGCTAGGTAAGCGGTATGTATACATATTATAATCTTTAATAAATACTTTAGGTTTTACAAAGTGGTTTACTCAAAACGTTACTATGGTTTTGTTTGACAGCATCTGTGCGGGAAGGAGCACGCTTTGAAAAGTACGTCGAGGTGCTACAATCCCTTGAAAACGAGTTTAGCGACCGATTCCAGGTAAAGTACCGGTATACCGTCAACTGTAAAAAAATTAGATGATTTTAAGTGTACAAGCGTAACATGCAATTAGAAAACATTCGTCCACAATACCTCTTTATGTAAATATGTCCCTTTTGGTACTGCAAAGTAATTTCATATATTAAAAACATAACTTTTATTTTAAAAAAGTGTGTTTCTCGTTACAAGATATTACTGACCTGCAGCCAATGCTTGATGTCTTTGTAAAGCCCTTTTCGGTAGCAGTTGAAAGTGTATCTCCTGATTTGCAATTTGAATTAATAGATTTGCAAAACGATGATCGTCAAAAAGATCTGTTTTTCCATACAAAGACTTTGCCCGAATTCTACCAGAATTTGTCGAAGGATGATTTTCCTAAGCTACATCGAGAAGCAGCTAAGATTATTTCTATGTTTGGTTCCACATGTATATGTGAAAGGTTTTTTTCTGTTTTGACTTGTACGGAAACTAGATTGCGTGCTAGTATTTCTGATTGTAATTTAAAGAACGCTCTCAGAATTGCTGTCAGCCGATCCCTTATTCCAGACATTACTGGCATAATTGCAAGGAGAAAGGAAAAGAAGAGCTGGAGAAGGACACTACTCAAACCAAACGTAATCTACAGTATATGCCGACAAATATCCAGCATGCCGTGCACCACCTGTAAAGTTGTTTAGTACCCTGGTACAGCGCCTTTCGGAAATGGGACCCTCGAACTAAATTGAAAGTAGAGGTTGTTTTAATAACACTGGTAACCTTGTCCCATACAACTGAGCGTCTCCGCTCACCACACGTAAACATTTCGCAGTGGGGGAGAAACAGGAGTGAAGGTGAGGAACGCGGAGACAGGCCGAACGGGTGAGGAAAGAGGAGTGGGGGGTCTGCGCTCTGGTCAACCAAGCGAAGTCGTCTTTTGCACCGTGCACAGTGCATGCACCGCGCGCATGCACCCTGAGAGGCCCTGCTCTAATCTCCCGTTACTCAAGAACATCACTGCCACCTCCACATGGGCATGGATACTGGAAGTCGCTTAAGTGCGGGCAGTATCCAGTAGTCGGCACATAGTGGGTTCGAACCCCACTGTCGCCAGCCTTGAAGATGGTTTTCCGTGGTTTCCCATTTCCCACAGGCAAATGCTGGGGCTGTACCTTAGTTAAGGCCACGACCGCTTCCTTCACATTTCTAGGCCTTTCCTATCCCATTATCGCCATAAGACATGTCTGTGTCGGTGCGACGTAAAGCAAATAGCAAACAAAAAACGTGGTGTTGCTAAAAATGCCGATTTTTAGCCCTTTTATGGAAAATTGTTATCTGGAGTTTACTCTTTGGTTAGATGTATGTTTCATTGATTTCGGAAGACTGCAAATATTTAAAAAATTTAAACAATATGTTACTGCAAAAGAAATTCCTCCAGATTTCGTGAGCAGTTCAAATGAGATATCTCGGGAACTATTTACTCTACATAGCAAAAAGTTATGTTGTTTAGAGTAAACAACCTGCTTCATAAGTTGGATAAATTGGTTGCTGTGATATTACTTTCTATCTGCTGTTTATATTGTATTAAACACGGTAGCATCTACATTTTGTAAGTGGCCTTACACTTTCAGGTGCGATTTATTAAAAACTACATTTATTTCGAATGTTTCCCATTTTCTCATAAACTATTTAAGCTAGAGCTCTGAGATTTGTCTCTCTAGTAAACAGAATTATTGTTTTTGTATGGATCTACAATGGTAGAGATATCACACATAGTTTGATCATAAAGAAATTTTAAAATTAAATAAAAAATAGGACTGGATATAAAATTTCCAAATACTGATTTCTAATAAAGGTAAGACCAAGAAAGTAGCTCAGTAAATGTATTATATATGAATCAATATCCTTTAAAAATTTCATCTTATTACCTTGTACAGTTCCAGAGAAACCGAGATGAAAAATGAAAACATAAAACCTTTTTTTCAATCAGCGACCGGGTCAGGGATGGAATTAATGAAACCCCCATCTTGCGGCGAAAATAGGAATTGTGCCGGCTGCCGAGGCCTGTCACACTCCCGTGGGGCTATGATTAATGACTGACAGATGAAATGAAATTATAGTGGAGAGTTTAGTGGAATGAAAGATGACAGAAAAACCCGGAGTACCGGGAGGAAACCTGTCCCGCCTCCACTTTGTCCAGCACAAATCTCGCATGGAGTGACCGGGATTTGAACCACGGAACCCAGCGGTGAGAGGCCGATGCACTGCAGCCTGAGCCAAGGAGGCCCCAGAAACCGAGATGTAAATATGTTAAATTTAACAATAGCATGATGGGCCTTTGATACCTTAATGCGTCCTTCTTGTACGACCAAGATGTCCAAAATGACTTTCGAACACTATGGATGAAATTGTGTAGTAAAAGGTCTAAATAAAATTATCACGTGACGTGGTAAACTGGTACTGTTAATTGATAAATTAAACTGTTTTCAATAAGATTTCTAGACAACGGGCAAAAGATAAAAAAGAAATACATTAAACAATTATCAAGTTTTCACCAGCTTCAACGACAACACGCCACTGGAGAGAATGTCACTAATGAAATAAAAGCAATAACACACAATCATTAATACTCAAGAGAGCCGGGCTGAGTGGCTCAGATGGCTGAGGCGCTGGCCTTCTGACCCCATCTTGGCAGGTTCGATCCTGGCTCAGCCCGGTGGTATTTGAAGGTGCTCAAATATGTCAGCCTCGTATCGGTATATTTACAGGCACGTAAAGGAACTTCGGCGGGACACAATTCTGGCACCTCAGCGCCTCGAAAAACGTAAAAGTAATCAATGGGACGTAAAACAAATAACATTATTTATTATTATATTCAAGAGAATCATCTCAAAGGGCCCTTTGTCCGTTTAATGTACCCTCGGTAATTGAAGAAGATCGTTCATCATTATTTGGCATTGTGACTGAAACTCCGGAGGGCAAAGAAAATTGTAATTAAGAAACTACATTTGAGAGTGAAAAACCCAAAACACGAACTAAATAGTGCTCACCTCCGAGGGCCGGGAAACCCATCAGATGGAGGAGACTACTTCTCCCTTCGCCGGTCCAAAATCAAAGACGACGCGAACAAGCTTGGCTCTGGCCAAGTGGCCAGCAGCCAGAAGTGGTGCAGTCGAGAAATAACCAATTAGCGCACCCGCAGGTCTTGCATTCGCTAATAGGAAGGGGTTTTATTTTGGCCAATGACGGCCCAGAGAATTTGATAAGAAAACACCTTTCATAGCTTCCAGAAATTTCCTTTCTGATGCAACCGGAAACTACCAGTAGCATCTTACCAAAACCGGCGCGTGCGACTACACCATGCCCCGAAAGTTTTAAACAAAATACCTTTACAGAATAAATGATCCACACATAATGAAGTTGCCAAAAACAAACAGCCCTAAAATTATTAATACGTTTCACTTAAAACACACATTCAGAACGCAAACAAATTCTACCATACAAAATAATCATCTAAACGTTTTTCTTAGTTTTCGTCCATTCTTTTAACTATTACACACGGTCAATTTCGAGGGCAAAACTAATGTACACATTTTACAACTATTACAACTATCAATTCACTGTGAGTTCTGAATTGTCAAGTAATATAGAACTTTGTGGAAAAATAAATTATATAGTTCCTCAGTCTTGCCGTAATGCGGGGATTCTTCCTAGACTATAAGTTACTATTTGAAAATTATGTATTTCGACCCCTTTAAGGACTACTTCCATTTCTGCGTTAACATTTATAATCACCTAGCGTGAATGTTATCTGTCAAGTCTTCACTCCTGTGGCTGGTAGGATCGCCAAAAAGGACCACCAAAAGTTATGCGACTACAAGGTAACCACAAAGCGTGCGTGTGAGTGAAATTGTTACCGTTGCCTTCTTCGTTGGTCCAGAAAGTGTTATTCCAGCACCATTGGCTCCATGAGCACGCCTTTTAAAGCATTCAGATACCAGGTGTATGCATACATTTTTGCCGGTTTTTGTGCTAAAGGAAACATGTAACTTTCAAGGGAAATTCATAGTTTGTTTATTGAAAATATTGGCTATCGGCTTTTCAAACAATGCCCAACTTTCAGGTAAGTTACGAATACCATGTCAGAAAAATGCTTGCCTTTTGCGGCAAACCATTCGACAAGCCATTTTCCATATTTCTCGAAATTGCTGAAGTGCTGCTCTTCGAGCGCGTGCCCCATTGATGCAAAGAGGTGATAGTCAGATGGCGCCAGGTCGGGGCAGTACGGCGGGTGCGGAAGGATGTCCCGTCCAAGCGATTTCAAGGTGTCTTTAACTGGTTTTGCTGTGGGAGACGGCGCATTGTCATGTAACTAAATCACTTGGCCATTTCTTGTGGCCCATTCCGGTCGTCTTTCGATCAATGCGTGGTTTAAATTAATCACTTGTTGGCGATAGTGTTGTGCATTAACGGTTTCGCCGGGTTTCAAGAGTTTATAATACACAATAACGCTACCAGAGTGCGCACTGTCTTTCACATTAAAATCTCCACGTTTAAATTGTCTCACGTGTTCTAATCGATGGAGCGTGTTCAGCATATGTTTCTGCCAGCAAACGATGACTTTCCATGGCCTTTTACTTTTGATCAAATAAGGAAAAAACAATGCGTGCCGCAAATGTTCTTTGTTGTTGTTGTTTGAGTCATCAGTCCATAGACTGGTTTGATGCAGCTCTCCATGCCACCCTATCCCGTGCTAACCTTTTCATTTCTACGTAACTATTGCATCCTACATCTGCTCTGATCTGCTTGTCATATTCATACCTTGGTCTACCCCTACCGTTCTTACCACCTACACTTCCTTCAAAAACCAACTGAACAAATCCTGGGTGTCTTAAGATGTGTCCTATCATTCTATCTCTTCTTCTCGTCAAATTTAGCCAAATCGATCTCCTCTCACCAATTCAATTCAGTATCTCTTCATTCGTGATTCGATCTATCCATCTCACCTTCAGCATTCTTCTGTAACACCACATTTCAAAAGCTTCTATTCTCTTTCTTTCTGAGCTAGTTATCGTCCATGTTTCACTTCCATACAATGCCACGCTCCACACAAAAGTCTTCAAAAACATATTTCTAATTCCGATATCAATGTTTGAAGTGAGCAAATTTCTTTTCTTAAGAAAGCTCTTCCTTGCTTGTGCTAGTCTGCATTTTATGTCCTCCTTACTTCTGCCATCGTTATCAAGAACAAACGTCGACATGATCACTGAACGATACAACACAGACTCTAGTGTTTTGCATACTCAACTTGTGTGTGTTGGTAGGTTAATGTCAGACGAACAAACGGTGTCAAATTCATACGCTGCGTACTGTTCGCTGGCGCCATCTCTTAGTGAAACCGGAAAAGACTTACGCATACAACTGGTATACTACTCAGTTGAACATGCACATATATCCTCCATATGTCAACACCCTTTTGTTTACTCAACTACTCATGGGCAAATACTGTTGTGTTTCCTTCGCGCTCCTAGCTCTGCGCCAGCCAGCACCGCGCACGCCGCAGCTTGGATTATTCGAGACTCTACGAGACGACTCCAGTGCGCTTGCTTGTGAAGTCACTCTGCACTATAAAAGGAGCACCTTGCAGCCACTTAGTAGGACTCCCCAGTGTCCAGCACCAGATTACACTGAACGTCGAACACGGAGGTTATCCCTCTTAAACATGTATCTCGGCCAGGTGGACTGAATTCTGGTTGTATGAGGTTTCACCTCAGGTCGCTGCCTCAGTTCCCGTTCCTACAGCCACGTCGAGCCCCGATGCCTGTATTCTACACATCCTCAGTCCTCACTCAGGCTCACACACCTACATTAGATTCTCTAATTGTGAATATTCATGTCATTTCATGACAGGCCAATGGAATTAACCCCATTGTGTTAGTAGGAACTTTCATGGCAAGTTATGCTTATAAAACCGATAGTTTTCAACTATCATGAACTCTACCTTTTTACAGACTATCTCATCAAGATTGCTTCGAGTGTACATAAAGTTAATGTGTATAAGGTGTAGATTTCTACAGATTCTCAGTCTACTATCAAGATTAGTTACTTGCGAATTTACTCAGCTTCAAGAAAAGTTTAAGTTAAATCCATGTATTTATTGTATAAAGTCATACTGAAGCAATAAATTTATGTTGTGTTCCAGTATACCTGATCTTGTATACAATATATACTGCTATAAATTTCCTGTTATTGAGGTCGATAGCTGCAGTTACTTAATTGCGGCGAGTATCACGTATTCGGGAGATAGTGGGCTCGAGCCCCACTCTCGGCAGCCCTGATGATGGTTTTCCGTGGTTTCCCATCTTCGCACCAGGAAAATGCTGGGGCTATACCTTAATTAAGGCCACGGACGCATCATTCCCATTCCTAGCCCTTTCCTATCCCGTCATCGCCGTAATACCTATCTGTATTGGTACGACGTAAAGCAACTTGTAAAAAAAAATCCCGTTTGTTTTCCAGAAATTTCTTTTCATACAAATTTACATTTACGAGGGTAAGTCAAATAGCATGTTTCGCTCTAGTTTATATATCCGATACTTCGCAGTCACGCTGAGAGCTTGCGCACAGATGCACAAACTGCTAAAGAAGAATCTTGTTAAGCCACTGATTGAAAGATGCCTAAGTTATTGATCAAGTGGTCCACAGAGAGAAACGTTTTCTGTTATAAAAAACGCATGGAAATTGGATAACGTACGGCAGGGTTGTGTCCATATACGGAGGGAAATTGGTGTCTCTCAGGTAATTTCAGATGTGATGCTTTAAAATTAAAGAGACTCTAACGACTGACAACGACGAAGAGTGGAGTGGCCGTCCGTCAAGATTAGACGCATACGAAAATGCCACTGACGGAACGATGTGGAAAAACAGGCGTATAACACTGCACGAGATATAGACATTCGCTGAAGAGGAACGCCACTTTCTACTCTCCATGGAAGAAGACACTCATATTACGTTATGACATATGCTTGAATAACATTCATTATTATGTAAAAAATGAAACAATTATATTCAAATCAATGTTCTTTATCCTGAGGTGTCATTTTCTGTTCGCATAAAAACATTAGGCAAACGAACTATTTTACTCACTCTCGTATTTTCCAAAGCGTTTCTGACAAAGTAATGGAATATGCAGAAATGTAGGCCTTCTATATACAGAGTGTATCGGAACTGTGCATACAAAGAAAATAGGGATGCTGTTCGTGTTATGTTAAGAACGATGGTGCAAACAGATTGGTGGAAAAAAAAAACTTGCGAGAAAATGAGGTTACTTCTTTACTTTCGGGCACGCGATTCAAATTGACGAACTCACTGTATTCGCTATGCCAGAGCATAAACCGCTGCTGTGCTTCAGGGAAGAGAAGGGGAGGGAGGGGAATTGGGGTGCATGTTGGAGACAGAGATAATGCTCCGCACGTATGCACAAGTTTCCTCGTTCGACTCGCACAGGATTGTCCTTGTCTATTACTGGCAATATCCACATTTCACTAATTAAACAGCCGTAACTGCACACAGTACAAGAACACACTGTAATTAAGAAACACTTGTCAGCCCAGGAATGCATCACATTGTTTTTCCTCTCGTCTGTTGGTCGTAGTAACCTTATTGGTCATTTAACATGCTCGAAAATGCAATGCTGCCACGCCACGATTGTGTATTCCTTCACTCACATCATTGTAAACTGAATGAAAAACTGAATGATTTGATTACAAAGGATGTTCGGAACGCACGATTATTCACAGCAGTGTAGTAGTGACCTTTGGACTCTGTTCAAGATGTGTGGTGTGCCACGGATGACTTTGAAAGCTGCCCATATTATTGGCACAAGTTCATCTTCACTTTCTACGGGGTTCACATATAAGTCATTTTATGTAGAGCAAAGTGTGCACTGCTTCCTGGCGCTGGGAAACTTGTGTATTCACACCGAGCATTACCTCTATCTCTCACTTCCCACTTCCCCTCCCTTCCCTCCTCTGACGCACCGCAACAGGCAGCGGCTGGTTCTCTGGCATAACAAATACGGCAAGTTCGTCAATTTGAATCGTGCGCCCTGAAGGAGCAAAGTAACTTCATTTCCTGGAAAAGGAAAATTGTAATTTTGTACACCATGTACAAAAATGAATTGATAATGATATTATTTATCTGGAGATGTGTCGTTATTGTTTACTTATTTTCAAGCGCTTTGGCCTTTGCCGACGACTTGGGCCACTCTTAACGGCAGATTGCATACAAAGCTTGCAATCTAATATCTTTTCGGAGTCTAAAGTGATATCAATAGGGAACAGTCTGGGTTCATGCCTGGATGGTTAGCATGCCTTTGGCCTTAGGGGTCTCGGGTTCGATTCTCGGCCGAGTCGGGGATTTTAACCTTCATTGGTTATGTGCGATGGCTGGGGGGCTGCGTGTGTGTGTCGCCATAATCATTAAAATATTCATTATAGGTAGGGTACCATTCTAATAAAAACTCAGGTTGCCTATCAGGCGTCAAGTCGAGAGACCTGCACAAGTTCTCTTTAGAGGCCTCACGCCATTAAAGTAGGGATGAAATCTAAGAGGACTGAAAGTCAGGCCGTGATACATAACTGGAACAGGTAGATAATTTCAAGTAATTCAGACGTGTGTTTCCTAGAATGGTAGTAGAGTAAGTGAAAGTGAATGAAGGTGCAGCAAGTCTAATGCATTGTGGTCGCTGTACTCGCTGTATTCTGTAAGAAAGAAGTCGACTTCCAAACGAAAGAATATTTACATCGTTTTGTGCTCAGACCGACTTTCTTGCCTCAGTCGGTGTGACGTAAGTCCAATGGCAAATATATTTCCATTTTGTTTATCTTCCTTGGTTAGTTTACGCATTACTTAACATCGGCAGAACACTTGGATTCAACCCAGGTTTAGTTCTGAATATCCTGCCTGACACCTATATAGAGGAACGTATTCACTAATGCTTGTATCTACTTTGGTTGGTAGAGAGGTGTATAGTAAGACGCACAAGTACCTTGTCGTGGATACATACGAATCAGCGAAATGTGACTAAAATCCCCAGATGGACCAAGAATCGAACACGGGTCTCCGTTAATCGAAAATCCTTTCGATGACCATTCACCCAAGGAACTAGAGTAAGAATAATTGATAGGATGCTGGAATTTGAAACACAGGACAAAAAGTGTTTTGACAAAAAGTGTTTTGAAATATCAACGGATGTCCTCAGTGTAAATATATAAATAAAGGAATGAATGATTAAATAAGAAATACATATAAAATAAAGAAAGTAGATAAATCATTAATACAACTGTATAAATTCTGAAATTGCAGTAGCCTTCTGTCTTATATGAGCTTCGCTTAAGAAGAACTTCATACAGAACAAAGTGGAAAACAAGTCATGTGGAGGTCACGTTTCTTACTGAGAACAGCTGTGGACGTTCCAGTGTCCATCTTGGGCACTGGGGTTTCTTACTTGTGACGTTAGTGAGCCAAGAAGCAGGCTGTAGAATAGTAAATTACAAGTCCTGCTTGCCCATTAACATGATCGGTACAAGACATTGGTACTGGTCACAAAAAATTGACATCGCCCAACAACGAAGCAGAGTAAATTAATTTTTACTTCTGCTTCCTGCGCTGAATATTAAGGCCAAACGAGGAGAAGATCGATAACATTCAGACTGTGGAATAGTAAAGTCAAACGAGTAAGAGATCGATGACATTCAAGTTCTTATTATACTTTTAAAAGGATTCACATTGTATCACTTCTCTAATATACCCTACACCCAGAAGATTTTCTTTCCAACTATGTTAAAATTATATATGTTCCTTGTCATAAATTATGCAGCTGCTAAAAGCAGTATATGTGTACCCTAATGCCCGCAGAAGCAGGCTGTAGATTACTGAGTGTTACATGGAGGAGGTTCTCGGTTCGCTGGCGCATCAAGAATAATACTCGCAACTAAAGAGCAAGGCAGCACCATATATTCCCGTCAAAACAAACGTTGCGACTACAAAGTAGTGTCGTTAGTTGTAATGCTTCAGCATTAATTCCCTAGCCGAGTACATTAACTGCAGGTGTACACTGCGTAACTTACATACACATTCCATATGGGGAGCTCATATATTGTGGATAATGTGGCATATATTATTATTATTATTATTATTATTATTATTATTATTATTATTATTATTATTATTATTATTATTATTATTATTATTATTATTTATAATTTTTCTATTGAACAGGGTACTAGCAGTACATACACGTAGGGAATACAAACCATGGGCTGGTAGATAATTTTAGAATTATATTCTTGTAGTATGATAGTCCGACTCCTTGGCTGAATAGTCAGCGTAGAGGACGTCGGTTCAGAGGAGGGTCTTGGATTCGATTCCCAGCCGGGTCGTGGAGTTTAATCGCGTCTGATTAATTCTTCTGGCTCAGCGACTGAATATTTGGGTTTGTTCCAAAACTTTGCTCTTCATATTCAGACAACACATCAATAAAACACACCTACCACAGAAATATGCAATAGTGATTACATCCCTCCAGCCAGGAAGGGCACCCGAACGTAAAACTGGACCAAATCCACATGTGCGGCACAGATGTGGGTAAAGGAGTAGAAGAAGAAGTGGTTCTTGTAGTATGATACCGAAACCGAACTCGGCTGTAGCAATGTTAATGAAGTAGGCTTGCAGTTACGATCAACGGCTCTGATAAATATATTAATAATAACTAGAGGACCCATGCTTATCCGCAGCATTGGTTATAAGTAGCCCAAATAACGTGCCTTGAAATGAAATTGCTCCATGCGCTGCGCACAGTATTGTGTTCCATGTAGTAAGTCATATGTGATGAGCACCACATTTGGCTGAGAGCTATACTGGAACATATACATCATTTCGGTTATTATTAACATTTCATTTTACTCCTTCTTAGACCCCTTCACCCCATCCATGCCGATGATTGATAAACTTGGACTAAAATGTCATCTGTAGTGTCCCTATTCATCCCATCGACCCCCAAAACTATAGATTGAATGCAAATATTGGTGGTTTTCGTTTATGTTTACACTCCCTCCCCATTCTCTCCCTAGGAGCGCTAGGTGTGTGTTCCACACACGATCATGTTATATGTGTACCAAATTTGGTTGAAATTGCAGGTTTGCCTGTAGTCACTCTCATTTTTAATCGTTTAGCTTCTATGTCTTTACATAAATATATTGCTCCTTAACTGTGTGCAAACCGCTAAGTAAGTACAAAAATTCTTGAAACAAATTTACAAGTACATTATCCACCTGTCCAATACGAAGTTGTTACAGTTTAATAAATGCCCTTTTATATAATGTTTTAGACAGACCACTTACTAAATGGTAACAACTTTGTTTTGAACACGTAGACCATAAAATATAGTTGTAATTCGTTTTAAGAATATTTTATACGTTCAAGTCAATACGGAACCGATGATGAAATTCATGAAATGTAACAATCAGCTAAGTACAGAATGTATTGCGGGCTAGGGTAAGCCTTCGCCTGCACTTGTTGGAGTGGTAATTTAATGATTTCATTTTATGATTACTCGAAGTTGAGTGAACGTAGAGTGCTATTAGTGCTTGATGATTCAACGGCTGGTAATTCCAGGGAGAATACAAGAAAAATAAAGCGGACTGGACAGGTCAAATCGAAGGGGTCTGACAACATTATTAGAAACTCCGGATTTGTGATTCTAGAGATACCAAATGAGAGAAGGAGCGAGTCACACTCTGCACTTTGAAACTACTTCTAACAGACTAATATCATATGGCGTCAACTAATGAATTGTCAGCTTTATAATGTGCCGCCAGACTTAGTGTCTCAAGTGGTGGAGCACTGGACTCTTGGTCTCAAGTTGGTGGGTTCGATCCCGGCTCAGTCTGGTGGTATTTTAGTGTTCAAATACGTCAGCCTCGGGTCGGTAGTCTTACCAGCACGTAAAGGAACAACTGAGGTGCAAAATATCAGCACCTCATTGTTGCCAAAAAACCGTGAAATTACCGAGCTCGATAGCTGCAGTCGCTTAAGTGCGGCCAGTATCCAGTATTCGGGAGATCGTAGGTTCGAACCCCATTGTCGGCAGTCTTGAAAATGGTTTTCCGTGGTTTCCCATTTTCACACCAGGCAAATGCTGGGGCTGTACCTTAATTAAGGCCACGGCCGCTTCCTTCCCACTCCTAGCCCTTCCCTGTCCCATAGTTGCCATAAGACCTATCTGTGTCGGTGCGACGTAAAGCAACTCGCAAAAAACCGTGAAATTAGTTAGCGCGGAGGAAAACTAGTATTATTATTATTATTATTATTATTATTATTATTATTATTATTATTATTATTATTATTATTATTATTATTATTATTATTATTATTATTATTATTATTACCCCATGTGAGTGGGGGACGTATATGAGGAATACACCCACGGTATCCCCTGCCTGTCGTTAGAGGCAACTAAAAGGGGCGACCAAGGTATGTTGGATCTTGAACCATGTGATTACCTGTGATTAGTACCATCACGAGAAGAACACCATGGGTCTACTGTACTTGCTATGTACCACTATGTGAGGAACAATATGGGTCTGTGATTAGTATCATCGTGGGTGGGTCTCTATGAGTTTACATTACCCATAATTAGTACCGCTATATGCGGAACACTCTGAGTTTACGTTGCTTGTGATTAGTGCCGCTATATGAGGACCACCACTTCCTGCGTTAGCTGTGATTAGCTCCTTTACGACCGGGCGAATTGGCGGTGTGGTCAGGGGCACGCGGCTGTGAGCTTGCATCCGGGAGATAGTGGGTTCGAATCCTACTGTTGGCAGCCCTGAAGATGGTTTTCTGTGGTCTCCCATTTTCACACGAGGCAAATGCTGGGGCTGTATCTTAATTAAGGCCACGTCCGTTTCCTTCTAACTCTTAGGCCTTGACTATCCCATCGTCGCCATAAGACATATCTGTGTCAGTGCGACGTAAATCCACTAGCGAAAGGTTCCATTATGTGAGAAACGCCATGGGTCTTGGTTGCTTGTTGTTGGTACCATAATGTGTGATACACCAACGGTCTATATTGCCTATGATTATTACCGCTATGTGAGCAACACCGTGAGTATACGTGTCCTGTGATCTAGCCGGCGCCCGTGATTAGTGCCACTAAGTTACAAACAACATGGGCCTGTGTTGCTTTTGAGTAGAACCCTTATGTGAGGAACACCATGGGTCTGTGTTACCTATGAATGGTGCTAATATGTGTGACATACCACGGGTATACTTCACCTGTGATTGCTACCACCATGCGAGGAACACCATGAGGCTGCATACCTGTGATTAGTATCACTACTTATAGGAGGAACACAATGGTTCTGCTGGTACCAGTGATCACTGCTATTATTAGTGGCCGGAGACGTGGATTTTGGACCCCTTTGGACATAAATACGGTATTGTGAATTGGACCCACATTGGATCATCGTATTTCGTTTTAGATTCTAGCCGGTGGATATATTTTGAAGTTTGGATTATCATTTCATTTCGTTGCACTTCGTAACATTAGAGGCCGATGACCTAGCTGTTAGACCCAATTAAACAACAAACATCATATTATTATTATTATTATTATTATTATTATTATTATTATTATTATTATTATTGTCATTATTATTATTATTATTATTATTATTGAGTTGGCGCAACATAACTGACTTATACTACAGTTTCGATGATCGTTTGTCATTAACAAATGGAGCCACTGTGGCTGAATGCAGTCAGTGCTCCTAAGATTGAACTGAAACCTTATGAAGTTGGGTTTAGAAGAGAGAGAAAATACGGCCACAAGGGTACCTAATATTTAGATTGAGAGTCTCACGCTCCGTATTAATAGACACGATAGACTTTTCTGCACGTTCTCGGAAGAGAGTCACGACCGGCCACTCTTCTAACAATGATGGTCGGAACGTGAAAAATACTTCACCGTTATTATGTTGACTGAATGCTCGCTGTATGTAATAGTGAATAGTGATTCAATGGAACGGATTCCCACAGTTCACTTCTTTCACACGATCAAAATCACAAAGCTTGTTATGTCCATTATCACCTGATGTAACGAACAAGTGGCCCTACGATTTGGTAACGCAGCTGTCGGTTTGCATTCGGGGAATACTGGACTCGAACCCCACTGTGGGCGACCCTGAAAAAAGTCTTCAATAGATTCTCATTTTCACACAAGACAGCCGGGATTTACCTTAACTAAGGCTACGGTCGCTCCTTTCCCAATCCTAGCACATTCCTATCCCATCGTCACCATAAAACCTGTTTGTGTCATAAAAGGTAAAACAAATAGTAAAAAATAACCCACCTAATATGTACACCAACCTCAGCCTATTGTCTGGCTTTCCTGATCGGGTCCACCGGCTGTCATATTATACAATATAGGCAATAGTAATAGTAATAATGATATTTTTTCACGTCCCACTAAGTACTTTTACGGTGTTCGGAGACGCCGAGGTGTTAGAATTTAGTCACGAATGAGTTCTTGTACGTGCCAGTAAATCTACCGACACGAGGCTGTCGTATTGGAGCACCTTTAAATACCAACGGACAGCCAAGTTGGGTACAGAAGGCCAGCGCCTCAACCGTCTGAGCCACTCAGCCCGGCTACATTAGAGGTGTGCATAAACTGGGTTATACTGGGCTCAATTTTACCTGATGTGTGAACACAATCCGACGATTGTTTTTGGTCAAACATTTCATAGCGGACATACTGCGTAACTATCAAATACAAATATGTTCACAAATGTTTACATTAATTGCAAATTAGTAGAGTCGTTTCAGTTTAAAATACCAATTTCTAAGACTTCTGAACAATTTCTATTTTTCAATGTTTCTTTCGTCACTTACTTTAAGATCAATAATTATTATAACCGGGAAAGAGAGAGAGAGAGAGAGAGAGAGAGAGAGAGAGAGAACCCACAAGGGATAGCTGCCTTAGCCTTTTAGGTCTGCGTTGCCTGTGATTAGTACACCTATGTGAGGAACACAATGGGTTTGCATTGCCTATGAGTGGCGCTGTAATGTGAGTAACACCATAGGTCTGTGTTACCTGTGCGTTTTACATTACCTGTGAGTAGTTCCACAATGTGTGGAACACCGTAAGTCTACGTTACTCATGATTAGAGTACCGCTACATGAGAAATACCACTAATACCATTATGAGAGGCCGTTGACCAGGATTTTGGACCTCTTTAGACAACAAGCATTCTCGATTCATGATTTTGCTTTGGAAGCAGCCACTAGGTAAATATATACTATTGTTTTAAGATAGTTTCTGGGAAGGTGGAGCATTCCGGATCGAATCCACTTATTTTTTAAAGTTTATAATCATTGTTCATGTCTCTTTTATTGAACTCTGGTCAGTGCATTAATTTTGGAATTATTTTAAACTTTCAGTATTTGCGAGTTGGATCCGCTGATTATTTCAAGTTCATATTCATCCATTCATTCTTCATCATCATGTTTTGATTTCTGGTCAGTCGATGAGTTTTGTACTTTTAAATTGTCATTATATTTCGTCTCATTTCGTACCATTATGGGCTGATGAACTAGATGTTAGACCCCTTTTATCAACAAGCATCATAATCATCAATAAAGTTGATGCACAGTATTCGCACTCATTATTTTTATTGTTGATTTAGACGAGAAGGCAGTTCTTACTAGTTATTTTTAGAGGTTCGCTTTCCTTCCCAGTATTTCCTCAGTAGGACGCACAACAAAGAATATTACTATTAATAATACTGTGAAGGAAATAGCAAAATGGGAAGTGATTTGATCTATTTCGTTCTACGCATGTATCAGTTACGAATCAATATACACTGCCTGATCTTTTATGAAATTTCATTGATATTTTGTGCACTCTATAGTATACGAAGGAGAAATCGCAACCATATCATTTAAGTTTGAATTGTGTGGGAATAGAATCACAACAGCTATTTGAGTAGCTATAGTGTGGAGAATATCATTGAGGAAATCAAAAATAGTCGAGTAAACAACTCATTTGTTTCCTTTGTTTTAAGTCCGCTGGTAGATGTGTGTAAGCTTGCAGCAGAGTTATTATTGTTCTTATGAAACTTTTGTAACAATTACACAGATATTTTACTAAGCATAGATGTTGCAGGCGAATATTAAATAATATCTTGTGCATACGAATGTTATAAAAATATTCAACAGTCCGTTAAATTCAACACTAAGTCAGAGTATGCCTGCCCCACGAGGCCACGCCAGAGACGTGGAACCATCTCTGATAACAGGGTGCCTAAAACCAACTCCTGTTCACTATCTTGCTGGAATTTCACCTTTGGTCCTCGTCGCGTTGTTGAAGCAGATGGCAAACGACTACGGCTAAAAACACCACCCTCTGTATGGATATCAATTGCCTCAGTCCAAGATAGAATTTAGGAAGCGTCTCTTCCAAACACCATAACCATTGTAAACATCTCCATAACTATCTAGGCTGTCCTTCTGGAAGTGTAAGGATCAAGACTGGATACAGACCGAGTGACGACAGCGAAAAATGAAGTAGGCAGGTCTAAGTCTTCACTTAATCAATGGGGTATCACTGGGGTTAGCAGGGGCGATTGCGTTGAAGATTAGTGCGCTCTTTATCTATATTCTTATTCCAAGCAGGATTTCAAGCTTGCCAGTAAGAATAACTTATCAATAGCTCGCTTCTGGAAAGAAAGGAACGTGTGGCTATCAGTTTAGTCAAAAGGACATTATCTAGCGGATGTGAATGTGTGCAAGTAGCAGAAGTTCACATGTATTTTTTATGATTATGGTAGACTCCTGGCACGTATAAATAAAACAGTAAGTAATGTAGAACTGCTGTAACTCAACCCTAATCTATACAATTATTTCCATCTGTGTATAGTATTCATGTAAAAATTATGGTCTGCATGATATAAATCTTCTTACTCGTTGTCTTTGCTTGTATTGATGACTAGTAAATGTACCCGTGCTTCGCTGCGGTATTCTGCCTCGTATATGGATTTATACGTAAATTACTGTAGGCCTACACACAGTGAGTAAGATTATATTCAATTGCATGTCTCTTAGAGCTATTCGAGAAAAAACACGGGGAGCACCCCATACTTTCTTTCCGATGTAAGGTGGGCGTTGGAGATGTTTCGATGATAATGGCAGGTCATATTTCCTAATGCCATTCAAAAACTGTCTGGGAGTTTCTACTATAGCGGCAGGCTAACTTAACAACCACCATTCACAATATAGATGAAGAGTTTTCATTATAATGACAGGCCCGCTTTCCTAATGCCGGTTACAAACGAGTTGGAGAGATTTCATTAAAATCGAGAAATGCAGCGCTGTCTAACGTATAAAGAATTGAGATACGATAATAGATAATAAGACCAAAGTTGAAGATCTCTCCGATTTGAGCACCGATTGTGTAATGTGCTTTTTACAATGACTTACTGCTTAGAAAGCAGGTACCCGGGAAAGAAGGTCTCCACTGTCATTAATTATATGTTTCAGGGCCAAAATAGTACACATTTGAACATCTAGGAATGTTTCCTCAAAGGAAAGATTGTCCAGGTTTCTGGATTAGCACTCTCATACATATGGGGTAATTAAGGAAGAAAGTAATACAGTTAAGAAAGTTTAAATTATTAGAAAATTGTATTATAATTCTGTGGACAGCCGGAAGGGCAAATGAGTAAATACCAAGTGGATGTATTGGAAAATAAAATGTCCCTCACGAAATTGTGATGATATGGATTACGAGTATAAGAAGGTGGTAACAGAGGAGAAATTTCGGAGCAGCGGTACTTAGGTAAACAGATAAGAAGTTCAGTAATGGTGTTATTGCTTAAGCGTAAAGAGGCAAGGCGGAGGCAAGAAATGAAAGCGGAAAACAGAAGTAAAAGAGAAATAAAGTCAAAATTATAGCAAATATCAGAAAACACCTTACGGTGTGAAATCATGGTCTACACTCCTCGGTACTATTCAAATATTAACCAGCCCCCTTAGTGCTGTTCGAAGACGATGGTAACCTCCAACGGTATTCCGTAAATATCCCGCAGAATGGCAGCTTGACGTCTCTCCTGCCTTCTACCTAAGGAACAACTACGAGTTTACAGGAATACTGACGAAATTATTTAAAGATTAAGCAAAATTAAGCTCATAACAAAAAGTTGTTTAAAATTAAGGGACGTTTCACACATAGCCCACGGATTTTACAAATAAATAGTGTAAGAGAAAATGGAAGAAAAACGGTTGTGGTTTTCCTATGGAACCCCAGCCTATTCAGTGATTTTTACGTCGTATGCATATATATCTAAACCTTCCCCTAGATGAGTATACCCTAAATATGAAGTTTGGTCGAATTCTATCGAACCGTTTCGCCGTGATGGTGAAAGAGACGAACAAACAGACACGAGGCTGAAAACCACTGATACGGTCGTGGGTTGACCTAAATCAGACAAATATCTCACAAATTGGCAAAACGAATGAAATTACAGACAGCGGAACCCGTTATTTATATACACCAGCTGTAGTACCCGTCGTTGATGGGACAATCATATAGCATGTACAATGTTATCTAACTCCGCAGCTACAGTACTTTCCGCCAATATTCAGGCATGGAGTAATCCCATCTATCGGTCATCAGTGGCAGCAGAAGAGGCAAAGCACATTACAACAATGGTCAACAATTGTTTACCAGTTTTTTATACTTTCGATACTGGAGCCCATCGCATTTCGTTTTCTTCCGACTCTGTGATAATAGAGCATCTATTGTAAATGGAGTCCTTCCTACTTCCATGACTCCCTCTTGTATTATTTTTCAAGCGATCGCTCTTTCACGATTTTTTCTCACTTTTTATAATCATATTCATAATTTTCCTGTCGATATAGACCGATGAACACGCAGTTTTGCACCTTCAGACAATCATGACAAAAACCATCGCCAGTTAACACGATTGAGCAATTCTTCCATGTTAGCAAGGATCCATCTTGATACTGACAAAGCAACAAAAGTTTAAATTAATGAATTCTAATGATATAGTCGGTACGGTAAAGCAGTACAAGACATATAGGATAGGATATTGTATTCTCTATAACTTACCGATAGGACCACTAATATAGGTATTCCTCTTCTTCTTCCTAATCTGTTTAACCACCAGGTCCGGATTTTCCCTCGGACTCAGCGAGGGATCCAACCTCTACCGCCTCAAGGGCAGTGTCCTAGAGTGCCAGACTTTGGGTCGGGGATAAAACTGAGGAGGAGGACCAGTACCTCGCCCAGGCGGCCTCACCTGCTATGCTGAACAGGGGCCTTGTAGAGGGATGGGGAGATTGGAAGGGACAGGCAAGGAATTGGGAAGGTAGCGGCCGCGGCCTTAAGTTAGGTACCATCCCAGAATTTGCTTGGAGGGGAAGTGGGAAACCACGGAAAACCACTTCGAGGATGGCTGAGGTGGGAATCGATCCCCTTCTACTCAGTTGAGTTCCCTAGGCTGATTGGACTCTGTTACAGTCCTCGTACCACTTTTGAAATTTCGTGCCAGGGCCAGTTTACAATGTATTTACTCAAAATACTTTTTTTGCTAATTGCTTTACGTCGCACCGACACAGATAGGTCTTATGGCGACGATGGGACAGGAAAGGGCTAGGAGTGGGAAGGGAGCGGCCGTGGCCTTAATTAAGGTACAGCCCCAGCATTTGCCTGGTGTGAAAATGGGAAACCACGGAAAACCACCTTCAGGGCTGCGGACAGTTGGGTTCGAACCTACTCTATCCCGAATACTAGATACTGGCCGCACTTAAGCGACTGCAGCTATCGAGTTCGGTCGAAATACTTTTCTCTCACTGAATTTTAATATGCAATTCTTCTTCTTCCCCTTCTCCTTTAATGGCTATTTGTTTTACGTCGCACCGACACAGATAGGTCTTATGACGACGGCGGGATAGGAAAGGGGTATGAGTGGGAAGGAATCGGCCGTGGCCTTAATTAAGGTACAGCCTGGCATGAAAATGTGAAACCATGGAAAACCATCTTCAAGGCTTCCGACAGTAGGGTTAGAACCCACTATCTCCTGGATGCAAACTCACGGCTGCGCACCCCTAACGGCACGGCCAACTCGCCAGGTATTTAAAATTCTAGTGCAAGGTATGAATGAAATGTAATCTGAAACTATATATATTTAAGTTAAAATTTTAACATGTTTCAGTAAAATTATTTGTGTTACCCATACAACGAATATAGAAAAAGGCAAGACTTTTATGTTTTGTCCAGCCACCTCCTTGAGAGCAGCGCTAGAAGAATTTTAAAACTCTAATTGAACAATTACTCTTATAACATCAGAAGACAGAAGTATCGTGGTAAGTTCTGCTATGTATATACCATGATAATAAAAGCTATTACCATTACTCCTCACAGTTAAGGAACGTCAGTTGGACTACTCCATCTCTCCGCAGTTTCAATTCACGACGTTACTTTGGCACAATCAATGATAGTAGCCTTTTTTTTTTTGCTAGGGGCTTTACGTCGCACCGACACAGATAGGTCTTATTGCGACGATGGGATAGGAAAGGCCTAGGAGTTGGAAGGAAGCGGCCGTGGCCTTATTTAAGGTACAGCCCCAGCATTTGCCTGGTATGAAAATGGGAAACCACCGAAAACCATCTTCAGGGCTGCCGATAGTGGGATTCGAACCTACTATCTCCCGGATGCAAGCTCACAGCCGCGCGCCTCTACGCGCACGGCCAACTCGCCCAGTATATATAGTAGCCTTTAGGATCAATCATTTTAACAGTGTTAGTCAATGTAACATACTCCTTTATTCCCTAAATTAAGATACATCGACAATCAATGTCCATATCAGAACGTCAGCTGGACTACTCCGTCTCTCCGCAGTTTCATTCCACGACATTATTTTTGGCAAATATCAACGAAAGTAACCTTTAGGATTAATCATTTTAACAGTATTAATCTGTGTAACATTCTCCATAACTCTAAATTACGATAAATCGGCAAACAAAATCAATATCTTTTCCATAAAGGAGTAGGTATTTCTACCGTAAATAGTTAGGCCGCCAGCATCACGTGTCGAGCTGTGTAACTACTCCGATTACAGTGCGTGGACCGAATTGTCAAGGCCGGTAAGGAGCTAGCTAGAGCGACGCATCAAGTCGGCCGTGATCCTGAATTCTGTTTTCGTCCACAGAGTTATTGAGAAAATGGAAATGTTTGACAGACTACAATTAACATCAAGAACAATTTAATTTAATTATTTAACAGTTAACAGTCTAATTATGACCATCATAATTGAACTGTTTAGTGATAAATAGTATCTTCTAATGAAATTAATGGATCATTTTCACCATTCTGGTGTATGCATCCACATCCTCTGCATCTATAACGAGATAGAAATCCTTACGCCGAGTCTGGGAAATGACATATATAGCACATTTTAATCGTGGATGCTTCGTTGTAGGCGTTTCCATGGCAGAGACATGATTCGAGTGAGATGGAATTTCGCATGTTTGGTTCTCAATAAAATTCCTTTCAGCGAAGTGAGATTGTCATTTTGTGGCACGTAATGACATTAACATTTTCTACTGGTAAAAGACTGAACCAAATTCTACTGTCTGGTTTGAATCGCCACCTACGTAATACTATTTCGAAGGCTAGGATTTGAAGTATTCAGCTCGTGACAATCGTGTTATAAGTAAAATTATATGCGGAGCGTTGTCTGTAATATAATATATTTCGACAAATTTTGATATATTTACCCGTTTTAGGTCAATTCAAGATCGTATCAGTAGTTTATAGATTCCCCTGTCTGTCTGTTTGTTTGTTCCACCATCACGGATAAACATCTGAATAGACCTCGACCAAACTTCATATTTAGAGTTTACTCATCCACGAGCAATTTGCGATATGCATATCATTTAAAAATCACTGAATAGACTGGGGGTTTATAGGAATACGGAACATTTTTCTTTTATACTATTGATTACCTCTCGACCAAGCCACATATGCAGAGTCTACTCATCCTAGCGCAGGTTTTGATATGCAAGCCATTTAGAAATCACTGAATAGACTGGGGGTTATACAAAGATCAGAATAGCTCTTTTTTAATGTTTCTTACACTATTGATTATATCTCCACCAAACTTCATGTTTAGAGTGTGCTCATCCGGGAGTAGGTTTCGATGTGCACAGCATTTACAAAAGCCCTTAATAGACTGGGAGTTTATACGAAGATCAGAAGAGGTTTTGTCATTTTCGTTTAAAATTTTAATTATATCTCGACCAAACTTCATATTTAGAGTCTACTCATCCAGGAACAGGTGCCAATATGCATATCATTTAAAAATTTCTAAATATATCTCGGTCAAATATCACATCTAGATTCTGCTCATCCAGAAGCAGCTTTCCATATGTATATCACTTAAAAATCAGTGAATAGAATTGGGGTTTCAAGGGAGACCAGAGAGCATTATTCAATTTTCTCTTACACTATTGATTATACGTAAAATTTGTAGACTATACGTGAAAAGTCCCTGAATATTAAAGCATTGTTGTTATATACATAATTTCGCTTACTCTTCAAATGACGGAGAAAATTACCTTTTTCTACAGGCTTCATGCCCTGCAGCCACCGACAGACACCCTCTAAGAGCTATGTGCAGGATCCATAACAGGAGAAAACAGAGGATGCATCATATTTCTCTAACCTTTAAAATTATCGCCACCTAACTTATCTGTACACGGAGGTAACTTGAGGAAGAATTCTTCCTTTTGGTGTCTGTCAGTCTGTCTGTATATTCCTAAAAGTGTAAAAGTACACATTTAAACCAAACTACGTATCTGGACTCCACTCATTCGGTGTTGTGTTATCAGGTGCATATGATGTCATGGTAATCACTTGTAGTTGGTATTTATAGGAAGATTATTCTGAAATATTTTCGTTAACATTAGGTCGATCAAAAGACTGTATACAACAAACGGTTAAGAATGTGATATTTCCGTTACTTTCGGGCCTATGCAATGTACGTAAACTGATGTTCATAAAAACCAGAACACCTTGAAACACAGGGCTTGTGCATTGGTATGTTCTGAAGAAATGAATAGCATTTGAACCAAGTCGGCCCTAAGGTTCAAGGTCCACATCGATGTCTCGGCGCACCGTCACCGACTGGTAAAATGTACCTGCGGCTCTCGTTGTTGCTATAAACCGAAGGTATTGGATCAGTGTGACTTGAACAGATGTGCAGGATGCTTTGTAGACGTATGCGAGAACCGTACCGTCAAAATGAGTGAGTTTGAAAGAGGACACATTATTGGCATAGGAGAACGTGATGCATCCATCCGGGAAATTGCTGCTCGTGTGGGAAGAAGTGTGTCGGCAGTGCAACGGGTGTGTACAGAATGGTTCACAGAAGGTCGTAGAATACAACGATAAGGGTCTGCTCGCACCACACATATCCCCTCTCCCTCCCGAGAAGATCAACACCTCATTCGAATGGCATTGCAGGACAGATCTGCGTTCTTCTCGGCTCTGGCGCAACAGTGGAACAGTGTAATGCATCGTACACTATCAGGAGTGACAGTTCACCGCTGTTTATTACGGTCTAGGTTACCGGTGCGTCATCCAATTCTCCGCCTACCTGTCACTCATATTCATAAACATGCTAGACTGTAATGGTGTATGGAACGACGTCACTGGGGACAGGAATGGCAGCAAGTAGTGTTTCCGGACGAATCCAAATTCTATTTGTTTGAAAATGATGGCTGCATTTTGGTTCACCGGAGACAGGGTAAGAGGAATCACATTGACTGCATTCGCACAAGACATACAGCGCCAGCTCAAGGCCTTATGGTGTGGGGTGCTATTGGGTACAACCACAAATCACAGTTGGTGCGTGTCCAGGGCACTGTGACCAGTTTGACCTACGTGAATGACATCCTGTGATCCGTAACCATACCCTTTCTGGACGACAACCCAGACGCCATAGTTCAGCAGGACAATGCGCGACCACCTGTTGCTGCACGAACGCATGTCCTTTTGTTGTCACCGGATATAACCTTCATTTTGTGCTATTGTAAACGTTCGAAGTCTTCAGCTTTGTTAACTTCGTACCTCGGTTTATGATATTAATTTAGCACACATTAGGTCTTCCTCTACGCATTTTCTCCTCCACTTCAAGGTTGATTGCCACTGCTTCCACAGAGATGGGTTTGCTTTTACGACTTGCATTAACGGCCCTTTTCATTACTGAGCTATGTGTTTATGATTTATTCTGGTGAATTTGCAGAAATGACATCCTCCTCTGTACGATTAAGAGCCTTGACAGATGTACAGTTTTAGCCGGAACAATACAAGATTTTCCCGTTTTTTTTTACGAACAGTACACATCGTCAATAGTTCCCGTTTTGAAAAAGCCGTATTTTTTAATCTATCAGCAAACTGTGTATTGCACTGACGACATAGCTTCTCTTGAACCCACTAGCTCAAGAATGAAGAACATGGCTTTTATTTAAGGGGCATGATGAGTGGCATTTCTGTGCAGTCAAATGGAACCCATGCCAGCCTATGACGATACTATTTGGCAACCTTTGTTGTACTCGCGCAATTCGTTCAAATTCCGCAGTTATTTTTGAAAATGGGTGTACATGTCAGAGATCCGAAGGATAATTATTGTTTTAGCATGTGAATGATGAATATTTATTGTACGTAGTGTTATGTCCAAACATGGAAATGAAGAACTAAAGATTAATTATTGCAAATTTTGATCTGCTGACTTATTGTGGTACCAAAAGGTCCATGTCGATGCATGTGTTTCTATGTTTCTTCCATGAAATCGTGCAATCCTGGTGTTAGAATTTTGACTAGACGTGAAGAAGGAAATGCCACCCGTACCACATAGGCATGCCAGTTGTTTAGTTACGTTTCTGATCCCGAGTGAAAGCCGTAATTTGGATAGTAAAACTGACTAACTGTACTTTGGACCAAAATTTCCTGGCGCTTGTAACCTTGTAAGTGAATTATTCCCATACATTTTATGGTTTGAATTTTTCTATTATTACGTGATTAAGGTGATGAACTTAGTCATAGGCTGAGAAGACTCTCCTGTGGGGGGAACCTTTAGCAGTGCTTCGACATCGAGGACACAACCACCTCAATGCACGATCCAAAAAATATGGCTAGCTATTCCATTATAGCCACCAACCTTTCTCCAGGAGAGTTTCCAGACAAAGAAAAAAAATGAATTATTCAAAAATGATCTACTCAGCTGTTGAAATGTACAGCTGAGAAGAAGCCTACTTTGGGAACACAAAGAATATGCGTTATTTGCAGCAGAGCTGAAAATGAATTAGTACAGGACAAATGTAACAAATCTATCGTTGTACATCTTACTATTATAGCAAGAAGATAGTTTCTGTCTGTACCTTAGTCTTTGTCGCTGTTTCAAGAGGGTTAATAGTATATACGTTGCGGAGACGATATCAATTCTGAATATCATGTATGTCTGTGTGTCATTCGGATCAGATTGAATGAAAGAAAAATCTTCTTATTAATTTTTCATGAAGCCATCCAGCATTAAACTAGAGACGTTCAGCATTACAGTGCGTTTCGTTTTTTCTCAGTTTATTAGGAACAGAGGAATCTATAACCAATAAAATACAGAGAGAGAGAAGCGAATTTTGTCGTGGACTTCTCTCATGGGGCACCAATACCGCACCAAGGTCCATTGTTGGCTTCTTGATAACTACAACGTTTGTGCTGGGTATTTTCTGGTCTTCCTTTCTCGAGAGGGGGTGATTCTCTTAATATCAAATATGAAACAGACATTAACAAGGGAACGTCACGAAAGGGTCAGTTTAGGTTCCAATTCAGACCACAACCATTCAACAGAGCATATAAAGGAGTGTAACCTTTGGTGTAACTTCCAACAATTTTGAAGTTTGAGACAAAGAAAATCCGAGGTATAGAGGTCATAATTCCATTATTGCCACACGTTGATAAATTAATAATTTAGCTTAAAATACGCTATATAATATTATTTTTACAATCTCCTTTACGGCGCACCAACACAGGTAGGTCTTATGGTGACGATGGGATAGAAAAGAGCTAGGAGTGGGAATGAAGCGAATCTGGCCTTAATTAAGGCACAGCCTCAGCATTTGCTTGGTATGAAAATGCGAAACTATAGGAAGCCCACTATGTCCTGAATTCAAGCTGATAGAACGTCATTAAATATATATAATTTTGATATAGTTTTATACAATAATGTATGAGCAAATTGGGATTGTTAGTTCACTACCTTAAAAGAAGGCGCACAAGGTATATAGTAGAATAATAATATAACCGACACGAAACTTGTATACGCTAGAATTTTCTGCCCTTTTGAAGGGAGTTTTTGATTCTAGAAGGGCTGTAATGTTAATAGAGGCGTACTTAAAGATACTGGGCACTGAGCAACTTTCTATGATCGAGGGCTGTTCGAACAACTCGAAACTCAGTTGATAGACGATAGATTTTAACTTGCGAAGTGTGGAAGTACGTCCTGGTCCTGTGCATTTCCCATGGTTCATGTACGATGTACAAAATGAGCTGTAACATGTAGATAAAGCGTTTCCTGACCAATATCCACATAATGCATTTTCTTCTTCTACATGTGAGGAATGTCTCATGAAAGTTTGACTATAATTTTTTTTTTTTTTTGCTATTTGCTTTACGTCGCACCGACACAGATAGGTCTTATGGCAACGATGGGGCAGGGAGGAGCTAAGAGTGGGAAGGAAGCGGCCGTGGCCTTAATTAAGGTACAACCCCAGCATTTGCCTGGTGTGAAAATGGTAAACCACGGAAAACCATGGAAAACCATTTTCAGGGCTGCCGACAGTGGCGTAACTTATTTTTACACACCGTATATTATTTAGCACTAGCGCGCCCAGGGTTTACAGCCTTCCTATAACGTCCAAAGGGAGTCATTTTGACTCCATACATGATTTTAACCCAGGTTACGTGTATGAATATGAATTTTTTCTGTTTTCTACGATATTTTCATAGTTTGAAAATTATATTTTTGTTAATTTTGGTTAAATTTATCAAGACATTGCATGGTATTCAAACTATGGTTTCGAACACCATTTTATTAAAACATTAAATATGTAAGTGTTAAAAATATGAGTTTAATCAATAACTTGATGTAGGCCCCTAGTTGTAAACATTTTTTTTCATGCATTGTGCCTTTCAATGTTCTTTGATTGATGGTTTTTTGTTAAGGGGCCTAAAATCGAAGGTCATCAATGTTCTTTAGAAAGGAATAAAATACCTATAAACAGCTCAACGCACAACTAGAGGCCATTGCATTTTTGCACTTCGTATTAGAGATTGCAGTGCAAGACCCACAGACTGGTTTATATATGCGCTACATTTTCCTACTGTTCTATTCCTCTTGCAACTTTCCTTGACTTTACAGTACTTTGTCAATGACCCACAATCGGATTGTTCACTTGATATGGATCCTTCATGCAAGGATATATCAACTTTCCAGCAAGCATTTGCAGAATTTGTGATCATGCTATTTTCTCTAATTGTCTCTAATGTTATTTCTTCTGTTCTGAAAAGAGTGCAGTGGCTACCACCTTTTCTTTGTTATGATAGATTATTTGCGGGTGATCTGGTCCACATCGACACTGTGCATTGTATCGTTATAACATGTCACTGTAGAGGGTGATTTTTTTTTCTATTTGCTTTACGTCGCTCCGACACAGATATGTCTTATGGCGACGACGGGATAGGAAAGGCCTAGGAATGGGAAGGAAGCGGCCGTGGCCTTAATTAAGGTACAGCCCCGGAATTTGCCTGGTGTGAAAATGGGAAACCAAGGAAAACCATCCTCAGGACTGCCGACAGTGGGGCTCGAACCCACTATCTCCCGATTTCTTTATACTGGCCGCACTTGAGTGACTGCAGCTATCGAGCTCGGTTCATTATTATTATTGGATGACGTTACATTCTTCTGTTTTAAAAATCTACAAGAATGAAGACATCAAAGAGTAGAAAAAATGTGGTGCTTCTGAGCACACTCCACCCAGACGTAGACATCTCTGATCATGAAAAGAAACCACCACCGAGCTCGTTGCTTGTTGCCTACTAATGTACGTCAAAGTAACATGAGGAAAAGTCGAGTTGTGGTTACCCAAAGAGGAACATTCATCTCAGTTTTAATTATTGTATTGATGGGGCGATAGTACTTCATGGGGAACAATGTAAGTGCCTAGGTGATATAATAAGGAATTATTTGCTTTGAAGTAATCATGTTAACGAGGTAGATAAGAAAGGTCACATATCTCTTCACACTATGAGATTATTTAGGAACTAGCGAATGTACCCGTGCTTCGCTACGGTATTCTACATTGTATTCGAATATCGAAGTAAATAGTGTACATGCAGTAAATAAGATAGTTTTAAAATTGCATGTCTCTTAGCGTTATCCGAGAAAGAGCATGGGGAGGTCCCCGTACGTTTCCAATGTAAAGTGTTTGTTACGGATTTGTGATATAACGGCAGGCTCACTTGCCTACTGGCATTCACAATCAGGTTGGGAAGTTTACATTATAATTGCAGGCCCCATTGCCTACTATGCGGACAGAATCGATTTGGGGAGTTTTCGTTAAAATGGCAGCCCCCCTTTCCTACCTCCAGACAGATTACAGTTTTTATTATAATGGCAGGCAATTACCCTACTATCACTCGAAATTGAGTTGTGCAGTTATCATTATAATGACAGGCCCCTTTTCCTACTGCCAGCCAGCGTACTGCCAGTCACACCAAGTTGGTGAGTTTCCATCAAAATAGCAGGCCACTATGCCTAATGCCAGTCACATTTTAGATGAGTACATTTCTTTATAATGGCGGGCACCCTTGCCTACTGCCAAACACAATCGGGTAGGGGAGTTTTAAACAAAACTGCATGCTCACTTACCTTCTGCAAGTCAAATCGAGAAGGGAACTATTCATTACAATTGTAGGCCTTCCTTACTAATGACAGTTACACAGGAGTTGGAGAAGGAACCCTTTCCTACTGCCAGTCAAAGTCGGTGTGGGGAGTACTGATTACAATAGCAGACCGACCCTTTCTCGATCGCTAAATCGACATCAGTGAATATATATAGATCGACATACGAAAGTATATGCGTGTTTACAATATTGAAGACCTTCATTTACAGATTAACTGCTACTAAACGTACGTCATATCGACAAAGGATTATACCATAAGACACGCCGGATTTAGTGGCCTAAATGGCTGGTCCAATGATATGTCATCTATTCTTGGGTCAGATTTAGAAACGTGGAACAGGGTAAAGGTTTTGTAAGATCATCTCACATTACATTACTTTTCGGATAATAATGTGACAGCTACATACGTAGCATTTGGCTCACATATGGCTACTGAGTGGGCCAATTTTCGTGAAGAGTTTGATGATTCTGTATTTCATATAAGTAATTGAAAGTATGAATAATGCATGTGAAAATTCCAAATTGACTTAACATCGATTAATAGAGAAAAATCAAACGTAAAAGGGATACAGATACGGCATAAAGTCATAAGACCAAGGTTGTAGATCATTCCAAATTGAACGGAGATTGTGCAATCCGTTACGTGATAGGAATTTCCGAAGGTCTGCACCATCATTAAAATTGCCTGCATATTTCGATATTCTTCGGGGATAAAAAATGAAAAATTTAATGATATAGGATTTTTCATTCGTTACAGGCTAAAACGTATAATTTTGTCAAATTTCAATTATCTTCTTATTCTTCTGGCATATTATGCCACAATGTGGATTTTGGGCGAGGCGGGTAAAAATTAGGACTTTCAGGAAATCAAAAATTATGGAGATTGTTATTATTACCCCTTAAACGGAAAGCTGTACGAAAATTTCGCCAAAATAGTCAGTGTAGAGGTACACAGTCGTTACGATTTGATTTATATAGATAAGGAATCTGCTCCATGTAAAACACCTTTTGGGCTATGTCCGCTGGACTTAACCTGCAAAAGTGACCATTCATGATATCTCCCTTATTAATCCTCCTGACGAAAAAATGCACATGAAAAAAAAGGTTTAGAGGTGGAATTCCATCAGGTTTGGTCGATTTCCAGTCAGGTTGGTCTTGTTCTGTATATATTGTGGAAGAGTAAAATCACCATTTCCGTTCCTTATAAACCGCCAGTCCATTCCGGAACATGAAATGTTATTTACGTTTAAAACCTACCTTTGGACAGGTGGATGCTAAATATAAATTTTGTTTCGAATGTCTTCAGTAGTTTTCAAGTTGTAAGGAATACGCTTTACACGCACCCGCTCGTGAGTTAAGTCCGATGGGACTTGTACAGAAAAACGGTCCTTTAATGATATCTCCCTTATTGATCCTCGTATCGAAATGATGCACATGAGAAAAAAAGGTTTAGACATTAATTTCTACCAAGGTAGGTAGACTTCCATAAACTTTTGTTGTGTATATTTTTTGGAAGTGCAAAATCACTGTTTCGGTTTCGTATAAACCCCCAGTTAGTTCAGGGATTTAGAAACAATATTTGCCCTGAAACCTATCAAGGACAGGTGTATTCTAAATACGAATCTTGGTGGAAATGCATCCAGTAGTTTCTAGCATTCACGTACATACGGCGTAATTAAGGAAGAAAATAATACAGTTAAGAATGTTGAAACTAATAGAAAATGGATTATAACTGAGGACAGCCGGATAACGACAAATAAATAAATGCCGTGAGTTATGGATATAATAAAGCGCTAACAGAGGAGAAATTTAGGTTCAGTGATTCTTAGGTAAACAAATATGAAGATGACTAATGGTGTTATTACTTAATCTATTCGAGGGCGGTTATAACCTCCAACGATATTCCGCCAATATCCCGCAGATGAGCCGATTGATGCCTCTCTTGCCATCTACCCAAGGAACAACCACGAATTTAAAAGCATGATGAGGAAAATGGCAATACGTTACTTCCCTACTGGCATGCAGTCAGAGACGTTGCCATGGTAACCTGTAGGTTCGTTGTCGGTCTGTCGGTCACTAAATGCAGAGCATGATACCAGCAGAAAATTGTAAATTTCTCCGTCATGTGAAGAGTAAGGTAAATTATGAACATAACGAAAGTTGTTTATAATGAAGAGACGTTTCACGTACGGTAAACGAAGTTTACAGAAAATCAATAGTATAAGAGAAAATAGAGGAAAACCACTGTGGTTTTCCTATAAACACCCCGTCTATTCAAAGATTTTAAAATTATATGCATATCGGAACCTTTCCTGGGATGAGTATACTCTAAATATGAAGTTTGGCTGAGATCTATCCAGCCGTTTCGACGTGATGGTGGGAAAACCACTCTGGTTTTCCTATAAACCCCCCGTCTATTCAAGGATTTTAAAATGATATGCATATCTAAACCTTCCCCGGGATTAGTATACTCTAAATACAATGTTTGGTTGAGATCCATCCAGCCGTTTCGACGTGATGGTGGAAAAACCATTCTGATTTTCCTATAAACCCCCCATATATTCAAATATTTTAAAATGATATGCATATGGAAAAGTTCCCCGCGATGAGTATCCTCTAAATATGAAGTTTGGTTGAGATCTATCCAGCCGTTTCGACGTGATGGTGGAAAAACCATTCTGGTTTTCCTATAAACCCCCTGTCTATTCAAGGATTTTAAAATGATATGCATATCAAAACCTTCTCCGGGATGAGTATACCCTAAATATGAAGTTTGGTTGAGATCTATCCAGCCGTTTCGACGTGATGGTGGAACAGACAAACAGACAGACAAACAGAAACAATTTTATTTATCCCCGCCCAAAGGAGTCCTATGAGTGCCTTACACAACAGTATATTTTTTTCCCAGATATTAAGTCTTATTTGTACCTATTTTGGTTGACAGCTATGCCCAAACGTACATGCATAATCTCACTGCTCTAGAATCCTGGAGCTGACGTTGCCATGGTTACGGCAGTTCATTTCTTTATCCGATTCCTAGAGCAGGGGTAGTGTGGTGCCAATATCTCCGTAACGGTTGGTTTTAGGGCCTTAAAACATGGTTTTCGGGCCCGTAGGGCTTACCGAGTTTTGTTCTTTGCGTCAAGAGGATTAAATTGAGCTTTGTCTCGTCCTTATACGACAAATTCGATATTTTGCCTATAATAGTATAAGAGAAAATGGAGGAAAACCGTTTTTCCTATAAAACCCCCGTCTTTTCAAAGATTATAAAATGATATGCATATCGAAACCTTCCCCGGGGTCAGTATACTCTAAATATGAAGTTTGGTTGAGATCTATCCAGCCGTTTCGACGTGATGGTGGAACAGACAAACAGACAGACAAACAGACAAACAGAAACAATTTTATTTATATAGATAGATTGTAGTGAGGGTGTAAAGGAGAGGGCGTATAAGTCTCTGGTAAGAGCACAGTTAGAGTATGGTTCCAGTGTATGGGATCCTCACCAGAAAGACTTGATAGCAGAACTGGAAAAAATTCAAAGGAAAGCAGCACAATTTGTTCCGGGTGATTCCCGACAAAGGAATAGTCTTACTAAAATGTTGCAAACTTTGGGCTGGGAAAACTTGAGAGTTAGGAGACGAGATGCTCGACTATGTGGTATGTTTCGAGCTGTCAGTGGTGAGTTGGTGTGGAATGACATGTGTAGAAGAATAAGCTTGAATGGAGCTTTTAAGTAGGAAAGGTCATAATATGAAGATAAACTTGGAATTCAAGAGGACAGGTTGGGGAAAATATTAATTAATAGGAGGAGGAGGAGTAAGGGATTGGAATAAATAATTATGAAGGGAAATGTTCGATAAATTTCAAAGTTCGTTGAAAATATTTAAGGAAAGCGAGGTAAACAATGGATAGTGAATATGCAACTTGAGGGATAGCCCTAAATGCAGATAATTCATGATTGAATGGAAGGGTGTGATTTGTATGTATATCCCCTCAAGGAGTCAAAACGACTCTATTGCGCGTCTAAGGCAAATTTAAAACATACAAGCGTAATTTTTAATGAAGATAGATAGACAAGGCGTTATTATTATCTTCCTCTTAAGTTATGAAAAGTCACCGAACAGATTTTTTAATTCTGAAAAATTAAGGACTACAGCAAACTAAGAATTTGACTGAGGAGTCTAGTGTTAACCTGTACGAAACGAAATTGATATACAGTGTATTGCAGTGTAATTTACGAACGTGTAGTTCTTAAAAAAAGCGAATAGTATATGCATATTTGTGTGTCTGAGTATGAACGAAAGATGATTTTCAATTTTTTTTTTTAACAATTGGCTTTACGTCGCACCAACACGGATACTTTTTATGGCCTCTATGGGGTAGGAAAGGGCTGGAGTGGGAAGGAAGCGACTGTGGCTTTAATTTAATGTTCAACTCCAGCATTTGTCTGTTGTGAAAATTTGAAACTACAGAAATCCATCTTCAGAGCTGCCGACAGTGGGGATCGAACCCACAGCTGCGCGCCGCTAAACCGCACGGCCAACTTGCTCTGTAACGAAAGAGGAAGGACAAGAGGTAACCAGATACAAAAATGCACATTAAAGCTTTCAAAGACAGATACGTTTCTAAAATAATTTTATTGTGAATTTAAGCAGGTAGCAATAATCATGAACCTTCTTGCTGTTGTTGTTGTTTTTATTGCTTGTCAGTTTTTCGCACTTTCGACTGAATTTTTCTTCAGATGATTCGATAATACTGTTTTATCGAAGAGAAAAGATTATAACAAATATATTACAACAGCGTAAAAGTCATTCAGTTGTGTCATTGTGATTATTATCATATTTTCTGAGGAAATCAAAAGTCACAATTACTTTATTAGAAATGTACTGCTTTTTTTTGTGTGTTTATTAGACTACACAATGTTATCTGATTCATTAGTCTTTTATTTGTGAATAAATGCTTGAGGGTTTTATATTATTTGGATTTAAATTTCGTCACCGCGGTCATGGAGAATCCCCTCGAAAATTCTAAATGTAATTACACTGATTTTTTAAAATAAGTATTCGTCACTGTAGTTCAACTCACATGTTTTCCCTTCTACCAGGATTTAATTTCAAAGTGAGTATTTTATTTGTGGTGGGTGGGAAGGCGAGAAGAATTCTCCAAAAGGGGGATATAAAACGAGCGTCACGTACCTAGATTTCGTCTCACATTTCAACATTGGAAACCCGCGCGTGTCACTTCCACACTCACAAAAAAATTCCTCCCCCTCTCTCTCTCTCTCTCCCTTTTGTGAAGCAGCGTATATTGCTTTTAATATCAGCACAGCTGTTTGTTTGGAATCCACGAATGTGTCAACACTTTACACTTATCTCGAACTGTGGAAAAGCGTAAAGCAGTAGAGAGAAGCCAGCAACTCTATTACTGGTGGTCAGGGCTGACCCACATACTCCTATTGAATAGCCTTCTTTGAATACCTCCCGTCACGCACAAGGAAAGAGCTACAGTGCGCTAGTTGAAGGCCTGAATGCTGTCTTAGAGTCTCCAGTAGATAGACTATCTATGATTTATTCTAGAATGTGGATTATGACTTTGAAACTTGGTCCACCAAAAATCTGCAGTCTTAACCATATGCTCAGTTAATGTCATAATTGAAATTTGTCTTTTAAGGATCCGTGCCCTTGAGGTAAGATGAGCCATGAATATCTTGTAGCCCATAATCTACCTATCGCGTTTGGTATCCGTACTATAAATAGTTCCATAAATAGAAAAGTTATTCCGTCGGCCACCATAGCTCAACGGTGGAGCACCCGAGATTTAATCAAGAGTTTGTGGATTCGAATCTCACTGATGTTAGGTTGGCCACATTTGTTCTGAACATCTGTTTGATTTATAATATTATGTACTGGACACGACAAAGACAGAGCGAGTTTGCAGTGCGGTTAGGGAAACGCAGCCTTGAGCTCGTATTCGGGAGATAGTGTGTTCGAACCCCAATGTCGACAACCCTGAAGATGGTTTTCTGTGTTTTTTTCATTTTCACACCAGGGAAATGCTGGGGCTGTACATGAATTAAGACCATGTATGCTTCCTCCCCAGTCCTAGCCCCTTGCTGTCCGATCGTCGCCGTAAGAACTATCTGTGTCGGCAGGACGTTTGACTTCGTGTACATAGTTTTTGTTGAAAGAGAGGAATATATCGAGCAAGTTGGCAGCATGGTTAGCGTCATGTAGTTGTGAGCTTACATTTGGGAGATGGTGAATTCGAATCCCGCCATCGGCACTCCTGAAGGTGGCTTTCCGTGGTTTCCCATTTTTCTCACCCGTAAAATGCTGGAACTATACCTTTAATTTAGGCCATGGCTGCTACATTCCCAATCCTACCCCTTTTCCATACTTGCGTCGTCGAAAACCTTTGATGTGTTTTTTGCTATTGGCTTTACGTCACACCGACACAGATAGATCTTATGGAGACGATGGGATAGGACAGGCCTAGGAGTTGGATGGAAGCGGCCGTGGCCTTAATTAAGGTACAGCCCCAGCATTTGCCTTGTGTGAAAATGGGAAACCACGGAAAACCATCGTCAGGGCTGCTGACAGTGGGATTCGAACCCACTAATATCCCGGATGCAAGCTCACAGCCGCTCGCCTCTAACTGCACGGCCAACTCGCCCTGTCTTCGATGTGTTAGTGAGATGTTAACCCACCAGCAAAATTAATTATATACATACTTCAGAGCCTCCGTAGTTCAGGTGGTAGCACCCCGGCCTATCGCCGCTTGATTCCGTGCTTCAAATCCCGGTTACTCAGTGTGAGATTTGTGGTGGAAAAAGCGGAGGTGGGAGAGAATTTTCTTCGGGTACTCCAGTTTTCCTTGTCATCTTTCATTCCAGCAACACTCTCCAATATCATTTCACCTGTCAGTCATTAATAAGTTTCCGAGGTTGAAGGCATATTTCTTTCCTGAGGCCATTTTACCCGAAATCTGAAAAATGACTGAATGATTGGTCCATGTCCTTTTTAAAGCCATTTTATATTGCATATAAATGACTATTTTGGCCATGTTTATTGTTTTGGTCAAATATTTCTCATTTTATTGATATAAGGTCTTATTTGGTAATATTTTGAGCGTTTTGTTTAGTTGAAGCTCCGTTTCCAACAAGGTACATGTTATCTGCGTCCCTTTCCAACCACAGAATTTCAAAATACCGCAGTAGATCGTATTTTTGTTTCTTTTTCCGATAAAGATAGGAAGAAGATTTAGAAGATATGATTCATAGAAAGAAGTGCTGCCTGAAAGTACGCCGAAAGCTACCGAAAAGCATGCTAATACTTAATTTTTGATTCCCTTTTTTGAGCACAGAGTTACAACTGCACTTTAAGGCTATGTTAATGAATGGAGGATAAAGGTTTTACTTTACCTACAGTAGCTCTGCTAGTCTACATGATTAATATGTCTGCTGTATTATTGCTTATCACCTTTCGACACGTTTAATGTCAGTAATACTCAAATACTTGCAACGTATCACTAAAATGCTTAAGTCATTTCTTATCCTTTTTAGGCTCATATTTAGCTAGTTTTTAGGGCATAGTTGCTTGCAAGTTTTTTACTTCTTTAGGTCATAAACTTTCGAAACCTAGTCATTAATCATTGCCCCATAACAGTGCAACAGGCTTCGGCAGCCAGAATAACTCTACCTCGCCGCTAGATGGCGGCATTCTTTCATTCATTCATTCATTCATTCATTCATTCATTCATTCATTCATTCATTCATTCATTCATTCCGTTCTTGACCCGGCGGTATGCTTGGTAACAGATTGTGGATTTATTACTGTAATTCAATTATTGTCCTGAAATAGATTCCTTTCCCTGGTATCTCTCATAAAGTTTTCCCTTATATGTCAAACTGGGAGAAACTATCCAGGGGGTTGGATACAAAACAACAAGGAATTTTGTCAGTTAAAGGGTTTAAATGAATTACAGTCCGGCTCCTTGGCTGAACGGCCGGTGTAGTCGGTTGTGGTTCAGAGGGCCTTAAAACGGGACTGGGTGTTTGTACTGTTCCCAACATCCCAACTACTCATACACCATACACAACTCTGTCCTCCAATACAACAACGCGCAGTTTCCCATTTTCACACTAGGCAAATTCTGGGGCTGTATCTTAATAAATACCACGGCCGCTACCTTCTCAGCCCTAGCGCTTTCCCATCCTTGCGTGGCCGAAAACCTTCGATGTGTTAGTGAGATGTTAAATCAGTAGCGAAAAAGAAAAAAAATCATCTAAGTAGTCACGATTCCTCTATATCATTAGCATTTTCTTCAGACAATTTTACCATTTCATCCACGGTCGAAGTTGTGTGGGCTTTATGGCAGCTTTGAAACCAACGAATTATTTCTTTCGTTTGAAGATCTCTGTATAGACCAGGGCCTATCAAACGCCCAAAATCTCACGCGTGCAAACTGAGGCACAGAGTTCCTGTGCACAGTGCATCGGTCCCACTCGGCTAGGCTCAGACCAAGGCTTTGTCTTTTGGCTACTGGGCTAAGCTCGGCTCAACTCGGCTCGGATTTGGAGCGCTACAGAGCAAGTGAGGAAGAGGAAAACAGGCGGAGCGAGCGAGACAGGTGTGGGAAAATAGAGAGAATGCGCTATTGCTCCAAATCGAGGAGTGCGGAGCTGCACTCTGGTCAACCAAACGAAGTCGTCTTTTGCACCGTGCATAGCGCAATGCACTGGTGCATACACCCTGAGAGGCCCTGGTATAGACCAAACAAACGGAAGTCGTATCAGTTACAATACCTGTTGAATATAATAATGGGTATGATTACACATAGTAAGTAATATTTTGTAACATTCATACAATGTATGAAGGGCACATGTTAATGGTACAGATCTCTCTTTCTGTTCTTTACGTGTGATCATTTCCGTTGTATGTTTATGTGATACTTCAACACCTGTCTGCAGTATATACTCGTAGGCTGAAATTTTTGCCGGTTGAGTGCAAGCAGCCCAAAAATGAAGATCGTCTCTGAAATATTATCGTAGAGCATGATAGCGTAGTGATATAGTTGCCGGCTTTTCAGCAAGATGGCTGCGGTTCAAAACTCGTTGAATGCATGTGAGATTTTCAAATTGTTAAGTAATTTATTTTGGTTCGTATTCCAGGTAGAAGTGGAGGCAAACATACAGTTTGTTCTGGTCATAGTTCTCGAAGATACATTTAAGGATATGACGAAACACTGTACTAGTGCATCTGGGGTGATACGGTATTTCAGCGTCTATATTAGCATTTCGCGAGAAGTGGATGCAAATGTGAGGGAAATGTTCAGTATAATGCAGGGTCTCACCCCTGATCAAACCAGAGGGAACTTCCCCGTTGTAATTTGGTGCAGGTTGTTAAAGAATAATTCATATTACTATATGTCTTTTCACGAGAGTTTAATCCTGATGTAAACATGGTATGTCCACGCCTCCACGAAAGAAAGATTTGTGATTCGCTGAGAGTGTAGTACCGATCTCCACCCCGTTAACGTCTTGTGTTCGGACGTACAGGGCTGCGCATAGCATACGACAACAGTGCGAAGATCTGAACTTCTGAATAAACGACTGAACCTGGATTCTGTTCACTTAGTTTATTGAACACATTCTGAGCGGTTTTCCTCTTTTGTGCTTCACTACGTGCGATGGTCATACCTCTTGCTCCATTTCTCTCACTATGAATACTGACACTAACTGCTGCTACAAGATGCAACACCTTATCTCCATCTTGTACAGCTGTGGTCATTCCCTCACTACGAGTATACTTCCTGTATTACACCACGCCTTGTACCTTCATTTCTAGTTATTTAATCGCTCTTTATTAAAACTAAACCATATATATACCGGTATATATGACAACCATATTTTAAATTTGATTACGTACTCTTCCAAACCCTCTGAATGTAATAAACTAAACTAAAATAAAATTAATGCCACGTACTACTTTTCTTAGAGCTCACATACAGTCGAGTGAGTGCGACAGTTGCTTCTCCAATCAACTACGTCTGTGTCCACGTGCAAAGGCAACGTGCTCCGCCTACTTGTTTACATCAGGATTAAACTCTCGTGAAAGGACATATAGATGTTTCCGAAAGATACAAATTATATTGTTTTCTCAACAAGTTTAACTACAGCATTACTTGTCAGGATCCTAAGATCTCAGTTTTAAATCCATTTTTCAAGGATGGATAGAAGTTCATTCGGCACCACCTGTTGAACGAAGTTGGCACGTAAAATTTATCTGGTGAGACATTTAATTTTTAACCGACAAAATTTGACATTTAAGCCACGGATCGTCCAGCAGAGTTTCGATAGAATTGAAGCGAATGCAGCCTAAATGGTGTCAAATTAAAATGCCTAAACACGACAGCCGGGGTTATATCGTCCCCAATATGGCAAACTAGCGAAAGTGACGGACTAGGAACCCGTAGTTCAAAAGTTTTGATCTAGTTTTTTAAATTTATATAATGTCTGCCCTGTGATAAAGTCTCACATCTGCAGCTTGTTCTGTATGGCTAACACACAAAACCAATCATTAAATATAAAAATTGATTTGACATGAGTAATCACTACTTCTTTCAGCTATCCTAATTTTTTTGCCAATGTGCACATTCGTTAGTTTGCGGGAGAGGGGACGATGTTATTATTATTATTATTATTATTATTATTATTATTATTATTATTATTATTATTATTATTATTATTATTATTAATCCGATTCGTGAACCATGGTGGCCAGTCTACTGAAATTCATCTTGAAAAGCAAAATATTTACGCGCCCACCATTCCGTTCTACAAAAATAAATACCAGATGAATGAAGTAGAGATTATCGGCCTAATGATTGGTGCTCGTGGCACAATACCTGCCTTTTTCGTAGAATTCTGGAAGAAGTTTGACCTGCCTATGAATAGCATCGAAAGAGTTATCACCACCATACGTGGATCTGTACACGTCCTGAAATCTCACCTGTTCGGACCTCCATAACCTAAAAAATCCGTACCATCGATATATTTCTATGTGATAAAAACATTATCTATCCTGATATGCTTTACTTTGTCCATTGTGGCAACTCGTAATTGTGGGAAGTCGTTGATTCATTCGATAAATAAAGCATAGCAATAGGACGTCGATGCAGTATGATGCATATTAGCGTATTATGGAAACAACTCATATTACTAGTATAAATCGCTTTGTTCAGTTTCCAATAGGCAAAGTTTATTTTGTAATTTTAGTAAGTTCACTTTTAGCACTACTATCTGCGTCTGACTGGAAGTCGCACCAACCTGCAGGTACGGCACGAGTAACAGATATTAGACTCTTAACTACAAACATCAGGCATGACAGACAATGCGAGCTCTCTAAATCAATGCATATTCATTATCAGACTGTTCATTATGCTGCCATACTGTAAATGTGTAACTAAAGCACAATTGCACTATAACCTTGAAACTTCACGACATCATCTCAGTTCACACGAGTCACCGTGGACAGAACAGATGTTTATTGTCAGACTTCGAGACTTGAGATAGGCGCATGCGCGGCGCCCATACTTAGCCTTCACATATTTTAACCCCACATTCACGCGATTTGTCGTTTACGATTTAGTCAAAAATTGAATTTCCATTTTAGTGGGTTCAAAATAACTAAAACATGCATTGTACTTACAAATGTATCAATGTTTCTTGAAGGAAATACTAATATTTCAAATGTTGTCCTGTGTTTCAGGTAAGTCCTACATCTTTTCTACTCGAATTACGCTCCTCCGGCCTGGTTGTTCAACCCATCACAGGTAAATTAAAATCTACCACATTACTGAAACATCACTGTATTTATTGAAAATTAATTACAAGTAGGACCAGAGATCCGTATTGCTGTAGCTAACTACCAATATACATTAAAATAATCAAATAATAATGACCCAAAATAACTTACAATACATTTTCACACTGAAGATACATTATTAAATATGTACATCATACATTAATCTCTTAAAATTCAATAACGTGAATTATTACATAGAAAGTTAGTAATAATCGAGGCATCTCTTTCCTTGAGCGTTGACATTTCCTAGCTTCATTTAGTTCAGATTTTTATCACTGCATAAACAGAAAACTATTTATTACACTTTCCTGCACAGTGTTGAGGAACCTGCAGAGTGTAAGCTGTAAATCGATTGGCCCAACCTTGCACTTGAATCAAGTGGACAATGGATGTGGCCAAGTTTGAGGCAACATTGGATTTTATAATTCTCAACAGAAATAAAGCATTTGAGCAGAAGTGTACATCCCTGAGTCTTAGCCCTATCGCGGTCTTGTAGCAGGGTGTAACGTGACCATTTTTGGGATTAAAAAATATTAACGATGTTCTGTAAGTTATACTGACTAATTTCGTCTATTGAACAAATCTTAAAGGGAAATATGTTGGGATTATTTTATAATTTTGTGATTCTTTGGTCTTAGAACTGTCTGTGTGGTGGTGTTACTTCAAAATTGCAATTGAATCTTGGTGTTGAACGAAACTTGTATTAATTCATTTTACGGTTTGCCAGCTAACGTCAATATAACACTCTCTTTTCGCACGGGTCATATGGTCATCAAGAGAACTACTTTATCTGGAATACCTTCGAAAGTATGAGCAGCACTCTGATATACAGCACTTTGCGCTGTAAATCAGTTCATCTGATAGAATTTACACGGCAACTATGTTCGCGGGGAATATGACCGTACCGGGCGAGTTGGCCGTGCGCGTAGAGGCGCGCGGCTGTGAGCTTGCATCCGGGAGATAGTAGGTTCGAATCCCACTATCGGCAGCCCTGAAAATGGTTTTCCGTGGTTTCCCATTTTCACACCAGGCAAATGCTGGGGCTGTACCTTAATTAAGGCCATGGCCGCTTCCTTCCAACTCCTAGGCCTTTCCTATCCCATCGTTGCCTTAAGACCTATCTGTGTCGGCGCGACGTAAAGCCCCTAGCAAAAAAAAATATATATGACTGTTAGAAACTATGTTTACATCTTCAGACAGTTTGTGAAATACATTTATTGCTTCGAACTAAGATGTCTTTCCTTTCATGCTCTCTTAACCTGCCTTATAAGAGGACATGGGCTTACGAACCTGCTAAAAAATATATTTTGAAGGGGAATTTGCCAACGAAGGAAATTTATGAAGTTACTGAAAAATCAGTAAATGCTGTAATTGACTTAACGTAAAGCTATTTAAATGGACTTTGGGGGAAGAATATATATAAAAATCTAACTGCGGTACCCGTCCTCGACGGGCTAGTTTTCTACAATTATAGCAGCACTGTTGTCTAACGGAGATGAGTGGCAGCAGAAGAAACCGACCGTACTTCAAGAAACAAGAGTCGGTGAGTTTATACTCGTATAATTATTTATTAGTTTTGAGGCTTTAGATCGCGTGGTTTACCACTTAAATGCGGAATTTACTGGATAATATTAGAGTTACTAAAATGCATATTGATCTTTCTTGTAGGAAATGAAATTTTAAGTTGCAGGTGTTGTAAAGTAACCATACACTTGGTATCTTCATTATGTGAATTCGAATTTGAATTTATTGGTTACAGTTTATTTCTAAAGCTAATGATTCCTTTTGCCTGTATAACATATACATTGAAAACAATATACAGAACAATTAATACAGGAAAAAGGAACGGAGGTGCAAATTAAACGACAGTTTGTATTCTAATGAAGAAACTTAAAAATTAAAACATAAACTACGTATAAAAGATAAACAGTTATTAATTCAAGTATTCCGAGGGCGAATCATAAAGTAAGTTACACTAGCTCGCCGCGAGAGCATGCTGTGTATCATGACCATGGCCAATGCGGAGCAAGCCATAGTAACTTCTGACACGTCCGATAGGAAGTTTGGTGAGTATTCCGTCGTGCTGTGTGTTCAAGCGTGCTAGGCTCAATGGCGCTTCAACTGGATGTTCATCCCTAGTTGGAAGTTCGTGCAACGATCAAATTTCCATGGGATAAATGGCTAAATTGCAGGGATATTCATCGTGAAATCACTGCTGTATATGATGAGCGTTCAATTTCTCGCCCAGGTGTTGCAAAGTTTTGTAAGCAATTTGACACCGGACGCACGGATCTCACGGACGAATAACACGACCAGTATCGTTGCATATGTTGACCGTGTGGATGGGATCATTAGAGAGAATTGGCTCATAACACTGCAGGAACTTGCCAGCATGCTGAACATTTCGTATGGCAGTATGTTCTCCGTTGTTCACCAGCACCTTGGATTTCGTAAACTGTGTCAAAGATGAGCCCCACGTCTGCTCACCGATGTTCACAAGGGACAACGTTTCCAGTCGTCACTGGTACTTCTGCAACGGTATTCTGTGGAGGGCAACGAGTTTCTGCGGCCAATCATCATGGCGGATGAAACGTAGGTACACCACTTCAACCTCGAAACAAAGAGAACATAGATGCAATAGGTGTACACCCCATCACCACCACGAAAGAAGGCCAAGGTCCAACCCTCAGCAGGAAAGGTAATTTTTTTGAAATGGAGGGTGTGGTGCACGTGGAATTTATGCCAAAAGCCCCGTCAATCAACTCGGCTTTGTATTGTCAAACGTTGAAACGGTTGCGTAAGGTAAAAAGGAGAGCGGCGGGGAAAATTGAGTGACGGTGTGATTATTTTGTACGATAACGCAGCACCTCACACGTCCCGCCAAACTTTCTAACTGCTGCAGTGATTCAAGAGCGAGGTATGGCAACATCTTCCATACAGTCCAGACTTAGTGCCATGCGATTATCGTGTGTTCGGTTAGCTGAAAGAGTATCTCGATTCCGAAACGATGCAATCAGCTGTCTCCAGGTGGTTACATTAGCGCTAGAGGTGATTTCTACGCATCCGGAATCGAAAAGTTCTTTGACCATTCCGAGAATGTTTACAGCATCTTGGGGACTCTGTGAAAATCTGAACTTACATTCCATTTTGGCATAGCTGTGTTGCCTATGTGTAGGTGGTTTCATAAATGACCATAACTTGCAATTGTAACTTAGTTTTTGATTCACCCTCGTACAAGTATTGAAACTGGTTAACTTTCATGCAGTAAGAAGCTCTGCTGATGATTATCTTAAGCGTTAAGAAAATAAAGTTTTCAATTTATATGTAAAATATACTAAGATTTAAATACAACAACAATAATAATATTCATAACCATAATTCAGTTGTGCAGCGTATGTTGAACCGAAGGACTTACATAACTTAAGTACCAACTACTGAAAAATGCAGCGTAATCTAAAACATCGCAGGCTCTTGTCATTAATCACTGCGTCATTTTACTGTTTAACGAAATAGTTCACTGAACAAAGGAATCATTTGCAAAAATTTCAGTTTTGTTACATTGTTTGATAGATGAGGAAGGCGAACTCTGAGATCTGCCTATTGGTGACTACAGCAATGCAGTATCCCTAGAATTTTTAGGATACAACATGAATATTATATTTGTTACACAGAGTATCAAATTATTGTGTTTCTCAGTCTATTCTACGTGCGAATTCCTTTAGATCGCTGGGTCATTGCTCTTATCCTACCCTGCATACGCGCCAGAAAGGTAGTCCTTGAAACTTTGAAAATCCTTCTATTCACCACGATGTCATCTTGATAAGCTAAATTGCTAATATTATTTTCAACCTGACAGAGGAGTCAGTGAAGGAGAGGATAATGTAATATAGGATTAATTGTCTTGAGAAATTTTAATTACATTGAAGTAAATGAGGCGGTAACACAAAGAACGACTCCATGCCCATAACGAACTCTCCGTGAAAAGGAGAGAGACACCTAGACTGATTAATGGAAAGAGAAAAGAAAGATGAAAGAAGGAAAGAACCTAAAGGGAGGTAGAATGAAGCGAGAGAGGCAAAGTAGTGAACAGTGAAACTTCTAGTTAAAGACGCTACCGTATTAACAATTTTATTGAAATCTTTTAGGTCCAGAGGGTCTTATGGAAGAAAGTTCTAAGCATGTATTTGCTACAAGGAATAATTTAATTTCGTTGATATTTACACGTAATTGGTAGTTCTAAAAGACATTTTCCTATGTTCTTTAGAAGAAATGTAATAATAAAAATAATCTTTCTTTCTTAATCTGTTTACCCTCCAGGGTTGGTTATTCCCCCGGACTCTACCGCCTCAAGGGTGTCCTGGAGCGTGAATGGGTCGGGTAATACAATTGGGGAGGAGGACCAGTATTCCTTCCAGGCGGCCTCACCCGGTATGCTGAATAGAGGCCTTGTGGGGGGCGGGAGGTTTCGTAGGGGTAGGTAAAGAAAAGGGAAAGAAGTGACCGTTCCCTTAAGTTAGGTACCATCCCGGCATTTGCCTGGAGGAGAAGTGGGAAAGCCACTTCCAGGATGGCTCAGGAGGGAATCGAACCCCCTCTACTCAGTTGACCTCCCGAGGCTAAGTGGAAACCGTTCCAGCCCTCGTACCATTTTTTTTAATTTCGTGGCAGTGATCGGAATCGAACCAGGGCCTCCAGGGATGGCAGCTAAATTATGCTAACCACTACGCCACAAAGGCGACAATAATAATAATAATAATAATAATACAGCAAATTCCTAATTATCCTAGTGCGGATTATCGAGTTTGCGGGTTATCCGTGCACCTCCGAGGTTTACTGTATTATTATTTTTAATGTATTTCCTTTATATTTGCCACGGCACTTGGAATACGTGTGAATTGCGTGCTTGAAATTCGAGTGAGCTCTCGACTTTAAGAAAGAAAAAGCTAGTTAAACAATGGCGAGGGAATCGGCCACCTCAGCGAAAGCCGTAAATGATTATTTGACTGAAAATGTGCTGGCGACGAGCATTTTTTGAGAACTAAACACTATACAATGTGCTGTATAGCAGTTCATGGTTGGTGTTCTCCGATGGCAGTCATGGCTACGAAGCGAAAGAAAGTCTTTTAACTTTTAAACTTATGCTGAATAGGGAGGTTTTAATTATATCGTTTTGTTGAACTTCGGAACATTCGTACTTATGAAGGAAAGAACTTAAATGAGTCCCGAAAGTAAAACAATATCACTGATTACTTTTTCACCAAAAGACAAAAACTGATGTTGTGTATACTTTTTGTACCACAAGAGTTTTACCAACAATAGACGTTGTAAGTAATTGTTATACTGGCCTACTTTATTGATAGATGTTTTTATTAATGTGTTAATTGTTTGACATTATTGCATTTCCAAACAGTAGTGATTCTGTATTATTAAAAGTTTCGTTGTGCATTAAAATCCACAAAATCGTATTACCCGTGTTCTCAGTTATCCGTGCGAATTTGTCCGGTGATTAACCCGAATAATCGAGAGTTTGCTTTAATAATAATACTACTACTACTACTACTACTACTACTAATAATAATAATAATAATAATAATAATAATAATAATAATAATAATATAGATGAAGAAAGCATTTAGGAACATCATTTGTGCAATTTGTGCAGACTACAAATCATATACTGTAACCAGTTGCATGTTGTAATTACTCCTGTTGTATACAGGGGTGTATAGTAACTATACCGACAAAAATCAGGGATGCTCTTCGTGTTATGTTAAGACCTATGGCGCAATCGGATTGGCGGAAAAATATTTTTTTTCGAAAAAAAATGCCGTTACATTGTTACGCGCGATTAAAATTGACGCAACTCACCGCCAGAGCACAAGCTGCTGCCGTGCTTCACGGAAGAGAAGGATAGGGGGGAGAAGTGGAGTGTATGGTGGAGACAGAGATAATGCTCCGCGTTTCCTCGTTCCACTGAGAAATGATTGTCCTTGTCTCCTACAGGGAGTATTTACAGTTCGTTTATTAAACAGCCGTAACTGCACACACACTAATTAAGACGAACTTGTCAGTCAAATAATGCACCAGATCGTTTCTCCTCTCGTCTGTTGATCGCAGTAACGTTTCGTTAACATATAACATGCTCGGAGATGCAACGCTGCCGTCCCACGATTGTGTATTCCTTCCCTCATAATATTGTAAATGGAATGCAATACTGAACGAAGGAAACAATACGCCCTTTGATTACAGTAGATGTTCACTATGTCCCCTGGTTCTTCGATGCATAATTGACAACGCTGTGGTAGTGACCTTTGGACTCTGTTCAGGATGTGCGGTGTGCTGCGCATTACATTTACCTCCCACTTTGCCTCCCGTCAGTTCTCTCCTCTAATGCAAAGCAATAGGCATCGGCTGGCTCTCTGGCAAATTCTTCAATTTGAATCGCGTAACTCGAAGAGCATCTCTGACTTTTTGTCGGTATACTTATGATACACGCGGTGTATTTTTAGATACTGTATCTGTATAGTTTCACAATCAAGAGGGGGATTACTTGTTTACGCTGAGTCAGCCCATTATTTTACAGGCACAAGCCGACTCTTCCTAGATGGTTATTTAATAATCTATGTGTGCATATTTATATGTATATAAAATGGACGTGTGTGTGCGTATATTTCACCTTCCAGCCAAAACTAACCACTGAAGACCACTGGTGTTTGTGTGTGGCAGTAGCCTCGAGTTTCCGTCGTGCACTGTGGAGTTTGCGTGTCGGTGGTTATGGTGGTGCGGTAGATATGGCGGTCGAAGTTGACCAGCTACATATATAAGTAGATGCGTGTGTTCGTATATTTCACCTTGCAGCAAAAACTATCCACCGCAGACCACTAGTGTTTGTGCTCTAGTAGCCTTGAGTCTCCCATCGTGCACTATAGTTGTTGCATGTCGGTAGCTGTAGTGGTGTGGCTGATATAGGGGTTGAAATTGCCCGACTATTTATAAAATTAGACGTGTGTGTTCGTATATTTCACCTTGCATCCACAAATACTCGCCTCAAACCACAGGTGATTATGTGTAGTAGTAGCCTCCTGTCTCCCATTGCGCACTATGCGGATAGCGTATCGGTGGCTGTGGTGTTGTAGGAGATGTGGGGGTTAAAAGTAGCCACTATGCAGTACACACACATATATATATATAGACGCGTGTGTCCGTATATTTCACCTTGAAGCCACAACTACCACACTCAGACCACTGGTGATTGTGTATGGTGGTAGCCTCAAGTCTCCCATCGTGCACTATAGTGGTTGCGTGCCAGTAGCTGTGGTGGTGTGGGAGATGTAGGGGTTGAAAGTGAGCGACTACACATAAAAATAGACGCGTGTGTTCGTATATTTCGCCTTGCAGCCACAACTTTCCACCACAGTCCACTGGTGTTTGGTTGAGGTAGTGGCCTGGAGTCTCCCATCGTGCACTGTAGTGGTTCTGTGTCGGTAGCCGTGGGGGTATGGGAAATATGGGGGATGAAATTGGCCAACTATACATTAAAAACAGACGTGTGCGTTCGTATATTTCACCTTGCAGCCACAACATCCCATCGCAGACCACTGATTTGTATGTGTGGTAGTGGCCTCAAGTTTTCGACTGTGCACTATAGAGGTTGCGTGTCGGTAGTTGTGGTGGTGTGGGATATGTGTGGTTTGAAAATGACTGACTATATATAAAAATAGACGTGTTTTTTCGTATATTTCACCTTGCAGCCACTGATACCCACCGCAGACCACTGATGCTTCTGTGTAGTACTACCTTCGAGTCTCCCGTCGTGCACTACCAACCACTACATAAACACCTTACATTGAATACATCCCTCCACATAGAGTTGGCGTCAAAAAGGACATCTGGACGTAAGACTGCGCCAAATCCCACCAAGCGCTGACCTAAATAAATTTAAACAATTCCAAGAAGAAAAAAAAGAGGGTGCGCCTTTTGTTTACAAAAACCATTCAAGCTGTTGCCCACATATTCAATCCCGATTAGCAGCAAAGTTGTACTTGTAACCCCTGTATATGCTACAACAGTTTCTATGCAACATTTGGCATCACCTGGTCTAGTTTAAAACTGAAATTACCCTGTTGCTGATTTCTCATGCTTATTGCTTAAAATCTAAGACACACCGGACGAGTTGGCCGTGCGGTTAGGAGCGCGCAGCTGTGAGCTTCCATCCGGGAGATAGTGGGTTCGAGCCCCACTGTCGGCAGCCCTGAAGATGGTTTTCCGTGGTTTCCCATTTTCACACCAGGCAAATGCTGGAGCTGTACCTTTATTAAGGTCACGGCCGCTTCCTTCCCATTGCTAGCCCATTCTTATCCCATCGTCGCCATAAGACCTATCTGTGTCGGTGCGACGTAAAACAAATAGCAAAAAAAATCTAAGATAGTTCTGATTATTTTCAGAAAATAAAATTTTGCTTTTATTGAATTTACGTCCCACTAACTATATTTTAACGATTTTCGGAGACGGCAAGGTGCCGCATTTTGTCACACAGTAGTTATTTTACAAGCCCGTGTCGTGTTTGAGCACATCCAAATACTACCGGACTGAGTCAGGATCGAAACTGCCAAGTTGGGGTCAGAATGCCAGCGCCTCAACCGTCTGCGCCGCTCAGCCTGGCTGAGAATAATTTATTCAATCACATTTTCAAAGGCTCCATCATATATCAAAACCACCCTGCACGTTGCCTTCAGGTTGTAGAATTACATTTTGTGTGCTACTGTATACAGAACAGTCAGTATATCTGTATCACCTTTGATCTTGTGAGCAAAGCAAATCGCGCAAGTAAATGGCATGGCAGTCCTAACAGAGCAGTCAAAACTTCCTCTAACATCTTTATGCAGCCAAATACTTTGAAGCTACTTTTCCAAACCAGTGAACCTTTCCCGCTTGCACCTGTCAAATATCCTACGCTACTAGTTCTGTTAAGCTGGTCTGAGAACTCTCACAGCAGATATGTTTTCTTTTTTTAAATAAAATCTATTCTGTTCTATACATTCTGAATTCTTGGGATACGGTGTTAGAAGTTCAATAGCGTGATTGTTATTGCACACATGTGCTACAGGATATTCCGATCAATAGAGATTCAGTTACAGGTTGTGTGTAATCGTACAGAAGCTAGGGGTGATTGATTGGGGCTAAGCCTTATTATTTATGCCTTCCTATAAGAAGAGTGACAAGCAGACAAATCGTAAAAATGTAGAGAAGAAATTTTGTCCTCAATATCGCATATCATTGCAGCTAGACGAGAACAGAAAATAAGTAATAAGTATTCTTGAGACATGGAGGCAAACGAGCAAAGCAAAGCAAAGCAGTGCAAAGCAAAACAATCTCGTTACGGGTCACGAAGGCCCCAGGAGGATTATAGGACAAAGTCCCTCGCGGATAGTACCCTGATGGAGCTTTGATAATACGAGTTAACTTCATAACTCATAAAAAAACAAAACCAAACTAAACCAAACCAAACCCCATGGCGCAAGAGCCTCGTAGTGCCATGGCCTACCAAGCGACCGCTGCTCAGCCCGAAGGACTACATATTACGAGGTGTCGTGTGATCAGCACGACGGATCCTCTCGGGCATTATTCTTGGCTTTCTAGATCGGGGCCACCATCTCACTGTCAGATAGCTCCTCAATTGTAATCACGTAGGCTGAGTGGACCTCGAACCAGCCCTCAGATGCAGGTAAAAATCCCTGACCTGGCCGGGAATCGAACTCAGGGCCTCCAGGTAAGCAGCAGGCATGCTACCCTTATACCACGGGGCCGGCTCATAACTCATAGCTGTATTAAAAGAAAGAAATTGGCGGTAGGCTGTCACTACTGTAACCGCCACAGGGGTTTCAGTGTTTTTTAGACTTATTAAAATTATTTTTGCTGTTTCACCTAACCTCCAGTTAAGCGCTCAAATCAATACAGCGCCATCACATAACAATATTTGCGTGTGACATCACATATTTAGCACAAATTTTACCCTACTTTACAGCGCTATTTCATTGAAACTACCATTCAGATTTTCAATTTGTTTTTGCTGCAGGTAGCTGCCTCTTTTATCTGTCCATTTAGACATTAAAGATAATCGCTAGTTACATTCTCTCGGCGATATATCCGTTCTACCCAAACATTAAAGGCGTCAAAAAATTTTTTGTTTCCATCGCAGTCATGAAGGAGAAAACAACGGGGATCAAAATTAATAGCAAACAAGTACGCTCTATAATATTTGCTGATGATATTGCCATACTAGCAGAAACAGGTAAAAGTATGCAGAGAATGATCAACATATTAGCAGAAAATTTAGGCAAATGGAACCTCAAAATTAATACAAGGAAAACAAGAACCATGACAATATGTAAAGACAAGAAAACACCCGTAACACACTTAAAAATTTTCCCTGATAAAATAGAACAAGTGAAACAGTTTTGCTACCTAGGAACCCTGATCACGAGTGATAATCGGAGCATATCAGAAGTCACGAAGAGGATAGCCATGGCAAAGAGAGCATTCCAAGATAAAAAGCACCTGCTGGCCAACAAACATAGACATATTCAAACTCGGAAGGTCTTTGCAAAAACCTTTGTATGGAGCGTGCTTCTGTATGGTTCCGAAAGCTGGACATTAGGAATGCAAGAAAAGAAAAAAATAGAAGCAGTTGAAATGTGGATCTGGAGAAGAATGCAGAGGATAAGTTGGACGGAAATGAAAAGCAATACCGAAGTCGTCAGAGAGATGAGAGAAGAACGGAGTATGATAACCGAAATTGAAAAACGGAAAATAAAATTTTTTGGTCACATTCTGCGGCATGAGGAGTTCCTTTGTAATATAATTGAAGGAAAAATTCCTGGAAAAAGAGGAAGAGGACGACCCAGAGTGTCTTGCTTCAAGAACCTGCTTCTGAGGATGAAGTGCAAGACCTACGGTGAGTTAAAAAGACTGGCTCAAGTTAGATAACTGTGGCTGCAGCGACAAGGCTTAGCCTTTAGAATATGATGATGATGATCCATATAAGTTACCCGCCGTCGAGGAACGTAAATCTACGTTAACAAAAATTAGCGAATGGTGTTTTGCTATCGCCTTTGTTACATTTTCTGCGATAAAAAGATGAGTTTTTCTGGCTTCAAGCCCATAAAGGCTCTGCTTAAGGTTAAGGAAGTCTTAGCATTAGTTTGAAAATCTGAGAAAATATCCAGCCTTGTACAAAATCTGGTTGCAAGATTTTTGCCACCTGCAATCCAACGGAAATGCGTTTGTTATTTGATTCGTGGAGCAGTAAGGATCCCCAAACAGTACAATTTTTCTTCTGCATTTTCTTCTACCGATTTCCTCTGACTTGTGGGTTCACGGGTGCGAACAGTGGCACACATGTGGTCTGTTTGACGACCAGATGTCAATGACACCAACCCTATGTGGAGGGATGTAATCACAATTGTGTGTTTCTGTGGTGGTTGGTATTAGGGTGTGTTGTGTTGTGGGAATATGTGGTACTAAGGCAAACACAGAAATCCACTCCCCGAGCCACAAATATTAATTAGACACGATTAAAATCCCCTACTAGACCGGAAGTAGAAGCCCGAACTCTTTGAACCGAAGGCCTCAACAATGATCATTCAGCAAAAAAAAAAATATATATATATGTATTAAAATGGAAACCATGGAGAAGCAGATCAGATTCATCCTCTTGACGAGATCATCATGCCCTGGAAACATTTCTATGGTGTACTGTTTATCGGATACAGCTATCTTCTACAACGATGATATGAATGTACATCTTTCCAGTAATATTATCAAGCACCAGTCACTGATTCATAACCATTTCTTGTCTCTAAAGCCTTGTTAAATTCAGTGGGTACAAAAAGGAGTATTCCCTAGAAATACCACCTGCTTTGTAAGTCCAGCAGATTATTGTTTCAAAAAATTCCCTCCGTAGACCAGTGCTAGAGTACATGCTACCAAGTCCCAAGAACGCGAATTCAATACCGACAGAATTGGTTGGATTTTTTAGGGGCTGTGAAACGTCCATTTGGCAATCCATAACTTACGATGTCAAAAACTTCTTCTTATTTCTTTTGCTAGTTGCTTTACGTCGCACCGACACAGATAGGTCTTATGGCGATTATAGTAAAGACAGACATAGGAGAGGGAAGGAAGCGGCCATGGCCTTTATTAAGATACAGCCCCAGCATTGGCCTGGTGTGAAAATGGGAAACCACGGAAAACCATCTTCAGGGCTGCCAACAGTGGGGTTCTATTCTACTATCTCCAGAATACTGGACACTGGCTGCACTTGAGCTACTGCAGCTGTCGAGCTCGGTTACAAAACTATTTGAACAACGTGTAAATATCACCTAGCTGTTCTACAGATATGTAGGTGAGTTGCATAAATTTGAGGGGTTCTGATACTTCGGATCGCTAATATTAATGCAAATTACACTGCACATCCGTTTTGCGGGTAGAAGACTCTTGCGCTTTGGTTAATACGTTTGCATTCTAGCTATTTGAAATCAGCCATAGACCACCCGAAAGAGATCCACTTTTCTGTCATCTCGTAGAGTAGGAAAAGGACGTCAAAATCGGCGTGCCGCCAGTATGCATGGCGTCAAGTAAAAATATATGCAGACAGTCGTTGATACCACTTGATTATTATTATTATTATTATTATTATTATTATTATTATTATTATTATTATTATTATTATTATTATTAATAATAATAATAACAAAAACAATAGGACGTAAAATTTCTTTGGAGAAGACCGCGTTCATCACCAGCTTTAAAGAGGCTCCTCGGTTGTTGAAGTTAGGAGAAAATATAAGTAGAGCTAAGAGCTTTACGTATTTGGGAGAAACATTACAAAAAAAAGTGGGTCAGAAGTGAATGCCAATAAGGACCGGGCCGGAAAAATGAAAACTGCATTTCAGTTGGCAAGGACCACCTACAACAAAAAGGTTTTAGCTTATGGGGCTAAATTGAGGCATCTAGACACCGTTGTTAAACATGAGTGCCTGGATGCAGCTGAAACATTGGATATTAATGGAAAAGTTGGCTTTGAAAATATCCGGAAGGGAGAAATAAAAATGATACGGAAAATTCATGGCCCAAATGAAACAAAATAGGGAGAGAAGACTCAAATATAACAATGAATTGTATCAAAGTACAGAAGAAGTGGTTGAACTGATAAGATAGAGAAGGTTACAGTTCTATGAACACTTATTTAGAATGGACAAGAACAGTCTAATGAAGAGAATGAATTCTTCAGGAAGAGGAAGACAGATGTTAAATGGTTTCAAGAAGTGAGGTTGGACTTAACGAAGATGGGGGTTCCGGAAGATTATATCATGGACAAAACTCAATTTAGACAACTCGTCAAAACGTTCCACAGTTTCCAGGATACTGGGGAACCGCTAGTGAGAAAAGCGAGGTCCTATACCGAACAGCAGAAGAAGGAACAGGGGGAAAGGATAAAAATAAAGAATAATAATAATGTTAATTGCTTTACGTCCCAATAACTACTCTTTTACGGTATTCGGAGACCCCGAGGTGTCGAAATTTTGTCCCGCAGGAGTTATTTTACGTGCCAGTAGATCTACCGACACGAGACTGACGAATTTGAGCAGCTTCAAATACCACCGGACTGAGCCAGGATCGAACCCGCCAAGTTGGGGTCAGAAGGCCAGCGCCTCAACCGTCTGAGCCACTCAGCCCGGCATATAAAAATAAACTGGCAGGGAGTGAAAACAGAGAAGGCTGATTGTCAAACATGGTCCAAGAATGGAGGAAATTAAAATTTGAAAATAATAATAGTAATATAGCTTTTGTTGACGTTTCGTAGGCTGTGCGCCAATTTGTGATTATTGCTGTGATACATTTGTAATATTATAGGTGCATGGTACAAAGCGTCCTTATACATGACAGTCCTTCAGAGAATATAAGTTTTACAAAATATTTGCCTAATAAATGGTCTATATATATTTAGGTTTAACAAGATTAAGAATTTGCTGAACATGCCCTTTCTATTTCCACAGTTTAGAAGTTTCCGAAGAATGAAAGGCAGAAGGACACCCTTCAGTTTAGCACCGAATATTGAATTTGCTATTTTGAAGTCTGTTCTCTTAATCTAATATTTATCTTCAATGACGACAAGAAGTACGACGAACATACTACATTGTGAATAAGTCTATTGATGGCTGTTATACACGACAAACGTGTATGAAGAAAATCTGGTGATACCTGTACGTTGCAATAGTGTTTTGGTTTCCACATTACTTCACTCTACCGAAACCTTACTGCTTCTGGCTTGAAGTAAATCTGAACGAACGAACGATGTTACATTTAGAGTAAATTGAAGCCTGGGTCAGAAATAGCCTCCCTAAATATAATCTGATATGATTGGAGGAAATTAAGAGAGGTAGGCAAGCACAATGTAATATGATTTTAAACTCAGCTCTTACAGAGGATTGAGTGAGTGTTACACTCCAATCATCTTTTGGTGGGAGGTAAGTTACTTTTAAATCATGTTGGTAGAAGGGTGAAAGGAACGAAAGGAGGTTGACTTTGAGGAAGGTGGGGCTGTAAAACATTTCATTATCAAAATGAATTATCGTTTCTATAGGACCAGATTTTTTGCACGCAAGTATATATTCAGTGGGTAGCTTCCACACTGTAAAATAACAAAGTATTTTTTCATTTACTTTTTGTGTAGGCTGAGTGAAACCTCATGGCAAGGTGCCTCTCCTCAGGTCGAAATTTCGTATCTAAACGGCCTCCACGCAAGGAACTCACATTCTTCAGGGTAAACCGAGCATGAAGGAAGGTGAAGAACCTGGCCGAAATTCGATAAATCATTGTAAATGATCCATTGATCCTTGGGAAGCTTTTCATTGTAAAAACCGTGCCCTTATTTTTCAGTTCTTCATTGTTTTTAGCTTTGAGTGCAACATGGTCTATATAAGCTAGCATATTTATATTTTGGCCTACTCTGATACTTGTATCTAATTCTGCTACTTCATTTATTTAGTTCTTACCGGGCGAGTTAGCCGTGCGGCTAGGGGCTCGCAGCTGTGGGCTTGCATCCGGGAGATAAAGGGTTCGAATCCCACCTGTACCTTACCTAAGGCCAGGCCCGCATCCCCCCAACTCCTAGTCCTTTCCGGTCCTATCGTCGCCATAAGACCTATCTGTGTCGATGCGACGTAAAGCCACTAGCAAAAAGAAATTTTGTTCTTTCAGTCTTTTTGACACTTCTAATCGCGAATAGATTTGATCGTTGTCCACTTACACTGCAATTTGATCAATCGATAGAGTACTCTAAAATAGTTTCGCATATTAACGATTTTTCACGGTATATCCTCTGTAGTGTAACGGTTATCTCAATTATCTGTCGTCCTTGGAGGCCCGGGTGTGATACCCGGTGCTTCCAGAGATTAAGAATGGGTATGTGGTTAATATGATACATGAAGCTCACCTACATTAGGGGTGTGCATGACAAGAGCTGCACCACCTAGGGACGAGAAAGCGATTTTACGATTTTTCGGCTCCATGGGTAAATGGTTAGCATGCAGCCTTGGGTCCATGGAGTCCCGAGTTCGATTCCAGGATGGCTTGGGGAGTTTAACCTTCAGTGGTTAATTCCTCTGGTACGGAAATTGAGTGTCTGTGTCGTCTTCAACATCAGAATTCATCTTAGGATGGCCCTATCCTCGCGTAAGTACAGCTCGCCTATCCGGCGTTAACACGAAAGACCTGCACCGTGCCACGTTGGAGGCCATATGCCATTATTATTATTATTATTATTATTATTATTATTATTATTATTATTATTATTATTATTATTATTATTATTATTATCACCATCATCCAAGGTTAAGACGAATGACTTACAAACTGAGTGGTGCGTCCATTACCAGTAAAAGTTCAAGCAGGAAAATGGATGTCGGTGTAGTTTTTCATTTCATGTTTAACATATCGCTTTTCGTATAATCTAAGATAATATCAGTGAAATGAGTTCTTCAACATGAGTACAAAATAGAAATTAGAGTTATCTGTATGAGCGAAGAAGGCTTAATAAAAATAGGTACATGTAAATACACGAAGAAAACCTCGAAATTACCCTCTTTGTTACAAGGTTATTTTTGTTAGTGGCCAACTGTATCACGATTGAGAAATGGAGCTTATTGCGAAGGGCAGTTCAAAATTGCTTTGTGACTGAACTTATATTGCATGTTCATTACTAAAAACTGGATTTGAGTTTCGTCATATTGGAAGGAACGAAGGGAATAACTTGTGCTATTGTGTTGCGCGAAAGTTTAATATTGCGCTGAAGGGAAGACTTTCCTCCGTCGAGATATATAGCCTTGAGCCGGATGGAAATATTTTAGCATGCTAGTAAGCTCCATTGAACATGAGGAGTGAGTATTTTACCAAAATATGGATTTCTTTCCTCCTTCTCCGCCCGGTTCTGTCCGCAAAACGTGAGTAAATTCCATAAAAAGCTTTACACTACATGTACAATGGGAGGCTGCTGTACAGGTGTCCACGCGGAATAAGATGCCTGCCGTCCTCGAGTTTGTCCTGGACGGATATTTTAAACAAAATTCACTACACGTTCACGCGACATGACAATTGAATAATCGTAGAAATATTACGTTTTATATGGAGAGAGATACAACGATAATTACTCTATAACATTAATTATATTACTGTGAGAGTAGTTCACCTGAGAAAATAAACCTGGAAATGGAAGAGGTTAAATGATTGAGTAGTTGTGAGTGTTTTCGAGTCATCAGTCCATAGACTTTTTGATGTAGCTCTCCTTGCCATTTTTATTCTGTGCTAACCTTCCATTTCTACGTACCTACTGCATCGACTCCAATCTGAATGTCTTTATAGATGCCTTGGTCTACCCTTAACGTTATTACTGCCTACACTTCCTTCAAAAGCGATCTGAACAAGTCCTCAGTGACTTAGGATGTGTCCTAACTTTCTATCTCCATTTCTGGTCTGATTTTGCCAAACCGTTGTCCTTTCTCTTCATTCGTGACTCGATCTACCCATCCTACCTACAGCATTCTTAACCACGTTTCAAAACTTTCTATTCTCTTTCTTTCCATTATTCGCGTCCATACAATGCGACGTTTCTGACGAAAAAATACACTTTCTTATTCCTATATCAATGTTCGAAGTCTACAAATCTTCTGTCTTAAAAATGGCCATCCTTGCTCGTGTAAGTCCTCCTTACTCCTGCCTTCGCTAGTTGTTCTGCTATCCAAGTAAAAATATCTCAGAAGTTAAGCAACATTGGACCTGGTCAACATTTGGATGAGTTGCCACGCGCTGTTGCTGGGGGGGGGGGTAAGGGAATGGAGGAGCGGAAAGGAATTGGCCACTCTACCGTAGGTAAACTCCGGCTCATGCACACCTCTGCTGAGCTACGAACCTGCCTTCGGGCAGAATACACCCTTACCTTACCTTTACCTTACCTAATACATACATCATCACCTGACTTCGTTCGACTGCACTCGATTACTGTATTTTAGATGTGTTTATTTTCGCCGAACTGAGCGGCTTCGACGGTAGAGGCGCTGGCCAACTTGGCAGATTCGATCCTCGGTCAGTCCGGTGATATATGAATGTGCAGAAATAGGCCTACCTCAGCTTCGTGTTGGTAGATTTACTGGCATGGTAAAGAACTCCTGCGGGACAAAATTCCAGCACCTCTGCCTTTCAGAAAACCGTCAAAAGTAGTTAATGGGACGAAAAAGCAATAAAATTATTATTATTACATTATTATGTATTATTACATTGTGCTCCTTTTCCAAAACTGTGGATAATTAATGAAATATTAAATGATGGTGATTATGATGACGATGATTCATATGACTGTTTTAACTATAAGATCATAAAATTCGAAACTTTTGTTAACTCGGAATTGTAAAACCATCCTTTATTGTATTTCATTCTATACGTATGCTCTTTCGAATTATCCCACTAACAATCTTCGTGTTCATTCAAATAGTTACCAATCAATTTCATTGGTATAATTTTTAGGAAGGACTTTATGAATGCGATGTGTTACTTATATTTTTTATCCGTAGTGTTCCCTATGACCTTCAATTCCAAACTCATTGGCGTGTCGTGAAATGTTATTTGTTAACGGTATTGCTTTATTGTATTGAAGAATGGACACGAAAAGTTTCGTCAATGAAGTGACTTCAGACATATCAAATGTGGGTGTATCACGGAATGAGTAGACCATATCACCAACGAGGAGGTACTCCGTCTAGCCGGGAAATCACGTGAACCGTCGCAAAACACTGGAAATCAGCCTATTTCGGTCTCATATTCAGAAATGACAAATGCAGGTCTATACTAGGAGATAATATAGAAGGGAAAGGAGGACACGGAAATATTAAATAGGGAAACTTATTCCGTGATGTTGGCTAATCTTCTGAGAGGAGATGGCACCAGAAAGGAAGATGAAGAATTATTTTCCAACTCCAAAAACGTTTCTTCACCCTAAAAATTTTACCCAAAATTGATACGGTATTCAGACTCTTATTTCCGCGTGGACGCCTGTAAAACAGCCTTCTACTGTGCATGCAGTGTAAATCTTTTCAAGCAATTTACTCACGCCTTGGGGACAGGACCGACCGAGAAGGAGGGAGAAAACAACAACAACAACAACAAAAATTGGTTGCATGGTAGAATTTCCTGCTTGCCATTCCCACTGAAAGTGTTACGTGTAACATTACGTTGACAGGAGTTCCGTTTTATTGAGATATGTTGCCCTGGTGGGACTGGAAATATCTGTCCGTTTCTGCGTCGGACAGGTTTCATTTTAGGCATGTTAAGTGTCATATAGCTTCATGGGACCACAGAAGAAGTCCGCTTAAGACAGGTTTACAGTTTGTTCAGTGTCCGGGTTGTATAGGTACGCGTGACTTGTAGACTGGGTAATACTTGGAATATTACGTTCTGTATATAGAAACAACTATAATTATTGTGTATAAGTCGGGCTGAGTGGCTCAGAGGGTTAAGGCGCTGACTTTCTGACCCCAACTTGGCGTTCGATCCTGGCTCAGTCCGGTGGTATTTGAAGGTGCTCAAATACGTCAGGCTCCTGTCGGAAGATTTACTGGCACGTAAACGAACTCCTGCTGGACACAACTCCGACATCCCGGCGTCTCCGAAGACCTAAAGCCAATTACGTTATTAATGTCATCATTATTACTTCGTGTAATTAATTTTAGTACTCTGAGAATAGCTTATTCAAAGCGTTTTTATTTTGAAAATCATTCATCTTTGTGTATTGCGTATTCTCTGTCATAGGGAAGCTTCTAGTTGGGGGAATGTATTGTATAGATTATATAGTACTTACATGTAGTGTAATAGTTGTTCGTTTCATAGAAACTTCTCCAAATTATTTTTTTCGATATATAAGTTGAAATAGAAACACAGTAAGAATCAAATAACGAGCTATGACGTTAGTTTCATTAATAATAATGAAATAGCAGCCAAGACGGGACTCCCAATTTCTTATGAAACACGAATTATATGGAAGGGATTAGATCAGTTTCAGTCAACCATTAATCGTCAAATATGCACATATCGCTGAAGTAGACAAATTTAAGTATCTAAATTAAATTATTGAACCAGCAAGCTAACAAAGAAAGAATATACAAAACGTCTAAGAGCATACAAAATTACTTGGAACAGATACAATAAAAACTATATCAAAAAGGGCAAAATTACGACATTGCAACACAGTAGCTTAAACCAGGAGCACTTTATGCATCTAAAACTATTATATTTGGTGGCAAAACTCGAATAAAAATTATCGATAAATAAGAAAAAATATTCTCAGGAAAATTTTTAGGACCAAAATGCAAAAGCGTAATTTGTATGAAAAAGAAATCACATGAAATTAATCAAGTTACAGAGAAATATTACAGATTTCATCAGGAAACGGCGATTACAATTCTATGGTTACTATAGAATGGATAATAACAGGCTCACAAAGAATATGTTAGTCGTAGCCTTGCCAATGGAAAATGACAATAAATGGCTACGAGAAATCAGTGAAGACCTAAACGAAATTGGCATTAGGCCATTCAAGATAGAATGAAATTCAGAAACTGAGTTCGCAAAAAGAAATTTTCTGTAAAGCCCACCCGACTAAACACAGGAAGGACTGAACAACGTAAACAGGTACACAGAGAGAGGATGAAGAGATATTGGGAAGAGGAGAAGAAAAACAAATAAGTGCTAATAAGTTCAAACGCGCTTCTTAGTTGGGCATTGTCTATATTTCCGTCTTAAAGCTGTTGTCATGTACTCTCCAAACATTCTCAGTAACTGCAACTTAAACGTGGATCTTAGGATGAGAATAGACATGGGATATGTGTTTCTCATACTGAGTTATTGTGAGGATTTAATCCAGGCCCTGTAAAAAAGAACTGAAAGCATTAGAAATGGGGACTTACTGGTGGATGTTACGTACCTAGAGGACAGAAAAAGTGAGGAATACCGAGGCGATCGATGTACAAAATAAATACAAGAGAACTGAGTGGTGAGGTAGTTTCCCGTCGCTTTCCTCGCCGAGCCAGAAGTTGTCCTTACATATCAGTCTGCCAAATTCACTTAAATGCATAAACTAAGCGACCCTATGAGCGACATATTCACTCCATGAATAGCAACAGACCGGCTTCACAATAATGGCATTACTAGCATCGCCCATACCTCCGTCCTCTTCATAATGCCAAAGCCAAGGTTGAGACAAACAGTTCAATGAAAGTAACAAATTTATTCTAGCTCATAATAGAAGACATAATGAACACTAGGTCTCCGCAGTAATGGTACAGAGTTGACGGATAAAGCACCTAATATGGAGAAAGTAAACGTGTTTATATTTATCGAAAGATGGAAATTTAATTATATGGCACGCGAGCCCTCTAACCGAAAGAACAGATCCTACAACTGGGGATGCCAGGAAAAATGGAAGGACGTCGGAGACCTGCACAATGGAGAGTTTGATTGCTTTAGAAAACTGAGGGACTGTTACCAGAAGAACGTAACACCGTGGAAGCACCAGAGTACATACGGCTAGATGGTCACCAACGTTCGTTACAAGATGACACATGGAGAATAAGATACTCTCCAATTACCACATCAATTTGGGAAAGTTATTTCCCAGTCTGAATTAACAGTTTATCTCTCACTAAGCTACTTACAGTTTCGCAGTATGTCCTCTTAAGAATGTCTCGTGGAGCACAATGTGACAGACCCAGTATAGATTTAATGATAGGAATTACATGAAATATGAAAGCCGTCTATGTCACACCACTTTTAATAAAATTTAGACATGTCAATACAGAAAGAAAATTAATTCAAATGTCTCTTCCGTGTCAGAAAATAAGTAGAAATGTAATTTCCTGCATTTGACTTCGTTATGTCAGCTGCCACAAGATAATATCTTGTAAGAAACTGTTTCGAGAGATAACACCATTTCTGCGACATTCTGTCATCTTTAAGGTCCAGGTTTGTGATATATAGGTAACAATATGGAAAATGAGTGCCCGCAAAAGAATAAGTTTCGTTGTTACAGTAATGGAGGTGTATTTCCAGATGCGCGTAAGGTTCGCTGTCGAACTCCTCGCCATCGTGATGCGCCTGCCGATGTCAGGTTCGCGGTCCCAGGTGTAGAAACAACATACCCAAGGTCCTCAAAGCGACTGACCACATCGTAGTTAACAACCCTAGGTTGTTGTTAGGGCGATCTATTACTCAACACTTTTGTCGGGCCGATGACCTTCCATGTTAGGCCCCTTAAAACAACAAGAATCATCAACACTTTTGTCTTCATGTTGTTTATTTGAACTCCATACACTCTTTTATGTTCGTCTATTCTCTGCATGATAGTCTACAGCTCGCGCTGATCTTTTGTAATTATCAAAGTGTCACCTGCGTGTCACAGTTGACTTACTTGTCTGCCTCCAACTACAATGCCACAATTTCGATTAGAATGGTCTACTGTTAAGACCATTTCAACTTGTCGAAAGCTTTTTCTGAAGTCCATGAAACATGCATACATCGTAACAACGTAACAATGAATTCCCTGATCTTCTCCACGTCCTGCCGGAGTAATTGTAATATACGTTTAAAGTAAGATCTTATATATTTTAAAATTTATATTTTGAGGTAATACTTCGTAGGAAACGAACTCAAGGTAGAAAATAAATAGGTAACCTATAGTTGTGGTGTTTCATGTTGGGTCTAAGGAATATCCTTGTTGTGAACTTCAGCTGCTGAATTAGCATTCAAGCTTTCAGCATATAATAACTATTAATAATAATAACAACAATATTTGGGTGAGACAATTCAAGAAAATGGTTTAGAAAAGTCTGCTATCCAGGAGAGGATACAAATTATGGAAAGAGCGTACGGTATAACTAAGAATACTTAAAACAAAACGTGCTTATCAAGAAAACTTAAAATAAAGCACTACAACACAGTAGTGAAACCAGAATGCCTTTATGTCAGCGAATGTCTAGCACTGAACTACAAGCTCGATAAATTAGAAATATTAGAAAGAATAATTATAAGGAAAATATTAGGTCATCGAAGAATTGCAGAGTTTTGGAAATTAAGAAGTAACAATGAAATTTACCAGAACATAGAAAACATATCAGAAACAATAAGAAAAAGGAGATCGCTATTTCTTGGATAATTTACAGAATGTATGACTCCCCCTCGAAGTTGAAGCGTGTGATTGCGTTTTCTTATTCTAAATTTGTCCCTTGTTTTTGGCTTTAAATAGTTGCCTACTTAAGCACCTGGCAGCGTGGCTTAGCGCCTGTGTTATCGGACATCCAATCAACTTTTGGGAAAAGAAATCAACCACCACCTGGATTCAAGAAGTCAAGAAAGACCTGGAAAGGAACAACATACGAGAAGAAGAATTATTGGAAAGAAAGATTTTTAGGAAGAAAGTCTTACAAATAGAAGGATTCCAAGGGAGGAAGGAAAAGAAAACAGGCACAAAGTGGACTGAAGACAGGAAAAAGAAGAACAGTGAAACAATGAAAGAATACTGGAAGAGAAGGAAAGAACTAAGGAGGAAGAATTAAAATTGTAACGTGGTCTTTAGAAGGCCGGAACGCAATAATAATAATAATAATAATAATAATAATAATAATAATAATAGTCGTTGCGCGTGTACAGCATTTTGAGCGCTTTATGTCCTGTGTCCATCTCTATTAAGAACTGAAAACTTTGTGAAATTGTAAAGGTTTTTGCTCCGAAATTTAGATGGCTCTGCCATATGTTTATTAGCACACTCGGGCTCAACGCCTATTACTAGTCATTGAGATTGTTTATACTTTGATTTTGGTAAACCTATCAGCATTACGTTGTTTATATTTATTTATATGAAGTTGTTAATATTACATCTTATTCTATCCACCTGTCACAAGGCAGAATATGAAGTAATCAACCTATCATAACCTCCGATATTTACACCATCTTGTCCAATCAAATCGCTGAATACAATAACATCTAGATTATTCGGCAATCTTCTTATATAAACGGTGGACATTTTGGCCTTCTGGTGTGATCTTGCTGCGTTGATTGCGTATGCGTCTTGACGAAGGATAGAGACGATCTCCCTCTGGAAGTGGGAGGTGAAGGTCCGGCCTAAGGATGTCTCGACAATCAAGGTATGGCAGAATATTAACTAAGTGAACCTTGTAGCGTGTAAATTTTAGGGAAATTTTCAGAAATATTCGTTAGCAAGGAATAGTTAGGTCGTGCAGGGCTTCCTTTCTTATTTTAATATAATTTAGGTTCATTTGGGCGGTCTTCATACTTCAGTTATTTTCCCAGACGGGAACTAGTTTAAATGTAAGGGACCACGAGTGGTTACCCTCTTTACACTCCCCCTCGAAGTTGAAGCGTGTGAATGAGTTTTCTTATTATAAATTTGTCCCTTGTTTTTGGCTTTAAATGGTTTCCTACTTAAGCACCTGGTAGCGTGGCTTAGCCCCTGTGTCATCGGACATCCAACCAACTTAGGTGTTTTCCACAACTGTATGTGGGGAGTGCTTCATTTTCCGCCTCCATTGGATGTTTGTTGTCAGGCTTTTGTAAGTGAAATTTTTTTCTCATTTCGTGGCCGAGTAAATGGGCCTTACAACTCTGTGAATTCTCTTCCTTTTGAGGGTAACATAGCTATTAAACAAACTAATTAGTACTGCAGTATAATCACTGTTTGGGTAATTTCGAATGTAGTTTTCATAGCCCATAACCTTCTATGAGACAGGATTTATTTCAATGATAATAAACATCTTGTAAGTATTGAGACTAGCCTCCTCTTGGTAAAAGACTTCAAACTCTGTAAAGATTGACTGTTTTTTGAATGGAAGTATCTACCCCTACTACTGGTATCATTCAGGGGCTACTGCGTTCACTCTTTTGATGTATTTCAGAACTTCATGCTCTTCTGCAATTTTTATTTGGACATCCTGTGGGAGTCCATTTAATGCAGGTGCCCGTAGGAAGCCAGCTGTCTTCTTCTTCGTCTTCCTCTTCTTCTTATTATGACCGAGCTCGATAGCTGCGGTCGCTTAAGTGCGGCCAGTATCCAGTATTCGGGAGATAGTAGGTTCGAACCCCACTGTCGGCAGCCCTGAAAATGGTTTTCCGTGGTTTCCATTTTCACACCAGGCAAATGCTGGGGCTGTACCTTAATTACGGCCACGGCCGCTTCCTTCCTACTCCTAGCCCTTTCCTGTCCCATCGTCGCCGTAAGACCTATCTGTGTCACTGCGACGTAAAGCAACTAGCAAAAAAAATCTTATTATGCGATTACGAGGATAAGTTAAAAATTAATATTCCGTTATGTTTTGAGCAGTAACACGTAAAAGTAGGTCGACACAACGACCGTTACTTTATTTCTCCAACACTCTTATGCCTTTCGACATAATCACCAAAGTTACTGAATAATTTGCTGTCGCGTGAACTTGTTTCCTTTCCTTGACGACAGAAAGTTAGGTCCAGTTAATTTAACGCCTCTAACTGATTAATCGTTTTATCTATTGTGCTCCGATTCATTTCATCAGTTCCATAAACGAATGCGTGTAACTTTAATGGACGGCCATCCCGCTGTTCTTCTTACACAGTGGTTTGATTCTCTGAAAGTACACGACAGCAGTTTCTCACCTGTTGGACACACATCATACTCTGTCTGTACATATACACAAATTTTGTGCAGTCTTTCTTCTGGATGTACAGTAGATCTCTATAAGAGGCCCCGTGACATGTCACTCAGTACCTTCCTCATTTTGAAACTATCGCTGTGCCAGGCTTCCGGTTTAACATAGGCAGCGACCTTTCCCATAAACGACCCCAGTGTTTACTGGAGTGAAAATAGGAAATAACGGGAAAACATCTTCGGAGCTGCCGACGGTGGGGTTTGAACCCACTTCCTTCCGAATGCAAGGTGATAGCTGCGTGACTCAAATGGCGCTGCCACTTTCTCTGTGTGTGAGCACAATATCTCGGTGTGACTACACATTTACAGACATATAAATTCGGAGAGCTATATTCCAGCGAGCGTGTTGGCCGTGCGGTTAGGATCGCGCAGCTGTGAGTTTTCATTCGGGAGATAGTGGATTAGAATCCCACCGTCAGGATCCCTGAAGACGATTTTCCGCGGTTTAAAATTTTCACACCAGGCTAATGCTGGGGCTATATTTTAACAAAAGCCATGGCTGCTACCTTCCCAATTCTGGCCCTTTCCCATTCCTCCACCACCAAAATCCTTCGATGAGTTAGTGCTACCTTAAACTAGTAGAAACGTAAAGAGGGCTACATTTCTTTGTTTCTGATCAAGACATTAGGTAATCTTATTGATTTATCTTGTACTTGGGATACCTACACATTTTACGAAGTTATATCCGATTACCCGTGTAGTCATAGACTGATGTGATATTTCCAAGGGAGTTGGCCATGCGTTATGGGTCCTACAGCTGTAAACTCGAATTTGCTCATTTCTAGTTAGACTGTCGCCAACTATGTAGATGTTTATCAGTGGTTACCTGTTCTCACGCCAAACAAATACTAGGATTTGTATAATAAAGTACTCACCACCTACCTTCCCCGCCCTAAGGCTTTCCCATCTCAGTTTCGTCAAGAACTTTGTTACAGCGACATTAAAATGCAAACAAAATAACACATTCAGATGTTTAAATATTGTATCCACATATATTATATTTGACATTGAATAATGTAGGGAAGTTCGCGAGTTGGATTACATTCTCCTTCCTCTCCTCCTGTTATTCCTCTTCTTTCAGTTTCTCCTCCTCAATAATGCGTTTCTTGGACCACGTTAACCAATTAAATACATCCATAATAATTTTTGCTTTCCATTAGTTATTCATTAATGCATTCATTCATTTGTTCATTCATATTTCTTTCTCCACCTCCTTTCCACCCAGATATTGTTTCCTTTATGTCTTCCTCGAAACACTTGAAGTTTTGTATCGATCTTCTCAAAGTTGTTCTCAGCTGTATTATGCCATCTGTAATCCGTATGTGTTTCGTGTTTTCCTGGTCCTTTGACTATTATTACATTCCCTTTTGTGAGTGATGAACACTTTTTCTGATACAATCTCTCATCCATTCAATTTCAACGGTCTTGAAATGGCCTTCGTACTTTCTCTTTCCAAATGGAATTTTTCCGAATTAGCTGCCTCCATGGATCAGTGGTAGAGTGATCTCAAGTTTGCGAGTTCGATCCAAACCGAGGTAGTCGATTTTTGAAGTGCGGTATTAAAATAATGTCTCTCCATGTCATTGTTGAGAGTACATTAATGAACTCTGCTAAAGCTCTCTTAGTTACCCTGCCAAAGTTAGTTAAACCAGTCAGACAAATCGTCCGGTAAAATTTTGCTTTCCTTGCTCGATAGCAGAAGAATCATAATTTTGAAATTTGGAGGCAGGTGACCTAGATGTTACCACTTCCCAGCTCATTAGCTTTGTACATGTATCTTCGTTATATACTTGTATTACCCATCGGCTTTCAGTCTGCATGTGCATTATCCTATCGTCCACATAATCTTATTTCTGGAGCTAGATCACTGGTCTCGTTTAGTTTCACACTTTTTAACTTTTAAATCCTGAGTCAGACATTCGTAATCTTGGACTCCAATGGTTCGGTTAATTATACTTCTTGAAAATCTTTCCTCCTCGATTCGCCTTACATGATCCACCATCGAAGGTAGTTCATACGCACAGATTCATGCACTGAATTGCTCTTTCTGTTTTTATTATAATATAAATTTTTAAATAAACGATTTACTGTTCATCATCGGTTTATTTTTCTTCAGTATTTACGGTTCTGAATCGCGGGAGGGGGGGGGTCGTATTTCCAGCTGTCTCGTCTACAAATGTTATCTTACTAATTGGAAATCCAGATGAAGGAAATTCCTCTTACGAGTCCGGTTACGAAATCTCCTGTATAGTAAGTGTTTTCTTCCACACTAGAACCTTTAAAAGTTTCACTTCTACGAATTACGACTTAATTTAAAACTCGTTTCAACGTATCTTTTATGACATATAATTAAATGAAGGCAATGATATGGTGTATACTTGTTGTTTTCTGTGAATCTCCTACAGGACTTCCTCATTCTGGCTCTCCTAAGATTTGTATGCGATGAAGTTCTGAAAATTAATATTACAATACTCATCTACACTACACTGGATTTGATTTAGACAAAGGAGTACTGAGCTTGTACATTATGACTGCCATCAGAAGGTAAACATAATTTGCAAACTATTGTTTTATTTAGACAACATACTCATACGAGAATTTGTTGGGAGTTTCTGTGAAACGAACAGGACTTTAGATTCGTATTAGTACTTAAGCCTATCTTCAACAGTCGACATTACTCTCTATAAGTAATTGGATATTCTAAATGGACTATTCATATATCTTTATTTCATTCTTTTTAGTCTGTTTACCCTCCAGGGTAGGTTTTTCCCTCGGAATCAGCGAGGGATCTCACCTCTACCGCCTCAAGGGAAGTGTCCTGGGGGATAAATCTGGGGAGGAGGACCAGTACCTAGCCCAGGCGTCCTCACCTGATATGCTGAACAGAGGCCTTGCTGAGGAATGGGAAGATTAGAAGGTACATGCAAGGAAGAAGGAAGGAAGGAAGGAAGGAAGGAAGGAAGTGGCTGTAGCTTTTAGTTAGGTACTGCAACCGCCCACCTCCCGAGTCCCAGACTAGCATTAATCTCAGGGGTGTCGGTTCATTATTTAAATCATCAAATATAAATATAACGGCATAATAGAACACGGGGATGAACGGAGCAACTTAAAATTAAAAGGGGGAAGGCTCGATTGTAACTTGAATTTAAGGACTCCATGATAGGACTAGGAAGTGACTGTTACTTTAAAAAGGGCATCATCTAACTACAATAAAAAGATTATGAGAGTGGTTTCCTTAGAAATAATTTGCCAGAAGGAGCGGTTTATTACGCCATTTGACGTATAAAACTTTGATACACGTGGCAACAATATTTGAATTTACACACATGTTACATATATAAATCACTTGCCATACCGCAAGTGGTATCAATATCTTGCTGCGTTGCTTCTGAAATAAAATGACATTTTGGAGGTATAATTTACGGATCGATTCCATTTGAATCGAACCGTCACTCAAAGATATAGCTTCCTTCTATCGGGAGCCCGAGCATAACCCATGTTACGGTCGGCTTCCCGATTTAACTAAGATGATGTACTCCGGCTATATACATTTTTCCGAGACCGGTACTCGGACTGGGTAATGTTTCTCGTGAAGTGCGAAAACTGGATTCCACGGACAGTCCCTATCTTACGATATCCAGCTGATGCCATACCAATGAATTAGCATTTACATATTATTTACATGTGATCTGAATTGTTTCCACTTAGCCTCAGTAGACTACTGACACAGATGAGATAACGAGAAGCGGTGGGAAATACCGTGGCCATGGCCCCCCTCGCATCGCGAGCGAAGTAAACAAACACGCAAGTATGACTGTAACATCGTCCCGTACGGAGACCGTACAATAAAGAGGTACCAAATGACTCTAATATTATCATTCTCATTGTTCAACATACGAATAGAGGGACGTTGTCACCAAATAATTTAATTCACGATATTATCATCCTCGAAATTATTATTATTATTATTATTATTATTATTATTATTATTATTATTATTATTATTATTATTATTATTATTATTATTATTATTATTATTATTCCTCAACGGTTCCTGGCACTGTCACGTTGATTAATATCATCATTATTATGCGGGATGCAAACACAAATGGTTATTACTGTTATTATTATTATATCCCTCTCGTGATTATTATTATTATTAATGAATAGGTGACTCAAGATATTATTATTATTCACGTCACTTAAGAGGTTATTATTATTAATGGACCGGTCACTTCCGCCAAATTATATATTAAGATATCGGTGCAATTACAAATTAATTCACTGATCAACCAACGACATCATTACAGTTATTATTATGACAATTATTATTAATCTGACCGCGATGATTTAACATCGTCCTTACATTATTATTATTATCGGTTGCATATTATCATTTAGATTCCCGTTTAACATCCTTATCAACGCTCAATTAATTAAGGCGGTCCAATCCTTTATCTGCAGTATTTATTATTATTATTATCACGACATCATGATTGTCCTCACTCGTTATTACAATGAATACAATATACGACCATTTCTGTGGAATCTGAACTCTCATTATCCTTAGATCCGTTGTATCTCAACGAATAACTGTGCAGTCTATTTATTTCGTACATGCTGTCACGGGTTCGAATTCTACCCGCTGCGTAACTCAGTATTTCTCTGTGACACTGCCCGTACATTTTACACTCATATCAATATCCTAAGTGTCTCTCGTACGGAATTTATTTTCCTCTCTATCTCAATATTCCTCGATTCATTTATTTATTCCTCACAGAATTATCAACTGACTTATTTATTCATTTCGGACATCGTACGACCTTTTATTATCTGACTGCAGATTCTTTCACATTTTCTATCTCATTTGGATCTATGCCTTAGTTCATTCTCCACAAATAATCGTAACATCTTGAAATTATATTTACCAAAATTTGACAATCATGGTCTCGTAATATTAGCACTACATATTCCGGCTAATGAATCGCAACTTCAAAACGCGACATTTATACGTAAAAAAAATATTGGACCGTAATTTAAACCACACGTTCATTAACATGTACGGATTCTTAACACCGATCTACATTTGAATATTATTAATCGATCAAATTAAGTTATCACGCACTTTAATTCCAAATTAAAACGACCTCCCGTCATTAAATGATTCCCAATAAACTCAACACTTGATCACATAAATTATTATTATCTCCAAATCATATAAAAAAATATCTTCTCAAAAAAAAATAATTATATTATTTATTTATTATTATTATTAATATTTAAAAAAAATAATAATTTCGCCTGTAATACGGTAGTCCACTCTTATTATGTTTAACGCATAACCCCTTTTACAAATTCAATTTATTCTGGCACTAAACACTCCAGATATGATTTACTTGGAAATATCATATTAATCGCATCTCACAAATTTAACAACTTCACTTTGAAAATATGACCATATTAATTTCAACAAAACACACTTGGTATGGCGAAGCTGGATTTTCCTTCCATGTCATTAAATGGCTCGTTAAAATTGACAAAACATAAAAGCACATATCGGGTCTTATTTAACTAGCATAATCAAAATCAAATGTCAAGAAAATTATCGACTACAAAGAAAATATGAATGCATGCATGACTTAACGTACTACACTATATATACAAATTTACATCTCCAACAAACTGAATACATAAAAGACCCGATTATTTACATTATTATGATTTACTACTGTCCGTGCTACAAATTTAGGATGGGGTCGTTAAGCGACCCATCTTGTTACAGAAGGTAACCAAGTATAATCAAATTATTCCCATTTTTCCCATCACGATAACATTTCCCAAATATATTTTACAGTTTAGTACTCATCTTAGTTATCGGTATTCCATTGCAGCTTTGCAGACGAGAGGCTTCATCCAGCCCCTCTCTGCGTTTTACTCCTCCATCCTTGATGGCGTAGTTTCACAAAAGATTTCCTGGCACATTATTATTTTACACTCATATCTTGATTACCACAAACCTTCACCATTTACTACGTTAACACTGTATACTTTAATTTGGATACAACCAATTTCTATCCTAGACCCAAGAATTTAATATATTTACACTATTTAATCTTCGTCCACCTACCGCACAATGGACCTGGACACGTACGACGAGGTGTCAACTATTTCGCCCGTCGCGATACGCCCGATTTATACGGCATTCTTGACGTGTTCATTACATCGGTTCGGTATAGCTAAGTACAGGCTACTACTTCCTTAAAGTACTGTTCGTCACACAGTCTATTATGTACGTACTTATGGTGATATATTTTATACTACTCTCTTGCAGGGTAATTACTTTACATCACTGATATTCACAAAGGACAAACACTGTCCTACGTTAACATTTTCTAATTCCTGATGCTTGAGCGCGATCACATTTTACAAACACCGGCGGATGCTCGCGCCATTAAATGACTGTACGTCCGTAGAATTCTAAGTTACCGGCGACCAACAGTTCAACTCCCGATATTCAATTCACGTGTGCTGGCGACCGTCAATTCAGCTCCAACGATTCAAGACAAGTGGCTGGCGACCGTCAATTCATCTCCGTATATATGGATGAAGCCTTTTTCCCGCGGATTCGTTGACGTCATGCCCCTTAGGGAGGGGGTGGATTTTTAATATCGGTACTTGCACTCCGAATTGGAAGTTAAAATTTACATCAAATTAATCCACTCCGCTAGCACATCTGCTGGATAAAATATGAACTCCAGGTGATCACAGATTTAGGAGATATGGGTGGATTTCGCTCCTCACATTTCGCGCCTTCGTAAGCGTCCCTGACAACGTGGTCTCCTTTCAGCCAATGAGATTCAAGCTGTCCGGTTTCCAAGAAATCCAGCCTTCAATTTAATTAATTTTCCAATAAGTATTGATTATTTTTCCATGCGTGACATCTAATAAATTCATTACATCCATCCGCGTACTCATATTAATTTATTACTGATTACTTTTGTAGTTACGAAAATATCTCATCCATCATTCCTTAAGATGGTATCACTGAGTCTCCCATCAAATTTTTACTATTGGCCGGCAAGCGGTCACGTGATTTAAATCTCCACCTGCTCGAACTTAGGCTAGCGAACGTACACTCAGCCGCTGTAATTTTCCATGAGGTCATGGAATTTCCGTCCTACCAAAAATATCCCAAGGTCTTACTCATGTGGTGGGTTTTCTTTGTATGACTCTCCCCCTTCCTCTTCCTGACCAAGACTTATTTGTGGACTCTGTATTTCCTTGTACGCCAACTAATGATATTCCCTGCTGTGAAGTAGCTAAAAGTTGTCGGGTTGAGCTAATCCGTCAGGCTCCAGTCTGTCGTCCTTCCTTCGCTCTGATTTCGACATTACCTAAACGAAATATTTTCAAATACACTCCTCTGTATTTCAATAAATGTACCATATTATTTTACCGATCAAATCATGATTGATTATGGGCCTAAGTCACTCGGGTTCATCTTCCTCTTGCCCAGGTAAAAAAAAATCTAGTGAGTATCATGAGATTTTTTTTATGATGTGTCCATATCATCACTATCATGATTTGACATCGGATCCTCTGTTCTGCGACGGCTGTTGATTTCGTCTCTCAACATCTGGTTCCTGACCCTTAACTCCTCGTTCTGTCTTTCGATATCATGGATCGCATTGACAAATTCCTGCACGTCTCTGTCTATCTCTCCACACTCTGGACATGGCCTTGCTTCAATTGGTGTATGGATTACTTGGACTTCTTCTTCCCTTCCGTCATCTTCTTCATCCTCTTCTTCGACATCATCTTCTTCCGGCTCGTCATCTGCTTCCTCTCGTTCATCCTCTGCTTCCCTGTGGTCTGCTGGCGTGTGGTACAGCTTTAAATTTGCAGCGTTATAGATGTTCTCTGAACTTCCATCCAAGCTCTGAACTTTGTAAGCATTGTTGTCATAAGTTTGTATAATCTTGAAAGGTCCCACGAACAACTTGCAAAACTTGTGGTACACCTTCTGCTCTGGGTTAGATACACTAGGCTTCTTTACTAGAACGAGCTCGCCAACCCTCAACGGACGGTGGAATCGCTTATTCCTCAGCCTTCTCAATCGTCGTTCTGCTTGTGCCTCCAAATGTTCCCGTGTCTTTCTGATACAAATTTCGCTGGATACGCGTGGATCTACAGGACATGCTACTGCATCGTGCCATGGCCTGGCCGGATATCTGTTAAAGTGGACCACTTCCGGTATCTGTCCTGTTGCTTCGTGGATCGTGGTGTTAATACATTTAGTTATAATGGGCACCACGTCAATCCACCGCCAATGTGCCTCGGAACAATAGATCCTGCAAAATTTTGCAATCTCTCGCATGATCCTCTCTGATGGATTCGATTCGGGATGGCGAATCGAACTAAGTACATGCTGAATGTCTAGTTGTCGTAATTGATTTGCAAACGCAGCAGATGTGAACTGACTACCATGATCAGTAAGGATCTTCTTAGGCTTCCCCATCTGTGGAATGATATGTGAAGTAATTCCTCGTAGTACAGTTTTAGAATTTGCCTTTTGTAGCGGATACAAGGCTACCAATTTAGAGAATACATCTAAACTAACAAGGATGAATTGATTTCCCCTACGGGCCTTGGGGAGTGGTCCGTACAGGTCCATTGCGAATATCTCGCGGGGTTCAGTAGGTAACAGTGGGCGCGGAGATTGCTTAAGTAAGTACGGATTAGGTTTAATCCTTTGGCAGACGTCACATGATCGTAGTACATTTCGGACTGTTTGGTTCATCTTGGCCCACACGAATGTCTCTTGGATAGTTGCCAAGACCTTCCCTATACCTCCGTGTCCAATGACCCGGTGTACATGGTTGACTACCGGTACTTGCATTTCAGATGGTATGACTATGCGAAGTTTCGTGTGTTCCTCATCCAAAAACTTATGAAGAACCCCATTCAAATAATGGTAGCTCGCTGATAATTTACTAGCTCTGTCATACTGTGGATTGTCTGGCTGCAATGTTTTGTTAAAGAACTCTATCATCAAGTTAGTGAACCCATCTCTCTTCTGTATTGCTCCTATGTCCTTCAAATTCCTTAAGACCTCCTGATCCTCTTCTATCAACTCAATTTGGTGGATTACGACTTCCTCCGGGTTTGGATGTCGACTCAATGTGTCTGCCAAAATATTGAGTTTCCCGGGGCAATGTTCGACTGTTAGATCAAATTGCTGGATAAATAATGCCCAACGGCTAACCCTCTCGCTTGCCATATTGGTTTTCATAATGAACGTCAGCGCTTTGTGATCGGTACGGATAACAATCTGAAAACCATACACGATCTTCTTCCAATATTGCAAAGCGCTCACGATAGACAGCATTTCCAATTCCGTGATAGTATACTTTATCTCATGCTTCCGCAATTTCCGGCTCATGAAGGCAATATAGGTTTTTATGCTTGGATCATCGGGGTTTTCCTGCAGTAATACGGCTCCTATACCTATGGTTGAGGCGTCTGTTTGAATTATGAATTTGAGACTGAAATCAGGGTATCCGAGCTTAACATTATGCAGTAATCGTTGCTTGGTCTGAGCGAACGCCTCATCACAAGTATGGTCCCACTTCCATCGATTATTTTTCTTAAGTAAGTCTTGCAATGGTGCTACTACGGTTGTGTAATCAGGGCAATGATCAGCGAAGAATTGACACATTCCAAGGAACTGCCGAACATGTTTTACTTTAGTAGGCTTAGGAAACATCCTAATGGCCTCAATTTTGACTGGGTTTGGTCGCACACCATCTCCATCTACAAGGTGACCCAAAAATAACACCTCCTTCTGACAAAAATGTGATTTCGATAGGTTGACCTTGAAGTTATGCCTTCCTAAATCGGTGAGGACTTCATTAATATTTTCCAAGTGTTCCGAAAGTGTTCTTGTAGCTACCAATATATCATCCACATACATGATAGTCGCCTCTTTGACCTTTGGACTTAGATTGCGGTCAAGAGCTCGAATGAGAACCGAACCCGCATTCTTAATACCGAATGGGAGACGATTAAAAACATAAGTCTGTTGATCGAATAAGAATCCCGTCAACAACTTAGATTTAGCTTCCAACAGTATATGATGAAACGATGACGTCAGGTCAAAAGTGGTAAAATATTCCATATCTTTAAATCTCTTCAAGATCTCTTTAATAGGCGGGGCCTGCTCATACTCTGGGACTAATCTCTCGTTGATAGCACGTGCATCAAGGCAAATACGCACTGATCCGTCCGGTTTCCTCACTATCACTAAAGGATTCAAAAATGGCGTCGGAGACTTCGAAATCAATCCACTTGCTTCCATTTCTCTAATAGCTTCGCGGACTTGGGGATGGAATTTCTCGGCAATTGGATATAATTTCTTCTTATACGGGGACCAATCATTCACGTTTAATTCGTATTCAAAATTTTCAATTTTTCCAGGTTTTGAGCCAAACGTGTCGCTATGCTTTGTTAAAATTTTGAATAAATCTTCCTTCCCCTCGGGACCTATTACAGCTGCATTAACTTTATCTGCTATAACTTTCCCACAGTTGATTTCACCTTCCTGCAATTCTGCCGCAAATAGTTTATAATCATCAGAGGTCATATGATCATTCGTCTCACTCATGACACTTTCGTCCGTCCTAAGCGGATTCACGACTTCGGTGTTCCAAATTTCTTCATGCTCTCCTATCTCCGACTGAGGGTTCATGGTTGTATCCTCAATACCTTCTCTGTGCTTAAATCTGACAGAGTTATCCCCCATATCAATCACAGCCTGGTATTCAGTCATAAAATCGGCCCCTAGGATCAAGTTATAGTTGATTTTATTCATGATAATAAATGTATGAGCAAATTTTGAATTTCCAATTTCGATGTCCAATAATGCCTGGTTCTTACATATGACGGATTTATCCGGGATAATTCCACGAATCTTCAAATTTGAAACTGGGATAATCGGGATGTTTACTTTGGATTGTAGTTCATTTAACAGAACTTGGGATACTACTGATACGCTGGCGCCTGTATCAATGAGTGATCGAACCCTCACGTGGTTGATCCTAGTTTATATCACTGGTAGTCTCTTAATTTCCTTTGAAATTTGGATTTCGGGATCGTCAATTAATTCGTCAGAGGTCACAACCCATGTATCGACCTCTGCGATGATCCATTCTTCAGTTAAAATTCGGCGTTTTTTTTTTCCGCCCCGAGCCGTTCTTCAGATTCGAACGTCGGTGCATTCGGGTTTAGGTCGCTGCCCCCTTTCCTTGCTCTTTGGAATTGCAAGCTCTCCGCTCCTGTCGCTTCCTCATCACGGCCTCGATCATGGATCGCCTCCTTCCATTTTCTCTTGTTCAGCTCTTCTATGTACCGCCTAGACTCTTGGTATCTGTCATCCTTCTCTTGACGAGATCCTCCCTGGTAATATCTCGGGTTCCCTTGATTCCTATCTGGATACGGCCTGTAATTACTTCTCTGGCATCCACGGTATCCCCTGTCGGCTCGAAAATTTCCTTGGTTTGTTTGCCGGTTGCCTTCCGCAAAATTCCTTGGTCTCGTCCATTGTCGCGGCTTCCACTCCGTATTATATGCTCGACGAGGTTCTGGATCAGTACTAGTTCCCTGGTTCTTCGTACTAGTGGTCTTCGGTTCGATTGTCCGTTCGATATTATTCACCTGTTGGTCCCTGCTCCTAATTTGTCTTGGGTTCGAATGATGCGTTGTGAGGTCTAATTGACGTAATAAAGCCTCCGCATCGACAGCTGTCTGGACATTTGACGCTATCATCATTCGTTGGACCTCGAATGGCAATTGTTTTCCAATGGCGCTAATCAATTCTGTTTCGCTCATTGGATTATCAAGCTCCCGTAGCTTGTGAAATTGTGCCACAAAGTAATCAGAAAATTTCGTGGGTGAAGATGTTGAATATCGTCTGGAGTATACTTCCAGCCTTAACTCCTGCTGTTCCTGAATACTCCAGAACTTTTGGAGAAAAGCCCGCCGAAATCCTTCAAAATCTTCAAAAGTATACAAGAAAGCCCTGAACCATACAGCTGGTGCTCCGTCTAGGAATTTCTCGACCGTTCGCAGTTGTCGCTCTACTGGTATTTTATTCTCATTTACATAACCGGCGATTTCCCGGATGAAACCTTTCGGGGTAATATGCCCACGGGCATCGAACTTTGGTGGCTTGTCATCAGACATCTTAATGACGTGTACCACCGATGTCGGGATAGCATTTGATGACGTAGACGACCCATCTCTGTTTTCAAACTTGAAACCGTGTGTATCAGCATGGGATAGGCCTCCTTTCTTATGAATCCCCTGGTTATCATGGGGTTCGTATTCGCGATATTGGAGGTTAAAATCTTGGCTAGACGCTGATGGTTCCAACCTAGCCTTCAACATCTCCAAGTCTTTTCGCATGTCATCCATTCCGTCGGGATTACAACTTGACATTTCTTTTGTGCCGGAATTTTGCCCATTATACGCCTTGCATTGTTCTAATAAGCGAACTTCCGTGTCGGCGAATGATTGGCCCTGTTCAATTAAGTCTTCCGTCCGCTGGAATAACGCTAGGTTTGCGTCTTCGCACTTGGTTATTCTCTGGCTACGGTCTTCTAAATTTATAGTTAGTTCTTCGACTTTGTTTTTCAGTCCTGCTACGATGACAAGTGTACGTGCGGCTTCCCCACATAACTCGTTCATGCCCTTGTCATGCTTGTCCAAGGTGCCAGCTATCTGCGCGCATTTTTCTTCTACTTGTCCCCGGACGATGTCATTCTCCTTCCTACACTCATCCCGAATTTCCTCTATGTGTGATTCTATGTCTTTTTTATCAGTTAATCGCAGAGCGGCGAGCTCCTTGACACTAGCGTTCAATTTTTCCTTAATTTCTGCGCGTTCCATTTGAGCCTCATCTCTAACGCGGTCAACCTTTTCATTAACGATGGTAATGTACGCATCCATGTGCACTTTTAATTCGTCTTTCGCGAAGTGACATGCTTCCTGGACTTGAGTTAATTGGTCCCTCAGTTCCTGTCCCATCGCTACGCTCGCGGCCTGAACTGCATCTATTTGTGCCTTGAGTTCTGATTTATTTATTTCACACGCAGCCTGTACTCGGTCGATCTTATTCTCTAGTGAAACACTCGCAGCCTGTACTTGGTCGATCTTATGAATAATTTCCTGTTGATCTGAAATCCTATCAGCCTGCACTTGGTCTATTTTATTCCCTAATGAAACATTATTAGCCTGTACTTGATCAACTTTATTTATGATTTTGTCATTTGTCTGCTTAACTGACACGCTATCGGCCTGTAATTGATCTAACCTACGTTCCATTGCAACATTATTCAAAGCCAACGCTTGCATTAAGTCCTCTAACGTGAGAGCTTTCACCTCTCCCTGTCCTTCTACCAATATGTCCTGGGATTGCTCCCCACCGTCGTCAGACATTATAACTTTTCTTGAGAAAGCAAAAGGGCCGATCGGCCTCTCGCCTTGCTGCACACGAAGGAATACGCTATTGGGTCTAGGCCCTATCCTATGACATTATACCCCTACACTAACTTTCATTTAACAAAAAAAAATTTTGACTATAAAACTTGTTTACATTTGCAGGTCATTCAACTTGAATGCTGGCTTGCGCCTAAGATTTCACAATAAACCGCTCCAATATAACAACAACAACAACATTAAAAACAACGATGAAGTTGGAAATCTCCTGCCCTGAAATACGTTAATTTTAAATTTATACCATCTCAACCTCTTTTTAAATAATAACTTGAACTGGTGCTCAGTAAAATTTTTACCATTTCAAGCCTTCCTAAACAACTGTTTATAATATTCATCTCATGTCCAATGACATTTAAATGGAGTCCTGAATAACAAAAAAATATTAAATTCCATATGGGAAAAAGAGAAACATCAAATCTTCGAGCTTATTGAATTTTGAATCATTGCCAAACTTGAAGAGATTAGCAATGGATTATAATAATACACTAGTCAAATCTAGCTCCGTTCGAAACTAACCTTATTCTAGCATGATATTACGTTACAAGTGAACACACACTTGACCGTGATGCGGTCATCAATTAATAAAATCAAAAATTTAAAAATATAAAATTTGGAAAAAAAAATATAAAAATTTTACAATTGATTAGCAATAAAATTGGCCTCTCTGCCGTTCTTAAAGCAACACTTTGCCGTTCTTAAAGCCCCACTTTGGGCCAGCCATTTTGCACCCGTCCACCTCCCGAGTCCCAGACTAGCATTTATCTCAGGGGTGTCGGTTCATTATTTAAATCATCAAATATAAATATAACGGCATAATAGAACACGGGGATGAACGGAGCAACTTAAAATTAAAAGGGGGAAGGCTCGATTGTAACTTGAATTTAAGGACTCCATGATAGGACTAGGAAGTGACTGTTACTTTAAAAAGGGCATCATCTAACTACAATAAAAAGATTATGAGAGTGGTTTCCTTAGAAATAATTTGCCAGAAGGAGCGGTTTATTACGCCATTTGACGTATAAAACTTTGATACACGTGGCAACAATATTTGAATTTACACACATGTTACATATATAAATCACTTGCCATACCGCAAGTGGTATCAATATCTTGCTGCGTTGCTTCTGAAATAAAATGACATTTTGGAGGTATAATTTACGGATCGATTCCATTTGAATCGAACCGTCACTCAAAGATATAGCTTCCTTCTATCGGGAGCCCGAGCATAACCCATGTTACGGTCGGCTTCCCGATTTAACTAAGATGATGTACTCCGGCTATATACATTTTTCCGAGACCGGTACTCGGACTGGGTAATGTTTCTCGTGAAGTGCGAAAACTGGATTCCACGGACAGTCCCTATCTTACGATATCCAGCTGATGCCATACCAATGAATTAGCATTTACATATTATTTACATGTGATCTGAATTGTTTCCACTTAGCCTCAGTAGACTACTGACACAGATGAGATAACGAGAAGCGGTGGGAAATACCGTGGCCATGGCCCCCCTCGCATCGCGAGCGAAGTAAACAAACACGCAAGTATGACTGTAACATCGTCCCGTACGGAGACCGTACAATAAAGAGGTACCAAATGACTCTAATATTATCATTCTCATTGTTCAACATACGAATAGAGGGACGTTGTCACCAAATAATTTAATTCACGATATTATCATCCTCGAAATTATTATTATTATTATTATTATTATTATTATTATTATTATTATTATTATTATTATTATTATTATTCCTCAACGGTTCCTGGCACTGTCACGTTGATTAATATCATCATTATTATGCGGGATGCAAACACAAATGGTTATTACTGTTATTATTATTATATCCCTCTCGTGATTATTATTATTATTAATGAATAGGTGACTCAAGATATTATTATTATTCACGTCACTTAAGAGGTTATTATTATTAATGGACCGGTCACTTCCGCCAAATTATATATTAAGATATCGGTGCAATTACAAATTAATTCACTGATCAACCAACGACATCATTACAGTTATTATTATGACAATTATTATTAATCTGACCGCGATGATTTAACATCGTCCTTACATTATTATTATTATCGGTTGCATATTATCATTTAGATTCCCGTTTAACATCCTTATCAACGCTCAATTAATTAAGGCGGTCCAATCCTTTATCTGCAGTATTTATTATTATTATTATCACGACATCATGATTGTCCTCACTCGTTATTACAATGAATACAATATACGACCATTTCTGTGGAATCTGAACTCTCATTATCCTTAGATCCGTTGTATCTCAACGAATAACTGTGCAGTCTATTTATTTCGTACATGCTGTCACGGGTTCGAATTCTACCCGCTGCGTAACTCAGTATTTCTCTGTGACACTGCCCGTACATTTTACACTCATATCAATATCCTAAGTGTCTCTCGTACGGAATTTATTTTCCTCTCTATCTCAATATTCCTCGATTCATTTATTTATTCCTCACAGAATTATCAACTGACTTATTTATTCATTTCGGACATCGTACGACCTTTTATTATCTGACTGCAGATTCTTTCACATTTTCTATCTCATTTGGATCTATGCCTTAGTTCATTCTCCACAAATAATCGTAACATCTTGAAATTATATTTACCAAAATTTGACAATCATGGTCTCGTAATATTAGCACTACATATTCCGGCTAATGAATCGCAACTTCAAAACGCGACATTTATACGTAAAAAAAATATTGGACCGTAATTTAAACCACACGTTCATTAACATGTACGGATTCTTAACACCGATCTACATTTGAATATTATTAATCGATCAAATTAAGTTATCACGCACTTTAATTCCAAATTAAAACGACCTCCCGTCATTAAATGATTCCCAATAAACTCAACACTTGATCACATAAATTATTATTATCTCCAAATCATATAAAAAAATATCTTCTCAAAAAAAAATAATTATATTATTTATTTATTATTATTATTAATATTTAAAAAAAATAATAATTTCGCCTGTAATACGGTAGTCCACTCTTATTATGTTTAACGCATAACCCCTTTTACAAATTCAATTTATTCTGGCACTAAACACTCCAGATATGATTTACTTGGAAATATCATATTAATCGCATCTCACAAATTTAACAACTTCACTTTGAAAATATGACCATATTAATTTCAACAAAACACACTTGGTATGGCGAAGCTGGATTTTCCTTCCATGTCATTAAATGGCTCGTTAAAATTGACAAAACATAAAAGCACATATCGGGTCTTATTTAACTAGCATAATCAAAATCAAATGTCAAGAAAATTATCGACTACAAAGAAAATATGAATGCATGCATGACTTAACGTACTACACTATATATACAAATTTACATCTCCAACAAACTGAATACATAAAAGACCCGATTATTTACATTATTATGATTTACTACTGTCCGTGCTACAAATTTAGGATGGGGTCGTTAAGCGACCCATCTTGTTACAGAAGGTAACCAAGAATAATCAAATTATTCCCATTTTTCCCATCACGATAACATTTCCCAAATATATTTTACAGTTTAGTACTCATCTTAGTTATCGGTATTCCATTGCAGCTTTGCAGACGAGAGGCTTCATCCAGCCCCTCTCTGCGTTTTACTCCTCCATCCTTGATGGCGTAGTTTCACAAAAGATTTCCTGGCACATTATTATTTTACACTCATATCTTGATTACCACAAACCTTCACCATTTACTACGTTAACACTGTATACTTTAATTTGGATACAACCAATTTCTATCCTAGACCCAAGAATTTAATATATTTACACTATTTAATCTTCGTCCACCTACCGCACAATGGACCTGGACACGTACGACGAGGTGTCAACTATTTCGCCCGTCGCGATACGCCCGATTTATACGGCATTCTTGACGTGTTCATTACATCGGTTCGGTATAGCTAAGTACAGGCTACTACTTCCTTAAAGTACTGTTCGTCACACAGTCTATTATGTACGTACTTATGGTGATATATTTTATACTACTCTCTTGCAGGGTAATTACTTTACATCACTGATATTCACAAAGGACAAACACTGTCCTACGTTAACATTTTCTAATTCCTGATGCTTGAGCGCGATCACATTTTACAAACACCGGCGGATGCTCGCGCCATTAAATGACTGTACGTCCGTAGAATTCTAAGTTACCGGCGACCAACAGTTCAACTCCCGATATTCAATTCACGTGTGCTGGCGACCGTCAATTCAGCTCCAACGATTCAAGACAAGTGGCTGGCGACCGTCAATTCATCTCCGTATATATGGATGAAGCCTTTTTCCCGCGGATTCGTTGACGTCATGCCCCTTAGGGAGGGGGTGGATTTTTAATATCGGTACTTGCACTCCGAATTGGAAGTTAAAATTTACATCAAATTAATCCACTCCGCTAGCACATCTGCTGGATAAAATATGAACTCCAGGTGATCACAGATTTAGGAGATATGGGTGGATTTCGCTCCTCACATTTCGCGCCTTCGTAAGCGTCCCTGACAACGTGGTCTCCTTTCAGCCAATGAGATTCAAGCTGTCCGGTTTCCAAGAAATCCAGCCTTCAATTTAATTAATTTTCCAATAAGTATTGATTATTTTTCCATGCGTGACATCTAATAAATTCATTACATCCATCCGCGTACTCATATTAATTTATTACTGATTACTTTTGTAGTTACGAAAATATCTCATCCATCATTCCTTAAGATGGTATCACTGAGTCTCCCATCAAATTTTTACTATTGGCCGGCAAGCGGTCACGTGATTTAAATCTCCACCTGCTCGAACTTAGGCTAGCGAACGTACACTCAGCCGCTGTAATTTTCCATGAGGTCATGGAATTTCCGTCCTACCAAAAATATCCCAAGGTCTTACTCATGTGGTGGGTTTTCTTTGTATGACTCTCCCCCTTCCTCTTCCTGACCAAGACTTATTTGTGGACTCTGTATTTCCTTGTACGCCAACTAATGATATTCCCTGCTGTGAAGTAGCTAAAAGTTGTCGGGTTGAGCTAATCCGTCAGGCTCCAGTCTGTCGTCCTTCCTTCGCTCTGATTTCGACATTACCTAAACGAAATATTTTCAAATACACTCCTCTGTATTTCAATAAATGTACCATATTATTTTACCGATCAAATCATGATTGATTATGGGCCTAAGTCACTCGGGTTCAGTACCAACCCGGCATTTGTCGGGTGGAGAATTTGGAAACCACGGAAAACCACCTCGAGGATGGCTGAGATGGGAATCGAACCCACCTATACTCAGTTGACCTCCCGAGGCTGAGTGGACCCCGTTCCAGCCCTCGTACCACTTTTCAAATTTCGTGGCATAGCCGGGAATCGAACCCGGGTCACCGGGTGTGGCAGCTAATCACTCTAACCACTACACCACCGAGGCGGACATTAATATATCTAATGAGTAAAAGTCACACTTTCCAGGTTTTATGCGGCATTCGAATGGAATTAAAATTGTATGTTAAGTGCAGTTGTAGCTCGGAGTTGTACTTCGACGTCTATGAATCTGCGTACTATTGAGAAAGCTATGCAACTGTCCACAACAAATCACCATCAATACCGTGCGATGTCCTCACTCCATATGAGTACTGTGGAGAGGTCTGGAATTTTAATCCAGGCTTTTTCTACGCATTCTAGTGATTAAAAGTTCTATAACACCACCTCACCTTTCCTACCCTGCCGGCCAACATTGTGATGGTAAAAATATTTTCAACAAACGGGACTAGAACCGGACCACCACGGTGTCAGACCATATAGACTTGACGCGTTAACGACTATCGGGTAAGCTGGTCTATCTCGTGCTTATCGATAGAGATAAACCCCAGAATGAAAAAAGAAAGGATTATTCCGCTGAAAGATAGTATTTTTCAATGAACAGTTCACGTATGATGGTTATCATTGCATTATACTTTTAACCCATAACTTGTACCTATTTCAGACCATCAAACATATCTGTGGAAGGTAGAAGAAGCCAGGATGTACGCAGTTCGAGATCATGCCGATGGATGAGCCAATAGCTGTGTACCTACGCCATCATGGCGAATATGCGACAACGACGTCGCTGATAGAAGCGCATTTTTCTTCAAAAAAGTACAAAAGTCATGTTATTGAGATTTTAATTGTTTCTTTCTTGTGAAGAAGACACAGAAACCTATAACAGGTACCAATTTCAGCTGTTGAAAGCTCGTTTTTTGAATATCGCTGTGAATGACAGACAGAGTTAAGGTTTAGATATATATAGATTCGTAAACACTTTCAACGTCTTCTGGTTCTGGTACGAATGCAACAAAGAACAGTACAATCATCAGATATTATTGGTGAGAATGTCCTAGAAAGTTACTGGAAGACACACGAGCTAGGAGTGTGTGAACTAGGAACAAAGTAAAGGGAAATATACGTGGGTGACACGTGTCGCCCACGCACCTGCTCCAGGATGAAACAGCTTACCATCACATGTAGCTCTCCTCTGTATACATTTCAGAGATTACTAAGTTGCAGTGTGTGTGGGTTCAACTATTCAGCATCAAACAACTATTTGTTTCCCTATTTTTAAAAACCGTTTCGAAGTTCAAGGCGCAAAATATCTAGCGTAGGAGGTATGATAGATGAGGTATATCATCACTAGATTCTAATTAAGGTGATAGCGGATTCAGTCCTCAACAATGCACATGGAATTTTATAAATGCCCAGGGTGTCCAAAGGATTCAGTCTTCACGTAAATGTCTGATGACTATTACAGAATATCTACAGTCAAGAAATGATACAAGCTTGCTTCCTTTATATTGCACAGCTATCTTGGGGGCTCTTGGATGTCTGAACTTCGAGTAATATCGTCATACATGCAAGCATATATACATACTGTATTCATTATAGATTGTTATGCCTTTCAGCGTTCAGTCAGCAAGCCTCTGTGAATTTATTAAACGCCTCTACAATTCTCTATTTGTAACTAGCACTCTTACCTCGTTCCCATAACCGGTAATGCGGTAATGAAGGCAGATTGCGTAAAAGTTATGTCATTAGGAGACTGTAGGTTTCATGTAATTGTCTCTGTAGCACCGTAGTGTTGACTACAGACCCTGTGAACCGATAATCATCACCATCAAATCATAATTTGACACTTATAAAGACATTTTGGCAGCATCTCTAGTTTATAAAATACAATGATTTTGGGGTACGATGGTGTTTGGTGGTTGTTAGAAATAAGGAATTCACTAAGTTCAGGCTTAGACATATCTTCTCCTTCCTAACTGATCTCCCCTTTTGTAAATATTTTGAAATCATGCCATTTTCAACTCCATTTTACCTTTTGGGTGATTTCTGACTTACCAGTCTCCAGAGGCTAGTTGGTAGTAGTAAATTGAGACCTAGTCGGCTACGGCACTCGGCCGCCTCGACTTTCTTGCATTGTCTCGGACATCTTGGGCTTGTCCCATTCTCTTTGACTGATTAGTTTTAACTTGTTTTCTTTTGCGATAAGACTAGGACTTTCAGAAATTCTCAAATATTACACAATTTTTCACACAAATTTTCTTACAGATATCGAACAATCATGCATACACCAAATGAACGACATCTTGTGGTACGTCTTATCAAGTCGAGTTCCGGAAGTATATCAATCTAACCGCATGCTCTGAACTCCCTTTAAAATGGCCTATAATAATATGGAAGAAATAATGTTTCTAATGGTGAAAGAAGATGTTACCATTCCTATACAAGCAAACTAATAATAATTTCGTGTGGCTATTTCTAGCCGGGTGGATTCCTTGTCAGGCAGACCCTCCGATGAGGGTTGGGGACAGCACAAACACCCAGCCCCCGTGCCACTTGAATTAACCAATGAAGATTAAAATCCCCGATCCGACCGGGAATCGAACCCGGGACCCTCTGAACCGAAGGCCAGTACGCTGACAATTTAGCCAACGAGCCGGACACAAGCAAACTGACAAAACCTTCTCTCTTTATAATATAAGTAATCAAATATTTTGTGGTCAGTATCTATGTACACACTACAATATAACTTCTGAATACTTCAGATCGAATTTTGCAAATCGCATTGTTCGACAAAAAGGTAAATCAAACATCCTGTATTAATTTTAATTTTATCTTAGCTTTTATTATATTAGCTCTTTGTATTGGATTTCTATATTACAATAATGACCTGTTGACCAACCTTAATTTTCTTAAATGTTCCGTTATTACTTTGCACCTTGTTTTTATATTATTGAAGTACCATTTCTTCTTGAAGAATACATTTATTTCACATAATTTTCAAATCATAACTGTAGATAGTTTGCCCTGGAGGAGTGCAACAGGCTTCGGCAGCCGACACAATTCCTATCCTCGCCGTTACACGGGGGCTTCATTCGTTCATTCAATTCATGACCCGATCGAATGACTAGAAATAGGATATAGATGTTCATTTTCAACTGCAGATAGTATTTAAATAGGGCTTACTTGGCACTCGTGACTTGTTTATAAATAATTTAATTATAATTATTGTAATTTTCTATCTTTTGTACCCCTTATTATATTCTGAATCTTTTTGATTTCTGACACTGAAGCGCTCCTGCGCATCATACACTCGCCTACATCTCTCAGCAGTTTTGAACATGAACTCTGTGTGTTTATTTAAGGGAATTGTATCACTTAATCTTTACTTCTGTTCACTGACAAAGTCGAGTCGTGCTTATTGATCTTCTAATGGTAACCTAAGTATAGGTAATTACGGAACAGAAACTCATTAGGCAAATGTGCGAGTTTAATTGGTACCAAAGAAATTCACTGTAGATAATTGCGTGATATTATCGTACAAGTAAACAATCGAACTCCACTAACTTAACATGTCCCTAAATGTGTTTGTTCGGTTCGAAACAACTCATTATATGCAATTAATTTGTTTTGCGGTGCAATTAAAATTAGAGAAATATTGAAGTGTAAAAGTGATGCGAGGTTTGTGTCTCTGATTATGTGAAATTCATTTCTTGATGAAGCAAATACTGACATAGAGGGACGTATTTTCCGTCTTTTAGTTGGTAGGATAAAATATGTATTTTATCATTGGTTATTTATTTATTTATTTCTTCATATATTTTATAATATTGCAGGTATATTTGGGGTGATTTCGAAAAATACGCAGAAACTGAGGTAGTCTCTCTCTCTCTCTCTCGCTCTCTCTCTCTCTCTCTCTCTCTCTCTCTCTCTTATCGTTCCCTCCATTCCGAAGATCGTGATCTCCGAAGAGGCTTTTGTTCAGTCTCCTCTATCTCTTGCGGTGCTTGGCCAAACGTGCTGCACCAAATAGTTTCAAGGAGGTTCAACTCAGTCAAGTCCTTGATAATGTTCGACCATCCAGTGAAAACTCGTCCACTATCACTCTTACCGGGAACATTTGCAGGAATGATTACTTTTCTACATCATTTCCATGTCGCATACTGTGTCCAGAAAATTGTAAAACTCTTCACTGACATATTGATGATAACCAGTTTCGGAGTTCGAGCTGGTTAATAATAAAGTATGCTGGTCAAAGTATTGGTAATATTCTTCGCCACCAATACATCTCAAAATAATCGATTTTCTTCTGGTATGAAGCTTAAAGAGACCATGCATCGGCTCCATAAATTAAAAGTGAAAATACCGGACGGGGTACTACTCTCATATTCAGTAGTAACGAGAATGTGCGATCCCTCAATTAACATGACAATTTCTCTTAACCTTAGAAGCACAGCTACCTGACATGAAAATGATTGTGCCAAGGTTTAGTATCATTTCTGAAACGTTCTCCAATTCCTTGAAGATGTCTGTGCTGGCAAATATCTTGGTTGTCAACAATCATCATGTTGTTGTTCATGTAATTTTGTATTCACATCGAGGAATGACATTTTTGTAACGATAAATTTGCTTGGAAATTTTCACCTCATCAGTGGCAATGAGTGCAGTATCGCTTACGTATCGCATCATGGATAAATTCTTACCGCCAATAGGAAATTCGCCTTCCCGTTCTCAAGTGTTGCTCTAACGATGTATCCAAGATACAACAACATTATACTAGAAACGAATACCGTAGGACAATCCATGCGCCAGGGAAACCCTATTAATGTCAGGAATGACATACTGACCTTTTCGTTAATTTATTTTTTCAAAATGCCCTCTGTTCCTAAACAATTCGGAACTGGCAATCAATGAATTACAGTCATTTGTGAGCAGAGTGAAGTTAAAGACAATGAATGTTTTTCACAAAAGCTGTTTGAACAATCCCACGCCACATTCAATTCAGGTATCACATCGGCGTGTTAAATTCTGCTACACTCTGCCAAATGCATCACTTCATTCCGAGGCTTGCACTGATGACAAGGTAATGTAATGTCGTAGGGCTTTTAGTGCCGGGATATCCCAGGAAGGGTTCGGCTCGCCAGGTACAGGTCTTTCTATTTGACTCCCGTAGGCGACCTGCGCGTCGTGATGAGGATGAAATGATGGCGAAGACAACACATACACCCAGCCCCCGTGGCATTGGAATTAACCAATTAAGGTTAAAATCCCCGACCTGGCCGGGAATCAAACCCGGGACCCTCTGAACGAAGGCCAGTACGCTGACCGTTCAGCCAACGAGTCGGACGATGACAAGGTAAATTTATTGTACTTTGATTCTTTCATGGGATATCTTGTTGATCACTCAGTTAATTTTTAAACCACAGACACGGAGAAGAAATAACCATATATGTTGTTTTAATATCCAAGGCGATTATCCACTTCACTGCGTATGCAGTTACATCAAGGGAATCAAACCACTTTCTAGCATAACCTCATCTATTGCACTCACGCACAGTGCACTCGATGGTTTGAATAGGGACACAACAACCATTTGTGAGTATTGAATATTTCCTCACATGATGATAACAGTATCACATACGTCATGAACATTTCGTATCCTAATGAGAATGGCCATAGATTTTCTTGCCATAGCTTTCGGGTTAGCCTAAACACTTCAGCCCCGGTGGTGTTTATAAAGCAACGAGTCTTGCTGCTGAACAAATCTTGTAGAGATCTTCTGGAAAATACATGCAAGTACTAAAGAATAATTATTTTGTCCATATTTGAGCTTACAGAAGTCTCAGAGATCGATGTAAATTTGGATACTTCAGTTCGAGTTGAAAATGCCTTTCCATGGTGACTCCTAAGCTGCCATATTGAAGAAAATGTATCTTATGTATGTCAGTAAGAAGTTATCGTTGCGACTGCCATGTTTTGGATGATTGCAACTTCGTGTGTTACCAAGGTTTTACAGTATATTACCAGACAATGCCGACCTTAGGGCCACCAGCTCTTGCGACATGTTTCTCAGTTTCATCATTCTTATCCAAGGTATAATGGTCTTCTCTTGTTCTATTCTGATGTCTGTCTGTCTTAGGTTAACAAGCGCTTTTATACAAATGTCTTCTATATGAACTAAGACCGTCCAAGAAGCGTTCTCACTCTCCGTTACGTGAGCTGCAGTATCAGAGGCGCGCGCATAGTTCTTGACTTTGGAAACAGCTTGCATATGTTCGACCTCGCAAGCATCAGTCGCCAGCCTGAATCTCAGCTGTTAATACTGTGAGGCAGCTATCATTGCAACGCCGTATTTTTGTAAGTTAATGCAAGTACGAGTGGGCTCGACGGATACGCGATGCATTTGTTCAGCAATTTCCTGGTTAAGTGCCACCTTCATGAGCACAGATTCACGTAACTTAATTGTAAATAAATTTGGATCTACTGGCTCAGTGCTCACTAAACAGACATGCGCGCACACGAACAGTTTCAACAAAAGAAAATCTAGATGCCATTGGTGCGAATCTTGAACGGACAGCGAATAAATCACTCACAAAATTTTCTACTAGAGGAGCCGTGTTGCTCCGCAGTATTCGTTATAAATAGGTCAGATAACGTGTCTTAATATGAATTTCCTCCTTGAATTGCCCTGGTACTCTTTATAAAAGCTTCTTTTAGGACTTATATCACCTGTTAATATTACCTGAATTTTTGTGGACTTTTAATGTGATATAGATTGATATTTTACAAATTTTTGTACTCTTGGGATTATTGTTGTGCGTTTAATTTTAAGTTTTATTTACTTTTAAGACCTCGTTGCAGTACATATTATCTGAGAATTAGACAAATAATAAGAATAACTTAAGTGATGGTTGTATGTGTTTAGGCGTTGCGCAATGGATATGTTCTACACGATTCCATCTGTCATTAGTACTGTCACCAATTAGCCTAGTAAACCCGACGACAAATACACATTGGAGAAACTGAAAGAAAACATTACGAATGGAATCAGACACATTACTGTGGCAGAACTCACTCGCGTCAGCTAGAATGTGGGTAAAAGACACAATGCCTTTATAACCCAGGAAGTACGGCACTTCCGGCATCTTTTATAAAGTAAGATTTATTACAATATTGTACACATGCTTAAAACAGAGCGGCCGTGCGCGTTATACAGTAAGTTCGGCTGAGGCAACTGCCGTAGAGCGGAGTTAAACAGAGTGCAGTCGGTCTTAGTTTATATGAGACACCCTGTATTCACCACTTTGATGGTCCTTGAATTTCATTTTCCTTGCATTCAGTTTTCGAAGTACTGGACCTCTTCTTTTTTCATTTCCGCTTTGAATTAAGGTGTGTGTGTGTGTGTGTTTCGGGGGGCGGGGGATATTTTAGCCTAATTGTACTTCTCTCTAAAGAAATATTTATCCGCACCTTTTGAAATAGAGAATGGTTACCTAGTTGTACCTCCCCTTAAAACAATAACCTCCACCACCACTTTTCCAAACAGTGGTGTATTTTCCCCAAGGTAAAAAGTGAACTTGAGTCCTCATCCTGAGGTGGTGCAGCGCTTTTTAGGCACACCCACAATGTAGGTGAGCTGCAAGTACCCTTTCAACCACGAACCAGCCCTCCGGCCATTCATACATTTCTGGCAGTTCGGAATTCGATGGACCCCCGAGGATGGCAGCCGGTACGCTACGGAGGCGGACTTCCCCAAGGTTAGTCATATGCTCATCGTCGTCGTAGGTAACATACTATGATCTCACTGTCGGTAGTCCTAAGGATGGTTTTCCGGCGTTTCCCATTTTCGCACCAGGCAAATACGAGAACTGTACCTGAATTCAGGCCACCGTCTCTGCTCTATATCGTCGTTGCTACAGGATCTGTCCGTGTCGGTAGGACGATAAACCCATAGAAAAGAAACTTCAGCTTCCACTCATGAAGGAACCTAACCAGAGCAAACCAAACCAAACCAAATAAAACTAAATTAAACCGATCCAAATCCCATGGTGCAATAGCCCCGAAGGCCCGCGGCCTACCAAGCGACCGCTGCGCAGCCCAACGGCCTGCAGATTACGAGGCGTCATATGGTCGGCATGACAAATCCTCTCGGCCGTTATTCTTGGCTATCTAGACCGGGGTCGCAATCTCAAAGTCGGGTAGCTCCTTAATTGCAAACATGTAGGCTGAGTGTACCTTGAGCCAGCCCTTAGATACAGGTAAAATTATCTGACCTGGCCACGAATCGAATCCGGAGACTCCGGGTAAGCAGCGGGCACGTTACCTCTACACGGCGTGGCCGGCAAGTTTTCCTCTGGAAGGATCTGGGATGAAATATCATGAAACATTCACGAAATCAAATTTTAAACTGATATTTCTAATCGTTGGTTCTTTATGTTAAAATCATACAAACATGACGCCCTAAAGTGTTCGACGATAAAAATATTCTTACATCAATGCAGATATCGTCTCATCTATAGTATGGATTTGTCTGATAGTGGAGCATGGTATTACGGAGTTTCACACGGTATTCTTTCACCTTTAGAAATCATGCAATTTGGACAGTAGCCTATAGCATCGTGAAATATAATTCGTATTTTTGGAGGTTAAAGCTCTGTAAGATGAATATCTCTGTTTAAAGCCGACGTTAAATCTTCAGTCGATTAACCACCGTAATATTTCACTGATGAATTATACTTTTTCTCTTAAAAGACTGTGTTACTTTTTCTAGTATTATGCATAGGGGAAACAAATTTTTTACTTTTGCTGTAAGACACTATTGAAATTGCATTGAAAAAAGGTCATGATATGTACTGGGAATGTGAAATATGAACGGAGGAAGAGTAACACTTTTGCCCAACAAAAGTAGAGTGACTTACGTAACAAATACAGAAGTGTCAAATTAAGGAAACATACAATGAAACTTTACACGAAAACACTTTTGAATGATAAACGGGTTTAATATGTCAATAAGTGATTAATAATTCCATTTGAGCCTGCAGAGCAAGTGATAAACGACGATCTTAGCTTCCAATTGTCACAGCAGGCAGGCTTTACCTTATGTAAGGCCACGGCCGCTTCCTTCCCACTCCTAGCCCTTTCCTGTCCTATCGTCGCAATAAGACCTATCTGAGTCGGTGAGACGTAAAGCCAATTGTAAAAAACGAAGTAGTGAACGACGATATTTAAATGTATATGTAGAAAACAAGGCGCACTTACAAAAAGTCAGATAACGGAACCTTGTATTATGGAGTTACACACGGTGTTCTTTCACATGGAGAAATTATGCAATCGGGCATATCGGGAAGGTATCAGGAACAACAAGGAACGAAACATTATTTCCAGGAAATTTTTTTTTTGCTAGGGGCTTTACGTCGCACCGACACAGATAGGTCTTATGGCGACGATGGGATGGGAAAGGCCTAGGAGTTGGAAGGAAGCGGCCGCGGCCTTAATTAAGGTACAGCCCCAGCATTTGCCTGGTTTGAAAAAGGGAAACCACGGAAAACCATCTTCAGGGCTGCCGATAGTGGGATTCGAACCTACTATCTCCCGGATGCAAGCTCACAGCGGCGCGCCTCTACGCGCACGGCCAACTCGCCCGGTATTTCCAGGAAATTAGTACTGTAACTGTAGTGCAATCAAGAGACGCGAACATAACAAAATGGCATGTTCTATCGTGAATGTAGTTGACGTTAAGGTTCAGAACAAGGTCCTCCAGAATTTCCAGTATTCACAACATCCATGTTGTGATAAACACGATCAATGGATTCGAACTGTACGTAAGCAATGCAAATTACTATAATAATTCATTTGATCAAATAGAGAATAACTTGGCGAGCGGACAGTGGTGAAAGACACAGTAGACAGAAGCTCTGCACCATGTAGGAAATCTTGAATAAGAGGCAATATGTACATTTGTTAAAAGATAAATTGAGTGCGATGAGAAAACGAAAATTGTCACATGCAACCATGATGGTGTTCCAAGTTCGATACTCCGGGGCAATGAAGCATTACTCATGTAGAAGTTGCCATCATAACTGGAGTATCTGCGAGGGTGGAGAGAGATTAGATAGCACTGTAAACGGACTTAAGTACCACCGAGTTGGAAGATAGCAAGCGGACTAGTACAGTACCGGTAGGTGTGTTATGTGTGCCTAATTTTGAAGTACCGTTGCCACTTGGGTACGGACTCAGGCTCACAGTGGGAAGGTGTCTGTATCAAATCCGCTCGGGGTGTGCATACTTTTACTCCGTCGGCAGCAACAGCGGGCAAACCAATCAGACTGCAGGGTACTTCCCCTACGCTTATTACACACAGGTATGTAATTCAACCGGTAACTATGGCAAACCAAAAACCTCATTTCCGTGAATGGGTAGTTGCTCTCATTTAGCAAGGAAATATAACCGCAACAGAAGCTGACCAACGCTACAGAATCTCACAGAGTACAGCGACACGTTGGACAAGATATTTTCGAGAATCGACAGACATAAGCCGACGTGATGGCTTGGGCTAGAGTTGGGTCTCGAACTGGGAACAGGTTGACCGCTTGATCGTTCAGGCCCATTCGATCCCGTTGATGAATGCCATTGAGCTACGTCAGGCTACGCGTTTCCCCGGCAGCACGAGGACGCTCTTGATACGCCTGAACGAGGGAAGCTTATCGGTTAAGAAACAACAGCTCACTGATAAGCAGAAGGTTTGCCAAGTCAAGGACAACGCACAAATTGATTCGTCGAATGCCATATTCTCCGACGAGAGCATGATTTTTTTCTTTCCTCGGCGAACGATGGACTGGTACTTGTGTTTCGTCCTTTCGACACTCGACACAATCCATTATACGTGGCCAGTCATCGGTGCTCTGACAGGGAGCCAGTGTGTTGTGCGTGGGGTTGGATGAGCATATAGGAGTAGGAATGTTTCACGGAATTGATCAACGTCTCACCGCCGGGCAATATGAACACATATTAGAGAATATTGCAGTCCCTTCCGTGCTGGTTCTTCATTCCACCGATGTTATACGGTTTTAGCAGGACCCGTCTCCAATCAATACGTCCCGATTTGTTACTGAATGTTTCGCAAGGCAGGGGCAGGTTAAGCTTGTCTGATGGCCTCCTTGTGGGACGGACATGAATTCCATCGAGAATGTGTGAACCGAGACGAAGAGGGTGATGATAGGTACCTTCCGATTCCGCGCCAAATACTAAACGACGGTTTTGTGATGTTGCGAGTGTGGCCTGGGACACGGTGGCAGGTGGCAGCAGTAAGTATGCTTCTGCCCTAATCTAGTCCATGACCACACGCCTGAAAATGGTCATGCATAAAGGCGGTGTATGGTCACGTTATTATTACGGCCCTTTTAAGGTGCAAAAGTAAGCTCACTCACTCACACTCAACAATCTATAATAATAAAAGGAACTGTCTGTCTGTCTGTCTGTCTGTCTGTCTGTCTGTCTGTCTGTCTGTCTGTCTGTCTGTCTATCTGTCTGTCTGTCTGTCTGTCTGTCTGTCTGTCTGTCTGCGCAAAGCCCAGTAAAATCTACAGCACGCAGAGATCTGAAATTCTGAACATAGGTAGATGGAAGAGGGTCCGAATGCACCTCGAAGCCAGAATTTTCATTTTCGCTTTCTTGGATGAGTTATGAACGAAAAACCATCGGAAAACTTGTATTGGGATATGACAATCCAACGTGCTGTCACCAAGATTATATGCATAGAGTCACTGTCGCTAGGTAACGTACATAAGGTAGGTAAAGAACACAATTAAAGGAGCCATTTTACGTCCATGGCGTAGAAAGCCGTTTTTGGTCTTATATGGTGTGAGGGCATATGACACTGTCCGATGGGGACGTAAAATCTTGAGCTATTAGAAGGAGTGGGCTATGTTCCGGCGCCGGATTTCATCCTCTTCATTCTTACAATGCCAACGGCCGTAGCCGTGTTGAAACACCGGATCCCGTGAGATCTCCGAAGTTAAGCAACATTGGGCGTGGTCATGAGTTGGATGGGTTGCCACGCGCTGTTGGTGGGGGGTAAGGGAATGGAGGAGCGGAAAGGAACTGGCCACCCCACCGCACGTAAACTCCGGCTCAGGAACATCTCTGCGGAGGTTCGGACCTGCCTTCGGGCAGAATAACCCTTACCTACCTATTCTTACAATCAAATATCATGTCATTCATTTCATCTCATAAACTCATCTGATTAGGTTGACGTCATGAAAGATATCCAGTCGTAAAAACGCGCTAAGAAGTTTCATTTCACTTCGTACCCAAACTGGGTAGAGAAAGGGGACAAGGGTTGGGCATGTGTACATTTAGAGGAAATATTTAGGACACAAGATAGACGATAAGAATAAACAAGGAATAATACATATATCAGTCAAGATGCCATTTTAAGTCCGTGGAGTAGAAAGTCATTTTCCTTCGGTTCATGATGTCTGTCTGTCTGTCTGTCTGTCTGTCTGTCTGTCTGTCTGTCTGTCTGTCTGTCTGTCTGTCTGTCTGTCTGTCTGTCTGTCTGTCTGTCTGTCTGTCTGTCTGTCTGTCTGTCTGTCTGTCTGTCTCTGTGCGATACCCAGCCAAATCTACGGCAAACAAAGATCTGAAATGTTTTTCATAGGTGGGCACAGGTTTTCACCTAAGACGCAATTCTTGCTCCAAGAAGTAAATCTGTCAGCAACAAGCAACTTTTACAAGAATTACCGATGTTCTACAAAGTTAAAAGTCTATCGACTACACGGCAGAGCTTTTGAAAGACTTGGAGTCACATGGAGTATCCTCTAACATCTTAAGAGCACACGATTGTGGCACCGATTATCCTTCTTAAGAATAAGAATCCTGCCCTCTGCAATGAACACGGCTCTGAAACTGATGACTAATATTATTGAAGCCATTTTCATGATTGGGCATGCCGCGAACGAAGTAATATTTATTCCTCGGATTCGAATAATTTCTTCGGATATGCAGTTTAAGTTTAGATGTCTGCAGTTCCCCGTTTGTTTCAGTTTCGCTAGGAACATCAACAAGTCACAAGAACAATATCTTAAAGTTGTAGGACTCCATCTTCGAAAAGACTGCCATTGTCAACTGTACGTGGTTTGTTCAAGAGTCGGAAAGGCAAACGCACTATATATCTCAGCTCCATTTGGAAGGACACTAATATAGTTCAACCGGAAGCTCTATAAGGAAAAAATAGTTTTTATAATGAATTAATAAACGCGGGAAAAGCCGCGGGTACATGCTCGTGGAATGATAAAACAAAGGAAGTTACGTGATACGACATATAAGTCAGCGTAGGAATAAAAACAAACATAATATTGTTTCACGTTACTGAGACAAGAACTCTTGGCACCAGAGGTGAGCTTCCGAACTGTTAGTTTATCACGCACGGCTACGAGCTTGGGTGACAGCGACTTCTCGATCGAGCGACTTCTGGAAACTATAACACGACCACTGGACAAAAAATAGCGCATATATTACGACGTTAAGACTAATGTGGCCGCCATACGGATATATTATGCCCCAGGTCAAGTGATAGATCAAGCCATGTCCTGTAGGCGTATAAAGAGAACGGAATAGAATGTAACTCGGCGAGACTATGCTGCATGTCCTATCCTCCCACCTGTACGTGTTGCGGGCAACCATACTTTCCAAGGGGCGCTCACATTCTGTGTCTGGAAATTTACGCAGGGAAACCACCCACAGTGGAATCATTCAAATGTTCTGAATGAATGACATAAAGTGGACTTCAGCTTAAAACTAACAGTATAATACAGTAAGATCAAAAAACAATCAGAAATGAACATTGGTTTGATCCTCTGAAGAGAAAGAATCAGAAAAAGGGAAGGAAATACTGAACATCATTCACCAATACTGGTTTAGAACTACAATACTGCTCCCAAAATGTGACAAAGTGTGGTATTAAGCTACAGGAATAAGGATGAAGTTATGGGGCTTACGAGGCGGAAAATGAAAGAATTTGTACAGACAGTTCAACATAACACACATTTTCCCGGTATATTATATTAGTGTTGTGCTTAAAAGTATGAAAACGTTTCCTTATACGGTATCATGCTACCTAAATGCCTTTAACGTTCACCATTTCACAAATTATGTAAAGCTTACCCTGGTAAAATGGTTCTAAACGTCTTACTTTGTGGGTGAGCACACACAGCCTTGGAGGCAAATGTAGCTTAGAGCCGAAGCTACGTGTCCTCGAAGACCTTACTTTCAACTCTCCACCGTCTGTGCGGAGATTACTGTTACCAGTTCAAGCATAGTCCTAGCATAATTCCATATTTTATGTTCAATATATAATTCTTCTTTCTTAGTCTGCTTACCCTCCAGGGTTGGTTTTTCCCTTGGACTCAGCGTCAAGGGCAGTGTCCGGGAGCTTTTCAGACTCTGTGTCTGGAGATACAACTGGGCAGGATAACCAGTACCTCGCCCAGGTGGCCTCTCCTGCTATGCTGAACAGGGACCTTGTCGGGGGATGGGAAGATTGGAAGGGATAGTTAAGGAAGAGGGAAGGAAGCGGCCGTGGCCTTAAGTTAGGCGCAGAAGTTGGAAACCACGGAAAACCACTTCCAGGATCGTTGAGGTGGGAATCGAACCCACCGCTACTCATTTGACCTCCCGAGGCTGAGTGGACCCCGTTCCAGCCCTCGTACCATTTTTCAAATTTCGTGGCAGAGCCGGGAATTGAACCCGGGCCTCCGGGGGTGGCAGCTAATTACACTAACCACTACACCACAAGGGCGGACTCAACGTATAATTAAGTTAATATGACATTATTGTAGTAAGCATATCCTTACATCTTTATTTTATCTTCAGTAGATCTTATGAAGTATTTAATACTCAATGACAGTGTAAACCATCAATACATTCAATTCAGTTCTATGTAAGATTTCTTTCAAGTGATGCGGTATGTTTCATACACTATGTGGTATGTATTGACGATTAAAGGCCTTCTCAGTTCTTTCATTGTAAGAAGCAAACTCTCAAATATTCTGAAGGAACTTTCTACGTCTCCACTTCCCGACGAACATTGATTATAGGAGAATTAGCTGTGTACAGACAACACTTTCGATTACGTATCGACCAATCAATATTAGCGTGCATCGTATTTCAGGGTCTCGTTTACGTTACACTTAGTTCATATACGAAAGTCTGCATTCTTCGGTGGTATGAATGGTGTTCAGAGTGCTCTATGTCTTCTGTATCATCTAAAAAGATTTCTTTCATTAATGACTCTAAATAAGTGGCCGATGTATGAACGATGATACGCAGCTAATCCCTTTGGTGAAAGGCTTGATATATGATAGAGCCCTCGGTTTCACGTGAAGAAGAAGATACGGGAAAGTAACTAATCCCTAATTTTCCTTGTTGTCACTTCACTGATATAAAAGCTACCGTATCGCATTCGTACCTTGATCTCCTACCAACATTAGTACCCTATACACTTCTACCCAATAGCAACTGAACAAGTCCTAAATGTTTCAAGATAATTGTGTTCTAATGATGAAAACGAAAGTGATGTAATCTGTTATTAGACTGAGGATCAATATACAAACAAGGTATTTCAACATTATACGCACAAATTTACGGGTGTGTACCTACCAAAGAAACAAGTAGAAAAGTCCTACTGGGTAAGGGTACGGCAACCAGCTGTTTCCGGCATATGGTATAATCCTATCTGCAATTCTTATCACATCCTTAGTAATTCGTGTCCGAGATACCAGGCTGCGTATCGCATATCAACAACGTCATGGTTTGGCAGCGACATTTGAACCAGTTGTCATGACACCTTGCATGTTTTATGAGAGACATATATCCGACATCCATTCCTTGCATAGGCGTGCCAACGTAAGAGGTTGCTTGATAACTACTGCAAATGCCACTGCAAAAACAAGACACTATTGAACTTAGATGTGCAGCCTGATAACTTGAACATAAAGCATGAACAACATTGTGATGGTTGAAAAATGATGTATTCATGTATTGGAAACCATTGGTCTCCCGGCTAAAATTTATTAGGTTTGTTCTCGTAGTATCAATGTCCTCTACTCACTCTTTCAGCTATAATTCTGAAACAGTACATATACATACATTGTACAAAGGTCCCTGAATCTAAAGTTATTATTGAAACAACTAAAAGGTACTTAAATACCCCCCTTGTCATCCGACGTATGAAAATGTGTTCAGCAGTCTACAGAAAAGGTCGGAAACTATGTTTCCCACCGCTGTTGTGATAGTCTGTCTTTCGATGAGACTAAAAGAAGACTTCGTGAATCTATTTAGTACCTCGAAATCCTTTTCTTCACTTCAAGTCACATACAGAACATCTGAAAATTGCATTCATTTCCTTCAGTGTTTGGCCCAAGATCATGTCCTTACCGGGCGAGTTGGCCGTGCGGTTAGGAGCGCGCAGCTGTGAGTTCACATCCGGGAGATAGTGGGTTCGAATCCCAATGTCGGCAGCCCTGAAGATGGTATTCCGTGGTTTACCATTTTTCACACCAGTAAAATGCTGGGGCTGTACCTTAATTAAGGCCACGGCCGCTTCCTTCCCATTCCTAGGCTTTTCCAGTCCCACCGTCTCCATAAGACCTATCTGTGTCGGTGTGACGTAAACCAAATAGCCTCCTCCCCAAAAGCTAGAACATGTCCTGAATAAATATCAATAAAAACCAATAAACAAAGATGGAATTTTTCACTAAATTCTACTTATATTTCTTATTTGCCTTATTCATCATAAAGAAGAACTATAGGACAAGAATATTACAGAAAAACATAATGTACATTATAGGAGTCCGCCTCTGCAGTATAGTGATTAGTGTGATTAGCTGCCATCCCCGGAGGCCTTTCCTTCCCTCTTCCTTGTCTATCCCTTCCAGTCTTCCAATCCCTCCACAAGGCCCCCGTTCAACATAGCGGGTGAGGCCGCTTGGACGAGGTGCTGATCCTCCTACTCAGTTGTATCCCTGACCTAAACCCTCACGCTTCAGGACTGCCCTTTAGGCGGTAGAGATGGGATCCCTCTCTGAATCCGTGGAATAACCAACCCTGGAGGGTAACGGGATTAAGAAAGAAAGAAAGAAAGAAAGAAAGAAAGAAAGAAAGAAAGAAAGAAAGAAAGAAAGAAAGAAAGAAAAGACATAGGATATTGCTATATATTTGACGCTGAACTAACTCAGACTGGTGTTCACCAATCCTCAGATATGAACACACATGAGTGAAATATCGAAGAAGGAAGAAATAGGTTCATTATTGTACAGGCACAGAATGGGACACTATCTTCAAGGCTGCCGGTGTTAATCCTCGAACGCAAACACAAGTTTAGAGACACGATTTGCGCCGCGTAGATAAAACATTTGGTATTTCATTTTCTAATATAAAGTAATACTCTTCGATACCTTGTTCTAGGGCAACACATACATTTTCTTCATAAATTCAAGCAAATTAACAACTTTGGAAGATTTATTTTGTGAATTATCAGAAAAGATGCAAATATTGAGGCACAACAAGGAAATTCAAAACACTTATTCAAATTACTATACACAGCTAGAGGAGAAATTTTGTTTTTCCTTGGAGACATTAGTACTGGAGTGCATCTCCAAGCTGATCACTTTTCCAGAACATTATGTACCTGAATGCAGGTGGAGTTTGGGATTGAAGCAGCAGCTTAGGTAATGTCCCAGCAATTAGTGAGAATCCTGGATTTGCATTGTAGAGCTCTCTATATGCAGATGTGGAGCTCACATTTCAATAACGGATCTAGTTCAGTGTTTGCACCGAGGACATGTCTTTGTCTCCTTTACACAACATTGCTGCATAATTATGAGCCGTTTATCAGATTATTCATTAGGACTGTTGGTCAAACTACCCGTAAAAGAACTGCATCATGTTTGAATGAAAGACAAAAACAACAAGTTACTTTACGTTGCACCGACACAGATAGGTCTTATGGCGACGCTGGGAGAGGAAAGGCCTAGGAATGGGAAGGAAGCGGCTGCGGCCTTAATTAAGGTACAGACCCAGCATTTGACTGATGTGAAAATGGGAAACCAGAGAAAAACATCTTCAGGACTGCCGACAGTGCGGTTCGAATCACTATCTCCCGAATACTGAATACTGGCCGCACTTAAGCGACTGCAGCATTCAAGATCGATAGTGTTTGAATGAATGTTTTCAATACTGATGACATGTTTAGCATGGTACATCTGCTGAGTATTTATTATTTAATAATGTTATTTGTTTTACGTCCCACTAACTACTCATTTACGGTTTTCGGAGACGTCGAGGTGCCGGAATTTAGTCCCGCAGGAGTTCTTTTACGTGCCAGTAAATTCACCGACTCAAGGCTGACGTATTTGAGCACCTTCAAATACCACCGGACTGAGCCAGGATCGAACCTGCCAAGTTGGGGTCAGAAGGCCAGCGCCTTAACCGTCTGAGCCACTCAGCCCGGCTATTTATTAACCCTGGATGAGTAATGTGGGGTGCAGCCACAACCCAGAGCATTTTTATTCTGGGGTGGATTTAAATTGGTAATCTTGAATTTTGCCATCTTCCCTGACTTTGTTTGTCTCTCTAGGACAGGGCCTCTCAGAGTGCATGCACTGTGTACGGTGCAAAAGACGACTTCGCTTGGTTGACCAGAGTGCAGACCCCCACTCCTCGATTTGGAGCAATAGCGCTGTCTCTCTCTTTCACCACGCCTGTCTCCCTCTTCCTCACTTGCTCCGTAGCGCTCCACATCCGAGCTGAGTTGAGCCGAGTTGAGCCGAGCTTAGCCGAGTAGCCCAGAGACGAAGCGTTGGTCCGAGGCGAGCCGAGTGGGACCGATGCACTGTGCACAGGCACTCTGCGCCCCAGTTTGAACGCGTGAGATTTTGGGAGTTTGAGAGGCCCTGCTCTAGGAGGTAGTCAGTATCAGTGCGACCTCCGATCTGCGTGTTTATCAGTTGTCTGGACGTAGATCTTGGGGCAAATTCTCATCCCACCTTACTCAAAGTGGTACATTTTCTTGTGCAATTCCACTGAACTATTTATTATCATTTTTGGACTGTATATACACATGATAAATATTAAACTGTTTCAGATTTAATTTTTTTCACGTTTTGTGATAGAATAGCTTAATTTTGTAATACAAAAAGGCAGTGATGACAAACATTTGTGAAAAGAATCTCTCTGCTGAATGGAGTTTTTCTAAATGGCTGCATCATCCTCGGCTATAACCTAATATCAGCAGGTCAAAGTTCAACAAACCTAGACGTGCATTTATTGACATTAGAAGAGCAGTTGTTGGTTCCAAGGATGGATAAACGACTTCTGCTTGATACTATCCCTATATATATCAAGACAGCACATGCGGAGCAGCTAGGTAAGGACGTCGCAGTCAGAGCTCCAACTCAGAGGACTTCTAGATCTCAAGGAAGATGATATGCCTGTCCGAGAGGTAAAGATCACATAACCAAAGTTGTCCGTAGTGCTTTTAATAGGCCGGTATGTAGGGAATGTAAAGCGACCACCTGAAATAGGCGCACTGGCTGAAATGTGTGAATACAACCTTTCTGAAAAGTACATTTTTGAACATTCCTTCGTGACAATTTTGCTTTGTATTTTATGTACTGGCTTTAATTTTTAAAGAGCATTATTTTCCTTCCATTAAACTGGTGTTATAATGTTAGATTAGTAACTGAAATGAATTAAAATTAAGTTCAAAATGTTTTGGTTTATTATATTTAACTTCAATGTGTGGGGTCCGCATAGACAATACCTTACTCATAGTGCTGTAACAACATCTTACTCATTCAGGGTTGATACAACTCGCCACAACCACGCCGCGGAGGCTTCCACAAAGACAAAATACACTGACTGACAGTGACAATGCAACACCAAGGAGGAGTGGTTCGAAAGGGATGAAAGTTGGGGAAAAAACAGAGACGGCACGCATGAATAATTGATGTTTATTTCAAACCAATATGCAGGTTACACAATGCGCACGGCATCGACTCAGTAGGATGTAGGACCACCGCGAGCGGCGATGCACGCAGAAACACGTCGAGGTACAGAGTCAATAAGAGTGCGGATGGTGTCCTGAGGGATGGTTCTCCATTCTCTGTCAACCATTTGCCACAGTTGGTCGTCCGTACGAGGCTGGGGCAGAGTTTGCAAACGGCGTCCAATGAGATCCCACACGTGTTCGATTGGTGAGAAATCCGGAGAGTACGCTGGCCACGGAAGCATCTGTACACCTCGTAGAGCCTGTTGGGAGATGCGAGCAGTGTGTGGGCGGGCATTATACTGCTGAAACAGAGCATTGGGCAGCCCCTGAAGGTACGGGAGTGCCACCGGCCACAGCACATGCTGCACGTAGCGGTGGGCATTTAACGTGCCTTGAATACGCACTAGAGGTGACGTGGAATCATACGCAATAGCGCCCCAAACCATGATGCCGCGTTGTCTAGCGGTAGGGCGCTCCACAGTTACTGCCGGATTTGACGTTTCTCCACGCCGACGCCACACTCGTCTGCGGTGACTATCACTGACAGAACAGAAGCGTGACTCATCGGAGAACACGACGTTCCGCCATTCCCTCATCCAAGTCGCTCTAGCCCGGCACCATGCCAGGCGTGCACGTCTATGCTGTGGAGTCAATGGTAGTCTTCTGAGCGGACGCCGGGAGTGCAGGCCTCCTTCAACCAATCGACGGGAAATTGTTCTGGTCGATATTGGAACAGCCAGGGTGTCTTGCACATGCTGAAGAATGGCGGTTGACGTGGCGTGCGGGGCTGCCACCGCTTGGCGGCGGATGCGCCGATCCTCGCGTGCTGACGTCACTCGGGCTGCGCCTGGACCCCTCGCACATGCCACATGTCCCTGCGCCAACCATCTTCGCCACAGGCGCTGCACCGTGGACACATCCCTATGGGTATCGGCTGCGATTTGACGAAGCGACCAACCTACCCTTCTCAGCCCGATCACCATACCCCTCGTAAAGTAGTCTGTCTGCTGAAAATGCCTCCGTTGACGGCTGCCTGGCATTTTTAGCTATACACGTGTCCTGTGGCACACGACAACACGTTCTACAATGACTGTCGGCTGAGAAATCACGGTACGAAGTGGGCCATTCGCCAACGCCGTGTCCCATTTATCGTTCGCTACGTGCGCAGCACAGCGGCGCATTTCACATCATGAGCATACCTCAGTGACGTCAGTCTACCCTGCAATTGGCATAAAGTTCTGACCACTTCTTCTTGGTGTTGCATTTGCTCTGTCAGTCTGTGTATATCGAAAGCTATTCGTACACCTCCAAACCGCGATCTGCAGCGAGTTCATGATCATGTGCCGTATCGAATGATGACGGGAATTACTCATTACCTCTCCGTGAGCTCAAGTGCATCCAGGACATGGACGGGGCTTTTGCGCTCTCAATTGGCAATGCCGACAGAGGGTGCTGTACTGTGACCTTCCCGCCTCGGAGCGAATAGCGCAAATATTCGATGTTATCTCGGTGATCTCTCTCCATTCCGCACAAAATAAGCCTGAGTGATCTCTTATCCATGTTCCCTGGCGTGTTTTCCTAGAAGAGACCAACACTCTTTCCTTTGAGCGGCAGTTTCACTTATGACTGAATTTTTCTTTCTAGTAGTACTTAGCGGACCTTTCTTACGTTGGGAAGAGGGTTACTTTTGAATATAACTTGATCATTCATATCTACGCATATATCTTACAAACAGGTAAGACTTTCTTGCTTCAAGTTCCTAGTTGAAGCCATGTAGCCATTATTGGCCTGTGTTTATTTATTGAAGAAATTGATATGCTGCAGTTTGTCTTCTGAAGTAGCGCGAGACAAGCCAAGACTGTTATAATTCCTTTCGGTATAAACCTTGTGATCCGGAATGTCTTCTGATAGTTGTAATATTTCTTTAGTTCTATTCACGTCTATCAAAAAAGTTTGAAGAATCTTGTCTACGGGTGTAACTTGGAGTAGGTGAATGACAGCATGTGATACTGAACTATTGAAGATTAAACATTTCTGATAGTATTTCAACAATGGTGAGAATACAAGGGACTTAATCTTATTTCATGTCTTATCAAGTTTAACTTATGGATCGAGTGTAGGTTCATTATGAAGTTCACCCCTATGTACAGAATCGCACTTCCATCGCACTGTGATTTAATTTTACAGTCTTTTTTTACAGACTGATTCTTGAAATATCTCAATTATTTCGTGGATATCGTCGACTATTTGGATAGTGGGCGCAGAACTGATCTTACTGAAAAAAGATACACATTTAATAATGTACATTAAAGAGTGCAAAATAGTATGAAACTAAATAAATAAATTCACTAAATCATGAAATAAAAGAAGGAAATTCAACGAAGTATGGAATAAAGAAATACAACATAGTTAAGAAATTGAACAAAGTCTGAAATAAAATAAATTCTATAATGTTAGAAATAAAATATGAAATAAAATACTGTAAAGTACACGGATGAAAATGTATAGCGTATTTGTTTTGAAAAACTGAAACATATCAATACACACGTACAACCTCACTTTCGCTTCTTGTAACGTAAAGAGGTATTGCTGCTGAATTCTCTCATGTTGCCTTATGATCACTCTTAGGAGTGGATGGTTGCGTAGTTCTACTTCTTCCTTAAATAATATTCATCTTAATCACCATAACCTAATATGTGCACAGTATGAGATACAACTTACCAGCATTTATCCGCGGGCTCCACCCACAGTGTATGATGTTGTTAATTAATGTCCCCTGGAATGTAATTACTTCGAAGGTTTCGAGGTATTTGAATAGTACGCATGAAATGTTGTGGTAATGAAATGTGATAAGATAAGGGGCAGTCAAATGAAAATTGAACGCCTGCCACAGCACACATTCCGCGCGAAAGGTGGCAATACTGTTGTTACGTATCGATACTGTTATCACAGTCGTAGAACTGCATAGTGACAAATGACAGGTGTACGCAGTTGTAGGGATATATCTTTGTTTGTGCGCGGATTGGTGTTGTGTGTTCGTCCAGTTGTAGAAATGGAGGCAAGCAAAGAAGTGTGGTTCATTTCCCTGGTGGCGTAGAGCTATGAAGACACTTTGCAGAAACTTCGACGCGCTATAAAGTCAAAACGCCCTGGAATGCTTTCGGACGGAGTCATCCTGTTGCATGATAATGTTCACCCCCGTACTTCCAACCTGGCGAAGACTACGCTTCAGGTATTTGCTTGGGAAACACTTTAACATCCTCCGTACACCCGGACCTTTCACCTTGTGATTTTCACATGTTTGGCGACCTGAAGGACATACGTGGTCGTCGGGTTCATTCGCACAAGGAAGTGCAAGAGTGGGTGCGGTTGTGTGTCCATCAGCGACCTATCTCTTTCTAGAAAACTGGAACTGATCGTCTCGTCTCCCAGTGTAAAAAATGCTCCCTATACATCACAAACTTAAATTATATTACTTCCATTTTCTGTAGTTTTTGTTAACTTTTGAACTTACTGCCAATTGTTGATGTCGATTCGTTAATTTTGTACATCTTTTCCAACCGTCAAATAATTTATCTAGTGCTGTACGATAAACAATGTTACGTTTCACATACACTGATGTCGTACATTCTCATAAACTACGAGTAGCAACATTTGCTGCTACTAAGCATGCAGTTATGATTTCCCCCCAAAGATGAAGTCGAGGTGAAAGATACAGAACAGGCTTTTCAATCCACAACAAAAAAAACGAAATATCAACAGGCTAGAATAAACAGAGCCAAGAAAACAAATCACCGTCATCATATAAGAATTAAAAAAATTAAGAGAAATGCAAAAATTTGGTACATACTTTTGAAGCAGGTAATCAGCACCTGAAATCAGTCATTCCATACTCATTTATTGAATTGAGATTAATTTTTTCAGATAATAATATCGCTAGATTGTATCATAGATATTCCTTGCTATTTTAAGTTTCATGCTATTCGTATGCCCAGTCTATCCGTGTTGTATAAAAATGGCTTCAACACAAAAAGCATTCTACCCGTCACATATTATGAAACGTTTTGAGATATATAACTACCCCTACGACCCATCCGACTCCTTTATTGAATTGAGGTTAAATTCCTAGATAATAAAATACTAGATTGTATCATGGAGCAAAATGCAGGGAATTACCAACCAATACTTTAGCCCTGTACCTCTGTAGGAGGTTCGACCATATTCCTTGCTATTCTAAGTCCCATGCTTTTCGTGTGTCCTGGTTATTCCTTAAGAAGTTTGGTATCAGAAATGTCGTTAACTCTTGGAACTTTCTACCCGTATATCACATATTAAGATCAATTTTATTTTATTAAATCTTTAACGATATATATTGAACCCATGACCTATATATTCTCGTGTCAGAAAATTATACACATAAGGCACAGTTCAAATATTATGTTATTTGTGACCAGAATTTGGCTATGTATTTACTATAGAGTAATGAAGGTCTTCTTGAACACATGAGGCTGGACACAGTTAGCATTGCAGCAGATGTTGTACTTCTCCACATGCACACTGAATATCATTATCATCAGAGTAGTCCAATCTGGCTAAATTAACCTTTGGTCTCCCACTGCAGGTCTCAATCTGTTCAGAGACTTTCAAGGGAGTCATTCCTCGTCATGGCTAGGAGGTATAGTTTTTGAAATGGGAAAGTAGATCGTAGTCTTCTATAGTTGTAGCCATGCTTTTTCGGTGGTGGTTTTAAGTTCCCTTGATGTCCTAAGAAATCTCTTCCTTGATTTCAACCGTTGCGGATGTGGTTCGTACCCATTCAAAAGATGGGTTCTTTTCTGCTCCACTTACTTTCTTTCCTTATCGATAGCTATTTCTCTTCGAATAGGAGGTGGTGCTATCTTTCCGAGGTGATAAAATCATTCAACAGGAGTGGAATTCAAGCAGCCTGTTATAAATTCTACAGGTTTCATTAAGAGCTACATCTACCTATTTGGCATGCGTGGATGTAACTGAAACATCCACATTTTTGACGATATAACTACTTGTATAATCTGTCCGAGTTTCTATTGATCCTTGGTGCAAATTGTGATACTGATCAGTGGAGACGTATACATTTGTATAACGATAAACCAAACTTGTATTTCATTTTATAGATGTAGATGTACTTCGCCATCATTTTGTATCATGTACCTCTGTCACTGGATGCCCCGCTATTCATGTCACAGAGTTAATTAAAGCCAGACTGCTGTGTCGCCTTTAAATCACTAATACCATCCAGTAGACACTTGAGTTAGTTAAGTATGAAGTTTGTTGTTGCCGTGGAGAAATCAGGAATGTTATTGTGGACCACTGTCAACAAGTTGCTAACAGGGCTGCATTATTCAGCAGTGTGGCATGGCTCCGCCATTACTGCCAGCTTCCCAGAGACTTTCCGGCGGCTGGCTGCTCAGCTCGAGAGGAGCATGACTATGAATAGAAAATGAAGCCGTAAAGCCAGTTACTGCACGAAACTAAGAAGTTCTCTTCTCGGAGACGACACAGTTCAAACGAACTGAAGGGCATTGTGTTCTCAAAACATTTCTCCTATTATGTCGTAACCTTCTAATGATCTGCTCGGAAGCCCTAACATTTTCTGGCCAAGATTCGTGATACTCCAAGTCTACGCCAATATTTGTTTAAAGGCGATGTCATTAAGAAAAGCACTCGTAGGGTTGCATCATACCGATTGGAATAACACTTGATAGGACAGTCGATTAAGACATCAAAAACTTAATGGTAAATCACTTTACCAAACGATACTATATAAATTATATACTGAAACGTAGTAATTCGTTGCTTAGGTATTTTTTTACCATTATTTTATTGTGAAAATGAAAATGAAAACCTACAACCTGTTTTCCAGTCTTTGACCGGGCCAGGGATGTAATGAATGAAACATATATAGGCTGTTAGTACAATGGGGTCGCCACTCCCAAGGTGATTTATTAATGCGTGATAAATGCTATGAAATGATAATGGAGAGTGTAGCTGGAATGAAAGAAGACACGGAAAACCGCAGTGCCCGGAGAAAAACCTGTCCCGCCTCCGCTTTGTCCAGCACAAATCTCACATGGAGTGACCGGATTTGAACCACGGTATCCAGCGGTGAGAGGCCGACGCGCTGCCGTCTGAGCCACGGAGGCTCCTCTTTTATCGTAAACAACGCTTTTATTCTACGAAACAAAGTATGAAATGAAATAAATTCACAATATATAAAGTAAAATAAATTCAAAATAATATTTCTTACTATGTTGAATTTCTTTCCTATATTGTACACATTGTTGAATTTCTTTTCTTTATTCCATACATTGTTGAATTTCTTTCTTTTATTGCGTACTTGAATTTATTTATTTCATTGCATACTTTGTTGAATTTAATTCCTATATTGCGCACATTGTTGAATTTATTTATTTTATTGCACATTTTGTTGACTATCGTTCCTTTATTGCATATATTGTTGAATTTCTTTTATTCTATGCATTGTTGAATTTCTTTATTTATGCTGAATTTCTTTATTTTGCTTCATGCGTTATTGAATTTCTTTCTATTATTTCATACTATTTTGTACTTCTTTATTTTATGCTATGTTGAATTTCTTTATTTTACAGAATCCTCAGTTCTGGGCCCACCATTCAAATAGTCGACGGTATCCATGAAAGGATTGACTCATGCATGAATCAGTCGATAAATTAAGGCTGTAAAGTTACATCACAGTGAACTTCATTTACGAAGCTTAATTAGACCTACAAATTGTACTTGATAAGACGAGAAATAATATTGAGACCCTTGTTATCTCACCATGTTATTCTACGTTTCATCTATTTTGGACTGACTTAAAATGTTTCTGATTTGAATAATATACATTATTTTTAAGAACAATACCTTATTTACTTTTCATTTATGGTTGAGTCATTTTACCGAAATAAGACATTGTGAATTAGATCGACTGATTGTCTGAAAATCATAATCATTTTCATCATTATAATTGTTATCCTAGTCAGTGGGTGAAATGATAAACTATAATTTTATTTCATCTTATATCATCGTGGATTAATGACCTAAATATTAGGCCCCTTTATACAACGAACACCATCATCATCATAATCAATGTTTTGCTGTAGTTTTAAATGTATCGTGGTGTGTCGAATGAAAATTATTGAATTATACAACGGGAGAGTTAAAAACTACTTTTCACAAAGCCTCATTAAAATAATGTATAATTTCATTAATGAAACACCTATGTGGCTGATTTTGGGGCTGGACGAGACTATTTCCATTTTGACCTGTATACAGGCATACGAATGCTCCAAATGTGTTATTTTTCCATTATCTGAAAGAGATGTACGCAAAATTTCCCATTTTCTCCTGTTTACTCGCTTTACGCTTACATTCGTTTCGAATGACGTAGTCTTATTTTTGCACTTCCGTATAACTTAAATGTTCATGCTCATGTTAAACTTTTTCATCTATTCGTGCACTGGCTTCCGAATCAGTTGCAGCTAATGATACACGTTTCGGGACAGTGCATTTCCGAAATTTACTCCTGCAATTCGTATTCCATAGAAACCGGCAGTTTAAATTATTGAATAAAATGCATTGGTACCCTGATTTTTCATAGTCTTGGTAAACTCCATTGCAGTCACCAGTGAACTAAGTCTTGCCACTTCAGCACTAGTTGGCTACAAACAGCAAGGTCATTTAGGCAAGCGGTGTACGCAAAACCAACTAGGTAGGACATGAGAAGCAAGGTTTCCAAATTTCCATACTCAGGATTGTGTTTAGGAAAATATTGTTTTGTATTTCTGGAAATTAAATTGATTTTTGAACTAATGTAATAGATAATTTTAAATCCATCGTAACGAAGGTTTCACGTCCAGGATAAAGTTGTCCACTCACGTCCATGTTTCATTTCTGTCTTGCCTTCTATGATGAGTTGTATTAGGGTGTATTTCTCATTTATGAAGATACGACCAAAATAGGCGGCTTTCCAGCCATTCTTTAGGGTTAAGACTTCGCATGATTTCGTGGCAAGACTCAGTATCCCTCGTTGGTGACATGAACTACTCGTGAGATCTTGAACACACTGCGATATATCCAAATGTCTAAGAACTACAGATTGATGAAACACCGATAACACATGCGACAACATGACACGCAGACAGGACAACTAAGTTTTTTTTTCAAGAACTAGACTTCTGGCAATGCCGATTCTGGATATATTTTATTTATTTATTTATTTATTTATTTATTTATTTATTTATTTATTTATTTATTTATTTATTTATAATGTCTTATTTTACTTGGTCCGGTTAAGACTATCAAGCCTTCACTCACACAAACCAAGTTTAACTCCTATACAAAATGCTATAATCCTAACTTGTACCTACTGTACACATATGCGTACACACACATCTTTCTGATATATATACTTATTTCTACATTCGAATCCAATTTTTGTTAGCTGGTAAATTATAAGTATATTTAAATTTCTATCTTCCACAGTCAGTTATCAGGTAATTTGAAATGGGGTAACGTTGCATGTAAAAGTGAACAATAGCGAGAAAGTTATGGCTTTGGGCTAGCTGACATTATGACATATCAACTGATCCCATTTTTAATTTTTATCTTTCCATGTACTAAAAAAATCTAATTTGTACGATTGCACGAGGGAAGAATACTTCCAGTATAGCGCGAAGTAACATGAAGATTATAGGTGATGAAGTTTTGCACAAAGAGAGATGTCAACTGCAAATTTGTGATATATTTTTGTTCAAATTCTTCTTACCAACTGTTCAGAAAATAATTAAATTCTATCATCCATAAAACGTAATTTTGTGCACCAACAGCTGGGAAACCAATTCGTTTCATTAATCGTGTAATAACATTAAGCAAATTAAACAGGAATTTCGCATTTCAGCAATCTTCTCTGAATCAAAATTAACACCCGGGTTTCAATTTACAAAAAGAACAACACGGGAGTAATCTGTCATCATGTTTTCTACACCATTCAGCGAGCTTTTCGTTAGGAGGCAAATATGGGATAATAAACTACGACTGGGATTATCATCGAATATGAATTAACAGTTCCTTCAAATTAGTTTTTGATTTCCTTATTTGTATGGAGCATGACTTTTTTAAGAAGTAGCACAGAATGTTTTACTCGCAATATGTAAAACGACAGACCATTTATCCTGTTTTATTCACCTAAGTAGAGTCACTGTTACAGCAATACCACATGAGTGGCATACATTTTTATGTCACTTGACGTCATAAACACATGTAATGCCCTTCTAACTGTAATGAGAGTTGAATTGTACACTGACTGACAGAGCAAATGCAACACCAAGATGGAGTGGTCAGAACTTTATGCCAATTGCAGGGTAGACTGACGTCACTGAGGTATGCTCATGATGTGAAATGCGCCGCTGTGCTGCGCACGTAGCGAACGATAAATGGGACACGGCGTTGGCGAATGGCCCACTTCGTACAGTGATTTCTCAGCCGACAGTCATTGTAGAACGTGTTGTCGTGTGCCACAGGACACGTGTATAGCTAAGAATGCCAGGCCGCCGTCAACGGAGGCACTTCCAGCAGACAGACGACTTTACGAGGGGTATGGTGATCGGGCTGAGCAGGGCAGGTTGGTCGCTTCGCCAAATCGCAGCCGATACCCATAGGGATGTGTCCACGGTGCAGCGCCTGGGGCGAAGATGGTTGGCGCAGGGACATGTGGCACGTGCGAGGGGTCCAGGCGCAGCCCGAGTGACGTCAGCACGCGAGAATCGGCGCATCCGCCGCCAAGCGGTGGCAGCCCCGCACGCCACGTCAACCGCCATTCTTCAGCATGTGCAAGACACCCTGGCTGTTCCAATATCGACCAGAACAATTTCCCGTCGATTGGTTGAAGGAGGCCTGCACTCCCGGCGTCCGCTCAGAAGACTACCATTGACTCCACAGCATAGACGTGCTCGCCTGGCATGGTGCCGGGCTAGAGCGACTTGGATGAGGGAATGGCGGAACGTCGTGTTCTCCGATGAGTCACGCTTCTGTTCTGTCAGTGATAGTCACCGCAGACGAGTGTGGCGTCGGCGTGGAGAAAGGTCAAATCCGGCAGTAACTGTGGAGCGCCCTACCGCTAGACAACGCGGCATCATGGTTTGGGGCGCTATTGCGTATGATTCCACGACACCTCTAGTGCGTATTCAAGGCACGTTAAATGCCCACCGCTACGTGCAGCATGTGCTGCGGCCGGTGGCACTCCCGTACCTTCAGGGGCTGCCCAATGCTCTGTTTCAGCAGGATAATGCCCGCCTACACACTGCTCGCATCTCCCAACAGGCTCTACGAGGTGTACAGATGCTTCCGTGGCCAGCGTACTCTCCGGATCTCTCACCAATCGAACACGTGTGGGATCTCATTGGACGCCGTTTGCAAACTCTGCCCCAGCCTCGTACGGACGACCAACTGTGGCAAATGGTTGACAGAGAATGGAGAACCATCCCTCAGGACACCATCCGCACTCTTATTGACTCTGTACCTCGACGTGTTTCTGCGTGCATCGCCGCTCGCGGTGGTCCTACATCCTACTGAGTCGATGCCGTGCGCATTGTGTAACCTGCATATCGGTTTGAAATAAACATCAATTATTCGTCCGTGCAGTCTCTGTTTTTTCCCCAACTTTCATCCCTTTCGAACCACTCCTCCTTGGTGTTGCATTGTCACTGTCAGTCAGTGTATTTTGTTATTGTGATTTCGTTTAACCTAATTAGGGGTATCGTTGTTGATGATGTCATGTGATAAGTGTTTATTTTTCCCAGTCAGTTAACTTTCCATAGAATAATTTCTCATCTTTGTAAGTAATTGTTTTCATAGCTCTGACAAGAACAGATCCCTTTCAAAAAATCATAAGATTGAATGGTATCGATGTCGATAATTTATGGTTCGATTGTTAGTTTATATATAAGGTACAGCTGTAGCGTGCGTTGCTCTTTGCTCACTGTGGACCAATTGAAGGGAATATTTCAGCGAGTGGCTGCGAGGTTTTGGACACGGAGCTATCAGCTTGCATTCGGCAGATGGTGTGTTCAAATACCACTGGTGGCAGCCCTGAAGGAGGTTTGCCGTGTTTTCCCAATTTCACAACATGCAAATGCTGGGACTGTACCTTAATTTTGGCCATGACAGCTTCCTTCCCACTCCTAACCCTTTCATATCCTATTGTCGCCGTAGGACCTATATTTGCTAGTGTGATGCAAAGCAAATAGCAAAAAAAAAGGAGCAGTATTAGTGCGATACCTATCACTCAGAACATTTCCGACAGAAGAGATAATATGATCCAGCCCATCGTAGCAATCGCTAGAGCAATCGCTAAACTGGAAATTTATTTATTGATCAATGCTGTTATGAATATTGCAGTAGATATTCATTTGAGTTTGACATTGTCTCCTTTTACTTATGTCAGGTTTGTTATATTTAACATGCCTGAAGACTTCCCTTGATAAACTCTTGTTCTCTTCCGGTTTCGTCAGTGTAAGGTTTGTAGGACCTAGGGGTCTTTAATTTAACGCCCTCCGTAGCCATTCCCTTCTTTTATTAATACTCTTAACTCCGAAGTGTGGAGACTTTTCCTATTACTGTTCTGATCAATAATATGAGAGGATGTTTACCCAGTTGTACTTCGTCTTAAAATAACAATCTCTACCATCACCGTTAGCTTCCCAGTTGACCTAACGTGCGGCTCCATATGTTTTGTTTGAACTTTGACCCTCATCGCCCCGGGTTATATTCCCAGACAACTGGAGAGATTTTAATATTAAGTGGCTAATTCCTTTGTCTCAAGATTTGGGTGTTTGTGTTGTCCCCAACATTCCTACAACTCATGTACAACACGCTAAACTATCCTCCACCACACTAACACAGAGTTTTCCATACACAGCAGAATCCGGCCCACATCTACTTTTTGGAGGATCGGCCTTACAAATGTAGAATCAACCACATGAAATTATTATTACTTGTGGGCCCATGATGCTCCGCAGCATTCCTTAGTTTTATAAACATTTACTACAAGTAAATAATAACCGGCTCATTCGTAATGTACTTTATAACACTTCTTTCCATACAATGTTCTCTGCACTTCGACCATTCGGCCGTATCTGGAGCTTAACATTTTAAAACGATCTTGCCCGAGATAGTGCACCATGCAATTGGCCGTCGCTGAATACTGGTTCGGGTAATTAAGACTATCCACTTTCTCAATCGATTGTCCCTTCGTTTTATTAATGGTCATACAGAAAGCTAATCGACTTGATTCCTTCCCGTCTGTACGTACGTAGACTTTTCTCTTAGCAGCATGTAAATTATTAGGAACGTCCTGCCATCTCTTGAGTACGTTCAGAAGCTGGGTAAGGTCAGAGAATCTAAGAGTATCTAGCAGAGAATTGTATTCGTCCATCATCAGAGGAAGTGTATACACTCTGGCTTGTGTTAATGAAAGTCGCTTAACAACCTGCAGAGTAGAGAATGTACTGCGGGTTAGAGTAAGCCTTCGCTAGAAATTATTGGAGTGATCACTTAATGACTTGATTTTGAAAATAATTACATTTCCGTTGACTTTTCAAGCAATGCAAGATTTTTCCTGTACTATTGAGACGGTTTGGAGGATTTTGGTACAAACCGCACCTTTTAATTCCTTCTGGTTTAAGAGCTTCAGTTTCGTGAAACATACATTTTAGCGTTTTATATTATTATTATTATTATTATTATTATTATTATTATTATTATTATTATTATTATTATTATTATTATTATTATTTTTATTTGGTCTTAATTTTTTTGCAAGTAGTTTTACGCCGCACTGACACAGACAGGTCTTATTGCGACGATGGGACAGGGAAGGGCTAGGAGTGGGAAGGAAGCGGCCGTGTCCTTAATTATGGTACAGCCCCAGCATTTGCCTGGTGTGAAAATTGGAAACCACGGAAAACCATTTTCAGGGCTGCCGACAGTGGGATTCGAACCTACTATCTCCCGAATACTGGATGCTGGCCGCACTTAAGCGACTGCAGCTATCGAGCTCGGTATTTGGTCTTAATGAGGCTGGGAAGATTCCACTCAAGCCCTTAAATTACAATCCTTGGACGAGCTAGCAGTCAAACTCATGTAAGAGATAGTCACCCTCCCGCTGCACCACGGGGTGATGGGGGTGGTGGTGATTGTTTTAAGAGGAAATACGACTGGACAACCATCCTGTAAGCACCACGTAGGGTGGTAGTAGTACTACAGTGCAATGACAACTCATTGATATACAATTATTTGGGTTGAGAAAGTGCTTGGGATTGGTGTTATGAATATACCACTTGTTTTTTTAGCTATTTTAAGAATGCTTTAAGTAGCCGCATATTGCAATAACACATCATTATGTTGAGACAAATTTCCCTACATTTGATTCAAGTCTCTTAGTGTATGATGTAGGCCTACTTCGAAACATTATTTCACAGGGAGACGGGTGTAGATTTTTTTCACATTTGCTTGGTGTGTAGAAGTTTTGATCGACAATTTTTTTCTTCTTGACCTCTATTTTCTCCCGTGGATTCATAGTTCACTGGCCTAGTATCACTGCTAATGTTATTTTAAGACCAAGTGAGTTGGCCGTGCGGTTAGAGGCGTGCAGCTGTAAGCTTGCATTCGAGAGACAGTCGGTTCGAACCCCACTGTCGGCAGCCCTAAAGATGATTTTCCGTGGTTTCCCATTTTCACACTAGGAAAATGCTGGTTGTGTACCTTAATTAAGGCCATGGCGGCTCCCTTCCCATTCTTAGCCTATTCCTATCCGATCGTCGCCATAAGACGTAAGGCAAATTGTAAAAACAAAGAAAGAAAGATATATCAGAGTCCTTTTTATGTCCTACCAGGGTCTGTCTGGCTGAGACGGTAAAGGCGTGCTTGGTTCACCCGAAGGACGTGGGCTCGATTCCCCATCAGGATGACGAAAAATTTCAGAAACGATATTTGCCCCTCTGGAGGTGCATATGGTCCTGAGGTTCTCCCAGCCTACACCAGAAATGAGTACTAGGTTAATTCCTCGGGACAAAGTCGGCCGGGGTAAAGCTACCACTTCAGCCCATAATGTGCCGAGGTTACGGATCCTGGAAGCCTTTTGCTTTCCACCCCTTCAAGGGACTTCATGGCCTGTACGGAGATGACTTTTATACCCTATCAACATTTTTTCTCCTTCCTTTAGAGGTTTGCAGGATGGTTACTAATATTCATTCCAAGAGAGAGGTAAACATCTATTACGCTAAAATATACATTAGAGAAATTGCCTTTCGGATGAAAATAATAATGGTATGGTAAATACTCTATGAAGAAAAATAATATTTTTTCTGTGAACGAAACAATACGGTACAATGTCATAATCGGAATTAATCAATATCAATTGCTACCGGTACACATTTTTTACTTGAATGTAAGTTGGATATTATATTCGCCATTGCGTCTTGATGAATGTGAAAGCGTTGATGATTGTACTCGTCGCTGTAAGGGAATGGGTTGAAGCACGTCACATTGTTTCACGAATTACAGGTGAATTCTTAAATAAATTATGAATGGTGAGAAAGAACAAACCTATAATAGCTTTGTATGGGACACTGTCCATCTTGAAGTGTACGAACACACGCAAGCGCGTCGTTCGATATTCCCGTCAAGATAATGTGTGACCTACGTCCCACACCCCATCCACTTCTTGTATTCATTTCCGGGAAATTATCGGGTCAATAGACATGTTCTTCATTAAGCGGCTTGTGATTACTGTATTTAGAAAGAAGAAATAATGGGTTTCTAATAACGCCAAAAGCTATTTTGGATATTGCCTGTGCGGTACGTGTCGTAGATCTCTAAGTTAAAATTCAGAAGGGGGGCGTTCAAATTAATCGAGATGATATTCCGTTCTTTCTCAGTTTTCAACCACAGAAATACTGGGACTATATTATTGAGACCAAAGTCCTTTCCAATCTCACTGTCACCGACAGGGTAGTATAGTTAGGACAACGTCCCGCCTCGATCAGACACCTACGGATGACGCTGAAGGCTTCCGCAATGAATGTGTAGGTGATTATATATTTATTATTATAAACTATATTGTAACACTTATATTTATTCATGCAGAGAATGTATTGAGAATTAGCTCCATGGTGCTGAAGAACGAGAGATTGAATCCCGACGTAGTTGATAGTCATTTATGGGTGGTTGAATGTGAAAGGCCCTTTTTACAATGGATCTAAAGTGTTGATGTGGTGATTCACGCGGCGTTTTTGATAATTCAGTTTTATTAAGTTTAGGAGTGAAATGAAATCGGCAAAAGTATGAACATTTCAGTAATTATGTTTGTATTAATATTATTAGAGTTTAGATGCAGAGAATGAGTAGTTAACTCTATAATTGGTTTATGCATGTTATATATGATTATAATATATTATTCTCCTTATGTTATGCAGCATATATCATACATCACCCAGATTTCATTGAAAAATCTCTGCAATTAAATTTTGTAACACTATATTGCAAGTTGCTTTACGTCGCACTGACGCAGATAGGTCTTACGGCGACGATGAGACAGGAAAGGACTAGGAATGGGAAGGAAGTGGGCTTGGCCTTAATTAAGGTACAGCCCCAGCATTTACCTGGTGTGAAAATGGGAAACCACGGAAAACCATCTTCAGGGCTGCCGGCAGTGGGGTTCGAACCCACTATCTCCCGAATACTGGATACTGGCCGCACTTAACACAATATAGGAAGTTTACAGAAATAATACCAATATAGTTGGTCCGTTATTGGACATTATACATTTTCCAGCTCGTTCCTAGTTGCCAGTGTTTCGCCCCAGTGTGCTAAGTTGGGCTCAAACCAAACCAAACCAAACCCCATGGCACTACAGCCCTTGAAGGGCCATGGCCTACCAAGCGACCGCTGCTCAGCCCGAAGGCCTGCAGATTACGAGGTGTCGTGGGGTCAGCACGACGAATCCTCTCGGCCGTTATTCTTGGTTTTCTAGACCGGGGCCGCTATCTCACCGTCAGATAGCTCCTCAATTCTAATCACGTAGGCTGAGTGGACCTCGAACCAGCCCTCAGGTCCAGGTAAAAATCGCTGACCTGGCCGGGAATCGAACCCGGGGCCTCCGGGTGAGAGGCAGGCACGCTACCCCTATACCACGGGGCCGGCAAGTTGGGCTCAACTGTTCGTAAATAACACACCTCCCAAGACGCATGGCTAGTGCATACCGCGGAGGCTACTGCGTAGACTACAGTACTTGGAGCCATCGGCAGTGCCCATGCACTACGAGAGACTTTGAAAAGGAGATGGTGTTTTTGGACCGTCGCAACAGGACACTGTACAAACTTCGTCTACAAATAAAATTAAAAACTTGTATTAGTGATTAATGTGAATGTACTTAAAATGGATAATCATGAACACGTGAACTAATTCCGATAGGGACGTGAATACTGCGCCTATTTAAAATTAGTTAAGCGAGAGATACATAATTAAATTAAAATAATGGTCATATTTTAATATTTGCACAATTATATAATTAAATTATCAGATATAATAGCAATAAAATGACTGGATGAAAAATAAACTTTGTTGCCACGTCCGAGAAATCTTTCACACCTTATCTCCGAGTAATGCTACAATTTCACTGCGGTGCGCAAATTTAGCATCGCGCTCACAACTGTAATTCACTTCCTCCCGCTTCCTATAAATGTACAAATTAGTCCAGTATAATAGTGTATCAACCATCTCAGCGTTTATCAACTGCATAAAACAGTCAATTTCTCTTGATACCTTCCTCGTTTCCCCTTCCGGTCCTTAAAGTATTTTTACAATATTCCTTGTTTTTACCCTCGAATTAAGTTGTGAAAAGTCCGTCGTGGACCATATAGTTCCTCAATCTCTCCCGAAGATAAATTCCCTTTCGTTATCGTCTTCATAGATCGTGCTGTCCGAATTAACCGCCTGCTCCGTATCACCGTTATGCTCCCGATCCGAGACGTTTCTAATTTCCTCCTCTCCATCCGAAAAATCCGAGGCAGAGTCCTCTATTTCATCGGACAACTGACTCAAAATGAGACCTAAAATAGAAACGTACTACACGTAATTACGCCTGACTTTGCCTAATTACACTAAAAGTACAGAGGAAAGGAAATTTTAAAGAAATAAATTTTACTTCCATGACCAGGCACGCGGTTGACTTAGCCAACCAGCTTCGGGTTCCAAGAGTTCGCTCGAAATAATTACCCACGTATCGCTTCCAATGTTGTCGAAACTCGAGTGAACTGAAAGTCAAGGGTGAGAGCAAAGGTATTATTTGCGAGGCGGTGAAAGACTGACAGTTCTAGGAATTACGGCGCAAAATAGCGCACTAGTTGATAAAAACAACCAGGGTATCCGGTCTAGGATTAATGGCATGTACGGCCTATAGAAGAGTGTTTGCAGTGAAGTTAAACAGGCCCAGATCAACAGTAACATTCATCCTGCGTAAGCGGAACAGGGATGGATATATTGTCAATGGTGCATATTCAGTGCGACCTAAACTTTTGACCAACAGAAATCGCAGAACACTAAAACGTGAAATTATCAACAATAGGACACAACCGCTGGCTGATGCCTGATAGGAATTTTATGCAGAAAAATGAATAATTTCCATTGGAATATTGCGCATAAAGGCCCACTAACTCGGATATTCCAAAAGAGCAGAGCACTTAAGCCCCATATCACTAAAGACAATAAAGCTCGGCGATTCACATAGTGTTCTTGGACCGTCGCAACTGGACCCTGGAGCAGTAGAAATCGGTTCTGTGGAATGATGAGTCAAAATTCACATTATTTCGATAAGATGGTCGTGTATGGGTGTGGCACATACCCGGGGAACGGCTTCTGCCGGAGTGTATATTCCCAACCGAGAAATTCTGTTTAGGTGGAGTGATGGTGTTGGGCTGTTTCTCGTACCATGACGTGGTACCGCCGTTGTCTGTCGGTTACATTATCAACACAGAGGAATATTTTAACATTCTATGTAATGAAATGCTCCCGACTTTGTGGCTGTTTAACGGAATGGACCCTTGTTACTTCTGGAATGGCAATACTGCATGCCATGTTTCGGGGCCTTATATGCAGTGGTACGTCTACAACAATGGACGCCGATTGGACTGGCCCACCCAGAGTCTCTAGTTCAATCTTTGGGAAGAATTGTACCGCCAGCTGAGGTCTCGGGGGGAGCGGCAAAAATCCATTGTTCAAGGGGAATGGCAATATCCCAGCGGATATCTTGCACACACTAGTCGAAAGCACGCCGAACAGGATGGCTGCTGTCATAGTCGCAAACGTTGGCACTACGAGGTTCTAATGTGTTTACAACCAACGTACTAACATTAGAAAAGGTGTCCAATTACTCTTCAATAGATAATATATATGTCATGACAGCTGTACAAAATGTTCTTATATTCAAAATAATAACTATAGAACTAAATGATGAATTCCGACATCTGTTTTCCTTCCTCATATTTTTTTTTCCAAGGTCAATACAACTTGATAGTTAGGTAACATATTTGGAATTAGTGCAATTCTGGAAATGTTGGAAGGGGAATGCGGTATTATTTGCGCGTTCTGGGCAAACTGATCTTCAGAATTCACGGTAATTCCCAGTGATCATTTACACGTATAGAGAGACCAAGCATGAGAAGGATTTTTAACCAATGACCACTGGATGGAAAACGTAAAAAAACTCGTTCTCATCATTATGATCTACCAAATGTGAAGCACTATGAGGAGTTGTAAATGTAATGCCAAAGGAGACTTTGATATACATTGGCTGAGATGGATGAAAATTACCTTATTTCTTTTCACCAGTGTAACGGCAGAATATTTTTGAAAACTCAATTTTCGTAATCTCTATCAACTGCTGTTATTAATGATGCAATTAATATCGGTTGAGTAACGCGCAGAATAATCTGACACACCAATTGATCATTGACGAAACCACCGCTCTTTTACATGGGAAACTCGACGTTTGGCTGTGAAACACAAGGATGATTACAAAAATACCTCCAGGATATAATTATAATCATCCATACGGACAAACAAGGAGATTATTTTCAAATATTGATCCTAAAACATCCTACAACATTTCACTGACGGCTAATTAAAATAAGTATCACGTGACATACATAACTTTCGTTAATTTGACAGCTTCATAATAATGAAGGGTAACTTTTTGTTCTTCCTATTATTTTTCCTCATATTGACTTCCTTGCATTCTATTGGTCAGATGAATTCCATAATATGGTAAGCGATCGACTTCTATGATGAGTTTTGTGGAAATATATCACGGCACACAAACTTGGTTATGAAGAATGCTTCAATCCAAGAGACTCGTTCAAGTAGATCACGAGCGTATTAGAGAATCCTATCGAATAATTTTTGGATCAGTTGCCATTAATGAAAATACAAATCAATAAAATTAATTACAGAATCACTGTAAGTACTCATCGCAGGTACTTCTGGAGTCAGATGGAGCCATCAAGGCTCATTTTGGTTTTAGCCAAGAGTTTAAGACTGGACGCCCTTCCTTACACCACGTGATTGTTCAGGTGAAAACTCCAGCCGGATATGGACCCGAATTCGAACCACAGCCTTCTGGGTGGAAAGGCAATAGCTAAGCTACTGACCTAATTACGTCCTTCAGTTTTAGAATGTCAGTGACAATAAGCATCATTTTCCTCTCAGTTCCTTTCTTCAGGCAATAGGTGTAGACTAGATAATACGTCATTGTTCAGTAATTCGATAATACATTCCGAGAATTCTAGCCTTTAGTACTAAAATTTTAATAGCGTGAATCTGAAAAATAATTTACAGTGTGAATAACACAATTAGAAACAAATCCTTTTCAGTAAAGGCTATGGAGGTCCTTGGAGGAGTGGAAAGTAAAGGTTTCCACTATACAGGGTGCAATAATAATGTAGGGCACATTCCTCACACGTAGAAGAATAAAATACAGCCTGTGAAATTAAAGTTCGGTGAATAGTCCTGTACTATCAACATAGATAAATAATGCACGACAGTGACCTTACTGTCCTTCGAAATAGTTCCCTCCCATAACTATCCTCTGCTGAGATCGGTGATGCATGTCCTGGAAACATTGCAACAAGGCTTCCTTTGAGATGGTGTTCAAAAGCCTCGACAGGTTTCGTTGTATGTCAGGAATATCCTCAAATTTCTTTCTTTTCAAAGCGAGGTTCAGTCGTGGGAATAGGAAGAAGACTGAAGGATTGACATCTGGTGAGTATGGGGATGTTCAAGTTGTACCACCCGCTTTTGGCCATGAACTGTTTGACGATATTGGCTGTGTGTGGGCGAGCGTTGTCATGGACAAATAAACCATGAACCTTGTTGTGCGTACTGGGGTCGTAACATGCGTAGAGCGTAGACGTTACGTGAAACGGCTCAACATTTCAGTGTACCGTGCAGCATTCAACGTCGTTCCCTCAGGTAGAAATTCCTTCTGGATAATGCCTCGACTATTGGAAAAGGTGATGAGCATCATTTTGATGCGCGACTTTTCGGCTCTGACCTTTTTCCGACGAGGGGGTCCCGGAGAACGTCATTCCATGACTTGTCGTTTCGTTTTATGGTCGTACCTGAGACACCAGGTTTCATCCTCAGTGACAATACAGTTCAAGAAATTTGGTGTCGCATCCGCCGTATCGATAAAATCCTGTGAAGCCTTTAAACGTGCCTGCTTCTGATCATCTGTCAAGTGATGTGGCACACGACGAGAACACTTTTTCCTCTTCCCTAACTTCTGGGTAACGATTTCTCGCACCGATTCACGGTTAATCTGCAGTTCATCCGCTATCATGAGCACAGATAATCGTCGATCGTTCGTAATTAATGTCCTCACCTTCTCAATGTCCGTCACTGACGGCGGTCGCCGGTCTTCCGCTACGGGGGTTGTCGGAAACACTTTCCTGACTTCCTCAGAAACGGGAGAACCACTCCTACCCACACTTCAAGGACAGTCCTTGATCTTCATAAACACGTACCAACATCGCATGAGTTTCTTTCGGTGTCTTGCCAAGCTTAAAACAAAAGTGTACATTGATCTTTTGGTCGTTCATGTTCCAGTTCGCAGTTCAGAGCCAACGCACTAAACAGGCGCTGTGTCAAACAAGTCTTACACGGCAGACACACGATGCTCAACTGAACAACATTGGGAGCAGGTGGTCAAAACCTGCTGCTACGCAGGTGCAGCGTTGTGTGCGCCAGTGTTGCCGGATCGACCGTTCTGACTTCATTCATCGAACTTCATTGTCACAGGTTGTATATTATATAGGCATGGGTTCAGAAATACCTTATTTCCATGTTAGAACTTATTTTCTACAGCTCCCCACAGTTCATAAACCACGGGAGACACACATGAACAGAACGTACCAGCAAACCACATGAAAATTTTTTTGACATGAAATGTTAAAAATGTCCTCCGCGTAACGTGCTCCATAAAATATCTAGAAAAATTATTCTTTACCTGTTCAACACTCTCGCACAGCCGCCATCTTCACCTCGCAGTAACATACTAACCATGATGTGCTTCCATCGGCTTCTCTGACATGTGACTGCTGCCGTCATCGAACTTTCTTGAAGCTCCTCATTGCCTCCACAGTTCGAGGACATTCCATCTGTGCTGGTATAAATATGTCAATTATTTTCCTCTCAAATCAGCCCGGCTCTGATAGCGGTTTTGTGTGAAGGGCCTTCGGCAGACGTGCATGTCTTGTGAACGTTCACATTTTAATCCTGACCAACTGGATTAGTGCACCGTGTGAGCGAACTGTTATGTTTTTGCAGCATTGAACACTGGGAGCTTGTCTCCCGTTTCGCCGTTTTCTTTATGTAATATCTCGTTCATTCCTCTATAGTGAGAACTTAAGTTTCAATCATTTAAATCTAATTCTGTGGAAGATATAGTGCGACTACATGTGGACGGGAACTTGCTTTAAAAATTATTACATGAAATCCTAAACGAAAAGCAGTGTTCCATTGCTTCCCTCTAGTTTAAATTCAAATAAATACAGATGCAGGATTCAACCTTCCTCCCCTCGCTTACCCATTCCCTGTTCCCTACATGTTGGTTTTAGTTAGTTCAGGTTTGTATTCATTTCCGCTGGCAGGAAATACTTTAATTAGCCATCACACGCTTGGGTTTTTTTCAATTGTAAATTATTTTGGGCAGATTTAACCAATTGTCTAACATTTTCTTATATGAGGATTCTTTTGATACATGTTGCTCCCTCGATTCCTATTCTATTGATCTTGTTAATGCCTGTTTTCTTTTAAAATACATCATATATCTTGGTGTTGAGATTAGTGTATATTTTCTCATTTCCTCATGTTTGCATTTTCCTGTACCTGCCACGCACTCCTACGGATTTCCAGCATCTTTCTGATACTCAGCTGTTGAATACTGGATTGATGATTTTTTGGTACTTGTTCGAACTAGAGTGTTTGAATGACAGAGCATGGCACGGTCATTGGTTTCCGACTTGTGAGTTTGGAAATATAATGGCAGGTGACCTTCTGTAATTAAAGTAGCTTCCTAAATTCCACCATACGTAACATCCGTTAGCACTGATGAATGCATCAACTCACCGTGGCATTAACATCAGCGCATCCGGGATTTCTTAAAGTAATAGTTTCATGTGGTACTGTGGTAAGTTCTTTTCCTTTGTGTTTTTCATTATTAATGTGCTATATCGAGTTGTAGAAGATGAGTTCTAACATGGAAGTAAATCGTTTCCAGAGTCATGTCCATATAGCAAGCTTCCTTTTCTTACGTGTGAGAAGTGTGTCTTGAAAATTTGCCCGTACTTTAATGTTACACCATTTATATTCCTTACCTCGGCACTTAGTGGGAAAGCGCGGTGAGCTCTAGGCCCGAACGCCTTTTCCTCATTGAATTAAACAAGATATCATGTGCAGCTTGGAATGGTAAGAACGATGTTCTATAAATACCATAAAATGCTGACCAACAGTGAGTTTTGTCTAGAAATCAGGAAGCGATTTTTAACGATATTCGTTCAATCAGTGGGGCTATACTCTAGAGAAACGTGGAAGCTGAATGCCAGCTGGAATAGTCTTATTCAGGCATTTTAAATGTGGACAGATTGAGGTACTCAACCGAGTTGGTGAAGGAAAAGTACTGCTTGCGCGACTTCGTGAAATACGACTCGCCTGGATTGGGCACACACTGCGACACGGAGGCTTACCACACCATATCGTCGCTTCACCGGTAAAAGGTTGTAATCCACAAAGCACTTCCTATGGATTATTCTCCTTAAGACTGGTCACGCCTCCCAGCCACATATGGTTATGCAGTCCATCAGAACAAATTTTGTTGTGTTCATTTTCCTATGCCCATGTGTAAAGGAAAATTAACCTTACTGTACCGTACTATACGAATGTATGCTTGCATTACGTATTTACGCACTCCTATTGTATAATGCATGTTAGGTTCATTTTCGGTTACTCGTCGGCATAGGAAAACGAACACAACGGACATTGTTCTGATGGGCTGCATATCCATGTGGCTGGGAGGCATGACCAGTCTTAAGGAGAATAATCGATAGGAAGAGCTTTGTGGATTACAACCTTTTACCGGTGAAGCGACGATATTATTTATTTTATTTATTTATTTATTTATTTATTTACTTATTTATTTATTTATTTATTTATTTAAACGGCGTGGCTTACACTATGAATCCTGGTGTTACGCCAAACCATCTTATAAAAGCTACATTGTACAATCTACAGAGTCTTAAGGCTCCTAATTTCATATAATTAATTATGAAATTGAAATTAAATAATTATTATAAACGAAAGGTACATTTCTGAGAGTTACTATAAGGACGCATTACATTATTTACTAACTTCTTAAGTCTATGTACAATTCACAAAATCTTTTTAAATGCATTTATGTCTCTAATTACAGACGGAAGGGAAATCCAGGAGCCTGTGGTTGGGGGTACGAATGAGTTTCCTTAACATGTAGCACGGTAAATTGAGAAGGGGTTTCTGACCTTGTAGGTATACTGTTTGAGTATGAGAAGTAATTAAGATCCGTTCTCAGATAACTTGGTGTGTCTGTACGGAGGATGTTGCGCACAAGCGAGACCGATTTTTTTTCCATTACATTGAAAATATACAATGCTGGTGGAAGGATACAAACAAATCTATAGTAATGTAGTAAGGAAATGAATTTTGTGAGTTTGTAAACGGAGGATGAACTCAGGAACCACAAAATCGATTACAGTGATTCTTTCACCATTAGAAATATTGTTTCTAAATTATTGTAGTCTTTATTTGTTTATGCTATCTTATTAGGAGAGCATATGTTATTAAAAAATAAGTAGAGCAAGCTTCAGTAGGCACTCTATTACATTCTTTGGCATTACGACCACAGGGAACGTCAAATTTGAGTACGTACGCTGTTCTTGCCTCGCTATATCCATTCTACAGACCACTGTATGATTGCACCACGAAAATATGAGAGAAAAATAAAACCTCACATCTATCGACTGATTCTTGAACAACACCAGTTCTTTCATGGATAGCGTCGACTGTTTTAATAGTGGGCTGTGAGCTGAGCACCATACGTGCATATTCATTAAATTTAATTGAATGCAACGTAGTAAGAACATTATACCCACGTTACATGGGCAAGAGTGTTTCCAGTATTCATTCCAAATTCCGGCGTACCTGACAGCTGACATCTCAACCATACGTGAAATCTCAACCATACTTAAAGTCTCGCTTTCAGATCTTATGACGTAAATTTAAAATTTAAAATTTAAATTTCTAGTCTTGAAGTGATTTTACATAGCAAGTGGTTTCGAGGTTCGGTCCACGTAGCTATCAGCTTGCATTCGAGATAGTGGGTACGAACCCCACTGTCGGCAGCCCTGAAGAAAGTTTTTCGTGGTTGCCCATATTCACTCCAGGCAAATGTTTGGGTTGTACCTAAAAAAAAGGCCCCGCCAGCTTCCTCCCAACTACTTGCTCTTTACTATACAATCGCCGCAATTAGACCTATCTGTGACGGTGCGACGTAAAGCAAATTGTAAGAAACACTTTTTAAAAGGCCAGGCTGAGTGGCTCAGACGGATGAGGCGCTCACCTTCTGACCCCAACTTAGCAGGATCGATCCTGGCTCAGCCCGGTTGTATATGAGCGTGCTCAAATGCATCAGCTTCGTGCGAGTAGATTAAGATGAAGTTTACTCACTGCTGATCTTCATTTAGGGCAGTCACCCGGGTGGAAGATTCCCTATCTGTTGTTTTCCTAGCCTTTCCTTAAATGGTTTCAAGGAAATTGGAAATTTATTGAATATCTCCCTTGGGAAATTATTCCAATCCCTAACTTATTTTCCTATAAACAAATATTTGCCCCAATGTGTCCTCTTGAAATCCAAATTTTTGTTCATATTGTGATATTTCCTACTTTTAAAAATACTACTGACACGCATTCGTCTACTAATGTCATTCCACGCCATCTCTCCACGGACAGCTCAGAAGATACCACTTAGTCAAGCAGCTCGTCTCTTTTCTCCCAAGTCTTCCCAGGCCAAACTTTGCAACATTTTTGTAACGCTCCTCTTTTGTCGGAAATCACCCAGTACAAATCGAGCTGCTTTCCTTTGGATTTTTCCAATTCTCGAGTCAAGTAATCTTGGTGAGGGTTTCATACACTGGAACCTTACTCTAGCTGGGGTCTTACCAGAGACGTATATGCCGTCCATTTTACATCCTCACTACAACCTCTAAATAACCTCATAATCATGTGCAGAGATCTGTACCCTTTATTTACAATCCCATTTATGTGATCACCCCAATGAAGATCTTTACTTATATTAACACCTAGGTACTTACAATGATCCCCAATGGGAACTTTCATCCCATCAAGTCAGTAATTAAAACTGAGAGGACTTTTCCTATTTATGAAACTCGCAACCATACTTTTAACCTTATTTTTCATCATACCTGTCTCTACTGCCCACCGCACAACATTATCGAGATCATTTTGCAGTTGCTCGAGAGCTTGTAAATTATTTATTACTCTATACAGAACGACATCATCAGGAAAAATCTTATCTTTGATTTCAGTTCTTTACTCATATCATTTATGTATATAAGAAAACATAAAGGTCTAATAACACTGCCTTGAGGAATTCCTGCCTTCATGATTACAGGATCAGATAAAGAAAGCTTCGCCTACTCTAAATCGCTGAGTTCTGATTTCTAGAAATATAGCCTCCCATTTATTCACCCTTTATGTCTAATCCAGTTGCACTCATTTTTGACGGTAGTCTCTCCCATGATTTATCTTATCAAATGCCTTACTCTATTGCGACGCAATCCATTTGACGTCCTGAATCCAAGCTAACTGCTACATCTTGCTGGAATCTTACAAGTTGAGCTTCAGTGGAATAACCTTTTCTAAACCAGAACTGCCCTCTATCAAACCATACATTAATTTCGCAATCATGTCTAATATAATCAGAAAGAATTGTAGATTTACTGGCGCGTAAAGGAACTCCTGAGAGACTAAATTCCGGCACCTCGGCGTCTCCGAAAACCGTAAAAATAATTAATGGGACGTAAAGCAAATAACATTATTCAACTTTAGGCAATGATTTTTGGTGAGATAAGACATACACACACGTGGTGTTCTATCACGATATAACATAAACTGTGCTGTTTGCCTGAGGGATTCGTCACTCTTCTTACACTTTCCCTCAATATTTACAAGAGAATCTCTTTCGCTGGAGGCTTTCACTTTGTGTGCGTGAACTCAATCACTTTTCTACTTTAAGTATCGCTTTATTCTCTTTTCCTTTTCCACGATATTCGGTGGCACAGATGTGTACGTGCTTGAAAGCTTTGCAATTCAAAGTTTGCCCTCAGGTCACTCCAAAATCTCTAAACGTACCCCTTGTTGTTTGTGGAGATTGAAACATATACTTCGCCTTAACATATAAAGTATGTCTGCATTCTAGGGGAAAACTTTCACTGCCAATACTTTTATCCAAAATACGAGAACAAATCCAATGACGCAAAATTATTACATGTCAGTTTTGCAACACTTATTGTCATTTGTAGGTTCTTTTAAACAATTCTGTTTGCAACGTTTTTGCAGTTCCCAAAACACGGAGACATTCTCCGTTAGGATTTACGTATATTTACGTATATAGTAATTTATAAAGACATATCGAAACTATAATCAGAAAAATCCAAACAAACTTGTATATATAGGGTGGTAGGAAAGAATGTGATCGTGTATATGAGCGTTAGAGAGTTGGTCATGTTTGTAAATAATTTTAAGAAATAATTCGATATCTCGCATTGTTGTCATTTTATCACCTGCTGAAGTTAGAAAATCAGATCGCTTCGTGGGCGAATTCAAATAGGCTTTGTGTGGCAGTATTGCTAAATCTGCGCGTGACTTAAGAACGCAATGATAGCCATGCCGACAAATCGTCATCAAACATAATCCAACGTAGGTTTCAGCCAGTGTCACCGTACCGTACTTGCTTTGGCGCGATCCTGTCAGCTCAGACGTCTGTATTCAAACCCCTCCCGTGGCGAAGATGTATTCTTCAATTGGTGCCCTCGTGCTGATTTAATGCCACGTACAGATTTAGCAACACATCCTCGAAAGGCCTGTTTGAATTTGCCCGCGAAGTGATCTCATTGACTAACTTCAGCAGCTGATAACATGACAACGGTGCGATATTTCGAATTATTTCTTTCAAATCAGCATGACCAAACCTCTAAAGGAGATACTCCCGGTTCACGTAGTTTCTGATCATCCTGTATATGATTCCCACATATATGTATCAGCAATATTATTCTTGATGTTTTTAATATTTGTTTTCTACTGATTTTCCCCAGCTTTCACTTCTGAATAACATAGTCGGTCTCGAAACAAACTGGTTATTGTAGATCCGCCTACAAACTCCCTTCCCCTTTGCAGAACGTCACTGATCTTAACCATAAACTAACTCTGTTGGCTTTGTTGCGGCGAAAACTTTGAATCAATGTGGCTGCTTTAAGTACAAATATGTGAAGGTTATTTTAACAGTTGCTAGTATGCTGTATATGCCAACGGCCGTAGCCGTGTTGAAACACCGGATCCCGTGAGATCTCCGAAGTTAAGCAACATTGGGCGTGGTCAGGAGTTGGATGGGTTGCCACGCGCTGTTGGTGGAGGTAAGGGAATGGAGGAGCGGAAAGGAACTGGCCACCCTACCACACGTAAACTCCGGCTCAGGAACACCTCTGCGGAGGTTCGGACCTGCCTTAGGGCAGAACACCCCTTCCCTTAGTATGCTGTATTGTGTACAAAGGGCAAATCAAAACATACATAGTTCTCATAAGCCGAGAAGCGTTACTCATTCTTCAATTCTTGTACTCTTAACAAATAGTAGTGGTACATCATGTGTTGCTGGAGCAGAAATCCATTCTCTCTAGTATTGTGCCAGTTATCGCCGGCCTCTCACCGCCGAGTTCCCTTGTTCAAATCCCACTCACTCCATGTAAGATTTTTTCTGGACAAAGCGGAGGTTGGGCACATTTTTCTCCGGGTATTCAGGTTTTTCCTGTCGTCTTTCATTCCAGCAACCATCTCCAATATCATTTCATCTGTCAATCATTAAATCAATGCCCCACAGGAGTGTGAAAGGCTTCGGCAGTCGACACAATTCGTATCCTCGCCACTAGCTGGAGGCTTGTTTCATTCCATTCCTGATCCGGTCGATTGACTGGAAACAGACTGTCCATTTTCATTTTCATTGAGCCAGCTGTGATCCTTCGTGGAGCGCTTTATACACCAGAGATTTTAATCACTCTCAGACTATCTGGTGGAATATCTGCCGCAGTTTCGTCTTCCTTGCACCTTCGCTTGCACCTTCATTTTATCCATGGCATCATGATTTAGCGAGATGAGACTGGAGAATGTCATATTATCATTTTCCATTTTCTTTCTTACTTTGTGTTACAACCGAAGCCTTTTAGAACGAATTGAACAAAATAATGTCTAACAATCATTTATCGTTTCAAACATAAGAATAATGGATCTTCTGACAGTTAATTATTCCCACACCAAACTTATATCTCCAATGCACTCTACTTATCATGCGTGTTAATTTTAGGTTATGAAGTAAGATCTACTTCAGCATCCGCAAAGGAAAAATAATTAATTTGACGGATCATCACTTCTTCATTCCAGCATTATCGATACACCAGGTTGGTTATTTAATTTGAAGAAATACTAGCTGTACCTTGCGTCGTCCACCATACACTGTACATACAAGAGTCCAGTATGTTCTTACTAGACTTTTTTTAATTGTTGCATGTTGTATTGGGGGCCAGGTTCTTAAACGTTCACCATCAGTTGGTTTGAGAAAGGTTTTGGATTCTACTCTCACTTCTAAACATCAACTTTCCTCTGCTCTTTACAGCCTTGTCGAGGCTTCCTAGTTCATCATTCTCCACACCAGTCCTGCGCAATTTTTAACCACAGAACTCTCATAAAACATACAAGTACAGCCGTTTGTGACTTCAAGACAAACATGGAGTCCTTTTCTGAAATTCAGTGGATTTCTCGGTATTTCCCTGTGCATTAATATGGCAAATGGCAAACTTACCATGTACTAAGACGCTGCTCACTCAAAATCAATTACAGTGGACTGGGCATGCGATCCGGATGCAAGCCCACCAGATACATAATTTTATCTTTTATGGTGAGTTATAGGACGAGAGAAGAAAGGTTGGAGGACTGAAACATCGGTTCAGCGATGCCATAAAGCGGCATATACGTCACTACAAACAGCGTAGCGTTGAAGTTGAGTGGTTGGATTGTGATCATTACAAATGGTGTCACACAATACGTAAGCAAACTGAAGTTCACGAAAGAAAGCGCCTTGAAAAACGGGATGATATTAAGAAAAGGCTGTAGAGGCAAATCGTATACACATACAATGCGAACATAATTCTTCACAGTACCATCTGTCCCCGTCTTTTCAAAACAAAAATTGGATTCAGTAGTCATGTTCTATCCCATGCCACTGTGCAATAGGCGCTGTGGTCGGATACGGCCAGGAACACACATTATAGCGTCAACTAGTGGACACACCGATAATCTAGCTTTCCTTGGACGCAATGTAACTCATATGTTCGGAGGCCCCGGGTTCGATTCCCGGCTGGGTCAGGGGTTTCTAATTGTAAATGATGAATATCCCTGGCCTGTGGACTGGGTGTTTGTGTCGTCCTTAACGTTCCATTCCTCACATTCAACACTCTACACTTCCTTCATTCTAATCACACGCAGGTTCATATCACATGGTGCAAGTAGGGGAAAAAAATCTATATAGGTCGACGCCCCGAACAAATAGCATTTTCATAATTAAAAAAGAACTCACATGTTGAATAGTTCACACTCACTTTAACGGGGTAATCACAATTTAGTGAACTTAAGGTCGCACTGTAATTTGGATTACCTGACCCTGACTGTCGGAGTCAAAAATATAATTGCAAAATTAAGGTTATCTCCACAAAGATCCTGAAAAAAATTTGAGAAGTGTAAAGTGAAGGCTTCGAGTATTGATTATCTCAGCCCTTATTGGAATAGAGTGGTTAGCTCTATGCCCGCCCACTTTTGCCCGCCCACTGGTACTCGCGTATGATATACTGGAGATTTAGTGAAGCCATGCCCTTATCCAGAAGTGGAAAACTCTTTTCTAAATATTTCGATATTCTGACGGGAAATGAAACCACCTCCTCCTGGGTAAATCGATCACGCTTTTAATACAAAACCAAATCAGTCACGACTGATCTGCATTTAAGGCAGTCACCCAGGTGGCATACTGCCTATCCGTTTTTTACCTAGTTTTTTCTTAAATAGTCTGTAAGAAATAATTGAGCCCAGATGAAATTCTCTGTACATCGCTGTCAATGCTGTAGTTATTATAGTTGTGAAAGCCAGGTGGATTCAAGGTATATTTTTCTTATAATGAAATAACAGATGTGAAAATAGCGAGAATAATTGCTGAAGCAAACAGGTAGAACTAAACTCGCAATGATAAGATAAGGTCTTCTTCTTCTTCTTCTTCTTCTTCTTCTTCTCCACCTCCTTCTTCTTCTACTTCTTCTTCTTCTTCTTTCGGTGCCTATCCGTTTCGGATGTTGGCGATCATGATGGCTATTTTCGTCTTGTTTGTGGCAGCGCGGAACAGTTCAACTGATGACATATTGCACCAGCCTCTAAGATTGTCAACTCAAGATATTCTTCTCCTTCCAAGACCTCTTTTGCTGTTAATTTTCCCCTGGAGTATTTTTTGGAGTAGGTTGTATCTATCTGTGTTGCACATTATATGTCCCAGATACTGCAGCTTTCGGCATTTCACTATCTTGATCAACTGAGGTGTTGTGTTCATCCTTCTCATTACTAGGCTAAGTTAAGAATTAAGTGGAATGCACGTCTATAACACTTGCAATTGCATCCCTTACTGCCTAATTCTGATTGATTTTTGTACTTTGTCTTCACTTGAACCTTACTTTCAGAAGTGCGAGTGTTAGGTGTTACGCTCTGTAGTAGAACTTACTTCTGGACGTCAGAGATAAATTATCGTAAATACAAAAACGTTGGTTTGGAGGTTTTATCTTATGTGATGACTTATTTTGGCCGTGTCTTCTTATGGGTACGCTACTGTATGATTCGCAGGAATGAAGATGAGCTGTGTGAAACTAGTCAGACTCGGCTAGTCAGACCCTAAACAAAAATATGATGCTCAATAATAATGTACTTTTGGAAATATAGGTTATACTTTTCATACTGAGTGAGCTGGCCGAGTGGTTAAAGGTCTCAGCTGCGAGCTTGCATTCCGGAGACGATGCGTACGAAGCGCTTCGTCGTCAGCCCTGAAGATGTCTTTCCCTGGTTTGCCATTTTCACACCAGGTAAATGTTGATCAGGCTGTACCTTAATTAAGGCCACGGCTGCTACCTTCCAAATCGTAACCCATTCCCATCCATGCGTCGTCGAAAACTTTCAGTTTGTTAGTACAACGTTAAACAACATAATTTTTAGGTGTAGGCTGAGTGAACCTCGGGGCCATATGTACCACCGGAAGTGGAAATCTAGTTTCTCAAATGTTCGACATCGTGATTGGAAATCGAACCCACGTCATTTTTTAATATCAGATGCGGTTACAGCTGAAAGGCTCTTTATCAAATGATGAAAAGCTCTTCAATGATCTGACGTCGACGGATGAGATAGTGATAATTTTAAAAGTGCAGATTCTCTGGTCTTAATCTTAGATCGTACTTGCAGTCGAGGTATAAACGTAAAAATATACGTTTCTACAGACATCGCTTCTATAGTCTCATTATCTGTCGCACAGAGGCATAGCAATCGCAGTCCCCAAGCGTTCTTCCTCATTGTCGGTACTCAGCATATTAATGTGCTAGAAAATCCTAAGATGTGTTGCTTCAGCACACTTAGTCAACACGAAGCGTGACTTGAATTCTCGCCCTTCTTCGGAAAGCTTTCATTTAGAACATTCACTTCCGTATAAGGCAGAAAAACAAGGCTAAGTCTATGGCAATCGTAAATCGTAGTCTCATAAATTTTTGGGTACAGTAGAATCTCATTAATCCTGGATAATTGAGATTCTAGGTTGTCCGAATTAATGAAAGTTCGGATCAAACGAAATAACTTATGAAATGATCCACAGTGCATATTTAAATACACTATTCATTAAAAAGAACGTGTTCAGTACAGTATTTTAAATTTAAGAAATACAGAAGTTATTTAGTATACACGTAATGCAATACAGTATTAGGCGCTAAAAATTACAGACAGAATAACTAGTGCAGTACAGAATTAGAACATCGCAATCAAGGTACACCTTCATTGACCACACTCCACGCGCTTACTGGTTTGAAGAAACTGCTGATCTTTTATTGTCTTCCTTTGACATTAATTTCTTTAATAACTAACTCACGCAGATGATTCAAATCTTCATAATATGCAGATATGTCTTCATCGTTGTTATCTTCAACGTATTTAAAGACAATGATTAGATGGTCTTTAATTTCAATAAGGTTTGCAAAAGCTATGTCACCCTTGGAGGGGTGGAAAGTAAAGGCCTTCGCTATCCGTAACCTCGGCACTTGATGGGGTAGAGAGGTTAGCTCTACGCCCGGCCGCTCCCAGGAATTAACCTGGTACTCACTTTTGGTGTAGGCTGAGTGAACGTCAGGGCCATGTGCACTTCCGGAAGTGGAAATCTCCTTTCCTAATGGGAATTCGAACCTACGTCCGTCCGGATGAACTGCGTATGCCTTTACCGCCTCGGCAAGCCAGCCCCTTCACTAAGGTTTGGCTTAGGGTTAATAATATCGCCTGCTTCACCCTAGTCATATTCATCAATTTCAGAGCTTTCTTTAGCGATCACACTTCCAACGATCTCCTCCTGCGTTGTTTAGAACATGACGTTCGTAACTCAGCTTTGTTCTGCAATTGCATTTATGTATAATAATAATAATAATAATAATAATAATAATAATAATAATAATAATAATAATAATAATAATAATAATAGCCCCAATACTCTCCTGTTCATATTCAACCAACACATCACACGACCAACTACCGCATGAACACGCATTATTATTATTATTATTATTATTATTATTATTATTATTATTATTATTATTATTATTATTATTATTATTATTATTATTATTATTATTATTATTAAAGGATTGTCCGGATTAAGTGAAGTCTGGACTAATGGGGTTCGGATTAATGGTGCTCTACTGTATATTTATTTCATAATACTAAATCATTGTGAGAAGAGAGATTTATGTCATTTCATGTTGTCCGAAGGAGGAAATTATAACTATTACGTATGGCTATGTCAATAAAATTTCGAATGTTTTGTGCAGTATAGTTTACTTTGACTACCTTTCTCTGGACTTAAAACCCAACTTATATACCCTCATAAATTTTCTGAAGAATTACTTCATCTTCATGCGATAGTGCTTTCAAGTTTTAGTGTCATCATTGGCATCGCTGAATGCTTCTTATCTCCCAAATGGCATTGAGGATATGCAATACGCCAACTGTTCTTCTTCGTCAAGCCACTTTGCGTCTTCCCGTCCCCGTGCCTGGATCTCGTGATGTTTACAAGCAGTTTTATGGCGGGATATAAAATTCAGCATTCCTTTATTTCTTATTTCATTTTATGTCCATGCAGAGCTGAAAAGAATCCTAATAGTAGAAATACATGTCTCAAAGAGCGCATCTCTCTCTCTCATATTTCTAGAACATTTTTGTGACAAGGGAAACTCACCTACGGGGAGGAGAGATATGTGGACACTGTTGCTTGTTGCAAGGCTTTTGCGACATCATACTCGGCAGCCTTGTGGGTGTGTGTGTGCGCGCGTCGAATTGAAGCTAGGGGCTATAATGTTGTGGTTTTTATGTCCGACACCTTGGCTGAATAGTTAGCGTTGAGGCTTTCGTTGTAGAGGATCCCGGGTTTGATTCCTGGCCAGATGGGGGACTTTTTATGAACTTGCGTTATGTCGCACCGACACAGATAGGTCTATGGCAACGATGGGAGAGGAAAGGACTGGGAGTGGAAAGGAAGCGGCCTTGGCCTTAATTAAGGTACAGCATTTGCCAGGTGTGAAAATGGGAAACCACAGAAAACCATCTTCAGGGCTGCCGATAGTAGGGTTCGAACCCACTATCTCTCGGATTTAAATTCACAGCTTTGCACCCCTAACCGCACGCCCAACTTGCCCGGTAAATTGGGGATTTTAATCGTGTGTGATTAATTCTTCTAGCCCGGATCCTGGGTGTTCGTGTTTGTCGCAATATTCACCTCTTCATATTCAGACAACACATCACACGACCAACCACCACAGGAACACGCAATAGGGAATACCTCCCTCCACAAGGGTTGCATCCGGCTGAGCAGGGCCAAATCCACATGAGCGGCACAGTTCGCACTCGTGACCCCACAACGTGAGAGAGAAGCGGCAGAAAAAAAAGAAGAGTTGCGATTTTTATGCCGAATATATCCCACAATTAAACTGGAGGTGGAGGAGAAGCAAGTGAAAACCACTTGTCGAATGGACAAGAATGAAGGTTTAACTCACATTCATTCATTACATGCCGTAAGGATGAGTTTTTCTTCTCCGTTGTCCTCAAAACAATTTTCAGTCATGTGACTGTAAAAGTAAGTAGTCTTGACTGGTGAGGCCATACATACTGATGTAACTAACGTATAACCGAATAATACATTTTTCAGAATCAAGAATACTCTCAGAATGTCGTAGTAAGTTTGAAAACAATCATTTACCTTTATTTGTCATGTTAAAATAATTGTTTTGAAATTTACTACGAGTGCTATAAAAAGTGGTAGTGGCGACGCAGTCCAGACACACGCATGAAATCGGGCATGCACAAATAGGATATATAGGAGCGGTCAAATGGCGCTGTTGTCTTCATAAAATCTGTATCTATCGATATATCACAATCATATTTATACATTTTGTGCAATACGTCTGCTAAGGCTGTGGATCATCCTTAATCCATAATTTTCAAACTGGAACTTATTTCGTTATAACATTACACCGGCAAATTATCAACCCATTGAGTATCAAGGATCGAAGTTTTCGAAAACCTTGACTGCTCTGTAGTCTTAGACGGCGCTATCAGTGACATATATTGGAATTTCTTTGAACTATGTACTTTCCGAAGGTAATGTCTGGAGATGGTCTTTCTTTTCAACCTCTCCAACTTCTCGTTTCATGAAACTTTTGGTATTTCTGTATGTGTTGTTTCTCTTGGAAATGGAGATCTTTGCAATATAGTTGGCTGCCTAGAGACTAAATAGGACATTAATAACTATATGATATTGAATTTTAGTAAACTTTGAATTCAATATCACGTAAAACTGTGGGTATTGAGGCTAACTAACCAAACTAACCCCATGGCACTACAGCCCTGAAGGGCCTTGGCAAACCGATCCAACGCTGCTCAGCCCGAAGGCCTGCAGATTACGAGGAGTCGTGTGGTCAGCACGACAGATCCTCTCGGCCGTTATTCTTGGCTTTCTAGATCGGAGGTATTGAGGCTACGATACAATATTAACAGTCACGTAAAAATATAAGCTTATTTGAAATGTATGTTATTTCATAACATTTATTCAAGAATATTCTAGAGTGTAGTACCAGAGGAAAAGTTTCAACGTTGTGTTGTATTTACTCATAGCTGTCATGTCTGCTATTTGTAATTAATATTGACTTTTAAAATATATATCTAGAGAAGAATATCTTAGTTACACTTTAGGAATTTGATGAAGTGTGTTGACCGGAAACGACACTTATTTTTTTGTTTTATTTATTTATTTATTTATTTATTTATCTATTTATTTATTTATTTATTTATTGCCCGCCTACACATTACAATTAGGCATGTAAAATTAACAATACTTTCATTATATTATAAACACTACACTAAGATATCTAAATTGGTGACATATTTATGACATCATCAGAGTCCATCAATAAGTCGGTGAAGTCCCCTTTATAGGACCTAGTCTTGCAGTCCTGTACAATGTGGTGGATGGTCTGCCTGTCAGTTCTATAGTCACATTTTGGAGATTGTAATTTATCCCACTTATGGAAAGCATCTGCACACCTGCCTTGGTTGGTCCGTATTTCATTTAAGGCAGAGCAAATTTTTCAAGGCTGTTCAAATGCAGGAGGTTTCCTCGTGATGCAGAGTAGAGTTTGACAGCTTGGAGGTCAGTTTTCTTGCCAGATTTGTCTCCAGGATTTTACAAGTTTGAAGTTTTTCATAGTTAATTCCGTACCAGTGATCATTGGTGGATGTCTAGATACTAGCCGGTGTCTTTATAAATCCTCCATGTCATTATATACCGGAAGGTGAGGGTTGCTTAAAATTTTCTTGTGCTTCCGAATAAGAGTGTTATTTCACCGATGGTCTGGAGGAGGTATATTACTCAAAACGGCACTCAAATATATGTAACAAAATAAAAGAACTTCAGAACATTTTTTTAATTCTTGCGATCAGTACATTGACTTCATCTTGAGGAAAAAGTTTCCATTTCATCTCATCAAAACTATTGAGGTCTGGGAGTGTCTGTGGAGGTTATGGAGATCCAAAACAGTCGTTTTCGATCTGTCCCATGCAATCTCAATGCATTTTTCTTGTTCATTTCATACGGGTGATACCTTTCTCTCTCATGAAATTTCTCAGTGAAGCACCTTGATGAGGGGTGGAGGGAAGCATCGTCCTCGACGTAAATGAACTCAGCACCATATTCATCCTTACAGGGTTGTACAAATCGTCCAATAATATTATCGATGCATCGCATGGCAGTTAACGTCCCTTGAATTGGTATCAAAGGTGTCAGACTGCCATGCAAAATCCCAACCCAAAACATTACACCACAACGTCAAAATTCATGTGCCTCTTGATTATCGTGGTACTTTCCTCCATTTCAATTATGACTCCACATCCTTTGTCGCTACGTATCTGGCCTAATTGATATCCCTGTTTTGCCTGCAAATATGACATGACGTACTGAATACACCCCCCAATTAAGGTACTGGGTGGGCATAGTCTTCTCCTCGCAACGCTATAACGATTATCTACCGGAATACGTCGAATCAATAAATCATCATCAGTCACCACTGATCTGCCTTTGGAGCAGTCGCCTATGTGGCAGATTCCCTATCTGCTGTTTACCAAAATAATTGCAGATAATTTAGAAATTTATTGAACATCCCCCCTGGTAAATAATTCCAACCCCTAAACCCTCTTCATATAAACGAATATTTGCCCCAATTTTTCATCCTGAATTCCAACTTTAACTTCATATTGTAATTTTTCCTCCTTTTAAAAATACCACCCAAACTTATTCGTCTACTAATGTCATTCCACGCCATCTCTCCTCTGACACCTCGGAATATATCACTTAGTCGAGCAGCTCGTCTCGTTTTTCCCAAGCCTTCCCAGTCCAAACTTCGCGGCATTTTCTTGTCGAAAATCACCCAAGACAAATCTAGCTACTTTCCTACGGATTGTTTCGAGTCAAGTAATCCTGGTGAGGGTCCCATACAGTGGAACCATACCCTAGTTGGGGTCGGTCGAACTGACCTTAATTGGGCACTATGCAGCCGATTGAGTACAGTTTGTGCAGGTACACGGACCGCGGTTGTATTCAAGAAGTTATTTAGTGAATGTTGAGCTGTCGAGGTCGATCTCCTCTGCGCTGTTACGCGGATTTATCGATCTTGACGAGGCAGTGTCCCCCTCGGCTGAACTCGTCTGTCAATCACGTCATTGGTCTCACGTTACCTTTTCACGTTTTTGACACTGCACTTTGGGTAACAGCTACGATGCGTGATACTGCTGCATGTGTGTGTGCGTATGTCCGTCCCTAATCAGTGTCACAGGTCGGCCAGAACTTGAACTACCATCGCGTTGGCCGTGCAGTTAGAGACGCGCAGCTGTGAGCTTGCACTCGAGAGATAGTGGGTTCCAACGCCACTGTCGGCAGCCCTAAAAATGGTTTTCCCCGGTTTACATTTTTCACACCGGGGAAATGTTTGGGCTGCACCTTAATTAAGTTGACGGCTGCTTACTTCCCACACCTTACCCTTTTCCATCCTATCGTCGCCATAAGACCTGTCTGTGTCCGTGCGACGTAATACAAACCCAACTTGAAACGTAAAGCAATTACATAACTTTTATGTATATAATACTCTACAAAACTTACAACTTGACTACACACGCCGTACAACATAATTTATAAGCTCAATCCCAAAATATTCTTAATTTTTATTCAGGTGTGTGTTTAAGAAAGTGGAATTTTACGGTACTCCAGTAACTTATACCAACATAAAGACATATTTTAGTCGAGTAAGATACTTACTTAGATACTAAATGTATTCGCTGCATCATGTGGGTGAACCAATATATCTGTCCACTGATTAATGAATGATATTGATTTCTTCCTGGATGACGTCGTCTCTTTGAACAGCGAGCCCTCAATTGAGTATAATGTATTCAACCAAATGTTATTTAAATTTAAGAAAAAGGTAATTCAAAATTGTACAAAGTACAAGGGGGAAATATTCGAAAACCTCAATTATTAATAAAATAATAATAATAATAATAATAATAATAATAATAATAGTAAATAATAATAATAATAATGTTATTGTTTTACGTCCCAGTAACTATTTTCTCACTGTTTTCGGAGACGCCCAGGTGCCTGAATTTTGTCCTGCAGGAGTTCTTTTTACATGCCAGTAAATCTACCGACACGAGGCTATCGTATTTGAGCACCATGAAATACACTTAAGGAAATGGAAATTGCAACACCAAGAAGGCATTGGTCATTTGTGTTGATTTTCAAGATATGTAGCGGTGTCATGTAGGTATGTAAACGATCAAAGTTTCAGACCCATTGGATTGTTAACACAGGTCTCCCCACGTGATTGGTCGCGGAGGAATCAACTCCAGTATACGGACTCTGGTGTAGCGTAGTTGACTTGCAGTCTGTGCAGTGAAGTGTTCCCCGTCAAACATGCCTCGACGACACAGAAGAGCACGCTATCAACAACTGTCGCCGTTTGAGAAGGCTCGGATAATTGGGCTGTGTGAGGCTGGATTATCGCTAAGGACTGTCGCTGCACGTGTTGGCCGACAGGCATCTACGGTACAACGTGTACGGCAGCAGTGGTCAAATGAAGGTACCCACACTCGTAGACCTGGCACAGGCCCAGCGCGACAGACAACTGTGAGAGGGATCGCCGCATCATTCGGATGGCCCGGATGGAACCCCATGCAACAGCAGCCCAAATTCGAGCAGCTGTGGCACCCCACGTTACACAACAAACAGTTGGTAATCGCCTGCGTGCAGCTGGCTTACGAGCCCGTGTCTCAGCAGAAGGTGTTCCATTGACCCCACAACAGCGACGTGTAAGGCTAGCCTGGTGTCGAGAAAGATCGACGTGGGTCGACGAATAGCATAGGGTCGTCTTTAGTGATGACTCGCGCTTCTGTCTTGCCCGCAGTGATCGCCGGAATCGTGTGCGCCGACGTACCGGGGAAAGGGGCTGCCCAGATCTTATTGTCGAGAGGCACACAGGGCCAACACCAAGCATTATGGTCTGGGGAGCTATTGGCTTGAATTGAAATCACAATTAGTGCTTGTTGAGGGCACTATGACTGCTCGACAGTACGTTGATAGGGTACTCAATCCAGTGGTTGTCCCTATGATGGCGAACATTGCTAATGGGATGTTTCAACAGGACAATGCCCGGGTTCACACTGCACGCATCTCCAGAGAAGCTCTCCACGACATCACAGCCTTAAAATGGCCCGCCAGATCCCCGGACCTCATTCCTATTGAGCATGTGTGGGACATGATGGGTCGACAACTGGCCAACCGTCCTCAGACACCCACAACTCTGGAACAACTGAGCCGTGCAGTGCAGCAAGCATGGGCCACAATTCCTCAGGAAGCGATCCAGGGCCTTATTGAATCCATGCCTCGACGAATTCATCAATGGATTGCAGCTCGTGGTGGGCACATCCTGTCCAAACTTGCGGTCAGAGGGACCTGAAAGTGTAATCAACGAAGCACAACCGAACACTCGTCCTGCATGTTCAATTGCAGAAATGTAGCACCAGTCCTTCTGGGTGTGGCAATTTCCATTTTCTTCAGTGCACCACCGGACTGAGCAAGGATCGAACCTGCCAAGTTAGTGTCAGTAGGCCAGCGCCTCAACCGCCTGAGCCACTAAGCCTGACGAAAACCTAAATTACGACCTTTTTAATGTAAATAACTATAATCCTATTAGGGTAGCATAATTTCGTAGATTTGATTCCTTGGCTGGGTGGCCGTCTTTATAAAGGACTCCGGGTAAAATTCCTGTGCGGGCAGGGTATTTTAACTGCGTATTGTTCACTCGTTTGGGTCAAGGACATTTGAGTTCATCTTAATACACATTTCATCATCGAAGTACGATACACCACATTATCAACAACTAAAGAAACACTCGAGAGTGAATGCATCCTTCTGCGTAGGTTTGTTGCCAGGAAGGAGAATTTGACCGTAAAAATGGCCCAAGTCCAAATAATGTGCCGACCTGAATAAGTTTGGGAACAGACCAGGGAAAAGACAAGTACATTATTTTGGCAAGTACTACTGCACCTCAATAAAGATTGTTATTGAACTTCCTTTTGCGAAAATCAAATGATAATAAATATATATGTCAATTAAATGGTAATGCGATGTTACCCAGCAACCATGCAGACTGTGATGTGAAGTATCGATGGATGGTCATGACATACAGATCAACGGACTGTACTGCTCTCAAGGTTCTGTTGCTAAGTAGCATCGCAACACACAAGAGACTATTTCGTCACACAAATTTTCGAATGACCCCCATCTCTAAGACATATTTATGTCAATTTGTAATGCTCGTGCTATTATACTTTATAAACAAACGTTGGTTAAAATTTTAATGAACACATTAAATATTTTTGCGTAAATTCCTTTGCAAGCGTTGTGTGAAAATTACATTAGGCTCCTCCTTTAAGAATTTATTACCATCTTCTGTCTTAATTGCTAAGATTTCTCTCGGGTATTCTCCGTAGATATAGGTTAGACACTAGCAGACGCCGCAAGGTGCTCGCTATGTACCTCGAGGTCATCTTTCTGATTAACTGTTTGATATTTTATAAGCACTGCTGATTATAAATGCATCCAATTTCCTGCAGGCAGGTAGGAGCCGAGCTGATAGGAAGCCACGCTCTGGCTCAGAGAAATCTCCGTTGTCTCTCACACCTAGAGAACTGCTTCTGCCAATGTTGAATTACCTTATTTCTTGACGGGTAGAAGAATGATCTATTTCCCTTTGAGACAGTACTTACTGAAAGGTATTTAAAATCAGGAAGAGAGTATACTTAATTTCACAAGGAAAAGCACGAGAGAGTAAATTAATACGTGAGGAACGATTAAAATGCCGTATATCTGAAATAATGTCCGCAATGGATATGAAAAATGAATGGTAATGTATGTATGTATGTATGTATGTATGTATGTATGTATGTATGTATGTATGTATGTATGTATGTATGTATGTAGGGTATACAGGGGCTTGATGGAACAGTAATTCATACATACATACATATTGGAATTAAAAACCATCGGGAGGTACTTTATAATTTTATCTATCAAAAATATTGTTTTTAAAAAAGATAATGTGTCTCAAAATGATAGTTGAAAAATTCTCCTTCTTTAATGTACTCCGATTGAGAGGTAAGTTTCAACATATGGTGAAACACTCACACTGACCCCTCATCATTGTTATAACAATCTACAGATATAGTATAGACTGTTTTTAGCACTCACTCAGTACGACCATTACTTACCACTTCACACAGTGGATCCATTCTACCTCATTTTAAAAAATACAAATCCCCGCAATTCAGACGGGTGGTGGTGGTGATTATTGTTTTAAGAGGAAGTACGACTAAGCAACTGTCCTCTATATAACACTAGTCACAGAGAACATTAGAATAGAACCTACACTTCGAAAAATGAAGGTATCGGGCAATGAAAGATAAAGGCCAAAAAGAGCGTGAAAACGAAAGACTCCCTAGGATTCGCAAAACTAATACCGTCGGGGTCGGAAAAGAACAAGAGTTGACCAAGGGAGTTCTGATAGGATAGATGAAAGTAAGGAACCTGGCAAAAGAAAGTGGAAGCAATAATTCAGACGATAATAGTCGTCTTTTGAAGAGGAGTCAACAAATGTTTAACATTCTTTTACCCTTCGTCAGAGGCTTTCTTTTCGTTGAGCTGGAGTTTGCCACATGATTATTTTACCTCTTGCTATTCCTTCTTTCTCCGCCTTTCCGAAGATACTGTTTTCCTGGAGAGTCCGCTAGTAGGCTATATCACAACGTATTAGTTTCGTATCTGTTGTTTAGCTTTCCCGGTCCCCCTTTTGGTAAAGGAATGATGTGCTCTGGAGAAAATGTCTTTTTTACATAAGGTGGTTCCACATCTCGACTCGGGCCTGGCTGTGGTTGCGGTTGAGGCAGTGGTCGTGGTTCACCAAGTAATTCCTGGATTGGTTCTGTCACTTAAGAGCGATACTGAGAAGTCACTACCGTGAAACTTTTCATCAATGCCTTGAAATATTACAAATCGTCGCCGTAAGACCTATCTGTGTCGGTGCGACGTAAAACAACTAGCAAAAGTAAATGCTGAAGTAAATGATACCAACTTTGCCTGCTTTATAATCTCTGGCCAATAGTAAATTGTAATTGTCTTCGCAGTATCTTTCTTCAACCAGACGTTTTCTTATTCTTAAGTACTCTTATAGTTGTCCATTAACTAGGTATATTTTGAATCTGTACCACTTCAGGAATGCTAATCTTGTCATAAATATTTCTTAGAGTTGAGATCAACCTAAAATGTGTATAACGAAATAGCGTCGTGTAGCAAAATGTGTCACGATGCTACCTAGCAACAGTACCCTGTTAGATGCACAGGTGATGGATCTGTATAAAGAGAGCTGCACAGGCCGTGGATCTGTAGGTCATGGTCATCCATCAGTACCTCACATCACAGCATGCACGATTGCTACGTAAGGCATAGTTATGATCCATTGATTTTCCCAAATAAATTTAATAAAAATATCATCCATGAGGCTGAAGTTAGGTTAATTTTAATCTGTTGATAAACGCATCAGCTTCTTGCTGAAAATCAAGGAAATTATAATTTCATATTTACAGTTTGAAATTATTGTGTTGGGTGATAAGTTACTGCTATTTTGTTTCCAGATTAGTAACAAAAGCTTTTATGACCTTTCATTCCTCAGACAGAGCTAAGTCTCGGTACAAGATAAGAAACTATCACCTGAAAGTATCTGTGTTCTATATACGTAAAACCACAATATTGCCAATCAATAACATGTGCATGAAGATCAATATTCAGTTCATATTTTGGGAGCAGCACTTGTTGCTCTACACATATACTTGGAAAAACGTAACTGGGAGTCACATACTTTGCACTTGCACTGGACTGCAATTCAGTATGGCATCTTTGGATTTAGCCCTTGTAGTATGTACTAGGCCGTAAACAATATGTTCACTGCGTCTAGAAAAAACCGTGATGTGATAATACTTCAGCTTAGAACTCTGACCAGAAAGGTTCTGTCATGTAAGGTTCAGTATTGCATGAAATAACCAAGGAATTTTTCGTTCTAAGTGAAACATGTGCTGCGGGTCAGTATTTCTCCCTTGAACATTTCCCTCGTTCAATATTCCCGCATTTTAACAAGCGTCTCGGTGCGATCATCTACTGTATCCCTGTTCATCAACCAGCTAGTGGTTCAATGCTACGACTTCCTTTATGAATGTTGAATGCTGAAGTCACTGCAACTTTCATTGCAAATATCTGATATATCGCTAAAGATCAGTATTACTGTTAATACTTTTGCCCAGAGGCTTGTTGGATATGCAAAAAGTTTATGCAAATATATGAAAACCGTAAGAAACTGATGGCAGCGTCATAATGAGGCTTAAAAAGCTTAATGAGGCAGTTTGCCTTTGCTTTCCTCACGAGGTCATGAAATGATATTGCAGTGCGTCTGTCCAGATTTACTAGTCGCACTCCGAATGTCATTACTCAGCACCACCAGTACCTCAGCAGCATCCATAATGCATACGTCAGGATTTTGTAAGAGGCAGTAAAGATCAAACAGTAGACCAAAAATGACCTAAGAATCATCCAAATACGCAAGCAACTATGACGTTGAAAATGACGGAATATGACTTCAGAATAATTAAATATGACCAAAAAATTGACTATCTCCGAACCTTTGAAATAAAAAGTCGTTACGGTACTGCAAATTCGTTTTGCTATGCTAAATTCTTGCCTGATTGTTTATTATTGTTATTTTTATATCAGGTTTCTGAATATATATCGGCCGCCTGGTGGCCATGATCATTAAGGCAATAAGTCTTTATGGTCTGACACCGTCGATAACCGGTTCGAATCCCATTGACGTGAAAATAAATCAGCATAGGAATGTTGGCCGGCAGAATAGGAGAGGTGATGGTATACATTTTATTTTTTACTACTAGATTGCGTGCCAAAAGCCTGGGCCCGAATTGGCAGGTTCGATCCTGGCTCATTCCGGTGGTATTCTAATGTACTCAAATACGTCAGCCTCGTGTCGGTAGATTTACTGACACGCACAAGAACTCCTACGGGGAAATATTCCGGCACTTCGGCGTCCTTGGAAACCACAAAAGTAGTTAGTGGGACGTAGAAACTGATATTATTATAATCAATTCCAAACCTTTCCTCACTGTTTATATGAAGTAATGAGGGCATATGACGCTGTTGATGGTGATTCGTCCGTTGGATGGAGAAGTTAAGCGTGAGCAGACCCCTTTATTTTATTCGATAGGAGTAGGCTATGCACCGACTCCGAATTTCACCACCAAGCGAGTTAGCCGAGTGGTTAGCGACGCGCAGCTGTGAGCTTCCATTCGGGAGATAGTGGGTTCTAACTCCACTGTCGGGAGCCCTGAGAATGGATTTCCATGGTTTCCAATATTCACACCAGACGAATGATGGGGCTGTACCTTAATTAGAACCAAAGCCACTTCCTTCCCACTCCTAACACTTTCCTATCCCATCGTCGTCATAAGACCTATCTGTGTTGGGGTGCAGCGTAAAGCAACTTGTAAAAAAAAAATTAAAACGACTTTCCCCGTCACCGAACCCGGTAATAATAATAATAATAATAATAATAATAATAATAATAATAATAATAATAATAATAATAATAATAATAATAATAATAATAATAATAATAATAATAATCTCACACGCATAGACGCAGGTTGCCCATGGGAATTAAATAGGAAGACCTGCACCAGACGAACCGAACATGTTCTCGGACACTGCCTGCATTAAAATCCATACGCTAAATAATAAATAAATCTGAATGATTATGCTACATTTAATTACCTGTGACTGAGTTTTCCCTCTTCGCTACGCTTTGTAAACGCTCTCTTAGAAGTATAATACACAGGGTTGTCGGAAACAAGGTTAAACGGGTATATGAGCCTTAAAGAATTGACCATTCTAATATTTTTTACCGGGCGAGTTGACCGTGTGTTTAAGGGCGCGCAACTGTGAGCTTGCATCCGGAAGGTATTGGGTTCGAACCCCACTGCCGGCAGCCCTGAAGACGGTTTTCCGTGGTTTCCCATTTTCACACTAAGCACTTTAATTACGGCCACAGCCGATTCCTTCCCACTCCTAGGCCTCTCTAATCCCATCGTCGCCATAATACCTATCTGTGTCGGTGAGACGTAAAGCAAATACTAATAAATAATAATAATAAATAATTTGAAAAAGTAATTCGCAATCTCGCACCGTTGTAATTTTATTGGCTCCTGAAGTTAGCCAATCTGATCGCTTCGCGGGCGAATTCAAATGGGGTTTGCGAGGCGGTGTTGCTAAATCTGAACGTGATTGAAGACCGACTTGAGAGCCGTGCCGAGAAATCATCATCAAACGCAAACACACCGTCAGTTTCAGCCGGTGTCACCGTAGTGTACTTGCTATGGAGCGATCCTCTCAGCTCGGAGGACGGTGTTTAAATCCCTCCCAGGGCGAAGTTTCTTTCTTAGATTGATTCACTCAAGCCAGCCTTAAGCCACGTTCAGATTTAGCAACACCGGCTCAATAAGACCATTTTAAATCGCGCGCGAAACGACCTGATTGGCTAAGTTCACCAGCTGATAAAATAACGACCGTGAGAGATATCGAATTACTTTATTCAAATTATTTATCAGTATCACCACCCGACTATCGCTTATATAACCGTGTATATTATTTCTTTGATCATCGTGTTATGAATAAAGGAATTTATTTTAACGGGCCGGAATTTATACAATAATGTTAAATGTCGCCTAATTTTCTGAGATTGAATGAGTCAGTAATAGAAGTTTTCTCATCTCCTGAACACTACTCTAAATGTACAGATAGGGCTGTCGGTAAACCAACCAAATATGAATAAAATATGATTATTTTACCAAAAATCTCAAAATATGACCTAACAGCAATGTAAGACGGAAATATACATATATATATTTGTGACAAAAAACCTCTGGATTTGCATTAAAGCTAGTTAATCATGAAAATAAAATCAGGGAACAGAATGTGAGATTTAGTTAACATCTGGGCTTTCCTAATAGTCACTGGTGAAGGGAGTGAACAATGTAAATACGAAACTTCAGGCTTATAAAATGTGGAAAGCAATTCCTGTGTAATTTAGGGGAACTTCGTAACTTCTTGTGAGTTCTGTATAATAAATACAGCATTAATGTCAAATAAGACTATTCATACAGATACCATATCCATCGATCATTGAAAACTTACGTCATAAATATGAGTTGATGGAACATCACGCCTCAGTGCACTACTAAATGAGGTTCCAACATCAGTTACATCTCCGCAGAGACATAATGTTTACTCAGTTTGATACGAATATCATCTTTCGTACGAATTAAATTGAGAAGGTAGTTAATGTTAATGATGTAACAGTTATTTGATAAAATTACGAAGATGCAGTGGTGTTCGCAGCACAAAAGATGTCATTCTTCGTAGTTGTCAGAAATAAATGTTTGGGCTGTACCTTAATTAAGGTCACGTTACCTCCTTCCCTATCCTAGTCCTTTTCCAAACTTGCGTCACCAAAATCTTTCGATGTATTAGTGTGACTTTAAACCAGAGTTATCCGTTGTAGTCCAATTAATATACACTGACTGACAGAGCAAATGCAACACCAAGAAGGAGTGGTCAGAACTTTATGCCAATTGCAGGGTAGACTGACGTCACTGAGGTATGCTCATGATGTGAAATGCGCCGCTGTGCTGCGCACGTAGCGAACGATAAATGGGACACGGCGTTGGCGAATGGCCCACTTCGTACCGTGATTTCTCAGCCGACAGTCATTGTAGAACGTGTTGTCGTGTGCCACAGGACACGTGTATAGCTAAGAATGCCAGGCCGCCGTCAAGGGAGGCATTTCCAGCAGACAGACGACTTTACGAGGGGTATGGTGATCGGGCTGAGAAGGGCAGGTTGGTCGCTTCGTCAAATCACAGCCGATACCCATAGGGATGAGTCCACGGTGCAGCGCCTGTGGCGAAGATGGTTGGCGCAGGGACATGTTGCACGTGCGAGGGGTCCAGGCGCAGCCCGAGGGACGTCAGCACGCGAGGATCGGCGCATCCGCCGCCAAGCGGTGGCAGCCCCGCACGCCACGTCAACCGCCATTCTTCAGCATGTGCAAGACACCCTGGCTGTTCCAATATCGACCAGAACAATTTCCCGTCGATTGGTTGAAGGAGGCCTGCACTCCCGGCGTCCGCTCAGAAGACTACCATTGACTCCACAGCATAGACGTGCACGCCTGGCATGGTGCCGGGCTAGAGCGACTTGGATGAGGGAATGGCGGAACGTCGTGTTCTCCGATGAGTCACGCTTCTGTTCTGTCAGTGATAGTCACCGCAGACGAGTGTGGCGTCGGCGTGAAGAAAGGTCAAATCCGGCAGTAACTGTGGAGCGCCCTACCGCTAGACAACGCGGCATCATGGTTTGGGGCGCTATTGCGTATGATTCCACGTCACCTCTAGTGCGTATTCAAGGCACGTTAAATGCCCACCGCTACGTGCATCATGTGCTGCGGCCGGTGGCACTCCCCTACCTTCAGGGGCTGCCCAATGCTCTGTTTCAGCAGGATAATGCCCTCCCACACACTGCTCGCATCTCCCAACAGGCTCTACGAGGTGTACAGATGCTTCCGTGGCCAGCGTACTCTCCGGATCTCTCACCAATCGAACACGTGTGGGATCTCATTGGACGCCGTTTGCAAACTCTGCCCCAGCCTCGTACGGACGACCAACTGTGGCAAATGGTTGACAGAGAATGGAGAACCATCCCTCAGGACACCATCCGCACTCTTATTGACTCTGTACCTCGACGTGTTTCTGCGTGCATCGCCGCTCGCGGTGGTCCTACATCCTACTGAGTCGATGCCGTGCGCATTGTGTAACCTGCATATCGGTTTGAAATAAACATCAATTATTCGTCCGTGCCGTCTCTGTTTTTTCCCCAACTTTCATCCCTTTCGAACCACTCCTTCTTGGTGTTGCATTTGCTCTGTCAGTCAGTGTATGTAAGTTTACAAAGCGAAAATATATTTAGCCGAAAGAATTACGAAGAATATTCGGCGAAATCATTGTAAATTCATTGAAATGACTTCATCGGATAGTATTCTAGGTATAATCTTTGGATATATTTTTTTCCAATCACATATTTATGAATTTATTTAGCGTATGGTTTTACGGATACAGTGCTTACGTACAAGATTTTGGAAAACAAACTCTATATTTAAAATTTGTCTAGGTTTTTCATGTAACTAATTATTGTCTTTGGAAACACATTAACAAAATTACTGATGTTGCCACTGGACTTTCATTTTGGACAATCAGTGATAATATGCTGGATGGTCTGTTTATAGGAACCACAATCGAAGTTAGGTGTACAAATTCTTTTCCATTTGTAGTGGAAAATACGTGCAATTACCATGGCCAGATCTATCCTGTTGAGAGTAGACCAGGTTGTCCGAAAAAGCTCAAATCCTGGTGGCAGCGACGAACCAATTCGTGGTAGAGTTGATTCAGGGCTAGTACCTTGTATATCCTGCCATTCATTAGTTATATTGTAACTGGTATTCTTCAGTCCTATGTATTTCTTAATATACCGTCGCTTAAACATATTTCGATGAATACATATATCTAACCAAAGGATTCATATATGAACTTAAATTTCAGTAAAATAACTTCACATATCACTGGTGATTGGTATTTAAAACAAATTTGCTCTCCTACTTCACTAGAAATTCTACAATCAATAAATTGATTAGCCAGTTGATACGTCTTAACACACTCAAAGATCATGAGAATGGTTGTGTCCCTAAAACAAACAATAATTACACGAATATTTAAATATACAACAGGAGTCAAGCATAAATATCCGTGGTGGTGGTAGTGGTGATTATTTTTTTAAGAGGAAGTACAACTAGGCAACCATCCTCTATCGTAAATATCCAACCATGAGCATGTGTGTGTATGACAACATCCTTATTTGTTGAGGTTTGGTTGTAGAAATAAACACCGAACACGTTGTTAGGTTACTTGCAAACACAGTTGTACAGTGCCTGTAATGCTGTTGTTTGTTCGTTAAGATTTGTCTGTAGCAACAATCTACATATATAAAATAAGAGTTTTTTCTGTACATTGCTCAGAATTTGAAAAGAATGGTATTTCTGTATCGGTCATGTCCATAGTAACAATGAAATGCAATTTTTACTTTTCCGTAATTTATGTCTGTCTGTCTGTCTGTCTGTCTGTCTGTCTGTCTGTCTGTCTGTCTGTCTGTCTGTCTGTCTGTCTGTCTGTCTGTCTGTATGTACACGCATCACGAGAAAACGGCTAAAGAGAATTTAATGAAAATCGATGTGTGATGTCGGGGATGAGCCGCTACAATCTAAGCTATAAATCATTTTACTCACGTTGAGTGAAATGGTAGTTTAGGGGAAGGCCTAAAATTTAATTCTCAAATATTTTTATTATTAGTGGTCCTATCGATAAATACTATATAACGAAAGGGATATAGAATTAAATTTCCGATCATTTATGTCATGCATTGTTACCGTACCGGCTTTGATAACACAGATATTCATGAATTTGTATTTTTGTTGCCAAGTCCATATCATCGCCGAGCCACGAGAAAGTGAGTTAACAGAAATGCATGAAAGTCGGTATATACAGTCGGGGAATAAGAAACCACAGTCTAAGTTATAAACAGTTTTATTCGCCCTGGATGAAATTCTAATTTAGGGGAAGGCGCCTAAAATTTAATTTGTAAATACCAATGTCTTGGTGCTATCGAAAAGTACTACATAACAAAAGTTATAGAGAATAAAATTTCCGACCATTTATATTTTATTCAGTTTTACCGTACCTACTATGATAAGAGTGGTATTTCAGAGGTAGAAGAAAGGCCTACAATATTGAAAGCGCATAACATTGATCAACAATAACATTACATTGACCATTGTTTGTTGTGATGTTCTTTGTCTCTTATGCTGCCGCTCAACTCCGATGGATGAGATTACTGCTACGTACCGAGTATATCAGCCTGACTGAATACTGGCGGAAAATAGCTGGGGAGTTTGAGAAATTTCTTCTTTAGCATGCCATTCCTCTGGTTCATATATTTTCTGATACTGCCGGTACGTTCATCATAGTATTCCGGCTATTCAACCCCTACTCTGACGCGCTGTTTTGAATGAGCAGTGTGCAAACATAAGGCAGAGGCTCACTTAGTAGTAGTAGTAGTAGTAGTATTATGACCTGGTCCAGAATTACAATTTAGGCCTATTCCAATTTTTTTAAATATTTGCTCCACGTCGCACCGACACAGGATAGGTGTTATGGCGACGATGGGACAGGAAAGACTTGGAGTAGGAAGGAAGCGGCCGTGGCCTTAATTAAGGTACAGCCCCAGCATTTTCCTGGTGTGAAAATGGGAAACCACGGAAAACCATCTTCAGGGCTGCCGACAGTGGGATTCGAATCCAGTATCTTCCGGATGCGAGCTCACAGCTGCGCGCTCGTAACCGCACGGCCAACTTGCCCGATGCCTATTCCAAATTAGAGCACCACGATTCACGAAATAACTCAAAATTCAACCCTGAAAAGAGGCGTTTCTTAAGAAAAGCTTCTTCCCCTTCAGTTTTGTTATTTCATTCCACTTCCTTTTTATTCCAAATTAGCAGTGAAAACGGGGTTTCTCCTCTGGCGTGGAGGAACAATTTGCCTCCAAGTCAGATAGATTTTTCCGCTGCCTAAGTAGTGAACTGGGATTTTCCGACCCATCGGGTACTCCTAGGAAACAGATTATTAAAAGGAAATAGTTTTTGGCCTGGGAGTCTCCACTATTCGACACCCCCACCCGGCCGAAATAAGACGAAGTGTGTTCACGGATCACGGCTGTCTGCAGCTTGGTCATTCCAGCTCTGGAACTTTGAACTGTCAGATCGGCAGCTTAGTACTCTTCGTTAAAAGTAAGAAAATGTGTGGTTTTTCATTTGATTGAGTATTTCATATGAAAGCATTGCTTTCAATTACACCATTCCTACTGACGTCATTGTAATGAGTAATGACCTGTGTTCATTTCAGTTGGGAAAACTACTAAGACAGTCTTTCTGAGGATGTAAAAGGCAGGTGTAGAGTGAAAGTCTGCCATTATAATGAAAACTCCCCTACCTGATTGTGACTGATGTAGGCAAGGGTGCCTACCATTACAATGAAAATTCTCTAACTCAGTCTTCATATGAGAAAATACTGTTGGTGATTACCCCGTCGCGTACTACGCAATTTAGTACAATTTTGCTCACAATGTGTACAATACCTAATCTAGAATTCTGTAAACAGTGTAAAATTCCGTAGCAAAGCACGGGTACATCAGCTAGTCACCGAATAAATTGTACGTTGACTTCGGAAATAATCTTACTGTATGGGTAATACTACACTTTGTTGCGGTATGTTTGTGGCAACAAGTGCTGAACAAGATATTAAGTTGCTTTCGAACACAATCATAGTACGATAGTGTGTGTGTGTTATATAATACTGTAGTTCGTATGTTGAGATTTGCTTGTCGCTAGAACACTAAACTTGATGTTAGGTTGCTTTCAAGTGCAGTCATGTAGTCCGTATATAAATATTTAGTTCGCTTTTCAAGACTATTTTGTAGCAACCAACACTGACAATTAGCTAGTTTACCTTCGACCACAATTGTATAGCGTGTGTAGTGTATTAGTTTGTTAAGATTTATGTGCAGGTAAGATACTGACGGGCTGTATCGGAACATGGCCTTAAAGGAAAATGATATTGATTATATTATCCTGATAGGTGGTGGTGGTGACGTTTATTGTTTTAAGAGGAAGTACAACTAGGCAACCATTCTCTACATAACACTAATCAGAGATAGAAAGTGGATGGGATCCGACACTTCGTAAAATGAAGGTATCGGACAAAGAAAGGCAAGAGCCATGAAGGGCGTGAAAATGAAAAACTCTCTAGCCTCGAATGCTCTAATAACGTCAGGGTCAGAGAAGAACAAGAGTTGACCAAGAGAGGTCGAATAGGATAGACAGAAATGAGGAGCCTGCCACAGGCAAGTTGAAGCAATGCCAGGACTCAGGTTAAGGCTCCGTGGTCACCAACACACGCTCCCAATTTACGAAGATCGAATTAGATGTAGCAACGTTTTACTGAATATGCTTCTCAGTTACCAGTCCACAGGATCCACAGGCGGTATTACTTGTTGTGTGGTTACCGCTAATTTCTTCCACTGCCAGTAAACTCTGACACGTTCCACAGCAGACTTGTTGAGCTTATTCGATTCGTTGGATTATTCTCCTAAAGGCGTTTAGATAATTTATGGTACATTTAGACCGTAAATATTTATGCATTTAGGAAATTTTAAAATTTACAAATTCTCAACTGAATTATCAGGACGTTATGGCCCCGCGTTGTAGGGGGCAACGCGTCTGCCTGTCACCCGGCGGCCACAGGTTCGATTCCCGGCCGGGTCAGGGGTTTGTAATTGTAAATGATTAATATCCCTAGCCTGGCGACTGGGTGTTTGTGTCGTTACTTTCCTCACAATCAACACTACATTTCCGACACTTCCAAATACACACAGGTTCACAACATATGGTGCAAAGTACAGGCAAAGGATCTTCTTAGGCCTACGCCCCAAATAAAGAGCATTAAAAACAACGGTAGTTTTTACGGATACAAATATAACGGGACCACTTCGAAAACTCTAGCACCACGTAACTAAAAGTTTTGCTAATTTTATTTCGTCACGACAATCTACAGTATGTTTGTGCACGAAATGACCAATCTCTGTAGCTGCAATCGCTTAATTGTGTCCAGTATCCAATATTCGGGAGATAGTGGGTTCTAGCCCCACTGTCAGCAGCCCTGAAGACGGTTTTCTGTGGTTTCTCATATTCACACTGGGTATATGTTGGGGCTGTACCTTAATTAATGCCACGACCGCTTCCTTCCCACTTCTAGCCCTTTCATGTCCCATCGTTGCCATAAGACCTAACTGTGACAGTGCGACGTAAAGCAACTTGTAAAAAAAAAAGGCATGAAATGGCGGATGTTGCGACCTCTCATCATGATAACACCAGTTATTGAAATAAATTTCAAACAATATTCTTCATCTTTTTAACCGTGTATTAACCATATAACATATATTTACAAAGTTATGAAGCCGAGATCGCTATAAATTATAACACTATAAATCCGTCCTATTCTACTTGTTACATGCGTTGTGGGCCTCCCATTCCATCCTGTTGTAAAGCACGAGTTGTCGTTTCCGTTCTGCCCACCGTTACACCAACATTTACCACCTCGTCCAGTCTCGCATCCTGATCTTGCAGGACTTGTGCATTCTTACGGTGATAGAACGAACGAGACTGGGGGCAGTAGGCATTGTTTTAAGGTGGGGAGAGATGTGTGCAAATTCACATGGAGATATAAAGCTGTTACTAAGGAAATGGACTCATTCTGTTGAAGATAATGCCCATACCTTTATAATTTCCATTTAGTATAAGAATATATGTACTTTATCTGGCAAGATGAAGTTCATTAGGCCCTCTGTTCCAGCTAACCAGAGAGTACAATATATCCATGCTCACAATTTAAATAAATAGACTTCAAATGTGACACCTTAAAACTACTAAACAATATATAATTGTAATAAAAATTGTAATAGTAAAAATTCTTTCTTTTTTCTTGCTTTATTAAACGTTTACCCTCCAGTGTTGATTTTCCTCTCGGACTCGGCAAGGGATCCCACTTCTACCGCCTCACGGACAGTGTCCTGGAGCGTGAGACTTTAGGTCGGGGTGATGAAACAGGGCAGGAGGATCAGTACCTCACCCAGGCGGCCTCACCTGCTATGCTGTTCAGGAGTCTTGAGGAGGAGAGGGGATGGGAAGATCGGAAGGGATAGCCAAGGAAGGAAAGTACCACGCCGGTATTTGCCTGGAGGAAACGTGGGAAATCTTGAGGACCATCTGTGAGAGACAGGCAGTATGTTCCACTATCGCGCTGAAGAGTTGGCAGATGAATTTGTGTATCTTGAGGTGCGGTGAAGTGGTGGACATAAGAGAAGGTAAGTAAGGTAAGGGTTATTCTGCCCGAAGGCAGGTCCGAACCTCCGCAGAGGTGTTCCTGAGCCGGAGTTCACGTGCGGTAGGGTGGCCAGTTCCTTTCCGCTCCTCCATTCCCTTACCACACACCAACAGCGCGTGGCAACTCATCCGACTCCTGACCACGCCCTATGTTGCTTAACTTCGGCGATCTCACGGGATCCGGTGTTTCAACACGGCTACGGCCGTTGGCGACATAAGAGAACGCGTTCCAAAATTGTGAGAGGATGAGACGTGGTGAATTCGATATTACAAATAAGGAAGTAAGAAAGAAGAAAGCATTCGCTGAAGAAGGCATAAGGCAAAGTAACGGCGCTTTTGAGGTGTTTCTGACGTTGTTGAAAACAGATGCCTTGACGGTGGTCCTGAGTATCCCCTGAGAATGAAATTCCACAAGCTGTTTCCAGTTTCAACCGGGTAAGGAATGGAATGAATGAAGATGAAGCCCCTCTAGTGGCGAGGACAGGAAGTGTGCCGGCTGCCGAAGCCTGTTGCACTCCTCTGTGGCAATGGTTAATGACTGACGGATGAAATGAAATGCTAGAGGACAGTGTTGCTGGAATAAAAGATGACAGGGAAAACCGAAGTACTGGAGAAAAACCTGCCCCGCCTCCACATTGTCCAGCTCAAATATCACATGAATGACCGGGATTTGAATCAAGGACCGCAGCGGTGAGAGGCTGGAGCACTGCTGCCTGACCCACGGAGAATCCACCTGAGTAACCCCTCTGCTGTCAAAATTATCATAGAACTTTTCATACATCCCGTCATGCCCTGCACTAAATCCACACAAGCCATGCGTTATATCTGACTCTTGTCGTCACATCGTGCCCGTCCCATCCCACCTCTGTTAAATGGCGGGCTGCTTCAGGACAATCCCATCCCGCAATATTTGTGGGTAGGACATGGGACCTGCCTTCCCGCGCTGACCTCTTCTACACATTCCCGTGCATCACTCGACATTCTACATTGGGCACCGTTCGAGAACAAGACGAATTTCAAATTCTATGTCGAAACACTGAACAAGATTTTAGTTGATCTCGAATACGATCATATGACATTTCTAATACTGTAGTCTCTCTTTTAGGTTTGTTTGTAGACAAAAGCACTAAATAAGATCAGGGTTTGATATCACAGTTTTTGTGCAATGCTCTAGTTTTTTTATATATTTTATTTGTAGCAGCAAACATTGAACAAGTTACGTTGTTCGGACAGAATCATATTGACACTTTCCTTGTTAAGAAGTGCATACTTTCTCCATGCGTACGTACTAGACGGCGTTGCCGTGGCGTGCCATCAATCATGTTTTATGAGGCTTGACAGAGGACGTAAAATACCGATAATATCACGATGACCTATGCTCGGTAATACTCCTGACATCACTTTGTTAAAATAATCCGGGGAACAACTTAGACCACAAATCATGATGACAGCGACAAATTACCTTACAAGTGGACCTCCTATTAATCCTCATCATCATTAACCGTCTCCTCTCACTCCGATGGGAGAGAGCAAGACATTTAATTACCGTTACTGAGGCTCAGACGCTAATGAGAGCGGATGGTAATTCTGAAAACTGCTGAGATAACCGCTGATATTATTATCTTTATGAATATTTTTTATCTTCTTTTGTAACGCTTGGAGGAAAAAATAAAGCTAATCTTATTCATCCATGAGAATTTAATGGCTCCTTTGTTAAACCTTAGAAAGTATTCATGATTAAGAAGTGGGAAATTCTCTCTTTGCTGGTGTGAATACACAGTTTGTAAATGGAATTGTAAGGATATATGATTTCCAACTATACGGTTTGCAAACACAGTAGTGTTTGAACACTATTTTACGCTATCAGATCGAGTCCAAGGTTGAAAAATTAATCAAAGAATTTGCCTTTCATTTGAAATCGTTCTTATTTAACCTCCATCTGATTGCGTGACGGCAAGTTGGCTGCCCATTATTTCTGATAATTTTCATGAATTTTTCTCCACTTCGCTCGCATAGTTTCAAAATAATTAGGACTACAACTCTGACAAACCTGTATGACCCTAACCGCACGGCCAACTCGCTCGGTATCATTATTAATAATAATAATAATATTTTTTTGAGTAATCAGTCCATAGACTGGTTTGATGCAGATTTCCTTGCCACCCTATCCTGTGCTAATCTTTTCATTTATACGTAACTACTGCATCTGCTCTAATCAGCTTGTCGTAATCATATTCATACCTTCGATATACCCATACCGTTCTTACCACCTACACTTCCCTCAAAAAACAACTGAACAAGTCCTGGGTGTCTTAAGATGTGCCCTATCATTCTATCTCTTCTTCTAGTCAAATTTAGCCAATTCAATCTTCTCTCACCGTTTCTGTTCAGTATATCTTTATTTGTGATTCAAACTATCCATCTCAACTTCAGCATTCTTCTTTAATACCACATTTCTAAAGACCAAGCTCGATAGCTGCAGTCGCTTAAGTGCGGCCAGTATCCAGTAATCGGGAGAGAGTGGGTTCGAGCCCCACTGTCGGCAGCCCTGAAGATGGTTTTCCGTGGTTTCCGATTTTCACACCAGGCAAATGCCGCGGCTGTACCTTAATTAAGGCCACGGCCGCTTCCTTCCACTTCCTAGGCATTCCCTATCCCATCGTCGCTATAAGACCTATCTGTGTCGGTGCGACGTAAAGCAAATAGCAACAACAACATTTCTAAGGCTTATATTCTCTTTCTTCCTGAGATAGTTGCTGTCCATATTTCACTTCCACATTTAATCATCGTACAGCACATCCTGAAGTTGGAATTGTCATTACAGAGCAGTGGCCTCATCCTATCGAATTTAGATCGGATTATTTCATTGCGAGTATTTCCATCCTGGAACAGTATGTAATGATTTGTAATCGTGGTACCTAGATATTTAAACTTGTCAACTCATTCAAATAATCACAACTGATCTACATTTAGGACTGGGAAGGGTACTTTCCGTTAGAGATGCCCTTATAACGTCTGGTCCAAACGAAGAGGCTGTTTTGGACGCTGTCCAGAATAACCCGCATATTAGTACACGGATACTTGCACAACAGACCAACATCACCCGGTCATCAGTCATGCGTATACTGCATAACAATACATTTCATCCATACCATCTGCAGATACACCAACAGCTCCACGGACGTGACTTCGATGTTAGAGTAACATTTTGTCAATGGGCCTTTATTGTCAAGAGTCCAGTTTTCAGACAAATCACGATTTCACAATGGCGTCGTAATCGGCAGAATATGCACTATTGGAGAGTGGAGAATCACCATTCGGCAAGACAGGGCCCATTTCAAGTGCAGTGGGGAGTAAATGTCTGGTGTGAGATCTTGGCTGATGGACATTTAACGAGAGCACGCTACCGTCATTTCCTTCAAAATGAACTCCCACACTTGTTGAACAACATGCCACTGCGCGAGCGATTATGATTATGTTTCAACAGGACGGAGACTCACCTCACAGATTAGTAGTCGTACAGAACCACCTTAATGCTTCACATCCAAATAAGTGAATGAGAAGTAGAAGACCCGTTCACTGGCCCTTCAGATCACCCGATCTAACGCCACTTGACTTCTTCCTGTGGGGTCACTTAAGGCCGCTAGTGTATACATAGGAGCCTGAAGATCCTGGTCACCATCGGCAAGTGAGCACTGAGACATTCCAAGTTGTTACACTGGACATGTTACAACGTGTAAGAATGTCCTTACAACGTGGTGCTGAAATTTTCACAAACCGAGTTGGTCAACATTTCGAACACTTGTTTCACGGAATTTGCAGGTACCCTACTTCTTACCTACAGACCATCAAGTCGTAGTCTAATCTGGATAACATCGGATAAAAAAGGTCTTCTTCACGACCAAATAAAAACTCACTCTTTGTAACAGGATGATGTGCGGCCATACACAGTCACTGTAAATGGCGTTAATTTTAAGAAAACTTGTGCACAGCTAACACGTTGTAGTCGTTACAGACACTTCCTATTCAAACGTAAGATAATGTTATTCGCAGTTGTGATCGTTTTACGCATTCATTATAGTTTAAGTAATAGATATAACACTGTCGCTAATGATTTCCATCACACTGGCGAGCATTTTATAAACGGTATAGTTATATTAAGGTCGTAAAGAAGCACTTACTATTTTGTTCGGATGACTATGATAAACGTTTTGGTTGGGTTTTCTTCCCTCCGAAAAAATTAAGGGGCTGATGACCCCCCCTCCCCGATATAAGATAAAATACAGGTCCTTGAGGAACTCCCACCTTAATGACTACATGATCAGATAATGTTTCTTCTAGTATTCTTTGAGTTGGATTTTCTACAAATGTAGCTATCGATTCAGACACTCTTTTGTCTAGTCCAGTTACCCTCATTTATGTTAGTAATCTCTCATGATCTACAAATCTTGGATAGGTCAACAATAATACAGTCCATTTGACTTTAACAATCTTGCTGGAGTTCTAAAGGTTGAGCCTTACTGGAAGAGATTTTTCGTAAACCCGAACTACTATCGAACCAGTTACTCATTTCACAAACATGTCTAATATAACCACAAAGAATGTTTTCCCACAGCTTACATACAACACATGTCAAGCTGATTGGCCTGTAATTATCCGCTTTATGGTTATAACCCATTCATTTGTACACCGCGGGTTTTATAGCAAAATTCCATTCGTTAGGTATACAAACAGTTATCAAGTAAGTACATCAGATTACTATATCCCATCCCATTGCCTTTATTGTTTCTCCGGAAAGCTCATTATATCCAGGAGCTTTTCTAGTTTTCAACTTTTGAAGCCTATTGTAATTGCTTTTGTTATCACTGCTAAAATTCAATACTTCGTTAGTATCAGGCACCTCCTGTACCTGTGCATTGCCTTTATAACCAACAATCTTTACTGTGAAGGTACATATATCACATCCCCGCACTGGATTCAATGTATTATTATTATTATTATTATTATTATTATTATTATTATTATTATTATTATTATTATTATTATTATTATTATTATTATTATTATTATTATGTTATTGGTATATTAATGCATTTGAAGCTGGAAGGTCTCCATGTTAGATACTAGTAGTTTATTTTTGTACAGGAAGTTGGTAAACACACAGCTTTTTCCAGGTCTGTAAATACATCCAGGCAACGTTTTAGCAAATCATACGGAGAATCCAAGTATGGAGCATTCTGAAGTAAGCCTCGTAGCTAGCTACGGACCCAAAAGTGATACCTTCAGATGTGGTCGGGAAACAGCCATGTGGGTACCATAACCCGGAAAATCTCTCGCTCATGATTGCACAGACACGCCGAACGAGCTCTGACATATCGAGATGGAGTGAGGGATGAGGAATTCTATATACTGTGTATGTCTGAAGGACGCGGTCCAGCGAACAATTTACTTTTCGAACTCTTTCTGATACTTACACAAATCTTGTGCTAGTGTACTGATGTAGTATATATACTTGATCTTCTGAGTGTCACGGCAAATTTCGGTACACTTCTGGTTTCAAGGCATAGAAAAACAGCCTGTGTTTGTGCGAGCGGAAGTGTCTCTACAACCAAGTGTTGTCAGTGTTTAATGGGGTGCGATATCAAAGTGGTATACCGTGTGTTGACGGTGAAAGCTGGCAATTTGAGCTGATACTCAAAAACAGTGAAGAGCAATATACAATACATATGCATTGTAACTATTGGTCATCGGGCTCACTACAAGTGGAAGTGCAGTTCTCACTGTCATTTCCTACTGCTTTCATTCTAGGATTATTTAATGTACAGTTGTTAATGTTTTGAGTGTACCTAATATATATATATATATATATATGTTTGTGTATTGATGAATTGCTCATGCACTAATATATGTCAGCATACGGTAAATATTTCAGAATCAGTGGAGACGTGATTGGAGAACCTAATTGCAGTTCCTACATGTTCAATTTCAGGGGGTTAGGTAATGACCGTAGCAGATGTACCAGTACGCATATTTAAGTTCGCGCCCTGCAAGAGAGAATTATTATGCTCTTTCAAGATTAGAGGGATCCATTCTGGCCAACTCTGGTGTCCAAATTCTGTACGTTTCAGTTAATAAATGTATAAATGTATTCATTTTATGTTAATTATATGCCATTATATTAAGAATTCAATTAACGTCCAAGCGTGCGGCGAGTATTCATATTTATTTAATATTACATTACATACTGCTGAATGAATACTTTTGTCTTCTGTAAAAAGACATATACACTCCCCTTGTTCATTAATGATTCCTGGAATTCTTTACTTTGAACACGTTTTAGAGAGACATTGTCATGTTTCTGATGTATGAAGACCAAACATTTGGCTTCACTGGTGCTGATGGTGAGACCTAAGGCTTCTCCAGCTGTGGAAGTTTTTTCATTGTAGTACTGTAGATCTTCAATACGGTTGGCTGATAGGACTGTGTCATATGCATTTATTACTGTGCTCGACACGCGCTCTGTTGATCTTAATCACAATTTCTGTCCCACCTAATGATTCCTCGAATATACTGTCAGAATAAAGGTTAACCTATAGTAGAGAAAGTATAAATCCATGCCGGACTACCCACTGGATTTCAATATTGAACTTCCGTGCTTTGTCTCCAGCACAGGTTCCTAATTATTTCCACGTCTGCTGTCAATACCAAGGCCAGGAAAAACCAAGCCCCATGGCGCAACAGCCCCTAAAGTTCATTGGCCTACCAAGCGGTCGCTGCTCAGCTCGAAGGCCTGCAGATTATGAGGTATCGTGCGATCGACACGACGAATCTTCATGGCCGTTATTCTTGGCTTTCTAGACCGCGGTTGTCAACACCAGTCGCCTGAAATTCATCACTGTGGTGTGTCTTACCCGGTAAAATGCTTTCTCACAATGGACAAAGCATTCAAAGACGCCGTTATGCAGGTTGCAAGCGTTTCTGAAATAAGATGCCTATACGAGACACGGCTTTCCGTGTGCTAAAACCTTTTCTAAATCCAAATTGAGATTGGTTTAGACATTCTGACACTTCTGATACGTGAAGAAGGATTAAGTTTGTGGTTTATGATATTTATAAAGCGAAAAATCTTAGAAACAAAAATACAATATTGAGAGAGACAGGTATATACTTGAATATGAAAAATGTTAACTGATTTATAAAAAATGCAATCGACTTAAATACACTGGACTATTTATTGAAACACGTTATAATTTTTTAGGAATTTATTTCACTTGAGTGGCACCTACTAGTTATGTTACCGCATCTCTCCATTTACAGGTGTCGGTGAGTTATCTTGATTATATTTTCGTTACACAGGTAAGGAAATGTATGTGTATGTTGGGTATTCAGCCCGAAGGCTGGTTTGATCCTCTGTAGCTCCGCCAACAGCTGTCATAAATAGCCTAGGCGTCACTGAAGAGGCGTACTAGGGAAATGAGGAGTGAGGTGGTTTCCCGTTGCTTTCCTCACTGAGCCAGCCGTTGCTATTACATATCAGTCTGCCAAGCCCACTGAAATGCATGCACCAACCGACCCTATGAGAGATATTTTCACACCATTCATAACAGGGGCTGGCTGCATAAGGAATGGTATTACTAGCATCACTCATACCTCAGTCACTTTCATATTGTCAAAGCCAAGGATCAGACTGAGACAGGTCAATGAAAGTAACAAATTTGATATAGCCCATACCAGAAGACATAGTGCACTGTAAACACTACATCTCGCCAGCAAAGGCATGGGTAAGGAAAGGCTAATGAAATATGAAATACATGCTTCTAAGAAAATTGTTTAATATTTCTGTCTACTCCATAACACCTGCGGTAAGGTATGTGTCAAGCAATCATAGTGCATATATACTCATGGAGTAATTTTGAACACATTCATAATAACCTTAATCATTCCTAGACAAGAAACACAGACTTCATACCATTATTTCATGATATGTACACTGACTGACAGAGCAAATGCAACACCAAGGAGGAGTGGTTCGAAAGGGATGAAAGTTGGGGAAAAAACAGAGTCGGCACGGAAGAATAATTGATGTTTATTTCAAACCGATATGCAGGTTACACAATGCGCACGGCATCGACTCAGTAGGATGTAGGACCACCGCGAGCGGCGATGCACGCAGAAACACGTCGAGGTACAGAGTCAATAAGAGTGCGGATGGTGTCCTGAGGGATGGTTCTCCATTGTCTGTCAACCATTTGCCACAGTTGGTCGTCCGTACGAGGCTGGGGCAGAGTTTGCAAACGGCGTCCAATGAGATCCCACACGTGTTCGATTGGTGAGAGATCCGGAGAGTACGCTGGCCACGGAAGCATCTGTACACCTCGTAGAGCCTGTTGGGAGATGCGAGCAGTGTGTGGGCGGGCATTATCCTGCTGAAACAGAGCATTGGGCAGCCCCTGAAGGTACGGGAGTGCCACCGGCCGCAGCACATGCTGCACGTAGCGGTGGGCATTTAACGTGCCTTGAATACGCACTAGAGGTGACGTGGAATCATACGCAATAGCGCCCCAAACCATGATGCCGCGTTGTCTAGCGGTAGGGCGCTCCACAGTTACTGCCGGATTTGACCTTTCTCCACGCCGACGCCACACTCGTCTGCGGTGACTATCACTGACAGAACAGAAGCGTGACTCATCGAAGAACACGACGTTCCGCCATTCCCTCATCCAAGTCGCTCTAGCCCGGCACCATGCCAGGCGTGCACGTCTATGCTGTGGAGTCAATGGTAGTCTTCTGAGCGGACGCCGGGAGTGCAGGTCTCCTTCAACCAATCGACGGGAAATTGTTCTGGTCGATATTGGAACAGCCAGGGTGTCTTGCACATGCTGAAGAATGGCGGTTGACGTGGCGTGCGGAGTGCTGACGTCACTCGGGCTGCGCCTGGACCCCTCGCACGTGCCACATGTCCCTGCGCCAACCATCTTCGCCACAGGCGCTGCACCGTGGACACATCCCTATGGGTATCGGCTGCGATTTGACGAAGCGACCAACCTGCCCTTCTCAGCCCGATCACCATACCCCTCGTAAAGTCGTCTGTCTGCTGGAAATGCCTTCGTTGACGGCGGCTTGGCATTCATAGCTATACACGTGTCCTGTGGCACACGACAACACGTTCTACAATGACTGTCGGCTGAGAAATCACGGTACGAAGTGGGCCATTCGCCAACGCCGTGTCCCACTTATCGTTCGCTACGTGCGCAGCACAGCGGCGCATTTCACATCATGAGCATACCTCAGTGACGTCAGTCTACCCTGCAATTGGCATAAAGTTCTGACCACTCCTTCTTGGTGTTGCATTTGCTCTGTCAGTCAGTGTATGTTTGATAGAGCGTCCGCAATGAATTTCATGAAAGAAAACTGCACAAACTAACACTGAACATGTAATGAATCACCAATCCTTCATTCTCTTACAAGACGAATTCTGAAACTCGGTATGGCAAGATTTAACGACCGATGCCGTTTCAGGCGTCAACTTCGTCTCAGGAAGAATGAAATGGCGTAATGCTTTTAGTGCAGGGAGTGTCCGATGACAAGTTCGGCTCGCCAAATGCAAGTCTTTTGATTTGACACCCGTAGGCGACCTGTGCGTCGTGATGAGGATGAAATGATGATGAAGACGTCACATACATCCAGTCCCCGTGCCAGAGAAATTAACATGGTTCAAATTCCCAACCCTGCCGGGAATCCAACCCGGGAATCCTGTGACCAAAGGCGAGCATGCTAACCATTCAGCCATGGAGCCGGACTTCATCGCAGGAGTTGAGATAGAATAATGACGTAACGTATGATGGTAGGAGGAGAGGGAGTGAAGCAGGAAGCTGACACATAGCTTACTCCTTTTTTTTTTCTTTTTTTGCTATTTGCTTTACGTCGCACCGACACAGATATGTTTTATGGCGACGATGGGAGAGGAAAGGCCTAGGAGTGGGAAGGAAGCGGCCGTGGCCTTAATTAAGGTACAGCCCCGGCATTTGCCTGGTATGAAAATGGGAAACCACGGAAATCCATCTTCAGGGCTGCCGACAGTGGGGCTGGATAGCTTACTCCTGCTGAAGAACATCAAGGGTCTGGTCAAGGCATAACGTCCCCATCCCACGGACGAATCACCTTCAACAGTGTGATGTGCCCTCACCCCATACGAACACTGCGGAGAGATTTGGGAAGCAATATGATGATTAGAAATTGTATACCACCACCTCTCCTACTCTGCCGGTCAACATTCTGATGGTCAAAATGCTTTCGACCAACGAGCCTTGGACCGGCTAACAACGGTGTAAGACCATATAGTCTTGACGTCCTAACGATCATAGCTATCGGGCGGGCTAATGAAAATTCGTATACCGGGCGAGTTGGCCGTGCAGTTAGGGGCGCGCAGCTGTGAGCTTGTATCCGTGAGGTAGAGAGTTTGAACCCCACTGTCAGCAGCCCTGAAGATGGTTTTCCGTAGTTTACGTTTTTCACACCAGACAAATACTGGGACTTATCACTAATTAAGACCATGGATGCTTCCTTCCCACTCTTAACCGTTTCCTACCCCATCTTCGCCATAACACCTCTCTGTGTCGGTGCGACGTAAAGCAAGTTGTGAAAACAAATCGTATTCCACTTTTATTTTATTATTATTATTATTATTATTATTATTATTATTATTATTATTATTATTATTATTATTATTATTATTCTTTCGCCGAGGAACACGGCAGTCTTTCCAGCAGGCTGCCAACATAATAATAATAATAATAATAAAAATATATTTTATTTATTGTGGAAAAGTTAGGGATGTACTCCCTTTCATACACTTAACCAGTCTTAACCTAGAACACTGTTAATAGTATTTACTCATTACAATAATATGGCAATATTAACAATAATAACAGTAATAGTATTAATAAAAGTAATCGCATTAAAAAAATCGTATCTTTATAATACACATCGTACGTAGAGTACATTAAAGATCTATGAATAATGAGTACTATAACTACTGTTTAAGAGAAAGTTTAGAAAATATATACTTTCCTACAGTACACCGAAATATCGCCTTCAATTGCGAGGTGAAAAGGAGGATTAGTAATAATAAGAAGAAATGTGAAAGGAAGAGGGAAATAATGATGAAGAGACGGTAGTAGGAGGTGTTTTCAGGTCATAACTTGATGATTCATGCATGTTTACCTAGTATTTCGACACAGGCATGTTTAAATGCTGAGCTGCTGGACATGATTCTGACGTCCACTGGTAAGAGATTCCATTGTCGGGCTGCGGTAACGGTGAATGATTTCGTGTAGATTGCTTTTCTGTGTACAGGAAGGGATAAACACATGCTGCTGCAGGATCGGTTTTTTTTTTTTTTTTTTTTTTTTTTTTGTTATGGTCTGTGGAGAGGAGCTTGATGCGATCCCGGAGATAGGATGGTTGAGAAGTTTTGAGAATATTATGCAAAAAGCAAAGAGTATGAAGTGTGCACCTTCTTGCAGGCGAAGCCACGTGAGCAGTGTGTAAGGCGGTGTGGATATGGTCAGCGTAACGAAGTCCACAGATAAATCTTGCACAATTATTCTGAGCACAGTGAGGGTGAACCGTAGCATAGTCACCACGTCCATAGGACCCCCAGCCGGCAGCCTTTGAGTTGCAGTGGAACATTAGCATTTGTCCCCGAACACACTTAAACAACCTTAACACTTCAACACAAACGTCGGTTTTTTTCTTTTCTTGCTCATTTCTGCACATATGTGCGGATAGCGTGGGGGGGCAGAAAAACGATGCCATTCCCTTGTGCCTATTTTTGTTAATAATAATGGTAATGAATAATGATTTTTACGGTTTTTACGTATAATTATATAATCAAAAAATTTTGTCAATTTTTTATATTCTCGGGAGAGTTTTTATGTTGGAGGGTTAAAATCCTGGGCTTCTACTGGCAATTTGTTGCCTAGCAGGCCTTTGACTGTTCACTCTCTACGATCTTTTCGATACAGTCCACATTACTTGGCACAGTTCTGTTGTGGTGGAGTAAAGCTATTTGTAGAAGCCCACATTCTCCATTTAGAGGGTACGACCTCATTGCCAAGATGTTCCGCTCACGTTGCTGTCGGCTGGGGATCCAATGGTCATGGCGAACATATATCGAGACTGCAGATTATGCATCCGAGACATCGGTTACCATGCTGGACGGAATGCAGCCACGTTGGTGCTGGTGTGAAATCGGCTTGACTAGGAAGGATGAACTGACCAACGTGAAGGATCCCGGCGGCCCCGTCACACTCCGAACATGACGATAAACGTATTACGGCATAGCTATTATGGATCGTACAGCTACATCGCAAAGACTCACTTAAGAACTTGTGTGCATGTGTGTGTGTTATAACAGCATTTACACTCCGACATAGTCTGTAGCATCGAGGTATTTGATTTCACGGCAATCATAGCCACCGCGAAAAGGTACTGTGATCACAATTCTGTGCTTATCAAGAGCCAAAAGAAAATGAATAAGAAAAGTAAAGGAGAGGTGGAATTTATGGGTAACACGGAACGAGTTTACATCGAAATAATAAGACATTTCAAGAAGAGCCCAACGATGTTAGCAAGGATGCGATATGTAAATGGGGCACTGGGAATGGATCAGCATGGAATTGAAAACAATGATAAAGTTATATATGAACTGTACAAATAGAAACAAATTAATTGAAAATTTATGCATTTTTTTAAAAAAAATTATGAAGACGAAGAGATTGGACCTCCGATACACAGAAGTGAATTAGTTAAGTTACTGGGTTAAAAACCCTTAGTGTTATATGTGGTGATTGAAACATTCAGCAAAGGAGGAAGACAGTGCAGTAACGCACATGATATGCATCACGAAGGCAGACACAGCTTGTAAACATGAAAAATCCAAAACACTCAATCAAAGCTTTGAAACTATAAACCAGAATTATATTTGAATACAATCTAGAAGGTAGACTAATTTGACTTTGGGGGAATCAGGTGACTCTGAAAACTAAACTAAGCCTGCGAAAATTTATGGAGCAAACACCGATACTGAGCAAAAATTGCTATAGTACTTCTTATTTACTGAAAATGAAAATGCATTTGACAACCTGGATTGAACTTAACGTCCTCAATGTTCACAGATGTTAGGATCAACTACAGGTATAGAAGAATAACTCTTCAGGAAGTTCTTATAAGACAGGATGACTTACAGGTGAAGAATTGCAAAGTCTTACAGGCAGGTGTAGTCTATCTCCACTACTGTTCAACCTGCACATTGAGCATGTTATGAAGGAGTTATCTGAATCCTGCACAAATGGCGTAACGGAAAATGTACAATGATATAAAACAATTACGTTACAGATCTTATTGCACTGATTGGAAATTATGAAGAAGAACTACAAAACACATTTCAACGTATGTTCCAAGCTCTCAATAAATTATGTCACTTGAAAGATAATTAGAAAGAAGACTGGTCACTACTTCCATGTGTCTGGGGAGATGTGTAACATCAGACGACAGAAGTTCAGTTGACAAAAAATGTAATGAGGTATTTTTCGAGCAAGGAAGCCTTATTAACATCCGACATCGGTTTTAGAACGACAAACGTATTTGTAAAATCTTTATATCTGTAAATTTGGAGCTAATGTCACAAGACCTGAACACGGAGAAGGAAATAATTGAGGCTTTAGAAATGTGGTGCTCGAGGGGATTGATGAACATATTCTGGACGGCAGACTGAAAAGTAATGGAATACTCGCGCGAGTAAGGGAAAAAGGAGATTGATGAAAACAGGTCACAAAAGGAAGAAGTGGCTTGTTTGGTCATCAATCGGGAGATGAATGCTGGTTCACGACGGTCCTGCAGGTAAGGATTTAAGTGCGGAATATGAGAGGAAGATAAGCGTTTGTAGTGCAGATTAAGGTCTATATATTTATTTATTTATTTATTTATTTATTTATTTATTTATTTATTTATTTATTTATTTATTTATTTATTTATTTATTTATTTATTTATTCGTATCAGAAGCAATACATCATATAAATTATTAGTTAAGAATAAAAATAATTAAATAGGCCTAACTGGTAAAAAATATACTAGAGGTACATCCAAAGTAACAATTATATCAAATCGGACCAGAATTTGGCCAGATCTCGACCATTCGGTGTGGCCTTCAAAATCTTGCATGGTGCAAACGAGAGGGCAGGAGTTGCAGTTAAGGAGGTGCGCCATAGTTTGTTCTTCTCCGCAGACACAGAAGGATGACACTTCAGATAGACCCCACTTCTTCATATTGTTCTTAGATCGACCAACCCCAGACCGTAGCCTGTTCAGACTCTTCCATGTATACCACGACTCTTCATAACCGGCTGGAAGAGTTTCAGATGGATCCATCCCTCCATTGAGATGAAGGTTTCCGGATCTCCAGGAAGTTAGTCTTGTTGATTGAGGTGACTCCTATAGGCACTCAGTAGAATGAAGAAAACTTCTCCTCGATTTCAATCGTTGTTGAGCCGGTTGATAATCATGTGATGGATGTGTTTGTGAAATTCTACTTTAGATTTTTCATGTTTGGAAGCTACTTCACGTCTAATATCTGGGGGAGCAATGCCAGCCAAGCAATATACCTTATCACAAGGTGAGATCACAGGCAACCAGTTATAAGCCGACAAGTTTCATTTAAAGCAATATCCACCTGTTTGGCATGACATGATCTATACCAAACAGGCATGCATATTCTGCTGCAGAGTAGCTCAGTTCTAAAGCAGTAGTTCTCATTGCTTGAGCTTGCATTCCCCAGCTTGTACCGCACAACTTGCGAAGAATGGAATTTCGCGTAGATACTTTGTGTTTCGTGTTAAGACAATGTTGTTTATAGTGCCCGATCCAGAGTCACCCCTAGATATTTAGGTGTTGAGCAATGATCCTAGAGAGAACCTTCCCAGAAAATCTCCAGTTTTCTTCTTGCCTGCATATTCTTTAAGTCAAAAGCGCAAACTTGCGTCTTTGAGGTGTTGGGCTTTAGATAGTTTTCCCTGTAGTATGGACTCAGTTCATTTAAGGCTTCCATTAGTCTCCGTTCAACACTCTCTAACTGATCACCCTGGGTGACAATAGCTCGATCATTTGCATAAATGAAGCTTTTTGTTCCTTTTGGCGAGGGTTGATCATTCGTGTAAATATTAAATAATATTGGAGACAAAACACTACCTTGGGGTAGGCCATTCCTGAGGTTCTTCCGACGACTATGTCGCCCTTGGAAATCTACAAAGAATCTTCGATTTTCAAGAAGACATCGAAGAAATTCAGTCAGCTTCTTGTCCTTTGTCATCTTATAAAGTTTACTCAGCAGAATTTGGTGACTAACTGTGTCATGGGACGCAGTTAGGTCGATAAAGACTGCTCCAGTTATTTTCCGATTTTCAAAACCATCTTAAATATATTGGGTCAAATGGAGGATTTATGATGTGCAGTTCTTCTCTCTTCTAAAACCAGCTTGTTCTGGAATCAAAAGTGGTTCAACAATTTTTGTGAGCCTTACCAGAATCATTCGTTCTAAGATCTTGAATAAATGACAGAGCAAGGAAATTGGTCTGTAATTTTTAGGATCATGTGGATCTTTTCCTGGGTTGAGGAATGCTATAACTCTAGATTTCCTCCAAGTTTTGGGTGTTCTGCATGTTCGAATGCAATTGTTAAATAGATTTAGTACCCATTCTCTAGTAACAGGTCCAAAATTCTTGATTTGTTGAATACAGATTTCATCTACACCAGGAGATTTTCCGTTTTTACTGATATTTATAGCATCATTCAGTTCTGCAATGGTATAGGGATTACAAAGCATACTGGTCACTGGTATGAATTTTGTCTTTGGAACATCCACTTTTGTTTTAGAACTGGAGTTTATATACTTGCCATTTTGGACGAGTTGGTGAGCAATATGGTCTGCAGATACGTTACAAAGAGATGATGCTTTATTAGGATCATTACTGAGACGCCTGAATAGCCTCCAGACCTTCCGACTACTCCTATCCATGTTAACCTCTTCCATCAATTTTAACCACTGTTCTCGTTTAGTCTCTGAAATAGCAGAGAGAATTTGTTGTCCGCTTGGAATAGTTTCAGCACTAAAAGGATCTCTTTGATACAAATTGGATGCCGTTATGCATCACTAGACCAAGCGCCAAAAGTTGGTTGCGAGATAATCGCGTTTAAATTTGGTTCTATGTGTAAATTCGAGCGAACATAATTTTGCTAAATATGGTATTGCTCGTGTTGTAGGATAATAGATTGTACCTTCTCACCAAATTTCAACATATTTATACTCGCATTACATAGATTTTCTTGAAGAAATGGCGCTTAGTCTACTGATGCAATTTAAGGTTTTTCTCAAGTGCGAATAATGTATCACGATGCTACACCAATCACCCCCAACTTTTGAGTATCTACTGAGTAAAACTTCAAAAAATATAATGTGGCGGCAGCCATGATTAAAAACCGAATCTCCTACTGTCTGAAAAGGCCCGCTAAGTGCTTGATTCACCACGAGCCGCGCCACAACTCCGGTACATTATTCAAGTTTTAGATGGAGAAATTCTAATAATGTTATTGCTTTACGACCCACTAACTACTTTTACGGTTTTTGGAGACGCCGAAGTGCCGGAATTTAGTCCCGCAGGAGTTCTTTTACGTGCCAGTAAATCTACCGACACGAGGCTGACGTATTTGAGCACCTTCAAATACCACCGGACTGAGCCAGGAGCGAACCTGCCAAGTTGGGGTCAGAAAGCCAGCGCCTCAACCATCTGAGCCACTCAGCCCGGCTGGAGAAATTCTAGAAAGGAAGTTATTCTCTAAAGTCGTTGCTATAATGACTTACTGATTTGAGGAATTTCAACTTATCTGAGTCAAATACAAATGGTAAGACATGAGCCATTGTAGTCTATACAATTTTTGAATGGATTTCCCTTCACGATATTCTGAGAGTACAGTATTGACGTGATATTTTTAAGCCTATGGGTAAGTTTTGTTGTGCTTGAGACAGAAAATGTGATTAAAGATATTTTCTCCCATAAATACACACAAATCACTGGACAGGTAATAAGATTGTTGCTCTCAGTTCATTCAATCTCGAGATCATGATCTCCATTAAATCCACCTACGTCATCCACGATGTCAGAATCTGCTTGAAGATTCTGGTAAAATTGTTTGGCATCTGCAAGTATTAGGAGCAACAGCGAACCAAAGTTTCTTAGTTTGGCTTCAGAGATAGGTTTTCCTTTTGGCCACAAAGGTATTAATGCCTGGTGAAAGGGAACTCTACTTTCCCGTGGTCGTCCCTGTCTTGACTTATTTATATTTATCTCCTGAGATTCACCATCAAATTCTAGAGAATGATTCTCAGACGCAACCTTCTTAGCAAGCTGCATTAGTAGCATTGTCCTTCTCCTTACTTTTGGAAGTACTTGATACATCGCTGAACTTCGTCACTTGATAAACCACTCAATGTATCACCACGTAAAAATGTCAGCACTATCGAAAACGCGAGCTCCCTCGCTGTCATCCGCGCGCAATGTGAGGAATGTGGCGCTTGGTCTAATGATGCAAACTGGAACGTCGCATAGTCTACTGATGCAATTTACATTTTTACTGATTCCCGCTTTGTCGCTTAGGTTTTCTGTTTACTAACAACTAACGGCCTCTTGTAATGCAGTGGGGAATTTTTTATAAATAGTTCAAGCCTTCCTCTACAAGATGGCGCTAAAATCTCAATTTTCGCCAAATGGCGCTTAGTCTACTGATGCATAACGGCATCCAATTGAAGTAGTTTTTCAGTAGGGCAGATGTTTCCTGGCAAAGACCTTGTATGTAATTAGTTCTGCATCCTCTTGGAATGGCTTCTTTAGAACACAATCTAATGCCACCAATAAATTGGTCGTATGTCTCTGTTATGGGACTGATCATACTCATCTTTTTATCTAAAGAGGAAGTGAAACATTCCCAGTTTGCCTTTTTGAAATTATATCTTCTCTTAAAGTAAACACTCTGTGGTCTGACTGCGGCTAATATCTGGCACATTATGGGACGATGTTGTGTGTTAGGAATAGGAAGGCAGACAGATTTAACACAATGATGGGCAATCCGCTCACTCACAAAAATAAGATTTGGATTATAACCACGTTTCCACCTTCCACTGTTGAAGGATGGAGGAAGTTTGTTATCATGAATGAAGGACAGTTGGTGTGATTCTGCCCAATAAATAACAGCTTCTCCATTCTCATCATCATGTGGATAAAGCCATATAATGCTGTGGCTGTTGAAATCACTCACGAAGATGGACACTTTCTGCAAATTCAGATTATCAGGTTGTCTGAATGAAAAGCTTACCTTTGGAGGTTTATAAATGGAAAAACGATAGTTACTCAATTCTATTGCAATAATTTCTATGTCATTTTTATCTGTGATGGAGGTTGCAATAATCCTGATATCTGGTTTAGTGAAGTCCTCCATACTGGCCATGAGGACGTTCGACTGCCGGTCTCATTCCAGCGATTTTAGGACGTCGTTGATTAACATCCCTATGAGTTTCTTGTATACATAAATCATAACAGTTATGTTTTAGGAATATTTCATATAAAAGTTCTTCTTTACAAGAAGACAGTCCTTCAATGTTAAGAGAAATAATTTTTAAATTGGGCTCTGATAAGAGCCTTTCCCTACTTGAATGAATCTCTTCATATAGTACTTTAATGATGCTTCTGGAATGCTGACGTTCAGTTCAGTAATGGAAACTCAATTCCGGCTACCTATGCAGGGACACCACGAGGATTTTAAAATGAAACTAACCTATGGGTTGATGAAAAATTAAAGGAAAAAACAGAAAAAGAAAGGAGCCTTTATGCTGAAGGCTATGTCAACGTGTGAAAGTTGGAATATTAAAATGAGGGTGGCAACATAAATATGTAGGTGGCTTTCCTGGGCCCATCGTCGGTAAACAATTGTTGATAATCCAGATCAATTCAGATTTATAATTTTGGATTATTATATATCTTATATTATTGTATATATAATAACGTTATTGACATTGAAATTCATATTATTATTATTTAAATTAATAGTTCATTCAAACAGTTTAAAGTTCTGGAAATGATAACAGTATATAGATGATGTTCAAATTTACTCCCACTCCAATCCAGTGATGTAGATAGAGCAAATTTTTATCCACTAAATTCTGACCTGTTTCTCAGTGACTATGCATATAAAAGTTTATTAAAAGAACCAAGTAAACGTCGAACTGTTATAAACAGTACAGCAAACACATATAATCACTGAAGCAACGCATATTATTTTAGACAATAAAACCATACATTAACTTTTCTTCGCTTGCTAACTGTGGAATTATTGTGACTAACCCTCTAAATTGAGCACAACATGTACTAAACATCATGAACATTTATTCAGTGCCTATTGACACGATTCCCTTAAGTACTCTCAGTTCGCATTAAATGGCAACTAATTAATTCACTGATACTACCTATCATTCACTGCTGTGACCCAGAGTTAACTGAAAATAACATACGCCAATTATCATACAAGAAATCTGACCTGAGTATGATCTGTTGTCCAAGATAGTCTTACATTTGTAATCTGCGATATGACGCTCCTACACAACCATATTTTAAGGAGGTTCACAAGCTATCGCTTCGGCACAAAATATCTTTCACAAAAATTCCCAACTACGATGATAACAGTCCTAGATATCATTTCTATTAGTGGCCGGTATTTTTTAGGAACGATTTAAAAACCCATAAAAGCAATGCAATTACCTCTGCTCAAAAATTCTTCCAACCAATGGCGAGCCTTCTTTTTGGCCTGACCTCTTTTCCAGGGTTAAATGTACTGCATACGTATGCATATACAACTGAAATGACGTCTATCTCTCCCCCTTCCGAAGCAAAATGGCAGTCATAGTGTTAAAACAGACTTTTCAAGTCATATATTCCTCACCACATTCTTCACTCTCCACTGTGGGCTCTGAGAAAAAGTCGTTACTTGATCAGGTGTTAAAATCATCATACTTTATGCAAAGTTGTGTCATTATGTACTATTTCCCGTATAAATTTGGAAAACAGCTTTTCCAAATCTTTTTTGTATTATCATGGTACTATCTTTCTCAATTTTCCATTTTCAGTCAAGAAGAAATTTCCACTGGTTCTTTTATGTACGTTTCTTGTCAGGATCAACATGTCTTCATTCTGTAATACAGAAAAGTAAAGTACGTAAGAATATCCTAAGAAATCTCTTCAGAGAATAACAATTTTAACACTAAATCAGGAATAAGAATATTGACTGGGACTACGAAACAGAAGAGCTCGGAGGACGTAAAAATTAAAGACGAAAATATCGACTGCCCACGAGAACGTATGACATTGACAGGTGTATGACATTGACACAAGCCTGGAAAGAAACATCTGGCGATGAGAAACGTATGTACGAATGTACACCTGTCAATGGCATGTCATATAGTACCTATGTTACGTACACATATTATGTGACCCTCTTAGACTGATTCTGATGGTTCCGTCGGCTTCCGCTTCGAACGCTAGCACTGTACCGCGTCCGGGGAGCCATCTGGTGACGAATGAACGTGCCATTTCTATTATAACATCTAAATTCAAAGCTCATTCTTTAAGAGGCCTTTCTCGTGGACAGTCGAGATTTTCTTCTGATGATGCAGAGCACAGTTCTCTGGGAAACGTAAAGAATTTCACCTTATTTTCTTGACACGGCATAAGCCCAAAAGCCTATATCATGTCTAAATAGGTTGATGTTTTATCAAATTCGAGAGAGTTAGCTGTGCTACACGTCTTTATATTCATTCATAGCAGTTGTAATGTATCCCTACGCGTAGAGATTTTGGAGTCTATTCCCTGTCGTATAGGAAAAATCTGAAAACATAGGGGTATTCTGGCCAAATGATGAGAACAATTATGTGAAATAAGGACGCTTTACTGTACAAGTCCAATTCCATATTGCTATTAAGTTAGCGTGTGCTAGGTGAGCCCTCTCGTTTTTAGCCTGAAGTCTTCAGGGTCTACCAGTCAACCAGTACTTTTGTCTTCAGATATATTGATGTCCACCTGGGTCTTCACAAATTTTGATAATAATAATAATCTACTTTTCAACTGTGCTCTCGAGAGGGTCATCCGGGAATGGTGACATGTTCGCCAATCTAAAGGAATTCCTAATGGAATTCAAATAGGACGAACACGTAATGGTATCAGTATTGACTGTCTTGCTTTTGCAGATGACCTCCCTCACCTTAATTTCTCTCCTGAACCAGCTCCTCAACAAATCAATTACCTGAATGAGTACGCAGTTAAGATCGACCTCAAAATCTTCTAAATTAGTACTCACTATATTTTTAACATCATACATACTCCATCACATCTTCTGACTACCCACGGTAGAATTATGAAAGAGGAAAGATACATGTACCTTGGCGGATGGATCAGTCCAATAATTCTGTGAAGTTCGCCGTTTTAACACGTGTCAGCAAGTTTGAAACAGTCTTCCATCTCACTCAAAAACATGTATAACAAATATTCCATCCCTAGAAATGCAAAAATTCGACATTATTCAACAGCAATTAGACCTGAAGCATTATATGCAACAGAATGTTTAACATTTCGAATGCACAGCCTGCTTGAAAACTGGCAATTAAGCAAAGAAGGATTATCTGAAATATTCTTGGTCCCAGTCTCAACGACGGTGTTTACAGACTTCGGAGTAACTTAGAAATATACACCCACACTGAAAAGATATCAAGCGTAATCCGGAAAAGAAGGATAACATTTTACACTTACCTCTTCAGATTGCCAGCTGAAAGAATCTGTAAACGCGTGTTATCCTACTTCAGAAGTCTCAAAACGATTCCTCCTTGGTTGGTGGAGATGAATAAATATATTTTAAAGTACGGAATCTCAGAAACGGACATTCAACTCCGAACACCACTCAAACACAAACTTAGACAGGTTCACCAAGAAGAGGTTCCAACTCGACTGAAGTATGTCCATTCTGATGCATAGAAGAAAGCACATTCCGGAAGGATGAAAACCTGGTGGGCCCGCAAGTGGCCCTAACGATTAATAATAATAATAATAATAATAATAATAATAATAATAATAATAATAATAATAATAATAATAATAATAATAATAATAATAATAATAATAATAGTTTCCTTTACTTAAATACATTTCTCTTTTCGTCCCTTTCAGTCTTCTAACTGGAAATCTCGAATAATTCCAAAGTAATCCAGTCATTGCTAAATACGTCCGACTCGTTGGCTGAATAGTCAGCGTACTGGACTTCGGTTCATGGGGTCCCGGGTTCGATTCCCGGGCGGATCGGTGATTTTAACCTTCATTGGTTAATTCCAATGGCCCGGGGGCTGGGTGTTCGTGTTGTTCCCAACATCCCTGCAATTCACACACCACATACAGTATAACACTATCCTTCACCACAATAACACGCAGTTACCTACACATCGCAGATGCCACCCACCCTCATCGGAGGGTCTGCCTTACAAGCAAGGGTTGCACTCGGCTAGAAATAGCCAGATATTATTATTATTATTATTATTATTATTATTATTATTATTATTATTATTATTATTATTATTATCGCTAAATACCATAAATATTCTCAAAAATGAATTTCTAGAGTAACGTCACATCTTTTTTTTCAATTCTATGACAACCACATTATTGTCGACACGCTATTTATAGTCTCTAGTTACTAAAAATTGTTGTTCATGGATCATTGTTGCTTCACGTGGTATGGTGTCTATTGTTAAGACATTGTTTGCTTCCATGACGGCAGACAATTCACAGAGGAAACTTGACGTATATTTTATCTGACTCGTTACGGAATATTTTATTATTTGTCTCTTAGTGCAGGCCAGGTCAGAGCCTAATTTATTGTTGTAACCATATGGAATCTGCTAAGTTAGTGGTGGACGTAATTATTTTTATAAGGGGAAGTACGATTGGGCAACCATTCTCTGTTATCGCAAGAGGGCGTATTCATATGTATTAAACATGACAAAATATGCATTCATTCAGGCACTAAAACACAGCAATATATGCACTCCTGCATACTCTTCAAAATACTTGTTTTCCTCCATATTTAAAGTTGGTTCTCCAAATATCAATTGCTGAAGCAGAGTACTTTTAGCTACATTTTCTCTTGGTATGAATTCTGGCGATTACTGGTCTTCATAAAACTAAGAAATGAAAGTATATGTTATAGATCCAACATAGCGGTGGTGACTGCGAGCTCCCAATGCACTAAACAGGCTTGCCAACGTCGGCGCATTATCCACAGGTACTGAGTAATAGGTTTGGCCACTATGTCCCTGTTTCGGAACACCGTGCCGGTGCACAGTTATGTTCCGCTATTCCGGAACACCGAGTGTCAATTGTTCCGAAACATTCTCTAGCGAGACGGAGATACTGACTCGCTGTCCCGTCAGAAGTGCCACTATGCACTGCCCTTCGCCTACTAGCTGGCTGTGCAGTGGGCGCACGGGACGCGGGACTGCAACTGCGCAGTAGAAAGAACTTCGAGAGGCAACATTACATGCTGCGCGCCAGCGGGAATGTGCCTGTACCGAACGTGCTGTGTGGTCGGTGTGTGCCTGTGTGTAGTTATGGCCAAGTCAAGCATAAGGCTGCACGGAACGTGAACGAACAGTCAGAACACTGAAATTCGCGCCCAATAATCACGTTTAAAGGCTGCTTTTAGGTTAAGATTTTTCCGGTCAATATGAAATACACATAACACGGTTACAATGGCAGTACAGGTGTTTAAAAGTAACTAATTCAATCATACTTTCACCAGTTGAAATCGGGCTGTATTGTGAGTACGTGAGAAAGCAGTCGGAACTCTGAATGAAATACGCACCCAAAAATCATGTCTAAATTTTCTTTCTAGGATAAGAATGGTTTCATTCATTCATTTTGAAATACACCTGTCACAATTACACTGGCAGTACATGTGTTTACAAATATCACAATGTTATTTTCACCAATTAAAAGTATACTCGCACAGTTGAAGATATATTCGTCAGTACTCTGTTCATGTACACAATATACAAGCGGAACACGAAAATAATAATTAACCCATACAGGCGAAACACGAAGATAAAAAATAAACACTAGATACAAAGATTAAAAATAAAACTATACGATACAAGCAGAACATGCCAATAAAACTTAAACACAATACATACGCAGGACACGAAAATAAAAACTGTGGGATGTTTAAGTTTGAAATGTCTTGGCATTGTGCCGGTTGAAGATCCCTTTGCAGACGAAATAGAACAAAAATTGCATTTCACTCTGTCCGGTTTTCTTCTAGTAAAAAGTCCTGAACAGGACTCCGATGCGACATTATGCAAAGTTTACCGTCTTTCGTACGGTTTAATTACTTTCCTGCCGTATGCTCTTGGCACTTCGAATTCATTCCCTCTCAACTTCCATTTACATTCTTTAATATCTCGAAAATTTCCCTCAACACATTCTCAGGGTTTGATATTAAAAGTTAATTTGGACTTTCAGGAAACTTTTAAGCCCAAGAAAAATATAGGTCATCGCTTTGGAATTAAAGATATAACTGGATGTAAAAATGTTTACACTCCAGCACAGGGCGGCACACAGCCGGTATCCACAGTCAGATACAGCCAAGGCCAACTAGTCTATCTAGTGCGGCCTTCGACACAGCACGTTCGGTACACGAATATTCCAGCTGACGCGGAGCATGTCATGTTGCCTCTCGAAGTTCTCTCTATACGCAGTTACAGTCCTGTGTCCCATGCGCCGGCACTCTGCACCGAAACACTCCGCCTCAAGCTCCTAATGTTGCGGAACAACTGAATGTTCCAGTCTGCCCAACCCTACTGAGTAACACGAAGGATGAACGGTAAAGGTAGGTTAGAGCTACAAAATATTGGTCTGAATAAGACATTTGGACTGGACTGGTTAGGTCTACTCGTAAAAGGACCATAGGAACAAAGAAAATGGTGGCATTCTTTAGTTTGAGGCTGTTTCTGTTTTAATACTTGTATGTAAGTAAGAATGCTTTCTGGGGCTGGTAGGTCGGTCCGTGGAAAATATCGCGGAAGGATCTTTCCTCTCTGCTATTTCAGGTCAAGAGCAACGCATCGTTAGGCTTCCTGTGGCGAGAGGAATGTTTAGATATTCACTTCCTTGCATTTTTGCACCGATTCGAAAATTAATATACAATATCATATATCTTTTACATAAAATAATAATAATAAAACTGCAATTATGCGATTATATACACTCTAAAACTTAGCCATTCGATTTCAAATGGTATGAATCGCCTTTATTTCTTATGGGCATTTTATATCTTGAAACAAACAAAACTTGCAAATACACTGACTGACAGAGCAAATGCAACACCAAGAAGGAGTGGTCAGAACTTTATGCCAATTGCAGGATAGACTGACGTCACTGAGGTATGCTCATGATGTGAAATGCGCCGATGTGCTGCGCACGTAGCGAACGATAAATGGGACACGGCGTTGGCGAATGGCCCACTTCGTACCGTGATTTCTCAGCCGACAGTCATTGTAGAAAGTGTTGTCGTGTGCCACAGGACACGTGTATAGCTAAGAATGCCAGGCCGCCGTCAACGGAGGCATTTCCAGCAGACAGACGACTTTACGAGGGGTATGGTGATCGGGCTGAGAAGGGCAGGTTGGTCGCTTCGTCAAATCGCAGCCGATACCCATAGGGATGTGTCCACGGTGCAGCGCCTGTGGCGAAGATGGTTGGCGCAGGGACATGTGGCACGTGCGAGGGGTCCAGGCGCAGCCCGAGTGACGTCAGCACGCGAGGATCGGCGCATCCGCCGCCAAGCGGTGGCAGCCCCGCACGCCACGTCAACCGCCATTCTTCAGCATGTGCAAGACACCCTGGCTGTTCCAATATCGACCAGAACAATTTCCCGTCAATTGGTTGAAGGAGGGCTGCACTCCCGGCGTCCGCTCAGAAGACTACCATTGACTCTACAGCATAGACGTGCACGCCTGGCATGGTGCCGGGCTAGAGCGACTTGGATGAGGGAATGGCGGAACGTCGTGTTCTCCGATGAGTCACGCTTCTGTTCTGTCAGTGATAGTCACCGCAGACGAGTGTGGCGTCGGCGTGGAGAAAGGTCAAATCCGGCAGTAACTGTGGAGCGCCCTACCGCTAGACAACGCAGCATCATGGTTTGGGGCGCTATTGCGTATGATTCCACGTCACCTCTAGTGCGTATTCAAGGCACGTTAAATGCCCACCGCTACGTGCAGCATGTGCTGTGGCCGGTGGCACTCCCGTACCTTCAGGGGCTTCCCAATGCTCTGTTTCAGCACGATAATGCCCGCCCACACACTGCTCGCATCTCCCAACAGGCTCTACGAGGTGTACAGATGCTTCCGTGGCCAGCGTACTCTCCGGATCTCTCACCAATCGAACACGTGTGGGATCTCATTGGACGCCGTTTGCAAACTCTGCCCCAGCCTCGTACGGACGACCAACTGTGGCAAATGGTTGACAGAGAATGGAGAACCATCCCTCAGGACACCATCCGCACTCTTATTGACTCTGTACCTCGACGTGTTTCTGCGTGCATCACCGCTCGCGGTGGTCCTACATCCTACTGAGTCGATGCCGTGCGCATTGTGTAACCTGCATATCGGTTTGAAATAAACATCAATTATTCGTCCGTGCCGTCTCTGTTTCTTCCCCAACTTTCATCCCTTTCGAACCACTCCTTCTTGGTGTTGCATTTGCTCTGTCAGTCAGTGTATGATAAAATCTGCTCTCTACTCATGGGATATTAGAATAGTATGGTACCTTTTAAAACAGCAAATGCCGGGCTGAGTGGCTCAGACGGTTGTGGCGCTGGCCTTCTGACCTCAACGTGGCAGGTTCGATCCTGGCTCTGTCTGGTAGTATTTGAAGGTGCTCAAATACATCAGCCTCATGCCGGTAGATTTACTGGCACGCAAAAGAACTCCTGCGGGACTAAATTCCGGCACCTCGGAGTCTCCGAAAACCGCAAAAGAGTCGTTAGTGGGACGTAAAGCAAATAGCATTATTATTATTATTATTATTATTATTATTATTATTATTATTATTATTACTAAAACAGCAAATGTTCTTCCTTTCTTGAACTTAACAATCCATAAAATTAAAATATCTGATAAAAACAAGCCTTTTCTTCTAGTGTATACTAGTGCCTTATATTTACAAAATAATACCTGATTTTAGGAAAAGGTACAAAGCGTCGTTTCTGCAGCAGTAAGCCGTTGATAGATTGTAGCAATAGGATGTTGCGGTGCGGAGCTGCCACAGACCAAGCCTATACATCAGCTTCTCAGGCTTCTTGCGAGGGCAAGAGAGGGAATTAAAGAGAGACCAATTGAGACAGGCACAAAGAAGAGGAGAATTACTTCCAACATTAGCGACAACAACAACAAGCCTTGCGAGAACCTAAATGTTAAAAGAATTTAAGAAAGTCTTGTTAACCTGTGGCTTGATAGCCAAGAAATAGTTTTTCGTCTCACTAAGGAAGTTGTTGTCCGAACACTTGTAAGTGCAGGTAGGAAATCTTCAGGTATCAAGACCGAAATTTGATCGGCAAAGTACGACATAACACTGCACTAGCTCGATTGAATTTCTCAACTGAACATGATTGAAGTAGAAATATTAATAAGCCAAAAATTAGTACTCTTGGAGTCTTCTTACGTTACGGCAGAGTGATGTTTTGCCAAGCATGGAAGGAAAGAGAGGCATATAGTAATGTTATTCACTGATCAAAGTATTCCACTCTCCTGGGAAAATAATACGTCCTACTGCTAAACTAGTCTACTAATTGTAAACTATGAAACTCGTGAACTTGAAGTTCTTTCTTGACCTGGACATCAGGTGACAGCAGATAGTGCCCAGGAGTGTTGTTTTCTCATCGAAAAGAAATTATTCCACCTGAGCTATCGACTACGTTAGGAGTCAGATTAAATTACTTACCTAATGCTAATTATCGTAGAGACACTGACCATCTCCTTGTAACGGCAAAAAATAACTCTTCCTGCTATTGTTAAAATGGACATATAATACGTTTGTGTACAGTAAATACCAGATTGGATCAAAATATATCACACATAATATATACAATTTTTATTCATAGTCCGTGAAATAATAGGTTACTTATAAATATTTCATCTGTTTCTTTTTCTAGCTCAGAAACTAGTGCACAATTCATATATATGCATCTGTATGTACCTAGGTACTACTAGTTACTGGAGCCATCGTAGGAGACATTTACTTAGTATGCATGAACACATTTTTGTCCATCATTTAGCGATAATAATACAGGGTCTCTCATAAATCTAGACCGAAAGCACGGTGTTTATACTCTGCGCTTCGGCGGCTGTAGTGTGGGAGGCGCGCGCATAGTTCTTGACCTTGCAAGCAGCCTGCACGTGTTCGACCTGGCAAGCATGAGTCGCCAGTCTGAATCTCAGCTGTTAACATGGTGAAAAATTTATACTTGCAACACCGTATTTACGTATCTATAAGTTCTGATCCCATCTTAATGATCGTGTGAACAGTCATAACTCACACTATTGGTGAGCAGAAAAGGTGTTTATGAAATCCCTCATTAAGATAGGAAGATTGGTGTGAAAGACAGATAATTGGGCCTATTTTCTTCGAGACGTCAGAAAATGCAGAGAGGTACCAAGATGACGGTATAACGCCGCTTTTCTATCAGTTAACGGAAGAAGAAAAAGCATGAGATTCCCTTCTTACAATCGCGGAAGTGTTTGCAGACAGAGTGATCAGTGCTGGTCTGTTTCCCCCTCGTTCTCCAGATCTAACAATGTGTGATTTCTACTTGAGGGGTGAACTGAAAAAAAACGTGTATCGAACAAATCCTCACATATTTGGAGGAAATGAAAGAAGACATTACGAATTAAATCAGTAATATTACAGAGGCAGAACTCACCCGCGTCAGCCAGAACGTGGTTACCAAATACAATGCCTGTATAACCCAGGAAGGACGACACTTCCAGCATCTTTTATAAGGTAATACACTGACTGACAGAGCAAATGCAACACCAAGAAGGAGTGGTCAGAACTTAATGCCAATTGCAGGGTAGACTGACGTCACTGAGGTATGCTCATGATGTGAAATGCGTCGCTGTGCTGCGCACGTAGCGAACGATAAATGGGACACGGCGTTGGCGAATGGCCCACTTCGTACCGTGATTTCTCAGCCGACAGTCATTGTAGAACGTGTTGTCGTGTGCCACAGGACACGTGTATAGCTAAGAATGCCAGGCCGCCGTCAACGGAGGCATTTCCAGCAGACAGACGACTTTACGAGGGGTATGGTGATCGGGCTGAGAAGGGCAGGTTGGTCGCTTCGTCAAATCGCAGCCGATACCCATAGGGATGTGTCCACGGTGCAGCGCCTGTGGCGAAGATGGTTGGCGCAGGGACATGTGGCACGTGCAAGGGGTCCAGGCGCAGCCCGAGTGACGTCAGCACGCGAGGATCGGCGCATCCGCCGCCAAGCGGTGGCAGCCCCGCACGCCACGTCAACCGCCATTCTTCAGCATGTGCATGTTCCAATATCGACCAGAACAATTTCCCGTCGATTGGTTGAAGGAGGCCTGCACTCCCGGCGGCCGCTCAGAAGACTACCATTGACTCCACAGCATAGACGTGCACGCCTGGCATGGTGCCGGGCTAGAGCGACTTGGATGAGGGAATGGCGAAACGTCGTGTTCTCCGATGAGTCACGCTTCTGTTCTGTCAGTGATAGTCACCGCAGACGAGTGTGGCGTCGGCGTGGAGAAAGGTCAAATCCGGCAGTAACTGTGGAGCGCCCTACCGCTAGACAACGCGGCATCATGGTTTGGGGCGCTATTGCGTATGATTCCACGTCACCTCTAGTGCGTATTCAAGGCACGTTAAATGCCCACCGCTACGTGCTACGTGCAGCATGTGCTGCGGCCGGTGGCACTCCCGTACCTTCAGGAGCTGCCCAATGCTCTGTTTCAGCAGGATAATGCCCGCCCACACACTGCTCGCATCTCCCAACAGGCTCTACGAGGTGTACAGATGCTTCCGTGGCCAGCGTACTCTCCGGATCTCTCACCAATCGAACACGTGTGGGATCTCATTGGACGCCGTTTGCAAACTCTGCCCCAGCCTCGTACGGACGACCAACTGTAGCAAATGGTTGACAGAGAATGGAGAACCATCCCTCAGGACACCATCCGCACTCTTATTGACTCTGTACCTCGACGTGTTTCTGCGTGCATCGCCGCTCGCAGTGGTCCTACATCCTACTGAGTCGATGCCGTGCGCATTGTGTAACCTGCATATCGGTTTGAAATAAACATCAATTATTCGTCCGTGCCGTCTCTGTTTTTTCCCCCAACTTTCATCCCTTTCGAACCACTCCTCCTTGGTGTTGCATTGTCACTGTCAGTCAGTGTATTTCGCGTAAGATTCCATACACGCTTAAAGCAGGCGGACCACGCGCGCCGTAAGTTCCGCTGAAGAAGCTGTCATAGCGCAGAGTACAAACACCGTGCATTCGAAAAATCCAGATATTGTTTTATTGCCTTTATGTTTCGAGGATTCGTTTCTATTGTTAGGTATAGTATGTTGGATGAAGTACCCGTTTTCATAGCGAAATCAGTATATGGATACGGACGCTAGAATAGCACATTTTAACAATATGAAAACAACTCGCATTTCTTCCTGACAACCAAAAGTTACAGTCCTATGATACCAGGCTGAACGCTATGATAATTCGAAGCTTAGATAATAAGTCCCATAAGGAATTAAGAAAAATCAAATTTTCTATTTGATCAGTGCCCAGTAGAACTTCCTTCTTTCACTTTGTGTTCAGACCTTCCTCTTTACCTTCACACGGATCACAAAATGCCGGTATAAACGCCTACTAGTAATTATCAAGTTAATATTCAAAGGTACATACAAATTTACAGTAAGCGGCAGCCAGCCGTGTAGTTGTCATTCCTCTCTTCGTGCTTACTACTTCAGCGTTTTTGTATTCGGAGGATAGTGGGTTCGAACCCCACTGTCGGCAGCCCTTAAGATGGTTTTTCCGCGCTTATCCATTTATAGCTGTTCTCTCTCGAACCGACCATATATCGGAATATACCTCTGACCTGAGCAGCAGTTACAGGTAGTGAGTGGAACATCTCTGTGGGACAAACCTTCCGCAGACACAGCGTTAGGAGGATTCACTTCAAGGCGGACGTTGAAGGCGCCGATGATGGATGAGATGAAGTGCCTTGCAATTCAATCGTGGAAGTTCTCCTGTTAATTGCATGAAAAGCTTCCCGTGGGCTCAAAGACTCCAGGGATGGAATCGCAGCACTGACACATGTCGCCACGCTGACATAAGGATCAATATCCAGCCAACCGAGCTTGCTGCATGAACATCACTTTACTGCCTATTACAGCATCTCCTACACAGATGGGTGGAAACATTTACTTAGTGTACTCGCTTCGGCGGTACATACACAGCGTCGAGCGCTTTTACAACGTATATTCTCCTACATACAATACGTCACGTGTGGCTGTTAAATCTTCGTCACAAATATTCAGCGTACTTATCCAGCAATATTGATATTTACAGAGCATAGAGCAGAGAGTACTGCATTATTTAGAGAGTAATGACATAAGAGAAGGATCTTTGGTTACATTCACAGTTTTTAGGAAGTCATAAATAGTCTAAAAGAGAACAAAATAGTAAGGATAATCCGTGTAATTTGGACCATTTAACTTCAAACATCCTTAAGTCTATTTACCGTAATGAAAATTTTTCATATTTCATATATGATAATTTGTACAATCTATCAAATGATTTGGTGAAAATAAATGTTGATATTATCTTTACGATTTCATTAAAAGTAATATATTTTCTAATTTTTTAATCGTGTAATTTGGACTGGTAAATATAAACATGTATATGATATTTAATGAATGAATTTACTATGAAATACTAAGCAATAAAATTCCACGTTATTAGTACTAGATTATTTGAAGATCACCGGCCGTAAAACATTCTTTATTATGTTTTCTCCGCGAATAAACAGAAAGGCTCCTGCAGGTGTTTCAACCGAATTGTGCTCTTATCATGTACCAGTTCAACATTATTTGCGGGCTGAACCCCTCCTCAAATTAAAACGGCCGCTTCCTTCCCATGCCTAGGCCTTTCCTATCCCATCATCGCCATAAGACCTATCTGTGTCGGTGCAACGTGAAGCAAATAGCCAAAAAGAAAGAAAGAAAGAAAGAAAGAAAGAAAGAAAGAAAGAAAGAAAGAAAGAAAGAAATTATGTGTGTATGGTTCACCACAGCTCTCGACCAAACGTGGTACAGATATGACTTACTATCTGCAAAATATACAGTGGGGTTAAGACAACTTAAGCACTCCTAGGCTTGCGGCGGGGAGGAAGTAACATGTAAAAGGAATTGAAAACGACCTATATTAGTGTCAAATCCTTATTTTTTGGATCCCTCGGATGAATTGTGATACTCCGTATGCGTTTAAGTCCAAGTTCAGCATATTGGCATGGTGGAGGGCTGTGAGAAGGGGAGAAGAACAAAATATCCAAAATGACCGAGATTAGGCCTTGTGTTGAAGAACAATATTGAACACGAAGGAAATCATCTAAGACTATAACTCAAAATCAAAAATATAACAATAACACTAAAACTACATATTAGTTCGTAAAATACACATCAACGTCACAATGAAGAAGTATACAAAAAATCACTTCCAACATAATTAATAGATAATATACATCTTAAAAGTAACCCTTCAAAAATGTATCCGTGCAGCGTTAGACACTACAGCTAAAGGGCATTATGTGCAATTCATTTTTACGGATAAAATAATGAATATATTCACGGATTTAGCTCTTCATTGTACTGTTTATTATTGGCGAGCATCTCTGATGTGGAAATAATGTTCGTTCGTCATAATAATAAATTTGTCGGTAATGGTGTTGGTTTATCGTGATAGGTTTAATAAGCTGCAAGAGGGTGTGGTCGTTATCCCTCATTGGTCAGAAAGAGGATGAAATAAGAAGAAACATATGAAGATCGGTCACTTGAAGTGTAAGAAGAAAAGGGAATCATAAAAAAGGGGTTGAAAACCTAGCCTCGAATGCTTTAATATCACTGATCTGGAAGGAAATAAAATGTAATGGCCTTGAAAATCCTAAGCCTCTAAAACTATTTAAAAATAGTATTACACGAACCGGCTATTGTTGTTGAGGTGTGCGTTGTTTCCTTTGTTGCTAGATTGCATTGCAGCTGCAATCAAACAAAAACTACCCGGTCAATTACGAACACGACAGGTAGTAATTAACTATAAGATATAAAAAGAAAATCAAAGAGAGGTTTCTAGTACGTGTCTCTTAACAAGTGATCCACCAATATAATCAGGAAATTCAAATACATTTGAAGTATAAAATTCTAAAACAGAAAAAAGTTATGTTTATTTTTAGATTTAAAACTTTCCTTTAAAATAATTTTACTTGGAAATCTCCGACTATTGTTTCCATTCTGGATGATTTTACTAGCAAGCAATATGTACGGTGTGAAATACAATTTTAAACAAGTTGCGTGGACTTACATTTGCTCTAATTCGCATGTTATGCTTCTTCTGTGTGTATGTATAAACGGGAAGCTGGCCTCTGACATAAAGTGGATAGCGTTGGCTACCTCCAGGGTCTGATTTAATGTGCTTGAGGCCGGAGGAAAGCCGACTATGTTAACGTATCCCCTTGAAATATGTTACCGAGAGTTCGTGTTTTATTATTCTGCACTAGCAAATTGATTGCAGAAACAAGATTTGTTTTGTTTTGTGGTTCGCCCCAAATGTTCGCCATTAGTAGCTCTCTGGGGAATTACTGAAGTGGGACCCGGAGATGTGGGGGGGGTATGGGGGTGCAAAACGAAGAGATAGTGTGAGAAGGGGTTAAAGTTGTCTCCTTCCTTTAGCGTCGTTAGCTGCGAGCAACAAGGGCGTAATGGTGTCACTTCATGTTTCATTTATTTATCGAGCACTACAGACTCATAATGTTGTATAATACGTACTGCTATGAAGCTCTTCAAACTTCTAACGACTCTATAACACTGTTGCATGTAAGATAACGTAGGGGTTGTGAAAGTAAAGAGTAAAACATGATGTCATTTCTCTACTTCTAGGAGTTCGCCGATGGAAAAATGAAGTTGCAACAGCTTCTGTGAAACAGACAAGCTATTAACTGAAATTCAGGAAATTTTAATCCAAATTATCAACAATGGACTTTTCCTGGACTCAACCAAACAACAACAACCAATGATTCAAGATTGAATGATGCAGAGTATTCAAGTTACATTCTGCCTAGCAGAAAAGAATGAAACAGAAATAGGGCCTACTGTCAATAATTTCCAACTGAGATGATAAAAAAATTGTATTATTATTAATACATCTAATTTATGATACCCTTTAAGATAATCATTGTACAGGGGGATATTTATAATGGAACACGTATTTCTTCTTAACAATATTAAAATAATGTAAAGCAATTATATGAAATTTTATTCATCAAATATAAGAAAGTGCTTAAAGCATTTAGTAGGAAAAGAAGATTACGTTCATAATGAAGCTCCCATGTTACACAAGTAAGCAAAAATGATTAATTATTGAATTAAATGATGTGATACTATTTTATATGCATCTATGCAGAGTTATTCACTAAAATTCCAATCTATTTTAATGGTATCGTTGATAAGTCATTTCATATATTAACTGGTTGGTGTTTCTACCATAATAATTCCAAATTGTTAACATCACATATTGTAACATTTTTAATACTTTCATTTTTTACTGATCTCCTAGTTCCGTATGATTGTACTTCGCTAGAACCTAGATCATCTGATGTTAACCATAATTATGCAAAAAGCTTGAGATATGCATTTTCTCTGTGAAAATAAGTCTGCATATTCTGTAAAATTCAAGAAATAATTTTCATGCATTTTCAGCACTTGGTAGCGATGATCTATTTCTGCATATTTTATGACATGTTCAAGTTCAGTTATATTTAATGCTGTCATTACCCTTCATTTGTGCAAAATCATGGTCAGATGGTCGATACCTGGTTATGACGGAACAGCATTTCTTTCCCCTTTCCTCTCAACAAGCATAACAACAGCTATTATTCGCCGAGGGCGTGTTCTGCATCGGTGTTGCGCTGATAGAAACTTTACCTGTTAAAACGACCTTAGAATATAAACGACTAATACAGGAACATTCGTTTTCTACTTCCCGCTTAAATGTATAATCGAGCCTCGATGTATGTCACAACAATATTGCACCGTTTCATGCTCCTTGATGAGTTTGTGAAAAATGGTGGTTAGGACCTTTTCAGATAAACGTTTCTGTTAATGTTATCAAAATTAGAACATGGTTTATTGTGGTATATATTATTAAGACTAGTACCATATTATCATATGCTGACCAATTGTAGAGACTGACGATTTTAGAATTGACTTAGCTCCCATCCGGAGGTGTATCATAATTTGAGACCACAACCACTACTTTCCTAGCTTCAGTTCTAACGTCGCCAAAAATCTGTCTGTGTTAATGCGATATTATACAATATATTGGCTGGCTGAGCGAATGAGATAGCAGAAAGTTGAACTTCCGGGCCAATGCCAACGGGTTCAGTACTAGCTCATACCGGTTCATACCGAGCAAGTGGTTGTGCGTTGTAGGTCACGCAGCTAGCAGCTTGCATTCAGAAGATAGTTGGATCGATCCCCGCAGTCAGTAGCCCTGATGATAGTTTTCCGTGGTTTCCAGTTTTTACACCAGGCAAATATTTTGGCTGTACCTTAATTAAGGCTATGGTCACTTCCTACCCACTGCTAGCCCTTTTCCCATACCATCGTTGTCATAAGAACTTTCAGTTTCGGTGCGACGTAAACCAAATTGTAAAATAAGAAAAAGACCGACACACTTTGAAGGTACTGAAATACACCAGCCTCATGTCGCTAAATATACGAGCTCATAAAAAAACTCAGGCACCTCGGCCTCAGTAGTCAGTGGGAGTTAAAAGAAGTAGCTCTATTATTGTTTCTTATTCATGAATTTTAAGCAACAGACATTAAAGCAGCGATGGGTGAATGCTCAGCGGTTAGGCTTTCGGTTCAGAAGGTCCAGGGTTCTATTACCGGCAGGGTCGTGGATTTTGATAGCGTGTGATTAATTCTTCCGGTACGGGGATTGGATGTTTGTGTTTGTCTTCATATTCATACATCACACACCACAGAGCCCACAGTAGTGATTACGTCCCTTTACAGAGTGCTGGCGTCATAAACAGGAGGGATGATTGACAGTGGTTACCTGCAATGTTAGGAATAAGCACGGTCGATGTAAGCTATAAGAACAAAACTGGCTTCGTGGTGAAGTCATGGAGGGAGATACGTTAACTTGTGGAATAATGAATTCGTCAGTGGAGAAAAGAGAAGTAGAGGGATAACCGGGCATCGATGGTTTAGTTTCTAATGAATACCTGATAACAAGAACATTAGTAAAGGAGAACGCAAAGCTAGTTGCAATTAGATGGTTGTGTGGACGCTTAGATAATTCAGAGAGGCTTGAATACGGAAAGGTAGTTGAGATGTATGTATTTAAACTATGTATGTATGTATGTATGTATGTATGAATGTATTATTATTATTATTATTATTATTATTATTATTATTATTATTATTATTATTATTATTATTATTATTATTATTATTATTAGTTCTTCTTGCGTTTCGGCCTTCTTAGGACTACGTTACAATTTCAATTCTTCCTCCTTAGTTGTTCTTTCCTTTTCTTCCAGTTCTTCTCATTGTTTTACTGTGCTTCTTTTTCCTTTTTTTCAGTCCACTTTGTGCCTGTTTTCCTTTCCTTCCTCCATTGGAATCCTTCCATTTGTAAGACGTTTTTCCTAAAAATATTTCTTTCCAATAAGTCTTCTTTTCGAATGTTGATCCTTTCCAGATATTTCTTGACTTCTTGAATCCAGGTGGTGGTTGATTTCTTCTCCCAAAGGTAGTCTATTGTCATACATTCTGTAAATTTTTCCGAGAAATAGCTATCTCCTTTTTATTGTTTCTGATATGTTTTATATGTTCTGGTAAATTTCATTGTTACTTCTTAATTTCCAAAATTCTGCAATTCTTAGAGGACCTATTTTCCTTAAAATTCTTCTTTATAATATTTCTAATTTATCATGCTTGTAGTTCTGTGCTAGACATTCGCTGGCATACAGACATTCTGGTTTCACTACTTTATTTTAAGTTTTGTTGATAATCACTCTTTATTGTAAGTATTCTTAGTTATACTGTAAGCTCTTTCCATCTTTTGTATCCTCTTCTCTATAGCAGATTTTTCTAAACCATTTTCTTGAATTGTCTCACCCAAATATTTGAATTTTTACCTTTTCTATTTGACCAATACCTGTTACTAAAAATCTTCGGGGCACTTTTTATATTCGTCAAAACTTTTGTTTTCTTGGCAGAGATTCTCAAGCCTGTCACGTTGGCTGTCTTTTCAAGGAGATTGACTTGCATTGTTGCACCTGTAAGGCTTTCTTAAAGTATGGCAAATTCATCTGCAAATGCTATGCAATTTATTGCAACACCTTTGTTCTTTTTCCCCAGCATGAGTGACAATATTTTGGATTATTTCAGTTTTTAATTCCAAATTCTTATAATTTTCTCCATGACACAGTTGAAAAGGAGTGGGGATCAATCATCGCCCTGCCTGACACCTGTATTTATTTTGAAAGGTCGAGATATTTCACCCATAAATTTTACTTTCGAGATAGTGTCTGTAAGGGTTTAACGAATTAGGTTTGCCGATTTAGTTTTAACTCCAAATTCACGAATTTCTTTATCTATGGTTTCCCTATCAACAGAGTCAAACGCTTTTTTAAAGTCAATAAATGTTACAACTATGTATTTAGAGTTTATTAATCTGTGTCGAATTATAGATTTCAGGTTGAAAATCTGTTAGGAGCAAGATCTTCCCTCTCTGAATCCACCTTGATATTCACCCAATTGACTGTCCAGTGTCGATTTTACTCTGTTTAGTAGTATTATTGAGAATATCTTGTAAGCAACTGGCAAGAGAGACATACCTCTCTACTTGTTCACATCTTGCTTGTTACCCTTCTTGTGTAATGGGTGTATTAGAGACACTTTCCAGTCCTCTGGGATCTTTTATGTTTCCAAAATTTCTTCAAAGACTATTTGTAGATATTATTATTATTATTATTATTATTATTATTATTATTATTATTATTATTATTATTATTATTATTATTATTATTATTATTACTAACAACCCTTCGTAGATAGAGCTGAACCTACAGTTCGTAATGCTTGCTGGATTGGCATATACAGAATTATAAATCTGTTTTTCAGCAATTGCCTGCAGTTGAGAAATGAATTTCAAATGGATAATGGCCTTAACATGCACCGAGACAGCATTCAGAGTTATTCTATTTGAGACCTGAATCTCGTGCAAACAAATGAATATGATAAGCGGCCACAATGTAAACACTATATTCACTTATGCTTGCAGCATTTCATAGCGTTCATGCCGCATACGCACATATGTACTGTATGAGCGTGTGAGAGAGAATAGAGAAGCAGGTCGCGTGAATGTGGAATGCGGGTTGCGTTTTGCGCCTTTAATTACACACTAGGCTACCCCCAATACGTTTTGTGTATCGGAAAATATCTACACACATGTGACCCGAAATATAAAGCACTAAACGGGAATGACAATAAAAGCGATGGCGCAAATGTTCATGCCTCGCTTGGAGCGGTGACAAGGAATATTACATGTTGCTTTGTACGTGGGAAGTAACAGATCATTGTATCTGTAAAAATATGTGATACATGAACTCAAACCACACACCCTCGTAAGCTGGCGTACCGGTTACAGTGAGATTTAGAATGTTTGATGATGATGATGATGATGATGATGATGATGATGAACTTTGAACTTGTTAGCTTGGTCTTACGGCTTCCTCTTCTTCTTTTTATTCTTCTCCTGCCGGGCTGTGTGGCTCAGACGGTTGAGGAGCTGTCCTTCTGACCCCAACTTGCCAGGTTCGATCCTCGCTCAGTCCGGCGGTCTTTGAAATTTTCAGATACGTCAACCTCGTGGAGGTGGATTTACTGGCACATAAAAAAACTCCTTCGGAACAAAATTACGGCAACTTGCCGTCTCCGAAAACCTTCAATACATAGTTAATGGGACGTAAAACGAATATTATTATTATTATTATTATTATTATTATTATTATTATTATTATTATTATTATTATTATTATTATTATTATTATTATCCCACAATCTCCCCTTGAATTCGTTGTGGTGCTTTTTCCGTTCTTCTCTCCAGTATTTTCTAGTGGTCTGTTTTGTTTTTTCCACCAATGTGTGATATGCAACCAGAATTCCAAAGAGTTTACGATGTTTTATGGTGTCGTCTGTAGCGTTTATTTCTTATAAATCCTGCTTCATTTCTTCCAAACAGTTGATCTTCATCTTCTTTGAAATTATTATAGTTAATAGTTTTAGTTAATCTGCTATTGACCATCTTACAGTTGTGACCATATATTATATATACATACATACATACATACATACATACATACATACATACATACATACATACATACATACATACATACATACATACATACATACATACATACATACATTATCATTATAGACCGTTATGCCTTTCAGCGTTCAGTGTGCAAGCTCCTGTGAATTTACTAAACGTCGCCACAATCCTTTATTTGCAACTAGTGCTGTGGCCTCATTTAGTTCTATACCACTTATCTTTAAATCATTAGAAACTGAGTCTAACCATCGTCGTCTTGGCCTCCCTCTACTTCTCTTACCCTCAATAACAGAGTCTATTATTCTCTTAGGTAACCTATCCCTTCCTCAATTCGCCTCACATGACCTCACCACCGAAGCCGGTTTATGCGTACATCTTTATCCATCGAGTTTATTCCTAACTTAGCCTTTACCACCTCATTTCGAGTATTCTCCTGTCATTGTTCCCACCTTTTTGTACCAGCAATCATCCTCGCTACTTTCATCTCGGTTAATTCTAACTTATGGTTATTATTATTCTTATTATTATTATTATTATTATTATTATTATTATTATTATTACAATACAGTACAATGGATTTATTTTGTCTGGAAAGATTAAGACCATTAGGCCCTCTCTTCCATCTAACCAGAAAATACAGTATCTACATGTGTAAAATTGAAATAAATACACTTGGCAATTGAAACATCTTGCAACTACTAAACAATACAATATTATGATAAACAATAAAATAAATAAAAATAGGAAAAAAATAGGAGAATGATGATGATGATGGTGATGATGATGAAGATGATTATTTACACAATTATGACATGATTACCTAATTTCTCTTATCCTTCGTAAGAACAGTGGGATTATATAAAGTCTATAGTTTGAGGAAGGCTAAATCTACAATATATCCATAGCATTACTTAGTAGGTACAGGTGACGAATTTGCCTAAAACTAGCAGGTGTGGCTCCTCCGACAGAGACGGGTACTGCATTCCATTGTCGTGCCGAAGAAATAACAAATGAGTTTGTGTATCGTGTGGTGCGGTGAGGTGAAATTATTATTATTGATGCGAATAAGGCCATTTAAGACTACAAAACGTATTTACACCGGGCGAGTTGGCCGTGTGCGTAGAGGCGCGTGGCTGTGCGCTCGCATCCGGGAGATAGTAGGTTCGAATCCCACTGTCGGCAGCCCTGAAAATGGTTTTCCGTGGTTTCCCATTTTCACACCAGGCAAATGCTGGGGCTGTACCTTAATTAAGGCCACGGCCGCTTCCTTCCAACTCCTAGGCCTTTCCTATCCCATCGTCGCCATAAGACCTATCTGTGTCGGTGCGACGTAAAGCCCCTAGCAAAAAAAAACGTATTTAGAGGCGTTTGTCTTCATTACTCCAACTTGCTCCTGTCGTTTACATCGCATTGTCCCCTTCGTCAGCTTGTCATTCCTGAATGTTGGGTTTTGACGTCTTCTTGTGTACTCCTTGCCAACATAAGGTTATTTTTGAATTTGTCAATGTAATTCACTGTGTCTATCTGGTTTTACTTCTGTTTTTATAAAATTCGTCATTTTTGTTTTGTGAGTCTGTCACGGTTATTTCTATGGACGTGTCTCTAAAGTTTTGATCTGTGCCCTCTACCCTCGTAATCAACCATTTAAGGCATGGTGGAGTTCAAGATTTTGCTGTCCGAATTTAGTTGTTTAAAGTCTGGTGGTCAGTCCTAATAAGCGTAGCGTCAAGGGAAGTTTCCAGACTGCAGCGGGTTCACGCATCTGATTGGCTCGCTTGCCATTAACCTTTTACTCAACCACGAGCTTTTCTAGGGCACTTGTCCTTCAAGTGATGTGTCCGCAGTACTGCAGATAATCCTGGCTCAGTAAGTCTACTGAATTCTGGATGCCTTAATTCTTCCAGTTGTGCTATTTATAGCATTTATGCCACTTTAGCTGTCTGTGTATTGTTAGATTTCCTGTTTGTTTCTGAGTCTATGTGGTTTGCCTCTGATTTTTGTGCTTAGAATTTCCTTACGGTTTTGTGTTCAATTCCGACAAAGTATACAACGTCTCGTTTCTTTCTCAGTATTATTTAATTATTTAGTTTGTTTCGACACGTACAGGATCACATAAAGACAATTATGAATTGTTGCTGTTATTTTTCTTGTTCTTCAAGAATTCTTTCATCATATCGCTATGTTTAGATCGACGTTCGTCAGTCCATTTTCTCCTATATCTGTTGGGCTTATCTTCCGAAGCAACTTGCCAAGTGTAGATCTTATGTCTGAAAGTTTTACGGTCTTCAATATCTGTAGGCGTGATGTTGGCATTGTTGATCAGTTTAGACTTGTTTGATCGAAACCGTTCTCTTCTTTAATGTTTGTGAGTGCATCAATATTTTCTTTGTTAGTCGGTTTTCATCTAGCCTCATAATGTGTCCATAAAATTTCAATCGTCATTTGGGGAAATCTGTTTCAATGTTTGAGTACTTTTCTGTGATCTTGTGCGATTGTAGACGATATCCTTCATCTGTAAGTTTTGGGCCAAGGATTTTTCGGATGATTTTCCTTTCAGATTTCTTGATATTTTTTAGATCCCCCTTATAATTGAGTTTTAAGGTCTCACTGACATAGAGTGTTTCAGGTTTGACGACCGTCGTGTAATGTCGAATTTTTGTGTTAATGCTGATGCATTTTTTCTTGTAGATGTTCACGGTTCTCTCATATCCTTTCCGCATTTTGAGTTCACGTGTTCAGTATTATTATTATTATTATTATTATTATTATTATTATTATTATTATTATTATTATTATTATTATTATTATTACTATTATTATTCCGCATGTTTTACGTCACGATATCTCAACTAGGTTTCGGTCACGATAAGAGAGGAAAAGGTTGAACACGGAGGGAAGCGATGGCCTGAATGAAGTTACAACCCCAGCATTTTCCTGCTGAAGAGCAGAAGTACGTGAGCGCCCACTGAAATAATGCTGAAACTTACCATAACATTTCTCACAATATCTATTATAACATGAAATACACAAATTTTACCATGTCAAGTCAAAGCCCTTCTGATTCTATTGGATTTTAATTTATAGTATTTAGACTTCTAGCGTCTTGTAAGGAATTTTTTTGAATATGAGAACTTTTTAAGGTCTTACTGAAACATGTCGTTATGTTGGTACACATTACTACTGATGTATTGGTACCACTGCTTCCAAATTATCACCACACATTTATAGATGCATGCAAGTCTCAAAACTCTAGAATTTTAACATTTGATAAATATGTATGTCTTCAGTTACAAATTAGCATTTAATTTTTAAATATTGTAACTTTTATCAACAAAAAAGGTTTATGAAAACACAATTTAGAAGCAACATTAAAAATTCTCTAGTTTTAGTATCGCAGTACAGTTATACGTGTGTGTAAAATTTCATATCTCTGGGTAGAATAGTTTAGGAGCAATGTGTACCAACATGACGACATGTTTCAATAAGAAATTGAAAAATTTTTCATATTAAAAAAAATTTCTTACAAAAAACTAGAAGATACTATAAATTGCAATCCATTATAATCAGACGGGCTTTGACTTGACGTGGTAAAATTGGTGCACTTCTATCTTTCATATTATAATAGATATTGAGAGAAAAGTTATGGTAAGTTTCAGCATTATTTCAGTGGTCGCTCACATACTTCTGTACTGAAAATGGGAAACTCTATTACATGCACTCAAAAATGTTTCTCATGATGTGATTTTATGTTGGTAGAAGTTATATGTGGTCAGTAAGTACATTATCATTGTTATGTTTACAATAATGTTACCTATTATACGTCCCACTAACTGCAGGTAAGGTTTTTGGTGACTCCGATGTGCCAGAATTTTGTCCAGCAAGAATATTTTACGTGTCGGTAAATCTACCGATACGAGGCAGGCGTATTTGAGCACCTTCAAATGCCACTGGAGTGAGCCAGGATCGAATCTGCGAACATGAAGGCAGTGGGCCAGTAATCTTCCGTTTGAGCTACTCAACCCAGCTCATCGTTACGTTTAGTAACGAATTGAAGAAAATGGAAACTCAGCTACATGCCTACGGGAAGCATGAGCAAATAATATTATGTAAAAGAAAAGCATACCTGTAACGGTCGTAAGATTACTTCCGTAGTTGTTCGCGTTCTGGAGATGAGGTTAACACTACTGTTTGGAACACATTCACTTGCAAGGTTATGAGTCCGTATTTTGTAAAGGAAGGCAACGCACTGTAGTGCTCATGAATATAACATGCTTCTTTGAGCAATACACACATCTCACCTTCGCTATACACTGTGTGGCACTCTTTCAGACAAACAAAGCTGGACTCTTTGTCAGTTAATATCTTCACCAGTGTCACCTTCTCGTGCTGAAACAAACGGGACGAAAATGTGTCCTACCACAAAATACACACATCAATTTAAAATTACTAATGCTTCCACTTTTATAAATTAAACGCGTAACAGTGGGTATCTCATCCTCTTTAAAATTATTGTTGTGTTGGAATCTGCATGACCCTTCAGATGTTCCATATCCTGCCATATCCATAGAAATCAGTTAATATGTCTCAAATTCACTCCACATAATGCCATTTACTTCCTTAGTTGCCATGTGGGATCTGTCTCTATGTCTATGTGCTCTTAACATTCATTCTGGCAAGCTACTTTCTACAACAGGATTGATCGAATGAAGCACATTTACCGTTAATGATACTCGATGACTCTAATTTCCTTATAGGAGTCTCTAAATTTTTCGTAAACTGTATGTACGGGAGCTGGTTGAACTGCATTCTTAATGGCAAAGTTCAGTTCTTCAGAAATATAAATTTCCACTAATATGTCTTGCTGCTCGAACCTGTATTTGAGACACTCAACCCGACGAGTTGGCCGTACGGTGAGACTCTCGTAGCTGTAAGCTTGCATTCCGGATATGGTGAGTTCCAATCCAACCGTCGGCATCCCTGAAGATGGTTTTTCGTGGATTTCCCATGATCACACCAGGAAAATGCTGGGTTTGTACTTTCATTAAGGTCACAGCCACTATTTCCACAATCATAACTCTTTCCTTTCGTCGCCAAAATCCTTCGATGTGTTAGCGCGACGTTAAGCCACTTCCGGTACAATAATGGCTTTCTGCCATTGGGAGATGGTTTTCATCATATTCCTATACTCTAGTAGAGCCTTCAGTTGTAGAATATAACAATTTTATTTCTTGTGGCAATTTCTAGCTCGTGCAGCCATTGAAAGGCAGAAGATCCGACGTGGGTGAGTGGCATCTGCAGTGTATAGGAAACTGCGTGTTGTTGTAGTGGATGATAGTATTGTGTGTCGTGTATGAGTTGCAGGAATGTTCGGGACAGTACAAACCCCCAGTGCTCGAGCAAATGGAATGAGAAATTTAAGGTTAAAATCTTTGACCCAGTCGGCAATCGAACCTGGGACCCTCTGAGCGGAAGACGACTACGCTGACGATTCAGCCAAGGAGACGGACAGTGGTAGACGGAATCTAACAATGGAACTTTTCGAGTAGGGCAATGGGACGATCGCTATCTATTTTTTGGAACCGACTCCTATAACCTAGAATCGGGAGATAGTGGGTTCGAGTCCCACTGTCGGCAGCCATGAAGATGCTTTTCCGTGGTTTCCCATTTTCACACCAGGCAAATGCCGGGGCTGTACCATAATTAAGGCTACGGCCGCTTCCTTCCAACTCCTAGGCCTTTCCTATCCCATCGTCGCCATAAGACCTATCTGTGTCAGTGCGACGTAAAGCAAATAGCAACCTATAACCTAGCCATTGTGGCAATCTCTTAGCTGTACTTCCTCTTAAAACAATAAATACCCGGCGAGTTAGCCGTACGGTTAGGAGTGCGCAGCTGTGAGCTTGCATCCGGGGGACAGTGTGCTCGAACCCCACTGTTAGCAGCCCTGTAGATGGTTTTCCGTGGTTTCCCATTTTCACACCAGGCAAATGTTGGGGCTGTACCTAAATTAAGACCACGGACGTTTCCTTTCCACTCCTAGGCCTTTCCTATCCCATCGTCACCTTAAGACTATTTGTGTCGGTGCGGCATAAAACAAGTTGTAAAACGAAATCACCACCACCACCACTAGCAGATCTCCACCAAAGGCTTTTAATTCTAGCTTGGGTAAATCAAATATCGGACCGTTATTTCTTTTGAACTACTTCGTACACTCCATTGACGGGAGCAATTAGGGTGTGTGATTTTTAGTAAGGATTCGAGATTAATTTTAACATTATTCAGTCTTATTTAATATCTGTCTCTTTCCAGAAAGTCCTGATCTTGTTTCGTTCACAACATAGCGGAAAATATTGCCTCATCATGGCGAAGTAAATGGTTTATATTTCTTTGAATTAGTAACAGGTGAAATACAAAGGTGCAAACGGTAACCATATTGTGAGATGGGTGATGGATACTGATGCGCAGCGGTCACATATTTCGAAAAAATATGCGAGAAGAGTTTACTGCACTGCCGTGTATGAAGAATTATTAAAACATACTTCATTTTGACGACCGTGGCAGGCCGCTGTAATGAAAATAGAGAAGTTAGTGAAGGAAGGAGGTGTAATTAGAAGAGCATAAATGAAGGCGCGTAACAAACTCGGGTCGGTGATGGATGCTTACGTCAGTCTCGACATAACGGAATTAAAGGGGCATTGACCAGTTATTAATTAGAAACGATAATCTTATTGTCTTTTCTCTTCTTTCCTTCTTCTACCGATTTTTCCCACACCAGTGGCATTGCGGGTGTGATATGCGTTGCACACGTACATCTGACCCTGTTTTACGGTTGGATACCCTTGCTGACGCCAACCCAATATGGAGGGATAGATCACTATTGCGTGTTTCTGTGGTGACTGGTAGTATGTTGGTTTGTCTGAATATGGAAAGAGTGTTGGGATATACACAAACACCCAGTTCCCGAGCCAGAATAATTAATCAGAAGCTAGTAAAATCCCTGACACGGCCGGGAATCAAACCCGGGACCATCTGAACCGAAGGGCTTTACGCCGACAATTCAGCCAACGAGTCGGACTAATCAGAAACACTAATATTGAACAAAATTATTATAAGGAATTAAGTTACCATTCGATCCCAAGCAAAAATTGTCACATAACTTAGGAAAATCACGACGTTGTAAAGAGTGTGTTTTACATTATACTAGGAATTGTACCCGGGCTTCGCTGCGGTATTCTACATTGTATATGGATATTGAAGTAAATTACGGTACACGCAGTGAATAGGATTACTTTAAATTTCATGTCCCTTAGCGTTATCCGAGGAACAGCATAAGGAAGTCCACATACACTACGTTGTTTCCAATGTAAAGTGCGAGTTTCGGAGTTTTGATGATAACGGCAGGTCCACTTGCCTACTGCCATTCACAATCGAGTTGGGAATTTTCCTTATAATGGCAGCTGTCATTGTCTGCTGCGCGATCACAATCTATTTGGAGAGTTTTCGTTACAGTGGCAGGCCCTATTTCCTATTTCCAAAGAGATTACAGTTGAGGAAATTTTATTATAATGACAAGCACTCTCGCTACTGCCAGTCAAAATTCAGTTGTGCTGTTAACATTATATAGACAAGCCCATTTTACTAACGCCAGTCAGATTACTGATAGTCACACCGAGTTGGTGAGTTTCCATTATAATAGCAGGTTACTAAGCCTAACGTCAGTCAAATTTTAGATGGGTTCGTTTATAATGGGGGAACCCTTGCCTACTGCCAAACACAATCGGGTAAAGGAGTTTAAAAAACTGCTTGCTTCTTTCCTTCTGCCTGTCAAATCGAGAATGGAATTATTCATTATAATGGTACACAGGAGTTGGGGAAGGACCCTCTTCATTCTGCTATTCAAAGTCGATGTGGGGAGTACTGATTACAACAGTATATGCCCTCCTCTTCACAGTCGCTATCGAATTTTAAGGTATTGATTACAATGGCAGAAACACCCTTGTTAGATCGCTACAAATCGACTTCATTGAATAAATATAGTTCGACATACGAAAGTACCTTCATTTCCAGATTAACTGCTGCTAAACTGTGCGTCATATCGACAAACAGACTGTACGATACGATGTCCCATTTTTCAGTCTCATATCGTATCTCATCCGTTTATCGGTAATATTCAGTCAGAAACTTTGAAAAGGGTGATATTTGCACCAGGTTTTCTCAAAGTGCATTACTCTTCGGATAATTATCCAACAGTTACAAACATAGAATTTGGCTCACATATGGCTATTGAGTGGTTCAATATTCGTGTGGAATTTGATGATCCTATTTTTCCTATAATTGATTCACACTATCAACTATATGTGTAGAAAGTGCAAAATTCAAGTACAAGCGAGAAATAGAGTCACAATTAATCTAACGTACAAGGGACGGAGATACGACAAAAAGTCATAGGACCAAAGTTGTAGATAACTCCAAATTAACCTGGGATTGTGTTGTAATTCGACTTACAGATTAGCCATCAAATACCTCGACAGAAAGGTCTGCACCTTCATTGAAACTGAATCCATATTTCGATATTTTTCGGGATAATAATGAAAAATGTAAATATCTCGTAATTTTTCCGTTGGTTTGAATCTAAAATATATAATTTTGCCAAATTTCAATTTTCCAGCTCGTATGGCAGATTGAGCCGCCATCTTGATTTGGGGGAGGATGTTATGAATTAGGACTTTCAGGAAAGTTTTAATCCCATGAAACCTATAGGTTACAGTTTTGGCTAAATATATCCGACTGCGTTCTTATGCTAAGTCCCAAGTTTGAAAATCCCTGCGTGCCCCCTTCACAGTTTTTGAGAATTTTCGATTTTTCTAGGGATGCTGAAGTCATGAGCTTCTTTGGAACCAAGTTTTATGTCTCTGAGATGCCTGGATGTGCCTTATTAATTCAAGTCGATTTTCATTTTTATGCCTTACTTTGTATATTTACAGTAGAGTATATATAGATAGGTACAAACCGAATTCAATTTATTAATGTAGGTGTTCTAGGGGCATCTTGCCTCCACAGTATTATTTTCAGATAGTAGGTAATATTTGTGGAAACCCCCGCCCCCCGCACAGAGGGCCTAAATTGTATTTTAAAAATATCCGGAGTGTCACTATTCATCTCAGCGACCCCGAAAAGTATGGATTGGATACTATTTTAGATTCTTTTTATATATCACTCCCCCCTCGTCCCCAAACCCAAAAGGTGCTGAACTTGGTCTTTAACAAATACTGAGTTTCATTATTCATCTCAGTGACCCCAAAAGCTATGTATTCGACACAGTTTTCGATTAATTTTATGAACAACCCTCGTGACCCCATCCCTAAGGGTGGTAGGGATGGCTTACCCCCACATTGCTCGTTTCCAGATGGTAAGTTATATGTGTACCAAAGTTAGTTGATATTGCTCCAGTGGTTTAGGAGAAGATTCCATTTACATGCATACATACATACATACATACATACATACATACATACATACATACATACATACATACATTTATACATATATATTTAGGCTAGCTGCAGTACCCGGCGTTGCCCGGATTGTTTCTGAATGTTTACCTTTAAGATTTGTATTACGAGTTACTTATGTGAGAAGGGATATTTTTATAGAATTCCTGTAAGAAATGTTGATTGATATTTTACGATCTCTTTCGTAGTTTTATAGTTATTTACATGTGTTTGATTATTTAATTTTGGAATATAACTTTGTTCCTTGTGACAGCTCGAAATGACTAGAAATCCTTTCAAAAAAATACTATATGTATTTAGCTGTCGCGCTATAGACATGATGTACACGATTTCAACTGCCATTAAGCCTGTCACCAGTCAGCCTTGTGACCCCAAAAGCAGTGTAGTCACACTAATCTTGGTCATTTTACACTATTTACCTCTAAGCCCTTCTCAGCTCCTGTCTCAATGGAGGCAGAACGTGGACTTAAACGGTATCCAGAGCGTCATATTAAGCCTCAGCGACACTTAAACGATGGATTCGACATTGCTATCAGTTACTTTCCATTATTTTACATCTGCATAGTATTTTTTAGGCCATATGTGTACAAAGCTTCGTTTGGGGCTATTCTGGAGCATAGCCACATACAGACATATTCTCAGTTATGTTTACATTCATATTCACCCCCTTCTCATCTCCATGCCAATGTGGGCTGAACACGGACTTCAACGACATTCGGAGTGTCATTATTAACCTCATAGATCCCGAAAACTATAGATTCGTCTTTTACGATTATTTTTAAAAGTCATCCCTACCCTAGGTGGCTAGGGGTCTCTTACCCCCACAGCAATTTTCCCAGATAGTGAGTCATACTGTATCAGTTGTGGTTGAGAGATATGTTGGAACACCCACACATACATCCTTTATTATTATTCCTTTCGTTTCAGCCATCTATGGGCTACTATTACGCAACTTTATTGCTTTCTCAAGTTCTTTCTCCTTCCTCTTTCGCCAGTATTACTTCATCCGTTGGCTTGCTCGTGCTCGTTCTTCTGCCGAGAATACTCTATTCTTCCTCGTTTTCTCATCAGCTAGGTCCTTCACCACCGCAACTCTCTGCCCGAAGATTTTTCTATTTGTTATATCTCCTGCCGTGATCCCACATTTTTCTAAATCTGGGTGGACTTCTTTTACCTACGGGACTTGTATCTTCCTGTTCTCCTGGAAGGTGAGGATCCTGTTGGCGAGTCTCTCCGATCCCATCTTTTAATATGTCCGTAGAACGTTAATCTCCTCTTTTTCATTGTGGTGGTGATGTTTTCATATTTTTGGTAAAGTTCTCAGTTTGGTCTCATGCGAAACGTAAACTTGTCTGATGATTTTATTGGTCCATGAATATTTCTAAGGAACCTCCTGTCTTTCTTTTCCAAATCTTTATTTAAGTAATTTTGAAAATTTTCCTTTTCACCTTTTGTCACGCCGTATACGAAAAGAGACCTACGACTTTAAAAATATCCGGAGTGTCGTTATTCATCTCAGCGAACCCGAGAACAATGGATTCGACGTTATTTTTGATTATTTTTATATCTCAACCCCTCCCACCCCGACATTTTAGGGGTCCTAGGGTTGTTATACCTCCATGCAGTTTGTCTCTTATAATAATTATAATTTTGTGTGGCTATTTCTAGCCAAGTGCAGCCCTTGTAAGGCAGACCCTCCGATGAGAGTGTGCGGCATCCGCTATGTATAGGTAACTGCGTGTTATTGTGGTGGAGGATAGTGTTATGTGTGGTGTGTGAGTTGCAGGGATATTGGGGACAGCACGAACACCCAGACCCCGGGCCGCTGGAATTAACCAATGAAGGTTAAAATCCCGGACCCGGCCCTGAATCGAACCCGGGGCCTTCTGAACCGAAGGCCAGTACGCTGACCATTCAGCCAGTTTTTCTCTTGATAGTAAGTCATAAGTGTAGCAAGTTTGGTTGATACCAGTCCCATATTCCCGAAAAGTTTGGATTCAACACTAATATCGGTCGTATTTATTTTTAATTATACTTCACCCTAGGGCTTCACGGGGTTCTTTCCCCCACAGTAGTTTTTCCAGGTAGTAGGTAATATTTGTACCAAATTTAGTTGACAGCTATGCTGGAACATACCCACCAACATCCATAATCTCGGTCACTTTGGACATATATAATTTTCTTCACCCCTTCTAACACCCCATCCGGTTGGCGCTCAACGTGGACTTCTTCCAAAACTATGGATTCGGCACAATTTTCGATTTGTATATCTCAATCCAACCCCGCTTAGGGGTGTCTTTACCCTACGCGGTTAGTCTCCTGATAGTAAGTCACATGTATAACAAATTTGGTGAAATCATCCCTGTAGCCCTGAAAACTATGGTTCGATACTAATATTGGTCGTTTTTAGTTCTATATTTCATCCCGTCCACTGTGGGTTCTGTGTCATTTGTGTCATTTTATTTTTTCACCCATTCTCAACCACATAACAAAGGAGGCTGAAATTTGACTTAAAAATCTGGAGAGACACACTGCATCTCAGCGACCCGGAAAACTAAGGATTCGACACCATCTTCGATTATATCTGTCTCTCACACCTCCTTCGAACCACCCTTGCCTTCCCGAAGGGACTACCTTTGGACTTTAAACAAATCCGAACTCTCACTATTTATCTCAGCGACCCAGATAACTTTGGATTGGACAGTATTTTCGATTATTTTTATCCACACCACCCCTCGCTCCCCCGCCAAAAGGGGGCTCAACTCGTATTTTTAAAAAATTCCGAAGTGTCACTATTTATCTCAGCGATCAGAAAACTATGGATTCGACGCTATTTTCGGTTATTTTTATATATAACATCACTCGCACCCCAACCCTAAGGAATAAAACTGTCGGAGAGTCACTATTCATTTCAGCGACCCCGGAAACTATAGATTCGACACCATTTCCGATTATCGTTATATCACTCTCCCCCTCTCCCTCCACCCCAAAGTGAGCTGAACTTGAGTTTTAAAAAATCCGGAGTGTCACTATTTATCTCAGCGACACCGAAAACTATGTATTCGACACTATTTTTGATAATTTTTCTTCATAAATCCCCACTTACCGGACCCCTCATCGCTAGGGGTGCTAGGGATGGCTTATCCCCACAGTGCCCCTCTCCAGATAGTAAGTTTTCAAGCTTGAATGATATTGCTCCAGTGGTTTAGGAGGAGATGTGTTTTTTACGTACATACATATATTCATTTTTATATACAGGTATAGATGATTCTAATAATTGTTTATCAATTGTTATAAATATTTTCTCTCTGCATTAAAGACAATGCACCTTTTCAAGATAACCAACAAATCCAGTAACATGGGCCTCTGTATCTGTATTTGTTGTCTTACGCGTTTATTTGACGAAGATAATGAAGTATATTTTACATTACTTTCATTTTCTGTTATTGGTAACTTCTAAAATAAAATTTAAATTTGCCGTCAAATTCTGGTGAAAAACGTATGAAAAACATAATTTATAGAAAAATATAAATCTGTTCTTGACATTCTAAATGGTTCGGATTGTTTGAAAGTCCATAAAATACACTCATGTTCACAAAAACCAGAACACCGTGAAAGACTAGAGATAGGAAGTTCGTATTCACAGGACATGTGCAATAGTATTTTCTGAAGAAATGATTAGCATTTGAACCATGTCGGCAATCAGGTTCAAGGTCCATATCGATATCTCCGCACACCACCACCGACTGGTAAATTCTGCCTGCGGATCTCGTTGTCGTTATAAACCGGAGGTAATGGGTCAGTATGACTTGAGCAGACGTGCAAAAATGCCTCGCAGACGTGCACAGATGCTTCGCAGACGTATGCAAGAACCGTACCGTCAAATGAGTGAGTTTGAACGAGGGCGCAATGATTGGCATGAGATAACGTGATACATACATCCGAGAAATTGCTGCTCGTGTTGCACGAAGTGTGTCGGCAGTGCAACGGTTGTGTACAGAATGGTTCACAGAAGGCCGTAGAACGCGACGAGATGGGTCTGGTCGCAACATCCATATCACCCCCGAGAAGATCGACAAATCATTCGAATGACATAGCAGGACAGATCTGCGTCGTCCTCGGCTCTGGTGCAACGGTGGAACAGTGTAACACATTGTACACTATCAGGAGTGACAGTCCGTCGCCGCTTATTACGGTCTGGGTTACCGGCGCATCGAGCACTTCTCTGCCTACCATTGACTAATGTGCAAAACATGTTGGACTGCAATGGTGGATGGAACGACGTCACTGGGGACAGGAGTGGCAGCAGATAATGTTTTCGGACGAATCAGAGTTCCATTTGTTTGAAAACGATGGCCGCATTTTGGTTCGCTGCAGACAAGGGGAGGGGCATCGCATTGACTGAATTCGCATAAGACATACAGCGCCAACTCAAGGCCTTATGGTGTGGGGCGCTATTGATTACAACCACAAATCGCAGTTGGTGCGTGTCCAGGGCACTGTGAACTGACCTACGTGAATGACTTCCTGCGACCTACAGCCATGCCCGTTTTGCACGACACCCCAGATGCCATATTGCAGCAGAACAAATCGCAATCACATGTTGTTTCACGAACAAGTGCCCTCTTATTGTCACAGTATGTCAGACGGTTGCCCTGGCCCGCCCGATCACCGGACTTGTCGCCAATCGAAAATGTGTAAGATATGGTAAAACGACGGTTGCGGCGCTGTGACACAATGCCAACCGCCAAAGATGAACTGTGGAACCAGGTGAATGCAACATGGATTGCTATGCCCCAGGATGCCATTCACGCCTTATACGCGTTGATGCTATCACGCATGGAACAAGTTATCCGCAGCAGGACACATGCTGAACCTAGGTTATTGAATCGCTAATCGTTATGAGTATGAACTTCCTATCTGTAGTGTTTCAAGGTGTTCTGCTTTTTATGATCATGAGAATACGTTCAGGAAAAAATAGAGCAAATAATTCCACTGGAAATGTGCACTGAATTTGAGAGAATCTAATCTGTGAGGGACTAATATGTGAGAAAATATATGAAATAAATGACCTTCACTGTCATCACACCAATCAATCGATGAGGTGAAGTGATCAATGTAGAGATTTAAATGCTCAAAACAAAACGAAATGTTTAAGATTTCGGCCTGAAATGTAAAGCATGGAATACAGAAAAGTGATTTGTTTTTGTTCTTTTTTCGGTTTATCCGGTTAACGCCTTCTTAATGGTAACATTTTTATTAAATTGGTTATGAAGTTTACAAATCGTCCCCATTTGGGCAAAAGTTCATATCTCCCAATGCTCTTCCTATCCATTATTTTCCTGAAGACTGGTCCCGCCTCCCAGCCACATATGGATATTTAGACCATCAGAACGATATTCGTTGTGTTCATTTTCCTATATTTATCTGAAAAGTTAATGAACCTTACCGCACCACACTCTAGGAATGTATGTTTGCAATACTAATGTGCACACTCATACATTATAATGTACTTAAGATTCATTTTCCTTTACACATAAATTAACAGAATGAAAATTGTTCCGATGGATTGCAAATTCATATGTGGCTGGAAGGCGGGACCAGTCTTAAGGATATTTTTTGTACAACTTGCTTTACGTCGCACCGATGCAGATAGGTCTTACGGCAACGAACGGAAAGGAAAGGGAAGGAAGCGGCCGTGGCCTTAATTAAGAGAAACCACGGAAAACCATCTTCAGAGCTGCCGACAGTGGGGTTTGAATCCACTATCCCCAGAATACTGGATACCGGCCGCACTTAAGCGACTACAGCTATGGAGCTCGGTCTTAAGAGAGGAAGAGCACTGCTAGATGTGGCCTTTCGCCCGAACAGCGACGAACGTTATTTACTCCTGCTTCCCGTACGTAAGTAGCTGAATTCCCATTTTCTTCAATTCGTCACTAAACGTAACAGTCGTAAAAGTCCACTTTGCACATTATTTTGAAGAACTTACAAAACCAAACCAAACCCCGTGGTACTACAGCCCTTGAAAGGCCTTCTCCTACCCAGCGACCGCTGCTCAGCCCGAAGCGTGCAGATTACGAGGTGTCGTGTGGTCAGCACGACGAATCCTCTCGGCCGTTATTCTTGGCTTTCTAGACCGGTTTCGAAGAACTTAACCATACGAAATTCAACAGAAATTCTGTAAATAAAATACGTAAATTCACCTGTCGATATCTTGATTGCAGGTTGGATCCCTAATGAAGGTCGAGGTCAGTTCAGAACATGTGCGTCAACCGAACGCAGCAAAACACTACACATGCCAATTGGAGCAAACAGGTCCACTTCTGGCTCGTTACCAAAGCAAGCGGGTGGGATGTAATCAACTGATCTAGTTATGTACTCATTGCTGGCTAATGGTGCTAGTCAGTTAGGGTCTCTAATTGTAACATGAAACGCTACCGATAAGCCAAATAGCTCTCTTGACCTCGTACCCATAGCATACCACTAATCCCAAATAATTCCACTACTGCATCATGGCTAAGTTTTATCCGGCCATGACATAAGGAACACATACGCAAATTTTCAGCATGGAGTTGTGTCATACGGTGTTCAGACTACAAGCCTCCGTGAAAGAAATGTGCACCTTATGTGGACAAAGACTGTATGGAAATGCCATTCCGTGTGTAACCTGTCCCAGTGATCAATGGTGTGAAAGTGTTGCTCATAGTGTCAGGTGGTGTGTGCATTTAAGTGAGCTTGATATGTAACAGCACTTTCTGGTTGAGTGAGGAAAGCAATGAGAAACTACCTCACCGTTCATTTCCCTAGTGTTCCTCGGCATTGACACCTAACTTATCTGTGACAACCGGGCGAGTTGGTCGTGCAGTTGCGAGCTTGCATTCGCGAGAAAGTGGATTCGAATAGCACTGCCGACAGTCCAGAAGATGGTTTTCCGTGGTTTCCAGTTTTCTCACCAAGCAAAGGCTGTGGTTGCCCGTTAATTAACGCCACAGACACTTACTTCCCATTCCTAGCCTTTTCCTATTACATCGTCACCATAAGACCTATCTATAAGATAGTTTCTTCCAAGAAAACTCACTTTTCTATTTGAAGATAGAGCTCCAAATTACCCAGCATAATTTCAAATAAATAAATAAATAAATAAATAAATAAATAAATAAATAAATAAATAAATAAATAAATAAATAAATAAATAAATAAATAAATAAATAAATAAATAAATAAATAAATAAATAAATAACTCTCTATTACAAGTTGCTTTACGTCTCACCGACACAGATAGGTCTTATGGAAACGATGGGAAAGGAAAGGGCTAGGAGTGGTAAGGAAGCATTCATGGCCTTAATTAAGGTTCAGCCTAGCATTTGTCTGGTGTGAAAATGGGACACCACGGAAAACCATCTTCAGGGCTGACGACAGTTGGGTTCGAACTCACTATCTACCGAATACTGGATACTGGTCGCATTTAAGCGATTGCAGCTATCGAAATAAATAAATAAATAAATAAATAAATAAATAAATAAATAAATAAATAAATAAATAAATAAATAAATAAATAAATAAATAAATAAATAAATAAATAAATAAATAAATAAATAAATAAATAAATAAATAAATAAATAAATAAATAAATAAATAAATAAATAAATAAATAAATAAATAAATAAATAAATAAATAAATAAATAAATAAATAAATACGGAAGGAAGGAAAATAAGAAAGGGAAAAATGCATTATTAAATGACTTACTACTTATATCGTTTTTCACACACCTGTGAGGTTGTGGTAGCGAACTGTCTCTCACATGTGAATGTGACCCTGTTTTACGGCCGGATGCTCTTCCCGATATCAACCCTATGTGAAAGGATGTAATTACTATTGGTTGTTATTTTGGTGGTTGATAGAAACACGTTATTGCATACATGGACTATATATATGAACTATATACTGGCTTCTGTAAAAGGAGCTTTCGAGTCATTCACTCAATGCAAAGTTTTATAATCGTTTAAACATTTAGGAGCACTGTTGGTCAGATAGCGTATCTGTTTTGAGCACGTACTTTGCTATAGCACGAACTCGCACCAGAGTCTGCGGTTTCTCAGAGAGCTTGACCACCTAACGTCTGGCAAGGCGACCACAGAAGTTGACGGTCCAGTGATCATCAGGCCCTTCATGGGTTAGGGAACCCGCAAATTACAAGCCGGGCCTCGCATACCAATATCAGACCCAAGCACGTACGAGGATATGAGCCAGAAGGGAAAATTATTACGCTTACTTCATTATTATATCACAAAATAAACCAAGGCAACAGTTATTGGTGTGCCACATGTGTGAATATCGAGAGTATAACAAAAGGCATCTCACAAAATTATCGGGGAAAAAAGACTGCCAAAAGTCACTACCTGACTTTTTAAACCTTTGATCCCACAAACTAATGGCGAAGTTAGGGATAAACTCAGGGGATGAAGGAAGCTGCTATTCTTGGCTCTCTAGACGGAATTGGATACTGAAAAATATATTAAATATAATAGAAAGAGCCAAGAAGTAATTTTTTTAAGTTGAAATCAGTGTTTTAAAATAAAAGTACACATTTCAAACTGAAACAGAGAAATATTAACTTTTAACATTCGGTCGATGTTGTATACGGACGTGAAACCTGGGCACTACAATCGAACGACTAGGAGCATTTGAAATCTGCATTCACAGAATAATGCTTCGTATTCTATGGATAGCTTTAAAATCCAATGAAGAATTGCTAATGAGTGCCGATGTAGGTCGGTAAATGTTGACAATACGGTAAAACGTAGGAAACTGGGAAATCTGTGATATACACGAAAGGATGATCAATACCACCTTCTAAGATGAATCATATGAGAAAATGGAAGGTAATAGAGATATTGATAATTCTGGCTGTGAAATATTCAAGATCGGATGAGTATGTGGAACACTCAGAAAATGGTAGGAGGAGTATCTAATTAGTAACCCTTTAGCTTAGTTTTTGGCACTGTTCAAGTCACCAGCTTCCTCTCCTACACCTTCTTCTAAAACTTCTCCTTCTTCTTTTACATTTGGCTTCACGCTGCACTGACACAGATATGTCTTATGGCGACGATGTGATAGGAAAGGGCTAGGAGTGGGAAGGAAGCGGCCGTAGCCTTAATTAAGGAACTGCCCCAGTATTTTCCTATTGTGAAAATAAGGTACCACGGAAAACCATCTTGAGGGCTGCCAACAGTGAGGTTCGAACCAACTATCTCCCGAATGCAACCTGATAGCTGCGCGCGCTTAAACGCACGGCCAACTCGCTCGGTATTATTATTATTATTATTATTATTATTATTATTATTATTATTATTATTATTATTATTATTATTATTATTATTATTATTATTATACATTTTTCGAACACCATTGTGGAATCACGGGTGCGAAATGTGTCGCACGTATGGACCTGTCCCTGTGTGGAGGGATGTATTCACTTTTGCGTATTTCTGCTGGTTGATAGTGTGGTGTATTGTGTGTGACGAGACAAATACAAACGTCCAATCCCCGAGCCAGGGAAAATAACTGGATGTACCTAGAATCTCTAAAGGGGCCGGGAATCGAACCAATACCCTCTGAACAGAAGGCCATGACGCTGACCATTTAACCAAGGAACCAGATTCCAGTTACCAACTTGGTAAGATGTAAATAAACGACTTATAACTTTACTGACAACTTCCCTTTATTAGAATTCCCTTTAGAATTTGTACCAAGGCTGAAAATCACTACTTATGTACTTATTTGCTCGTTAAGTCGAATTGTATAATACGAAGACTACAGTTTTGATTTAAGATTCATCAAAAGCTAAACAAGTAGTCTATAGATACTAATTTGCCAGCGTGGTTATAGAAAATGTGTAATAAAATATAGTTTATTCCATTTCTGAAGACCAGATATTTGCATTTCTCGTCCTGTAACTATATGAGCAATAACAGCTTGCTTTATCAGGAAGTAAGACTTCATGACGGCAGAGGGGGAGGGAGCTGATTGCCTCACGCAATGCGGCTAGTGGCCAATGGCGCGCGCGCAACAGAGACTCAGTGTTTCGTAATGAGTATGCCAAGTTCCGATTACTTGGGGGATCTGAACCACCACCAACACAACCACCACCACAGTTGCACGTAGCCTATACACTGGACTGACATTCAGGTCAGCCCCGATACTAATCACGGATGCTCTTTGCTGCGACAACTCTTAGAACTACTGTGGTCCCATTGTTCTAGCAAGCCAGAGTAATTACAGTCATATTTATCCCTAATATGACAACCCTTATTGTTGAATGTTTATTTCCCGCCGCCATAAATCACGCATTCACTCCTAAGAATCATTACAGTACTGGGAACTTGTATTTGGAAGTTAGTCCTGAATTCTCTTACCTTGTGTCTTTGTACTGCATAAAAGTGAATACGCCTCCCATCCTATCACCAATGTTAAATATGGAATAATTTTTGTTCCTGTAAGTGCACAATTATTTCGTTTTTTTAATATCTCTCCCTTGCTTTCGCATTATCTATCTCCCTTGTAGTCAAATAAGATAGGAATATCAGCATTGATTTTCTGCTTGAACAGCCGTCACCAGAGTGTTATCTATATATATAAAATAACTTGTCCTGACTGACTGACTGACTGACTGACTGACTGACTGACTGACTGACTCATCATCGCCGAGCCAAAACTACTCGACATAAAGAAATAAAGTTTTGGGAATACATTCATATTAACATGTAGGTGCTCACTAAGGGAGGATTTTTTGATATTCCATCGCTAAGGGGGTGAAAAGGGAGGTGGATTTTAAAAATGAGGATATCTATATCTCAAAAACTTAAAAGTTTACATATGTAAAATTTGGCATTTGGAATCTCCTTTAAAAATAACGAAACATGTACTTTTTGTTTTCGGAAAATCCCATTAGGTGGGGGTGAAAAGAGGGGTAAAAAGGGTTGAACACCTTTGATGAGGAGACTTATATCTCAGAAACGGAAGAGGTTACAGACATGAAAATTGAAATTTGGAATCTCCTTTGAAAATAAAGAAACGCGTACTTTTATGTTTTTGGATAATCCGATGAATAGAAGGTGAACAGGAGTGACAAACGGGATAAATTTTTTAAAAGACAGTATCTGAAAATTAACTCAGACACGTAATATATTACAGATTTGAAAACTGGTATATGGAATTTCCTGTAAATGTAAAGAAATATAAATATGTTTTTCGGATAATCTACTTAAGGGGAACAGAAAAAGGGGCTGAATTTTTAAAATTAGCGTATCTCAAAAACTTAACATGTTGCAGACGTGAAAATTGGTATTTGGAATCTCCTTTAAAAATAAGGAAACACGTATTCTTTGGTTTTGGAAAAAAACCCTTAACGTAGGGGGTGGGGATGAAAAATTGATAAATTAGTTGAATTACTTGTATGAGAATATATACCAAAAATCTAAAGATGTTACAAACGTGACAACTGGTATTTGGAATCTCCTTTAAAAATAAAGAAACACGCATTTGGTGGGGGAACAAAATTGGTAGGGAGGATGCAAACGGAGATAGATTCCTTTTACGAGAATACATGTATCTCAAAAACTGAAGATGTTACAGTCGTGATAATTGGTATTTGGAAACTCTTTTAAAGAAACAGGTACTATTTTTTTGGAAAATTCACTTGAGTGGGGAGTGTGAAAGCAAGAAAAAAATTGAATTTTTCTGGAGGAACTTATATCTAAAAAATGAAGGTTACAGACGTGGAAATTGGTATTTGGAATCTCATTTAAAAATAAAGAAACACCATTTTTTGGGTGGGGGCAAAACCAACTTCACGAGCGGGGTTAGAATGAAAGGGAGTTGACATTTTTTCATGAGGATACTTATATTTCAAAAACTGAAGATGTTAAAGACGTGAAAACGAGTATTTGGAATCTCCTGTAAAAATGAAAAACACGCATTTGCTTTTTTCGGAAAATCGACGTTCGAGGTGTGGGGTTGAAAATAAGTAAATAAGGAGTTCAAATATGTTTATGAGGATACTTTCTTAAAAACTGAAGCTGTTACAGACGTGAAAGTTGGTATTTTGAATTTCCTTTCAAAATAAAGAAACGCATATTTTTGTTTTCGGAAAGTCCACATAAGGCGGGAGAGGGGTGGAAAGAAGTGAATAAGAAGAAGAAGAAGTTGAATTATTGTTATGAGTATACATTTAACTCAACAACTTAAAGTGTTACAGACGTACAGGCATGAATACTGGTATTTGGAATCTCCTTTAAAAATAATGAAACACGTATTTTTTGTTTTCGGAAAATCCAGTTAAGGGGGTGAAAATAAATGGAAAAGCGGGTGAATTTTTAAAATGAGTACCGGTATATCTACGTTATATGTCAAAAACTTAACATGCAGGAGACAAGAAACTTGTTATTCGGAAAGTCCTTTATAAATACGGGAACCTGTACTTTTCTGTTTTCGGAGAAGGCACTCGGCAGGGGGTTAAAAGAAAAGAAAAATGCTCAATTATTTTTATGAGGTTTCTTATATCTTAAAAACTAAAGATGATACAGACGTGAAAATTGGTATATTGAATCTCCTTTAAAAATAAAGAAACATGTATTTTTGTTTTCGGAAAATACACTTAGATGGGGTGAGTGTGGGGGAGGACTGATCAAGGGGTTGAATTCCTTTTATGGGTATACTTATGTAGTATATATCTCAAAAACTGAAGATGTTACAGATGTGGGAATGGGCATTTGGAATCTCCTTTAAAAATAAAGAAACATGTATTTATTTTTCGACTTTAGAGAAGACTTTCTCACATGTTGCATGGCCGTCTTAGTCCCAAAAGGTAATGCCACAAACAAGGTTTACAAAGAATTTCTGGGGTAAATGAAACTAAATTTTTGGGTGAGTTTTTATTCTTTAGGAATTTTCAGAGAATGTCTTAGTACAATGCCGAGCAACGATTACTTTGATCAAATTACGAAATCTATGAGAGCGAAGCCGCGGGTAAATGCTAGTTAACTATATTATAATAATTCAAAAATGTTCTCTCAAGAAATGTGTTATTCTATTTTGCACTAGCAAATGTACCCGTTCTTCGTTAAGGTATTTTACACAGTATACGAATTTCTCCGGATCCTCCGTGGCTCAGGCGGCAGCGCGCTGGCCTCGCATCGCTGGATACCCTGGTTCAAATCGCTGTCCCTCCGTGTGAAATTTGTGCTGGACAAAGCGGAGGCGGCACAGGTTTCTCTCCGGGTACTACGGTTTTCCCTGTCATATTTCATTCCAGAAACACTCTCCAATATCATTTCATTTCATCCGTTATTTATTAACCATTGCCCCAGAGGAGTGCGACAGGCTTTGGCAGCCTGCCGAGTTCTTATCCTCGCCACTAGATGGCGCTTCATTCATTCAATTTCTGACCCGGTCAATGACTGGAAAGAGGCCGTGGATTTTCATTTCATTATTTTTACTTGTACTGTCTTTCTTTTACGGCGTCGACTCTTCTTGAGAGTCTTTTCTACCAAAGATAGTTAAGGACAGGAATTGGAAGTAATTTGGCCACGGTTTGTCAAAGGTACCGTCCCGGTGTTCGCCTGGAATTGAAAATGAGAAACGGTAGAAAACCATTCCCAGGACGGTCGAGGTGGGATTCGAACTCAAGTTCTTCTGAATGCAACGCACTATTAATTCACTGATTGTGAATTCGAAAATGAAACCGGCGCTCCATCGGAAGAAACAATGACTCATGGAGTCACAACAATGCAGATGGACAAACTGATGGCCTATTTAGAATCCTTGACAGAAACCACACTGGCTGAATTGTTGTTAGTAAAACATCTTCGTGATTGTGTCGCGCGCAAACGCTATACAACAAATGTAAAACAGAAAAAACTCACAAATTATTTTAGTGCATAAAACAGTCGTAAATATACGAAAGGTGTTCTGATATGTTTTGTGTTCCAGAATTGGAAGAATGGTCAGAAATAAACTATGTTATAAATTCAAACTTTTCACGGCACTTCTAAACATAAACGCAAACTAAACAGAAGTACACTGCACTTATAAAATAGTGAAAAAATGTGGGTATAATAGCTTCAATATTTCTAGATTTTTCTCAGACCAGTCATCACCATCACAGGAAATTATCGTTCTTATAGCGGTACGGGGATGGCCAGCATAATTTGTAAACCATCTTTCTAAATTCGTATCTATCGCCATTTAAATGCGTAATTTTTACTTTTTCCAAATAGAACAGGGTCAGATGAAATAACCAGGTCCAAACAAGTGTTGCATAGAGAAATTTTCCGTGTATGATTGAGTCTAGTGTGGTGGATGACCCTTTCAAAAAGCTTCTGAAGCTTACTAGGATTTTTGTTTACTACTGATAACTCAGAAGACTGTAATATATCAATTTCATGGTCTAGCAACTAACCGTAAAATCACAGATAGGTTTATAATAAGGGTTTCATAAATGTCTGTTAGCCTTCTTAGGATCTGTGAGGAACCATCTGGTCGTATTACCATTTTTAGAGGACCCAAAGCTAATTTTGGTTTATCGACAATCAGGCACATTTTCTCTTTAAAATCTGTTTTTAACATTTTTCTTTTCTCAAAAACTTCCTTCTTTTCTGGACCCCTAACCAGGATTTGAAGGCTAGACGATAGATGATTTGCATATCAACTGTGGCAACCAGATCTTGAATAGACGATAGACGATACACAACATGCAATAAATGAAAATAATAATGTTATTTGCTTTACGTCCCACTAACTACTTTTACGGTTTTCTGAGACGCCGAGGTGATGGGATTTAGTCCCGCAGGAGTTCTTTTAACTTCCAGTAAATCTACCGACACGAGGCTGACGTTTTTGAGCACCTTCAAATACCACTGGACTGAGCCAGGGTCGAACCTGCCAAGTTCGGGTCAGAAGGCCAGCGCCTCAACGGCTCAGCCACTCAGCCCGGCTTGTAATAAATGTAATAAACATACATGGCGTGAAGAGGGTATAGACGAAATGAAAAGAGGTAGACTTATCAGGAGGTGTAGTTGAATGCATTTCTGTTGTTTTCACGCCCCTATCGAACTATGTTGATGCTGCATTAGTTCCACTTAGAATATTACACACGCTGCCATCTACCACTGTTCAATGCAAATCGACAGGCTCCAAAGGGTCAAGGTACAGTTCACAGGATGCTCTGTACGAGATTTTAATGCCCGATTACTGTCTTAAAACCAAATGGGATTCTGTATAGAAAAAGATGTCTAATAATCAACTGAGCTCACACCCCGATCTCCTTCCATACTTCAACGGTGGGTCGAGTGTACCCCAGAACTTAGGGACAAGTTGTGTATTGCTTCTCATGACTTTCGCTTGACCGACGTAAAATTTCTAGGTAAATTTGTGATATCAGCCATATTAGACTTCATGTACTTCTGCCCGAGTTAGAGCGAAGGGTAATGATTACCATGCATCACGCATGCCACCATATTATTCCGCATCTTTCTATCAACTATGGCAAAAAGCAAATTAAAATAAAACTATCTTGATATAGGTTTTGAAGACCTTGGATCATTGGAAGATATGAGCTTCCACTATTTGTACGGATGGGTACAGTGGTTAGCTATTTGTGCAGCCACCTTTGTCCCCAGGAATTAATCAGGTACTCATTGAGTGAACCTCGAGGCCTCTGCAGAAGTGAAAATCCCGTTTCGTAACTTCTCGAAATGAAAATAATAGTTATGCTTTTTAGCGAAAGCTTCTGAAATTTCAAAATATGAATTCGAAATGCATGCAAATTACTCTTATTTTTAGCCTACGTGACAGAGGACTCTCACCATTGGGTTCCGTGGTTCAAATCCCGGTCACTCCATGTGGGTTTTTGCTGGACAAAGTGAACGCGGGACAGGTTTCTCTCCAGGAACTAGTGTTTTCCCTGTCATTTTTCACTCCAACAACACTCTTCAACATCATTTAATTTCATTTCAACAGTCAGTAATTAATCATTGCCACAGAGGTGTTTGACAAACTTCCGCAAACGGCAAAATTCCTATCCTCACTGCTAGTTGGGGGCTTCATTCATTTCTTCCATTCCTGGCCCGGTCGAATGTCTGTAAAGAGGCTGTGGGTTTTCATTTTCACAATTATTATTATTATTATTATTATTATTATTATTATTATTATTATTATTATTATTTATTCTTTTCTATATTTCTTGCCGGGCTGAACAGCTCAGTCGGTAGAGTGCTGGCCTTCTGAGCTCAAGTTAGTGGGTTCGATTGCGGTTCAGACTGGTGGTACTTTGAGGTGCTCATACACGCCAGCACCAAGTCATAAGATTTACTGGCACTTAATAGAACTCCTGTGGGACCAAATTCCGGTATCTCTGGAACTCCAAAAACCATAAAAGTAGTTTGTGGGATCTAAAATAAATAATATTCCATATTTTATTCTTCTTCTTCTTATTGTTATTGTTGCTACAAGTTTTAGTATGAAAATCTCGGGAGAAATTTACAAATGTTATCGCGTTCAAAGGAAAATGTCCGATCCCTTGAAACTGTCAAGATAAGAAATCACTGGAAACAGTTTCGTTTTGCAACTTCCGTAGATTCTCCCTCACAATAAATTTCATACTAACTTACAGAATTTATCATTTAATTCATTGAACTGAACACTGACAGCCTTAACAGATTAAATTAAGACGTATGGAATTTACATAATACGTGGTCAGATAATCCTACTTGAGAAGTTTAAATTTGACGCTGTTTGGAAGGGGAAATTTGTTAAATAGGGTTTGTAATCTAGTCAAGATATGTCCTCTGCGAAGAAGATATCCCTCAATACTTCAGTAAAACTCGCGTGGAAAATGTACTGATGTGATCATTTAACGTGATGTGGTATACTCCTGACACTTTACTGGTGTTTGATCTTTGAGGAGGATGAGAAGGAGCAGTTGATAAGACCATGTCGTAGAAGATGCTCTTCTGGAGGGTAAGAAAGATTAGAGAAGGTACTTAATGTCATTTCCAATGATTGTGTAAGGATTGCCAACAGCAGTTACTGCTCGCTAAAACGGGATGCGTGGATAAAAGGACGTAAAAATCGATTGTGCATCGAACCAGAGAGATGAGATACCTCAGCCTTGGAGGTAGCAAGTTCTAGGAACGCCTTATTTCTTTACGAATTTTCTGATAACAACCTATCCGTCCGGGAAATACATATACTGGGTGGGAAAAATACAAATCTGGCTAGGAAGATATTTGTAAGATTTAAGCGGAATTGATCCTCGTTAATGAACAGGAGAACTGCCCATCACAGGAAATACTGAAAACCGTGATGTTGATGCACAAATTGGTTGCTTTCACATGCTCTGTCCCGAGTATGTCACTGTGCCTTTACGTATGAGTGGTTAAGAGGAGCAGACGTGTTTAGTGACCAGTTGAATACAACACAAAGTGGAGCTAGCGATGAAACAGCAGGTGTTCATTGTCGAGTGTTATGCGAAGCACGATTCATCAGAAACCTGCGCTCAAAAGTTTAAGACTGGAAGTGTTTCGGCAAAATTTCTAGCAAAGTCTGCAATGCAAAACTTAGTGACAAAAAGGACGCGAAACGGGCTCTGTAGCGAATAAAAACTGTAACTACCCCGAAAGATTTCCAACACCAAAAAAACATTGTTCGAGAGAAGAAAACCTTGGAATGGAGTCTGACTAAATCTCAGCGCCATTTCTCTGTGCAAGTGTAAAATAAGAGATGGAAACACTATCAAAAAGGACGTCCATCACTATCCTTACAAATTTACTGTTGTGCCTGCGTCATAAGAGTGCAGACAAACCTTCGCTTGTGGAGCATGTGGGAGATGCGCCCTCGCAGACCGATTGGTGCATCGAAATCACGATTTCCAGAATCTCATGCGGTGGGCAGTTCTCCTGTTGGGAGGGTCAATTCCGCTTCCCGGGAATTCCTGGCCAGTTTATTTTGCTCAACCTGTACATGTATATAAGTCGAGTACCGGTATCACATGTTTACATTATTAAAAGCGCAGTAGAGTTACCTTAATCCGATCTACACTAATCCCGAAAGTCTGGTTAATCCGAACAAAAGTGGGAAAAAGTTAAATTGAAACAGAATGTACTTACGGTAACAGTACAAATTAGTAGGTAAAAACAATGTATAAATTCACTCGGTTTGTTTTGCTTTCAAAAATAATGAAACCGAAGGTCTTGGCCATGCAATCTGGGTCGCATAGTTCTGAACTTGTATTTGGGAGATGGTGGGTTTGAATCCCACTGTCGACAGCCTTCGAGATGGTTTTCCGCGATTTTCTATCTTCACACCAGGCAAATGCTGGGGCTGTACCTTAGTTCAGTATCACAGGCACCATACATACACACGGTCACTATAATTTTAGCACCATCTTCACGTCGCCAAAAATCTTCTTTGAGTTAGAACGTTGTTAAATCACATGGGCATTACCTGAAACACTCTGAAAACGATAGAAAATAGATAGCAGCATGCAATCAGGCTACTAGAAAAGAATTGCATATTTTGGTCAGTATTTTGGAGCTTGGCTGTTCTGTTCTGATTGCAGTGTATCGGAAATCAGCTCTGATGTTTAACATACAGTATGCATTGATTGGTAAACTCTCGCCAACACCAATGCTGCATGAGTTAAGTAAACACGAATTAGGCACGGATTATCTGTCTAGCTGTAGCAACCATTCAACCAAGGTTTCTCTAGCGTGTATGTCGTCTCAGCAAGTATTTGTAAACCAGAAGATTTAGCTTCGAACACATCCTGACTGGCATAATATAATTTTTCGAGTATACCAGCGGCGATAAATGGGTAACATGACCAAAACTAAAATAATAATAATATTAATAATAATAATAATAATAATAATAATAATAATAATAATAATAATAATAATAATATGCTGAGAAAAAATCTAGGCCAAAATGTAGAAAAAGGGGGAGAGAAGACTGAAATGTAACACAGACTTGTATCAGAGATCAGAAGGCTAGACTAACGAAGAGAATCTTTGGATTCTTCAGTAAGAGGAAAACAGAACTGAAGTGGTTTCAGGAAGTGAGGTTGCACTTGACGAGTACAGGGGTTCTGGAAGATTGTATCGTGGGCAGAAATCAATTTAGACAACTCCTAGCAAAGTTACTTGGTTTCCAGGAGACTGGGGAAAAGCTAGTGTGAAAAGGGAGGTGCTGTACAGAAGAGCGGAAGAAGGAAGTAGAAGAAAGGATGAAAAGATGCTGGCAGAGAGTGAAGGCAGAGAAGGCTAAAATTACTGCAAAGAGTCAAACGTGGTCCACAGACGACCAAAATAAAAAAGGATAATAATAATAATAATAATAATAATAATAATAATAATAATAATAATAATAATAATAATAATAATAATAATAATAATAATATCTTTAATGCGTGAAACCGAAACACGCAGCCATTACCCACAATGTAAATCTGCAGTCACCACCTTCATACAACTGGCGTGGTGAAAGGACCTACCTCCAAGTTTTGGGCACAAAGAGCTATGGGCACAGGCTTGTGGCACAAAGAGTGTGCAAGCCATCAGAAGCCTATTTTCAAAACACTGTATTGAGACATCTAAAGACCAGTACGAAGAAACATTAATGAAACCGGAGGAAAATTTCCATCGAGTTAATGTTTATTATATGATGTTCAAGGACATGAGCGCTGTCATACCTCTGAGGTTTCATCCCTTCACTCGCGAAGTATCAATGGGTGGAGACTAAACTTTACCACATGACGGTAATAGAGAGTTTATAATAATGTTATTTGCTTTACGTCCCACTAACTACTTTTACGGTTTTCGGAGACCCCGAGGTGCCAGAATATAATCCCACAGGAGTTCATTTACGTGCCAGTAAATCTACCGACACGAGGCTGACGTATTTGAGCACCTTCAAATACCACCGGACTGAGGCAGGATCGAACCTGTCAAGTTGGGTTCAGAATGCCAGCGCCTCAAGGCCACCACACACAGAAAGCTAAGCTAAGCTATGCTATACTATGCTACGCTAAGCAATGCCAAGCTGTGGTGTGCTATGACACGAATAAAAAGCTAAGCTAAACTATGCTAGACAGCAGTTTTATTGTCTCGCTGTTGTAAATAATCAATTACTCTCTCTGCACTACTGCTCGGTGGCATGATTTTCTTCGAAGGGGTTCGACTGGCTGAGATTGTGTAGGTGTGGATGCGGACGGAACAGATGATAAATCAGATAGATGTGATAGGGAGTGTAGCTCATCACATTCCGGACTCTCACAGTCATCTGGGTGGATACTCCAGGTATCTCTTGAAGTCGATATGTTTCCTGCCTGTCAATGTTTGAATGTGTGATGTAACGAAAATTAAGCTATTAATACACATCCAAAGGTATATTAAGAAATGACATGGAGATCTGTTTATGGAGAATGAACATATTGAACTGTCCTAGTCCTTGTGCTTCAAACGCAATTATTCATGTTATTCATTTTATTAGTGAAATGTTTATAATGTCTTAGCTGCAAAACATCACAAATCGAGACGTTCTTATTTTCTTATAACCTCGAATGAATTACATTCGTTTTAAATTATAATATACTCAACATATAAACTCACTTATAATTTAATCAATTTTTAATACACTGACTGACAGAGCAAATGCAACACCAAGGAGGAGTGGTTCGAAAGGGATGAAAGTTGGGGAAAAAGCAGAGTCGGCACGGAAGAATAATTTATGTTTATTTCAAACCGATATGCAGGTTACACAATGCGCACGGCATCGACTCAGTAGGATGTAGGACCACAGCGAGCGGCGATGCACGCAGAAACACGTCGAGGTACAGAGTCAATAAGAGTGCGGATGGTGTCCTGAGGGATGGTTCTCCATTCTCTGTCAACCATTTGCCACAGTTGGTCGTCCGTACGAGGCTGGGGCAGAGTTTGCAAACGGCGTCCAATGAGATCCCACACGTGTTCGATTGGTGAGAGATCCGGAGAGTACGCTGGCCACGGAAGCATCTGTACACCTCGTAGAGCCTGTTGGGAGATGCGAGCAGTGTGTGGGCGGGCATTATCCTGCTGAAACAGAGCATTGGGCAGCCCCTGAAGGTACGGGAGTGCCACCGGCCGCAGCACATGCTGCACGTAGCGGTGGGCATTTAACGTGCCTTGAATACGCACTAGAGGTGACGTGAAATCATACGCAATAGCGCCCCAAACCATGATGCCGCGTTGTCTAGCGGTAGGGTGCTCCACAGTTACTGCCGGATTTGACCTTTCTCCACGCCGACGCCACACTTGTCTGCGGTGACTATCACTGACAGAACAGAAGCGTGACTCATCGGAGAAGACGACGTTCCGCCATTCCCTCATCCAAGTCACTCGAGCCCGGCACCATGCCAGGCGTGCACGTCTATGCTGTGGAGTCAGTGGTAGTCTTCTGAGCGGACGCCGGGAGTGCAGGCCTCCTTCAACCAATCGACGGGAAATTGTTCTGGTCGATATTGGAACAGCCAGGGTGTCTTGCACATGCTGAAGAATGGCGGTTGACGTGGCGTGCGGGGCTGCCACCGCTTGGCGGCGGATGCGCCGATCCTCGCGTGCTGACGTCACTCGGGCTGCGCCTGGACCCCTCGCACGTGCCACATGTCCCTGCGCCAACCATCTTCGCCACAGGCGCTGCACCGTGGACACGTCCCTACGGGTATCGGCTGCGATTTGACGATGCGACCAACCTGCCCTTCTCAGCCCGATCACCATACCCCTCGTAAAGTCGTCTGTCTGCTGGAAATGCCTCCGTTGACGGCGGCCTGGCATTCTTAGCTATACACGTGTCCTGTGGCACACGACAACACGTTCTACAATGACTGTCGGCTGAGAAATCACGGTACGAAGTGGGCCATTCGCCAACGCCGTGTCCCATTTATCGTTCGCTACGTGCGCAGCACAGCGGCGCATTTCACATCATGAGCATACCTCAGTGACGTCAGTCTACCCTGCAATTGGCATAAAGTTCTGACCACTCCTTCTTGGTGTTGCATTTGCTCTGTCAGTCAGTGTATTTTAAAAATAGTTTAAATATTAGTCATACTATGTGCGTTAAAATTACAGCTCACCTTCTTGTAGAAATATAAGGCAGAAGGAATTCCATTTGTTTGTGGAATCTCCACTCCTTCATTTTTTCCCTTCCTGTCCACTTTTACTCTCTTTTTGTCTCGTTAGTGCCTCTGTAAAACCGTCTCTCAGTCTTTTTCATACGTTTTAAAGTTCTTTACCTAAAACAATATATGCATTTTTTTTACTTTTCATTTTCTTAGTAACTGTTGATATATTTAAGAATGTAGCATTCAGTTGCAGAACAGGCGCTTCAACTGTATCTGCTAAATTTTAAATAATGTGCGTAAGCCATGCATTCTTCTCAAACAATTAGAACTGTCAAAATTGTGATTATGTAGCTAATTAATAAATTGTAGTCTACTTACGACAATTTAAAGTACTGAACTTATTTCCAGCCAACAGTTTTCCTTTCTTATCAAATCTCTGTAGTAATTTGATGACATAGCATAAAGGCAGGGATATCTTTTCACCTCCTAAATTAGTCGTTCTTCTTTTGGCCTGTTATCCATTGTATAAAAATATCGAAGTACTATACCAGAAGAGACTCTCACGACACGACTAAACACATACGACAGCCCGCCAGACCAACTGCTCAGAAATGAAAAGCGCATGCGCCAGGCCAGCTACAGCCAAGAAAATCGCCTGCCTAGCGATCTGTCTAGCTTAGCTTAGCTTATCTTGGCATAGGATAGCTTAGCATAGCGGCCTGTGTGTGTCTTCGTACTTAAATGCATTGGGAGCGGTATTTTTCACAACACCGCGTAGCTTAGCTTAGCTTAGCCTAGCCGAGCTTTCTGTGTGTAGTGGCCTTCAACCCTCTGAGCCACTCAGCCCGACAACAGGGAGTTCCGCAACGCCGCTGCGTGTATCTACTTTTTTCCCGATGAGCTGTATTTACACCTAATGTCACCGCCAGCCATCATTCAACCAGATTGACTGGATCACTACATGTCAGCCGCACTTGCTGACAAAAAATAAATAATTGGACGTCTTGGAAATAGTTCCTCCATCGTATGTTGCAAGGTGTCGGCTTCTGGATCCCACAACATCAGTTTGAAATACAGCAGAGTTAGTTCAATTTTTGAAGAGCGAAATAAAGTGTATTAGGCTCTCCATGTTGGACGATGTCGACATAAAGATCTCCGATAATATATTCGCTGATTAGCCGAAGAAAATTAATTGAAAATAAGCAAAAAATCACCCAATAGATTCCCAAATTTCTACCATCTCGGTGTTTGCAATCGAACGTTAATTGGCACGCATTTAATCTAAATGGTGTCAAGTTTAAGTTCCTGCACAAAATAGCTTAAACCATACGGTTTGCCTTATTTGTTATTTTGCCTTATAAATATATATAGGGAAGTCCCCCAGGGGTATCCATCATTCCTGCATGCCACGAGTCGGCAAAAGAGAACGCGATCGACACCACACCGTTCCCGTACACCTGTAGAAGGTATAATCTCATAGCGTGTGGCCTTCGAAGATGCCTAGTACAGCACTTTGGTTTTAACGCCGTATAGGCAACCTGTGTGTCTCTGAGGATGGGGCCTTACCTAGGATGAAATCTAATGCTGAAGACGGCACACACACACACACACATACACCACCCATCCCCGACCCGCCCGGGAATTGAACCTCGTACCCCTGGACCAAAGGCCAGCATGCTAACCATTTAGCCATGAAGCCAAACACCTGTAGAAACTTATCAGTTTCGATGAATGGATATTGTTACTGCAGAATAAGAAATAATCACGCTGTACGCTGTACGGAAACTTATCGCAGGCTGAGATTATAGCATCACTGGGCGCAGCCACTCGCTCGGTATATACTCACGGATGTGTTTTGAAATTGTGCATTTATCCATGTATTGGGTGAGAAAGTGATCTAAACCAAGCTGTACATTATTCCATGGTATATATTTACAATCTGCTTTACGACGCACCGACACAGATAGGTCTTATGGCGACGATGGGATAGTAAATGGCTGGGAGTGAGAAGGAAGCGACCTTGGCCTTAATTAAGGTACAGTTCCAACATTTGCCTGGTGTGAAATTGGGAAACCACATAAAACCATCTTCAGTGCTGCCGACAGTGGGGTTCGAAGTCACAATATCCCGAATGAAAGCACACAGCTTCACGCTCCTAACCGCGCGGCCAACTGACTCGGTATATGCAAATCTAAAAGCAATACTGGATACTAGTGCTGCATGTTGTGCCAGCTCATTGACTGAAAGGTCGCCGAGTTGGACCTAGGTTCAGAAGGCATCGGACAGATTCCTGGCAGGACCGGGGATTTTAACTGGGTGTGGTTAATTTGTCAGGCTCTGAAACGGCTTATTTGTGTTCATAATAATTCGTTTCTATTAATTTACATATAACAAACTACTAACCGTTACTGAAACAGGCAATAGTTAATACATCCGCATAGAGATGGTGTCAGGAAGGGCACAGGACCGTAAAATGGAGCCAAACAATGTGCCTACCCCAATAGATTAATAAGAAACCAGGTAGAAGAATACTAATAGGTAGCAAAGTTTCTTGGAATACTGCAATTCCTGTTATATAAATGTTTAACGTTTCCAGCCTAGCATAATATATTGCAATCTGTAGAACCTAGAAAATGTCCGTTTTGGACGAAGCTAGTGAATTTATTTTTAAAACGCTTTTTGCCTCAGAGTTTGTCTCAGCGGTTCTGTTTTATTATTAATTGCGTTCGATTGAGTGAAAATGATTCTTTTACATTCATATTGTTAAGTAGTCGACCATGAAAAGCATGATCTGTATCCTTTTACAGAACAGTAGGTAGCTAGGGAGTTGATATATACAGTCTGGGTGTTCGGTAGAGTACTATTCGAAGATCCGTTTCACACGATAAAGAATATTGCGGATAAATGTAATGCTACAGGCATAAAGCGATTGCCTACTTCCCAGCCGGTCTCTCAGGAAACTATCAACAGAGAATGAGCTACCATGCGATTAACAAGTAATTTTATATAAATTTTAAAGGTTTCAAGTATTAATAGCCAACGGCCGTAGCCGTGCGGAAACACCGGATCCCGTGAGATCTCCGAAGTTAAGCAACATTGGGCGTGGTCAAGATGTGGATGGGTTGCCACGCGCTGTTGCTGGGGGGTAATGGAATTGAGGAGCGGAAAGGAACTGGCCACCCTACCGTACGTAAACTCCGGCTCGGGCATACCTCTGTGGAGGTTCGGACCTGCCTTCGGGCAGAATACATCCTTACTTTAAGAATTAATAAATATATCTTTCGGTAATCACTATACCCATTTCAGTTTTCAGTTAAATATGGCCAGTTTGTACTAGAGAAGCTACATCAGAAACAATATACAAAATTTTAAGTGCATCTTCCAATAAAATTATGAAATATAAAGTTAAAGGATAGGTTGAATCTTCGTTTATTTATTGACGAAGGGAATAAATAGCGTAACTTAAACAATAAACGTCATAACGAAGTACAGTCCAATGTTGTGCTACTATGTCACACCAACTATTCTGAGGTCAGCACACATCTTTTTACTAGAGTTAATACATGAAACAACTACCGGATTCTTTTGCATGAAACCGGGCGAGTCGGCCGTCTATTAGGGGCGCGCAGCTGTGAGCTCGCATCCGGGAGATAGTGGGTTCGAACCTCACTGTCAGCAGCCCTGAAGATGGTTTACCGAGCTCGATAGCTGCAGTCGCTTAAGTGCAGCCAGTATCCAGTATTCGGGAGATAGTAGGTTCGAACCCCACTGTCGGCAGCCCTGAAAACGTTTTTCCGTGGTTTCCTATTTTCACACCAGGCAAATGCTGGGGCTGTACCTTAATTAAGGCCACGGCCGCTTCCCTCCCATTCCTAGGAGATTCCTGTTCCATCGTCGCCATAATACCTATCTGTGTCGGCGCGACGCAAAGCAATTAGCAGAAAAACTTTTGCATAAAATGTGGTATAAAGATGAAAAACTGTGTTTTCTATCAGATGAACGTGAATTAGAGATTTCTTATTGTAGGCCTGTAATCCTTTAAGAAGCTGATTATGATAACTATGAATACTTTTTGAATGCGATTTTTGTAGGAGCATTCTCACTCTCATAGTTACTCATTGATTATTAATTTATCAACGTCGGAGGGTAATGTTTCACGGCCAGGTGTTATCGAAATGACTATACGTGTATTCATTTATCGTCATTACCTTGGCCTCTGCGGCAACATAATTGTTCACTGACAGACTGTGCTGTCAGTGATTGCATCGTGATAAGATGTTGTCGGTAGGCTTACAATGCATTGAGCGACATCAACACAATGAATCTCAAGAACAAACCGAACGCTTTTGACATTCACTGGTGTAAACGTAGTGTTTAAAGCATGTTAATGCCCTTCCATCACAAAAGTTGTTATTTCCTGTGAATTACTGACACCTGAGTTATTTCGAGTGTATTGTGTACGACATAGTTAATGCTTCCGTTGAAATTGTTCATACAGGGATGAAAAGGAAACATGAGTAATGAGGACATTTAAAGACACAAAGGCTTGGTGAAGAATACAAGATGATAGAATTGAACAGAATTATAGTTACAGTAAATTTGTGCCCTCATTCTGAGGTGGAGCAGTTCTTTTCAGACACACCCCCATTGAAGGTGAGCTGCATCTACTTTGTTAAACAAATACCAGCCCTTCTGCCGATCTTAAATTACTGGCAATGCCGGCAATCGAACATTGGCCCCGAATGACGGAAGCTAGTAGTGTTACCGTTACTCTGCGGAGGTGGACGAACATAAATATGTTTTCGTTAATCAACAAACAGTTAGATAAAAGTAACTGAATCTTTTAAATCCATGTAAACACATTCATTATTTTTTTAAATATGCACATTGAACATTGATATAAGAATTAGAAAGACGTTTTTGAAGACTTTTGTCTGGAGCGAGGCATTGTATGGAAGTGAAACATTGAGGATAACTCGCTCAGAAAGACTGGAAATAGAAGCTTTAGAAATGTGGTTTTACAGAAGAATGCTGAAGGTGAGTTGGGTAGATCGAATCACGAATGAAGAGGTGCTGAATTGAAATTTTGAAAGGAAAAACATTTTGGGAAATTTGATTACAAGAAGAGACAGAATGATGGGACGTATATTAAGACACCCTGAACTTGTTCGATTAGTTTTTAAGGGAAGTGTAGGCAGGGATAGACCGAGGTCTGAATATGGAAAACAGATTTTGATGTAAGATGTATGCAATAGTTATGTAGAAATGGAAAGGTAAGCACAGGCTAGGCTGGCATGCAGGCTATACCACACCAGTCTAGGGACTAATTACCATAACGACAATACTCTGTAATAAATCTGAAACCTATGGACTGGCCATTATTGTGTTTAAAGTCAAACAGCTTCAGCTAGACTTGAAAAGTGTATTGGAGTGGGCGACTGAAAATAAACTATCGATGTCGTTCACTAGAAGGAAAACTCCCATCCACTACAATTACAAGCTAGGTGACAGTGATTTACGATCGGTTTGCGAGATGAAAGACCACGGGCTTTTATTCGACCACGAGATTACATTCAATTCGCATATACTGAAAGTGGTAGCTGATACGTACAAGACCCTAGGAATCATTATCAGGAATATAAAACCCTTCAAAAATACACAAACTTTCATTCATCTGTTCAATACCCTAGTAACACCAAAAGCAGAATATGCCAGCATCGTTTGGAGCCCTAGGTATCAATCATATGTCTATCAGATTGAAAAATAAAAGAAAAGATTTTTAAAATACCTAGAATATAAAAAACTGCCTGCTATCCCCGTATGGTACCCTATAGTGATATCCTTTAAAATTTCGGAGTGGAGAGTTTAGAAATTCGCAGACGGAAGGAGGCAGTAAAATTTCTTTTTAAAGTTGTAAACTATGCTATTGATAATCCTGAATTACTGTTTCTCCTAAATTTCCATGTACCTCGTTTCAATTCCAGAAATAACATAATATTTTTAAATGAAAAAACCAGGACGTGTGCCCATGATAACTCGCCGGTAAACGGCCTCTGTGGTATCTTCAACAGTACCATTCAGAAAAAAAATGGCATTGACTTCAGTCTGCCATTGCGTGAGTTTGTAACTGAACTTCATCGCGCAATTATATGAAGTCCTAAAAATAGGTGAAATTGTAAGGTGAAGTTCTATAATAGTATGCTTATACGTGTATTGCTTCATTTATTTTGTCATATTAATTTGTCGTGTGTTGTTCCACCATATTAACACAGGGTTCTTTAGTTTTTAGAAAAATACTTTGATATTTTATATCAATAATATGGGAGATTAGGTAGAATAGTGGAATATAGTTTAGATATAAGTATCACCATGTTAATTGTAGCTTATCTGACGTAGTTATCACTGTAATTGGGACACTAAGTCATGTAATGTGCAATAAATAAATAAATAAATAAATAAATAAATAAATAAATAAATAAATAAATAAATAAATAAATAAATGTAAGTGAATGGTTTGGATTTGAGTAGCTGGATTCATACAAGAAGTTTGTAATGATAGTACGAGAATTAAACAGTAGAATGAACTTAAGATAAGAAATACCCGTCTCCCACAATCTTGGGAACCACAGATCAGGGAGAGGGTATTGTTTATTGTAAACGTTTCTTATTTTTGGTACATGAAGTATACATAAGTTGATATCCTTTAGCTTAATTATAAAGCACAAATAAATCAGAAATAAAGAAGTGTCCGGAAAACATCAGAAACGAATTATAACACTTCGATAATTTAGGAATTGAACAGAGAAAGAATAGTCTAGAATGAATGTTAGAAACATTATGTTAATACATGGATCTTTAAAAATTAAAACAAGATAAGAAAACACGATATTTCCTGGACATACTATAGAGGTCCATCAGATATTCCGGACAAGTGACCCCCCCCCCCCCCCACACCAAAGTGAGGGTCACCACAGTAGTCTATTTTGAAGGCATGGGACCCGAGGTGCATAGCTGGTGCATATCACTCGACCTTTGTCGAATTATTAACACAGTATATTATATAAATCCCCTCAGCACATGCAACTCCCTACACATGTTTACACAGTGCAAAGTAACTTACCGAGGGACTTGGCTAAGTAGTTTTGCTCACGTAACTGTGAGACTCCATTCGGGCGATGGTGGGTTTGAACCACACCGTCGGTGACCCTGAAGATGGTTTTCTGTGGTTTCCCAACTTCACATCAGGCAAATTCAGAGGTTGTACCTTAATTCAGGCGACGGCCGCTTCCTTCCCTATCCTGGCACTTTCCCATCCATACGTCACTGAAAACCATCCAAGTGCTAGTGCAAAATTAAACCACTAATAAGAATAAACGTATTTTGAGATTAGTTGTAGACAGCAATATCCGGTGAATGACAATACGGGGAACATGAATGAATGCGCAGTAGGACTATGTGTCCCGTCCGAGGCAGCGATACCAAGTCTTTAAAAGGAAACTACAGTCGAAACCGTTTACTGTGACTTCGCTTTTAACGACATGTTGGATATAACGGTGACATCTAATGGTCCCGTATAAATCCTTTGCGTACACTGTATTTAAGACATCACTTATTACGACATCGCTTATTACGACATACCGTATAAAACGGCGTACCTTTAGCACATTTCCGGTGAAATGTATGGACTCTAACGTCCAATTTTGATTTTTGTTTTTTACGAGTTTGTGGATTGCTGATAACAATGTAAAGCCTATTTTGAAACTTAACAAAATATTGATTGTGTATTTCAGATTTGAAATCAGTCTGTCAGTTAAATAGTCGAGGACTGCATCGCTGTGAATATGTCGCAAAAGAAAGGGGAAGTGTGTAATATTGAAGAGAAGTCATAAATAATATGGCGATTACAAAATTGGGGATACAAACGTCAGCATCATCAAGGAATTGGGTGTAACACACTCAGCGATTTCCACAATTTGGAAAGACGGAGAAAATACCTCATTTATTATCCAAGACCGTGTGCGATATTATCGATCAGTTTACATCGTTGCTACTTCTTTCCTCACTTCTCATTTTAAATTTTGCTGACGTGTTATTGTTATATCTAAGTACTGTGTAGAAGCTAGAAGGGAAATTCTTCTCATTTCCACTCCACAAACTAAAACTGTGTTAAGAATACAATACTTATCTCACTCACGTTTTTGAAATTTCAAATTTATTCTCTTAATTAACCGTGTAGCTTTAGTTTTCAGCCTTAATCTTACAGATATGACATGATTGGCAACAGCAACAAAAAAGAAATGTTCTTACTACTATCGCCACTTCGGAGTCGTTATAACCGGTAAGAAAAATGAAATGGCGTATGGCTTTTAGTACCGGGAGTGTCCGAGGACAAGTTCGGCTCGCCAGATGCAGGTCTTTTTATTTGATGCCGGTAGGCGTCCTGCGCGTCGTGATGAGGATGAAATAGTGATGAGGACCGACCCTGCCGGGAATCGAACACGGGATTCCAGTGACCAAAGGCCAGCACGCTAACCATTTAGCCATGGAGCTGGACGTTACAAGCGGTTTCGATTGCATACACCTTTCAGTCGCATCCATAGTGTTTGTAGGCCACCACATTCACGCGTGTAATTATTTCCACAGTCAGACATAAAACACTGGCGAAAAGGACTATTGAAATATGCTCGTTCTCAAATGTGGTTCCAATATTCTGAACGTTGAAGATTGGGTGGGATGATGCGTCATAGGTTGTTGGTATGTTTTCTAACACTAGGTATGAGGTAGATAATATTGGTCGACGGTAATAACTCTTGACGGCGCTACTTTCCAAAAGATGAATTCTTCAACATCGCTCTACGCCAGTACTGAATGTCTGATTGTGGCTGCCTTCGGCCAACAGTGTGTATAACCGAAATGGATCCAGTCACCCCCACCCACAAGAAAAGAAGAAAGAAGCCAATTGGCACCGCCACCTCGGTTCTTAATAAAATACGGGACATATACTTCATGATCTTTCATTTGCCTCTCGTTGTTATTCATGTACTGTAGGTGAAAGCCACCAACTAGTCAGAAGATATGTCAGGCCAAAAGTAGGTCACTCTTTGTATTATTATTCTCAAAGTTTGACAAGCACACCATATGGTCGTTGAGGGAAAACAAATCTCGTATGCCACAAGGCTCTTCCCGTCCATTTTTTTTTTTTTACTATTGGCTTTACGTCGCGCCGACACAGATAGGTCTTATGGCGACGATGGGATAGGAAAGGGCTAGGACTGGAAAGGAAGCGGCCGTGGCCTTAATTAAGGTACAGCCCCAGCATTTGCCTGGTGTGAAAATGGGAAACCACGGAAAACCATCTTCCGGGCTGCCGACAGTGGGGTTCGAACCCACTATCTCCCGAATACTAGATACTGGCCGCCCGTCCATTATTCTCCTTAAGACTGGTTACGCTTACCAGCCACATATCGATGTGCAGTCCATCAGAACAATTTTCGTTGTGTTTATTTTGCTATGCTTATGTGTAAAAGAAAATGAATCCTACCGCACCACAGAGAAGGAATGAATGTTTGCGCAATGAATTTCCTCACTCACTCCTGCGCTTGACTGTATTTGGGCTTCATTTTCCTTTACACCTCCAGATAGGAAAATGAACTGAGAGGCATGTTTTAAGGAACATGGAAGGATATGAAGAGCACTGTGAGATACGATGTTTGGTTTTTTCACCGACGAAATGTATAGTTTAGTAACTTACTCAAAAATGAAAACTTGCTTCCATCTTTCTTTGTCTTTTGGCAAACTCTATTAAGTGAGAACTGAGCAAACCTTTCCCCCCCCCCCCCCCCCCAGCCTCCTTCCTGGCATATTTCTTTTTCAGTTTGCCTTCTGCTTTCAAACACTATTCATGCTAAGCACTCCAGTACCGAGCTCGATAGCTGCAGTCGCTTAAGTGCGGCCGGTATCCAGTATTCGGGAGATAGTGGGTTCGATCCCCACTGTCGGCAGACCTGAAGATGGTTTTCCGTGGTCTCCCATTTTCATACCAGGCAAATGCTGGGGCTGTACTTTAACTAAGGCCACGGACGCTTCATTCCCATTCATAGGCCTTTCTTGTCCTATCGTCGCCATAAGACACATCTGTGTCGGTGCGACGTAAAACAAATAGCAAAAAATCACTCCAATAGATTTAGCGTGATACTTCCACTAACGGGCAAATATGAAACTGAAGATGGAATTGATAGTCGTACACCTCATACAGGACAAGAGAAGAACTATTTGCTAAACATTTTAAGTATATGATTTCTTTTCAATTTCGACTCAGTTAATTTATAAATGTTAGGTTCTTCAATCAGCCAAAACTAAATTTAAAAAAAAAAATAGATTTATAAACTACCTGAAAAATAAAGCATGTGGTAAGAGAGTTATACCTGAAAAAATAAACTTAGAATACTATGCTAGAGTGGAATGTTGTGAGGACATCATAAAGATAAGTTCCAAAATTCAAATATTTAAGGATTAATAGAAATTAACTCAAGTGTTTATACATTTCTAAATATGTGTGAGCATGATTTGATAGAATCGCATGCTATTAATTTAAGAATGAAACATGACGTTCTATTATAATTATGTCCGGCTCCATGGCTAAATGGTTAGCGTGCTGGCCTTCGGCCACAAGGGTCCCGGGTTCGATTCCCGGCAGGGTCGGAAATTTTAACCATAATTGGTTTATTCCGCTGACATGATGGGCTGGGTGTATGTGTCGTCTTCATCATCACTTCATCCTCATCACGACGCGCAGTTCGCCTAGGGGTGTCAAATCAAAAGACCTGCATCTGGCGAGCCGAACTTGTCCTCGGATACTCCCGGCATTTCATTATGTTGCTCCTTTTTCAGGTATAATTTGTTACCTTATGTTCCCTTTCTCAGATAGATTATAAATATATTTATTCATAATTAGTTTCATCAGACTAAAGAACCGAACACTTATATAAAAAATTGAAATGTACATCGAAATATGCTTTTATACATAGATTTGACATGGACACTCCGCGTTTCAATGAAAATATATTGAAACGTGGTAGAGAATTATTTAGAATCCATACTGTTCCAATTAAACAATATCACTAAGCTACTGTACGTTCAGCATGACAAAGTACTTGACTAGGCGTGATTTATGACCCTTGTTTGTCAAGTCAGAATATGTCATATATTAATATTGACACTAAAACCAGAGTGTACAGCAAATATTTTGCCTGTGATTTGAAAGTCGTGACACACAAAGTAAACAATGCGACAGTTCCGTGACTTCCCAAATAGCATTTCAATACGAAAGCTTCTGACATACTATTGGCTTAGTGCTGTAGGCAAGCCTTTGTGTTTGCGTTATTATTTTTCGAACCAAGTGTAGTAATTGATTGTTCGAACACAGTTTACGATTTGTATTGTCAGTTGTTGTCGACGTAAGGTATTTTATTTTGTTTTTTGGTTTTTTGCCCCGATAATACGTCTCCACAATTTAGGTCCTACGTACTCAAGAAATATTTTCCCAAACGTCTTTCTTCTTCTTCCTGGTATAGATGATGATGATTACTGGTTTAAGGGGAATATAACTGGGCAACCGTCCTATCGTAACACTAGGCAAATCACAAAGAAGATTAGAAGAGTTCCAGCCATTCGAAGAACAAACGCACCGACAAAAGAAAGGGAAGGGCCAAAAAGGACCGTGAAAATAAAACACCCTAGCCTCAGAAAATTAAAACTGTCGGGGTCGGAAAAGAACAAAGGCTGACCAAGGGAAGTCGGACAGTTCAGGTGAAAGTGAGGAGCCTGGCTTAAGTAGTTAAACACAGTTACGAGCGCATGGTTGTCAAATCACGCTTCCAAGATCGAGGTCCTAAAGTTGTGTCCTCTTCGTGTGCGTACTTAAAAACACCGGGCGAGTTGGCCGTGCGGTTATGGGCGCGCGGCTGTGAGCTTGCATCCGGAAGATAGTGGGTTCGAATCCCACTGTCGGCAACACTGAAGATGGTTTTCCGTGGTTTCCCATTTTCACACCAGGTAAAAGCTGGGGCTGTACCTTAAGGCCACGGTCGCTTCCTTCCCACTCCTAGGCCATTCCTATCCCATCGTCACCATACGACCTATCTGTGTCGGTGCGACGTAAAGCCAATAACAAAAAGGAAGTACTTCAAAACAAACAATCACCACCAATAAGACCTCTTTGAGTCCTTCTTACGACAGGCAGGTGATTCCGTGGACGTATTTTAACGCCCTGTCGACAAAGGATTCTTTGACTTTCACATGGTATACCTGGTATTTTATCTTCCATCAATTTAAGTCTCAAAGTCAGCACCGGAAGCCATACGATTATTATTATTATTATTATTATTATTATTATTATTATTATTATTATTATTATTATTATTATTATTATTATTATGCCTTTGCTGGCGAGATGTAGTGTTTACAGTGCACTATGTCTTCTGGTATGGGCTACATCAAATTTGTTACTTTCATTGACCTGTCTCAGTCTCATCCTTGGCTTTGACAATACCAAAGTGACTGAGGTATGAGTGATGCTAGTAATACCATTGCTTATGCAGCCAGTCCCTGTTATGAATGGTGTGAAAATATCGCTCATAGGGTCGGTTGGTGCATGCATTTCAGTGGACTTGGCAGACTGATATGTAATAGCAACGGCTGGCTCGGTGAGGAAAGTAACGGGAAACTACCTCACTCCTCATTTCCCTAGTACGCCTCTTCAGTGACGCCTAGGTTATTTATGAGAGCTGTTGGCGGAGCTGCAGAGGATCAAACCAGTCTTCGGGCTGAATACCCAACATACATACATATTATTATTATTATTATTATTATTATTATTATTATTATTATTATGATAAAACTATACTCCGAAGTCTAGGGTCTATACACATCGAGCTGTTGCTTTCATAATCTGACTCAGCAGCTGCCTCAACTCTTGTATATTGTCTAAAACCACTGCATTGGACAATCTCTTTGTCCAACTCAATTTCTCCATACGATGCAAACACTACATCTCGAAAACTTCCATTCTATTGATATATCTCTTATTGAGTGTCCATTTTTCCTTTGAGGACAACACAACAGAATAAACATTTATTCTCATTGTCCATTTTAACTTAGACTAAAGGACATTTTTACATAATAGTGTTTCCTTCTGAGTTATCACAGAATGCTTCCTTTTCCATACCTACCTCGTTTCCTAATTTCTTGGTAGCATTGTAAATTCCCTGTGGTAATCTGGCCAAGTTATTTCGATATCTGTTTCGCTATCTACATGTTCTTGTTATGGTATGGTATCTTGCTGAACAACATCATTTTTAACTCTTACAGTGCCAAGATGCCGATGCATCGGCACTTACATTCTGTACGAAAAATGCCAGGATGCCGATTCCATCGGCACCCTCTTATAAGTGGTGTAGTTATGTAGTAAGGCGCTAGATTGCGCCACAAATCACGTAGAAAGAAGGTAGAATGTTTGTAATTCCTTCTTATGACATTAGATGGCACTGACATAACTTCATTTTTGCTAGTTTACTCGTCGATTTCGAGTGTATGATCTGTGAGCGCTTGACATCTATGATCCAATATGGCAGCCTCCTTGTTTATGTCCACTTGTGACTTGTTTTCAATAATTTTACGTTCTAATTGACCCATTTGAGTTTTTTATTGAAATATATTAAGTTTATTATTATTATTATTATTATTATTATTATTATTATTATTATTATTATTATTATTATTATTATTTCTACTGCAGTTATAATTACCTAGCAATTTATTTAGGTCGTAGTTGTAAATAGTACATTTATCACAACAAGGCATGTCGTCACTTAGGCCTAATTCGGATGAAGAAATTGAGGAACTTTTGGTTGCTTTGAAGATGTAAGTGACTCTAATTTTATCGAAAGTGATTATGATATTTTTGTGGTCTTCAGGTAGCACACCACAGAATGATGGAGCCGTGCCATTGGCTTATGGGCTTACAACATTTCGTGCAATGTCAAAGTGTTATAGTGACAGTGCTAATGAAAATGACAGTGACAGTGAATTAGATGATTCTTGGACTGAATGCATATTCCCTGAAAGTAATGTTGTCCATCCCCACCATTTTTATCACATCCCAGGGCCTAAACGCGTAGGCCTGCCTCAAACTGATGCTCCGCCCATAGAATATTTCAATCTGTTCTTTACACTTTCATTCCTGACACTATTAGTTGATTTTGTATGTTGTTCTATTCTTCTGAACTGTTTTGTAGTAACAAATACTGCTAATAGACACAGTTCTCTCAAATGATTACTATTACACTCCCAAAATCCATAAAATATTCAATCGTTGACAGGTTATACTGTTCGTGTCTTTCTCTCCACATGTTCAATATTTTTGGAAATTAGTTTATAAATTGGAAAGTAGACCTACATTAACAATATAAATTGGTATATATGATCCCAGATATGATTTAAGATTAAATATCTTCACTTGGTCACTTTGGGTTTAGTGTAAAATGTGCAAATTAATTTCAAATTATGTTTTTCCCTTTTTAAATAAGAAATAATATTTTTGTGCACATTATTCCACGAAATTGTGTTTTTTGAAATGCAAGTCACATGTGTATATTCCTTGGAGTATGTCAAGCTCACATACCAAATTTTACCTCCATATCTTTTAAACGGAGACGTAAATAAAATATTTTATACAGTGATGCAAAATCCATTGAGACATGCTTGGCATTCTATGCATATGATGACCAATTATGGGTCGGCATCCAAAGGGTTAAAATTGAATACATGTGCACAGGTTTATTACCCGCAATTTTTTTCAGATACTGTTGAAAATGATATCCTACCGCAGTAAGACATGCTAGACATAGTTTAAACAAATTATTTGCAGCTTTCTGTAACTTCACTTCCAGTATTAGACTGTATTGCATGTGTTATTTTGATATTCATTTCTTCAATAGTATGCAACAAGCAAACGTGTAGTTCAGCGTTGCTGCTAATATCGTGATCATAGCAGTGGGATCAGCCTAATCTAGTTCCTGTGTCATAATTCTGTATCCGTTCCTTGCCAGCTCTGTAGCTTCCAACGAAGTCTCAGTCTCATTTAGAGCTGTGACAATGTGCAAGATGATGAGTTATTAGTAGTGCTGAGTAACGTCAAATTTGCAAATTTTAGCATAAATGTATTGAACCCATCATTCTACGATGAGAAAATTTCTATTTTTTTTATTTTTCTCAACATTCATTTCAAATAAAAGTTACTTGTTTGAGGGCAGCCATTTCGCGAGTCTGGCTGTCTCGTGGGAGCGACCTCACCGTGTCGGGCCGAGCCGCAAGCTCGTGAAATACCGTGATACTTCGGTGGACTGCGAATATTCAACAATTTTTCATATTCACGGAATTCTTCGTAACGAGAGACTTTGGCAACACAGTAAATCCTGAAATAAAGAATCTAAATTATTCTTAAACCCTATGTGAAGATAGAACCCCCAGGGTAAATATAAATGCAGTTAAGCCTACAGACAAATCCGCGTCAGATCCGCGGACTGCTTACACGTGCCGAGGCCAATGAATGAAGAAAACCCGCGAAACGCCCGGGTAGAAATAATTTATTTCGTCTGTTACGAGTGTGGGAAAATCATGAAAATAACGCCTAAATAAATTGCAAGTATGTCCGAAGTCATGGAACGAATTTCAGAAAAATCGGTCTATTGGATGCGCAATTAGCATATTGCATAACCAAGCTCCAGGGTGTGTGTAGCGTCACCTCATAAGAGTATAAAAGAAACCGCCCTCCGTATATTTCTCAGTGTCTGTCTGGAGCGGCGGAGCTCACGTCGTTCGTCAACAGAAAAGTGTAAAAATTTGGTCTCCAAATAACTTACTACATGTTCGCAGCTATGGTTTAAATATACTGTTAGAATGGAAGATGATAGAAATTTTCTGAGCTGCCGAGAATAGGAACTTTGAAGAGTTAGATATGTGGTGAATAAGTAATTGAATTCCTCTTTGTATTCAGTGCGTGCGTATAATATTGTTAGAGTCTGGATGTCGGGACACCTGGTCTTCTTAGTAGGGGAACAAGTCAGTCGCCATTTGATGAGCGAGCTCGTCACACGGTCGACCGTGTCAAAAAGTGCGTTATAAAGTGTTGTGTAATTTAAGTTGTATGTATAAGAAGATGATGATAAATTTTGCCATGGAGGGCTAAATAAACGAGGTGGCTGGTTAGATGCAGCCAGAATCCAGAACGATGTCTTCGATCACAGGTCTGTGAATATTTTATGTCTATGTTGTAGTTAGATTGTTGTTTGTCCCAACCAAATTTTTCATTGCGTGTGTCGGGTTGATATTTTGTAATTCTCAGGAAAAGATATTATATTTTTGGTCAGCGTGTGAAAATTTTTATTTTTGTAAAATTCACATCAACAAACTATAAAATGCGACGTTTAAGTCTTATGGTAATGTTCTTTGAGATATTGTCCGAAGTGAGGAAAAGTAGGAAGGTGATCATGATAAAGTAGTCGTGGCGAATGTCTTAATTTCTAATATCGTTTGAATTCAGAAAATTTTTGTCGAAATTAGTAATAATAATAATAATAATAATAATAATAATAATAATAATAATAATAATAATAATGTCTACCGCGGGGTAAAATTTTCCTATGTTAAAAGTGGATTTAACAAGTATGTTTTACAAGGATTGCGGGCATTTAGAAAATTTCCAGTGAAATCCGATAAAGTTATGTTTTATTCATGGGAAGTAAAATTTTGTGACATCGTGTATGTCGATGATATGGAAAATCACGGTGTGTTGTTGTATTCTCGAGGTCCGAAAGTTGTAGTAACAGTAAAATAAAGAGGTGTATTTTATAAAGGTTATTGTTTTTCACAAGAGGATTGAGATTCGAAAAGGATCTTGAAATATAAGAAAAATGGATTGAGAGCGAAGAATTTATATATATGGAGATGAGAATGGTACAAATGTTGAAGGAAAAAGGGAGCCTGGATTTTACGTAATACCGCCGTGAGGAGGCGAGGAGAATGAGTTTTTGAGACAGGCTATGTTTGCCGAGGAAGGATTTTTGAGACAGGCTGTATATTAAATGTGAGATTTATGTGGCAGGCTGTAGTATATTCCGCTAACAATCCGAAAGCTGGGACCTGGAGAAGGTCGGTCCGAGATAATTATTGTATGAAGCACAGTAAATGTCAAGTAAGATCCCAAGTGAAAAACGATTTTGGTGGGTAACTCTTGGTAGTAAAATTTCAAGTGACTAATTACGTAAAGTCAGTAATGGATATTAGAATAATATGACCTCAAGGATAAAAGAGCATTTTGTGTACACGGTTGGTGTTGTTTGGTTGTAAGGACGAGTTTCCATTCAGTAGAGTTCATAAATTACAAGGCGGTAATTTATCAGTAAATAGGAGCATTTGTGGAATGAGATATTCGACGTTTTTAAAGCGATATGTTTGACTGTGTAAATTTATTGAATTTCGTTTCACTGGATAGTCATGGATATGTATATTTGGAAAATGACGTTAGGCAATCTGAGGGCTTCATCCTAAATTTATAGTATGGATTTATGCGCTGGTGATGATTATTACTTTTGACGACACCCACTAAATGTAGACGTGTGTTGGAAGATATTATTTATTTCCTAAACTTCATTGCGCAGGCTGAGATCGTGTTTGAGTTGTGGGATTGTTCGTCACGTGATATTTATTTTCAAGTTCACGTTGTTTTTGAACAAGGTAGAAACTTATGGCATTTTCGACTTGCATTCGTTTTGTGGCAAAAGTTGTTTCCTTGTGTGTTATTCGTTTCGACCATACTTGCAGTTAAAAATACCCGAGTCTGTTTGGAATTACGGGTTCGCCTGATATGCTAGGGGAAGCATATACGACCCACTTTCCGCCGGACAATAGATTTAGGACGTCACATGTTATCCTAGGAGTATACTGATGATGAGACGTCCTAGTTCACGCTCAACGATAGAATTAGGAAGGTTAGTTAGTGTTAGGGTGTACAGATGTTAGGGTGTACAGCCCGACGATAGGTCTGGGATGTCAGCTGTACATACTCAAGTCTTAGATTAGATGTTTTTCTTGCGAAGTGACCTGGGCGATGGTAGCATCTGCAGTAATTTACGAAATGGGAAGAATCTTAGCTCGGTAATAATGAGGCCAAAGTTGCGCGCGGCTCCCAACAGCTGGAAGGTGCTCCCTAAGGTATGGGACCGTTATCGGCAAATGAGGGTTGTCCAACATTGGGTACTGAGCTAATGGTGATTGAATATCTTGCTGTAATTCTCCATGCGGGTTGAGTTCAAATAACTTCGGTATTTTATTTTATTTTACGGACTAAATTGTTTTGTCGTTCTGACGTCCGTTTCGCTTTGATAGTGTGCATGTTGACACTCAATGTATTAGTGTGAGACTTGAGTTACGAATACGGATTCGATTCGTCAGCCAGTAATATATTTTATTTTCAATCTTCGTCGTTCTTTAATTTTTATACGTGGTTGAGTTCGATTAATTGATAGCTTTGTAGGTAGTGTGTTGGGACAAACAATAAATAGGTGGATCTGTGATGGTAGTCATTGTTAATTAGGAAAGAATTATTTAATTTCTGTAATTTGTGTATATTTTTCTCTGTGGACTTGTAAGTTTATTAAGCGTAACGTAACCATTCAAAACCTGAAAGTCGGCTTTATAATAATATTTTTCAAGTGATTTGCCACTTTTTAATTAACTTCAGTGTTTGGCATTTCTTCTAAATGCGTGATGATTAATTTTTTCCTGCATTTCGCAGTTTTGTTCCTTCAGAACGACGTAACGTAAGATCCTCGCGGATCGTGTTGTTGTTGGTTCCTTCTGAACAGCTGTTAGGGTGGTGCCCGTTCAGGATCGGGATTATTTTATCACTTAAGGGTGTCGTGAAATGACAAATACATGGTGGAATTTTGTTTCAATTGTGAATGTTGCTGTTAACTTGTAGTGAACACCATGCTTTCCAATAATATTTCGCAACCTATCCAAAGCAACTGATAGTCAATTTGGTTCGATTAAGGGTCCATTCGGCGGGTGTTCCGTATCCGAAAGGGTATCCGACTGGTGGGTAACCTTAATTGAGAGTAAATCAGGCGTTCTATTTGTTGAAGGTCAGATTTTCCACGGATCGTGTGGATTAATTCTCAGTTATCGTTTGGATTAATAGGTGCCCGATTTTTTAGGTTTTCCTTGCATTTTTCAGTCTCGCCATCCACTAATTTATGATATTCCTACTTTCACCGATGCAAACTCTTCGATATTGTAAAAGAAAATACGGACGCTATGCAATGTGACTGCTTTGAAACATTTCATAATTAATTGTTGATCAAGGATTTATAAATATAAATAAATTGTTTGTGCCATTAAGAATTTAATAAAAGTTAGTAAGCACATATTTGCTCCTCATTTCAAGTAGTCAGGCTCTCTTCTGAACCCCATCGTTTTGTTAAGATCGTGATCGAAACATTCCCGCAACGACCCCAAGATTTAAGAGTTCATCATTGCTCTACTGTAGCAGGTGTGGCCGACCAACGATGGAACGGTAAGTCAAGGGTTCAGTATGTTTTATTTCTTAGTTGCAAGTCATACGTTACTTTCATATAAATGTGTTTCGGGTGTTTTGAAAGCAGAGAAGAAGTTTCGATTATGCATATGTATGAACATTAGAGTGGTTATTGCATATTTCAGCTTTTAGCGCATAAAAAACATATTTTAAAATCTGGCGTTTGAAACAGTTTAATAATGACAAAAATAGGAAAAAATGAAGTGCAGATGAAACGGAGATATTGAAACACATTACAGCTTTTATTTTTTACAATCTGACAATGTTCAGACAATGTACTATGTAAGCAAATGACTCTTGTTAATTCCTCGGCAATCAACAAAGCAATCCATGATTAAAAGCGTAGTTCTACCGGTGCAAATGTATAATCTTTGGCACGGTATAATTCATGAAGAAAAGTTCAGTTTAAAATAACAGCTAATTAAAACAAGAAACTGCTGTATCATCACTTTCGCAAGATATTTGCAGTTGCAATAATAATGGGAAACTTAGTTCAGATTATTGGGCATCACAACTTTTAGTTCTTAAATAGTGTCCCGTTACATCCTATAATGTCGATAGGACCTTCTTATCATATAAAAATTCTTGTGAACAGTCCATAGAGAATGTAGAAAGTTATGTAGTAGTATGTGGCAACTCCAATATCTATAAAAAAATAAAGTTGCAGGGGATCCGCTGTCTGTAATTTTGTTAGTTTTTTCAATCTTTGAGATATGTATCCGTTTTAAGTCAACTCAAGACCGTATCGGTAGTTTTTAGCGTTAGTGTCTGGTTGTCCGCCTGTTCCATCTACACGGTGACACGGCTGGATAGATCTCGTTCAAACTCCATATTTAGAGTACCAGTATACTCATCCAGGAGCAGGGTTAGATGTGGATATGATTTAAAAGCCACTGAATCAAATGAGGTTTGTAGGGAAACCAGAAGAGGTTTTTTCAATTTTTTCTTGTAATATTGACTTTCTGTAAAATCCGTGGACTATATGTGAAACATCGCTTCATTTTAAACAACTTTTGTTACATACATAATTTCGCGTACTCTTCAAATGACGGAATGACGGACACCCTCGCAGATCGACAACGTACCTACCGGTTACCACGTCAACGTCTCTGTCTGCTTGCTCGCAAGGAAGTATCGAAATGCCATTTTAATTATCAATGCTGTAAACTCGTGGTTGTTCTTTGGGTAGAGGGCGGGAGAGACGTCAAGCTGAAAATCTGCGGGATATTTGCGGAATGCCGTTGAAGGTTACAATCATCTTCCAATAGCAATAAGGGCAGCTGTACCACGGAGTGTAGCTAATTATTTCACACTGTAAGGTGTTTTATGGCATATGCTATAATGTTTACTGTATTTATCTTCTACTTCCGTTTTCTGCTTTAATGTCTTGCCTCTTCCTTGCCTCCTAAGGCTTAAGTAATAATACTATAAGTCACCTTCATATTTTTTACCTAAGAATCCTGTGAATAAATGTCTCCTCTGTTACCGCTTTCTTAAATCCGTAACTCATTTCATCACTGTTTAGTGAGGGACATTTCATTCTTCCAATACATCCACTTGGTATTTACATATTTCTCCTATCCGGCTGTCCTCAGTTATTCAATTTCCACTCAATATTGACTTCCTTAACTATATTTTTTCGTCCTTAACTTTTCCGTATGTATGTGAGTGCTAATTCCAAACATGGACACACTTTCTTCTGAGGAAAAATTCTCAACTGCTCAAATATGTAACGATTTGACCCCGAAAAATGTCGAAATATGGAGACAATTTTTAGGACGGTGCAGATCTTCGTTTTGGGTTAATTGGTGGCTGTACGGTAAGTCGCATCACAAAACAGTACAAGCGTCGCTCACTTTGGAGCGATCTGCAACCTTGATCCTATGACTTTTTGTTGAATCTCGGTTCTTTATAGAGCTGCATTTCTAAATTATAATCAAATCTCTCCAACTCGATTGTGCATGTCATTAGGAAGAGGAGCCTTTCTTTATAATGAAAACTCCCGATCTCAATTGTGAATGGCAATAGGCAAGTGAGCCTACTTTTATGGTAGAAAGTCCCGAACTCGATTGTGAATGGCAATAGGAAACGTGGCCTGTCATAATCACCAAAGTTTCCAACGCGCAACTTAGTCGATAACAACGTGTGAGTCCTCCCCGTGGTGTTTCTCGGATAACGCTAAGAGACATGCAATTTAATATAATCTTACTGCGTGAACAATTCGTATAGAAGACAGAATGCCGTAGCGAAGCACAGGTACATTTGCTAGTGAGTAAGTAAAGTTATGTTTCAATATCCTTATGTAGGCTACAAGAGTATAACCGTTTAGTCCTGTGCTCATTTATAGAAAACAGTGTAGGGATAATTAACAAAACTTTAAAGAATTTAAACTTTTACATGTATTTGAATAAGTAATGTACCACTAAATGTTTGCTATTTGCTTTAGGTCGCACGGACACAGATAGGTTTTATGGCGACGATGAAACAGGAAAGGCCTAAGAATGGGAAGGAAGCGGCCCTGGCCTTAATTATGGTACAGCTCCAGAATTTGCCTGGTGTGAAAATTGGAAACCACGGAAAACCATCTTCAGGGCTGCCGACAGTGGGGTTCGAACCCACTATCTCCCGGATTCGAGCTCACAGCTGCACACTCCTAACTACACGGCCAACTCGCCCGGTACAGATAGGTCTTATGGCGACGGTAGATAAATAGATAGATATATTTATTTATCATCAACAGGTTATCTTCCCAACTAAAGATGATTCAATAAAACATAATATACAACAAATACACCTTAAATAAATAACACGAATTTCCTAAAATTATAACCTAGTTCAAAATATATCTTGAGACCTTTATATATGCATATTTACAACAACTTAAATAAATAAATAAATAAATAAATAAATAAATAAATAGATAAATAAATAAATAAATAAATAAATAAATAAATAAATAAATAAATAAATAAATAAATAAATAAATAAATAAATAAATAAATAAATAAATAAATAAATAAATCTCCTTAAATAATTGACATTATTAAACAACATCTACTTACATTTATATATTTACAGATTTTACAGATATGGCCTTACATTCATGAGGACATCAGGGCATGTCTGATTTTAGGCGGGGGTGAGTGAAAAAGGTCCACCGATTCTCCCACCTCATTTAGTGATGTTAGTGCCCTCACAAGCCATGAGTTAGCTCGAGCCACAGTTCTCACTTTAGGCAGATGAAAAATATACCTTTGACTAGCATTGCGACGAGGAACATAATGGAATCAGCTCCAATAATGTTGAGCAATCCACTCAATTCGTCAGACACTTCTAAAGGAAGAGGGCATTGGCACATCTGCGGCATGAGTGCAATGTCCTCATGCTCATAATGTAGTCTCACAAAAAGACTCGTAATAGGACGAAGAGAGACAGATAACCAAACCCTTGTAGTGAATCCATTTCATGAACCTTATTTGGACTCTTTCCAAGTTTTGTATTAAATACTGCTACACCTCGCAACAGTATTCTAACAATGGACTGATTAGAGTGCAAAACAACGTTATTAGAGTTCTAGTAGAAACAAATTCGGCACAGTTTATTTTCAGAAAGCCAAGTAATTTATACCCTTTCCTATAAATCTTGTCTAAATGTTTTTAGAAGGAAAGACCGTAACAGTTTGAAAATGTCACACAAAAATCATTTCTTTCATTCACACGAATTATTTGGAAATTGCATAAATGGTAAGGGTAATTTACTGGTTCAACTTACGTGAAAATGTAATTGCATTGCATTTTGAAGTATTCAAACCAAGCAGCCAGTTTTTACACCAGTTACTTAGGAGGTTTAATTCAGACTGTAGCAACTTACAGCCCAACTCACTATTGATCACCTTTATGATCTTTGATCTTTAGATCGTCAGCATAGAGAAGGCAATTACTGTGTTGTATAAATGATGTTATATCATTTATGAATATGACAAAGAAAAGAGGGCCCAGTAAAGAGCCTTGGAGGACACCTGAAGTAGGATGGTACAGCTTTGATATAATATAATCAGCTTTTACTACGCAAACCCTACTGTATTAGTGAGATAGCTTCTAATCCACTCCAATGCACTTCCTTCTATCCCTATGCTGACAATTTGATGAGCAGAGCATCATGTTAACCTGAATCAAAGGCTTCAGAGAAGTCCGTGTAAACAACATCCACTTGTTGCCTCCTATCCAGAGATTCTGAAATGAAACTGATATACACCGCCATATTGGACACGGTAGAGTTTTCTGTATAAAACCGTGCTGCGGTATATTAATATACTGTGAAACTGAACTCTACAATCTCTTAAACACGATCTTCTCTGCTACCTTTGAAATCAGGGACAATAACACAACAGGTCTATAGTTATCAAACACCATTTTGTCTCCTTTCTTGAACACAGGTATGACGTAACCTTTCTTCCACTCACACGGAAAATTCCCTGACGAGAATGACGTATTTATTATTATGCTAAGTGGTCTACCTAACTCAGGTGTACATTCTTTCAAAACTATTGCGGGTACGTCATCTGGACCACATGATTTGGAGGTATCCAAAGATGGAAGAATTGAAGATACCTCTGCTGGAGAGGTCACTATTGAAGTTAGGCCTATATCGCACACGGTCTAAGTGGATAGATTACACTTTGTAGCAGGTGAGTGATACTTTTCAAAGGTATCTGCAAAACTGCACGAGATACTCCTCTTGTCCTGTAATTCTTTCCCGTCCTGTAGTCCTGTAGCATAGTAGATCGCAGGCGAGATGCTGTTTACAAAATTCCAGAAGCATTTCGGGTTGGCAGGTAATTACGATTCCATCGAAGTTATATTGTTTCTGTATTTTTAGAGCTGAAGACGCTTAAATTCACCACGTATGGTCGAAAATTGCACATAATCACTACTATGGCCCGATTTTTTTAAACTCCCACCTTTTCCCTCTCATTTTCTTTTAATTTATCTATTACCTCAGAGTCGTACCAGCATGGGTACTTCCGCGTGCTAACTATCCGGGACGGTACAGTGTCTTTTATTACAGCGCGAAGGAGGTCGTAGAAAAGGGTTAACGCCTCATCAACGGAGGGGGAGTCTTCGATTAAATTTCAGGGACACAGTGAAAGGAGATCTCTCACCTGAGGAAAATCGGCCTTAGTCCATGCGAACATAAACTTCCTCTGCCGTACGGGGCGCATAACTCGTGGTAAATTCTACAGCTTGATGGTCGGATGTAATTACCTTTTCCGTCTCAAAGCAGTCCAAGTATCCACAGTATTGTTCCGAGATTAGAACAAGGTCCAGGAAGTTCTCGTTTCTTGCTGGGAAGTGACACATTTCCTTGAGTCCGAATTCACTGCGATTTCAAGAAGTAAGAAGACTTCCGCACATCTTTATTTTATAACTTGACCAGGATTCCAAGCCAAATGCCTGATGTTAAAGTCTCCGCAAACTACAAGAACCTGTGGGTTTAAATCAGCTGTGACCTTGGCCAGTGTTACTCATCCTAGCAGTCACTTCGTCAGGTGGCAAGTAGCAGCACACTAGAAACACAGACCTTCCTGATGGGGTTTCCTTGAGCACGAGACACTCCCAGTCTCGTGCCAGCTCTGGCCGGGAAACTGGCCCCAGAGCAGATTATTTCACAGCAATCATAATTCCTCCACCATTCACTTTGCTACTATGGACCTAATGTCTGTCTTGACGAAAAACACAGTATTCAGTAGACAACAGTTCATTATCACCAACAATCATTTAACCAACATTCTACAATACAAATACAATCTTTGCTGGCGTCACTGAAAGCGTTGTCAATCAATCAATACTGATCTGCATTTAGGGCAGTCGCCCAGGTGGCAGATTTCCTATCTGTTGTTTTCCTAGCCTTTTCCTAAATGATTTCAAAGAAATTGGAAATTTATTGAACATCTCCCTTGGTAAGTTATTCCAATCCCTAACTCCCCTTCCTATAAATGAATATTTGCCCCAGTTTGTCCTCTTGAATTCCAACTTTATCTTCATATTGTGATCTTTCCTACTTTTATAAATGCCATTCAAACTTATTCGTCTACTAATATCATTCCACGCCATCTCTCCGCTGACAGCTCGGAACGTACCACTTAGTCGAGCAGCTCTTCTTCTTTCTCTCAATTCTTCCCAACCCAAACATTGCAACATTTTTGTAACGCTACTCTTTTGCCGGAAATCACTCAGAACAAATCGAGCTGCTTTTCTTTGGATTTTTTCCAGTTCTTGAATCAGGTAATCCTGGTGAGCGTCCCATACACTGGAACCATACTCTAGTTGGGGTCTTACCAGAGACTTATATGCACTCTCCTTTACATCCTTACTACAACCCCTAAACACCCTCATAACCATGTGCAGATATCGGTACCCTTTATTTACAATCCCATTTATGTGATTACCCCAATGAAGATCTTTCCTTATATTAACACCTAGATACTTACAATGATCCCCAAAAGGAACTTTCACCCCATCAACGCAGTAATTAAAACTGAGAGGACTTTTCCTATTTGTGAAACTCACAACCTGACTTTTAACCCCGTTTATCAACATACCATTGCCTGCTGTCCATCTCACAACATTTTCGAGGTCACGTTGCAGTTGCTCACAATCTTGTAACTTATTTATCACTCTATAGAGAATAACATCATCCGTAAAAAGCCTTACCTCCGATTCCACTCCTTTACTCATATCATTTATATATATAAGAAAACATAAAGGTCCGATAACACTGCCCTGAGGAACTCCCCTCTCAACTATTACAGGGTCAGACAAAGCTCCACCTACTCTAACTCTCTGATATCTATTTTCTAGAAATATAGCAACCCATTCAGTCACTCTTTTGTCTAGTCCAGTTGCACTCATTTTTGCCAGTAGTCTCCCATGATCCACCCTATCAAATGTTTTAGACAGGTCAATCGCGATACAGTCCATTTGACCTCCAGAATCCAAGATATCTGCTATATCTTGCTGGAATCCTACAAGTTGAGCTTCAGTGGAATAACCTTTCCTAAAACCGAATTGCCTTCTATCGAACCAGTTATTAATTTCACAAACATGTCTAATGTAATCAGAAAGAATGCCTTCCCAAAGCTTACATACAATGCATGTCAAACTTACTGGCCTGTAATTTTCAGCTTTATGTCTATCACCCTTTCCTTTATACACAGGGGCTACTATAGCAACTCTCCATTCATCTGGTATAGCTCCTCCGACCAAACAATAATCAAATAAGTACTTCAGATACGGTACTATATCCCAACCCATCGTCTTTAGTATATCCCCAGAAATCTGATCAATTCCAACCGCTTTTCTAGTTTTCAACTTTTGTATCTTATTGTAAATGTCATTGTTATCATATGTAAATTTTATTACTTCTTTTGCCTTAGTCTCCTCCTCTATCTCGACATTATCCTTGTAACCAACAATCTTTACATACTGCTGACTGAATACGTCTGCCTTTTGAAGATCCTCACATACACACTCCCCTTGTTCGTTAATTATTCCTGGAATGTCCTTCTTGGAACCTGTTTCTGCCTTAAAATACGTATACATACCCTTCCATTTTTCACTAAAAGTTGTATGACTGCCAATTATGCTTGCCATCATGCTATCCTTAGCTGCCTTCTTTGCATGATTCAATTTTCTACTAAGTTCCTTCAATTTCTCCTTACTTCCACAGCCATTTCTAACTCTATTTCTTTCCAGTCTTCACCTCCTTCTTAGTCTCTTTATTTCTCTATTATAATAAGGTGGGTCTTTACCATTCCTTACCACCCTTAAAGGTACAAACCTGTTTTCGCATTCCTCAACAATTTCTTTAAACCCATCCCAGAGTCTGTTTACATTTTTATTTACCGTTTTCCACCGATCATAGTTACTTTTTAGAAACTGCCTCATGCCTGCTTTATCAGCCATATGGTACTGCCTAACAGTCCTACTTTTAAGACCTTCCTTTCTATCACATTTATTTTTAACTACCACAAAAACAGCTTCATGATCACTAATACCATCTATTACTTCAGTTTCCATATAGAGCTCATCTGGTTTTATCAGCACGACATCCAGGATATTTTTCCCTCTGGTTGGTTCCATCACTTTCTGAATCAGCTGTCCTTCCCATATTAACTTATTTGCCATTTGTTGGTCATGCTTCCTGTCGTTCGCATTTCCTTCCCAATTTACATCTGGCAAATTCAGATCTCCCGCTACAATCACATTTCTTTCCACGTCGTTTACCACATAGGTGACTATCCTAACAAATAATTCCGAATCCGCGTCAGTGCTACCCTTTCCCGATCTGTACACTCCAAATATATCAAGTTGCCTATTATATTTAGAAATGAGCCTTACACCTAGAATGTCATGTGTCTCATCTTTAACTTTTTCGTAGCTTACAAATTCTTCTTTCACCAGAATGAACACTCTCCCTCCCACCATTTCTATCCTATCTCTACGATACACACTCCAGTGCCGTGAGAAAATTTCTGCATCCATTATATCATTTCTCAGCCATGATTCAACTCCTATTACAATATCTGGTAAATATATATCTATTAAATTACTTAATTCTATTCCTTTCTTTACAATACTTCTACAGTTCAACACTAACAATTTTATGTCATCCCTACTTGATTTCCAGTTCCCTGTACCCTTACCACCGCTCCCTAGGCCATCCCGTTTCCCTGAATGTACCTCCCTATTACCCTTCCAAACAAATTTCCTAACTTATACGTACCACTGCGGTTTAAATGAAGGCCATCCGAGCGCAAATCCCTATCTCCTACCCACCCATTAGGATCTAGAAATTTCACTCCCAGTTTCCCACATACCCACTCCATAGTCTCATTTAAATCCCCAATCACCCTCCAGTCAGTATCCCTCCTACGCAGTATTCCACTAATAACAATCTCCGCTTTCTTAAACTTCACCCGTGCTGCATTTACCAAATCCCACACATCTCCAGCTATGTTGGTACTTATATCAGCTTGCCTTACGTTGTTGGTACCAACGTGAAACACTACCACCTTCTCCTTCCCCTCCTCCCTCTCTTCTACTTTCCTCAGCATCTGCCTCAACCTAATTCCTGGATAACATTCTACCGTGGTTCCCTTTCCTTAAAGAATTACACATGCTCCCTACATTTTGGTACAAGAAATTCATACCGCTGTCATGTTGGGGTCCTGGGTTCAGATGTATGTCGCCGGACAAAGCCAATAGAAGAACACAAATCGCTAAACCAGATATCTTCGGGCTATAGTTCGTCTGTTGTTTTCTGGCTGACAGGCCGCCTGGTTGTGATGTCACCAGATACATAGTTCCATTTAAAGCCAGCACGTGGGACGAAATACGAAGCTCCGAGCCATTCACAAAAGAGTTTTTCCAACTGTATTCATAGTTCCCATCTCAGTCTAGCACATTCTCATTTCGGAGGCAAACTCGAACGGACGTGATACTACATTTGAACACTACTAATAGACAGGACAGGAAAGGTCTAGGAATGGGAAGGAGTTGCCGTGGCCTTAATTAAGGTACAGACCCAGCATTTGCCTTTTGTGAAATTGGGAAACCACGGAAAATCATCTTCAGGGCTGCCGACAGTGGGGTTTGAAACCACTATATCCCGGATGCGAACTCACAGCAGCACGCCCCTAACCGCACAGCCAACTCGCCCGGTAACCAGTAAAAGTAAAATGCTTTAAAGAAATCAAGATTATTTTAATGTTTAGCATTGCATAATTTTTAATACATGTCCTCGTTTCTAGGTGAATATCTTGCCGTTTTTAGTGCGCATGAATCCTACCTCTAATAATGACGTTTAGAGCATGAGTAGAGCGTATGATTGTTATGGAAAATACCAGTGATAGGGTCGTTCGTGCTGCGATATAACTTTCTGGCCCAGTGACGAAAGGAATGGAAGACTACCTCACTCCTCATCGTGCCTTCTAAAGCTTGTTAAGGTGGTTACCCCCATAGCTGCACAACCTCTAGTGATGCTATATGAGGATGTAACCAGCCTACAGGATGACGACTTGACGGACAGAAGTGGGATACCACAGATTTACATGGATTTCAAACCACTTCTATCATTAGAAAATCTCACATACGTTGAAAGGAATCCCAACTTCCGTTTCATATAATAGTATGGTTTCGGTAGCCATTCTCAGATGTACTACTAAATATTTGCATTCCCCTCCTGAAGGGGGAGGTGGGCCTCCTAAACTGGGACGCGATTTCTCAGGCCGGAAGATTTGATTCGGAGAAGGTTAAAGGGATGGCCGCCGTGGCCTATACTAGGAACTTTCCCAGCATTCGCCTTGTGTTTTCAGTCTTCAGTCCTAAGGCTGGTTGGATAATGCAGAAAAATTCTCAGGACAACCGACGGTGGGGAGGAGACCAGCCCCTCTCCGTCTCTCGAATACAGAGGCGAGAGCCACTGTAGAGCCGTGGCCACACGTCCTCTGCTCGGTTGGCCGGTCGGAATGCAGAGCTTTCGTACCACGTACCAGTGGTCGCCAATTGTGGGCCGAAACCTACTCTGCACACTACTACTAAAATGTTTCCATTCCTCCCCTGAAGAGGGGAGGCGGGCCTCTTAGACGGTGACTCAATTTGTATAAATATATGGCTTTTTTGGTACTTTATTAATAGGAAATATACTACTCACTTTAGTTTGTAAATTAAATGTGTTCTTAATTATTGTGTAACTTTGACAAATCCTCTTATTGTTAGTAGCGTCAGAGAGAGAGAATCGTTTTAGGACTTTCACAATTGAAGACATGCACGGAAAGAGGGACTAATCCTCAAAATATAATTTCTAGAAGTTAGTGCTGCCATCTGTTATATGTAAAAGAAACAACCACCAGGCGAGTTGGTCGTGCGGTTAGAGGCGCGCGGCTGTGAGCTTGCATCCGGTAGATAGTGGGTTCGAATCCCACTGTCGGCAGCCCTTATGATAGTTTTCCGTGGTTTCCCATTTTCACACCAGGAAAATGCTCGGGTTGTACCTTAATTAAGGCCACGGTCCCTTCCTTCCAACTCCTAGGCCTTTCCTATCCCATCGTCGCCATAAGACCTACCTGTGTCGGTGCGACGTAAAGCAATTAGCAAAAAACAAGAAGCAACCTTGTTTTTGAAATTAGACCAAAATATTTTCTTCTTCTGCTTCTTCTTCTTTATCTGGTTACCCGCCAGGGTCGGTTTTTCCCTCAGACTCAGCGAAGGATGCCACATTTACCGACTCAGGGGCAGTGTCCTGGCTTTCAGACTCTGGGTCGTGGAATACAACTGGGGAGGATGACCAGTACCTCGCCCAGGCGGCCTCACCTGCTATGCTGAACAGGGGCTTTGCGGGGGGATGGGAAGATAGGAAGGGATTGACAAGGAAGAGGGAAGGAAGAGGCCGTGGCCTTATGTTAGGTACCGTCCAATCATTTGCCTGGAGGAAAAGTGGGAAACCACGGAAAACCACTCCTAGTTGACCTCCCGAAGCTGAGTGGACCCCGTTACAGCCCTCGTAGCACTTTTCAAAGTTCGTGGCAGAGCCGGGAATCAAACCCGGGCCTCTGGGGAATAATTTTAAGAAACTAAGAGACAGAAAATAATTGTTGTAAAATGCTGCTTGAACCGCTGACAGTTATCAGAAACACGGCTTATCAAATAAAATAATGACGTATTGGTTCATTGTTCGTGTGTGACTCCTTGGCTGAATTGTCAGCGTAATAGTTTTCGCTCCACAGAGGCCCGGGTTCGAATCCTGGACAGGTCGGGGATTTTAAATGTGCACTTTTAATTCCTCTTGCTCGGGGACTAGATTTTTCAATTCGAATTAATACGTTTCTCTTCATCTACCCACAAGACCACATAGGTACTACCAGCCACCGAAGAAACACGCTAAAGGTAATACATCTCTTGACGTACGGTATGTGCCAGGAAGGGCATGTGGCTGCAAAACTAGGCCGAATACAAATCAAGTGCCGACCCCAATAAATCGGAGAAAAGCCAGGAAGGAAAAGAAGAAGAAATATGATGTTGAAAAGTCACTACATAATCGGCGACTATATTTCCACTAATGAATAAGAGTTTGCCTCAACCACATCAACTGTGGTGTTCGAGCTGTGTTATGTTTGCACGCATAGCTCAGTTGGTCGCGCGTCGCTCCTTTCGCCACCGTTTTACCTTCTCGCATTGATAACATTGGTTAAAAGTCTCCTACAATGTTGTTTCCCACTGTACCTTCTGTTCTTTTCTTAAACTATAAATGCTGGTCAATATTATTCATAATAATAATATTTTATTGCAGCCAATGGCCAAAAGATATTTACATTAATACACAACATTAGTCATCTCTGTAGAAGGCTATCATCGATTCGCGCCGACAAGTACAAATCATGGCATGATATCGTTCACAGCTCTTACCACAACGTTCACATACAGAGTCCCTGTCTGGTTGATGGAATTTCTTTGTTTTACACAGCTTATAATGAAATCCATGTATTGCAAATCGTGTAATCAAGTGTCCGAGCTCATATCCTCCTGCTTGCCAGTCTTTGTAAATAATTGCGTCCGTCGAGTAAAATTCGCTCCATATGTGTCTTTTCTTTGCTCGTTATTTCTCTATGAACTGTTGATATGTTGGTGTAGTTGGTAGCGGTAGGTGACAACGGACATCTTCTACATAGAAAGGTTCGCGAGTTAACTCATGTACAAGCCTTGAAGGCGTATACTTCGAGACACTTAGTGCCTTTTTCAGAAACGTAGCTTTCACTTTTTCTAATTGCTCGAACAGTTTCATTTTTAGATGCGGCCATACAATTTCTAATCCATAGGTGATCACTGGTGACACTTTGAGGTCAAATAGTTTCAGGGCTGTTTTGATAGATATTCAAATTCTGTATGTCGTTGATGGCTCTGATTTCTGATTCCAGTTTGGTCGATATTATTTATATTTATTGCTTTGTTCCTGAGTGAAGTGTTGATAAACAGAAGGTCGGTCGTTTGGACCGTGGCGCGCCTTGTAAGGAAGATGAGTTTTGTAGCCTTGGAGTTTTTTCATTCTGCAATTCCGAGTTATATATTGTACATTTTCTTTATAGCTGGCGGACTTCCTCAACTTTATAAACCCTTAACGATATATACTTGATAAAGACGAAGTTAGTTGATTTGAGTCGGGGCATGGAAACGTATTACAAGAATGTGATCATAACACGGACACCGAGTGTGAATTTTCTGATGGAACCTAACGTTGGGAGTGATTTATCAGATACCGATGGGACAATAATAATACGACTATCTTGACAAATTTACCACACAATTGTTTTATCATCAACTTATTCTAAGTTACTACGCATACGGACGTGGAGGCGATTATAATCTCAAAAGAAAGAAAAAGTCATGACATTGTTTGAAACAGTTAGTACTTCATTTTATCAATCCTCTTTATGACTTACAGAGGGGCTGCCTGGTCGAGGCGGTAAAGGCGTGCTTGGTTCCCCCGGAAGGACGTGGGTTCGAATCCCCGTCAGGAAGTCGTAAAATTTAACAAACGAGATTTCCACTTTCGGAGGTGCATCTGGCCCTGATGTTCACTCAGCCTACACCAAACATGAGTTGTTGTTGTTGTTGTTGTTGTTGTTGTTGTTGTTTGAGTCATCAGTCCATAGACTGGTTTGATGCAGCCCTCCATGCCACCCTATCCTGTGCTAACCTTTTCATTTCTACGTAACTATTGCATCCTACATCTGCTCTAATCTGCTTGTCATATTCATACCTTGGTCTACACCTACCGTTCTTACCACCTACACTTCCTTCAAAAACCAACCGAACAAGTCCTGGGTGTCTTAAGTTGTGTCCTATCATTCTATCTCTTCTTCTCGTCACATTTAGCCAAATCGATCTCCTCTCACCAATTCGATTCAGTATCTCTTCATTCGTGATTCGATCTATCCACAAAAATGAGTACCAGGTTTATTCCTGGGGGCAAAGACGACCGGGCGTAGAGCTAACTACTTTACCCCATCACGTGCCGAAGTTAACAATCGTGGAAGCCTTTACCTTCCACTCCTCTCAGGGCCTTTATGGCCTGTACGGAAGTGACTTTGCCTTTTTTATGACTTACAAGGCTATATTAGCTATGTATCCGATGTAGCCAGCAATTTCGACACAAAAACCAAGGGAGGCGATATGCGATCAATAGCATTACAGAATTAAGCGCGCCTCACTGCAGTATAGTTTCGATTGTGAACAGAAAACATGGCGGAAAATAAAAGAAAAAAATGTGGATGAAACCGCAAAAATTAGAAAAAAATAACAAATATCAATTTATACAGTCTGCTCCAGTCTGTTGTTCACAAGTAAGAATGAAAATTATTATTATTAGATCTTCTTCAGCCTCATTCAAATTTTTTTCCGAGCTCGATCGCTGTAGTCGCTTAAGTGCAGCCAGTATGCAGTATTCGGGAGATAGTGAGTTCGAACTCCACTGTCGGCAGTCCTGAAGATGGTTTTCTGTGGTTTCTAATTTTCATACGAGGCAAGTGCTGGAATTGTACCTTAATTAAATCCTCGGCTGGTTCCTTCCCACACCTACCCCTTTCCTGTCCCATCGTCGCCATAAGACCTATCTGTGTCGGTGCGACGTAGAGCAAGTTGCAATTATTTTCTCCATTGTCAAAAGTGAAAGTTATCCCATTTCCTTCTGGACATGTCTTCAGTTCTGATGATAAAATAAATTGAAAATGACTTAGGTGGAATTTTCATTTCAGAAGAATGCCTCCTTCCTGGAACCACCTATATCAAGCTTTTAACTTATGTCCCTCATTTGTTCTTACGTCATCGTGGTTGATCCCAACAGGCACATTATTAATTCTGCGCTCACATCGTTCTTGCTCGATATACGGGCCAGCAATAGCTGAAGCGTATCCAACAAAACGCGGTTTCCGACAATGTGGGGGTGGTTCGTTTCAAAACGTGTTAACGGAACTCTGGCGAGACCGTGACGCTCAAGTGTAAATTGGAGTAAAACTCTTGTGATTATTCAAAGCTGACAGAATCTGTAGCACTTGTTGCTCGCAAAATAGACCATACAAATTGTGAGAAGTACTAAGCCCAGCCTTGTGGTTGCCCACAGCTACGTTGCTCGTAGCCGGATTAAAATCAACTTCCGTAATTAATTACATCTACTAACAATCTAATTTTTCAGTAGTTTGCCCATTAATAATTTCTAGAACAATTGATACTGTATATCTTATCTTCCCTTATCACATGACTTCTGTTTTCTAAATATCAGCATTCGATTCACGGATTGAATCCCAGACGAATAAAGATTAATCACAACTGGTTCGTACTTTCCTTTTCTAACTCTATCCAATTACTGGTATGTGGAGAACGGTCGGATGGTTGGTCCAGACGCCAGCTCTATTTAGAGAGATGTATTCATTGTTGGGTGTTTCTCGGGTATACTGTATGTAAATGAGGAAGTGTGTTTTAAGGTGAACACAAACACCTGATCCTTGAGCCAGAATAATAACTGAAAGTGGCTAACATCCCCGACCTATCCAAGAACCGAAACCTAAGAAGAGAAAACCACTATGCCACAGTAACTTAGATATCATTTCATAAATCCTACATGCATGTATTGAGATTCGATCCGTGGGCCCTCCGACTAGAGACCTACATACTACCACTCAACTATAGATCCAGAGGTATGAGAGATTTTCATACTTTGCTTATTGAACTTTCCCTTATCGTTCCCATAACTCTGAGGAGGCTAATGGTCAGTTGTCTCCATCTCTTGTCGGTACTCCGCCAGATGTGTTGCATCAAAGATATTCAACCCAATTATACTCTTGATAATGATCAACCATCGATTGGGAATTCGTCTACGATCTCTCTTTCCAGGAACATTTCCGAGGATGATCAGTTTTCTAAGCCGTCATTCCCACGTCTCATAGGGTGTCCAAAGAATTGTAAAACCCTTTGTTGACATATTGATGATAATCTGATTCTAAAGGTTGAGCTGATTTATAATGAAATCAACTGTGCTAATGGAATCATTGCTTATTGTACTAGCTACCTAATAATCGTTTTATAGACACTATGTGTCTGGTTATACGCATAATGTATCCAAAGGATAATTCGAATTTATAATCTAGTTGTCGTGCTTGAACATCTAGTTGCTTGAAGGTGTCGTACAGAGTGTAAATTGTTGTCTGGAACTTTCTATTTAATTAATCAATTAATTCGGCTCCAGTGATAATTCATGGTGGAATGAGTTCCTGGTTCAAGGTACCTACGGGCATTATTCAAGGCTGAGGTCTTTCACCTTTAAGACATAAGAATTTCACCTTTGTTGTTCATAGCTTATATGGATCATCTACTGAAATGTATAAAGTGGCAGAGTGGGATTCAGTTGGGTGGAAATGTATTAAGCAATTTGATCTATGCCGATGATGTGGTCTTAATGGCAGATTGTACTGAAAGCCTGCAATCTGCAGTAATATGTTGGAACTTAAAAATATGTACAATGAGTATGGTATTGAAAATTAGACTTTCCAGGGCTAAATCCATGCCAGTAGCAAAAAAATCCGAGAGAATTGAATGTCAGATTGGAAATACAAAGTTGTAACAGGTAGACAATTTCAGGTATTTGGAATGTGTATTCTCCGAGGGTGGTAGTATAGTAAGTGAGTGAATCAAGGTGCAGTAAAGCTAATGCAGTGAGATCGCAGTGGCTATCAACAGTATTCCGTAGGAAAGACACCAGCTCCCGAACTAAACTATCTTTACACCGGTCTGTTTTCTAGACCACCTTTGCTGTACGGAAGTGCAGGCTGGGTGTACTCAGGATATCTTAATCATAAGTTACAAGTAACATATTGGAATGTAGCGATGATGATCGGTGGTATAAAACAGGTGGGAAGAATGGCAGAGGGTACTAGGAATGGGGAGGTAAGGGCTAAAATAGGAATGACCTCGATTGATAAAGCTACACGCATGAACCGGCTTCGGTAGTGGACTCATGTGAGGCGAATTGAGAAAGATAGTTTACGTAGGTGTATAATGGGTAAGATAGAGAGACCAAGACGATGCTTAGTCTCGGTTTCTAATGATTTAAAGTTAAGGGGTATATGACTAAATGCGGCCATGGATTTAGTTGCAAATATGGGATTGTGACGGAAGTTTAGTTAAAAGACAGAAGTTTGCAGACTGAACTCTGAAAGGCATAACAGTCTATAATGAAGATGTATGTAGGTATGTGTTTATTTGGGTGAGAAAAGGATTACTAAGAAATCCTTCGATGCCCTTCCTTAAGAAACACCAATGACAATATGGAACGCTGTTAGGTGTTGATAATAATAATAATAATAATAATAATAATAATAATAATAATAATAATAATAATAATAATAATAATAATAATAATAATAATAATAATAATAATAATAATAATAATAATATTTCTACGTCCCATTAATTACTTTTATGGTTTCTGGATAAGCTGAGATGCGAGAAAGTTGTCCCGCAGGGGTTGTTTATCGTGCCGGTAATTCTACCGACATGGAACTGACATCTGTGCACGTTCAAATACCACCGCACTCAGCTATAATCGAACTTGAAAACTTGAAGTCAGAAAGCCTGCACCTTAACCGTCTGAGTTACTCAGCCCGGCACGGTGATTTTTGTAGACGTCGTTGAGAAACGTCACTCTCTCAGCATTTGTTGAAAGATATGTACTAAATCATAGAACTCTCTCAAATTAACCAATGGGTAATTAATGTTGACTCCAGATAAAACTGAGACAAACTTCAAATCTGTAGAATAAAATAGTTCTGTTTCTTGGGATGTGGTCTATTGCTGCTTCCACAGCAAAAATACTTTCTCTGACATGTATATTTTAATATTGTACGTCCATCCAGTATTTACAAAAGTATCACTATCGGCTAACAACTGATTGTATTTTTATATCTTCTAAATGTACCTCTTCTTTTGTGAAGTAACAGGCCACCCAAAATGGGTATTCACCGGGCGAGTTGGCCGTGCGCGTAGAGGTGTGCGGCTGTGAGCTTGCATCCGGGAGATAGTAGGTTCGAATCCCACTATCGGCAGCCCTGAAAATGGTTTTCCGTAGTTTCGAATTTTCACACTAGGCAAATGCTGGGGCTGTACCTTAATTAAGGCCACGGCCGCTTCCTTCCAACTCCTAGGCCTTTCCTATCCCATCGTCGCCATAAGACCTATCTGTGTCGGTGCGACGTAAAGCCCCTAGCAAAAAAAAATGGGTATTCGAGAAATAATAATTTCGTGTGGCTATTTCTAGCCGAGTGCAGCCCTTGTAAGGCAGACCCTCCGATGAGGGTGGACGGCATCTGCCATGTGTAGGTAACTGCGTGTTATTGTAGTGGAGGATAGTGTTATGTGTGGTGTGTGAATTGCAGGGATGTTGGGGACAGCACAAACACCCAGTCCCCGGGCCATTGGAATTAAGCAATGAAGGTTAAAATCCCCGATCCGGTCAGGAATCGAACCCGGGACCCTCTGAACCGAAGGCCAGTACGCTGAACATTCAGCCAGCGAGTCGGACGGTATTCGAGAAAAAAAATTGCAAATTGTTCATAACGGGATGGATGTTAAGGGATATGGTGTCACTGCTGACTTCTCTTCCTGCTCAAGGTTGTTGGTTTGAATCTCGGCGCATTAATGAGTGCTTTTTCCCCATAATTTTAAAATTTTTAATTTTTTGTGTTAAATTGTAATCTAGTTAATTCCCTGTCCGCCCATTCACCCCAGGCGCTTCTTGCACCTCTGTAAATGAAATGTCGTATGGCTTTTAGTGCCGTGATATCCCAGGACGGGTTCGGCTCGCCAGGTGCAGGTCTTTCTATTTGACACCCGTAGGTGACCTGCGCGTCGTGATGAGGATGAAATGATGATGAAGACAACACATACACCCAGCCCCCGTGCCATTGGAATTAACCAATTAAGGTTAAAATCGCCGTCCTGGCCGGGAATCGAACCCAGGACCCTCTGGACCGAAGGCCAGTACGCTGACCGTTCAGCCAACGACTCGGACTGCACTTCTGTAAACCACATAAACCCCGTAACAATTATTATTATTTAGAAAATGAGTGTAAAAGAAAGCAGGAAATACTTCATAACAGCCATGGACTAAATCTTGTATTATATAAATTACTAGCAAGATACCCGTGCTTCGCTACGGTATTGTACTGAAATTTATAATTGAATGCTTATTGTTTTAGATATATAATCCGCCGAAATTCGCGATCTGACTTGTTTTCTGTGAGAATCCACCAAAATTCCCGATCTGACTCGTTTTCTATTAGATTACGGCACGTTTTTCTCCCATTTTCAATCTTCCTTTCCAGCAATCGATTTCGTACTTCTCGGGCTAGGCTCAGGTATTCCTCCCGGTCAGTTGGCTCCGTAAATCTTTGCCATCTTTTCCTATAATCATTTTGATATGTATAAAATCCTTCAGGAGATCCGGCGTGGTGTCATATTGGGTGCTTTGGCGGCACTGAACCCGCGGCCGGACTGCATTCTTAGTCATTACCCGTCCAGGAGCCGTTTCCAGCGCGATCCGCACATTTGACGACGGTCCGGAACATTATTATTATTATTATTATTATTATTATTATTATTATTACTATTATGTGTTGCTGGAAAGGCTGATGACAGGGAAAACCGGAGTATCCGGAGAAAAACCTGTCCCACCTCCGTTTTTTCCAGCACGAATGTCACATGGAGTGACCGGGATTTGAACCACGGAACTCAGCTGTGAGAGAGGCCCGCGCGCTGCCGCCTGAGCAACGGAGGATACTTATAAGTACATTAAGAACAGTAAAATCAATGGGTTCACCTCCTTCTACACCCCACCGCCGTTAAGTTTATTTACCGCCAAACCCCCCCCCCCGCTCCACAAAAAAAATTAAAAGAAGGCTTGTTTCTTTATGTTTAAAGGAGATTCCAAACACCAATGTTCGCGTCTATTGCCATCAGTTTTGAGATATAAGTATCCCCATAAAAATAATTTTTTTTTTCACTTCATCTCACACTACTCCCCCCCCCCCCCCCTAAGTGAATTTCCCGCAAAAAATACTTGCTTCTTTAATAGTAAAAGATCTTCTAAATACCAATTATCACGACTCTAACTTCTTCAGCTTTTGATTTATGTGTCGTCATGAAAGGAATTCAACTCCTTTACACTCCCACCCTCCAAGATGGTTTCCCCACCAAAACGCGTTTTTCTTTGTTTTTAAAGGAGATCTAAATACGAATTTTCACGTCTGTAACAAGTTTAGTTTTTATTAGATGTATGCATTCTCATACAATTAAGTCAATTAAATTTTCAATACTTTCACCACCCCCCCCCCTCTCATTGTATTTTCCGAGAATACGTGTTTCTTTACTTTTAAAGCAGATTGCAAATATCAAATTTCACGTCTGTAACATCTTCATTTTTGAGATATCAGTAGCCTAATTAAAAGAATTCAACAACATTTTCAGTCACTTTTACCCACCCCTCCACCACCCAAGTGGTATTTCCGAAAACTAAAAATACACGATTCGTTATGTTTAATAGAGAAAAAAATACCATTTTTCACTTCTGTAACATGTTAAGTTTTTTAGATATACTGTAAAAATTCTCATTTTAAAATTTCACCTCTTTTGAGTTCCCCTTAGGTGGAGTTTCCAAAAACAAATCACCTATGTTTCTTTACATTTACAGGAGATTCCAAACACTCACTTTTTACGTCTGTAACATTTTACGTTTCCAAGATATTCTGTAGATATAGTCTTTCAAAAAATTCACCCCAATTTGTCACTCCTGTTTAACCGCCATTAATTGGATTTCCCAAAAACTAAAAAATACGTGTTTCTTTATTTTTAAAGGAGGTCCCATATACAAATTTTCAGTTCTGTAATATCTTCAGGTTCTGAAATATAAGTATCCTCATTATAGGCATTCAACCAATTTTTCACACTTTTACACCCCTCCTATTGGGATTTACAGGAAACAAAAAAATACGTGTTCCTTTATTTTTAGAGGAGCTAACTACCAATTTTTACATCTGTAAATTTTAAAGTTTTAAGATGTAAACACACTCATTTTTAAAAATTCACCCCCCACTTTCACCCCCCAATATTTGGATCTTCAAAAAACGAAAAAATACGTGTTTCTTTACTTTTAAAGTAGATCCCACATACCTATTTTCAGGTCTGTAATATCTTCAGGTTCTGAATTATAAGTAGCCTCATTAAAGGTATTCAACCCATTATTCACCCTTTTACACCCTTCCTATTGGGATTTTCCGAAAACAAAAGAATACGCGTTTCTTTATTTTTAAAGGAGATTCTAATTACCAATTTTTACATCCATACACTTTACAAGTTTTGAGATATAGATACACTCATTTTAAAAAATCACCCCCTTTTCACCCCCCCCCCCATTAATTGGATTTTCCAAAAACAAAAAAACACGTGTTTCTTTATTTTTAAAAGAGATCCCAAACATCAATTTTCAGGTCTGTAATATCTTCAGGTTCTGAGATATAAGTAGCCTCATTAAAGGCATTCAACCCCTTTTTCACCCCTTTTCACGATTCCTATTGCGATTTTCCGAAAACAAAAAATACGTGTTTCTTTATTTTTAATGAAGATTCTAAATATCAATTTTTACATCTGAAAACTTTAAAAGTTTGGAGATATGGATTCACTCATTTTAAAAATTCACCCCCTTTTCACCCTCCCATTAATTGGATTTTCCAAAAACAAAAAAATACGTGTTTCTTTATTTTTAAAAGAGATCAAAAGTACCAATTTTCAGGTCTGTAATATCTTCAGTTTCTGAGATATAAGCACCGGTATCCTGATTAGGCATTCAACCCCTTTTTACCCTTTTTCACCCCTCCTATTGGGATTGTCTGAAAACAAAAAAATACGTGTTTCCTTATTTTTAAAGAAGATTCTACATACCAATTCTCACCACTCTAAAATTTTAAAGTTTTGAGATATAAACACACTCATTTTAAAATGTCACCCCCCTTTTCACCCCCTTAGCGACGGAATATCCAAAAATCCTCTCTTAGCGAGCACCTACATCTTAATATGAATATATCCCCAAAATTTCATTTCTTTATGTCCAGTAGTTTTGGCTCGGCGATGATGAATCAGTCAGTCAGTCAGTCAGGACAAGCTACTTTATATATATAGATTCTTGTCGTTGTACTCCGTATTCTTCAATGATGGCAGGACAATTAAATGAATATAATTACCGTCTAGTGACCTGAATATTTACCCAACTGTTGATGTATACATTCAAAGTGAATCAAGTTATCAGGGGGAGGTTGGTATAAAGTTATCTTAGAACTTTCACCAGACATACAGTAGACTATAACCCTCTTCGTTCGCGTGTTCTGCAAACCACGGTTACCAGACTACACATGTGGAGGCATTATGAGAATTATACCCCGAAGTAACACTTCACAATTCGAGAACTGTTGGAGCGACAGATCAACACTTAAAACACGTTCTAAGCACGGACCTGAACTGCGAAGTGCGGGCATTCCCATCTTGTTGCTGCGCTGTGTAACGGAATGGTATGAGTCAACGGGACGCAGATAAGTTAGCGTGCCTGCCGGTCAACCGATGGGAGAAACTCACTGTATTATCCTTATGATTAGTGAATATGTGCAACATGAATTACATTATACGCATCTTCATCAATTGAAATATCAATCTGTGTCAGGAAATGTACACCTTTTACATTCAGAAACATACAGTGTGCAAAAACAATAGCGAACTGATAATAATTTATGAATAACTAAATCAGTTATCAGTCAGAATATTTGTTAAATATTGCACTCCGCAAGGCGTTTCAGTGTCTAAGCTCCATCGTCAGGTGGAGTACAACATTTAATAATGATTGTCACTCGTAACAGTTTGAATTATACATAAAGAATTACCTCAGTCACGGACAAGGTCTGCGTAAAATGTGGTTTCCTTTAAGATACTGATTTTTGTTTGAGGCACTATACAGATAATCAACCCCTCGCTTCGGGCACCTGTCTGAACGCTGAATACGTTTCTCTGTATTCTCCACAAAGAAGAACGCTGGCTACTGGTTGAGCCATTATTCCATAGAATAAAGAGCCGCTGTATCGGTGGGAAATATGTTTATGAGACCAAAGACTTACTGTTGTCAGGGGAAAAATCTTGGCTGTAAGGCCCTAACGAAAATAGGACGACTGTCCGTTGGAGTGTGTTGGCGTATGTTACCGCAGAGCACAAGCACAATTCGTGAAATCAATCAATCAATCAATCAATCAATCAATCAATGATGTGCATTTAGGGAGTGGCCCAAGCGGCAGATTCCCTATCAATTGTTTATTTAATATTTACATTTATTTATACTTATTTACCTAACTTTTTCTCACATATTTTCAGCGAACTTGGAAATTTATCGGACGTTTTATTTGATAATTTATTCCAATCCCTCACTCATCTTCCTATAAATGTATATTTGCCCCAATCGGTCCTCTTGATTTCCAGCTTTATCTTCATACTAAGATCTTTCCTACTTTAAAACCTCCACTCAAGCTTATTCTTCTACTTATGTCATTCCACGCCAACTCGTCACTGACAGCTCGAAACATACTGCATAGTCGAGCATCTCGTCTCCTTACTCCCAGGTCTTCCCAGCTCAAACTTTGCAATATTTTAGTAACACTACTCCGTTGTCGGAAATCCCCTAGAACAGATCATGCTGCTTTCCTTTGTATTCTTTTATAGTTCTCGTATACAGTAGTTCTGGTGCTGGTCTCATACAGTGGAGCCATACTCTAACTGCGGTCTTACCACAGACTTATACCCCTCTGATTTACATCCTTACTACAACCCTTAAATACTCTCATAACCACGTGAAGAGAACTGTAAGCTTTCTTCACTACTTCGTTAATATGTTTACCCCCAATGAAGTTCATTCCTTGTATTTACACATTGTTCCCTATGAGATAGTATCAACCCATAAACACAATAATTAAAGCTGAGAGGACATTTGCTCTTGGTGAAACTTACAACTTGATTCAGCTGAATAACCCTTTTATTGCCTTCAAGTATTGAGTGTCGAGTTTGTATATGCCTATAAACGTTACAAAATCTCAAAAAATAATTAAAATTACCTGACATATTTCAGCTACTGAAAACTTCCTGTTTGTTCGTTACACTAAGCAGAATTTTTGGCTTGTCTGGAGCAGAAAAGAGTCCTGTTGAGGAAAAGCGGAGCTAGCATTGTCTTTTCTCATCAAATGAAGAAGCATTTTTTGGAACAAGATATGATATAAATGTCTAACAATGTAGATGTTTCCTTTTTCCCGAAAGACCTTCAATTACCATAGGCTACTCCGATGCTTTGCGTTCATTTTAAACAGAGTGAATCCAAAGAACGCTCAGAAACTGAAAAAAGCCTATAGAAGATTCAAAATAATTTAACTGTCCAATAGGAACGTATAGGTCTAGGGATGATACAAGGGACAATTTATTTAATTTATTTTTGCACAATTATATACATACCTGAACAATTCAGTATTGACAATCAATGAATGAATTGTCGCTTGTGAAAAGCGTAGTATATTTGGGAGTGTACGATTCTGTATTGGAAATCAGTGAGTGAATAGTTACTTTTGAACAAAGTGGTGTATTCGGGAAAATAGGACGTGATACTTGCATGAATGTCGTGGGTGACGGTTTGAAAAGGTATTGTAAACAACATTCAATGTCCGGTGTCTTACTTAATTGTGTGCAAAAATGACTACCATTTAATTTACTGACAGATTTGAGTTGTTAGGGAATGTAGGGCACTTTGAAAGTATAAAAAATATTGTGCACACACCTATGCGGTTTCTGGCATCCTGAAATTGGTCCAGAAGCGGGATTTCGTCCTCGACTATACGTTATTGCTTGAAAGCTGATTTAACTTCGCAGTTTATGGTCAACCTCTGGAATCACCCGGCATATGAATAAGAAACTGTCTCTATTGCAGCATCAAACAATTGAAACTCAACGTAGATTATCCTAATGATCTTCATCGCACTTGCCTACAAAATGGATTTAAGTTCCCTGTGCTGTTCAGCCCTTGGGAGAGAGTAATTCAAACTCTGGTGAGAAGGGACTGACAAAGCCCGTGCAATGCATAGTTCCCAGGCTGATACGGTAAACAACGCGACAAAACAGAGCTCAAGGGAGCAGTATCATCAACTATCCTCCACCAGTCCCTTAGAGAAATCGACTTTCCATTAACCACAGACCGTTCGAAATGTGTAAACAATATGTATTATTCATGATTAACTATTACGGCACTTTTGTTATCGCTATCAACCACATACAATAAATTTTACATTGAACTAATTACCCCTCGGGGAATTTCAGGAATTTTCTGTTTTTTTTTTGTAGGAATTATGAGGTCATCAGCTACTCTGGTAGCGAGTTGTAAGTTTCTAAGATGCCTCAGACTGTCTCATTAATTAATTTCTATTTTCATTTTGTACTTTTATGGATCGCTCCAAACAAACTTCCATTTATATTTATAGACAAATATGTGTTCGGTATCATAATTTTTTGTTTAGCAAATTTTAATGTAATAATTTTCCGATTTCAAGTTTATTTTGCGTTTTAAAGTATTTTAATACATAACGGAGTTAATAAATGTTAATTTTGTTTACCCATAGCAGATACGATGGTTTCATGAGAATATAGCAGTGGCATAAGTTTATTGAAATGAAGCCGATTGGCAATTTATTTTTAGTCTGTGGTTTGCCAAATTTGGTGATTGTACGTGATGAAGGTTTCCTAGACCAAGAATAAATTATCCTTCGAAATTTACTTCAGATTTCTAACAGGTCAACTTCAAGAGCACTAAAAGGTCCAAAACTACTCAAAACTCCACGTCATTGTTCCCCCAGCAAGTGTAGACTCATCGTTACTGCTGACTTGATTTACTTTCTTTAATTCCTAGGTGGAAGGAACACTGGATATCATAATACCTCATGGTATCTTAAAAATGATTTATCATTCACTTGTTGAGTCACTTATATGGTGTAAGTGCATGGGGATCGGCTTCTGTTACAGACATAAAAATGGTACAAATGTTAAAAAATCGTACTGTTAAAGCATTCTTTTGGTACGGAAACAGAAGAATACGTAGCTTAAATGAGGATATGTAAACAGAGATTTACCATAAGGAAAGGTTCTTGAGAGTTAAACAACTTTATATGTACAAATAATTAAAGAAAATAACTGGAAGCCACAATATAGAATTGTAAATTAACATACACATGGAACAAGACTCAGGCATATATTATTTTCAGGTCATCGGGCACTACAAAAAATATGGATCCAGGACACTGCAAGTTGTAGTTCCAAAATTTTTGAACAAGTTGCCCTCAGAATTGACACAGTTGGAAACAAAATATCAACTAAAACAACATGTGAAGCTATGGATCATAAGAAAATAAAATTACAGTTTCAATATTTGTTCATGAATGACAGATGTACGACAGACTTATATATTTTGAATAATACTTTCAGGGATTGAGAAAAACTCACACCACAGGACCAAAATGCTAATAAAAATGTACAAAACTCATTAATGTTGTAAACAGTAAGGATTGCAACAATGTACACAAATATGAAACAACTTCACTGGTAGATAAGCATATCAAGTGGTTTGCAGGTGTAAATAATTGCAAAGATAATGTACAATATTCTACTACATACTTGCAAATGTATTTCAGATGTTATAAAAATCCATAAAATAAATTATTATTTTATTATTATTATTAATATTATTAATTCCTTCCGATATACTGCATTCATTGTCATAATCATTCTGTATATGCATTATGAACACCGTAGGAGTCTGTGTTTCTTACAAAGTTCCAATGTTCTCTGTATGTTCCTGCGTTGCAGACGGCATAACAATTGTCATCATGCTGAAGTTCTAGCACAATATGTTTCTCTTGTTCTGTATTAGAATATGGACAAGTCATTTCATTTCGTCGCTCACTGATGGAAACTGGGATCCATAGGACCATTGTTTCGAGTAAGGGGAAGGTTCTCCTTGTGCCTATGTAAGCCTGGGTGGCCAAACGCAATATTGTTCCGTCTGCTCCTATTCATAGGATGAGCCTCAGTCCAGCAAGGCATTGTCTGGGAGCGCAGAAAGAAAATAGTCCTTCTTGTGAACGAGGTACGAGAGATGGAAGCTTTTGTGTGGCCAATGGAAGTGTATTTCCGTCGAGCTATCTCTCCCTATCTCTTTCTCCTCCTTTCTTCCTTCTCCGCCTTCGCCTTCTTCTGTTTCTCGTGGAAGAGGAGGAGGGGTAGGATTTTCAGAATTAATTGGGGAAGTCCGTATCCCCACACCCGCTTATTTGTGGCTTGTGTCTCAAAACCGCAGTGCAGGCGAAATCACACATCCTGTCTTTCTCCCTAACAACACAAACACAATTGAGAGAAAGCGTTTTAGGCAAACACTGACGCTGGAATAAAAAAGTCACACTTAATGTTGATATAGAATACAAAACGATAGTGTTTAATTTCTTGAACCACGATAAAACACAGGGATCCATAATTTTACTCCAACAACCATATTCTACTGGGAGTAACTAAATACATTTAAGTCATTAAGGGGTGAGGTGCACATATTCACTAGCTTGCGTTTAGGGAATGTTTAATTGTTTAAAAATAACATTTTCTGTCTTTTCTTTAGAGAACACACTTTTCTCAAACTAGTCTATTCGTATCTTGGAATATGTCTCAAATTTTGGATCCACTCTTGGGTTGGTGATCGTTAAAAAGAAAAAAAAAACTTTGTGAAAATCAAACGCTCATAAAAATGTCTCTCGGCCATGGCCAATCATCAACGACTGCTAAATTCACAGGACCACCAGCCACGAGATAAAGCCTGCACGGTTGTTAGGTAACACTATCTGGCCATCCATCCGTACCTTACACCACAGCTTTGCTAGGGTTACACTTCCGTCACAGTAACTTCCGTGCCACGAAACTTTAGATGGCTTCCAGCCATTTTTATGCAAAAAAAATATATATTTATATATTGCACCGCTCCCGCGTCCAGGTGGGGATACGCGAGTTCCAGACTAGCTCTTAATAACGATTCCATCTACCTAATATTGCTGGGTTGTGAGTTCCGCGTGAGAAAGTACACCGATGGCCTATGGTAAATCCCAACCTACGTAGAAGGACGTCTCCAACACGCTATCAGTCGGATACCATACTTGCATGTTGCCGAAATTTATCGTAAAATTCAGGTTATTACGGCTTGTCAAGAAATTCGTACATGTCATCATCAAAATCGCAATCAGAAATAGTCATTATAGGCTTATATCTAGCACTTATTCTAAGTAGGCATTAAAAGAATTTTAATATTTTCACTACTCAGCTTTTATTAACAAATCAGTCTAAGTATGATTTGAAAATCACGTAGAGTATCTTGAGAAATTATTTTATACAATGTGACTGGTTTCATACGCAATCAGCATCTCTAAGTGCCGTAGTTATGTTGCATTGAAAGAAAACAGGTTTGGAAAACCTTTAACAAATAAATGGAAATCAGGCCTCATTCATGGATACGCTAATCCTGGCCTGCCGAAAAATTAAATTGTAATGAAAAGGAAAAATTAAATTATATATATAATCAAGTGAAAAATTATTCAATATAATTGTAATAATCAGATGCATCCAATTGGTTTAAGTAAAACAAAACTATACTCCCTACTATATACAATATTTCAAATTGGGGTTTCAATTAAGAATGTAAAAACGCAATAAAGGTGGCCAATAATTAATCAATTAATTAATTAAGATCTGGAATCTTTCCTTATTGAGCTGGATTGCTCCTCAAAATTACCAAAAATTCTATCACTGAACCTAAATTCACATGTGACTAGAGAAATGCATATCACTTGGCTGAAAACCTCACATCAATGTCCATGCACAGTAGGAAAATCGTGTGAGAAAATAATGTTTGTTCTTAAGGATTTCCACTAGTTTAAGTTTCAAGTTTTCATAATGTATCATATTTCATGTTAACTGACCTCCATATAAGCAAATCTAAGTCCACTTTAAGTCGTAAGTAATCTCAAATTAATTCTATCATAAGGATTATGTGGCTAAAATCATTCAATTATTATTTTAACCCATGGTTGCAATTCAATTAAAGTGCGTATATGGCTTAATATAGCATTACCAAGTGTATTTAACTAACCTTCCAACGAATAATACCATAGGTGGAAAAATTGACACATTAGAAGACTCTACCTTCATCTGAAGTCCATATATGGAAGACTAAGTTACCAGTGATGTGTCAAACTGCTCCCATAAAACCATAAATTATGTTGCCGTATGTGAGAATACATGAAAACGATCGTAGATATGTCAGTGAAGGCCTACATATTGACGTTATTGGTCTCTCGGCTCTTCTGATGATCCTACATACTCAATTAATTCTATACTGATGGCATTGAGATCGTATCCTAATCTATATTATATATTAGGGAATAAAAATAGCAATTGAAAACAGTACGTTTCAATATATATATCTTAGCATGTGCAATTTACACACTATCATCTCTCGAAGAATACTACGACCAACTTTCTAAATAACAATAACTATCACCATCATAATCTACTATCAACTCATATCATTATTTCATTCACCATTTATCACTTCAATTATCGCGTAGCATTCATATTAGTGCGTCTCAAAGCACTCGTTTCATCAAATACGCAGCATATGTGCCATAACCTACATATATAAAACCATTATCATTACTGTCATAGTATCAAAGAACAGCACATCATAACATTAAACTGTGCTACTATATTTTGTCGTAAACATTCCCTAAATACGATCTCTACGCTTGTTATTTTGTTAAAGCCATCACACATGTATGTTAACCTCCACTTAATACTCTAACACTTCACTGACAACGATTTAAAAAAAATATCAATCACTTCTCTAACACCATATTGATAAACTTGCGAACGGCATTCACTGGTATTTTACACCTATTTATGGGATTAACGGTAACTTCAGATGAATACCTACTTCCTTGTAACTACACTTGTATATTAACTACGCACACACAATGTCATAATGCACATCACATATTAGCCAAAAGAATAAAGGTTTCTACTTACGAAACGACTCATAGGGGACTTAACTTTGCTTATTGGGTAGTGACTTCCATCTCGCTGTTGTTCGTCGGGAATGGTAGGCCTCGCTCCATGGTTCGGCTTAGGTAATCGGGTCCATGTCGTCCTCTCAGCTGATTACCACCCTCCTGGGTCATCAATCTCGTGAAGCGCCACCATAGGCGGAGTAGTCTCTGCCTCAGCCTCTTAGAACATCATAGTGGTCTTCATTACGTCAGGGACAGAATAACACAAGGCATTAGTTGATTTATACATGTCGTAATCTGTTTCGTAGTGCTAATGAGAAAATAATATATGTATTCTGGTCTGTCTAATCTGCTTATAACAGCTCTAAATGTCCTCTTATTATCAACTGCCTTGCTCGCCGAACAGATGTAAATTTTATGTGCTTTTAGAATTGCACTTTATATCCCGTTGAATTCTGCTTTCTTCACGTTGTGCAGTATCGGGCAAAATATAATGCTTCCGAGCCCAACCGTGACGTAGTACAGAACCAAACTTGACGTTTCCTTATAGCTGGTCTATAATTTCACGTATATGTGTCAACCTACAGCTGACGTTAAGCGGGCTGTCGCGGATTTAATCTCTTCTTCAATGATTGATTATAGAATCTGATAAGTAGTTCGTTTCTTTACACGACTCCGTCCTTTCTTCGATGCAGTGCTGGATTGAGATTTTGTTCTAATGGAAGTCTTTTTTCAATAATCAATTTAAATAATCCGCTCTCGTCATTCTTTCTCACCGCCTTCTAAGAGTGGTTCTTTCCGTGATTGCCGGTTGAAATTATTATCTTTTCGGCTCGAACCGCTGTTAATTGCTTTTATATTGATCCATTAATAGCTGGAACGCCATTTTTGTTCCTAATACTGCAACTATAGAACGGTGAAATGGCACTATATATATATATATATATTCCAGGCAACACATGCAAAGATAGTATTTAGTACGCCGTTTTAAATAGGAAAGTCCGTAGTGTCTAGTAACAAGACTCTATCGTCAGTGTGGCTCCATCGGGTGTTACAATAGTGCTGCATTCCTGAGGTAGGCTACCATAATCGACGTGCACCGTGGTTAACAGTTTATGTTTTTCTGAACTACGGCATGACATATAGTACGTCATGTGAGGTGTCATTGTTCATCTCAGTGGGTTTTACGTGTATACGGCAAAAAAGGAATGAAATATTGATTATTTCAAAAAATTGTGATGAGAAGAACAGTAAAAAAATGTCCTTCCGTAAAATGCTGAAATAATTAAAAACAAATGGCATCAAAATGTTTGAAACCACGGAATACCACCTCCAGGACTGCCAACAGTGTGTTCCGAACCCACTATCTTCCAAACGGAAGCTCAGAGCTGCGCGCCACAAACCACACGGCCAAGTCATTCGGAATAATAATAATAATAATAATAATAATAATAATAATAATAATAATAATAATAATAATAATAATAATAAATATTTAATAATTATAATATTGGAATATATTATTATTATTATTATTATTATTATTATTATTATTATTATTATTATTATTATTATTATTTTTTTATCAATTTAGGAAGGCTCGGCTTGTGCCGGTAACATAATGGGCTGACTCGGCCTTAGCAAGGAGTCACCCTCTTGATTATGAAACTACAGGTACATATATGTACAAATATTTACAACAGAAATAATTACAACATATACATTTATACAATAAATACAAACAACTTCAGACTTCTTATGTCCCCGTTTTGGGAATCTGTTCTTCAGTATTACTGATTATTATAATTATAATTATAATTATTATTATTATTATTATTATTATTATTATTATTATTATTATTATTATTATTATTATTATTATTATTATTATTATTGTTACGGAGTTATCCGTGGAAGTCAGAGGTGAAAGAAGGTGCGGGCTGGAATGGGTCTAACTACAAGTTCGAAATGTGAATTAAAATTTCAACAAAGGTTATATTTTCAAAATTTAACAATGGTGACATAGAATTTTGAGCGTACAACAAATAACAACCAGTTAAATCAGGTACACGATCAAGTCCAAAATTAGAGAAAAATTTAACCAGTTTCCACTAGGGGAAATAACAAAGAAAATCAGGTACAATGCAGCTTTACAAAAAAGGCACAAGTTAAGGGGTCTTTACAAATTCTGGGCTACGAGCCCAAATTCGTCAATCCTTGAGCTCTCAGCTCACAACCACAAAATACCAAAGGGTAGAAAACCCTTAATTACATGGAGCTCTTGCTCCCGCTTAGTAATATCAAGCCTCCTAGAGGCACCTTCCAAAATACGAGAAAGAGCTGACCTGCTCTCAATTTTACAAGCCTATCAAAGGCCACCACAAACTTACTTCTAACTGCCCTAAAGGCACACTTACAGTGAAACAGGGGTATCTTGTACCCAACCTACAGGGCCTTCACATGAAGAAAAAGAAAAAAACAACAGGTTAAGTTACTGGCCCCAAAGTACAGAAAGGACTGGAGGCGTGAACTTGCACTCCTAAATATACATTTTAAAACCTAAGTGGCTCTAGGCCGATACACAGGGGCTAATCCCAAGCTAGGAAGGTGACTCGTATGAGAAAACTTCAATACATTAAGGAAGAGAAAAAAACGGTTATGAAAACGTAGTCACCTCAACGTCAAAATGAAGGGGAGCTCGAGAGGTTAAAGCACTCTCTATCCCCGAATTACAGTTCAAGTTATGTGAAGTTTTTACAAGGGTGGAAAAGGTTTACATATTTAAAGATATAGGTTACATATTAAAGATTTCGAACCTTCCCCGAGAGCTAAACTGCTGAGCTAGCAAGGAATAAAGATGTTAAGAGGCCATTACCTTGATGAAGAGCTGCTGCCTGAAGAACGGGGCGCTTCCCGCCCCCTGCTATATATCCACACACTAAGCTAGATGTTAAAGAAGTGGCCCGGAGACAAGAAAACCAGCAGTTTTTATACCCTCGTGGAAAATTCGAGACTTTTCAGGAATGAGTAGACACACCCACTCAATTTTTATTGGTTGACAGCAAAAACTTATACACAAGGCAATGAAGAAACACCTTATTGGTGGGAAATTAATTACAGAAATTTAGGATTGGTTAAATTCAAAACAGGCGGAAAGAAAACTTAGTATTGCCAACCCACAAAAGACGGAACCAAATTTAGTAAAGACATAATTTATGAATATAACATTTCTCTAAGAAGGTTCATTCCTTTACACCAGAGTGCGTTATCATAGTTTTTGGTAGAGTCATCTGTTAGAGAATGTCCACACTTCTTGATCACTGAAAAACAAAAGCAAATCAAAAACACACAGTGACATCTTCTGATAAACAGTCGAGTTAGTTCAGTTGTTAAAGTTCCGGGTTTCTCCAGTAGAGAAGTTTCAATTGGTGCAAGATTTGAACTTGCGTCGTAGAGGTGTACCGTCCGGTACAATTATTATTATTATTATTATTATTATTATTATTATTATTATTTACTTACATGAGTTGTATGCTGAATGTTGTATATTGTGGTTAAATGGAAGAGATAACCTAATGGCTTTAATCTTGCCAGACAATGTAAGTCAGATCTAACCTACTCCATTGTAATATGTAATTTATTTTAAAGAAGAAAGGAAAATGCTGACATTCCTCTTCATTCAATTCTAGAAGGCGGAGTTTTATTATGCATCGAGATTATTATATTCTTTTCGTTCGCACTATCTGCGACTGACATGCGAAGTATATTGACGGATAGGTCTCTCAGAGCTCACCGTCTCAATTTAGTGGAGGGAAAACATCTATTTCCCACAAGATATGTTTGAAGAGGTTATGGGAACACGCTCTTAAAACGGGATATGTAAAATATTCCGAGTCTAAAAAGGGAAATATTGAAAGGCAGCAATACAGAGGGGGGAGTTAAGCATTGAGGGTCGGTGGGGTGTATCCATCTCACTCAATACTCTGAAAAAACTCACTTTCACAGCTATCAGATCCGCTCGACTTCCCATCCCCCACCTCCCCTCACTCTCTCCATCAGTCAAACATTTACTCTCAATGCACTTTAAGTCATTCCCCGTCTCTCTCTCGCGAGATGTCGAACCAGTGAGACATGCGAACTTGAAAAAGTGCTCTGGCATTAAATCTCTTCCTTGCGCTGAATATACTCCACACCACGAGCGGTAATGATTCAAAGTGCACCTACTCCTTTCGTTTTCGCTTTATATGTAGGTGCGGTGCGCCGCTCCCATTAACAAAAGGGATGTTTAACCTCAATAGCAGTGGAGGGAAAGAAATACTCTATTTACGTAAACGAAATGAAGAACTGTGGTAGGAAATATACTGAGATGTGAAGACAAAAAACGTTAATATGCATTCTTGAAAGACTTCACACACAAAGAAGTAACATGGATTACCTATATTTGAAGACAAAACGTCCACATCCTTAACCTTTTGAGTGCTAAGTTTTTCCAGATGAATATCCAATTCCACCGAGCTCGATAGCTGCAGTCGCTTAAGTGCGGCCAGTATCCAGTATTCGGGAGATAGTAGGTTCGAACCCCACTGTCGGCAGCCCTGAAATTGGTTTCCCGTGGCTTCCCATTTTCACACCAGGCAAATACTGGGGCTGTACCTTAATTAAGGCCACGGACGCATCCTTCCCACTCCTAGCCCTTCCCTGTCCCATCGTCGCCATAAGAACTATCTGTGTCTGTGTGACGTAAAGCAACTAGTAGAATAGCCAATTCCATACTGATTTATATTTTTACAACAGTGACTTTATCACGGCTTTTATTCAAGTGAACCCATTCGTAAACCACTGTGTGGTGGCGTCCGAATTTATTCTCAAGTAGCGCGTATTACTCGAAATTAATATTGGTTGTGAGACTGAAATCTGTAAAGAAATTATAAAACTTGCGTAGCATTTTGAGCTCAAAAAATAACAGATTGTTGTGGAAATTAATAACGGCAATAGAGTGACCCCGTTGATGTTCGGAATTAACAACCTTTTGTGGAAGTAAACAGCGTATTTGTAATGAAATACATAATATGCAGCAGTTTTCTGCAAATGGCAAGTAACGGATTTCTTATTCGTTTTATTTAATGCTCTTATCAAATCAATTCTTGCTATTGATTTTAAACTAATCTTGTTCCAAATTTAAGCTCACCGGACAAAAAGTTAATTACCCCTGAAGAAATCATTCCAAGTATCATAAAATCTGTCTATGGACTTGATAACCCCCTGGGTTCGATTACGAGGCGGGACCACAAGCTTGTGCAGGTACGTCGAATACAGGTTAAAACACTCGCTGAGGATTTGATCACGAAATTCCACCAAATTGCGTGGGTGCTGATGTCGTACCCACTGTTCAAACATGCCTCACAGATTTTTTGAATGGGGTTCAAGTCAGGTGAATATTAGGCCAGTCGAGATGTAATAGGGGGGGGGAGTATTCATAAAACCAGTCACATATGTGTCCAGCCCGATGAACTTTGCTGTTGTCATCTTGAAATATCGGGTATCAATAGTAACCCACCAATCATCACAGACCCACCTTATGCTTAAACTTGTACATATTTAAGATGAAATGTTTCATTTGGCCTTCGGTGCAATCGACGACGTACGTGATTGGAATACAGGCTAAAACGTGATTCGTCCGACCACATTACATTCCGCCAGTCAGCTACCGTCCACGTTCGATGATTTCTAGCCCATTGAAAAAGCGCAGCTTTATGTGCCTGTGTGAGCGATTGCCTCTTGAGAGGTGACCCACTCCAAAAAATATTCATTGCATGCAGTCCCCATCACAATGATCTCTCGCTAACAGGTTGGGACGAATCTTCATTCACTGACTGCAGCAATTCCTGTCGGGTTTGCAAACGATTTTGATCCATAGGCCGTAAAACGCTTCTACGGTCCCTCTCAGTCAGGATCTTCTGCAGACCACAATTCCCAAGTTGTGTTTCGTGCCCATCACTGCTTGTAGACACGTTGAAAAGACCGCTGTTCAACACCAACTAATCCAGCAACTTCACGCGCCGTATGGCCATGGGCACGGCCCCTTTTTGCTACTATGTCAAATCCTTGCATCTACCCATGTTGACGTTCACTGACCGCTTGAAACGACTCACTGACCGCATGCTCAGGTGGAGGCAGTACGCGTCCGGTTGAGCACGGGACTCGTTCGCTGCGCCATCTGTACAAGCTTCATCTGTGCGTGCGGACTAGAGTGACTATCTTCTTCTTTTTTTTGTGCGGTGAGCTTATTAACTAATGGGTTTTCTGTATTCTTACTGCGTTAAGAAAAAGTGTTCTATTAATTACTATCTGCTCCTTTCATCGGCTCTTTGGCTGAATCGTCAGCGTAGTGGCCTTCGTTTCGTAGGACCCTGGCTTCGATTCCCAGCCGGGTTTTTGATCTTGACCAAGTTTCGTTAATTCTTCTAAAACGGGGACTAGGTGTTTGTGATTGTCCGTAAAGACACTTTCACTTACACGCAATCATGAGACACTACTAACCACCATAGAAACAACCAGTAAAAAGAAGATCCCTCCATATAAATCTGGCATCAGGAAGGGCATCCAGTAACTAAACAGGGTTTAATCCACAATAGTGCCGCCGAATATATCTGGGAACAAGTGGAAGAAAGTAGCAGAAGAATAAGAACAAGATGAACTCTTTATTATCCTGGCCCTTCCCTATTTCTTAGGGTCTGAACTACGTGTGGATCTGACCTAGTTTCATGCACGGATGTCGTTCCTGAAGGGATCTAAACATTATTTGGGTTTCGGTGCAGGTTGGTAATGTGCTGTGTTGAGTTTAGGTGATCAGATGTGTATGAAAGGAACACCTACAGTACATCCAATTCTTGAGACTGAGGAATTAACCATACGCAGTTAAAATCCCTGGTCCGGTTGTGATGTTTGGGACATCACTGTATATTTTTGATTATTGAACTATATATTTAATTGATAAGATGTATATATTTAATCACTTATAGGTCATTTTAAATTAATATGTATATATATAGGGCTTTTATCATCCATTTCAATCATCATTTCATTTCTTTGTATCGCGGCTATAACGTATTCTGAACGAACAAATTATTGGGTAAAGTATTTCAACATCACGCATATTTATAACTTGCAGTAAATTTTCCAATAGCCGTTGTGAGGTGACCAGAGTCAGCAGGCTAATTTCAGCCCAGTTCCAGGAAAAGGACGTCATCTAAGCTACGAGAGACCTTACCCTCTCCACCTCATGAAGAGACAGTTGATATATTATTAATACCCACTTTTCAAACTCAGCTTCGGGACGCTTTATTTCAGCGGGAAAGTTCAGCCTATGTGAATGAACGTAATGAAGCAACGTGATGGATGCACAGCTATACAAGGGAGAAGGGATGAGAACTCGAATATTACTGGACCATGTGATATGGCTGATGGAAGGAGACTTTTGAACCGATATATACCACCGACAAGGGCTGGAGAGGACACTAACATTCTCACATTCAGACTCACATTCAGAGATTCGGACATTCTGATTCTGATTCTCACGCTTGGAAGATACTCTTACTACGATTCTACGTCTACACATCGGAGAAGATTTTAACTTAGTTCACTTCGCATCTGAGTATATTCTACTCAAAAGTTACTCTCATTGGGACTTGTTATCTCAATGACGAGAGGTAGTCAACGGGAGACCGGTTCTGACTGGTATAGGGGAGGAGAGCTTTTATTATGAATTTAGCTACGCTACTGTTCCGTAATACGGAAGAATACGAAGGTATTCTCTCCATGAACATAACCCATGGTGGTTTTGCACTTAAAATTAGGACTCATTACGACTTTATGTAAGGAGTACAATAGGAAGTGTTAAAGACAGGAAATGTGGATGTAGGACTGGAATCCAACAACAGATGAGGCAGCCTGTACGAGAGATCCACCCATCTTCAGCTTCAAGACAACAGAGTCTACATTTGGTGAGCTTAGGGCATAAGTTACTGCAAGTCTTCGCGCAACAGTTCATTTTTAAAATTAATTTCATTCAATTTTCTTTTGCTTCCGTAAGTTCAGATTTCGTTAATACGCCGTTACGTCACGTTTTTCATCTTAATAAATAGCTGCTTTAATTTGTATTTTACGAAATGATTATTAATGAACCTTAAATTCCAAGTTAGTGTACTTAATGATTTGTGTTCCGTTCACCCCACCCCTGGGAGTTTTTTGAGTCTCATTACGTATTTTTATTTATTATTATTATTATTAATTATCTACTTTTGTTTTCAAGCCATAAGCTTGAAGACTGGCGCCCTTGGGATACTGTTTCTGGAGAAACCATGACATATCATTTATTTATTTTAATATTAAAGTGACCCGCCACGTTATAAATTTGTCATACATCTGTGGGCAATGTGGGTACGTCACATATTGTCGCCACAACTGAGGGGCTCGTAAATCATTAAGTACTGGTATAGAAGGATAAAATCAGTAGTTTGGGGGTAACTGTTGTGTATCCACAGTATATTTTCTTGTGTGTTTGATTTTGGGGGTAACATGGCTGAGCAAGAAGAGAAAGACATGACGCTGCGTAGTGGACACGTGCTGAAGGGTAGTAATTTAGGTAATTCTAAGGAAGAGTTAGATAAATGTGTAGAGGAGGAAACTGATATTAGGAGCGAAAATAGCGAAGGGAATAAGAGTAGGAATGGCGAAGTTACGTTAGATTCAGACGATAGTACGATGGGGGGCGACGCGGAGGTTAGCCCTAACAGTGAGAGTAATAATAATCAGTTACTTGAAATGATGCAGTTAATGTTAAGTAAATTAGAGGAAGTCCAGAGGGACGAATTGTTGGCAGTGTTATGTGAACACGCTGAGATTTTTTCTAAGAAACCCGGTAAAACACATGTTTATGAACATTCATTTTCAGTGCTGGATGACAGTCCTTTCAGCGGGCCACGGTATGCTATCCCACACAAATATGCCAAGGCAGTTGACGATCAGATACAAGCTATGTTAGCTGATGGGATAATTGAAGTGTCTAATAGCCAGTATGTAAATTCTTTAATCGTTGTGCCTAAGAGTGAGGGGAGCGTTAGAATTTGCATTGATGGGAGGGATATGAATAGACGTATTTGTACTGACCAGTTAAAATCACAGACTGTTGAAGAGTTAATTCAGGGCTTTGAGGGTAAAAAATGGTTTTCATCTGTTGATTTAAGAAGTAGTTTTTGGCAGATTCCTTTGTGAGTAGAGGACAGGCCTCTGACAGCATTTAGTCATAAGTACAGCTTGTATCAGTTTCAGCGCGTTCCCTACGGGACGAAGACTAGTTCTGCAGCCTTAATTAGAGCATTAAATATTGCATTAGGTGATGATACAGGTGATTTCGCCACGATTTTTATTGATGATACGACTGGAGTTTTATATCAAGGACCTTATCGTATACATAAGAAACTAGGACCGTGTGCTTATAAATTATCTGACGGTGATTGCATTTTAATGGGTACGTACAACATTAGAAGTTTACGTAAATATATTACGAGTCCGATGGATTTTCCATAGTGCTGGAATATAGGTCAGTGAGCCAGGCCACGCTTATCTCTTATATAATATACACCTGTCGCAGCGTGGAGTGACTGCTCTCTGGTAGGTGGAGTTTCCCAAGTTTTGTTTTGCTTGCTACACGATGTGTGTATACGATTGACACGAGATCATTACCAAGGTTACGTCTGTTCTCTTTACGTAACGCCATGTATGGGTAATCTAGTATTTGATTTTATATAACGAGGATCATTAATATTGCAGTTTAAAATTTGTAAATTCCCCGTAGACTATATTATGTCTTCATAAAGACTTGCAATAATTTTACCCTAGGCTAAAACCACGTGAATGTATTAGCGTGTGTGAAGTGATAGTCATACAGCAAGAACGTATAAACACTTGAAAGAGTAATACGATGCATTTTGTTTGTGTAAATTTTGTACAGATCTAAATTGAATTGTCAAGTGTTGCATACACTGGATTCATGAAATCAGCAAGAGATGACGAACATTTGAGAAAGTGAGACATCAGAAACTCGCTAAGTTGTAATATTGTGTTTTAATGGAAATTTTGAAGTGTTATATATTATCTGTTATTAAGTTGTAGGTGGAATCATCAAGTTGTAATTTTGTAAAATAGTGTTGTGTTGTATACAGTAATGAATGAATGTACAGTTGTTTTGGAAACAAGTGTAACGTAAGTGGCAATGTGTGGGTGTGAGCCCTCAACGAAGTACTACTTGTTTCAGGCTCAGAGGGGCGAATGTGATGTTTGGGACACCACTGTATATTTTTGATTATTGAACTATATATTTAATTGATAAGATGTATATATTTAATCACTTATAGGTCATTTTAAATTAATATGTATATATATAGGGCTTTTATCATCCATTTCAATCATCATTTCATTTCTTTGTATCGCGGCTATAACGTATTCTGAACGAACAAATTATTGGGTGAAGTATTTCAACATCACGCATATTTATAACTTGCAGTAAATTTTCCAATAGCCGTTGTGAGGTGACCAGAGTCAGCAGGCTAATTTCAGCCCAGTTCCAGGAAAAGGACGTCATCTAAGTTACGAGAGACCTTACCCTCTCCACCTCATGAAGAGACAGTTGATATATTATTAACACCCACTTTTCAAACTCAGCTTCGGGACGCTTTATTTCAGCGGGAAAGTTCAGCCTATGTGAATGAACGTAATGAAGCAACGTGATGGATGCACAGCTATACAAGGGAGAAGGGATGAGACCTCGAATCTTACTGGACCATGTGACATGGCTGATGGAAGGAGACTTTTGAACCGATATATACCACCGACAAGGGCTGGAGAGGACACTAACATTCTCACATTCAGACTCACATTCAGAGATTCGGACATTCTGATTCTGATTCGCACGCTTGGAAGATACTCTTACTACGATTCTACGTCTACACATCGGAGAAGATTTTAACTTAGTTCACTTCGCATCTGAGTATATTCTACTCAAAAGTTACTCTCATTGGGACTTGTTATCTCAATGACGAGAGGTAGTCAACGGGAGACCGGTTCTGACTGGTATAGGGGAGGAGAGCTTTTATTATGAATTTAGCTACGCTACTGTTCCGTAATACGGAAGAATACGAAGGTATTCTCTCCATGAACATAACCCATGGTGGTTTTGCACTTAAAATTAGGGCTCATTACGACTTTATGTAAGGAGTACAATAGGAAGTGTTAAAGACAGGAAATGTGGATGTAGGACTGGAATCCAACAACAGATGAGGCAGCCTGTACGAGAGATCCACCCATCTTCAGCTTCAAGACAACAGAGTCTACAGTTGGTGAGCTTATGGCATAAGTTACTGCAAGTCTTCGCGCAACAGTTCATTTTTAAAATTAATTTCATTCAATTTTCTTTTGCTTCCGTAAGTTCAGATTTCGTTAATACGCCGTTACGTCACGTTTTTCATCTTAATAAATAGCTGCTTTAATTTGTATTTTACGAAATGATTATTAATGATCCTTAAATTCCAAGTTAGTGTACTTAATTATTTGTGTTCCGTTCACCCCACCCCTGGGAGTTTTTTGAGTCTCATTACGTATTTTTATTTATTATTATTATTATTAATTATCTACTTTTGTTTTCAAGCCATAAGCTTGAAGACTGGCGCCCTTGGGATACTGTTTCTGGAGAAACCATGACATATCATTTATTTATTTTAATATTAAAGTGACCCGCCACGTTATAAATTTGTCATACATCTGTGGGCAAAGTGGGTACGTCACACGGTCAGCAATCGAACCCTTGTCCCTCTAAGCCGAAGGCCACTACACTGTTCGCTCAACCTAGGAGTCCGACTATTAATTAATGACTAGCGTACACTAACGAAAAAATTATATTCTCAATCATAATAGATATAATAACAGAAAGTATGTCGTACTTTATGATTATGGTGGTGGTGGTGGTGGTGGTGGTGGTGGGAACTATCTCAAGGGACACATTTACCATAGAGAGAAAGGGCGATCATAAACAGACTCGGCCAAGACTTTCATTCTTGGTTTTTATTATAAAATATCGCTTCACAGAAACGTTTGTTGGTTTGCCGATATAATTGGGCGTTAGACTATTTCAACTACGGTGATCATACTCCATCACACAGGACTCTAGTCCGGCTGCATGGATAAATGGTTACTGTGTTGGTCTTTGGCCCAGGAGGTCCCGGGTTCAATTCACGTCTGGGTCGGAGATTTTAACGTTCATTGGTTCATTGCAGTGGCTCGGAGGATGGGGTGTGTGCTCCATCTTCAGCATTAGAATCCATCATAGGTAGGGCTTCATCCTCAAAGACGGCTTCTACTCGAAAGGCCTCCACCCAGTCTCTTCGGAGGCTAGGAAGGTTGCCCTTAGCGATAAAATTGCTCTGGTACGTGTCCTAAGAACACACCGTTTGTTTCCTAACGGAAATTGCAATACACGCACGTTCATCACACCGTTTCTTCTCCATTGGACAAGTAAATTCGTACTAAATAATCCGTCGTCAAGGAACACTGCAGATAACAAATAACATCGCAGAGAATTGCCCTGCTATTGGTAAACTTTTTCTTATAAGGAATTTTAGAGGGGAAAGGGAATAATATAACGATTGTGCCTGAGTAGTGCGAGAAATCTTGTTTGAGAATTCGTTCCATTTACTCGGCTTTTGTGATCCGCAACGTTCTGAAACAATTCTTTTTTGATTTCACACATTTATCTCCTTAGTCTCAAGAATTCTGAGTTACATTGAAGGATGTGGATGTGATATTCGAATAAACAATATTTACAAGCAGATAGTAGTAGTCGATTTTGAACACCCCCCACCCACCCTCCTTAAATTAAAAATATACCGAGCTCGATAGCTGCAGTCGCTTAAGTGCGGCCAGTATCCAGTATTCGGGAGATAGTAGGTTCGAACCCCACTGTCGGCAGCCATGAAAATGGTTTTCCGTGGTTTCCCATTTTCACACCAGGCAAATGCTGGGGCCGTACCTTAATTAAGGCCACGGCGCTTCCTTCGCACTCCTAGCCCTTTCCTGTCCCATCGTCGCCGTAAGACCTATCTGTGTCGGTGCGACGTAAAACAACAAGCAAAAAAAGTTACAAATATTGCTGTTACTTTTCATTACTTAGAATGTTATAAAATTGGAATATCGAAAAAAATTATTGTTCGCTGATAACACAAATTCACTAATAAATACTCTGAAATATGAATCCCAAATGCATGCTGTTTAAAATCACGGTATGTGTAGGTGAGGAAGGAATCTCGTTAAATAGAGCGTTTTGCATATCCACTGCCCCAATTTGTGGACCAGAATTTTCACCCATAGAAGCCTTGAGGGCACCATTTCAGCTCTTCGTAGTGGTGCAATGTGTGACTTGCATCCCTATCATAACCTAATTATTTTACGTAATAAACCGTCACACTAGGTGATGAACAGGATGAAATTATTGTTTCAAATAGCCTGTATCATCATTTATCATGTATTCCTGTGATTTGCGTAAGATAATTCTTATATTATTATGATATGCAGAAATTTCTCATACTCAATTTTCAGGTACATAACTTTAATAATAATAATAATAATAATAATAATAATAATAATAATAATAATAATAATAATAATAATAAAGGAATGGTGCTATTGGTATCAAAAGAAGCAATCTCCACCTTCCTACATTTTACAATAAAAGTCAATTTATATCTAATGCATTTATCTCCACTCTATCTGAATTGATTTTGCGTTATATATACAGAAAACGGGTTGTACACGAATAATCAAAGAAAGCAAAGCATTTGATTAATAGTTAATTAGATCAATTTTAATCGAAACCAACTTTCAACCTATTAGGTCGTGTTACGTACATTTAGTGCGTGTTGAATAGATGTTAAGTACAGAACAAAAATGCCAACTGTACAGTAGTGAGACCCGAACCCACAACCTCCAGATTTTGCGTCGGCTGCTCTATCAATTGAGCTATGGTGGCCTAGGCCATCTTTGTTCTGTTGGAAAGGATCAAAGCTACAGATTCTGTACTTAACATCTCTTCAACACGTAATGAATGTACGTAGCACGACCTAATAGGTTGAAAGTCGGTTTCGATTACTATGCGGTCGTGAAAATTCAATATTCATAGATCAATTTTATTTTGGAGATTGTCCCTCTTGGTGCAAACTGAACGACTTTGGTGGTGCTCTTTTTCATACCAATATGCATGGAGATTGGTCTTTCTGTTAATAACATACAGAAATGTGATACCTACACTCTTTTTTCTATATATATAAAAGCAAGTCGGGCTAGAGCGATGTATATATAAATATTTAAAAATGAAAAAAGACGTGAATTAATGAGGCACTTCCAGAAATCTCAGAAATTTGAAACTTGGTACGGGAGAAACTGATGACCCCAGGATCCCTAGAAAAATCGGAAATTCTCAAAATTCCCTGAAGGGGGCACGCCAGGGGGGGCTCAAATTTTGGGCTCAGCATAAGAACACAGTCGTATAGTATATCCAAAACGATAACCTATAGGTTTCGTGGGCTTAAAAATTTTCGGGAATTTCCTCATTTTTATCCCCCATCCCCCCAAATCAAGATGGCGGCACAACCTGCCAGACGAGGTAGACAATTGAAATTTGGTGAAATTATAGCTTTTGGTCCCTAACCGACGGGAAAATTCCAAGATGTTCAAATTTTTCACTTTTTACCCCCAAAGATATCGAAATATGGAGGCAATTTTATTGACTGTGCAGATATTCCTTCTGAGCTATTTTGTGGCTAAACGGTAAGTCGTATCACAAAACGGATGGCACAACGTCCCTTCAATTCGGAGTGATCTACAACTTTGGTCCTGTGACATTTTGTCGTATCTCTCTCCCTTATACGTTAAATATGGCCGTATTTCTGGATTGTTCGTAAATTTGGTGATTTTTACACGTATATTTCATTGTTTGACACACTTATAAGAACGATAGGATCATCACGTTGGGCGCGCACATTGGCACGATTAAGGGACATATGTGTACCAAATTTCATGATTCTAGCTTATACATAAGTAGGCAAAAAATAATGTAAAAAGTTAACAATGCACCCAAATTTCACCCTATTCAAAATTTGAACTCAATATACCCCCTTAATATGGGAGATACGAGGATATGGTTTAGAAACAAACATGTAGAGCAATAAATGAGGCGTCTGATGGCGGAAACCGTTTCTTAATATCATAAACCGTTTAGGAGATATGAATCTCGAAGTGGAAGTCTGCACTTTTCAACGTGCTCATGCTTATCCGTCATCTATATATATAAAAGCAAGTCGGGCTAGAGCGATGTATATATAAATATTTAAAAATGAAAAAAGACGTGAATTAATGAGGCACTTCCAGAAATCTCAGAAATTTGAAACTTGGTACGGGAGAAACTGATGACCCCAGGATCCCTAGAAAAATCGGAAATTCTCAAAATTCCCTGAAGGGGGCACGCCAGGGGGGCTCAAATTTTGGGCTCAGCATAAGAACACAGTCGTATAGTATATCCAAAACGATAACCTATAGGTTTCGTGGGCTTAAAAATTTTCGGGAATTTCCTCATTTTTATCCCCCATCCCCCCAAATCAAGATGGCGGCACAACCTGCCAGACGAGGTAGACAATTGAAATTTGGTGAAATTATAGCTTTTGGTCCCTAACCGACGGGAAAATTCCAAGATATTCAAATTTTTCACTTTTTACCCCCAAAGATATCGAAATATGGAGGCAATTTTATTGACTGTGCAGATATTCCTTCTGAGCTATTTTGTGGCTAAACGGTAAGTCGTATCACAAAACGGATGGCACAACGTCCCTTCAATTCGGAGTGATCTACAACTTTGGTCCTGTGACATTTTGTCGTATCTCTCTCCCTTATACGTTAAATATGGCCGTATTTCTGGATTGTTCGTAAATTTGGTGATTTTTACACGTATATTTCATTGTTTGACACACTTATAAGAACGATAGGATCATCACGTTGGGCGCGCACATTGGCACGATTAAGGGACATATGTGTACCAAATTTCATGATTCTAGCTTATACATAAGTAGGCAAAAAATAATGTAAAAAGTTAACAATGCACCCAAATTTCACCCTATTCAAAATTTGAACTCAATATACCCCCTTAATATGGGAGATACGAGGATATGGTTTAGAAACAAACATGTAGAGCAATAAATGAGGCGTCTGATGGCGGAAACCGTTTCTTAATATCATAAACCGTTTAGGAGATATGAATCTCGAAGTGGAAGTCTGCACTTTTCAACGTGCTCATGCTTATCCGTCATCTATATATATAAAAGCAAGTCGGGCTAGAGCGATGTATATATAAATATTTAAAAATGAAAAAAGACGTGAATTAATGAGGCACTTCCAGAAATCTCAGAAATTTGAAACTTGGTACGGGAGAAACTGATGACCCCAGGATCCCTAGAAAAATCGGAAATTCTCAAAATTCCCTGAAGGGGGCACGCCAGGGGGGGCTCAAATTTTGGGCTCAGCATAAGAACACAGTCGTATAGTATATCCAAAACGATAACCTATAGGTTTCGTGGGCTTAAAAATTTTCGGGAATTTCCTCATTTTTATCCCCCATCCCCCCAAATCAAGATGGCGGCACAACCTGCCAGACGAGGTAGACAATTGAAATTTGGTGAAATTATAGCTTTTGGTCCCTAACCGACGGGGAAATTCCAAGATGTTCAAATTTTTCACTTTTTACCCCCAAAGATATCGAAATATGGAGGCAATTTTATTGACTGTGCAGATATTCCTTCTGAGCTATTTTGTGGCTAAACGGTAAGTCGTATCACAAAACGGATGGCACAACGTCACTTCAATTCGGAGTGATCTACAACTTTGGTCCTGTGACATTTTGTCGTATCTCTCTCCCTTATACGTTAAATATGGCCGTATTTCTGGATTGTTCGTAAATTTGGTGATTTTTACACGTATATTTCATTGTTTGACACACTTATAAGAACGATAGGATCATCACGTTGGGCGCGCACATTGGCACGATTAAGGGACATATGTGTACCAAATTTCATGATTCTAGCTTATACATAAGTAGGCAAAAAATAATGTAAAAAGTTAACAATGCACCCAAATTTCACCCTATTCAAAATTTGAACTCAATATACCCCCTTAATATGGGAGATACGAGGATATGGTTTAGAAACAAACATGTAGAGCAATAAATGAGGCGTCTGATGGCGGAAACCGTTTCTTAATATCATAAACCGTTTAGGAGATATGAATCTCGAAGTGGAAGTCTGCACTTTTCAACGTGCTCATGCTTATCCGTCATCTATATATATAAAAGCAAGTCGGGCTAGAGCGATGTATATATAAATATTTAAAAATGAAAAAAGACGTGAATTAATGAGGCACTTCCAGAAATCTCAGAAATTTGAAACTTGGTACGGGAGAAACTGATGACCCCAGGATCCCTAGAAAAATCGGAAATTCTCAAAATTCCCTGAAGGGGGCACGCCAGGGGGGGCTCAAATTTTGGGCTCAGCATAAGAACACAGTCGTATAGTATATCCAAAACGATAACCTATAGGTTTCGTGGGCTTAAAAATTTTCGGGAATTTCCTCATTTTTATCCCCCATCCCCCCAAATCAAGATGGCGGCACAACCTGCCAGACGAGGTAGACAATTGAAATTTGGTGAAATTATAGCTTTTGGTCCCTAACCGACGGGAAAATTCCAAGATGTTCAAATTTTTCACTTTTTACCCCCAAAGATATCGAAATATGGAGGCAATTTTATTGACTGTGCAGATATTCCTTCTGAGCTATTTTGTGGCTAAACGGTAAGTCGTATCACAAAACGGATGGCACAACGTCCCTTCAATTCGGAGTGATCTACAACTTTGGTCCTGTGACATTTTGTCGTATCTCTCTCCCTTATACGTTAAATATGGCCGTATTTCTGGATTGTTCGTAAATTTGGTGATTTTTACACGTATATTTCATTGTTTGACACACTTATAAGAACGATAGGATCATCACGTTGGGCGCGCACATTGGCACGATTAAGGGACATATGTGTACCAAATTTCATGATTCTAGCTTATACATAAGTAGGCAAAAAATAATGTAAAAAGTTAACAATGCACCCAAATTTCACCCTATTCAAAATTTGAACTCAATATACCCCCTTAATATGGGAGATACGAGGATATGGTTTAGAAACAAACATGTAGAGCAATAAATGAGGCGTCTGATGGCGGAAACCGTTTCTTAATATCATAAACCGTTTAGGAGATATGAATCTCGAAGTGGAAGTCTGCACTTTTCAACGTGCTCATGCTTATCCGTCATCTATATATATAAAAGCAAGTCGGGCTAGAGCGATGTATATATAAATATTTAAAAATGAAAAAAGACGTGAATTAATGAGGCACTTCCAGAAATCTCAGAAATTTGAAACTTGGTACGGGAGAAACTGATGACCCCAGGATCCCTAGAAAAATCGGAAATTCTCAAAATTCCCTGAAGGGGGCACGCCAGGGGGGGCTCAAATTTTGGGCTCAGCATAAGAACACAGTCGTATAGTATATCCAAAACGATAACCTATAGGTTTCGTGGGCTTAAAAATTTTCGGGAATTTCCTCATTTTTATCCCCCATCCCCCCAAATCAAGATGGCGGCACAACCTGCCAGACGAGGTAGACAATTGAAATTTGGTGAAATTATAGCTTTTGGTCCCTAACCGACGGGAAAATTCCAAGATGTTCAAATTTTTCACTTTTTACCCCCAAAGATATCGAAATATGGAGGCAATTTTATTGACTGTGCAGATATTCCTTCTGAGCTATTTTGTGGCTAAACGGTAAGTCGTATCACAAAACGGATGGCACAACGTCCCTTCAATTCGGAGTGATCTACAACTTTGGTCCTGTGACATTTTGTCGTATCTCTCTCCCTTATACGTTAAATATGGCCGTATTTCTGGATTGTTCGTAAATTTGGTGATTTTTACACGTATATTTCATTGTTTGACACACTTATAAGAACGATAGGATCATCACGTTGGGCGCGCACATTGGCACGATTAAGGGACATATGTGTACCAAATTTCATGATTCTAGCTTATACATAAGTAGGCAAAAAATAATGTAAAAAGTTAACAATGCACCCAAATTTCACCCTATTCAAAATTTGAACTCAATATACCCCCTTAATATGGGAGATACGAGGATATGGTTTAGAAACAAACATGTAGAGCAATAAATGAGGCGTCTGATGGCGGAAACCGTTTCTTAATATCATAAACCGTTTAGGAGATATGAATCTCGAAGTGGAAGTCTGCACTTTTCAACGTGCTCATGCTTATCCGTCATCTATATATATAAAAGCAAGTCGGGCTAGAGCGATGTATATATAAATATTTAAAAATGAAAAAAGACGTGAATTAATGAGGCACTTCCAGAAATCTCAGAAATTTGAAACTTGGTACGGGAGAAACTGATGACCCCAGGATCCCTAGAAAAATCGGAAATTCTCAAAATTCCCTGAAGGGGGCACGCCAGGGGGGGCTCAAATTTTGGGCTCAGCATAAGAACACAGTCGTATAGTATATCCAAAACGATAACCTATAGGTTTCGTGGGCTTAAAAATTTTCGGGAATTTCCTCATTTTTATCCCCCATCCCCCCAAATCAAGATGGCGGCACAACCTGCCAGACGAGGTAGACAATTGAAATTTGGTGAAATTATAGCTTTTGGTCCCTAACCGACGGGGAAATTCCAAGATGTTCAAATTTTTCACTTTTTACCCCCAAAGATATCGAAATATGGAGGCAATTTTATTGACTGTGCAGATATTCCTTCTGAGCTATTTTGTGGCTAAACGGTAAGTCGTATCACAAAACGGATGGCACAACGTCCCTTCAATTCGGAGTGATCTACAACTTTGGTCCTGTGACATTTTGTCGTATCTCTCTCCCTTATACGTTAAATATGGCCGTATTTCTGGATTGTTCGTAAATTTGGTGATTTTTACACGTATATTTCATTGTTTGACACACTTATAAGAACGATAGGATCATCACGTTGGGCGCGCACATTGGCACGATTAAGGGACATATGTGTACCAAATTTCATGATTCTAGCTTATACATAAGTAGGCAAAAAATAATGTAAAAAGTTAACAATGCACCCAAATTTCACCCTATTCAAAATTTGAACTCAATATACCCCCTTAATATGGGAGATACGAGGATATGGTTTAGAAACAAACATGTAGAGCAATAAATGAGGCGTCTGATGGCGGAAACCGTTTCTTAATATCATAAACCGTTTAGGAGATATGAATCTCGAAGTGGAAGTCTGCACTTTTCAACGTGCTCATGCTTATCCGTCATCTATATATATAAAAGCAAGTCGGGCTGGAGCGATGTATATATAAATATTTAAAAATGAAAAAAGACGTGAATTAATGAGGCACTTCCAGAAATCTCAGAAATTTGAAACTTGGTACGAGGGAAACTGATGACCCCAGGATCCCTAGAAAAATCGGAAATTCTCAAAATTCCCTGAAGGGGGCACGCTGGGGGGGGGGCTCAAATTTTGGGCTCAGTATAAGAACACAGTCGTATAGTATATCCAAAACGATAACCTATAGGTTTCGTGGGCTTAAAAATTTTCGGGGATTTCCTCATTTTTATCCCCCATCCCCCCAAATCAAGATGGCGGCACAACCTGCGAGACGAGGTAGACAATTGAAATTTGGTGAAATTATAGCTTTTGAACCCTAACCGACGGGAAAATTCCAAGATGTTCAAATTTTTCACTTTTTACCCCCAAGGATATCGAAATATGGAGGCAATTTTAATGACTGTGCAGACATTCCTTCTGAGCTATTTTTTGGCTAAACGGTAAGTCGTATCACAAAACGGATGGCACAATGTCGCTTCAATTCGGAGTGATCTACAACTTTGGTCCTGTGACATTTTGTCGTATCTCTCTCCCTTGTACGTTAAATTTGGCCGTATTTCTGGATTCTTCGTAAATTTGGTGATTTTTACAAGTATATTTTATTGTTTGACACACTTATAACAATGATAGGATCATCACGTTGTGTGCGCACATTAGCACGATTAAGGGACATATGTGTACCAAATTTCATGATTCTAGCTTATACATAAGTAGGCAAAATGTAATGTAAAATGTCAAAAATGCACCCAAATTTCACCCTATTCAAACTTTGAACTCAATTTACCCCCTTAATATGGGAGATACGAGGAAATGGTTTAGAAACAAACATGTAGAGCGATATATGAGGCGTCTGATGGCGCACACCGTTTCTTAATATCATAAACCGTTTAGGAGATATGAATCTCGAAGTGGAAGTCTGCACTTTTTAACGTGCTCATGCTTATCCGTCATCTATATATATAAAAGCAAGTCGGGCTGGAGCGATGTATATATAAATATTTAAAAATGAAAAAAGACGTGAATTAATGAGGCACTTCCAGAAATCTCAGAAATTTGATACTTGGTACGCGGGAAACTGATGACCCCAGGATCCCTAGAAAAATCAAAAATTCTCAAAATTCCCTGAGGGGAGCACGCTGGGGGGCCTCAAATTTTGGGCTCAGTATAAGAACACAGTCGTATAGTATATCCAAAACGATAACCTATAGGTTTCGTGGGCTTAAAAATTTTCGGGAATTTCCTCATTTTTATCCCCCATCCCCCCAAATCAAGATGGCGGCACAACCTGCGAGACGAGGTAGACAATTGAAATTTAGTGAAATTATAGCTTTTGAACCCTAACCGACGGGAAAATTCCAAGATGTTCAAATTTTTCACTTTTTACCCCCAAGGATATCGAAATATGGAGGCAATTTTAATGACTGTGCAGACATTCCTACTGAGCTATTTTTTGGCTAAACGGTAAGTCGTATCACAAAACGGATGGCACAATGTCCCTTCAATTCGGAGTGATCTACAACTTTAGTCCTGTGACATTTTGTCGTATCTCTCTCCCTTGTACGTTAAATTTGGCCGTATTTCTGGATTGTTCGTAAATTTGGTGATTTTTACAAGTATATTTTATTGTTTGACACACTTATAACAATGATAGGATCATCACGTTGTGTGCGCACATTAGCACGATTAAGGGACATATGTGTACCAAATTTCATGATTCTAGCTTATATATAAGTAGGCAAAATGTAATGTAAAATGTTAAAAATGCACCCAAATTTCACCCTATTCATAATTTGAACTCAATTTACCCCCTTAATATGGGAGATACGAGGAAATGGTTTAGAAACAAACATGTAGAGCGATAAATGAGGCGTCTGATGGCGCAAACCGTTTCTTAATATCATAAACCGTTTAGGAGATATGAATCTCGAAGTGGAAGTCTGCACTTTTCAACGTGCTCATGCTTATCCGTCATCTATATATATAAAAGCAAGTCGGGCTGGAGCGATGTATATATAAATATTTAAAAATGAAAAAAGACGTGAATTAATGAGGCACTTCCAGAAATCTCAGAAATTTGAAACTTGGTACGAGGGAAACTGATGACCCCAGGATCCCTAGAAAAATCGGAAATTCTCAAAATTCCCTGAAGGGGGCACGCTGGGGGGGGGGCTCAAATTTTGGGCTCAGTATAAGAACACAGTCGTATAGTATATCCAAAACGATAACCTATAGGTTTCGTGGGCTTAAAAATTTTCGGGGATTTCCTCATTTTTATCCCCCATCCCCCCAAATCAAGATGGCGGCACAACCTGCGAGACGAGGTAGACAATTGAAATTTGGTGAAATTATAGCTTTTGAACCCTAACCGACGGGAAAATTCCAAGATGTTCAAATTTTTCACTTTTTACCCCCAAGGATATCGAAATATGGAGGCAATTTTAATGACTGTGCAGACATTCCTTCTGAGCTATTTTGTGGCTAAACGGTAAGTCGTATCACAAAACGGATGGCACAACGTCCCTTCAATTCGGAGTGATCTACAACTTTGGTCCTGTGACATTTTGTCGTATCTCTCTCCCTTATACGTTAAATATGGCCGTATTTCTGGATTGTTCGTAAATTTGGTGATTTTTACACGTATATTTCATTGTTTGACACACTTATAAGAACGATAGGATCATCACGTTGGGCGCGCACATTGGCACGATTAAGGGACATATGTGTACCAAATTTCATGATTCTAGCTTATACATAAGTAGGCAAAAAATAATGTAAAAAGTTAACAATGCACCCAAATTTCACCCTATTCAAAATTTGAACTCAATATACCCCCTTAATATGGGAGATACGAGGATATGGTTTAGAAACAAACATGTAGAGCAATAAATGAGGCGTCTGATGGCGGAAACCGTTTCTTAATATCATAAACCGTTTAGGAGATATGAATCTCGAAGTGGAAGTCTGCACTTTTCAACGTGCTCATGCTTATCCGTCATCTATATATATAAAAGCAAGTCGGGCTAGAGCGATGTATATATAAATATTTAAAAATGAAAAAAGACGTGAATTAATGAGGCACTTCCAGAAATCTCAGAAATTTGAAACTTGGTACGGGAGAAACTGATGACCCCAGGATCCCTAGAAAAATCGGAAATTCTCAAAATTCCCTGAAGGGGGCACGCCAGGGGGGGCTCAAATTTTGGGCTCAGCATAAGAACACAGTCGTATAGTATATCCAAAACGATAACCTATAGGTTTCGTGGGCTTAAAAATTTTCGGGAATTTCCTCATTTTTATCCCCCATCCCCCCAAATCAAGATGGCGGCACAACCTGCCAGACGAGGTAGACAATTGAAATTTGGTGAAATTATAGCTTTTGGTCCCTAACCGACGGGAAAATTCCAAGATGTTCAAATTTTTCACTTTTTACCCCCAAAGATATCGAAATATGGAGGCAATTTTATTGACTGTGCAGATATTCCTTCTGAGCTATTTTGTGGCTAAACGGTAAGTCGTATCACAAAACGGATGGCACAACGTCCCTTCAATTCGGAGTGATCTACAACTTTGGTCCTGTGACATTTTGTCGTATCTCTCTCCCTTATACGTTAAATATGGCCGTATTTCTGGATTGTTCGTAAATTTGGTGATTTTTACACGTATATTTCATTGTTTGACACACTTATAAGAACGATAGGATCATCACGTTGGGCGCGCACATTGGCACGATTAAGGGACATATGTGTACCAAATTTCATGATTCTAGCTTATACATAAGTAGGCAAAAAATAATGTAAAAAGTTAACAATGCACCCAAATTTCACCCTATTCAAAATTTGAACTCAATATACCCCCTTAATATGGGAGATACGAGGATATGGTTTAGAAACAAACATGTAGAGCAATAAATGAGGCGTCTGATGGCGGAAACCGTTTCTTAATATCATAAACCGTTTAGGAGATATGAATCTCGAAGTGGAAGTCTGCACTTTTCAACGTGCTCATGCTTATCCGTCATCTATATATATAAAAGCAAGTCGGGCTAGAGCGATGTATATATAAATATTTAAAAATGAAAAAAGACGTGAATTAATGAGGCACTTCCAGAAATCTCAGAAATTTGAAACTTGGTACGGGAGAAACTGATGACCCCAGGATCCCTAGAAAAATCGGAAATTCTCAAAATTCCCTGAAGGGGGCACGCCAGGGGGGGCTCAAATTTTGGGCTCAGCATAAGAACACAGTCGTATAGTATATCCAAAACGATAACCTATAGGTTTCGTGGGCTTAAAAATTTTCGGGAATTTCCTCATTTTTATCCCCCATCCCCCCAAATCAAGATGGCGGCACAACCTGCCAGACGAGGTAGACAATTGAAATTTGGTGAAATTATAGCTTTTGGTCCCTAACCGACGGGAAAATTCCAAGATGTTCAAATTTTTCACTTTTTACCCCCAAAGATATCGAAATATGGAGGCAATTTTATTGACTGTGCAGATATTCCTTCTGAGCTATTTTGTGGCTAAACGGTAAGTCGTATCACAAAACGGATGGCACAACGTCCCTTCAATTCGGAGTGATCTACAACTTTGGTCCTGTGACATTTTGTCGTATCTCTCTCCCTTATACGTTAAATATGGCCGTATTTCTGGATTGTTCGTAAATTTGGTGATTTTTACACGTATATTTCATTGTTTGACACACTTATAAGAACGATAGGATCATCACGTTGGGCGCGCACATTGGCACGATTAAGGGACATATGTGTACCAAATTTCATGATTCTAGCTTATACATAAGTAGGCAAAAAATAATGTAAAAAGTTAACAATGCACCCAAATTTCACCCTATTCAAAATTTGAACTCAATATACCCCCTTAATATGGGAGATACGAGGATATGGTTTAGAAACAAACATGTAGAGCAATAAATGAGGCGTCTGATGGCGGAAACCGTTTCTTAATATCATAAACCGTTTAGGAGATATGAATCTCGAAGTGGAAGTCTGCACTTTTCAACGTGCTCATGCTTATCCGTCATCTATATATATAAAAGCAAGTCGGGCTAGAGCGATGTATATATAAATATTTAAAAATGAAAAAAGACGTGAATTAATGAGGCACTTCCAGAAATCTCAGAAATTTGAAACTTGGTACGGGAGAAACTGATGACCCCAGGATCCCTAGAAAAATCGGAAATTCTCAAAATTCCCTGAAGGGGGCACGCCAGGGGGGGCTCAAATTTTGGGCTCAGCATAAGAACACAGTCGTATAGTATATCCAAAACGATAACCTATAGGTTTCGTGGGCTTAAAAATTTTCGGGAATTTCCTCATTTTTATCCCCCATCCCCCCAAATCAAGATGGCGGCACAACCTGCCAGACGAGGTAGACAATTGAAATTTGGTGAAATTATAGCTTTTGGTCCCTAACCGACGGGGAAATTCCAAGATGTTCAAATTTTTCACTTTTTACCCCCAAAGATATCGAAATATGGAGGCAATTTTATTGACTGTGCAGATATTCCTTCTGAGCTATTTTGTGGCTAAACGGTAAGTCGTATCACAAAACGGATGGCACAACGTCCCTTCAATTCGGAGTGATCTACAACTTTGGTCCTGTGACATTTTGTCGTATCTCTCTCCCTTATACGTTAAATATGGCCGTATTTCTGGATTGTTCGTAAATTTGGTGATTTTTACACGTATATTTCATTGTTTGACACACTTATAAGAACGATAGGATCATCACGTTGGGCGCGCACATTGGCACGATTAAGGGACATATGTGTACCAAATTTCATGATTCTAGCTTATACATAAGTAGGCAAAAAATAATGTAAAAAGTTAACAATGCACCCAAATTTCACCCTATTCAAAATTTGAACTCAATATACCCCCTTAATATGGGAGATACGAGGATATGGTTTAGAAACAAACATGTAGAGCAATAAATGAGGCGTCTGATGGCGGAAACCGTTTCTTAATATCATAAACCGTTTAGGAGATATGAATCTCGAAGTGGAAGTCTGCACTTTTCAACGTGCTCATGCTTATCCGTCATCTATATATATAAAAGCAAGTCGGGCTGGAGCGATGTATATATAAATATTTAAAAATGAAAAAAGACGTGAATTAATGAGGCACTTCCAGAAATCTCAGAAATTTGAAACTTGGTACGAGGGAAACTGATGACCCCAGGATCCCTAGAAAAATCGGAAATTCTCAAAATTCCCTGAAGGGGGCACGCTGGGGGGGGGCTCAAATTTTGGGCTCAGTATAAGAACACAGTCGTATAGTATATCCAAAACGATAACCTATAGGTTTCGTGGGCTTAAAAATTTTCGGGGATTTCCTCATTTTTATCCCCCATCCCCCCAAATCAAGATGGCGGCACAACCTGCGAGACGAGGTAGACAATTGAAATTTGGTGAAATTATAGCTTTTGAACCCTAACCGACGGGAAAATTCCAAGATGTTCAAATTTTTCACTTTTTACCCCCAAGGATATCGAAATATGGAGGCAATTTTAATGACTGTGCAGACATTCCTTCTGAGCTATTTTTTGGCTAAACGGTAAGTCGTATCACAAAACGGATGGCACAATGTCGCTTCAATTCGGAGTGATCTACAACTTTGGTCCTGTGACATTTTGTCGTATCTCTCTCCCTTGTACGTTAAATTTGGCCGTATTTCTGGATTCTTCGTAAATTTGGTGATTTTTACAAGTATATTTTATTGTTTGACACACTTATAACAATGATAGGATCATCACGTTGTGTACGCACATTAGCACGATTAAGGGACATATGTGTACCAAATTTCATGATTCTAGCTTATACATAAGTAGGCAAAATGTAATGTAAAATGTCAAAAATGCACCCAAATTTCACCCTATTCAAACTTTGAACTCAATTTACCCCCTTAATATGGGAGATACGAGGAAATGGTTTAGAAACAAACATGTAGAGCGATATATGAGGCGTCTGATGGCGCACACCGTTTCTTAATATCATAAACCGTTTAGGAGATATGAATCTCGAAGTGGAAGTCTGCACTTTTTAACGTGCTCATGCTTATCCGTCATCTATATATATAAAAGCAAGTCGGGCTGGAGCGATGTATATATAAATATTTAAAAATGAAAAAAGACGTGAATTAATGAGGCACTTCCAGAAATCTCAGAAATTTGATACTTGGTACGCGGGAAACTGATGACCCCAGGATCCCTAGAAAAATCAAAAATTCTCAAAATTCCCTGAGGGGAGCACGCTGGGGGGCCTCAAATTTTGGGCTCAGTATAAGAACACAGTCGTATAGTATATCCAAAACGATAACCTATAGGTTTCGTGGGCTTAAAAATTTTCGGGAATTTCCTCATTTTTATCCCCCATCCCCCCAAATCAAGATGGCGGCACAACCTGCGAGACGAGGTAGACAATTGAAATTTAGTGAAATTATAGCTTTTGAACCCTAACCGACGGGAAAATTCCAAGATGTTCAAATTTTTCACTTTTTACCCCCAAGGATATCGAAATATGGAGGCAATTTTAATGACTGTGCAGACATTCCTACTGAGCTATTTTTTGGCTAAACGGTAAGTCGTATCACAAAACGGATGGCACAATGTCCCTTCAATTCGGAGTGATCTACAACTTTAGTCCTGTGACATTTTGTCGTATCTCTCTCCCTTGTACGTTAAATTTGGCCGTATTTCTGGATTGTTCGTAAATTTGGTGATTTTTACAAGTATATTTTATTGTTTGACACACTTATAACAATGATAGGATCATCACGTTGTGTGCGCACATTAGCACGATTAAGGGACATATGTGTACCAAATTTCATGATTCTAGCTTATATATAAGTAGGCAAAATGTAATGTAAAATGTTAAAAATGCACCCAAATTTCACCCTATTCATAATTTGAACTCAATTTACCCCCTTAATATGGGAGATACGAGGAAATGGTTTAGAAACAAACATGTAGAGCGATAAATGAGGCGTCTGATGGCGCAAACCGTTTCTTAATATCATAAACCGTTTAGGAGATATGAATCTCGAAGTGGAAGTCTGCACTTTTCAACGTGCTCATGCTTATCCGTCATCTATATATATAAAAGCAAGTCGGGCTGGAGCGATGTATATATAAATATTTAAAAATGAAAAAAGACGTGAATTAATGAGGCACTTCCAGAAATCTCAGAAATTTGAAACTTGGTACGAGGGAAACTGATGACCCCAGGATCCCTAGAAAAATCGGAAATTCTCAAAATTCCCTGAAGGGGGCACGCTGGGGGGGGGGCTCAAATTTTGGGCTCAGTATAAGAACACAGTCGTATAGTATATCCAAAACGATAACCTATAGGTTTCGTGGGCTTAAAAATTTTCGGGGATTTCCTCATTTTTATCCCCCATCCCCCCAAATCAAGATGGCGGCACAACCTGCGAGACGAGGTAGACAATTGAAATTTGGTGAAATTATAGCTTTTGAACCCTAACCGACGGGAAAATTCCAAGATGTTCAAATTTTTCACTTTTTACCCCCAAGGATATCGAAATATGGAGGCAATTTTAATGACTGTGCAGACATACCTTCTGAGCTATTTTGTGGCTAAACGGTAAGTCGTATCACAAAACGGATGGCACAACGTCCCTTCAATTCGGAGTGATCTACAACTTTGGTCCTGTGACATTTTGTCGTATCTCTCTCCCTTATACGTTAAATATGGCCGTATTTCTGGATTGTTCGTAAATTTGGTGATTTTTACACGTATATTTCATTGTTTGACACACTTATAAGAACGATAGGATCATCACGTTGGGCGCGCACATTGGCACGATTAAGGGACATATGTGTACCAAATTTCATGATTCTAGCTTATACATAAGTAGGCAAAAAATAATGTAAAAAGTTAACAATGCACCCAAATTTCACCCTATTCAAAATTTGAACTCAATATACCCCCTTAATATGGGAGATACGAGGATATGGTTTAGAAACAAACATGTAGAGCAATAAATGAGGCGTCTGATGGCGGAAACCGTTTCTTAATATCATAAACCGTTTAGGAGATATGAATCTCGAAGTGGAAGTCTGCACTTTTCAACGTGCTCATGCTTATCCGTCATCTATATATATAAAAGCAAGTCGGGCTAGAGCGATGTATATATAAATATTTAAAAATGAAAAAAGACGTGAATTAATGAGGCACTTCCAGAAATCTCAGAAATTTGAAACTTGGTACGGGAGAAACTGATGACCCCAGGATCCCTAGAAAAATCGGAAATTCTCAAAATTCCCTGAAGGGGGCACGCCAGGGGGGGCTCAAATTTTGGGCTCAGCATAAGAACACAGTCGTATAGTATATCCAAAACGATAACCTATAGGTTTCGTGGGCTTAAAAATTTTCGGGAATTTCCTCATTTTTATCCCCCATCCCCCCAAATCAAGATGGCGGCACAACCTGCCAGACGAGGTAGACAATTGAAATTTGGTGAAATTATAGCTTTTGGTCCCTAACCGACGGGAAAATTCCAAGATGTTCAAATTTTTCACTTTTTACCCCCAAAGATATCGAAATATGGAGGCAATTTTATTGACTGTGCAGATATTCCTTCTGAGCTATTTTGTGGCTAAACGGTAAGTCGTATCACAAAACGGATGGCACAACGTCCCTTCAATTCGGAGTGATCTACAACTTTGGTCCTGTGACATTTTGTCGTATCTCTCTCCCTTATACGTTAAATATGGCCGTATTTCTGGATTGTTCGTAAATTTGGTGATTTTTACACGTATATTTCATTGTTTGACACACTTATAAGAACGATAGGATCATCACGTTGGGCGCGCACATTGGCACGATTAAGGGACATATGTGTACCAAATTTCATGATTCTAGCTTATACATAAGTAGGCAAAAAATAATGTAAAAAGTTAACAATGCACCCAAATTTCACCCTATTCAAAATTTGAACTCAATATACCCCCTTAATATGGGAGATACGAGGATATGGTTTAGAAACAAACATGTAGAGCAATAAATGAGGCGTCTGATGGCGGAAACCGTTTCTTAATATCATAAACCGTTTAGGAGATATGAATCTCGAAGTGGAAGTCTGCACTTTTCAACGTGCTCATGCTTATCCGTCATCTATATATATAAAAGCAAGTCGGGCTAGAGCGATGTATATATAAATATTTAAAAATGAAAAAAGACGTGAATTAATGAGGCACTTCCAGAAATCTCAGAAATTTGAAACTTGGTACGAGGGAAACTGATGACCCCAGGATCCCTAGAAAAATCGGAAATTCTCAAAATTCCCTGAAGGGGGCACGCTGGGGGGGGGCTCAAATTTTGGGCTCAGTATAAGAACACAGTCGTATAGTATATCCAAAACGATAACCTATAGGTTTCGTGGGCTTAAAAATTTTCGGGGATTTCCTCATTTTTATCCCCCATCCCCCCAAATCAAGATGGCGGCACAACCTGCGAGACGAGGTAGACAATTGAAATTTGGTGAAATTATAGCTTTTGAACCCTAACCGACGGGAAAATTCCAAGATGTTCAAATTTTTCACTTTTTACCCCCAAGGATATCGAAATATGGAGGCAATTTTAATGACTGTGCAGACATTCCTTCTGAGCTATTTTTTGGCTAAACGGTAAGTCGTATCACAAAACGGATGGCACAATGTCGCTTCAATTCGGAGTGATCTACAACTTTGGTCCTGTGACATTTTGTCGTATCTCTCTCCCTTGTACGTTAAATTTGGCCGTATTTCTGGATTCTTCGTAAATTTGGTGATTTTTACAAGTATATTTTATTGTTTGACACACTTATAACAATGATAGGATCATCACGTTGTGTGCGCACATTAGCACGATTAAGGGACATATGTGTACCAAATTTCATGATTCTAGCTTATACATAAGTAGGCAAAATGTAATGTAAAATGTCAAAAATGCACCCAAATTTCACCCTATTCAAACTTTGAACTCAATTTACCCCCTTAATATGGGAGATACGAGGAAATGGTTTAGAAACAAACATGTAGAGCGATATATGAGGCGTCTGATGGCGCACACCGTTTCTTAATATCATAAACCGTTTAGGAGATATGAATCTCGAAGTGGAAGTCTGCACTTTTTAACGTGCTCATGCTTATCCGTCATCTATATATATAAAAGCAAGTCGGGCTGGAGCGATGTATATATAAATATTTAAAAATGAAAAAAGACGTGAATTAATGAGGCACTTCCAGAAATCTCAGAAATTTGATACTTGGTACGCGGGAAACTGATGACCCCAGGATCCCTAGAAAAATCAAAAATTCTCAAAATTCCCTGAGGGGAGCACGCTGGGGGGCCTCAAATTTTGGGCTCAGTATAAGAACACAGTCGTATAGTATATCCAAAACGATAACCTATAGGTTTCGTGGGCTTAAAAATTTTCGGGAATTTCCTCATTTTTATCCCCCATCCCCCCAAATCAAGATGGCGGCACAACCTGCGAGACGAGGTAGACAATTGAAATTTAGTGAAATTATAGCTTTTGAACCCTAACCGACGGGAAAATTCCAAGATGTTCAAATTTTTCACTTTTTACCCCCAAGGATATCGAAATATGGAGGCAATTTTAATGACTGTGCAGACATTCCTACTGAGCTATTTTTTGGCTAAACGGTAAGTCGTATCACAAAACGGATGGCACAATGTCCCTTCAATTCGGAGTGATCTACAACTTTAGTCCTGTGACATTTTGTCGTATCTCTCTCCCTTGTACGTTAAATTTGGCCGTATTTCTGGATTGTTCGTAAATTTGGTGATTTTTACAAGTATATTTTATTGTTTGACACACTTATAACAATGATAGGATCATCACGTTGTGTGCGCACATTAGCACGATTAAGGGACATATGTGTACCAAATTTCATGATTCTAGCTTATATATAAGTAGGCAAAATGTAATGTAAAATGTTAAAAATGCACCCAAATTTCACCCTATTCATAATTTGAACTCAATTTACCCCCTTAATATGGGAGATACGAGGAAATGGTTTAGAAACAAACATGTAGAGCGATAAATGAGGCGTCTGATGGCGCAAACCGTTTCTTAATATCATAAACCGTTTAGGAGATATGAATCTCGAAGTGGAAGTCTGCACTTTTCAACGTGCTCATGCTTATCCGTCATCTATATATATAAAAGCAAGTCGGGCTGGAGCGATGTATATATAAATATTTAAAAATGAAAAAAGACGTGAATTAATGAGGCACTTCCAGAAATCTCAGAAATTTGAAACTTGGTACGAGGGAAACTGATGACCCCAGGATCCCTAGAAAAATCGGAAATTCTCAAAATTCCCTGAAGGGGGCACGCTGGGGGGGGGGCTCAAATTTTGGGCTCAGTATAAGAACACAGTCGTATAGTATATCCAAAACGATAACCTATAGGTTTCGTGGGCTTAAAAATTTTCGGGGATTTCCTCATTTTTATCCCCCATCCCCCCAAATCAAGATGGCGGCACAACCTGCGAGACGAGGTAGACAATTGAAATTTGGTGAAATTATAGCTTTTGAACCCTAACCGACGGGAAAATTCCAAGATGTTCAAATTTTTCACTTTTTACCCCCAAGGATATCGAAATATGGAGGCAATTTTAATGACTGTGCAGACATACCTTCTGAGCTATTTTGTGGCTAAACGGTAAGTCGTATCACAAAACGGATGGCACAACGTCCCTTCAATTCGGAGTGATCTACAACTTTGGTCCTGTGACATTTTGTCGTATCTCTCTCCCTTATACGTTAAATATGGCCGTATTTCTGGATTGTTCGTAAATTTGGTGATTTTTACACGTATATTTCATTGTTTGACACACTTATAAGAACGATAGGATCATCACGTTGGGCGCGCACATTGGCACGATTAAGGGACATATGTGTACCAAATTTCATGATTCTAGCTTATACATAAGTAGGCAAAAAATAATGTAAAAAGTTAACAATGCACCCAAATTTCACCCTATTCAAAATTTGAACTCAATATACCCCCTTAATATGGGAGATACGAGGATATGGTTTAGAAACAAACATGTAGAGCAATAAATGAGGCGTCTGATGGCGGAAACCGTTTCTTAATATCATAAACCGTTTAGGAGATATGAATCTCGAAGTGGAAGTCTGCACTTTTCAACGTGCTCATGCTTATCCGTCATCTATATATATAAAAGCAAGTCGGGCTAGAGCGATGTATATATAAATATTTAAAAATGAAAAAAGACGTGAATTAATGAGGCACTTCCAGAAATCTCAGAAATTTGAAACTTGGTACGGGAGAAACTGATGACCCCAGGATCCCTAGAAAAATCGGAAATTCTCAAAATTCCCTGAAGGGGGCACGCCAGGGGGGGCTCAAATTTTGGGCTCAGCATAAGAACACAGTCGTATAGTATATCCAAAACGATAACCTATAGGTTTCGTGGGCTTAAAAATTTTCGGGAATTTCCTCATTTTTATCCCCCATCCCCCCAAATCAAGATGGCGGCACAACCTGCCAGACGAGGTAGACAATTGAAATTTGGTGAAATTATAGCTTTTGGTCCCTAACCGACGGGAAAATTCCAAGATGTTCAAATTTTTCACTTTTTACCCCCAAAGATATCGAAATATGGAGGCAATTTTATTGACTGTGCAGATATTCCTTCTGAGCTATTTTGTGGCTAAACGGTAAGTCGTATCACAAAACGGATGGCACAACGTCCCTTCAATTCGGAGTGATCTACAACTTTGGTCCTGTGACATTTTGTCGTATCTCTCTCCCTTATACGTTAAATATGGCCGTATTTCTGGATTGTTCGTAAATTTGGTGATTTTTACACGTATATTTCATTGTTTGACACACTTATAAGAACGATAGGATCATCACGTTGGGCGCGCACATTGGCACGATTAAGGGACATATGTGTACCAAATTTCATGATTCTAGCTTATACATAAGTAGGCAAAAAATAATGTAAAAAGTTAACAATGCACCCAAATTTCACCCTATTCAAAATTTGAACTCAATATACCCCCTTAATATGGGAGATACGAGGATATGGTTTAGAAACAAACATGTAGAGCAATAAATGAGGCGTCTGATGGCGGAAACCGTTTCTTAATATCATAAACCGTTTAGGAGATATGAATCTCGAAGTGGAAGTCTGCACTTTTCAACGTGCTCATGCTTATCCGTCATCTATATATATAAAAGCAAGTCGGGCTAGAGCGATGTATATATAAATATTTAAAAATGAAAAAAGACGTGAATTAATGAGGCACTTCCAGAAATCTCAGAAATTTGAAACTTGGTACGGGAGAAACTGATGACCCCAGGATCCCTAGAAAAATCGGAAATTCTCAAAATTCCCTGAAGGGGGCACGCCAGGGGGGCTCAAATTTTGGGCTCAGCATAAGAACACAGTCGTATAGTATATCCAAAACGATAACCTATAGGTTTCGTGGGCTTAAAAATTTTCGGGAATTTCCTCATTTTTATCCCCCATCCCCCAAATCAAGATGGCGGCACAACCTGCCAGACGAGGTAGACAATTGAAATTTGGTGAAATTATAGCTTTTGGTCCCTAACCGACGGGAAAATTCCAAGATGTTCAAATTTTTCACTTTTTACCCCCAAAGATATCGAAATATGGAGGCAATTTTATTGACTGTGCAGATATTCCTTCTGAGCTATTTTGTGGCTAAACGGTAAGTCGTATCACAAAACGGATGGCACAACGTCCCTTCAATTCGGAGTGATCTACAACTTTGGTCCTGTGACATTTTGTCGTATCTCTCTCCCTTATACGTTAAATATGGCCGTATTTCTGGATTGTTCGTAAATTTGGTGATTTTTACACGTATATTTCATTGTTTGACACACTTATAAGAACGATAGGATCATCACGTTGGGCGCGCACATTGGCACGATTAAGGGACATATGTGTACCAAATTTCATGATTCTAGCTTATACATAAGTAGGCAAAAAATAATGTAAAAAGTTAACAATGCACCCAAATTTCACCCTATTCAAAATTTGAACTCAATATACCCCCTTAATATGGGAGATACGAGGATATGGTTTAGAAACAAACATGTAGAGCAATAAATGAGGCGTCTGATGGCGGAAACCGTTTCTTAATATCATAAACCGTTTAGGAGATATGAATCTCGAAGTGGAAGTCTGCACTTTTCAACGTGCTCATGCTTATCCGTCATCTATATATATAAAAGCAAGTCGGGCTAGAGCGATGTATATATAAATATTTAAAAATGAAAAAAGACGTGAATTAATGAGGCACTTCCAGAAATCTCAGAAATTTGAAACTTGGTACGGGAGAAACTGATGACCCCAGGATCCCTAGAAAAATCGGAAATTCTCAAAATTCCCTGAAGGGGGCACGCCAGGGGGGGCTCAAATTTTGGGCTCAGCATAAGAACACAGTCGTATAGTATATCCAAAACGATAACCTATAGGTTTCGTGGGCTTAAAAATTTTCGGGAATTTCCTCATTTTTATCCCCCATCCCCCCAAATCAAGATGGCGGCACAACCTGCCAGACGAGGTAGACAATTGAAATTTGGTGAAATTATAGCTTTTGGTCCCTAACCGACGGGAAAATTCCAAGATGTTCAAATTTTTCACTTTTTACCCCCAAAGATATCGAAATATGGAGGCAATTTTATTGACTGTGCAGATATTCCTTCTGAGCTATTTTGTGGCTAAACGGTAAGTCGTATCACAAAACGGATGGCACAACGTCCCTTCAATTCGGAGTGATCTACAACTTTGGTCCTGTGACATTTTGTCGTATCTCTCTCCCTTATACGTTAAATATGGCCGTATTTCTGGATTGTTCGTAAATTTGGTGATTTTTACACGTATATTTCATTGTTTGACACACTTATAAGAACGATAGGATCATCACGTTGGGCGCGCACATTGGCACGATTAAGGGACATATGTGTACCAAATTTCATGATTCTAGCTTATACATAAGTAGGCAAAAAATAATGTAAAAAGTTAACAATGCACCCAAATTTCACCCTATTCAAAATTTGAACTCAATATACCCCCTTAATATGGGAGATACGAGGATATGGTTTAGAAACAAACATGTAGAGCAATAAATGAGGCGTCTGATGGCGGAAACCGTTTCTTAATATCATAAACCGTTTAGGAGATATGAATCTCGAAGTGGAAGTCTGCACTTTTCAACGTGCTCATGCTTATCCGTCATCTATATATATAAAAGCAAGTCGGGCTAGAGCGATGTATATATAAATATTTAAAAATGAAAAAAGACGTGAATTAATGAGGCACTTCCAGAAATCTCAGAAATTTGAAACTTGGTACGGGAGAAACTGATGACCCCAGGATCCCTAGAAAAATCGGAAATTCTCAAAATTCCCTGAAGGGGGCACGCCAGGGGGGGCTCAAATTTTGGGCTCAGCATAAGAACACAGTCGTATAGTATATCCAAAACGATAACCTATAGGTTTCGTGGGCTTAAAAATTTTCGGGAATTTCCTCATTTTTATCCCCCATCCCCCCAAATCAAGATGGCGGCACAACCTGCCAGACGAGGTAGACAATTGAAATTTGGTGAAATTATAGCTTTTGGTCCCTAACCGACGGGGAAATTCCAAGATGTTCAAATTTTTCACTTTTTACCCCCAAAGATATCGAAATATGGAGGCAATTTTATTGACTGTGCAGATATTCCTTCTGAGCTATTTTGTGGCTAAACGGTAAGTCGTATCACAAAACGGATGGCACAACGTCCCTTCAATTCGGAGTGATCTACAACTTTGGTCCTGTGACATTTTGTCGTATCTCTCTCCCTTATACGTTAAATATGGCCGTATTTCTGGATTGTTCGTAAATTTGGTGATTTTTACACGTATATTTCATTGTTTGACACACTTATAAGAACGATAGGATCATCACGTTGGGCGCGCACATTGGCACGATTAAGGGACATATGTGTACCAAATTTCATGATTCTAGCTTATACATAAGTAGGCAAAAAATAATGTAAAAAGTTAACAATGCACCCAAATTTCACCCTATTCAAAATTTGAACTCAATATACCCCCTTAATATGGGAGATACGAGGATATGGTTTAGAAACAAACATGTAGAGCAATAAATGAGGCGTCTGATGGCGGAAACCGTTTCTTAATATCATAAACCGTTTAGGAGATATGAATCTCGAAGTGGAAGTCTGCACTTTTCAACGTGCTCATGCTTATCCGTCATCTATATATATAAAAGCAAGTCGGGCTGGAGCGATGTATATATAAATATTTAAAAATGAAAAAAGACGTGAATTAATGAGGCACTTCCAGAAATCTCAGAAATTTGAAACTTGGTACGAGGGAAACTGATGACCCCAGGATCCCTAGAAAAATCGGAAATTCTCAAAATTCCCTGAAGGGGGCACGCTGGGGGGGGGGCTCAAATTTTGGGCTCAGTATAAGAACACAGTCGTATAGTATATCCAAAACGATAACCTATAGGTTTCGTGGGCTTAAAAATTTTCGGGGATTTCCTCATTTTTATCCCCCATCCCCCCAAATCAAGATGGCGGCACAACCTGCGAGACGAGGTAGACAATTGAAATTTGGTGAAATTATAGCTTTTGAACCCTAACCGACGGGAAAATTCCAAGATGTTCAAATTTTTCACTTTTTACCCCCAAGGATATCGAAATATGGAGGCAATTTTAATGACTGTGCAGACATTCCTTCTGAGCTATTTTTTGGCTAAACGGTAAGTCGTATCACAAAACGGATGGCACAATGTCGCTTCAATTCGGAGTGATCTACAACTTTGGTCCTGTGACATTTTGTCGTATCTCTCTCCCTTGTACGTTAAATTTGGCCGTATTTCTGGATTCTTCGTAAATTTGGTGATTTTTACAAGTATATTTTATTGTTTGACACACTTATAACAATGATAGGATCATCACGTTGTGTGCGCACATTAGCACGATTAAGGGACATATGTGTACCAAATTTCATGATTCTAGCTTATACATAAGTAGGCAAAATGTAATGTAAAATGTCAAAAATGCACCCAAATTTCACCCTATTCAAACTTTGAACTCAATTTACCCCCTTAATATGGGAGATACGAGGAAATGGTTTAGAAACAAACATGTAGAGCGATATATGAGGCGTCTGATGGCGCACACCGTTTCTTAATATCATAAACCGTTTAGGAGATATGAATCTCGAAGTGGAAGTCTGCACTTTTTAACGTGCTCATGCTTATCCGTCATCTATATATATAAAAGCAAGTCGGGCTGGAGCGATGTATATATAAATATTTAAAAATGAAAAAAGACGTGAATTAATGAGGCACTTCCAGAAATCTCAGAAATTTGATACTTGGTACGCGGGAAACTGATGACCCCAGGATCCCTAGAAAAATCAAAAATTCTCAAAATTCCCTGAGGGGAGCACGCTGGGGGGCCTCAAATTTTGGGCTCAGTATAAGAACACAGTCGTATAGTATATCCAAAACGATAACCTATAGGTTTCGTGGGCTTAAAAATTTTCGGGAATTTCCTCATTTTTATCCCCCATCCCCCCAAATCAAGATGGCGGCACAACCTGCGAGACGAGGTAGACAATTGAAATTTAGTGAAATTATAGCTTTTGAACCCTAACCGACGGGAAAATTCCAAGATGTTCAAATTTTTCACTTTTTACCCCCAAGGATATCGAAATATGGAGGCAATTTTAATGACTGTGCAGACATTCCTACTGAGCTATTTTTTGGCTAAACGGTAAGTCGTATCACAAAACGGATGGCACAATGTCCCTTCAATTCGGAGTGATCTACAACTTTAGTCCTGTGACATTTTGTCGTATCTCTCTCCCTTGTACGTTAAATTTGGCCGTATTTCTGGATTGTTCGTAAATTTGGTGATTTTTACAAGTATATTTTATTGTTTGACACACTTATAACAATGATAGGATCATCACGTTGTGTGCGCACATTAGCACGATTAAGGGACATATGTGTACCAAATTTCATGATTCTAGCTTATATATAAGTAGGCAAAATGTAATGTAAAATGTTAAAAATGCACCCAAATTTCACCCTATTCATAATTTGAACTCAATTTACCCCCTTAATATGGGAGATACGAGGAAATGGTTTAGAAACAAACATGTAGAGCGATAAATGAGGCGTCTGATGGCGCAAACCGTTTCTTAATATCATAAACCGTTTAGGAGATATGAATCTCGAAGTGGAAGTCTGCACTTTTCAACGTGCTCATGCTTATCCGTCATCTATATATATAAAAGCAAGTCGGGCTGGAGCGATGTATATATAAATATTTAAAAATGAAAAAAGACGTGAATTAATGAGGCACTTCCAGAAATCTCAGAAATTTGAAACTTGGTACGAGGGAAACTGATGACCCCAGGATCCCTAGAAAAATCGGAAATTCTCAAAATTCCCTGAAGGGGGCACGCTGGGGGGGGGGGCTCAAATTTTGGGCTCAGTATAAGAACACAGTCGTATAGTATATCCAAAACGATAACCTATAGGTTTCGTGGGCTTAAAAATTTTCGGGGATTTCCTCATTTTTATCCCCCATCCCCCCAAATCAAGATGGCGGCACAACCTGCGAGACGAGGTAGACAATTGAAATTTGGTGAAATTATAGCTTTTGAACCCTAACCGACGGGAAAATTCCAAGATGTTCAAATTTTTCACTTTTTACCCCCAAGGATATCGAAATATGGAGGCAATTTTAATGACTGTGCAGACATACCTTCTGAGCTATTTTGTGGCTAAACGGTAAGTCGTATCACAAAACGGATGGCACAACGTCCCTTCAATTCGGAGTGATCTACAACTTTGGTCCTGTGACATTTTGTCGTATCTCTCTCCCTTATACGTTAAATATGGCCGTATTTCTGGATTGTTCGTAAATTTGGTGATTTTTACACGTATATTTCATTGTTTGACACACTTATAAGAACGATAGGATCATCACGTTGGGCGCGCACATTGGCACGATTAAGGGACATATGTGTACCAAATTTCATGATTCTAGCTTATACATAAGTAGGCAAAAAATAATGTAAAAAGTTAACAATGCACCCAAATTTCACCCTATTCAAAATTTGAACTCAATATACCCCCTTAATATGGGAGATACGAGGATATGGTTTAGAAACAAACATGTAGAGCAATAAATGAGGCGTCTGATGGCGGAAACCGTTTCTTAATATCATAAACCGTTTAGGAGATATGAATCTCGAAGTGGAAGTCTGCACTTTTCAACGTGCTCATGCTTATCCGTCATCTATATATATAAAAGCAAGTCGGGCTAGAGCGATGTATATATAAATATTTAAAAATGAAAAAAGACGTGAATTAATGAGGCACTTCCAGAAATCTCAGAAATTTGAAACTTGGTACGGGAGAAACTGATGACCCCAGGATCCCTAGAAAAATCGGAAATTCTCAAAATTCCCTGAAGGGGGCACGCCAGGGGGGGCTCAAATTTTGGGCTCAGCATAAGAACACAGTCGTATAGTATATCCAAAACGATAACCTATAGGTTTCGTGGGCTTAAAAATTTTCGGGAATTTCCTCATTTTTATCCCCCATCCCCCCAAATCAAGATGGCGGCACAACCTGCCAGACGAGGTAGACAATTGAAATTTGGTGAAATTATAGCTTTTGGTCCCTAACCGACGGGAAAATTCCAAGATGTTCAAATTTTTCACTTTTTACCCCCAAAGATATCGAAATATGGAGGCAATTTTATTGACTGTGCAGATATTCCTTCTGAGCTATTTTGTGGCTAAACGGTAAGTCGTATCACAAAACGGATGGCACAACGTCCCTTCAATTCGGAGTGATCTACAACTTTGGTCCTGTGACATTTTGTCGTATCTCTCTCCCTTATACGTTAAATATGGCCGTATTTCTGGATTGTTCGTAAATTTGGTGATTTTTACACGTATATTTCATTGTTTGACACACTTATAAGAACGATAGGATCATCACGTTGGGCGCGCACATTGGCACGATTAAGGGACATATGTGTACCAAATTTCATGATTCTAGCTTATACATAAGTAGGCAAAAAATAATGTAAAAAGTTAACAATGCACCCAAATTTCACCCTATTCAAAATTTGAACTCAATATACCCCCTTAATATGGGAGATATTTATTTATTTATTTATTTATTGTCTTGTTTTATATGGCGGGACTCAGGCTATGAAGCCTGCTATTCTGTCCGACCATACATACACCTACATGAAGAGTTAAATATACACTAAATTATCTACAGTTTAATATCTTAAGGTAGCAATTAAATGTTTTAATTAATCTAAAACTTAACTATGATCTAATCCTACTATGTTATAAGAAATCATTATTATTTATTAACCAGGTTTGACAGAGTTTCTTAAAGCGGAGGTGGTTTGACACGCTCCTAATTTCAGCAGGCAGGGAATTCCAAATTCGGCTGGCGGCGACTATAAATGATCTACTGTAGCCAGTTGAGCGGTGAATGGGAATGCTTAGTACTGCGGTGGATGATGATCTGGTAGGAATATTAGAAGGTGATGCTAGGTAATGGAATTGTGTGGCAAGGTATTCAGGTGTGTTAAGGTTCAGTATACGATGTAACAGGGAAAGAGTGTGTAAATTTCGTCGCTCTCTTAAGCGTAGCCATGAAAGCCTAGCAAATGCGGGAGAAATATGGCCAAACCTTGGTATATCTGAAATAAATCGAACGCATGCGTTATGTGCCTTTTGGAGCTTGATGGAAAGTGAGGCATTCAGGTTACTGTATACTACGTCACAGTAGTCGAATATTGGCATTACCATACTTTGGATAAGCAGTTTTCTTACATTTTGGGGGAGTAAATCTCTGAGTTTTTTAAGGGAATGTAAGGAATAAAACACTCGCTGACATATACCTGTTACATGATCGTTCCAACTAAGGTTTTTATCCATTATCATCCCTAAGTTTTTAACTGTGTCTTTGAATTGTAACTGAGTGCCTCTTAATGTTACTGAGTGGGTATGGATGTCTGTAAGTCGTGCGTGGGTTTTTTGGGTAGCTAAAAGAATACACTGTGATTTTTGGGCATTGATCTTTAGTGCATGGTCATCGGTCCACCTACATATTCTTTCTAGGTCGTCGTTCATATTATTTATTGCAGTCGGTAAGTCACGAGGGTGTGCATGTGTATATATCTGTATGTCGTCTGCGTACACATGATATTGACAATGTTTAATTACTTGTGTTAGTCCTGAAATGAAGATCGAAAATAGGAGTGGCGCTAGCACTGACCCCTGTTGTATTCCAGTCTCTACAGATTGCCATGAAGAGAAATTTTCACCTGTAGATACACACTGCCGGCGATCAGAGAGATAGGAATACATCCAGGATAGTGTGCTTTGTGAGAAATTAAGAGCACGTAATTTTGCTATTAGTATGTCCGTGTCAACGCAGTCAAAGGCCTTACTAAGGTCTAGAAGAGTTAAAACAGTAACTTCTCCCTTATCCATAGCTACTCCTATGTCGTTTGTAACTTTAAGCAGTGCAGTAGTTGTGCTATGATTGCTTCTAAAACCAGACTGGTATTTGTCAAGAAGCATATTGTTATTTAAATATGCGGTTATTTGTCTGTGAACTATTTTCTCCAAAATTTTGGACAGAAATGGTAAAATGCAAATGGATCGATAGTCTTTGGGTTCCACGGGATTGTTGGTCTTGGGGAGGGGGCGAACAATTGCATATTTCCAAAGGAAAGGGAATATGCCGGTTATCAATGAGGTATTTATGATGTGGGTTAGAGTTGGTAGGATTACATCTAGAGTTTTTAACAGTAACTGTGGAACAATCTCGTCACATCCTGTCGCAGTTGTCTTTATTGATCGTGCAATTTGTCTTACTTCTGCAGGAGTTACGAGGGAAAAATATAACTGTTCTCCTCCATTGTTAGTATTGCCATTGTGTAGAATTTTGCTAATCGTCTGTTCTTTTGTTGTCTCGTCAATGTTAATGGGTCTTGTAGTAAAGTATTGGTTTAAATCATCCAGTGATATTTTAACGTCAGCAGTATGTATTTTATTTCCGCCTATGCCCATTTTTTTAACGGTTTTCCAGATTGTTGTCGTGTTTCGGGTTAGCAAAATGTTCTGTGAGTGTCTTATTTTAGCATTCCTTACGGCCTGTGTGGTTCTGTTACGAAGGGTCTTGTACAGGTCAAAATCGTTTGGTATTTGGCTAGTTTTAAATTTTCTGAAAGCTTTGTCTCTCTCTGTCATTAAGTCTCGTATTTCCTGCGTCATCCATGGAGCCGCAGGGCGTGTTACACGAGCAGTGCGTTTTGGCGCGTGTTTATTAAGGAGAGCTAGCAGTTGTGTGTTTAAGAACTCCACTTTATCATCTATATTATCTAAAATATGGATATTATGCCAAGGTATGTTTGCAGCATCTTCTAATAGGGCTTCGTTATTTATACGTTTTAGATCTCTGAATGTAATTAATTTAGGTCTGTACTTGGGGCATTTAAGTGAATAAGCTAAATAAATTAAGTCGTGATTGGATAGTCCGCAAGCAGACATTTGCCCGTGGGTCAGTACTCTGTCAGGGTTATTCGTCACAATTAAGTCCAGTAATGTATGTGACGTGGCTGTGTGATGTGTTGGTTTAAGTGGCAAAATTGTCATGTTACAAGATTTAAATATGTTGATTAGTTGTTTAGTCTCAGTCATTTTGTCGTTAAGGATGTCAGTATTGAGGTCTCCTAGTAATAAAACATGCTCATACCTGGGTAGGAGGTCAAGTAAGATGTCTTCAAGGTCGGTGATGTATCCAATCTTTGGTGGGCGATACACAACACTCAGTAAGCACTTTACACCTAAAGCCTCAATTTCAATGAACATGAACTCGGGCCTTGCGCAGTATTCACTAGTTGTTTTGTAAATTATTTTATATTTTAAGTCGTTCCTAATATACATAGCTACTCCGCCGCCGGCTTTACCTGTGCGATCATTTCGGATCAAGGTATAATTTTCGAGGTGGACAAGAGAATCTGACAACCACGGTTTCATCCAGGTTTCTCCGTTCATGACGATGTGAGGGTTGACATTAGCAATAATGTTACGGAGTTCGTGGAAGTGAGGAATTAGACTTTGAACGTTAGCATGTACTACCTGCAAGGAATTTGGAAAGTTGTTAAAAGCATTTGTAAGCGGATTAGTACTAGGGGGCTGTGTAGGTATGGGAGCGGAGATTCCGCTCAGCTGACCACCAGTAACCTTGCCGAAAATAGAAGCATGTTCAGCACTCTCGCTTTGAGTTGCCAACCTGTACGCTATCTTGCCTAGTTATTATATGTAAATCTAATGAAGATATAGTCTAAAAGTAATAGTTTGAATAGTAATTATAGTCTAGTAATTAAAAGTCTAGTGTCTAAGTTAGTTAAAACTGTAAAATGTGTAGTGTCATGTTAGTTTCAGTCTGTCGGTTTATTTGATCCTGTCCAATTCCGCTCGGCTCGACACACGATATTTCACACCATTGTGCTTCACAATAATCGTACCGTCTATTGTCCAACAATTGGACACAGAAAATCTAGTGATCGCTTCTTGCAACAGTTTCCTCCTGATTGACGTGAGGTCTTCTCTAATTGTTTTGCCCGTTCCTTTCAGTTTCTTTTTAGATTTGAATAGTTCGTTCCGTTTGCGGTACGACACGAACTTCACTATTATCGGACGCGGCTTATCTGTACTCATCTTGCCTACCCTGTGACTTCTGTCTATGTCCTCGTGCGTTAAATGTACTCCAATACTGTCAGCTAGCTCAATGACAATTTTGTCCGTGTCCTCACCACTCGATTCCCGCACCCCGAACACACGCAGTGATTGCCGCCGTTGATATTGTTCGAGAGCATCGGTTTTAGTTTCGAGCTGCTCCCTGAGGTCTGATATTGTCTTATCTCTGGCTTCGAGCGCTTCCCTCATCTCCTCGATTACTTTCGTATTAAAATCTATCGTAGCTTTAAGTTGGTCTATAACGGCCCTGGCTACCTGGTCTTGTATGATGTTTGCTAGCGTGGCGAGTGTTTCCTTGTCTCTCAGAGCTTCCTGTAGGGCGCGCTTCACTGGGCTGTCCGTTGTTACTACCTTTCCTTTCCCTGGCATGGCTGTTTACAAGAAGGATTATGTTCTTAATTACTTGTGATACACTTTGAACTGGCTGTTCGTAGCACGGTAGTTTTACTTATCACTTAGTTGAAAGTTCCACACGTAAATGCCGATCTTACACCTTCAAATAAACTGATAAACCTGGAGACTGAAACACACGCTACTAAGCACTGGTCGCCATTTTGATACGAGGATATGGTTTAGAAACAAACATGTAGAGCAATAAATGAGGCGTCTGATGGCGGAAACCGTTTCTTAATATCATAAACCGTTTAGGAGATATGAATCTCGAAGTGGAAGTCTGCACTTTTCAACGTGCTCATGCTTATCCGTCATCTATATATATAAAAGCAAGTCGGGCTAGAGCGATGTATATATAAATATTTAAAAATGAAAAAAGACGTGAATTAATGAGGCACTTCCAGAAATCTCAGAAATTTGAAACTTGGTACGGGAGAAACTGATGACCCCAGGATCCCTAGAAAAATCGGAAATTCTCAAAATTCCCTGAAGGGGGCACGCCAGGGGGGCTCAAATTTTGGGCTCAGCATAAGAACACAGTCGTATAGTATATCCAAAACGATAACCTATAGGTTTCGTGGGCTTAAAAATTTTCGGGAATTTCCTCATTTTTATCCCCCATCCCCCCAAATCAAGATGGCGGCACAACCTGCCAGACGAGGTAGACAATTGAAATTTGGTGAAATTATAGCTTTTGGTCCCTAACCGACGGGAAAATTCCAAGATGTTCAAATTTTTCACTTTTTACCCCCAAAGATATCGAAATATGGAGGCAATTTTATTGACTGTGCAGATATTCCTTCTGAGCTATTTTGTGGCTAAACGGTAAGTCGTATCACAAAACGGATGGCACAACGTCCCTTCAATTCGGAGTGATCTACAACTTTGGTCCTGTGACATTTTGTCGTATCTCTCTCCCTTATACGTTAAATATGGCCGTATTTCTGGATTGTTCGTAAATTTGGTGATTTTTACACGTATATTTCATTGTTTGACACACTTATAAGAACGATAGGATCATCACGTTGGGCGCGCACATTGGCACGATTAAGGGACATATGTGTACCAAATTTCATGATTCTAGCTTATACATAAGTAGGCAAAAAATAATGTAAAAAGTTAACAATGCACCCAAATTTCACCCTATTCAAAATTTGAACTCAATATACCCCCTTAATATGGGAGATACGAGGATATGGTTTAGAAACAAACATGTAGAGCAATAAATGAGGCGTCTGATGGCGGAAACCGTTTCTTAATATCATAAACCGTTTAGGAGATATGAATCTCGAAGTGGAAGTCTGCACTTTTCAACGTGCTCATGCTTATCCGTCATCTATATATATAAAAGCAAGTCGGGCTAGAGCGATGTATATATAAATATTTAAAAATGAAAAAAGACGTGAATTAATGAGGCACTTCCAGAAATCTCAGAAATTTGAAACTTGGTACGGGAGAAACTGATGACCCCAGGATCCCTAGAAAAATCGGAAATTCTCAAAATTCCCTGAAGGGGGCACGCCAGGGGGGGCTCAAATTTTGGGCTCAGCATAAGAACACAGTCGTATAGTATATCCAAAACGATAACCTATAGGTTTCGTGGGCTTAAAAATTTTCGGGAATTTCCTCATTTTTATCCCCCATCCCCCCAAATCAAGATGGCGGCACAACCTGCCAGACGAGGTAGACAATTGAAATTTGGTGAAATTATAGCTTTTGGTCCCTAACCGACGGGAAAATTCCAAGATGTTCAAATTTTTCACTTTTTACCCCCAAAGATATCGAAATATGGAGGCAATTTTATTGACTGTGCAGATATTCCTTCTGAGCTATTTTGTGGCTAAACGGTAAGTCGTATCACAAAACGGATGGCACAACGTCCCTTCAATTCGGAGTGATCTACAACTTTGGTCCTGTGACATTTTGTCGTATCTCTCTCCCTTATACGTTAAATATGGCCGTATTTCTGGATTGTTCGTAAATTTGGTGATTTTTACACGTATATTTCATTGTTTGACACACTTATAAGAACGATAGGATCATCACGTTGGGCGCGCACATTGGCACGATTAAGGGACATATGTGTACCAAATTTCATGATTCTAGCTTATACATAAGTAGGCAAAAAATAATGTAAAAAGTTAACAATGCACCCAAATTTCACCCTATTCAAAATTTGAACTCAATATACCCCCTTAATATGGGAGATACGAGGATATGGTTTAGAAACAAACATGTAGAGCAATAAATGAGGCGTCTGATGGCGGAAACCGTTTCTTAATATCATAAACCGTTTAGGAGATATGAATCTCGAAGTGGAAGTCTGCACTTTTCAACGTGCTCATGCTTATCCGTCATCTATATATATAAAAGCAAGTCGGGCTAGAGCGATGTATATATAAATATTTAAAAATGAAAAAAGACGTGAATTAATGAGGCACTTCCAGAAATCTCAGAAATTTGAAACTTGGTACGGGAGAAACTGATGACCCCAGGATCCCTAGAAAAATCGGAAATTCTCAAAATTCCCTGAAGGGGGCACGCCAGGGGGGCTCAAATTTTGGGCTCAGCATAAGAACACAGTCGTATAGTATATCCAAAACGATAACCTATAGGTTTCGTGGGCTTAAAAATTTTCGGGAATTTCCTCATTTTTATCCCCCATCCCCCCAAATCAAGATGGCGGCACAACCTGCCAGACGAGGTAGACAATTGAAATTTGGTGAAATTATAGCTTTTGGTCCCTAACCGACGGGAAAATTCCAAGATATTCAAATTTTTCACTTTTTACCCCCAAAGATATCGAAATATGGAGGCAATTTTATTGACTGTGCAGATATTCCTTCTGAGCTATTTTGTGGCTAAACGGTAAGTCGTATCACAAAACGGATGGCACAACGTCGCTTCAATTCGGAGTGATCTACAACTTTGGTCCTGTGACATTTTGTCGTATCTCTCTCCCTTATACGTTAAATATGGCCGTATTTCTGGATTGTTCGTAAATTTGGTGATTTTTACACGTATATTTCATTGTTTGACACACTTATAAGAACGATAGGATCATCACGTTGGGCGCGCACATTGGCACGATTAAGGGACATATGTGTACCAAATTTCATGATTCTAGCTTATACATAAGTAGGCAAAAAATAATGTAAAAAGTTAACAATGCACCCAAATTTCACCCTATTCAAAATTTGAACTCAATATACCCCCTTAATATGGGAGATACGAGGATATGGTTTAGAAACAAACATGTAGAGCAATAAATGAGGCGTCTGATGGCGGAAACCGTTTCTTAATATCATAAACCGTTTAGGAGATATGAATCTCGAAGTGGAAGTCTGCACTTTTCAACGTGCTCATGCTTATCCGTCATCTATATATATAAAAGCAAGTCGGGCTAGAGCGATGTATATATAAATATTTAAAAATGAAAAAAGACGTGAATTAATGAGGCACTTCCAGAAATCTCAGAAATTTGAAACTTGGTACGGGAGAAACTGATGACCCCAGGATCCCTAGAAAAATCGGAAATTCTCAAAATTCCCTGAAGGGGGCACGCCAGGGGGGGCTCAAATTTTGGGCTCAGCATAAGAACACAGTCGTATAGTATATCCAAAACGATAACCTATAGGTTTCGTGGGCTTAAAAATTTTCGGGAATTTCCTCATTTTTATCCCCCATCCCCCCAAATCAAGATGGCGGCACAACCTGCCAGACGAGGTAGACAATTGAAATTTGGTGAAATTATAGCTTTTGGTCCCTAACCGACGGGAAAATTCCAAGATGTTCAAATTTTTCACTTTTTACCCCCAAAGATATCGAAATATGGAGGCAATTTTATTGACTGTGCAGATATTCCTTCTGAGCTATTTTGTGGCTAAACGGTAAGTCGTATCACAAAACGGATGGCACAACGTCCCTTCAATTCGGAGTGATCTACAACTTTGGTCCTGTGACATTTTGTCGTATCTCTCTCCCTTATACGTTAAATATGGCCGTATTTCTGGATTGTTCGTAAATTTGGTGATTTTTACACGTATATTTCATTGTTTGACACACTTATAAGAACGATAGGATCATCACGTTGGGCGCGCACATTGGCACGATTAAGGGACATATGTGTACCAAATTTCATGATTCTAGCTTATACATAAGTAGGCAAAAAATAATGTAAAAAGTTAACAATGCACCCAAATTTCACCCTATTCAAAATTTGAACTCAATATACCCCCTTAATATGGGAGATACGAGGATATGGTTTAGAAACAAACATGTAGAGCAATAAATGAGGCGTCTGATGGCGGAAACCGTTTCTTAATATCATAAACCGTTTAGGAGATATGAATCTCGAAGTGGAAGTCTGCACTTTTCAACGTGCTCATGCTTATCCGTCATCTATATATATAAAAGCAAGTCGGGCTAGAGCGATGTATATATAAATATTTAAAAATGAAAAAAGACGTGAATTAATGAGGCACTTCCAGAAATCTCAGAAATTTGAAACTTGGTACGGGAGAAACTGATGACCCCAGGATCCCTAGAAAAATCGGAAATTCTCAAAATTCCCTGAAGGGGGCACGCCAGGGGGGGCTCAAATTTTGGGCTCAGCATAAGAACACAGTCGTATAGTATATCCAAAACGATAACCTATAGGTTTCGTGGGCTTAAAAATTTTCGGGAATTTCCTCATTTTTATCCCCCATCCCCCCAAATCAAGATGGCGGCACAACCTGCCAGACGAGGTAGACAATTGAAATTTGGTGAAATTATAGCTTTTGGTCCCTAACCGACGGGGAAATTCCAAGATGTTCAAATTTTTCACTTTTTACCCCCAAAGATATCGAAATATGGAGGCAATTTTATTGACTGTGCAGATATTCCTTCTGAGCTATTTTGTGGCTAAACGGTAAGTCGTATCACAAAACGGATGGCACAACGTCACTTCAATTCGGAGTGATCTACAACTTTGGTCCTGTGACATTTTGTCGTATCTCTCTCCCTTATACGTTAAATATGGCCGTATTTCTGGATTGTTCGTAAATTTGGTGATTTTTACACGTATATTTCATTGTTTGACACACTTATAAGAACGATAGGATCATCACGTTGGGCGCGCACATTGGCACGATTAAGGGACATATGTGTACCAAATTTCATGATTCTAGCTTATACATAAGTAGGCAAAAAATAATGTAAAAAGTTAACAATGCACCCAAATTTCACCCTATTCAAAATTTGAACTCAATATACCCCCTTAATATGGGAGATACGAGGATATGGTTTAGAAACAAACATGTAGAGCAATAAATGAGGCGTCTGATGGCGGAAACCGTTTCTTAATATCATAAACCGTTTAGGAGATATGAATCTCGAAGTGGAAGTCTGCACTTTTCAACGTGCTCATGCTTATCCGTCATCTATATATATAAAAGCAAGTCGGGCTAGAGCGATGTATATATAAATATTTAAAAATGAAAAAAGACGTGAATTAATGAGGCACTTCCAGAAATCTCAGAAATTTGAAACTTGGTACGGGAGAAACTGATGACCCCAGGATCCCTAGAAAAATCGGAAATTCTCAAAATTCCCTGAAGGGGGCACGCCAGGGGGGGCTCAAATTTTGGGCTCAGCATAAGAACACAGTCGTATAGTATATCCAAAACGATAACCTATAGGTTTCGTGGGCTTAAAAATTTTCGGGAATTTCCTCATTTTTATCCCCCATCCCCCCAAATCAAGATGGCGGCACAACCTGCCAGACGAGGTAGACAATTGAAATTTGGTGAAATTATAGCTTTTGGTCCCTAACCGACGGGAAAATTCCAAGATGTTCAAATTTTTCACTTTTTACCCCCAAAGATATCGAAATATGGAGGCAATTTTATTGACTGTGCAGATATTCCTTCTGAGCTATTTTGTGGCTAAACGGTAAGTCGTATCACAAAACGGATGGCACAACGTCCCTTCAATTCGGAGTGATCTACAACTTTGGTCCTGTGACATTTTGTCGTATCTCTCTCCCTTATACGTTAAATATGGCCGTATTTCTGGATTGTTCGTAAATTTGGTGATTTTTACACGTATATTTCATTGTTTGACACACTTATAAGAACGATAGGATCATCACGTTGGGCGCGCACATTGGCACGATTAAGGGACATATGTGTACCAAATTTCATGATTCTAGCTTATACATAAGTAGGCAAAAAATAATGTAAAAAGTTAACAATGCACCCAAATTTCACCCTATTCAAAATTTGAACTCAATATACCCCCTTAATATGGGAGATACGAGGATATGGTTTAGAAACAAACATGTAGAGCAATAAATGAGGCGTCTGATGGCGGAAACCGTTTCTTAATATCATAAACCGTTTAGGAGATATGAATCTCGAAGTGGAAGTCTGCACTTTTCAACGTGCTCATGCTTATCCGTCATCTATATATATAAAAGCAAGTCGGGCTAGAGCGATGTATATATAAATATTTAAAAATGAAAAAAGACGTGAATTAATGAGGCACTTCCAGAAATCTCAGAAATTTGAAACTTGGTACGGGAGAAACTGATGACCCCAGGATCCCTAGAAAAATCGGAAATTCTCAAAATTCCCTGAAGGGGGCACGCCAGGGGGGGCTCAAATTTTGGGCTCAGCATAAGAACACAGTCGTATAGTATATCCAAAACGATAACCTATAGGTTTCGTGGGCTTAAAAATTTTCGGGAATTTCCTCATTTTTATCCCCCATCCCCCCAAATCAAGATGGCGGCACAACCTGCCAGACGAGGTAGACAATTGAAATTTGGTGAAATTATAGCTTTTGGTCCCTAACCGACGGGGAAATTCCAAGATGTTCAAATTTTTCACTTTTTACCCCCAAAGATATCGAAATATGGAGGCAATTTTATTGACTGTGCAGATATTCCTTCTGAGCTATTTTGTGGCTAAACGGTAAGTCGTATCACAAAACGGATGGCACAACGTCCCTTCAATTCGGAGTGATCTACAACTTTGGTCCTGTGACATTTTGTCGTATCTCTCTCCCTTATACGTTAAATATGGCCGTATTTCTGGATTGTTCGTAAATTTGGTGATTTTTACACGTATATTTCATTGTTTGACACACTTATAAGAACGATAGGATCATCACGTTGGGCGCGCACATTGGCACGATTAAGGGACATATGTGTACCAAATTTCATGATTCTAGCTTATACATAAGTAGGCAAAAAATAATGTAAAAAGTTAACAATGCACCCAAATTTCACCCTATTCAAAATTTGAACTCAATATACCCCCTTAATATGGGAGATACGAGGATATGGTTTAGAAACAAACATGTAGAGCAATAAATGAGGCGTCTGATGGCGGAAACCGTTTCTTAATATCATAAACCGTTTAGGAGATATGAATCTCGAAGTGGAAGTCTGCACTTTTCAACGTGCTCATGCTTATCCGTCATCTATATATATAAAAGCAAGTCGGGCTAGAGCGATGTATATATAAATATTTAAAAATGAAAAAAGACGTGAATTAATGAGGCACTTCCAGAAATCTCAGAAATTTGAAACTTGGTACGGGAGAAACTGATGACCCCAGGATCCCTAGAAAAATCGGAAATTCTCAAAATTCCCTGAAGGGGGCACGCCAGGGGGGGCTCAAATTTTGGGCTCAGCATAAGAACACAGTCGTATAGTATATCCAAAACGATAACCTATAGGTTTCGTGGGCTTAAAAATTTTCGGGAATTTCCTCATTTTTATCCCCCATCCCCCCAAATCAAGATGGCGGCACAACCTGCCAGACGAGGTAGACAATTGAAATTTGGTGAAATTATAGCTTTTGGTCCCTAACCGACGGGAAAATTCCAAGATGTTCAAATTTTTCACTTTTTACCCCCAAAGATATCGAAATATGGAGGCAATTTTATTGACTGTGCAGATATTCCTTCTGAGCTATTTTGTGGCTAAACGGTAAGTCGTATCACAAAACGGATGGCACAACGTCCCTTCAATTCGGAGTGATCTACAACTTTGGTCCTGTGACATTTTGTCGTATCTCTCTCCCTTATACGTTAAATATGGCCGTATTTCTGGATTGTTCGTAAATTTGGTGATTTTTACACGTATATTTCATTGTTTGACACACTTATAAGAACGATAGGATCATCACGTTGGGCGCGCACATTGGCACGATTAAGGGACATATGTGTACCAAATTTCATGATTCTAGCTTATACATAAGTAGGCAAAAAATAATGTAAAAAGTTAACAATGCACCCAAATTTCACCCTATTCAAAATTTGAACTCAATATACCCCCTTAATATGGGAGATACGAGGATATGGTTTAGAAACAAACATGTAGAGCAATAAATGAGGCGTCTGATGGCGGAAACCGTTTCTTAATATCATAAACCGTTTAGGAGATATGAATCTCGAAGTGGAAGTCTGCACTTTTCAACGTGCTCATGCTTATCCGTCATCTATATATATAAAAGCAAGTCGGGCTAGAGCGATGTATATATAAATATTTAAAAATGAAAAAAGACGTGAATTAATGAGGCACTTCCAGAAATCTCAGAAATTTGAAACTTGGTACGGGAGAAACTGATGACCCCAGGATCCCTAGAAAAATCGGAAATTCTCAAAATTCCCTGAAGGGGGCACGCCAGGGGGGGCTCAAATTTTGGGCTCAGCATAAGAACACAGTCGTATAGTATATCCAAAACGATAACCTATAGGTTTCGTGGGCTTAAAAATTTTCGGGAATTTCCTCATTTTTATCCCCCATCCCCCCAAATCAAGATGGCGGCACAACCTGCCAGACGAGGTAGACAATTGAAATTTGGTGAAATTATAGCTTTTGGTCCCTAACCGACGGGGAAATTCCAAGATGTTCAAATTTTTCACTTTTTACCCCCAAAGATATCGAAATATGGAGGCAATTTTATTGACTGTGCAGATATTCCTTCTGAGCTATTTTGTGGCTAAACGGTAAGTCGTATCACAAAACGGATGGCACAACGTCCCTTCAATTCGGAGTGATCTACAACTTTGGTCCTGTGACATTTTGTCGTATCTCTCTCCCTTATACGTTAAATATGGCCGTATTTCTGGATTGTTCGTAAATTTGGTGATTTTTACACGTATATTTCATTGTTTGACACACTTATAAGAACGATAGGATCATCACGTTGGGCGCGCACATTGGCACGATTAAGGGACATATGTGTACCAAATTTCATGATTCTAGCTTATACATAAGTAGGCAAAAAATAATGTAAAAAGTTAACAATGCACCCAAATTTCACCCTATTCAAAATTTGAACTCAATATACCCCCTTAATATGGGAGATACGAGGATATGGTTTAGAAACAAACATGTAGAGCAATAAATGAGGCGTCTGATGGCGGAAACCGTTTCTTAATATCATAAACCGTTTAGGAGATATGAATCTCGAAGTGGAAGTCTGCACTTTTCAACGTGCTCATGCTTATCCGTCATCTATATATATAAAAGCAAGTCGGGCTAGAGCGATGTATATATAAATATTTAAAAATGAAAAAAGACGTGAATTAATGAGGCACTTCCAGAAATCTCAGAAATTTGAAACTTGGTACGGGAGAAACTGATGACCCCAGGATCCCTAGAAAAATCGGAAATTCTCAAAATTCCCTGAAGGGGGCACGCCAGGGGGGGCTCAAATTTTGGGCTCAGCATAAGAACACAGTCGTATAGTATATCCAAAACGATAACCTATAGGTTTCGTGGGCTTAAAAATTTTCGGGAATTTCCTCATTTTTATCCCCCATCCCCCCAAATCAAGATGGCGGCACAACCTGCCAGACGAGGTAGACAATTGAAATTTGGTGAAATTATAGCTTTTGGTCCCTAACCGACGGGAAAATTCCAAGATGTTCAAATTTTTCACTTTTTACCCCCAAAGATATCGAAATATGGAGGCAATTTTATTGACTGTGCAGATATTCCTTCTGAGCTATTTTGTGGCTAAACGGTAAGTCGTATCACAAAACGGATGGCACAACGTCCCTTCAATTCGGAGTGATCTACAACTTTGGTCCTGTGACATTTTGTCGTATCTCTCTCCCTTATACGTTAAATATGGCCGTATTTCTGGATTGTTCGTAAATTTGGTGATTTTTACACGTATATTTCATTGTTTGACACACTTATAAGAACGATAGGATCATCACGTTGGGCGCGCACATTGGCACGATTAAGGGACATATGTGTACCAAATTTCATGATTCTAGCTTATACATAAGTAGGCAAAAAATAATGTAAAAAGTTAACAATGCACCCAAATTTCACCCTATTCAAAATTTGAACTCAATATACCCCCTTAATATGGGAGATACGAGGATATGGTTTAGAAACAAACATGTAGAGCAATAAATGAGGCGTCTGATGGCGGAAACCGTTTCTTAATATCATAAACCGTTTAGGAGATATGAATCTCGAAGTGGAAGTCTGCACTTTTCAACGTGCTCATGCTTATCCGTCATCTATATATATAAAAGCAAGTCGGGCTAGAGCGATGTATATATAAATATTTAAAAATGAAAAAAGACGTGAATTAATGAGGCACTTCCAGAAATCTCAGAAATTTGAAACTTGGTACGGGAGAAACTGATGACCCCAGGATCCCTAGAAAAATCGGAAATTCTCAAAATTCCCTGAAGGGGGCACGCCAGGGGGGGCTCAAATTTTGGGCTCAGCATAAGAACACAGTCGTATAGTATATCCAAAACGATAACCTATAGGTTTCGTGGGCTTAAAAATTTTCGGGAATTTCCTCATTTTTATCCCCCATCCCCCCAAATCAAGATGGCGGCACAACCTGCCAGACGAGGTAGACAATTGAAATTTGGTGAAATTATAGCTTTTGGTCCCTAACCGACGGGGAAATTCCAAGATGTTCAAATTTTTCACTTTTTACCCCCAAAGATATCGAAATATGGAGGCAATTTTATTGACTGTGCAGATATTCCTTCTGAGCTATTTTGTGGCTAAACGGTAAGTCGTATCACAAAACGGATGGCACAACGTCCCTTCAATTCGGAGTGATCTACAACTTTGGTCCTGTGACATTTTGTCGTATCTCTCTCCCTTATACGTTAAATATGGCCGTATTTCTGGATTGTTCGTAAATTTGGTGATTTTTACACGTATATTTCATTGTTTGACACACTTATAAGAACGATAGGATCATCACGTTGGGCGCGCACATTGGCACGATTAAGGGACATATGTGTACCAAATTTCATGATTCTAGCTTATACATAAGTAGGCAAAAAATAATGTAAAAAGTTAACAATGCACCCAAATTTCACCCTATTCAAAATTTGAACTCAATATACCCCCTTAATATGGGAGATACGAGGATATGGTTTAGAAACAAACATGTAGAGCAATAAATGAGGCGTCTGATGGCGGAAACCGTTTCTTAATATCATAAACCGTTTAGGAGATATGAATCTCGAAGTGGAAGTCTGCACTTTTCAACGTGCTCATGCTTATCCGTCATCTATATATATAAAAGCAAGTCGGGCTAGAGCGATGTATATATAAATATTTAAAAATGAAAAAAGACGTGAATTAATGAGGCACTTCCAGAAATCTCAGAAATTTGAAACTTGGTACGGGAGAAACTGATGACCCCAGGATCCCTAGAAAAATCGGAAATTCTCAAAATTCCCTGAAGGGGGCACGCCAGGGGGGGCTCAAATTTTGGGCTCAGCATAAGAACACAGTCGTATAGTATATCCAAAACGATAACCTATAGGTTTCGTGGGCTTAAAAATTTTCGGGAATTTCCTCATTTTTATCCCCCATCCCCCCAAATCAAGATGGCGGCACAACCTGCCAGACGAGGTAGACAATTGAAATTTGGTGAAATTATAGCTTTTGGTCCCTAACCGACGGGGAAATTCCAAGATGTTCAAATTTTTCACTTTTTACCCCCAAAGATATCGAAATATGGAGGCAATTTTATTGACTGTGCAGATATTCCTTCTGAGCTATTTTGTGGCTAAACGGTAAGTCGTATCACAAAACGGATGGCACAACGTCCCTTCAATTCGGAGTGATCTACAACTTTGGTCCTGTGACATTTTGTCGTATCTCTCTCCCTTATACGTTAAATATGGCCGTATTTCTGGATTGTTCGTAAATTTGGTGATTTTTACACGTATATTTCATTGTTTGACACACTTATAAGAACGATAGGATCATCACGTTGGGCGCGCACATTGGCACGATTAAGGGACATATGTGTACCAAATTTCATGATTCTAGCTTATACATAAGTAGGCAAAAAATAATGTAAAAAGTTAACAATGCACCCAAATTTCACCCTATTCAAAATTTGAACTCAATATACCCCCTTAATATGGGAGATACGAGGATATGGTTTAGAAACAAACATGTAGAGCAATAAATGAGGCGTCTGATGGCGGAAACCGTTTCTTAATATCATAAACCGTTTAGGAGATATGAATCTCGAAGTGGAAGTCTGCACTTTTCAACGTGCTCATGCTTATCCGTCATCTATATATATAAAAGCAAGTCGGGCTAGAGCGATGTATATATAAATATTTAAAAATGAAAAAAGACGTGAATTAATGAGGCACTTCCAGAAATCTCAGAAATTTGAAACTTGGTACGGGAGAAACTGATGACCCCAGGATCCCTAGAAAAATCGGAAATTCTCAAAATTCCCTGAAGGGGGCACGCCAGGGGGGGCTCAAATTTTGGGCTCAGCATAAGAACACAGTCGTATAGTATATCCAAAACGATAACCTATAGGTTTCGTGGGCTTAAAAATTTTCGGGAATTTCCTCATTTTTATCCCCCATCCCCCCAAATCAAGATGGCGGCACAACCTGCCAGACGAGGTAGACAATTGAAATTTGGTGAAATTATAGCTTTTGGTCCCTAACCGACGGGAAAATTCCAAGATGTTCAAATTTTTCACTTTTTACCCCCAAAGATATCGAAATATGGAGGCAATTTTATTGACTGTGCAGATATTCCTTCTGAGCTATTTTGTGGCTAAACGGTAAGTCGTATCACAAAACGGATGGCACAACGTCCCTTCAATTCGGAGTGATCTACAACTTTGGTCCTGTGACATTTTGTCGTATCTCTCTCCCTTATACGTTAAATATGGCCGTATTTCTGGATTGTTCGTAAATTTGGTGATTTTTACACGTATATTTCATTGTTTGACACACTTATAAGAACGATAGGATCATCACGTTGGGCGCGCACATTGGCACGATTAAGGGACATATGTGTACCAAATTTCATGATTCTAGCTTATACATAAGTAGGCAAAAAATAATGTAAAAAGTTAACAATGCACCCAAATTTCACCCTATTCAAAATTTGAACTCAATATACCCCCTTAATATGGGAGATACGAGGATATGGTTTAGAAACAAACATGTAGAGCAATAAATGAGGCGTCTGATGGCGGAAACCGTTTCTTAATATCATAAACCGTTTAGGAGATATGAATCTCGAAGTGGAAGTCTGCACTTTTCAACGTGCTCATGCTTATCCGTCATCTATATATATAAAAGCAAGTCGGGCTAGAGCGATGTATATATAAATATTTAAAAATGAAAAAAGACGTGAATTAATGAGGCACTTCCAGAAATCTCAGAAATTTGAAACTTGGTACGGGAGAAACTGATGACCCCAGGATCCCTAGAAAAATCGGAAATTCTCAAAATTCCCTGAAGGGGGCACGCCAGGGGGGGCTCAAATTTTGGGCTCAGCATAAGAACACAGTCGTATAGTATATCCAAAACGATAACCTATAGGTTTCGTGGGCTTAAAAATTTTCGGGAATTTCCTCATTTTTATCCCCCATCCCCCCAAATCAAGATGGCGGCACAACCTGCCAGACGAGGTAGACAATTGAAATTTGGTGAAATTATAGCTTTTGGTCCCTAACCGACGGGGAAATTCCAAGATGTTCAAATTTTTCACTTTTTACCCCCAAAGATATCGAAATATGGAGGCAATTTTATTGACTGTGCAGATATTCCTTCTGAGCTATTTTGTGGCTAAACGGTAAGTCGTATCACAAAACGGATGGCACAACGTCCCTTCAATTCGGAGTGATCTACAACTTTGGTCCTGTGACATTTTGTCGTATCTCTCTCCCTTATACGTTAAATATGGCCGTATTTCTGGATTGTTCGTAAATTTGGTGATTTTTACACGTATATTTCATTGTTTGACACACTTATAAGAACGATAGGATCATCACGTTGGGCGCGCACATTGGCACGATTAAGGGACATATGTGTACCAAATTTCATGATTCTAGCTTATACATAAGTAGGCAAAAAATAATGTAAAAAGTTAACAATGCACCCAAATTTCACCCTATTCAAAATTTGAACTCAATATACCCCCTTAATATGGGAGATACGAGGATATGGTTTAGAAACAAACATGTAGAGCAATAAATGAGGCGTCTGATGGCGGAAACCGTTTCTTAATATCATAAACCGTTTAGGAGATATGAATCTCGAAGTGGAAGTCTGCACTTTTCAACGTGCTCATGCTTATCCGTCATCTATATATATAAAAGCAAGTCGGGCTAGAGCGATGTATATATAAATATTTAAAAATGAAAAAAGACGTGAATTAATGAGGCACTTCCAGAAATCTCAGAAATTTGAAACTTGGTACGGGAGAAACTGATGACCCCAGGATCCCTAGAAAAATCGGAAATTCTCAAAATTCCCTGAAGGGGGCACGCCAGGGGGGGCTCAAATTTTGGGCTCAGCATAAGAACACAGTCGTATAGTATATCCAAAACGATAACCTATAGGTTTCGTGGGCTTAAAAATTTTCGGGAATTTCCTCATTTTTATCCCCCATCCCCCCAAATCAAGATGGCGGCACAACCTGCCAGACGAGGTAGACAATTGAAATTTGGTGAAATTATAGCTTTTGGTCCCTAACCGACGGGAAAATTCCAAGATGTTCAAATTTTTCACTTTTTACCCCCAAAGATATCGAAATATGGAGGCAATTTTATTGACTGTGCAGATATTCCTTCTGAGCTATTTTGTGGCTAAACGGTAAGTCGTATCACAAAACGGATGGCACAACGTCCCTTCAATTCGGAGTGATCTACAACTTTGGTCCTGTGACATTTTGTCGTATCTCTCTCCCTTATACGTTAAATATGGCCGTATTTCTGGATTGTTCGTAAATTTGGTGATTTTTACACGTATATTTCATTGTTTGACACACTTATAAGAACGATAGGATCATCACGTTGGGCGCGCACATTGGCACGATTAAGGGACATATGTGTACCAAATTTCATGATTCTAGCTTATACATAAGTAGGCAAAAAATAATGTAAAAAGTTAACAATGCACCCAAATTTCACCCTATTCAAAATTTGAACTCAATATACCCCCTTAATATGGGAGATACGAGGATATGGTTTAGAAACAAACATGTAGAGCAATAAATGAGGCGTCTGATGGCGGAAACCGTTTCTTAATATCATAAACCGTTTAGGAGATATGAATCTCGAAGTGGAAGTCTGCACTTTTCAACGTGCTCATGCTTATCCGTCATCTATATATATAAAAGCAAGTCGGGCTAGAGCGATGTATATATAAATATTTAAAAATGAAAAAAGACGTGAATTAATGAGGCACTTCCAGAAATCTCAGAAATTTGAAACTTGGTACGGGAGAAACTGATGACCCCAGGATCCCTAGAAAAATCGGAAATTCTCAAAATTCCCTGAAGGGGGCACGCCAGGGGGGGCTCAAATTTTGGGCTCAGCATAAGAACACAGTCGTATAGTATATCCAAAACGATAACCTATAGGTTTCGTGGGCTTAAAAATTTTCGGGAATTTCCTCATTTTTATCCCCCATCCCCCCAAATCAAGATGGCGGCACAACCTGCCAGACGAGGTAGACAATTGAAATTTGGTGAAATTATAGCTTTTGGTCCCTAACCGACGGGAAAATTCCAAGATGTTCAAATTTTTCACTTTTTACCCCCAAAGATATCGAAATATGGAGGCAATTTTATTGACTGTGCAGATATTCCTTCTGAGCTATTTTGTGGCTAAACGGTAAGTCGTATCACAAAACGGATGGCACAACGTCCCTTCAATTCGGAGTGATCTACAACTTTGGTCCTGTGACATTTTGTCGTATCTCTCTCCCTTATACGTTAAATATGGCCGTATTTCTGGATTGTTCGTAAATTTGGTGATTTTTACACGTATATTTCATTGTTTGACACACTTATAAGAACGATAGGATCATCACGTTGGGCGCGCACATTGGCACGATTAAGGGACATATGTGTACCAAATTTCATGATTCTAGCTTATACATAAGTAGGCAAAAAATAATGTAAAAAGTTAACAATGCACCCAAATTTCACCCTATTCAAAATTTGAACTCAATATACCCCCTTAATATGGGAGATACGAGGATATGGTTTAGAAACAAACATGTAGAGCAATAAATGAGGCGTCTGATGGCGGAAACCGTTTCTTAATATCATAAACCGTTTAGGAGATATGAATCTCGAAGTGGAAGTCTGCACTTTTCAACGTGCTCATGCTTATCCGTCATCTATATATATAAAAGCAAGTCGGGCTAGAGCGATGTATATATAAATATTTAAAAATGAAAAAAGACGTGAATTAATGAGGCACTTCCAGAAATCTCAGAAATTTGAAACTTGGTACGGGAGAAACTGATGACCCCAGGATCCCTAGAAAAATCGGAAATTCTCAAAATTCCCTGAAGGGGGCACGCCAGGGGGGGCTCAAATTTTGGGCTCAGCATAAGAACACAGTCGTATAGTATATCCAAAACGATAACCTATAGGTTTCGTGGGCTTAAAAATTTTCGGGAATTTCCTCATTTTTATCCCCCATCCCCCCAAATCAAGATGGCGGCACAACCTGCCAGACGAGGTAGACAATTGAAATTTGGTGAAATTATAGCTTTTGGTCCCTAACCGACGGGGAAATTCCAAGATGTTCAAATTTTTCACTTTTTACCCCCAAAGATATCGAAATATGGAGGCAATTTTATTGACTGTGCAGATATTCCTTCTGAGCTATTTTGTGGCTAAACGGTAAGTCGTATCACAAAACGGATGGCACAACGTCCCTTCAATTCGGAGTGATCTACAACTTTGGTCCTGTGACATTTTGTCGTATCTCTCTCCCTTATACGTTAAATATGGCCGTATTTCTGGATTGTTCGTAAATTTGGTGATTTTTACACGTATATTTCATTGTTTGACACACTTATAAGAACGATAGGATCATCACGTTGGGCGCGCACATTGGCACGATTAAGGGACATATGTGTACCAAATTTCATGATTCTAGCTTATACATAAGTAGGCAAAAAATAATGTAAAAAGTTAACAATGCACCCAAATTTCACCCTATTCAAAATTTGAACTCAATATACCCCCTTAATATGGGAGATACGAGGATATGGTTTAGAAACAAACATGTAGAGCAATAAATGAGGCGTCTGATGGCGGAAACCGTTTCTTAATATCATAAACCGTTTAGGAGATATGAATCTCGAAGTGGAAGTCTGCACTTTTCAACGTGCTCATGCTTATCCGTCATCTATATATATAAAAGCAAGTCGGGCTAGAGCGATGTATATATAAATATTTAAAAATGAAAAAAGACGTGAATTAATGAGGCACTTCCAGAAATCTCAGAAATTTGAAACTTGGTACGGGAGAAACTGATGACCCCAGGATCCCTAGAAAAATCGGAAATTCTCAAAATTCCCTGAAGGGGGCACGCCAGGGGGGGCTCAAATTTTGGGCTCAGCATAAGAACACAGTCGTATAGTATATCCAAAACGATAACCTATAGGTTTCGTGGGCTTAAAAATTTTCGGGAATTTCCTCATTTTTATCCCCCATCCCCCCAAATCAAGATGGCGGCACAACCTGCCAGACGAGGTAGACAATTGAAATTTGGTGAAATTATAGCTTTTGGTCCCTAACCGACGGGGAAATTCCAAGATGTTCAAATTTTTCACTTTTTACCCCCAAAGATATCGAAATATGGAGGCAATTTTATTGACTGTGCAGATATTCCTTCTGAGCTATTTTGTGGCTAAACGGTAAGTCGTATCACAAAACGGATGGCACAACGTCCCTTCAATTCGGAGTGATCTACAACTTTGGTCCTGTGACATTTTGTCGTATCTCTCTCCCTTATACGTTAAATATGGCCGTATTTCTGGATTGTTCGTAAATTTGGTGATTTTTACACGTATATTTCATTGTTTGACACACTTATAAGAACGATAGGATCATCACGTTGGGCGCGCACATTGGCACGATTAAGGGACATATGTGTACCAAATTTCATGATTCTAGCTTATACATAAGTAGGCAAAAAATAATGTAAAAAGTTAACAATGCACCCAAATTTCACCCTATTCAAAATTTGAACTCAATATACCCCCTTAATATGGGAGATACGAGGATATGGTTTAGAAACAAACATGTAGAGCAATAAATGAGGCGTCTGATGGCGGAAACCGTTTCTTAATATCATAAACCGTTTAGGAGATATGAATCTCGAAGTGGAAGTCTGCACTTTTCAACGTGCTCATGCTTATCCGTCATCTATATATATAAAAGCAAGTCGGGCTAGAGCGATGTATATATAAATATTTAAAAATGAAAAAAGACGTGAATTAATGAGGCACTTCCAGAAATCTCAGAAATTTGAAACTTGGTACGGGAGAAACTGATGACCCCAGGATCCCTAGAAAAATCGGAAATTCTCAAAATTCCCTGAAGGGGGCACGCCAGGGGGGGCTCAAATTTTGGGCTCAGCATAAGAACACAGTCGTATAGTATATCCAAAACGATAACCTATAGGTTTCGTGGGCTTAAAAATTTTCGGGAATTTCCTCATTTTTATCCCCCATCCCCCCAAATCAAGATGGCGGCACAACCTGCCAGACGAGGTAGACAATTGAAATTTGGTGAAATTATAGCTTTTGGTCCCTAACCGACGGGAAAATTCCAAGATGTTCAAATTTTTCACTTTTTACCCCCAAAGATATCGAAATATGGAGGCAATTTTATTGACTGTGCAGATATTCCTTCTGAGCTATTTTGTGGCTAAACGGTAAGTCGTATCACAAAACGGATGGCACAACGTCCCTTCAATTCGGAGTGATCTACAACTTTGGTCCTGTGACATTTTGTCGTATCTCTCTCCCTTATACGTTAAATATGGCCGTATTTCTGGATTGTTCGTAAATTTGGTGATTTTTACACGTATATTTCATTGTTTGACACACTTATAAGAACGATAGGATCATCACGTTGGGCGCGCACATTGGCACGATTAAGGGACATATGTGTACCAAATTTCATGATTCTAGCTTATACATAAGTAGGCAAAAAATAATGTAAAAAGTTAACAATGCACCCAAATTTCACCCTATTCAAAATTTGAACTCAATATACCCCCTTAATATGGGAGATACGAGGATATGGTTTAGAAACAAACATGTAGAGCAATAAATGAGGCGTCTGATGGCGGAAACCGTTTCTTAATATCATAAACCGTTTAGGAGATATGAATCTCGAAGTGGAAGTCTGCACTTTTCAACGTGCTCATGCTTATCCGTCATCTATATATATAAAAGCAAGTCGGGCTAGAGCGATGTATATATAAATATTTAAAAATGAAAAAAGACGTGAATTAATGAGGCACTTCCAGAAATCTCAGAAATTTGAAACTTGGTACGGGAGAAACTGATGACCCCAGGATCCCTAGAAAAATCGGAAATTCTCAAAATTCCCTGAAGGGGGCACGCCAGGGGGGGCTCAAATTTTGGGCTCAGCATAAGAACACAGTCGTATAGTATATCCAAAACGATAACCTATAGGTTTCGTGGGCTTAAAAATTTTCGGGAATTTCCTCATTTTTATCCCCCATCCCCCCAAATCAAGATGGCGGCACAACCTGCCAGACGAGGTAGACAATTGAAATTTGGTGAAATTATAGCTTTTGGTCCCTAACCGACGGGGAAATTCCAAGATGTTCAAATTTTTCACTTTTTACCCCCAAAGATATCGAAATATGGAGGCAATTTTATTGACTGTGCAGATATTCCTTCTGAGCTATTTTGTGGCTAAACGGTAAGTCGTATCACAAAACGGATGGCACAACGTCCCTTCAATTCGGAGTGATCTACAACTTTGGTCCTGTGACATTTTGTCGTATCTCTCTCCCTTATACGTTAAATATGGCCGTATTTCTGGATTGTTCGTAAATTTGGTGATTTTTACACGTATATTTCATTGTTTGACACACTTATAAGAACGATAGGATCATCACGTTGGGCGCGCACATTGGCACGATTAAGGGACATATGTGTACCAAATTTCATGATTCTAGCTTATACATAAGTAGGCAAAAAATAATGTAAAAAGTTAACAATGCACCCAAATTTCACCCTATTCAAAATTTGAACTCAATATACCCCCTTAATATGGGAGATACGAGGATATGGTTTAGAAACAAACATGTAGAGCAATAAATGAGGCGTCTGATGGCGGAAACCGTTTCTTAATATCATAAACCGTTTAGGAGATATGAATCTCGAAGTGGAAGTCTGCACTTTTCAACGTGCTCATGCTTATCCGTCATCTATATATATAAAAGCAAGTCGGGCTAGAGCGATGTATATATAAATATTTAAAAATGAAAAAAGACGTGAATTAATGAGGCACTTCCAGAAATCTCAGAAATTTGAAACTTGGTACGGGAGAAACTGATGACCCCAGGATCCCTAGAAAAATCGGAAATTCTCAAAATTCCCTGAAGGGGGCACGCCAGGGGGGGCTCAAATTTTGGGCTCAGCATAAGAACACAGTCGTATAGTATATCCAAAACGATAACCTATAGGTTTCGTGGGCTTAAAAATTTTCGGGAATTTCCTCATTTTTATCCCCCATCCCCCCAAATCAAGATGGCGGCACAACCTGCCAGACGAGGTAGACAATTGAAATTTGGTGAAATTATAGCTTTTGGTCCCTAACCGACGGGAAAATTCCAAGATGTTCAAATTTTTCACTTTTTACCCCCAAAGATATCGAAATATGGAGGCAATTTTATTGACTGTGCAGATATTCCTTCTGAGCTATTTTGTGGCTAAACGGTAAGTCGTATCACAAAACGGATGGCACAACGTCCCTTCAATTCGGAGTGATCTACAACTTTGGTCCTGTGACATTTTGTCGTATCTCTCTCCCTTATACGTTAAATATGGCCGTATTTCTGGATTGTTCGTAAATTTGGTGATTTTTACACGTATATTTCATTGTTTGACACACTTATAAGAACGATAGGATCATCACGTTGGGCGCGCACATTGGCACGATTAAGGGACATATGTGTACCAAATTTCATGATTCTAGCTTATACATAAGTAGGCAAAAAATAATGTAAAAAGTTAACAATGCACCCAAATTTCACCCTATTCAAAATTTGAACTCAATATACCCCCTTAATATGGGAGATACGAGGATATGGTTTAGAAACAAACATGTAGAGCAATAAATGAGGCGTCTGATGGCGGAAACCGTTTCTTAATATCATAAACCGTTTAGGAGATATGAATCTCGAAGTGGAAGTCTGCACTTTTCAACGTGCTCATGCTTATCCGTCATCTATATATATAAAAGCAAGTCGGGCTAGAGCGATGTATATATAAATATTTAAAAATGAAAAAAGACGTGAATTAATGAGGCACTTCCAGAAATCTCAGAAATTTGAAACTTGGTACGGGAGAAACTGATGACCCCAGGATCCCTAGAAAAATCGGAAATTCTCAAAATTCCCTGAAGGGGGCACGCCAGGGGGGGCTCAAATTTTGGGCTCAGCATAAGAACACAGTCGTATAGTATATCCAAAACGATAACCTATAGGTTTCGTGGGCTTAAAAATTTTCGGGAATTTCCTCATTTTTATCCCCCATCCCCCCAAATCAAGATGGCGGCACAACCTGCCAGACGAGGTAGACAATTGAAATTTGGTGAAATTATAGCTTTTGGTCCCTAACCGACGGGGAAATTCCAAGATGTTCAAATTTTTCACTTTTTACCCCCAAAGATATCGAAATATGGAGGCAATTTTATTGACTGTGCAGATATTCCTTCTGAGCTATTTTGTGGCTAAACGGTAAGTCGTATCACAAAACGGATGGCACAACGTCCCTTCAATTCGGAGTGATCTACAACTTTGGTCCTGTGACATTTTGTCGTATCTCTCTCCCTTATACGTTAAATATGGCCGTATTTCTGGATTGTTCGTAAATTTGGTGATTTTTACACGTATATTTCATTGTTTGACACACTTATAAGAACGATAGGATCATCACGTTGGGCGCGCACATTGGCACGATTAAGGGACATATGTGTACCAAATTTCATGATTCTAGCTTATACATAAGTAGGCAAAAAATAATGTAAAAAGTTAACAATGCACCCAAATTTCACCCTATTCAAAATTTGAACTCAATATACCCCCTTAATATGGGAGATACGAGGATATGGTTTAGAAACAAACATGTAGAGCAATAAATGAGGCGTCTGATGGCGGAAACCGTTTCTTAATATCATAAACCGTTTAGGAGATATGAATCTCGAAGTGGAAGTCTGCACTTTTCAACGTGCTCATGCTTATCCGTCATCTATATATATAAAAGCAAGTCGGGCTGGAGCGATGTATATATAAATATTTAAAAATGAAAAAAGACGTGAATTAATGAGGCACTTCCAGAAATCTCAGAAATTTGAAACTTGGTACGAGGGAAACTGATGACCCCAGGATCCCTAGAAAAATCGGAAATTCTCAAAATTCCCTGAAGGGGGCACGCTGGGGGGGGGCTCAAATTTTGGGCTCAGTATAAGAACACAGTCGTATAGTATATCCAAAACGATAACCTATAGGTTTCGTGGGCTTAAAAATTTTCGGGGATTTCCTCATTTTTATCCCCCATCCCCCCAAATCAAGATGGCGGCACAACCTGCGAGACGAGGTAGACAATTGAAATTTGGTGAAATTATAGCTTTTGAACCCTAACCGACGGGAAAATTCCAAGATGTTCAAATTTTTCACTTTTTACCCCCAAGGATATCGAAATATGGAGGCAATTTTAATGACTGTGCAGACATTCCTTCTGAGCTATTTTTTGGCTAAACGGTAAGTCGTATCACAAAACGGATGGCACAATGTCGCTTCAATTCGGAGTGATCTACAACTTTGGTCCTGTGACATTTTGTCGTATCTCTCTCCCTTGTACGTTAAATTTGGCCGTATTTCTGGATTCTTCGTAAATTTGGTGATTTTTACAAGTATATTTTATTGTTTGACACACTTATAACAATGATAGGATCATCACGTTGTGTGCGCACATTAGCACGATTAAGGGACATATGTGTACCAAATTTCATGATTCTAGCTTATACATAAGTAGGCAAAATGTAATGTAAAATGTCAAAAATGCACCCAAATTTCACCCTATTCAAACTTTGAACTCAATTTACCCCCTTAATATGGGAGATACGAGGAAATGGTTTAGAAACAAACATGTAGAGCGATATATGAGGCGTCTGATGGCGCACACCGTTTCTTAATATCATAAACCGTTTAGGAGATATGAATCTCGAAGTGGAAGTCTGCACTTTTTAACGTGCTCATGCTTATCCGTCATCTATATATATAAAAGCAAGTCGGGCTGGAGCGATGTATATATAAATATTTAAAAATGAAAAAAGACGTGAATTAATGAGGCACTTCCAGAAATCTCAGAAATTTGATACTTGGTACGCGGAAACTGATGACCCCAGGATCCCTAGAAAAATCAAAAATTCTCAAAATTCCCTGAGGGGAGCACGCTGGGGGGCCTCAAATTTTGGGCTCAGTATAAGAACACAGTCGTATAGTATATCCAAAACGATAACCTATAGGTTTCGTGGGCTTAAAAATTTTCGGGAATTTCCTCATTTTTATCCCCCATCCCCCCAAATCAAGATGGCGGCACAACCTGCGAGACGAGGTAGACAATTGAAATTTAGTGAAATTATAGCTTTTGAACCCTAACCGACGGGAAAATTCCAAGATGTTCAAATTTTTCACTTTTTACCCCCAAGGATATCGAAATATGGAGGCAATTTTAATGACTGTGCAGACATTCCTACTGAGCTATTTTTTGGCTAAACGGTAAGTCGTATCACAAAACGGATGGCACAATGTCCCTTCAATTCGGAGTGATCTACAACTTTAGTCCTGTGACATTTTGTCGTATCTCTCTCCCTTGTACGTTAAATTTGGCCGTATTTCTGGATTGTTCGTAAATTTGGTGATTTTTACAAGTATATTTTATTGTTTGACACACTTATAACAATGATAGGATCATCACGTTGTGTGCGCACATTAGCACGATTAAGGGACATATGTGTACCAAATTTCATGATTCTAGCTTATATATAAGTAGGCAAAATGTAATGTAAAATGTTAAAAATGCACCCAAATTTCACCCTATTCATAATTTGAACTCAATTTACCCCCTTAATATGGGAGATACGAGGAAATGGTTTAGAAACAAACATGTAGAGCGATAAATGAGGCGTCTGATGGCGCAAACCGTTTCTTAATATCATAAACCGTTTAGGAGATATGAATCTCGAAGTGGAAGTCTGCACTTTTCAACGTGCTCATGCTTATCCGTCATCTATATATATAAAAGCAAGTCGGGCTGGAGCGATGTATATATAAATATTTAAAAATGAAAAAAGACGTGAATTAATGAGGCACTTCCAGAAATCTCAGAAATTTGAAACTTGGTACGAGGGAAACTGATGACCCCAGGATCCCTAGAAAAATCGGAAATTCTCAAAATTCCCTGAAGGGGGCACGCTGGGGGGGGGGGCTCAAATTTTGGGCTCAGTATAAGAACACAGTCGTATAGTATATCCAAAACGATAACCTATAGGTTTCGTGGGCTTAAAAATTTTCGGGAATTTCCTCATTTTTATCCCCCATCCCCCCAAATCAAGATGGCGGCACAACCTGCGAGACGAGGTAGACAATTGAAATTTGGTGAAATTATAGCTTTTGAACCCTAACCGACGGGAAAATTCCAAGATGTTCAAATTTTTCACTTTTTACCCCCAAGGATATCGAAATATGGAGGCAATTTTAATGACTGTGCAGACATACCTTCTGAGCTATTTTTTGGCTAAACGGTAAGTCGTATCACAAAACGGATGGCACAATGTCGCTTCAATTCGGAGTGATCAACAACTTTGGTCCTGTGACATTTTGTCGTATCTCTCTCCCTTGTACGTTAAATTTGGCCGTATTTCTGGATTCTTCGTAAATTTGGTGATTTTTACAAGTATATTTTATTGTTTGACACACTTATAACAATGATAGGATCATCACGTTGTGTGCGCACATTAGCACGATTAAGGGACATATGTGTACCAAATTTCATGATTCTAGCTTATACATAAGTAGGCAAAATGTAATGTAAAATGTTAAAAATGCACCCAAATTTCACCCTATTCAAAATTTGAACTCAATTTACCCCCTTAATATGGGAGATACGAGGAAATGGTTTAGAAACAAACATGTAGAGCGATAAATGAGGCGTCTGATGGCGCAAACCGTTTCTTAATATCATAAACCGTTTAGGAGATATGAATCTCGAAGTGGAAGTCTGCACTTTTTAACGTGCTCATGCTTATCCGTCATCTATATATATAAAAGCAAGTCGGGCTGGAGCGATGTATATATAAATATTTAAAAATGAAAAAAGACGTGAATTAATGAGGCACTTCCAGAAATCTCAGAAATTTGAAACTTGGTACGAGGGAAACTGATGACCCCAGGATCCCTAGAAAAATCGGAAATTCTCAAAATTCCCTGAAGGGGGCACGCTGGGGGAGCTCAAATTTTGGGCTCAGGATAAGAACACAGTCGTATAGTATATCCAAAACGATAACCTATAGGTTTCGTGGCCTTAAAAAGTTTCGAGAATTTCCTCATTTTTATCCCATATCCCCCCAAATCAAAATGGCGGCACAACCTGCCAGACGAAGTAGACAATTGAAATTTGGTGAAATTATAGCTTTTGGTCCCTAACCGACGGGAAAATTCCAAGATGTTCAAATTTTTCACTTTTTACCCCCCAAAGATATCGGAATATGGAGGCAATTTTAATGACTGTGCAGACATTCCTTTTGAGCTATTTTTTGGCTAAACGGTAAGTCGTATCACAAAACGGATGGCACAATGTCGCTTCAATTCGGAGTGATCTACAACTTTGGTCCAGTGACATTTTGTCGTATCTCTCTCCCTTATACGTTAAATTTGGCCGTATTTCTGGATTGTTCGTAAATTTGGTGATTTTTACAAGTATATTTCATTGTTTGACACACTTATAAGAATGATAGGATCATCACGTTGTGGGCGCACATTGGCACGATTAAGGGACATATGTGTACCAAATTTCATGATTCTAGCTTATACATAAGTAGGCAAAATGTAATGTAAAATGTTAAAAATGCACCCAAATTTCACCCTATTCAAAATTTGAACTCAATTTACCCCCTTAATATGGGAGATACGAGGAAATGGTTTAGAAACAAACATGTAGAGCGATAAATGAGGCGTCTGATGGCGCAAACCGTTTCTTAATATCATAAACCGTTTAGGAGATATGAATCTCGAAGTGGAAGTCTGCACTTTTCAACGTGCTTATCCGTCATCTATATATATAAAAGCAAGTCGGGCTGGAGCGATGTATATATAAATATTTAAAAATGAAAAAAGACGTGAATTAATGAGGCACTTCGATTTGTCTTGCAGAAGGCAAGGGATCATGCAGTTTTGTTCGAAAGTCCCCTACTCTATTGAGTTTGGCTTTAGGCCAGTGTGCCCGCTATTATAAACAAATGTTCCAATCTAATATTTGACTAGCATTAGGCATAGTGGCCTGCTATTTTCATGGAAACTCACTAATTCTGTGTGACTGGCAGTATGCTGGCTAGCAGCAGTAAAAAGGGACTGTCATTATAATGGTAAATGCACAACTCAATTTTGACTGGTGGTAGGGAAGTTGCCTGGTATTATAATAAAAACTCCTCAACTGTAACCTGTCTGAAAGTAGGAAATGGGTCTGCCATTGTAACTAAAACTCCCCAAATCGATTGTGACCGCGCAGTATGCATTGGGGCCTGCAATTATAATGTAAACTTGCCAACTCGATTGTGAATGGCAGTAGGCAAGTGAGCCTGGCGTTATCATCACAACTCCGCAACCCTCACTTTACATTGGAAACAACGTATGTGGACCTCCCCATGCTATTTCTCGGATAAGGCTAAGAGACATGCAATTTTAAAACAATCTCATTTGCTGCACGCACAGTATTTACGTCGATATCCGTATACAATGTAGAATACCGTAGCGAAGCACGGGTACATTTGCTAGTTGAGTATAAATGCCGTTAAAATATTATTCCTATTACAGTATTTACACTAAACTGAAAAGTGCCGTGCGGTCAGAGGGGAGACAGTGGGTTCGAATCCCACTGTCGGCAGCCCTGAAGATGGTTTTCCGTGGTTTCCCATTTTCGCACCAGGAAAAGTGGGGGCTGTACCTTAATTAGGGCCACGGCCGCTTCCTTCCAACTCCTAGGCCTTTCCTATCCATCGTCGCCATAAGACCTATCTGTGTCGGCGCGACGTAAAGCCACTAGCCAAAAAAAAAAAACCAACTGAAAAGTCAAGAATGGCACTACAAGGTACGCTTTTGCATATTGCTACAAAAGTGTCAGATAATATATAATGTGCACGGCAAAAGCACTTAATTCATAGGACCAATACATTCTCAGCCTTGACTTATTACATCATTAGTGTGATTCAACACACACTAAGGAAGATATAAATTTTACAAGGCTTTCCTTGTTTGGTTAGAATATTTGTATCATCCTATCACTCCCGCGATTTTTAACAGGAAGTTTACCCGTTCGTCATATATTTTAGCTATAGGATCAACACGCTTTCTGGAGACATGGAGGATGTTCGCGAAAGCTTTCTAACATACAGGAACTTTTACTGTTCCGAACATAAAATTAATTTTGGAATCGCTTTCCAATAAATTTTTCATCTTTGGGTCTCAACCTCTTCCTCCTCGGCACAGGTTATTTTTACCTCAATTTCCTAACGACAATTGATTTCCATTCCCTTTGATCCCAGGTCATTTGCTCTCTCTTGCGTTTGACACAGGTGACAAGTTTTGTGGCATTGTATTCATCACAGAACACTGCGAAAAAAGTTAGACTACAGCTTGTTTTTATAATATACTAGCAAATGAACCCGTGCTTCGCTACGGTATTCTACATTGTATACGGATATCGAAGTAAATTACTGTACATGAAGTGAATAAGATTTTTCACATTGCATGTCTCTTGACGTTATCCGAGAAACAGCATAGGGAGGTCCGCAGACGTTGTTTCCAATGTAAAGTGCGAGTTGCGGAGTTGTGATGATAGCGACAGGTCCACTTGTACACCGCAATTCACTATGCGTAACATCAGTCATATTTTGATGGGTAAATTTTTTAATAATCGGGGTCACCGTTGCAAGGGGGCATCTATTTTTTATGATAAAGAGAATCAGCTAAAAGAGTTTTGAAAAATGTACTCTCCCTTGTCGTCTGCTAGTCAAATCGAGAAGGGAATTATTCAATACAATGGCACATAGGCGTAGGAGGAGGACCCCATTCCTACTGCCAGTTAAAATTCGATGTGCGGAGTACTGATTACAACAGCAGACGCCCTCAAGCTGACAGTCACTATTGATTTGTAAAGTATTAATTACAATGCCAGACACACTCCCTTCTAGATCGCTACAAATCGACTTCAGTGAATAAACGTAGATCGACATACGGAAGTGTATGCATGTTCACCTTCATTTACAGAATAACTGCTGCTAATCGGCGCACGATATCGAAAAGCGGATTGTACGGTAAAACGCCTCTGGCCTCATTTAGCGATCTAAATGGCTGGCCCTATGATATTTCCTTGTATCACATCTATTTAAAGGTAAGATTGTTGTATAAATGTTGAATAGGGTGAAATTTGTGTAAGATTTTCACACAGTGAATTACTTTTCACATACTTATGCGACAGCTTCAAACATAGAATTTGGCTCACATATGGCTACTGGATGGACCAATATTCGTGTGGAATTTGATGATCCCATCTTTCCTATAATTGAATCAAACCATCAATTATACGTGTACAACGTGGAAAAATCAGGTAAATCCAGAAATACAGCCAAATTCAACGTACAAAAAAACTATAATTTTGCCAAATTTCAATTTTCTAACTCGTCTGGGAGATTGTGCCGCCATCTTTATATGGGGGAGGGGGTTAAAATTAGGATTTTCAGGAAACATTTAAGCCCATGAAACCTATAAGCTATCCTTCAGGATAAATATCACCGACTGTGTTCTTATGCAGATTTGAAACTCCCAGCGTGTCCCCCTCAGAGAACTTTGTGAATTTTAGATTTTTCTAGGGATCCTGAAGTCATCAGCTTGTCTGGTACCAAGTTTTAAGTTTCTAAGATTCCTAGAATGGTCTCATTAATTCGCGCCTGTTTTCATTTTTATGTCTTAATTTATATATGTTTATATCTCACTCCCCCCTCCCCCCCTAAAGGGTTCCAAACTTTGATTATTAAAAAATCGGGAGTGTTAGTATTCATCTTAGCGACACCAATAACTATGGATTCGACACTGTTGTTTGTTCAACCCTTGTCCCGTTTCCCTACGGGGTCGGGTATGAGGTGAGATGAATTCGTCGTGGCGGTTTTTTTATGACCGGATGCCCTTCCTGACGTCAACCTCATCAGAGGAGTTAATGAGAGATGAAATGAATGACGTGATATATGATAGTAGGGAGAGGGTGAAACCCGGTGCCGGCACATAGCCTACTCCTGTCGAATAGCACCAAGGGGTCTGCTCAAGGCTTAACGTCTCCATCCGACGGACGAATCACCATCAACAGCGTCATATGCCCTCACTCCATATGAGCACTGCGGAGAGGTTTGGAATTTAATCCAGGCTTTTGGCACGCAATCTAGTGATTAGAAATTGTATACCACCTCCTCCCCTACCCTGCCGGCCAACATTCTGATGGTGAAAATTTTTTCGACCAACGGGACTCGAACCGGCTAACCTCGGTGTTAGACCGTTTTTAGACTTCAGCGCCTTAACGATCATGGCCACCAGGCGGGCTAACTATGGATTCGACACTATTTTCGATAATTTTTGTGCCGCAATCCCCCTCGCCCCCCACGACAAAGGGGGATGAACTTGGATTTATAAAATATCCGGAGTCTCACTAATCATCTCAGCGACCCCAACAACTCTGGATTCGACACTATTTTCGATTATTTTTATGTATTACTCTCCCATCGCCGCCCACCACGAAGAGGGCTGAACTTTGAAAAATTCCGGAGTGTCACTATTCATCTCAGCTACCCCGAAAGTATGGATTTGACGCTACTTTCGATTATTTTTATATCTCAGCACCTCGCTCCCCGCCCCTAAGGGTTCCTGGGGTGTCCTACCCCCATGTGGTTTGTCTCCTGATACGAAAAATTCGAAGTGTACAATTCACCCCGGCGACCCCGAAAACTATGTATTCGACACTATTTTCGATTAATTTTTATATATCACACCCCCTCGCCCCGCATCTCAAAGGGGATAAACTTGGAGTTACAAAATATCTGGAGTCTCACTATTCATCTCAGCGACCCCGACAACTATGGATTCGACTCTATTTTCGATTATTTGTATACAGTATTTCACTCTCCCATCGCCCCCACCACGAAGGGGGCTGAACTCGGACTTTAAACATTTCCGGAGTGTCGCTATTCGTCTCAGTGATCCCGAAAAGTATGGATTCGCAACTACTTTCGATGATTTTTATATCACAGCCCCTCGCCCCTCCCCCCACCCCTAAGGGTTCCCGGAGGTGAATTACCCCCACGTGGTTTGCCTCCTGATACTAAAAATCCGGAGTGTCACTATTCATCTCAGCGACCCCAAAAAGTATGTATTCCATATTAGTTTCTATTATTTCTATATATCACTCTCCCATTGCCCCCCCCACTAAGAAGGGGCTGAACTTGGACTTTTAAAAAATCCGGAGTGTCACTTTCCATCACACGACCCCGAAAAGTATGGATTCGACAGTACTTTCGGTGATTTTAATATCTCAGCCCCCTCGCCCCCCGCCCGTAAGGGTTCCTGGGCCGTCTTACCCCCACGTGGTTTGTCTCCTGATACTAAAAATCCGGAGTGTACAACTCACCTCATCGACTCCGTAAAGTATGTATTCGACACTATTTTCTTTTTTATATATCAATCCCCTCTAGCCCCCACCCCAAAGGGGGCTGAACTTGGACTTTAAAAAAATCCGGTGTGTCACTATTCATCTCAGCGACTCGAAAAAGTATGGATTCGACACTATTTTCGATTATTTTAATATCTCACCCCGTCGTCCCCGCCCTAAGGGTTCCTGGGCTGTCTTACCCCCACGTGGTTTGTTTCCTGATACTAAAAATCCGGAGAGTACAATTCACCTCGGCGACCCCGAAAACTATGTATTCGGCACTATTTTCGTTTAATTTAGTATATCATTCCCCCCTCGCCCCCACCCCAAAGGGGGCTTAACTTGGATTTTTAAAAATCCGGAGTGTCACTATTCATCTCAGCGACTGCGAAAAGTATGGATTCGATACTATTTTCGTTAATTTGTATATCTGACCCCCCTCGCCCCCCGCCCTTAAGGGTTCTTGGGCTGTCTTACCCACCCCCCCCACATGGTTTGTCAACTGATACTAAAAATTCGAATTGTACAATTCACCTCGGCGACCCCGAAAACTATGTATTCGACACTATTTTCGTTTAATTTTATATATCACTCGCCCCTCGCCCCCACCCAAAGGGGGGCTGAACTTTGACTTTTAAAAAATTGGGAGTGTCATTATTCATCTCAGCGACCCTGAAAACTGTGGATTCGATACATTTTTCGGTTATTTTTATACATTGACCCCCACAGTGCTCGTCTCCAGATAGTAATTCATAAGTGTACCAAGTTTGGTTGAAATTGCTTCAGTGGTTTAGGAGGAGATGTGTCATTTACATACATACATACAAACATACACACATTCATTTATATATATATATATATAAGAAGAAGAAGATTATGCTTGCTTTATTATTACATAGAAAATTTTTATTTTGAACACTGACGAGATCTGAACTTAAACTGTATATCCGAAGAAATTATTCGAATCCGAGGAATGAATATTACTTCGCTCGCAGCATGCCCAATCATGAGAATGGCTTCAATAATATTAGTCATCAGTTTCAGAGTCGTGTTCATTGCAGAGGGCAGGATTCTTATTCTTAAGAAGGATAATTGGTGCGACAATCGTCCGCTCTAAGATGTTCGAGGGTACTCCAGGTGACTCCAAGTCTTTCGAAGCTCTGTCGTGTAGTCGATAGACTTGTAACTGTGTAGAACATCGGGTAATTCTTGTAAAAGTTGCTTGTTGAAAGAAATGAATGACATGATATATGATAGCAAGAATGAAGAGGATGAAACCCGGGGCCGGCACATATGCCACTCCTCTCGAATAGCACAAGACTTAACGTCCCGATCCGAGGGACGAATCATCATCAACACCGTCATATGCCCTCACACCATATAAGACCAAAAACAGCTTCCTACGTCCTGGACGTAAAATGGCTCCTTGAATATTGTGTTCTCTACCTATCTTATGTACGTTGCCTAGCGACAGCGACTCTATGCATTTAATCTTGGTGACAGCACGTTGGATTGTCATATCCCAATGCACGTTTTCCGATGGTTTTTCGTTCATAACTCAACAACGAAAGCGAAAATGAAAATTCCGGCTTCGAGGTGCATTCGGACCCCTTTCCATCTACCTATGTTCAAAATTTCAGATCACTACGTGCTGTAGATTTTGCTGGCCATCGCGCACAGACACACACACAGACAGACAAATACTTCCTTTTATAATATTATATATAGATGTTCGTGCACCTTCATATAGTTTAAAAACACCGAATATACCCCTAATATAAGTACAAATCCAATAAATTAACTCGGAAGTCTCACTCTTTAACTCCATCGAAATAATATGGCAGCATTCACATGACCGGAACGGAAAGAGCTGATTGGTAGTTACGGAGATTGTCCCACTTGATTGTTTTTTTCTTGGCTAGTTGCTATACATCGCACCGACACCGATACGTCTTATCGCGACGATGGGATAGGAAAGGGCCGGGAGGTGGAAGGAAGCGACCGTCGCCGAAATTAAGACACAGCCCCAGCATTCGCCTGTTGTGTAAATAGGAAACCACGGAAAACCATTTTCATGGCTGCCGACAGTGGGATTCCCATCCACTATCTCCCCGATGCAAGCTCACAGCTGCGCGCTCCTAACCGCACGGCCAACTCGCCCGTCCACTTGATTCTAACTGACGGCAGAGATTGTTATGTTTGAAAGCAACGTTGTACATGCATGCCCTGAAACGATAGGATGTTATTCCTTCCTAAAACAAACGACAACATAGTTTAGTACAGGACTAGTACTGTAGTGCAATTCAATGGTGTCAGTAACTCAGTTTTGACGAAAATTGGAGATTGCTCCCTTTGATACCAAAAGCCTGAAATGTGGAATTAGTACAATTTGCCCACACCTCCACTTCAATATTTATGTAGAAAAGGTGTTAGATGTATTCAAAGTGGGAACTGGAAGACAAAATTCAGTTAAAGGGGAGAAAATATGTAAACAACGAGTTTTACAGATGATATCGTTATTTTACCTGAGTCTGGAGAAAATATGGAGCAATTTGTGAATGGTATGGGCACAGACTTGAAAGACGAGTACTTGTGGAAATTAATAAGTCGAAAACAAATATAATGGAATGCAGTCAAATAAAGGAAAAACATGCATAAAATATTAAATTAGGAAACGAAGTCTTTAAGGAAATTGATTGATATTATAGTTCCCTAGTTGAATAATTAACGAGTGGAGAAGTAAACAAGGCATAAAATGCAAAGTAGCACAACCAGTGCCATTCTTATCCAAAGGAATTTGCACATTTCAGACATAGATATGTGGAGAGAGCGAATATTAGAAAAAAAGTGAAACAGGGACTTCAACTAGCGCAGAAAATACAAGATTTTGAAATGATCCAGAATAGTACCGGTGTTCACGCGACAAAATTAATGAAAAGCTCAGCCCTAGAGAGATTTGGTTTATTCTGACATCTAGTAGGCCTAGAGTATAATGAGAAGTCAAAATTGACGAGCAGACAGTTAGATAGCGTCAGATGAAAATATCTGCACGCGGTAACTGATGCCCTAGAATTATTGTTATTATTATTATTAGTAGTATTGTTGTTGTTGTTGTTATAATTATAATATTGGAGGTGAAATGGACTGGATCATAAAAAGCAAAGAAGAAGCTAGTGAAAAAATTTGATCTGAGAATAGCCGTTTGGTGAAATTTAACCAGAAGAAGAGATAAATTCATAGGACATAGGCTATCTTGAGAAATGACTTCTTCAGTTTACTTTCGACGAACGTGTGGGGTGTAACAAGGATATGTCTAGGAATTACTGTAATAAGTTGAACAGATTAATTTTAGGATTCGGTAGTTACGTTGTAATTAAAGAATTACCGCAGGTTTGGTTAGCATGTAGATATGAATGAAACAAGACTATCGATTGATGATCTATATAACTGTAGTAACTCAATTTTATTATTAATAATGATAATAATAATAATAATAATAATAATCATCATCATCATAAGAAGAAGAAAGAGAAGAAGAAGAAGTAAAACATAGCCTAAAATGCTTAATTATCTTTTAATATTAACAATCGATGAAATTAAGTTAGGATTTCCTTCTGGGAGCTCCTCAACTCTTGAATTTTTTAATGTTGTGATGTTTTATGAATCGTTGGAGTATCGAAATTTTCACGCGAAAATGGCAATAAATCTACTGATTCCCATTTGTCGCATTTAAACATTTTTCATGCAGTCAGTTACGGATGTATTCAATCCTGCACTTAAAGGCCCAGTGTGGAAGTCTCTGAAGAACAGCGACAAATACATGATCACTTGGTTTCTTCGGCTGGGATATCGCTCCCCATACATTCGATAAGCCCTTGTATATAACATCTTGCCTTTCCTATAAATTAAAATCTTATCATACATTTCATGATTTGATAAATCCATTTTGCTTGTACTCAGAGCTTGTCTGAAGTTTGCGATGTATTGACAAATGTCCAGGCACATTTGTACAACCCTGGAGGGGAAGGCGACCTGAGGAAGTGACATTGCATATCCTACGTAAAAAATACAGCAATTTGTTTTAACAATTTGCTTTACATCGCACCGACACGGATAGGTCTTATGGCGACGATGGGACAGGAAGAAGCTAGGAGTGAGAAGGAAGTGGCCGTGCCCTTGATTAAGGTACAACCCCAGCATTTTGCTGGTGTGAAAATAGGGAACCACAGAGAACAATCTTCAGTGCTGCCGACAGCGGGGTGCTCGAACTTACTATCTCCCAAATGTAAGCTCATGGCTGAGGGACCCTAACCTCATGGCCAAGTAGCTCGGTACAGCAAGTGTATTTACAAATAACCTCATATGGGCTTCCCCACAATGCAAAATATGTAGAAATGGCAATAAGTAAGGCCTACCTTAAAAATCTGTACCCTATTATTTAGAGCTGTGTCTAGTCCTCTGATCATATTTATGAAATGTTACCGTACTGCACAAACTACGTTCCACGTACAGCTGTCGCAGGAGAATTGTGTATCCGATTGGCCTAAGAGGCCATTTCGTTCTATAGAAAGGGCATTCTAGGTATCACAGAAGACGTGCTAGGCTGCAGCATATTACAGACACGTTAATCCACCACCAATTTGTACAGTGTTGCCACATAGAAATTGATACTTTCCTCGAATGCCATCTATCGGAGATGATAAGCAGCAGAAGAGACAAAGAACATCACAACAAACAATAGTGAATGGAATTTTAATGTTAATCAATTTTATGGGCTTTCGAAATTGTAGGTTTTTTTCCAATTCTGTGATGTTAGGACATTCACGCCCAAAGGGAGTCCTTCTTTCTGCTTTCATGATGTTCCGTCACAAATGTTTATCATTTTGTAAATCATCTTTACAATCTTCCTTACAGATATTGGCTGATGACCACACCTTAAGACAATCACGACAAAAACAGCGACCATTGCCAGTTAACATGATTGAACAACATATCAGTGTCAGCGATGCTTGGCGTTGACATGAACCAAGCAACAAATTACTAAATTAAGAATATCTCTGTTATCACAGCCGCTACAGTAAAAGTGTATGGGACTTAAATGATCGGAAATTGTATGATATATAATGTATGTTATGTCATATTTTTCTATAGAACCACTAATAACATAGATATTTGAGAATTATGTCTTAGACCTTCCCCTAAACCACCATTTCACCCAGCGTAAATACACTTATTCATAGCCTAAACTTTAGTGTTATATTTCATGACATTATACAACGAGTTTTTCATTAAATTCTGTTCAGTCATTTCCTTATGGCTCGGCTTTGATACGAACTAAGCAATGAAAATTTAATTTCATGAATACCTCTCTTGTCATAAAGGCACAAAGAGCATAAATTATTTGGAATTATATTACCTATAACATTTTTATGTAGTGTTTATCGATAGGACCACTACATATATAAATATTTGAGAATTACATTTTCGCCCTTCCCCTAAACTGCCATTTACCACTGTCGGCAGCCGTGAAGATGGTTTTCCGTGCTTTCCCATTTTCACACCAGGCAAATGTTGAGACTGAACCTAAAATAAGGCCACGGCTGCTTCTTTCCCACTCCTAGATCTTTCCCATCCCATCGGCACCATTAGACATATCTGTGCTGGTGTGACGTAAAACAAATTGTATAGAAAAAAACTACTTCCATTTCTCTCAGTGTGATTAAACATTACTTATAGCCTAGAGTGTAGTGCCTTATTACCCGACTTTTCACACCGCTACCGATTTTCATTAAATTCTGTCATGTAATGTTCTCGTGATTCGCGTGTGTGCATATAGACAGACAGATAGACAGACAGACAGAGATGACGGAGAATTAATAATTCAATCTCTTCTTACTGTGGATACGACCAATACAGAAAAGCCATTCTTTTTTAATTCTCAGCTATGTACAGACAAAACTCTTATTTATTTTACATAATTGTGTTAATGGTACATTTCCGCTCATAAATTCCATTGAAAACATATTGACTAATTTGACACTCCGTCGCGCATAATGTAATGGTTAGAACGTTAAGTGCGGCCAGTATCAGTATTCGGGAGATAGTGGGTTCGAATCCCACTATCGGCAGCCCTGAAGATTGTCTTCCGTGGTTTTCCATTTTCACACGAGGCAAATGCTGGGGCTGTATCTTAATTAAGGCCTCGCCCGCTTCCTTCCCACTCCTAGCCCTTTTCTGTCCCATCGTCGCCATAAGACCTATCGTGTCGGTGCGACGTAAAGCAAGAAAAAGAAAGAACGTTAAGAAATTTCCTTAGTCATTCGTAACATGGTCAGAGTCCGACTCGTTGGCTGAATGGTCAGCGTACTGGCCTTCGGTTCAGAGGGTCCCGGGTTCGATTCCCGGCCGTGTCAGGGATTTTAATCGCTTCTGATTGATTCGTCTGGCTCGGGGACAGGGGTTATGTATCCGTCCCAACACTCCATATCCAGGCAACATATCACACTACCAACCACCACAGAAACACGTACTAGTGATTACATCCCTCCATATAAGGTTGGCGTTAGGTAGGGCATCCGGCCGTAAAACAGGGCTAAATCCACATGTTTGACGCAGTTCGTACCCGCGACCTCAGAGGTGTGGGGAAAAAGCGGTGGCAAAAGATTCGTAACATGACCAGAATTATAAACCCAACTCCATTTGACGTTAAAAATGTATTCTCGAGTTAATCGGCCAAGGAAAGGTGATATTGTGTGCTGCTAATTAGGAGGTCATTCTACGCTAATTTCTGTAACACATTCCCGTACAAGAGTAAGTTAGTGCCCCGTAGCTGGCACGGGCAAAACTCTCGACTTCCTCACTGTTCCTCGTGCGTGTTGATTCTCGTCAAATTAGCACATAGCCCGCCTGGGTTGTTACAGGACAAAGTTTGCTCATAAAAACTTATAATCGTTAGCTAAAGTGAAGTAAACTTCGGTGCCAGTGTATGAAACATTTCTTCACCTTCCTTTTCTTTTTTCTGTGTACTTCAACACAGTCACTGAAAGTTAAATTGAAAAGAATTCGAAGCATGCTGAAAAGTAAAGGGCTCCTTATGTATCGTATTTTAATTAACAGGGTCGCAACTGAAGATTAAGTTGAGAATTTCTGTGTATGTTTGCAAGTCGACACCGATCCTTCCATTATAAATGAAAATAAGGAAGCGAACTGCAAAGAGAGTTCTGCTTCTTTCCTTAGAAAGGAGTTAATTTATGACTCTCTTGAAATGGGGAACGGCATATTCTCATTCAGTAACGAAGCGTATTAGGTTAAACAGTATTCGAGTGTACTCTTCATAATTTAATTCTCGTAGTTTTAATAAGAAAATTTTCATCAATACCAAACCATTTGCAAACAAAATTGTAGTTGAGTATGACGACGAAAAATTGTTAACCTCTCAGAATATGTAAAGGTGAAAGATTGTATTAAAACACACGAAGTGATGTGATCTAATTTACTTATTAAACTGAGTTTACCTCTTTGTTTCAATCTGCTAGTCGTTATTCTTGTGTTTCCAGAATTGCGAGTTCGATCTTACATGAAGTGGCATGTGCGGTAAAGTGTGACGACACTATGCCGTCTAATTCCATTAGAGTAAATAATTACTACAGGAATATATTCTAACTCCCCAACACCTAAAGATACCGTTCACACAGAAATATGAAAGATACTAGATGTTAACCGTGGTTCCGCGTGATCAGAGTCTCCTATATTGAAATGCTGAATAAAATAACAAAGTCCAACATTCAACTTATGGAAAACACGGGGAGATATTTGTTGTTGGATCATGTAAAAACACTTCAAATGACATGGCAATATTACAGGCAATATACGTGGATATGGAGGGTGAAAACTACTTAAGGGCGAAGGATTTACGTGAGCATGGGAAGTTAGTAATTGTGAACTACAGAATGTGGCCAAAAGTCTCCGGACACCGCTTGCTGTTCGTTTCAAAGACGTCATTCATGTACGTAATTACGTGTAGGACCTCCTTTTGCTACTATTAAAACGTTCAGTCTTACCTTTGGGAAAGAATTTCTACAAGGTTGTGATAAACAAAAGGTGGAATTTGATTCAATTATTCCTGAAGTATGGTGAATAGTTGTTGATAGGTTGTTGTGGTTCAATGGGGTTCAGGTCAGGATTTTGAGATGGCCATCCCAGCAAATCTCCCTGACTTTATTCGAACCAATCACAATGCAATTATTATCCCTCTGTGGATAGGAACTTTATTATGCTGACACAGGAAAGGTGCGATTTGAAACTATTGCCACAGCGTTGGAAGGATGTTTTATTATCTAAAATACTTTCGTAAACAGCTGCGTTCATTGTACCTTCGACCAGAACTTATCATCCGAGTCCAGACCAAGAAAAACAATCCCATACCAACACACCACCTCCATCGAACTGTAACGACGCCACAGCACAACCGGGCAAATACCGTTTGCCAGACATCCGCAAAGGTCATACACGGCCATCTCATTGCCACAGCATTTAACTCCATAAAACCTTATTCCGCTGTTTCACAGATCAACGACGGCGTTGTCTGCACCACTCTAAGCGACGTCGCGCAATTTTTAGAATGATAAGTGGCATTTGGGTAGCAGCAAGGCTCTGAAAGCCAAGTCCTATCCCTTACCGAAGGATCATTCTGTCACTGGCCTCTATCGCTGACGTGCAGCTGAAGTCCTCTCCAATAACTGACAATGGTGTATGACGATTGGTTTGTATCAAGGTAGGTAGGGTTTGTACAATACGCTTTAGACTTCGGTGGTACCTATGAGACAATTTCTTAATCCTACTGGGCGACAATTTGGCTCAATGCTTCCCTTGCGTATCGACTTTTTAATAACATCGCTAACCGTGGATTTGAGCGCATGTAAGTCACGTGAGAGTCGACTGGAACCTAGCAGGAGAAGCGAACTTACATATGTGTGTGTGTATGTGTGTGTGTGTTAGAAGGGAGATTACTGAGTGTAAACACAGTGGAAATAGCACTTGAACTCTAGAGGACGGTCATCGACCGATGGAATAACCGCTTAAAATACCAGATGTGTGGAATGAAAAATTGTATTAATTATCTTGAAATGGTGTTAATAGCGATAGTGATCGTGGTACTATTGGTGATTGGAGGATTGGAGATTAATTCTGGGCCCCTGAATTGGAGGATGTCATAAAGTAGGTAAGCCAAGCCTTAATGACGAGGATTTGATTTTGGATCAGAATCAGGATATCCAGGGTCTAAAAAATAGCCCAGAGGTGAACTAGCAGGGATTAGAGAAGGCCGAGAAAAATAACAAGAGGAGATGGACTTGTTAAGTAGACATCACATGGTGTTGAAGCGGTGCACACTAGAGCTGGAAAAAACAGGCCAGAAAAAGACCACTTATACAACATAATAGATGCCCCATCATCATATATTTAACTTCCATGAACTCTCTCTGACGTAATACCAGATCTTGTAGGCTCCGTTCAGTTCTCTAAGTTGATTCATTCTGACGTCTATAGTATTGACGCATTGTACCTGCAGTTACATACAATCGGATGCATGGCTGTACGTCACATAAAGCGCGTACAGTGGGGTGTCCGAGGACTTTCGGCTTCATAGTATATATCACTGTTATAAAGAGATAATATTCGTGAGATTCATTGTTTACGGTGGGTATACTTTGCGGGGAAGTTTTGGTAGTAAGGAGACGAACACCTCGACTAAGTACAGTAGGATGATCCGAACTGTCAGTGGAGAGATGGCGTGGAATGACATTGGTAGACAAATAGGCTCTATTGAAGTTTCTAAAGGTATGAAAAATCATACTATGAAGATCAAGTCGGAATTCAAGGGTAAAAAAGGGGAAAGAGTTAAGGATTAGAATAATTTACCATGAAATTTCCAACTTCTTTGACGTCATTTAACAGAAGCTTAGGTAAACAAAAGATAGGAAATCTGCCACGTGGGCGACAATCTTAAATGCAGATCGGTAATGTTTCTATGATTGATTGATTGATTGATTGATTGATTGATTTATTTATTGATTGATTGATTGATTGATTGATTGATTGATTGATTGTTTGTTTGTTTGTTTGTTTGTTTGTTTGTTTGTTTGTTTGTTTGTTTGTTTGTTTGTTTGTTTGTTTGATTGATTGATTGATTGATTGATTGATTGATTGATTGATTGATTGATTGATTGATTGTTTGATTGATTGATTGATTGATTGATTGATTGATTGATTGATTGATTGATTGATTGATTGATTGATTGATTGATTGATTGATTGATTGATTGATTGATTGATTTCGTGAAACACTCAAATTATTTCAGTGATTCTTTTATTACTAGAAAGCTTATTCTTTCCAGATTATTATAGGCTATACATAATTAGGCTAATATGTCTGGGAACGGCTAGTTTAAAAGAAAGTGGAGTAAGTCCTCTTTTTTTATTTTTTCGTTCGAGATTTATTGCATTAATAGAGCCCATCAACAGTACACAGATTACATTCTCTAAAAATACATTTCCTTACATAATTTCTTCCAAACTGTAACAGTTTATTCAGGATATATGCTTTTCTCTATTTCGGTGCATGCCTTATCTGATTATGATGATGATGATGATGATAATGATGATAGAGTAATAAATAAGTGACAGGATTGTGAATGACTGCAAAGATATATCGCTGATGTTGTGACGTGGACAGCAGAAAATGGTATGTTGATCGAGCGGGTAAGAATCAGGATATAGAGGATGGTCGGAAACAACGAGAACCAGATATGAGCATTAGATGTTTGGTCATACTGATAAATAATTTGAAAACAATAATTCGATATCTCGCGGAGTTATCACTTTATCAGCTGCTGAAGTTAGCCAAATAGATTGCTGTGTTATGCGTTGTTGCTAAATCTGTGACTTAAGACCGGCTTGAAAACACCAGTCGAAGAAGCAAAACCTTGCCAGGGATGGGATTTGAACACCGATCTCCGAGCTGACTGGATCGTGCCACAGCAAGTATGCTACGATGACACTGGCTGAAATGTGCAGTGTCTTTGTATTTGATGCTAATTTCTCGGCATAGCTCTCAAAGCGATTTGAAGACACGTGCAGGTTCCACCTCGCAATATCCATTTGAATTCACCCACGGAGCGATCTGATTGGATAACTTCAGCAGCTAGTAAAATGATAACGGCGTGAGAGTTCTTTTTTTTAAAATTTTTTGGTTAATGTACGACCATCCAGTATGCTTGAGTTTTAATTACTGTGGTTATGGAGTGACTGTACTTCGAGGGGACCGCTGTAATCACTTACGTTGTTAATGTGAAGAAAAATATTCATTCGGGTGATCACATTAATGAGGTTGTAAATGAAGGATAGGGATCATTTCATATGGTTATGACGGTATTTAGAGGTTGTAGTAAGGACGTAAATAAGAGGCATAGGAGCCAACTAGTACGGATTGTCCGTAATTATTACGGCTCTCACCGCACGATTACGGCATTACGATAGGGTATTGTTAGGGGAAAGCGACATTATCACAAAAAGAAATTCTATAAAAGAAGGAATAGAAGGAAGAATATCCACTTCTTTTGAGGAATACTCCTCAACCCTCCTCGTTCCACTCCTTGTCAATTGGCAACTATACTTATTCGGTCGTTACTTCCCTTTGCTACCCGTCAGCCTTGTGAAATTCATTGTCAATGAAAGAAGCTCTACTCTGCTTTCTCCAGGTAATGTTCCAAATAATATTGTATTTGCAATATTATGTGTATCTGACAGTAATCCTCCCACAGGAAGAGTTTTCAGTGTCGATACAAGTAATCAGACAATTCACGCCTACAATAGTTAAGCACATCTACACTGGTATCTCTTGTTGTTCAGAGGACAAAAATATCATGTCTGGGAGGAGGATTCTTCAAGGAAATCTACACTGAAGAGCAGCTTCTTGGTGCGAAAGAAACTGATAAGAATGTTTTGTCACAGAACTAACAGGAAGTGAGCAAATTTTATTGTATTTTTTGTTTGCTATTTGCTTTACGTCGCACCGACACAGATAGGAATTATGGCGACGATGGGACCGCAAAGGTCTAGGAATAGGAAGAAATCGGCCTTAGCCTTAATTAAGGTACAGCCCCAGCATTTACCTGGTGTGAAATTGGGAAACCACGGGAAACCATCTTCAGGGCTGCCGACAGTGGGGTTCGAACCCACTATCTCCCGGATGCGAGCTCACAGCTGCGCGGCCCTAACCACATGGCCCACTCTCCCGGTATTTTTTATTTTATTATTTTATTTTTCATTTTATTGTCTTAACATGATATGTTTAGAATAGATTTCTGTCAGGAAAGACAAAGGTGTCATTGTCGAGAAGGGAGGAGCATGCTTTGGATTTGACTCAAAACTTTTCTGAGAGAGTTGGCATCGCTGAAGGTCACAAGTCATAAGTCACTAGTAAAACCCCAATTAGAGTATGGTTCCAGTGTTCCAGTGGTTCTATGACTTTCGTGTGTTAAATCAACACATTTCAGGTGATCTGACCATTCAACGTACTTTTTCTATTTTTTAATATTGGATGTTTTAATTTTTATTATTTTATTATTTTACCATTTACTAATTCCTTCTTTATTCCCTTGTATTTCCCGTTTTAAGGACAACACATACACCCAGTCCCCGGGCCGTTGAAAATAACCAATTAAGGTTAAAATCCCCGACCCGGCCGGGAATCGAACTCGGGACCCCTTGAACCAAATGCCAGCACGCTAATCATTTAGGCATGGAGCCGGACGGGACTAAAACTCCACGAGGAAGACAAAATGACTAAACAAAGGCAAAAGTGGCTGCGTTTGGAGAAAGATAAATTGAGTCAAGTTAAGTCACGGGAGAGAGAGAGTAGACCCTAATGGCTCTAAATTCACAGACCGAGCATAAGAAGTTTTAAATATTCTACTTTATTGCTCAAAATTAAGAGAACTTCACTGAATGGCTTCTAAACTCGGAAACGGAGAAGTAGGCCAAATGACACTATCAGGATTCAAGAAAACCTGATTTCAAAAACTATTCTACGAGACTCACTTGGTTATTCTTTTCATCTAAGTGAGAGTGCTATGTTTTCCAAAGAGGAAATTTTTTGCCCAAGAAACAAACAAGTTAATATCCTCAACCAACAGGTTCGGAACAGCTTCAAAGTTAACCAAATATCGTGCAATACCATTACAATGATTTTAATGAGGTTAATAAAGCTAATTTGTATAATATAATGAGATAGCATCTACGGAAAGTGGTCCAAAATATCGCTCATGCAGAAGTTCAGACGAGCTCATCTTCAGGAAAAAAGTTTTTTATTCCAAGAATAGATTTAGCACCTGTGAATGCAGGAATACATTTCGATCTTTAATGGAGTCAATTCTCTCTAAATTTATCCTTTTCTGTCGCAATGAATAAGCCACCAGGACAAACTTTAGAGTTGGGATGAATCTCCCCACTCTAGTGGTTTGGACAGTTGTACGTAGCTTTTTCGAAAGTTCTCAGATCCATTGATTTCACAGTACAACTGCAAGCTACAACTGCACTCAATATGATTTGTAAGTAAATACTATAATACCTGCTTTGCTTCCATTCATGTGCCGTATAAAATCCGGAGAGTGTAACATTTATATACAAGATATATCAGTAGTCCAATTACGGTTTCCAGTTACTTGAATTTTGACTGTCGAAGAGAGTATTAGTGGGTTAATAAAATGATAACGTGGAGGTTTAATACCTTGGTAAGTAAGGCTTCCTCCAGAAGAGAATAAGTAAAGTTGCGCAGTGAAATATTAAAACGAAATACTTCATTGACATGCTTATGTCCTTTCATTGTTTTGTAAACCTACACTACGCACGGTGTTCATTCATAAAATCTTCCCATTTTTTCTAAACACCTTGGAATAAAATAAATAGCAATATTGCTAAGTATTAGCAAAAACCAGCGTCAGACCACATCAAAGCCACCTTGTCTGCAGCGTACTCTGACGAATAAATTAGTAAGGCCTTTTCAGGCTAATTCACGGTGTAGAGTTTTATCAGGTAGCAAATCAAATGAATGTAGCCCTCATTAGCCCCTGTGTGTGCAGCGAGTTTCCAGTATTTAAAAGCAATTGCCTGTCATTAGTAGGACTTAGTACAAGCCGCCTTAAAATAATTCATAGGTAATTATCGAGTGTTTCCACCTCTGGGCTTGAAGAGCTTACAGCTGCCCACCTATAACTGACTCTAGGGGAGGGAATATATTTAGAGAGCCACCGGAGGGAATTAACGAACACATAAACTGTTCTGGCCTTCATATCACTTGTTCTATGCCAGTTCACACTGCCATGGTGTTGGGGACGGGAATCACCCACTGGGGCTTTAGGTACAGTACTTGGCGCCAGCTCTGCAAATTATTGTTGTTTTGTTAGTAATTCATTCGTACACCTGAATCTGAATAACATGTTTCCACCACAACAAAAACCACACGTTCAGTTCCATAATACGCACCTTGTCCATAACAAACATCCCAAATAGCCAGGAATCACTATCAAATATCTTCATAAAATTACAGTCAAAACCACAATCAAGAAATAGCATTCTGTAATAACTACGTGGTACTACTCCTGGCTCACCAGTTTTAACTATATGTTCTGCAACTTTTGGTTTTGTTTCCTCTGATGTGGAATCCGGCTCACTATTATAGCTGAACAGTAGTCATATCAAACCTATCAACACGCAGCTGAATTATACAGTGAGTATCATATTAGGATCAGTTACAACTACTCACACTTTCTGGCTACCTGTTCTTGCCCATTTGGCACCACGACATCATTCTATGGGAAGTGCTCTACTACGAGAGTTAGTACACAAAATTCAAACGCCAGTCCATGGAGAGGAGATAATGATGTTAAGAGAAGCTTAAGCTCAGAACATTCACATCCTAGTGCAGCCAGAAATCTAAGAGACAATCATTTCAATCTAATTTAGACCTGAAAGATAGTGTAGGTTTCAAGTGCTGCGTTAGGATGACCAGGTTAAATAAGAGGGTTTTGACCTTCCTAGAACATTCAGGACAACCACAAACAAGACTTCAATACGCCATGACAGACCCGCTGACCTACTGTGAGGAAAACTTTCGCCTGTAGAATGAGGGTTTGGAGCTCATAGGCAAATAGTCCAGCACGTCGGGGAACAGTGTCCTCTTACAGAATATCTGAAAAAAGAAACTAAAATTTTACAGCTAACGGCATGAAGTGTGGATAATATAAATACTAGCATATGTACCCGTCCTTTGCGCGTGATTTTGTAATCGATTCGCGATTGCTTCATGAATTTGTGGTAAGTTACATGCCTGTATTCAAACGTTATGCGGCATGTTAAACTGATATTCTTCTAGGAAATCCCGTGGCAGAACGTGAAGTGTGATAAAGCTGAACAAAGTGGAAACAGAATGAGGACGATCACAGAGTTTATCGAACGGTACAGATCTTGGTCAAGGAACACACCAGGTCGGTAAAGAATGTCACTCTTTCATCCTCCACAGAGAATGCTAAAAGCCAGTCTGCCATAGCAGAACATTTCTACACTACAGACCATGAAATTCTGTTTGACGAGGCGAAGGTCATCGTGCCTGGAGAAGACTTCTATGCTCGACTTGTAAGGGAAGCCATAGAGATAGAGCTTCATCCAAATAACATGATGATGATTTCAAGTTATCAAATGCACCGAGACCTGTACTGCAGAAATACATTCATAACACCACCATAGCACAGCGGGATGCACTCAAGAAACTGTCGACAGAGGACAGTGAATAACTTCCCTCCCATCCACCACAGCACAGCGCAACGATCCTTGAGTCCAGCTAGTGGGGAAGGCCGTGGATGGCACGGTCATTACTTTCACGTTCCTTCGAAGAATTTCTTTGATTACTGTCGGAGGCAGAACTTCGCATGCCCTGATGAAGGCCAATGCAATTTGGCGGAAAGCTCGGCTTAAATAAATATATATAGTGGCTTTAATCCAGTTACACATTTATTTGTATATGTTAATACAATGAGTCTGGAAAACCTACGTCATTAATTAGAACAGAATGTGTTCAACTTAAATATTTGAAATATATCAGTACCACATTTGAGCTCAATTGATTCTTCATTTTTGGAATGATTGAACGAGAAACAAAAGTCACCATCTCAGTTTGAGCAATTATGCGATATTTTGAAACGAAATTTGCAAATAATATAATATTTTCTGGTCTTTATTTTCAAATTGTCGTATGACAGTTTCCTCTGAGAATGTTCATCCAAAATTTCATGAAATTAGTGCTTTAGGCATGATGCAGTTTCTGAAGGTAGACTGTGAGACAGACGGGCAGACACACATATATATGTTGTTTCATTATTATGTTTAGAAGTATATGACGAAAATTTTCAAAATAATAATATAATCATATCCTGTTTGAAACGTATTTCCTACAGCTTCGTATGGTACAAACACCAAGGTATAAATCATTATAGAATTTATTGTTCGTTATTTCTATGTCTAATGTAACGAGAGTGAACACAGAAATCACGCCCACGGGTTCGGCATCTACACGAAGCATTTAAAAACATTGACTACAGGAGAGCTTTGTGAATGTAATTAAAATCACGTACAGAAATATAAATGTTATCTGCCGTATGTGAAATAAAGAACACAAATATTATTAGAAGGTGTGAAAGGGACACAAATACCCAGAAAAGGATATCAGAGGACCTTACGTTATCCTCTTCCTTTATAATATGTTATTGAATAAGTGGTAGATGGATTCTTAGAATAACTAGAAATATGATCCTAGTTTAACAATCAAATATTTTTTCAGTGACTTTCCCTTTCGTGTTATACTATTATTGAATTCAGCACGATTCCTTTTTATAATAATAATAATAATAATAATAATAATAATAATAATAATAATAATAATAATAATAATAATAATAATAATATCCAACACTTAGTGCTGTTTCCCCCCACCGTCGGCAGCCCTGAAGAGAGTTTTCCGTGGTTCCCGCTTTTCACACAAGACAAATGCCTTTCCTATCCCATCATCGCCGTAAAACGTATCTGTGTCGGTGCGACGTAAAGCAAATTGTAAAAAATAAAAGTCCCATTTCCTGATACGGGGGGGGGGGAATAGGTGAGATTCATACTGAATATTTTTACTGCTGGATGCACTTTCTGACGCCAACCTCAGTAGAGGAGCTAATGACGATGAAATTGATGTCGTATGGCCTCCGACGTCCATGTGATGATGATGATGATAATTAGAGATGGGAATTATAGGCGCGAATAGGTTAGAATGCACACGTATTCGAATAAGGTGCAAGTAGCATCTAGCTGCTCTACAGCTATGCCGGTGAGTTGCATACATTTTTGGGGATTCTGATGATTCAGATCGCTAATTTTTATGCAAATCTCACTGCAGGACCGACGTGCTGGTATATGACACTGCAGTGATGATGTTTGGGGAAGGTGAGAGCCAGTGACAACCCATAGCCTATTCTTGATGAGTAAAATCAAAGGGTCTGCTAGAGGCTTTACTTCCCCATCCGACAGACGAATCGGCATCAACAGCCTCATATGCACTCACTCCATAAATAGAGTGTGGAAAGGTTTGGAATTGGATCCAGGCTTTCGGCATGCAATCCAGTGATTAGAAATTGTATTCCACCACCTGCGGGCAAACATTCTAATGGGGAATATATTTCCCCACCAAAGGGACTCGAACCAACTGATCATTATGTCAGACCATAGAGACTTGCGGCCTTAACGATCATGACCACCAAGCGGTCAATGAGGATGATATGAAAGATGGTGAATGAGGTTGGGCAAGGAGGTGGGAGGAATCGGATGTGACCTATGAATAGGGACTGTTCCGGCACTTGCCTGGAAGTGAAAATGAGAAACCAGAAAAATGAGTTCTCTGGACAGCCTACGGAGAGGTATGAACTCAGTCACCGAGCTCGATAGCTGCAGTCGCTTAAGTGCGGTCAGTATCCAGTATTCGGGAGATAGTGGGTTCGAACCCCACTGAAAATGGTTTTCCGTGTTTTCCCATTTTCATACCAGGTAAATTCTGGGGCTGTACCTTAATTAAGGCCACAGCCGCCTCCTTCCAACTCCTAGCCCTTCCCTGTACCATCGTCGCTATAAGACCTATCTGTGTCGGTGCGACATAAAGCAACTAGCAAAAAAATAAAATTAAAAAACACGAACGCAGTCGTCTCCCGAATGCAGCGCTGAGCTCCATAGCCAAAGCGTGTTATCTCACGCGGGCACTCCGCTTAGTTGAAACTTTCTTCAGATTAACCCAGTTATTTCTGGATTCGATGCAGCCATCCACTTTTCGACGGGGGTTTAAGGCCTGATACCATTCCTGACGTCACGTGAGTTATGGAATTAAAATCTCAACCCAGGATCGAATGGGATTCGAACCCCAGCCTTCCAGGCGTAGATCTTGCATCTAAGCCGCTCAGTGAATCCCGCCCCAATCTCCGAATAATAATAATAATAATAATAATAATAATAATAATAATAACAACTGAAACTGCAACAGAATAAATTAATGTGCTTAGGGAGGTAGCAAAACAAGCAGGCTTGCAGATATCCTTTGAGAAGATGGAAGTGATGTCAGAAATCAAAGACAACACGACCCAAGTGAACACAAAATACAGAACAATAAACCGTGGTGCATAAGTTTAAATACCTTGGTTAATTTAATTTAATTTCGTGTGGCTATTTCTTTTTGTTTTTTGCTAGGGGATTTACGTCGCACCGACACAGATAGGTCTTATGGCGACGATGAATGTGGCTATTTCTAGCCGAGTGCAGCCCTTGTAAGGCAGACTCTCCGATGAGTGTGGGCGCATCTGCCATGCGTAGGTAACTGCGTGTTATTGTGGTGGAGGATAGTGTTATGTGTGGTGTGTGAGTTGCAGGGATGTTGGGGACAGCATGAGCACCCAGCCCCCGAGCCATTGGAATTAACCAATGAAGGTTAAAATCCCCGACCCGGCCGGAAATCGAACCCGGGTCTCTCTAAACCGAAGGCCAGTACGCTGACCATACAGCCAGCGAGTCGGTCAATACCTTGGTGAGTGGATCCAATAAAGTGGACTAGATAGAGAGGCGTTAGTGTCCAGAACAAAAACAAAGTGGAGGTGGTTTTCCAAACCACCCGGAACATAAATATAACACAAGGTTGTTTTCTCTAAATACTAAAATTCACCATTATTGCACTATCGTCGAACCGGTATCTCTGTATGTGTCAAAATGCCGTATCCTCTCTCAGAATTGCGCGCTCGCTAAGTTAGAGCAAAATGGGAGCAAGATTCTCTACAACATTCTTGGCGCAAACTACAAAAATGGTATGTACATAAAAAATCGAGACAAGAAATATATTCTAAGATAGAAAAGATTACGGACACAATGCGTAAGCGCAGGGATCGCTTCTACGTCATCTACGACGGATGGACGACTCTCGATGGACAAAAGGCATTTTTAACAGTTTCGACTCAAAACTAAAAACAACAATTCCCTGGTACGTTTACAACAAGAAAGACCTCGAAGAAATGGGCCTACAACCAGATGAAGCGCACAAACTTGACCTTTTCAAAACAAGCATGGTGGTTTTTGGAACTTTTCGGGATGTGAAGTGTATAAATGGTGGAAGGTGTTCGGATGAACGCCCTGCTCAAGACAGCGAGCTAATGAAAACCTAATGGATCAGTCGAAACTGAGTAAACGCCATAATGTATAGTGAAATATATAGTGGCCCTTGCCGTCGGATTACCGAATAATAAACAAATAAATAAATAAATAAATAAATAAATAAATAAATAAATAAATAAATAAATAATACATTGTTTTATATCCATATTTTCACCAAATTACACATGGTAACTTATATTTTTCTCAATGATAGTAGTTGTAAATCGGTTTCATGATCATGGAAATAGTGTCGTACGTTGACGGTGGAGTGAAGTAAGTCACTAGGATACAGTACGACTTTACAGATGCGTGTAATTTATCCATGTGTACAGCCCACGTCTGTATCCTTTAAACATTAAGCTCATTCTCTTTCATTCGCTGTACGAGAGGGAGAAAAGAGGGAGAGAGTCAACCCGTATACGTGCACCGTGTTTGAGAACGTAAATCCTATTACATTGGCCTCCTTCCTTCCTCGTACTTGAGAACAGGCAGCCAAGAATATCAGTGGTCCACTAAATACCATTAGAGCACTTCATCCTCTAACGGTGTTCTGATGCCAGAGAAAGAGTGACAGTGTGCACAGTGCGAAGCCTAGGAGCAAGGCGAACCCTTTCTCTGAGATGTTTATTCCGCTAGACTCGTTCTTGAACTGCAAAGCTGAACGAGGACTGCATAATGCAACTGCTTCTACCCTAATAGTACTTTAGGGAAAAAGAGAAGTAGTGCACAGAATATTGTGATTCAGAAGCAGTACGCACATAGAGGGTGAGAGAAGAATGGAAGAGCGTGAGAGAAGAATAAAAGTAGATTACATCCTCAGAAGAGAAGAACGTGACTAAGTATTGATGTCGTCATTAAGGGAACGCTAAATGAGATTCTATGTCTAAAAGTGAGGAAAGAAATCATTGTAAGTTTCCAACTGCTCGTATATTGATCTGTTTAAATAGTCTGGTTTCTTGTTATTAGTTTTCATGTTGTCGACTTTCGAATTTTGTATTCCAAGGTACGCGTGGCATGAAAATACCCTAGCTGTACAGGTATATGTTTTCCCTCGTGCCTTATTTCCCAATCTTTCCACTCAAAATGGGACTTTTTTCTGGAGGAATCTTTTCCCTTCTAGTGAAATTTTCGGCATGAATTGCAAAAATGTTCAAAAATCTTAATTAAAATAATGAGTCCTTGGATGAAACATTTCTGCTCAAAAAATGGATTATTGTGAAATACTGAACTATTAGTTATTGTTTCTTGAAAAACTATAATAAAACTAATTATAACAACCTATATAAGTAAAGTCGCAAGAATCGCATGTCTGCACAATTATTATTTCAGCAAAATTTATTCATAATTATACGTTTCATACATAATAATGATCATGTGAAGATTTCTTTAATTTTGGCGTCTGTTTGTGTTCCTGGAACTGGGAAACGGATTGACATAATGTCAACTAAACTCCATATCTGAAGTCTAATCATTCATGGTTATGTTTCCAGATGCATCCGTCTCAAATGTCATCGCATCGAGTAGGGATTTTCAGGAAAATTAAAGCTTCTTTTGCTCAGTATCTCCGTTAACATTAGATTTATCAAAACATCGTTTATATACATGCGTATGTATTGCACGACGGATATTAACATATATACTGTGTTTATAAAAATTGGAATTTTTGTCAAGCTCCGTGCGATTATATTATGTAATTTAAAGGCAGAGGTAATTTCACTCAAGTTTGGACATCGTCGTCATTCTTTCTTGATTTGGTTGAGCTTTAACGAACTTTACATTATTGCCACATACTTTCGGCTAAAAATGTCACTTTAATATGCTATTTCAAAAGATGTGAATGGAATCAAGTAGTCATCTTCTTATTATTATTCTATCACTGTTTACATTTCTGAACTACATTTCTGGACTTGGCCCTTGCACTGCCAAACGTCAACCCCATGTGGAGGGAAGTATTCCTTATTGCGTGTTTCTGTGATGGTTTGTATTGTAGTGTGTTGTGTATATACGAAGATGAGAGAGTTCGGATAATCACAAACACCCAGTCCCCGGATTCGAGGAATTAACCGAACGCGATTAAAATTCCCGATCTGACCTGTAATCGAATCCGGGACCCTCTAAGCCAAAGAGTCGGACGTGAGAATGTAGATAAGTAATATAATAATTTATAATTTCGTGTGGCTATTTCTAGCAGAGTGCGGCCCTTGTAAGGCAGACCCTCCGATGAGGGTGGGTGGCATCTTCCATGTGTAGGTAACTGCGTGTTATTGTGCTGGCGGATATAATTATGTGTGGTGTGTGAGATGCAGGGATGTTGGGAACAGCACACACACCCAGCCCCCGGGCCATTAGAATTAACCAATGAAGGTTAAAACCCCCGACCCGGACGGGGATCGAACCCGGGACCCTCTGAACCGAAGGCCGGCACGCTGACCATTCAGCCAACGAGTCGGACAGATAATTAATAAGTAATCAGTAATATATATAAATAAAATAGCAAGTTTCACGTGTCTCTACATTTATTATTTCAGACAAAATCCCGATAATTATTCGTATCGTACGTATTACTGATAATTAGACTTCGGATTTTTAAGTGGTAATAGATTAGGATTCAAACGGATTTGGTTAACAAGAAGTGTCGCACAACCCGCTCTTCCATACTGTAGCAAGAGGAACATAAATTCTAGGAGTTCTATAGGCCGTACTCCTAATGTCTATGCAAACCTCATAGCATAACTGTTGTACACGGTAGGGTACACTTCTTGCAGTCTAACCTATCAGCACCTAAAAATCCGAGCTCTACGTGATAATTAATCTGAAGTTTTTCCATAGTTATGGTGACTTTCTATATACCAAGGATGTATAATAAAGTAGTGGGAATATTGATAGAACGCAATATTTTAAAGAACTAGCAAGTACAATTGCATTATATTCCATCAATGTAGTTACCCACAAAGTCTGTTACATTTTGCCAAATATCGAGAAGCCGTTGGGGACCGCTGGCATGTCGTTCTCTGTTGATAACAGCGACGGAGCGCCCTGCTGCCCGAAGTACTTTGTCACGTAAGGAAATCAGTGGCCTCGGAGGGGTTCCTGCAACTTCGGAAGCAGGTGTCACAACGACTCATGTCTGGTAAGTACGAAGGGTGTTCCAAGACCTCATTCCGACCCGCACGTAACACCATGACCCATCGTGCAACCGTCCTGTACGATAATGGATTCTTGCCACAGGCTTCTCGTACTCCTCCAAACATTCTGATGCATTTCCACAGACAACCTTGATTTTAATACACGAACGCTGATCCCCTTTTAAAACCATGCTTTAGTAACTGCGCAGTAGGGAGAACTTCGTGAGGCAACATTAGATGCTCCGCGTCAGCGGGAGAGTGCTGCTGTACCGCACGTGCTGTGTGTAGTTACGGCCAGCATAAAGCTGCACGGAACGTGAAGGAACACTCGGAACACTGAAACTCGTGCCCAATAATCACGTTTAAAGGCTGATTTTAGGTTAAGATGTTTTCGACTAATATAAAAAACACATAACACTGTTACAACACCAGTTGAATGTATCAGCCGTATTGTGAGCAATTAAGGGCAGGATAAAACTTCACGGCGCGTGAAAGAGCAGTCGGAACTTTGAAATACGCACCCAAAAAATCTTGTCTAAATGTTGTCTTTAGGATAAGAATGTTTTCTTTCATTCTGAAATATACCTGTCACAATTACACTGGCAGTAGATGTGTTTACAAATGTCAAATTTATTTTCACCAATTAAAAATATGCTCGTACAGTTGAAGAAAGATTCGTCAGTACTCTAGTTACGTACACAATATACAAGCGGAACAAGGAAATAAAAATTAACCTCTACAAGCAAAACACGAAGATAAAAATTAAACACTATATACAAGCGGAACAGGAGATTAAAAGTAAAACTATACAAGCAGAACATGAAAATAAAACTTAAACACAATCTCCAAACAGAACACGGAAATAAAAATTGTGGGATATTTAAGTTTGAAATATCTTATCATTGTGCCTCTTGAATATCCATTTACAGACAAAATAGAAGATCACCTGGTTTTATACCAGTATAAAAGTCCTAAACAGGCTCCGATGCGACATTATATAAAGTTTACCGTCTTTTGTATGGTTATATAACTGGGCTTCAATGAAAACTCTCTTATAAAACACTTGAAAACAAAATGGAACACATTACGTTATTCGCATGTACTAGAGGCCAGTTGCCGGTGCAACGGAACTCACAGAATAAAGAGGATGTTACAGAACACGGAACACGGAACATGCCAGCACTTGGTGGCACACAGCTGGTATCGACAGTCAGATAGTAGGCGAAGGGCAGTGCATGGTGGCGCTTCTTACGGGATAGCGAGTCACTATTTCGGTCTCACCTGAGAATGTTTCGGAACAAATGACACTCGGTGTTCCGGAACAGCGGAACATAACTGTGCACCGGCACAGTGTACCGATACAGGGACATAGTGCCCAACCTTACATACCACTCTAGGGTCACTTGAAGCTTATTTGGTCTCATGAGTCTTAAGTCGCATCCCCATGCCAGCGATCAGATGAAATGCAGTATGCAACTTGGAGATAGAGGCAATTTTGCATAACTTTGGACAAAGAACTGACCAACATTATAACATTGGAACGCTTCTTCCTTCTCTCTCGATTTAGATCAGGATTTTCGTTCTTCTCATTACCGCCACATGCTTCAGGAGAAAAATATCAGTTGAACGTGCCGTAATTGGGGCACGGAACTTCGTATACATTCTTGGAGGAAGCATATACGTACCTTTTATTGAATACTACCGTAAGAAGAGCGTTCACAAATGCTGTTAAGTAATATTTATTGAGAAACAAATCATTTTACTGTACGAAATTACTCTTAGAACTCACAAAAATTAGCAAGAAAAATTGGGTTTTGTACCATGGTTGATTTCAGAGATAATGTAAGTAATAATATCAGTGAAAGGTATTTTTAAGACTTGATTTAACCATTTAAGATTCCAATTGTATAAAAAGAATGGCGTATGGCTTTTAGTGCCGGGAGTGTCCTAGGACAAGTTCGGCTTGCCAGATGCGGGTCTTTTGATTTGACACCCAGAGGTGACCTGCGCGTCGTGATGAGGATGAAATGATGATGAAGACGACAAATACACCCAGCCCCCGTGTCAGCGAAAACAACCAATTATGGTTAAAATTCCCGACCCCGTCGGGAATCGAACCCGGGACTCCAGTGACCAAAGGTCAGCACGCTAACCATTTAGCTATGGAGCCGGACTCCAATTGTATAATAAATAACCTATAAGTGATGTATATAGTGCGCACTGTCTTCATACAAGTCTTCACGCAGCAACTCCACATGCTTTCCTGTTCTCCGCCACCCTTCTCATTTTCTGGTAGCTTCCTGGCTTTTTTTTACAAGTTGTTTTACGTTGCACCGACACAGATAGGTCTTGTAGCGACGATGGGATGGGAAGTGGCTAGGAATGGGAATGAAACGGCCGTGGCCTTAATTAAGATACACGCCGGGCGAGTTGGCCGTGCGGTCAGGGGCACGCGGCTGTGAGCTTGAATTCGGGAGATAATGGGTTCGAATCCCACTGTCGGCAGCCCTGAAAATGGTTTTACGTGGTTTCCCATTTTCACACTAGGCAAATGCTGGGACTGTACTTTAATTAAGGCCATGTCCGCTTCCTTCCAGCTCCTAGACCTCTCCTATCTTATCGTCGCCACAAGACCTATCTGTATTGGTGCGACGTAAAAGCAACTAGCAAAAACATTAAGGTAGAGCCCCAGCATTTGCCTGGTGTGCTAATGGGAAACCACGGGAAATCATCTTCAGGGTTGCCGTCAGTGGCGTTTGAACCTGCTATCTCCCCAATACCGGATACTGGCCGCACTTAAACGACTGCAGCTATTGAGCTCGGTCTTCTTATTATTCACACACTATATCTGTCCTCCTGTTCTCTATCTGTTCACCGATCCGTCTAGGGCGTCCATCAGCATACAGCATATTCTCCTTCGTAGCCAGTGGCCCAGCCAGTTTATTTTCCTTGCTTGAATAGCATAGCTTTTTCTCCAACTCCAATATCTCCTCATTCCGTGCTCTTTCCACCCAGGATGTCCTTTCCATTTTTCTCCATAACCACATTTCAAATGTTTTCAGTCTCCTTCATCACCTTTCCTTTGTGTCCAGGTCTCACTTACATGCACCGAAAAATAAAGCGTTTCACAGGCATATTCCTTAACCCCATGTCTCAAGTGTCCACAAATGCGTTTCTTCTTTCTGCTGAAGGCCTCCATAGCTATCACAGTGCGAATCCTTACCTCCCGAATGCTTCTGATATCACCCGCTATCATGCTTCTAAGACATTTGGAAGCTGACACTGTGTTCCAGGCCTACTTTGATGTTTGCCTTGACCGGGGTAGTTGGCCGTGCGGTTAGGGGCGCGCAGCTGTGAGCTTGAATCCAGGAGATAGTGGTTCAAACTGCACTCTCGGCAGCCCTGAAGATGGTTTTCCGTGGTTTCCCATTTTCACACCAGGGAAATACTTGAGGTGAATCTTAATTAAGGCCACGGCCGCTTCCTTCTCTCTCCTAAGCCTTTCCCATCCCATCGTCGCCATAATATCTATCTGTGTCGGTGCGACGTAAATAAATATTTAAAAAAATGATGTTTGCCTTATTTTCTATTGCATTTATCACCATACTCCTTGTCTTACTCCTATTAATGTGCAGTCCGTATTGCTCGCAGACTATATCCCATTGGTAACTTGTTCACTCTCTGCTATTAACACGATGCCATCCATAAATCCGATGCACTCTAGCCTGCTCTTCTTCTATCCACGCATTTCTCAACTATCTCTTCCAGTCTGGAGGGTTAGGAGAGTGATCTTCAGTCTGCACTTAGAGCAGAATATCAGAGTACGGATAGCGAAAGATATGACAGAGGAAATCAAGATTACAGGAGGAAATGTATTCAATGAATACCTGAAGTTTTGCCGTTGAGTTTTGTTTGATTCACCCGTTTTATCTCGTTCTAAACCTTCACATCCCTGTCTAAAAGAGAGTATCGCATCTCTACTGGTCATCTCTCAATACCCCTTGCCTAGTGGTTATTTATGTCTTTCATTGCCCTTTACACCCTGCTTTCCAAAACAGTGTCCTCTCTCGTCTTCCAGTATCCTTGCCTCACCTTCATTCCCAAGATCATTTGGTATTTTGTCCAACTCGTACATATTTACTACATATTCTTGTCACCGTTTCAACACGGCATGTGGTCCACTTAGCATAGTGCCAGATGCATTAACTATGACTATAGTCATAGCTTGAATTCACACCAATCAGTAACAACATCAACTTTTATTAAGTATGTCCCTTCTTTATTTACATTTACAGAACGAATAAAGGGGATTTCAATTCTTATGCAAATATGGACGTCTTCTTATTATCTAGTAACTCGTGAATCCCTTCCTAATCGTACCCCTAAATACTGCCAGGTGCAAACACGGTTGCTGATACCATACATATGATATCAATTAGGCTTATTGAGTGTCCATTTTGACGTTTCTCTTTGCATCACCACTGCACTCTATTGAGTATGCTAGAGAATTTTATTGTGCAATCTTTTGCTGGTTTTGATTACATTGCGCGAATTGTTGCGCGTGTTAAAGCGCTGTGCTATGGAGCCAAGCTCTGCATTCGGGAGACGAGTGAGTTCAAATCGCACCATCCGCTGTCCTGAGAAAGGTTTCCTAGAGCTTCTCATGTTTACGTCAAGGCAGATGCCGGGACAGTTAATATTCATAGGCCACATCGGATTCTTTCCTCCTTCTTACCCAGTTCCACTCACCAGCATTCATTTCATTTCCATTACCTATTGATCCGCATTGGGAGGTAAGGACACATCAGTACCATGCGAATTAATGGATATCATCATCATCATCATCATCATATTCTTCTTATTCTTCTTTCTGACGCAAATCCTATGTAGGGTGGGAGGGTGGGGGTCTGCATTCTCTCTTACACTTTTCTGTGATTGATTGGTAATGTGGTGTTTGTGTGTACACGAGGAGAAATTATTACGACAAACACAAGTATTCACTCCCAGAGCGAAATGAAATAACGAGATGGATCTTGATATCGAACCCAGTACCCTCTGAATCGGAGGACGCAACGCTAATCGTAAAGCCAAGAAGCTGGGCGTTAATGAATACCAATTAACAGGTAACCCTCTCTCTACAAAAAGTAATGCGACTTCTTACATACGAGGATTGGGGCAAAAGTCATGGCAACTATTTTTCTTCTGGTAGATATGTGAAGGGATCACAAACGTATATGTGTCTGGTGTGGAAGTTCTGCAGGCATAGTGTGCATGCAGAACAACAGATGGCTCTGTGTTAGCTGGTAGTAGCTCAGCGAGGGCTGTGAAATCAGTCAGTTGGTGAGTGTCGTGCGAGATGGAAGTAACCCATGTTGAGCAGCGATCTTACATCAAAATAGTCGGTTTCCGAGGGAGAAATGCGATGGAATGTCACAGTGAATTAGTGGAAGCCCTTGGGAATAATGCCCTATCATACCGTACAGTAGCACGGTGGGTAGGAAAGTTTCAGCAAGGACGTGTGTCAACCAGTGATGAGCAACGTTCGGGACGACCTGTCAGTGTGCGGACCAACGTGGCACGTGCTGTCATCGAGCAGCTGCTGGATGAAGACAGACGATTGACGCTACTGGCGTTAGAGAGGGCAAGTGGTATCGAGAAACGCACCGTCCACAGGATATTGTGTAATGAGCTGCAACTGCGCAAAATCGCATCGCGGTGGGTACCCGCATGCACTGACGGAAGTTCAAAGTTGGGTGCGCTGTGCAAATATGCTTCGACCACCTTGCACGCTGGCAACAGGACGGCGATCAATTCTTGTCACGAATAATCACCATCGAAGAATTTTGGGCCAGGGCATACGAAACAGAACTGAAACGTCAGTCCGCCGAGTGGCGATGTGCTGGATCACCAAGGAGGCAGAAGGTCCGTCAGAATCCTTCCCCAGTCAAACTGATGGTGACCGTTGCGTATGACGTCAGGGGTGTCATTGTTTGGCACTTTGTTCCACATGGCAGACCAGTGACCGCACAGTACTACAGGGACTTCCTAGTGCGACAGGTACGACAGGTACCACGTGACGTTCGGAAGAAACGTCAGAATCTTGTGGACAGTGCAATAATCCTGCACGACAATGGAAAACCACATAAAGCAGAGTGTGTAGGGCAGCTACTGCGACGTTGGGGATGGGAAGAATTGTAGCACTCACCGCACTCTCCCGACAATTCTCCCGTGACTTTGATCGCATTCGAAAGATTAAGGAACCACTACGTGATAGGCGGTTTGCAACACGAGAGGACGTTGCTAATGCTGTGCGCCAACAGGTGACCCGATTCATACATGGTGCGGCAAATGCTGAGGCAGATGATTTCAGCGCCTCCCACATCGTTGACAGCGTGTGGTGTCAGTAGCAGGGTACTACTTTGAGGGTCTTTAGGCCCAGGTTTGTCATGTCAACTTTCTGTACTGTGTTGTCATTCTTTTGCACCGGGAAGGCCATATTGCCCTTATATACCGTAATAAATTAGTGTGTTACGATATTTCAGTGCTATTCCTTGTCCACACATACAGTTAACGCCTTGTCCTTTCGTCTGTATATGTCACATTTTCCAACCGGACTGGTATCTTCAAGAAAAAATAGTGCCATGACTTTTCCCCAATCCTCGTCTTATTTGTTTAAATTTTTGAAAATAATAATAACAGTAATTATAATTAGATTTCTTGCTATGGCTCATTCCACGTGAAGAAAACAGTATTGCTCTTATGGACCTACAAGGAGTGAACACACCCCCTCTGAGACACCCATAATTCCTCGTGATTAAGGGATATTATACTGTACTTAGTAATGTATTATGAAAGATAGATTAAAAAGATGAAGCATTTTTGGTCGTCAGATATTAAAATAATTATATAACAATTTATTTTTCATAAATACATTCATAGGGAGGAAGTACAATGGCGGGAACAGCCATCGCTTCATTGCCTTGCTTCATTTGCCTTCTATGTCGCTTTGGTACAAGCATCAGTGAACCGCGGGGAGCTCACTTCTGTAGTGAAGTCACGTACAATGTTTCTTTATTGTATGTGGTTTTTTTTTTTTGGCTGTAAATCAGAGCGTACATGTCTTGTACTGAGCCTATGTGTGTGATTTCTTTCTTTAACATTAATACTATGATCTTTTGTAGAGTCATCTACAGTATTTTTAACATTAAACCGTGATTTCTTTTGTAGAGATGTCGTTTGCGGTATTTATTTGTTGCGTGTGTTTTTCAGCCTTTATATCAGTGTAGAGGCCTAATTGTGTTCTGTTGAGTGAGTGTTATATGATTAGCCTACGTGTGTGATTTCTTTCTTTTAACATTAATAGTGATCATTAATAGTGATTTATTTGCGTTATGGGTGAGAACGTCCATAAAAATAAGCAGGGAGAGATACTTAGGAAGAAACAAAAGCAAACTGTGCTTAACGTACTTAATTACCTTTCTCGAAAGAATTCAGATAAAAGTCTCAGCTGGGTGGTTAAAGAAACTGCTGAAGCAACAGGCATTTCTGAGAGGACTGTTTATATAGTGCGATCAGCAGCCACTACAGGACCTTTGGCTTCTCCGATTAAAACAAGGGAACGTAAAGCACCACGGAAATACAGCAGGTCAGTCAAGTTCAATGATTTTGTTCGCACTGGTGTAAGACGTAAGGTGCACGAGTTTTTCCTTAAAAACCAACCTCCAACCTTGCAGCAAGTCCTACAGTCTGTGAATAATGATAAAGACCTTCCCGCGTTCAAAAGAACAACGTTTTATCGTTTGTTGAGAAACATGGGTGTCCAGTACGAAAAGAAAGGTAATTCAGCTCGTTTGACGGAAAGAGAGGACATAATACCTTGGCGTCACAAGTATCTGTCAACAGTTAAGAAATATCGAGACGAGGGAAGGAACATCTTTTACACTGATGAGTCATGGGTTAACACAGGGCACACAGTTGGGAAAGAATGGAAAGATAAGATCATTTCAACGGTTACGTCTCAAAACTCACGAGTTTCAAAACTCACGGGCTAAAATTAGTTACAAATAGTATCAAAACTCACGACTACAAACTGGTTGCTAAAGTAAACATTCTAATGAGTCTCAAAATTCACGACTGCGGACAGCAGGTGCTTGCGATGACCGCAGGAGGGATGAGGTGCCCGGTGACTCACGCTTCCATTACGAAAGGCAGGGAATACTGTGGATGTTATTCTGCCACCTCAACCCACAGGGGAAAAATAATGGCTGGTGAATGAAACAGACCGAGGTGTATTATTATTATTATTATTATTATTATTATTATTATTATTATTATTAAAATATTTTGCTGTTGTCTTAAAGCTAATATTATGCATTTTTTACCTTTCACCGTGGAGGTCTGGTGCAGGTCTTTAGAGTTGGCGCCGTATAGAGGTTACGTCTGTGAGGTTGAGGCCCTTCCTAAGATGAAGGCTAATGCTGAAGACGGCACGAACACCCAGTCCCCGAGCCATAGGAATTAACTAATGAAAGTTAAAATCTCCGACCCGACTGAAAATCGAAACCGGGACTCCGTGTACCCCTTGGACCAAAGGCCAGCATGCTAACAATTTATACATGCAGCCGGACGACATAAAATTAAAGTAGGTGTATTGCCCGTTGCTAGTTAAAAGAAACTGTCAGTTGGTAGTACTGGGGCTTAGTTCCATTATGCAACCAGAAGGCGGCATTTACTTGAATAAGAAATTTTATTTAGAGGTATTAAAGATCAAAAGAATTAGTTCACTCATTTAGTTTCAACACTTGCAGATTAATTCGGAAAAAAGGGCGTATTTCTATTCTTAGTAAGAGTTTATCTATTCACTTATTTCAATAGATTGTCTACCCGACACACATAAACCGGAAAAAGTACTTATTTTCTGTGCGATATAAGTGAATGATATTTGAAACTCATTCGATTACTTAAATAATTGGATGGAAGTTATTCGATTATTAAAAGTATTCCATTATTCCATGACTAATAGGGTGGACATTTATCCATTCAAAGAAAAACTGGCCCTGCTCGTGAGTTTTGAGACTGGCCCAGGTAGAGAAACTTGTTCTTACTAATCCTCTTCCTGGAATTCGTGAGTTTTGAGAGTCGTGAGTTTTCAGACGACACGATTTCAACTCCACGGGATGCTTTTCTGTTAGGACTCTCTTGCGGTTTTAAATCACCTACAGGTCATGGTCCACTGCCTTACCCGCGAAAATGTAATAATAATAATAATAATAATAATAATAATAATTATTATAGCTTTACGTCTCATTAACTACTTTTACGGATTTCGGAGACGCCGAGTGCCGGAATTTAGTCCCGCAGGAGTTCCTTTACGTGCCAGTAAATCTACCGACACGAAGCTGAAGTATTTGAGCACTTTCATACACCACCGGACTGAGCCAGGATCGAACCTGACAAGTTGGGGTCGGAAGGCCAGCGCCTCAACAGTCCAAGCCACTCAGCCCGTCTGGGGAAATTTATTAAATGCATCCGTCACCCTTCGAGCCCATAACAAATATAATTTGTCTATTTTCCGCCGATTTACCATGCACTTCAATGCTGAGGTTTTGTATGTGCCGTAGTTTACCTCTAATTCTGTACAAAACAAAAATAGCCCGCGTAAACTCCCCGTCCCCTTTAGTTCATACAAATAATTTGCAGCTTAGTTTATTCCGCTTGTTATCTTGAAGTGAAATATTGAATTTCACAGATTTATGTGCCGCCGTTTCCCCGTTATTGTGTTGCGCAGAGCCTTTCGATATGGCAACACTGTTGTCATAAGAGCAATACTGTTTTCTTAACGTGGAATGAACCATAGTTGCTTTACGTCGCACCGACACAGATAGGTCTTACGGCGACGATGGGAGAGGAGAGGACTAGGAGTGGGAAGGAAGCGGCCGTGGCCTTAATTAGGTACAGCCCCAGCATTTGCCGGGTGTGAAAATGGGAAACCACGGAAACCATCTTCAGGGCTGCCGACAGTGGGGTTCGATCCCACTATCTCCTGGATGCAAGCTCACAGCTGCGCGCTCCTAACCACACGGCCAACTCGCCCGTTAATAATAAGAAGAAGAATATACGTACAATGAAATTATCTTCGAAGTTAAGAGAAACGTTTACTTGTATCAGCTAATTCCTGTCTAATTAATGTGCTAGCAATACACAACACACACTGATTTTCGTTCGATATATGAATACTCGGGAGAAAAATTCCCGTTTGCAATCATCCCATTTGGCTGTTACGACCCTCCACTGAACCGTCGATTTGTTAAGTGCCTTCTAATTGATCCAAGAAAACGTTATTCCTAACTTTTGGTGTGTCGAGGTTGCTCAGTGTTATCAGCAACTGTGTGTTGCGTGCGCGAGAGGAAAGAGGTAGCTGTAATACCGTGCACAACACTTACGTGCCATGCAGGCCACCTTACGTGAGTTTAGCCAAAGTTACATTTTACATATTGTATGATTTTTCCTTTCTTCTTCCCCCGTAACTTCTAGTCTCTTTGGCATTGGTGCCTTCTGAAGCAAATTTAGAGGTATAGTCCATATCTTCCCAGAATTACTTTTTTCATATTTTTTTGGAATAGTTGTGATATGTAAGTCATATGGTTCTACCGAGTGCTCAAAATGTATTTTTTTGCGCAGCTGTTACGTAGGACCCAAGTTAAGATCTGTCCGTTTAAAACGACAGTGTGCATATCTGGCCTCATGACATACTCGTATGTTATACTTTAATATCGTAATGTTTTTGTTGATAATGCAAAACATTTTGGTATTATTTTAAAATAAATCTATGACTTAGTATGAGAACTATTATATTTAGGTTCGGTATTAACAATTATAGTGGCTGCCTGGCCGAGGCGTGCTCGGTTTGCCCGGAAGGACGTGGGTTCGAATCCCCGTTAGGAAGTCGCAAAATTTAAGAAACGTGATTTCCACTTCCGGAGGTGCATATGGCCCTGAGGTTCACTCGCCTACACCAAAAATGAGGAGGGAAAAGGTGGCCGGGCGTAGAGCTAACCACTCTACCCCATCACGTGCCGAGGTTAACAATGGTGGAAGCCTTTACCTTCCACTCCTCCAAGGGCCTTCATGCCCTGTACGAAGGTGACTTTGCTTTGCTATTAACAATTGTAATCAAAATATATCTTTTCTTTTAACCCTTAAAGCATTATGCATTCAAATAGGGTTCCAATGAAAAGAACTACATTGTTGGCCTCTTTTGTGAGTACAGTTATTTTATCACAAATAGCAGACACATTATTGAAGATCCCATAAGACTTTTTCCAGTCTGTCTTTTCCACTGTCCTTCATCTTACGCCTTCTGGTTTTCTTCATCTCACAACCGCTAACAGCATCACTGTCCGGTTCCATGGCTAAATGGTTAGCGTGCTGGAGTTTGGTCACAGGGGTCCCGGGTTCGATTCCCGGCAGGGTCGGGAATTTTAACCATCATTGGTTAATTCTCTGGCACGGGGACTGAGTGTATGTATCGTCTTCATCATCATTTCATCCTCATCACGACGCGCAGGTCGCATACGGGAGTCAAATCAAGAGACCTGCACCTGGCGAGCTGAAGTCCTCGGACATACCCCGGCACTAAAAGCCATACGCCATTTCACAACGTCGCTTAGGGATAGTTTATTCTGAAGAGCGTCATTTAGTTTGTGACAATTTGAAACTGATGGATCTGAACTAATACAGTCTTGAAGTACGAAGCTGGCGTCGTCACCAGTGTAAATGTTAATTTTCTCGAATCCAATACCAGGCAAAATTCTCGTTGCCTGAAGTTCAGATGGAGCTTGTTGTTGGTTCCCCGTTAAGTTATTAATAGTAATAGAGTCCTCTTCCTCATCCCCCCCTACCCTCATTGCTTACAAGATGATTTTGAGTGGGGTGATATATAAATATCACCACTAAAATATCAGCATTTTCCAATATTGAGGTTATTACGCCTGCTGATAACCTGTAAAGTAAGTAATCTACATTAAAACAGATGATTGGCAACCAAAGTAACTAATTTTAATTGTACTGCGAAACTGGAAAAATACTGGTCCTCCCCATCCCCACTGTCCTATTTATAAGGACATCTAGATACAGTAAATCAATTAATCCCAATATACCAAGTAACATTAATCTGTACTTGCTTTCAAATGTAAAGCCAATACTCTAAACTAAAAACTGAAATTTATAATTGTAGAATTAAGAGGAATGACAAAGATAATACCATTATAGGCTGTATCGCGCGAAATATATTCATGTTTAGACACTTAAACTGGCACATTGTGACGTACCCACTTTGCCCACAGATTAATGACAAATTTATAACGTGGCGGGTCACTTTAATATTAAAATAAATAAATAAATGATATGTCATGGTTTCTCCAGAAACAGTATCCCAAGGGCGCCAGTCTTCAAGCTTATGGATTGAAAACAAAAGTAGATAATTAATAATAATAATAATAATAAATAAAAAATACGTATTGAGACTCAAAAAACTCCCAGGGGTGAGGTGAACGGAACACAAATCATTAAGTACACTAACTTGGAATTTAAGGATCATTAATAATCATTTCATAAAATACAAATTAAAACAGCTATTTATTAAGATGAAAAACGTGACGTAACGGCGTATTAACGAAATCTGAACTTACGGAAGCAAAAGAAAAAGTGAATGAAATTAACTTTAAGAAAATGAACTGTTGCGCGAAGACTTGCAGTAACCTATGCCATAAGCTCACCAAATGTAGACTCTGTTGTCTTGAAACTGAAGATGGGTGGATCTCTCGTACAGGCTGCCTCATCTGTTGTTGGATTCCAGTCCTACATCCACATTTCCTGTCTTTAACACTTCCTATTGTACTCCTTACATAAAGTCGTAATGAGTCCTAATTTTAAGTGCAAAACCACCATGGGTTATGTTCATGGAGAGAATACACTTGTATTCTTCCGAATTACGGAACAGTAGCGTAGATAAACTCATAATAAAAGCTCTCCTGCCCTATACCAGTCAGAACCGGTCTCCCGTTGACTACCTCTCGTCATTGAGATAACAAGTCCCAATGAGAGTAACTTTTGAGTAGAATATACTCCGATGCGAAGTGAACTAAGTTAAAATCTTCTCCGATGTGTAGACGTAGAATCGTAGTAAGAGTATCTTCCAAGCGTGAGAATCAGAATCAGAATGTCCGAATCTCTGAATGTGAGTCTGAATGTGAGAATCTGACTGAGAATGTTAGTGTCCTCTCCAGCCCTTGTCGGTGGTATATATTGGTTCAAAAGTCTCCTTCCATCATCCATATCACATGGCCCAGTAAGATTCGAGGTCTCATCCCTTCTCCCTTGTATTGCTGTGGATCCATCACATTGCTTCGTTACGTTCATTCACATAGGCTGAACTTTCCCGCTGAAATAAAGCGTCTCGAAGCTGAGTTTGAAAAGTGGGTGTTAATAATGTATCAACTGTCTTTTCATGAGGTGGAGAGGGTAAGGTCTCTCGTAACCTCGATGACGTACTTTTCCTGGAACTGGGCTGAAATTAGCCTGCTGACTCTGGTCACCTCACAACGGCTATTGGAAAATTTACTGCAAGTTATAAATATGCGTGATGTTGAAATACTTTACCCAATAATTTGTTCGTTCAGAATACGTTATAGCCGCGATACAAAGAAATGAAATGATGATTGAAATGGATGATAAAAGCCCTATATATATACATATTAATTTAAAATGACCTATCAGTGATTAAATATATACATATTATCAATTAAATATATAGTTCAATAATTAAAAACATTCAGTGATGTCCCAAACATCACAACATTAATGGTGCTCAGTACACTAAAGGCTGATTCAGCACTCTCAGTTGTATTAACATAAACCCTCAAATGAAATTTTAATAAATAAATTCCAAAGTGCCTTTTCTGTTGTGCAGAATGCACGGTGTCCTTTTAAAGGGACAGTGGGGAGATACAGGATAAATTGATGAGCGTGAGTTCCAAAATGTGCTATTTACACCTTAATAAAGTTATGGAGAGAGCGCAGAAAAGGTAAAGTAAAAAAGGCACATTGAACGTACCCATTATCGGATTTGGCACAAATTTTAAGGAATTAAGTCTTTCTGGTCTGGATTGCTCATGGCAATAATAATAATAATATTCAGCTACTGCTACGCCTGTGGACTAAATACTGATTAATTTTTTGGAAGTGGAAATAGCACCTTTGGAACAGACACTCTTTAATTAGAACTTTGGAACAATTCTTCGAAACAATAAATTCTCGTCCATTTCATATGCTTCTGATCCTTAAATTTTGACTGCATTTGACTTCCTGCGTCATTTATTCCCTGTTGTGGTGTCGTCCGTGGTGTGTTGTGGTGTCATCTAAAACGACAATTTCGTCAAATGCGATTGATTTTTGAAATTTTAAGCTATTTTGAAAACAAAACATGTGATTTAGATCTTTCATTCCTGTCTTAAACTGAGGTATTAATATGCTATGGCCCATTTCCTTCCATTGGTGATCCCGACTTTTGGGTTTGAATCCCGATAGCGGCTACCATTTTAATCCAGTTTACCTTATTAGTAGAAATGACAGAGATGCTTAAAGCGTTATCGGATGTTTCTGCCCACTGTCGGCAGCCTTGAAGATGATTTCCTGTGGTTTCCAATTTTAACAGCTGTACCTTAATGAAGGCTACGGCGGCTTCCTTCCCCTTCCTACACCTTTCCTATCCCATCGTCGCCATAAGATTTATATGTGTCGGTGCGACATAAAGCAATTTGTAAAAGATTTTCCTGAACGGGCACCTAGTTCTCCATCAAGTAGGATTTAGAAAATTATTTTGCCTTCTTCGCGATGAGAATAAATCTCTCATTCTACCATTTAAGATAATTACCATCGCCATTAGAGTAGAGACAATAATTATATTTGCCAAAATATGAAATATGAAGGTATTCCAAATATGAAACACAAATTTTAATATCAAAGTACATTCGTCCTAAACCGATTACAGCAGGTTTAGTCATTATTTCCGAAATAAGCCATATTTAGATGAAATTCAAAAAATAAAAGCATACGAAACTGTTAGTCTAAGAGAACAAAACGCATCACTGGTTACTATTGCAAGACATAACACTAGTTAACCCTAAACTTTTAGCATATATTTTTGTAACTTGTATCATGGGGTCTTTTACACACAAGATATTTACTATAAAATTAAACAATGTTTCCTTACGTATGTTTTGTTCATTAAACTCAATTCGTTAGGAAACGTTTGCAGTCAAGAAAAAAGTAAGAAAAATTACAAACTCGGAAGAAAATACTAAAGCAAAATACTAAAATTAAGCTCCAAATTAGTGGACCTCTTTGTATATCTCATTTTCATTTCTCTGTTATTCCACTCTTTTATGAAAATAATTGGTAAAATAAATAAAATTGCCGTAAAATTCAAAATAAATTTATACTTTGGTATCCAAAATGTATATTTGTCAGCATGTATAAACATTCTCTTCACAACGGATGCAACTAGTTTTCTTCATGCAAAATCGAAAACGAATGTTGACAACATACATTTTTATTTGATGAAAGTTAGGCTCAGTAATAATCAGTTTTGACTACCCTCTTTATATTACCACTGAACTCTATCGAGTATGCTGAAGAGTTCTTTTGTGTAATTTCTTGCCCTCAGTAAACAGAAAGGTACCCGCGAGATAGTCTGGTACCGACAAAGTGGCTGCGCTGCTCGGGTCACCCAACTATCAGCTTGTATTCGGGAGATGGTGGGTTCGAAACCCAATGTCGGCAACCATCAATATGGATTTCCGTGGTTTCCCATTTTCGCACAGGCAAGTACTGGGGCTGTACCTTAATTAAAGCCACGGCCGCTTCCTTCCAACTCCTAGGTTTTTTCTATCCCATCGTCGCTATAAAACCTATCTGTGTCGGTGCGACGTAAAGCAACTAGCAAATAAGAAATCTTACAAAATATGAAATAATATGAAGATTTTGTGAAAGTGATGTTCAAATAAAGGTAAGAAATTTAAGGGGTGAATCTGGGGGAAATTTGGGCTGTCAGTCGAAACGAAATGGATCGTATTTTATTGTTTCATCAGAACGGGAGTCCTAGCTGTTTCTTTAAAGGCGAGCCGGTGCGGTTAATCTGCGCGTCTCTCAGTTAAACAATAATGAGAAGGAATATTGGACTCGTCCTTTAGTGTAGCGCGAATGAAGTTCATTTAATGAGGGCGGAAACTCCTGCGGAGAAGTTTCCAACTTCCTTCCAATCCATATAGACTTCTGTGGCTGTATTAACTGGGAGTTGCAATGACCTTTCCGGCTCGTTTTGATTTTCCTTCAAGTAGGGCGCAAAGTTATCTGAAGGGTACAAGGTAAACTAATTTCTGTCATTAACAATTGTATTCCATTATATTATTATTATTATTAGTAGCAGTATTATTAATAATGATAATATTGATTCCTTATGTCCAACTAAGGAGCATGTTTTAACTTACTACCACTCCTTTGGTTTTCTTCTTCCCTTCCCAATATATCTTCATCCCCTCGCTGTGTTCCATTTTACGTTGTTCAGTCCATCGTGTATTTAGTTGGGTGGGCTCTACAGAGAATTTGTGTTTGTGAATTAAGATTCTGAATTTTTGTTCTATCTTGAATGGTTTGTTCATTAATGCCAATTTCATTTAAGTCTTCGCTGTTTACTTTTAGCCATTTATTGTAATTTTTCATTGATAAGGCTAAGTTTGAAATTGCCTTTGTAAGCCTGTTATTATCCATTCTATACAAGTGACCATAAAATGGTAACCGCCATTTACTGAGTGTATCTGTGATTTTTTTCTGTAAAATAACAGATGATTATTATTATTATCATTGAATCTTGCCCCGTTTTATACGAAATTTCCATTAAACTGCACACTGTTCTTGTATATTTCTTTGATGATTTGTCTCATCTCATACATTTTCTAATGAATTTTAAGTGTTAATGAAATTTTATATATTATCACGAACTAGAGTAAATATAAGGGTGATGTTCATTCTGTCCACATTCCATTTAAATTTATAGATTCCTGTCTGGCAGCAGTTGAGCACGTGAGTTTGAGAATGGTCCATATGAATATTTTGAAATTCAAGGAAACTAAGTCTGTCGGGATGAATGACAAGAACACTGGCTTTCTGAGACCAAATTGTTGAGTTCGATTGCTGATTAGTGTGGTGGTATGAAGTGCTTAAATACACCAGCCTGTGAGACAAGATTTCCGGCACCTTGACTTCCCTGCACTCCGATGAAGTGATAAGTGGTATGTAACACAAATATTATTGAATCTAAGTTACTTTGGAAGTAGCATATGTCGGAATATGTGTGGTACAACGAAAAACGGGCATGGAAAGAGATCCGAAATTTAATGGAGATGTCATCGGGAAGGTATGCATTTTAAGTTCAAATGTGGAAAAGGATAAGGACATTGAGGAATAAGCGGGATGCAGGATTCAATCTGAATAAAAAAACTGAAACATGATTTTTGGGGCCTTGTGCGATATAAATTGCTTTTCAAACTAAAGGATAAATTTCACAGGACAGTGGTTTGGCGAGCTTCGATATATCATCGTTGCGCGTGCGGAAACCGCTATGTGATAATATTTTTTGAGAAATAATGACCCACAGCACATATATTATGTAGAGTGAGAATTCCTTGACAATTGTCGCACGATATTGAACCTTAGTGACACAACGTTATCTGCCAAACGTTTTAAGCTAAAATACTTCACATAGCGACTAAAGCAGCCACAACGACGATATGTTTCTAAAACTCACTTTTAACTCCTGACATAATGTTAGAGGCATATCGGGTGATGTCACTCCACTGCTTTCCGTGCAGTCGCTTAAGTGCGGCCAGTATCCAGTATTCGGGAGATAGTAGGTTCGAACCCCACTGTCGTCAGCCCTGAAGATGGTTTTCCGTGGTTTCCTATTTTCACACCAGGCAAATGCTGCGGCTGTACCTTAATTAAGGCCACGGCCGCTTCCTTCCCATTCCTAGCCCTTCCCTGTCCCATCGTCACCATAAGACCTATCTGTGTCGGTGCGACGTAAAGCAAATAGCAAAAGAAGAAAAACTGCCATCCGTCCTGAGCGAGGGCTTCTGCCACACGTCTTGATATTTCAACGAGTTTCAGGTCATTGAAATTGCTCACTGGTGCGTTTTTTGAAAACAGCTTCTTGCTCGTCTGGCTTCTGGTGAACCCAGTGCATGGCTGCTTGAGGTACACGATGTCGAGGCATACGATGGATGTGGAGTCTACGTTGGGCAACGATGACGTGAATTCGATGCAAGCCATTCCACCTCTGTACTTCCTTATGTGCATTGTAATATTATTATTAAGATTCCCCAAGTAGCGATGTTGGATAACACTGACTTTACCAATGATACGGCCTAACATTTTCCACATTTCTCACATATTAGGTTATTTATTTATTTATTTATTTATTTATTTATTTATTTATTTATTTATTTATTTATTGTCTTGTTTTATATGGTGGGGCTCAGGCTACGAAGCCTGCTATTCTGTACGACCACACATACACCTACATGGAGAGTAAAATATACACTAAATTATCTACAATTTAATATCTTGATGCTTCAACTAAATGTTTTAATTAACCTAATAACTTAGATATGATCTAATCCTACTATGTTATGAATAAGTATTATTGTTTATTACCCAGGTTTGGCAGTGTTTCTTAAAGCGGAGATGGTTTGCCACGCTCCTAATTTCAGCAGGTAGGGAATTCCAAATTCGGCTGGCGGCGATTACAAATGATCTATTGTAGCCAGTTGAGCGGTGAATGGGCATGCTTAGTACTGAGGTGGGATGATGATCTGGTAGGAATACTAGGTCATGCTAGGTAATGGAATTGTGTGGCAAGGTATTCAGGAGTGTTAAGGTTCAGTATACGATGTAACAGGTAAATAGTGTGTAAATTTCGTCGCTCTCTTAAGCGTGGCCGTGAAAGTCTATCAAATGCGGGAGAAATTTTGTTAAATCTTGGTATATCTGAAATAAATCGAACACATGCGTTATGTGCCTTTTGGAGCTTGATGGAAAGTGAGTGGAAAGTCGAATATTGGAATTACCATACTTTGGATAAGCAGTTTTCTTACATTTTGGGGGAGTAAATCTTTGAGTTTCTTAAGGGAATGTAAGGAATAAAACACTTGCTGACTTATATCTATTACATGATCGTTCCAACTAAGGTTGTTATCCATTATTATCCCCATGTTTTTAATTGTGCCTTAGAATTGTAACTGAGTGCCTCTTAATTTTACTGAGTGGGTACGCACGTCTGTGAGGCGTGCGTGGGTGTTTTGGGTAGCTAAAGGAATACACTGCGATTTTTGGGCATTGATTTTTAGTGCATGGTCGTCTGTCCACTTACATATTCTTTCTAGGTCGTCATTAATATTATTTACTGCAGTCGATAAGTCACGAAGGTGTGCAGGTGTATATATATGTAAGTCGTCTGCGTACACATGATATTGACAATGTTTAATTGCTTGTGTTAGTCCTGAACTGAAGATCGAAAATAATCCGGTCAAAGACTTGAAAACAGGTTGTAGGTTTTTATTTTCAATAGGGTCTCGTAGAATCTCGTGAGATCACCTGAAGACTTGTCTGACATGAGAGGTAGGTTAAACTATTAAAAAGCCAAGCAGTTCGGCTGAGGATGTACTTAGACGCATCACGTGGCAATCCAGTAGTTTTAACAGCAGTCTACTAGGCAGCAGTTATTTAGGCAGGCTGAGGCGCTTATTGGGCTAGATGTGCCCCGGGGTTGTGTTCAAGGGTCATCCCCAATGAAAGTTCACAATTTAGATTTCTCAACATAGTGTAATCGTTTGTACATAACACACTATGCTCGGTGTTCCTCACTTAATTCATTATATTTCAACATAGTACCCATGGCACGTTGTTTCATATTCATACACATCTATGTACAACTGGGCCGTGCGGTTAGGATCACGCAGCTGTGAGCTTGCATTTTAACCTCACTGTCGGCAGCCCTGAGCATGGTTTTCCTCGTTTTCCCATTTTCACAGAAGGAAAATGTTGGGGCTGAACATTAATTAAGGCCACGGCTGCTTCCTTCCCACTCCTTGACATTTCCTATCCTGTTATCGCCATAAGATATATCTGTGTCGGTGAGACGTTCAGCAAATTGTAAAGTAATAAATAAATATAACGCTAAAAACCACCATTGAAGCACACAACAGTGAATATCTCACTCTACACTGGACTGGTGTCAGAAAAGGCACCTGACAGCAAAACTGAGTTTAATTCAAATTTAGTGCAGACTGTGTTCCGCCATAGACTTGCACCAAGTGACGATAAATTTCCGCAGCTGCCACATTTTTCGCGTTGAAACGTTCAATGACAGCACGAACTTCCCCCTTGGACCACTGCTCCAGTCGCCCCCCGACTTTTAACTGCCTCCTTTTTTTAACCATAATGGCAGTTCACAGTGCTGCCAACGGATAGATAAATATCATCTCAAACATGAACAATGTTTCGCTACAATAGTATTTAGTTTAACATCATGGATATATTTGACTAACATACACTGACTGACAGAGCAAATGCAACACCAAGAAGGAGTGGTCAGAACTTTAAGCCAATTGCAGGGTAGACTGACGTCACTGAGGTATGCTCATGATGTGAAATGCGCCGCTGTGCTGCGCACGTAGCGAACGATAAATGGGACACGGCGTTGGCGAATGGCCCACTTCGTACCGTGATTTCTCAGCCGAGAGTCATTGTAGAACGTGTTGTCGTGTGCCACAGGACACGTGTATAGCTAAGAATGCCAGGCCGCCGTCAACGGAGGCATTTCCAGCAGACAGACGACTTTACGAGGGGTATGGTGATCGGGCTGAGAAGGGCAGGTTGGTCGCTTCGTCAAATCGCAGCCGATACCCATAGGGATGTGTCCACGGTGAAGCGCCTGTGGCGAAGATGGTTGGCGCAGGGACATGTGGCACGTGCGAGGGGTCCAGGCGCAGCCCGAGTGACGTCAGCACGCGAGGATCGGCGCATCCGCCGCCAAGCGGTGGCAGCCCCGCACGCCACGTCAACCGCCATTCTTCAGCATGTGCAAGACACCCTGGCTGTTCCAATATCGACCAGAACAATTTCCCGTCGATTGGTTGAAGGAGGCCTGCACTCCCGGCGTCTGCTCAGAAGACTACCATTGACTCCACAGCATAGACGTGCACGCCTGGCATGGTGCCGGGCTAGAGCGACTTGGATGAGGGAATGGCGGAACGTCGTGTTCTCCGATGAGTCACGCTTCTGTTCTGTCAGTGATAGTCACCGCAGACGAGTGTGGCGTCGGCGTGGAGAAAGGTCAAATCCGGCAGTAACTGTGGAGCGCCCTACCGCTAGACAACGCGGCATCATGGTTTGGGGCGCTATTGCGTATGTTTCCACGTCACCTCTAGTGCGTATTCAAGGCACGTTAAATGCCCACCGCTACGTGCAGCATGTGCTGCGGCCGGTGGCACTCCCGTACCTTCAGGGGCTGCCCAATGCTCTGTTTCAGCAGGATAATGCCCGCCCACACACTGCTCGCATCTTCCAACAGGCTCTACGAGGTGTACAGATGCTTCCGTGGCCAGCGTACTCTCCGGATCTCTCAGCAATCGAACACGTGTGGGATCTCATTGGACGCCGTTTGCAAACTCTGCCCCAGCCTCGTACGGACGACCAACTGTGGCAAATGGTTGACAGAGAATGGAGAACCATCCCTCAGGACACCATCCGCACTCTTATTGACTCTGTACCTCGACGTGTTTCTGCGTGCATCGCCGCTCGCGGTGGTCCTACATCCTACTGAGTCGATGCCGTGCGCATTGTGTAACCTGCATATCGGTTTGAAATAAACATCAATTATTCGTCCGTGCCGTCTCTGTTTTTTCCCCAACTTTCATCCCTTTCGAACCACTCCTTTTTTGTGTTGCATTTGCTCTGTCAGTCAGTGTATTTTAAACTAACTTTCAGGATACCCGTCGTAGTTTGATATACACTGGCGGAAAAGTAATATCCAAAACCATGAAATAAAGAATGTAGAATACGGAAATTTCGGCAACATATTTGTCGAGGTAATATATTTCATTGATTAAAGGTACAAGACTACATCTTAATATCCGCGCCAGAAATGCCATCGCAAAATGTTCCATGCTGATCCTTTAATAACCGATGTAATCGCCTGACTGTTGAACGCAGGCATGCAAACATGCATGCATTGCGTCGTACAGGTGCCGGATGTCAACTTGTGGGATGGAGTTCCATTCCTGTTGCACTTGGTCTGTCAATACAGGGACGGATAATGCCAGTTGTGGATGACGCTGGAGTTATCGTCCAATGATGTCCCATACGTGCTCGATTGGGGTCAGATGGGGCGATCGAGCAGGCCAAGGCAACATGTCGACACTCTGTAGAGAAAGTTGGGTACAACAGCAGCATGGGCGTGCATTATCCTGTTGGAAAACAACCCCGGGAATGCTGTTCAAGAATGGCAGCACAACTGGTCGAATCACCTGATGGACGTACACATATGCAGTCAAGGTGCGTGGGATAACCACGAGAGTGCTCCTGTTGTCATAGGAAATTGCTCCCCAGACCAGAACTCCCGGTTAAAGTCCAGTGTGTGACGCCGCATACTGGTGGAATGGAGACACTCACAAGGCCTCCTTCTAACCAACACACGGCAAGTCAGAAACTGTTTTCATCGCAAAACACAACGGACCTCCACTTCATTCTCCAATGAGCTCTCGCTTGACACCACTGAAGTTACAGACGGCGGTAGTTTGTGCTAAACGGAATGCACGCCACATGGCGTCTGGCTCGGAGCTGTCCGTCACGTATCCGATTTCGATCAGTTTGCTACGTCACTGTGGTGCCCACTACCGCTCGAATCGCTACTGAAAACGCAGTCCGCTGCGCCAGAGCCATACGCCGAATACGGCGGTCCTTCCTCCAGGTGGTGCCAAGGGGACGTCCGGAGCCCGGTCTTCTTGCGAGCGTACCTTCACGTGACCACTGCTGCCAGTACGCATGCACAGTGGAGACAGTCCTGCCAAGTCGTTCTGCAATAGCGCGGAAGGAAAATCCACCTTCACGTAGCTCTATTATACGGCCTCGTTCAACCGCAGTGAGCTGTTGATAATGGCCTCTTTACCGTCGTAAATGTATTCCTGACCCACTCACTGTCACTCAGTCCAATCTCACAGGTATCTAACGCTCTCGCACATATTTAAAGCAAACCTGATGTGCAACATCATGGGCCGCTACTAGCGCCACGCTAATACGATTTGCGGGAAATTTGAATCGATGTCATCTGTCAGATATAAACACGACTACCAACGTTCGTTAATCTAGGCAGACCCTCCGATGAGGGTGGGCGGCATCTGCCATGTGTGGGAACTGCGTGTTATTTTGGTGGAGGATAGTGGTGTGTGAGTTGCAGGGATGTTGGGGACAGCACAAACACCCAGCCCCCGGGCCATTGGATTTAACCAATGAAGGTTAAAATCCCCGACCCGGCCGGGAATCGAACCCGGGACCGTCTGAACCGAAGGCCAGTACGCTGACCATTCAGCCAACGGGTCGGACATTTAGTATAATACGCAATGGACATGTAAAAAGCATGGATCCTTCAAGAAATATATACCTAAATGCGTAAACGGAAAGGGGTAAAATACTTACATCTGAATATTGTCCATCTATTTTCGTGATATATTATTTCTTTACCTATTATTGTGAATTTTTAAACTACTATAAATGAAATTTTTCTCTTTAAATGGACATATCTTGCTCAAAAAGTATTATTCACATAACAAGAAAAAAAGAGTATCAAATGATATTACTTGTATTACATTTCTTTGCTGCCTAAAAAGTAGCTGTGTTGCAAGGCAGCCTTACTAGTAGAGGAAGCACTTACAACTCATTTACCCCTATGTACTTTTCCTAGTTTATTTACGTTAATTTGTTTCCTTTATTTTCAGGTAAGACTGGCCTTTCTTCTTCTCCTTCAGATAATCAGATTACGGTGAGTGAATTCACTACTATTCATTGCAAACTACTATAAATAAAATCTGTCTCCTTAAATTACCATATCTTGCTTAGAAGGTATTATTCAGGATAATAAGCAAAAAACGAGTATCAAATGAAGAAAATATTGATGCTCGTTCTTATTCGCTGCTTGTATATTTAGCAACTCGCATCATTTTTTTCTCAGGCTGAAACTTTTTACGTGACGAAAGGTGTTGGCCATTGTATTATGATCACTGAACGTCTCCTTTTGTTACGAATATTCATGTTATGTATCCCTCCTCCTCTGTACGTGGCTAAGTACAAAACTTCCACTCACATTGAATAAGTAAATTGATAATATGTTTTGAAAGGCTTATTTCAACTGGCTTATGACGTGTTCTGTACAAAAAGTGAAACTTTATTTGATTAGAGATATATTTCTCTAAATTATTTGAGCAAAACTTGCAGACTGCTTTATGTGTATTTTGTAACATTTTACTATTTGTTTTACGTCGGACTTATCAGATGGGTTTATGGTGACGATATAAGACCTACTGTACGCGTGTGCCGTAAAATAAATAGTAAAATATATGAAAATGAAAACCTACTACCTGTTTTCCAGTCAGTGACCGGGTCAGTAATGGAATGAATGAAGCCGCTATCTTGCGGCGAGGATAGGAATTGTGCCGGCTGCCGAAGCCTGTGGCATTCCTCTGGGTCAACGATTAATGACTGACAGATCAAATGAAATGGTAGTGGGGAGTGTTGCTGGAATGACAGATGACAGGGAAAACGGGAGTACCCGTCCCCCCACCGCTTTGACCAGCACAAATCTCACATGGAGTGACCAGGATTTGAACCACGGAACCCAGCGGTTAGAGGCCGATGCGCTTCCATCTGAGCCACGGAGGCTTTCTGTAAAATATAACAGCTGTAATCGATAAGGATATAAATTGTAACAGTGTTAATAAATCACCGAATATCTAACTGCACTTGACGTCAGCTCAGGGTTGTACAGTGGATGATCCAAAATCTCCCACAAAATTTAGAGCACGATTTTACCACACTCTGACTACTCGTCACATTTTAGCAATGGAAGTCCATTAATTGAGGATGAATTTTCGTAGCTGGCACATCTTTTATGTTATGAAATCGAATAACAGCACGAGTTTGCTGCATGGACCACTGTTCCAGTCAATCATCACTCTTTAACTGCCTTTTGTCTCCAAGATGATAGAGCACCGCAGTGCTACCAACTGATACCGAAGCACCACCTGAAAAGTAAATAAAAAATGTGCTAAAATTGCAATCAGTCTGGCATATTGTCCCTTATTTAACGGGATTGTCCCTTATTTCTCTAAGGTTATCACTGCAATAAAATGTACGGGTCGCATATCGTCCCGTCTTTTTCCTGAACCGTTATGTAAATTTTAAAATACTCCGAAAATCTTTAAAGTAGTTAAAGGCTCGTAAAAACAAATGTCTGCCCGTTTAAGCCACGACTAACACATGAGAGACAAGACCCCCTCAGGGGCGATCAGTAAGGGATTGACATGTTCCATATAAAAGATGGTGTGGATCAAGGAGATGGGCAGATATCATTAAATAATGAACCATCGAAATACAATTTAATGGTGGATGATTTATTACAAAGTAACTCCGTCCTGAGAATCATGATGATGTGAGATGATCACTAAAATTTTTAAATTTTACGTTCATCTTGCTGTACATCCAGAAATGAAAGCAAAAGGGGATGGTACATGCTATTGAATTCTCATTAATTCTGACAAAACTTGTTTTAAAAAAATCATATTTATCGAATTAATTTTTGAATGTTAATTTTGATTCGCTTAGTGAATGATGCTCGTGCGCATGTCAAATCATGCAGGAATCTGGAACAAGATTTTAAATACTTAAATTACATGGCTAGTCAAAAATAAAATACAAAAAAATTTCTTCTTTGAACTTAATTTCACTGGCTAATTATTTCTCCAATTTAATTCGACTTTTCAGTGATTATCTGTTCAGCGTAACCACAGAATACACGTGACTTTACGTGGAAAAAACGTACGCAAGAAATAATAAAATATGTTTAAATTAAATTAAATCCTTAACCATGTGTCATGACTTTAACATAACGCCGAAACTCATAGCAACGATGGTAACACATATCAATAATTCATAATAAAAATAAAAATCACTCAACATGTGGAATAACAACATAAAAATGCACGTAACAAGTTCCCTGTTACCACCATCCACCAAGAAAAGTATTTGGAACCAACAAAACTAAGACTACTATGTTACAACTATACACACACACGTCCACACGTCATCCATCCATATCATGGAGATGGGAGATTCCCATATATAATGGCCGGCACAGATAATCAATCCACCAGGTACAAATAGTCGGGATAATGGTGATCAATAATATCGTCAATATCGGCATCGAACTCGGGACGTTATCAGATTTTATCAAACATCGAGGAATTGAGTAATATTATACATCTACGATTTAGATATTATCGCGATGACTCTCATCCGGAATGACACAAAAAAGTTCTAACAATCTCATACACTCAGTGTTATATTCGTAGGAAGACATGTGGTTTACCTCGCGGTTCAATATTGTTTTATAAAGACGCTATCGCCTATCACGAAAACAACAACTCGTAACTACATCAAACTGACGATAAATTATTCTTAAATGTCCATTCATCATGGCACACAAGAGCGCAGAAACAGATTCCATGTGCCTCTAATCATAGAGACGCGAAGATTCGCCTCCAAACAGCACATAAAATCACCATACTCCATGCCACATTTCTCCACATGGCACAACGTGAGAAATACAATATCGGAAATAATTCACAACATCCGTCCTAAATATCACGGGAAAATTCTCGTAAATGACTGAACCCCATATAAATATAATAATAAGACAATATCCTCCCTTAAAAGTACGAAATTGAAACTAACAGAAAGCTATCCGTATCGTTAGTGCAGCCTTAATATGTCAGATGAGCCTACTTTTCATGCGAAACGTGGCAAACACTTTTGGCAAAATATAAGAGAAATAACTTTCGAAGAATAAAAATATCACTCATACACATTCCTCAATATCGTAGTAATTGAATGGAAATGTAATATTCCTTAAAGGTTAGCAGATGGCTGTTATTTAAATCAGATGCTTGTCCGATGACATGACTTATTGAAACCCGCGTGGTCGCTAATGTTGGCATACCGTCATCACGCACTTGAAGATCGCACAGTAGAAGAAAAAAAATACAAGTTCAACGTCGCATAACACGAGAGAATAACGTGGTAAAGATACTAGAAATCTACTCAAACTACTATTCAATCCATAATCCCTTCAAGAAGAAAGTTAACTACTTATTACAGCCACATAGAACAGATAATACCCAGTATAAATGAAATGTCGACTTAACTTGGATGTCTTCATGACCCTGGTTTTCTTCTAGGCCGGATTCATGACATTAGGACGCTGCTGACATAGGTCTTATATTTATTTAGCACTGCATCCTGATATGGGCGATGTCTTCGTTGCACACGAATTCCTTACTGAAAGTCTTCATTTCCTTGGCCGGGATCGAACTGGTACAGCTTGAGGTGCACTGAAACTTTCACAGAAAATGTTAGAAGAAACTCTCCACTCGGGGTCTCACAATTAACGTGTACTAATACGTACTTCTTTCTAGACACTATTGACGTCTGTTATCGCTATAGATGATCTGTTCAAACTGTCAAGAAATGACACCGTTCTCCCTCGTGGCGCACGGAACAGCTGTCCAGGTCTATAAAAGACCTCCCTGCGTAGTGAACTTCTTAGCCACTCGCGCAGTCAGCAGATAAGCAAGAGAGTGAGTGAGAATATTCTAGTTCAGTTTGCCACCTGCATTCTGAGCTCTGACGTCATACATCGTGGTTCAATTGACGTCCTGAAATCCTCGGCGTTGTAATTAAACTGTCCCCTAATTTTGTTAATTAATTAATTCCGTAATTAATTGAATTTTCAAAAATTATTATTATTTATGCCTTCCTGATATGTTATACCAAAGCTTTTATACACACTGTTGGAGAATGTTTCTTGAGACGCCGAATCTAAAGTTGTAATATTATGAAGGATTTTGAATGTAATATTTCTCGTGGTTAGAGAGTTCAGCAATATTAAAATTTTTCCCGTCTTCTCTGGCGGTGATAACATTGTCTTTCACCCCTCAACAGCTTATACAAAATTAAAAAGAAGAAAATCACCCCTTCGGATTCCACTGCCGACACTCCGCGCGTGACACCTGGTGTGCAGTCCGGTCACATAAAATTCGTTGCCAATTACAATAGACCTAAAATGTCACAAATGGCATTATAATACTTTAAAATACCATGTTTAAACCTCATTTACCAAATTTCGCTGATGTGTATTTCTCTTTATGTAAAGTAATAGTTTGTTTGGTTTGCATAAAATGTTACAAACCAGAGAGATGGTGGTGGTTTGGTGGTGATTATTGCTTTAAGAAGAAGTGCAACCATCCTCTATTAACACTAATCAAAGGGAAAAATGGAAGGGATTCAACACTTCAAAATGAAGTAAGGCATGAGCCACGAAGGGTATGAAAAATTAAAGTCTCCCTAGTCATCCATACATAATACCTTCGGGGTCCGAATAGAACAAGTTTTGAGGTCGGATAGGATAGGAGCCTGTCACAAGTAAATGGAATAATTGCCAGAACTCAGGTAAGGGTCCCATGGTTGCCAACCCACGCTACCAAGTTAAGAGCCCCTGGGAGCCCTTTAAGTCGCCTCTTGCGACAGCCTGGGGATACCGTGGGTGTTACTCTACCACCTCCATCTATAGGCGGTAAACCAGTGAGACAGACAGATATAAAATGTAAAAATGGCAACTTAAAATCCTGCATAGTGAACATTGGTTTTTTCGCAGCACTTGATGTTTTCGTTAAGTTCTGGAATTGGACCACTTCAATTTTAATAATAATAATAATAATAATAATAATAATAATAATAATAATAATAATAATAATAATAATAATAGGGAGGGGTGTATCATCACCGCAAGAAAATACCATGTAATATAACGAGACATCGTGTTGCTTGATAAATCACAGTTATTGCATGATCTAGTTCCCACAACTTGCAGGAAACACACACACACACACACAGAGGAAATAATCCAAGTACACTTATTTTTCGGTGGAAATTAAAGCAATGTGGAGAGCTAAAGAAGTTACAACAGCATCAATAATCATAGCGTGGAATGATCTTACTCCTAAGACATTCCATAACAGCCTCAAAGTTCTCAGTCTTCACTGCTTTACCTACATAGAATTACATAAAGCCGTCATGGTATCCATCTGCCACATCGTCCAGAATTTCTTAAAGACGGAATATCCGCTGCCTGACTCTACCACATGAATGATCAGTAGTTGGAACTCTAAGCGCTAGGAGGAGGAGGAGAGGAAGAAGAAGAATTGGAAGAATTGTATATGTAATAAATGGGTATATTTAGTGCCATTTTCTTGTATTTGTGACGAGTGGTATACAATACCAATTTGTAATATTTTGAGTATAATGAGTATTACTATTATTATTATTATTATTATTATTATTATTATTATTATTATTATTATTATCGTCATATGCAAATACATGAGAGGAAGCGATGACATGGTGACAGAGAGCCTGACTAAAGTTGAACTCACAGAAGACATAGTACAATTGGGATGTCATAGAACAGTAGAAGTTAACTGCCAGAACGATCAGACAAGTATAACGTCAGTTTACAAAGGATCAATTGACACATTTGGATGAAGACTTCAAGAAGAACAACTGCATAAACTTCTACAAAAGCCTTAATCGGAACCTCACCCACTACAACACACCAGCCTCCATTTCAAAGGAGCAGATAGGAAGATAGCTTATAATGATACACATTCCTGCCAACTTCTCCGTTTGGAAGACAGGATCAAGCAACCAAACTCTCATCCACCGATCAAAGAAGAAGGGTCAGAAATCGTTCTGTCCTTGAAAACCAAGAGAGAAGAATCAATAATGGTCGAACCATAGCAGGCTGGAGATACGACAGTCTACAATTTGACGGGAAACTGAAACATTACCTAGTGTTTGTACTTTTGCTTTGATTCGTTTCGTGCACAGCAAAGAAAACTTGACCGACATGAGCATTAATCGAGAATTCTCGTTGATACCTGTGACATACAAGGTGTTCTCCAAGGCTTTGTTAAAGAGAACTGAACCCCAACTAAATTCACAACTAGGAGAATACCAAGGAGGATTGAGAAAAAGGCGTTCTTGTACTGAAAAGATACTTAATCTGAAGTCATTGCTTCAACAGGAAAAAATGGCTGGTAAGAAAGGCTATGCCATAGTCTTTGTCGACTTCAAGAAGGTGTACGACTCAATTGAGAGACCTCCTCTCATGAAAATCCCGCAGGAGCTAGGACTGAACCAGAAGACCCATAAACATATCCATCAAACTTAAAATAACACCAGGTCGTGGATGAAGTTCAGAGGAACTTTCTGAGAAAGTTTTGAAATAGACGGGGGTAAGAAATGCTGACGGTCTCTACCTTCTCCTCTTTAATTGTGCACTGCAAACAGTTGTAAGGGAGTGGTAAAATGAGTTAGCTAGCCAGGGGATTGCATGTGGTACCTCCCTGAGACACAATCACATACAAATATTGCGGAACAATCAGGGACGTGGCCAGGAAGGGACGCCTAGCATTTTATGGACATGTCTAGATGATGCAACATGCCACGTTGACCAACCAACTTATTATTTACTGGCCAAAGAGTGAAGTCACCATGGTTGATAGAATTTGGCAAAGATCTGCCGGAAGTCGGAGGAACAGAAGACCGGACACCTCTCAGTAAGATGCTTAAACAAATGAGGTTCCAGAACAAACTACCAAGAAGAAAGAAAGGTACCCTCTGTACAAAGAATAGGAAGAAACAATACATCCAAACATCAAAACGAACCCCAAACGCAATAGTTGAATAGTTGGTACTTAGTTGGCCTATAGGAAACAAGAAAAAGTATAATCGTATGGTCACAACTACCCTGTACTGGCATTTTTGATTTCTCAATTCTTGGTTGCCAGCATGTCAGGTTCGACATTCCGTTTTACCATACCAGAGGCAGAAAATGTGGACCTCTATTTGGCTGATTATCATTTATTTTTCGGAAAAGCAACAAATTTTCCACTGGAGATATTTTACATGCGAACATCGTACGATATGGAGTGCTGAGTCGAATTATTTCCCAAGCTTCAATGCCCACTGCATATCCCGAGGTTTGATCCCCAAATCTTGTGATCCAGAGCTCTACACATTACCAATGAACCACACAAGCAGTTCATGTAACAATGATGATTAGGTCAGCTCGACGGCTTAGTCCACTGTACGGGGACAGTTGAATCGCGATAGACATTTGTCAAGAACAAAACTTGCAACAAAGGGTGGTAGTAACTGGACAATAACAATAGGAAAAACAATCCAAACATCATCGAATTACTGGACTGCTCTGGAAATGTAAGCATTAGAATGATCTTCCATTCGAGCTTTCTGTATCTTACGACCATCTGGTTATCGTCTTCATGCGGGAAACAAAGTGACTCAGATACCCGTTTGGAGGTGAAAATTGATTTTCCGAACAAAACACAGTGAATATTCCTACACGAGGAAAATTGTGTAAAGTAATTTTACTCATCAGAAATTCATAATATCAAACAGTTTTTCCCTGTGTAATTTAGGATGCTACTTAACGGATCCAGTGCAGACAAACCACGTTTATAACTATATTTCCCGTTCTAAAAAGAGGCGTCTGAGATTGAGTTTGAACTTGTAATCCGCGGACTGCTGCGCAGGCACTCGAGAATTCACATTTATTTTTATAAATATCATTAGAAATAACATTCAGTTAGTTTCCTGTGTTTAATATTGTATTTTCCTTTTATCGGCAGAGAACAATCTAAAGCCATAAACTCCATTTCCGTTTCTATTGGCTGCTGATGAAGTTACTTGGCACGACCGCAGCGCGTCGCTGCATTCTCTAAACAAGTGACGACCGTAAAGCGTCAGACCAGTCAGCTGGTTCAAATTAACTTTTATATTAAAACTAACGCTACGCTTCGGAGGCTCTGTTTTCAACTCGCATTTTAAAATGTGCAGACGTGGGCTTGCTCGGGATGTAAATTCATTCAATTGCATGAAATAATAAATTGTTGCCAGAAAAACATAGACACAAATTTGTTTTGTTCTAGGTATTTCTAGTACGGTAATAATCGTATACTATGTCGTTCACGTTAACTGCTCTATAACTGAACACTCGCTGGACGATAATTTTTTACACATTACGCTCCATTCCTATGTGACATATACCTCATTTGACAACGATACTTTGTTGTGCCAACTCTTTGTTTCAAAATGTCAAATCTGTATCCACACCATTTCTCCCTTATTCTTATCTATAGATACCCGTGTGCTTCGCTACTCGTACAAATAAGTTTTAAAATAAATATCGGCGGTGTTAAATGCATTTTACCAATGAAATGACTGTGTTCTTTAATAATTTGAATAATTTACAGGTGAACCAGGTCTATTGTGTTCTTCAGACTATTCTTCTTCTCGACCATTTCCACACTTAGTGTGGATTTGGCACATTTTTACGGCCAGATGGCCTTCCAATCCTATGTGAAGGAATGTTTTCACTATTGTGTCCTTTTGTGTTGGTTAGTAGTTTCGTATGTTGTTCTTACATGAAGAGTTGTGTATTATGATGAACTAAAACACCCAGTCCTGGAGCTAGAGAAATTAATCACACGCAGTTAATATTCTCACCCGAACTGGGAATCTAGTCCAGGACTCCCTGAACCGGAGACGACGACTCTGACCATTCTCTCAAGGAGCCTGGCTGTAATATTTTTCAATTTAAATTGCCAAATACATTCACAGAAATACGTAGACTGTAATAATCTTTCGTACAGATTTATTTCAGATCTGTAATACTAAAGGTACCAATACACTTTGTTCCAATGAAGATGTACGTCGTATCTTCTGGAAAACAGTCTCACAATTGGTGAAAATTGCTTACTTTGGTTTGCTACTGAGCCCTCATTCTAATCCAACCTTGCAGATGGGCAGCTTCAGAAGTTTTGGAAACTTCAGATTTTCTGAAGATCTTGGGGGAAATATTTTCCTTAGTACCTAGTTTTAAAATTTATATTGTGCCTATATGTGTTTTAATAATCGATATGAATGGTTTACCTCCCTTTATAGACCACTACCCACTTTAACTCCCATTCCTCCTCTTCTTCTTCTTCTTCTCCTGCTTCTTCTCCTTATTAATATTATTATTATTATTATTATTATTATTATTATTATTATTATTGGCTGAGCATCTTCGTATGAAACCATATGGGAGCCTGGCCGTTGTACATGAGGAGAAATGGTTTGCTTGAGAAGCACTGAATAGCCTCAGAGCCGGGGTGGCGAGATTCAAGAAAAATGTTAGGAAATAAAACATGTCTGATTCAACAGTATGTTACTCCGTACTGTAGGAAACGTCTCATTGTACGTAAAAGTGCAGATTATGCCTCTCAGCATGTACACAGTGTACACCGGATGATATGTTAAAAGCAAATCCTTAGGACGTCAACGTCGCTAAATACAGGGTTGATAGTTACGTAACGCGGACTGATTCTTTTGGTTCGTACAGATTTATTAGTGTTTAATTATTTAATTCGTAAATTATATCCTTAGGTTGACTTAGCGGTTAACCCATTGTGATAAGTTTTTATTTGTTTATTTTAACATTTAGTAATAATAATAATTAATTATTTTCCGAATATAATACAATTTATGGATTAAAATTGAAGAAAGGGCGATCACCACTTATATATTATTATCACTCATAGTCTTTACTTACCGGCAGAACTCATGCAGGACCAATCGCTCGAAGTCTGCTACAAAGCCGAACAGAGAGACAGTCAATTTCTGAAAGGTATGCTATTTTTCTTGAGAAAAGAGGAGAGAGAAATAAACCTTGTAGAGAATGGTAAGATAGGCACAAGTGACAAATGGATGATAGTTAAAATAGGTTGGATAAGGATATTACTTCTAAATATCTCCATATGTGTGCGATGTTACCTGCTTTGCAAACAAGTAACTCTGGTCATCTTTGAAACTCTTTCAAGTTTGCTCATGTTGTCATTAATCGCGAGGTGCCAGGCCGGTAAACCGTATACCAGTACTGGCCTTACACACAGAAACGCAAGGGTATTAGACAGCACGACATTTAAACTCCCTACAGACTTCGGTGGTTGAATTCAAGGATTCTAAAAGCCTTGCACCATAGGCCTACTGTATTTCCTAGTCTTGTATTGTAAATCACCTTCTTAAACCTCAAAAATTTCCCCCAATCCATTCTCGGGCTTTGATGTAAAAAAATTATTTCTACTTTCAGAAAATGTTTCAGGTAATCGCTTGAGAGAAAAATCTTCTCACTGGGAGAAGTACACATACACTTGGGTACACATACTCTTCCACTTCTGAGCCCCAGTTTCGAACCCCACTTCAATCCCCTTGAGAACTTTTGGGAATTTCAGATTTGTTAGGAAACATGGGTGTATGACGTTCTCTGGTAGGCCTACCGACATTTAAATTTCGAATTTACCAGAATGTGCTTCGTTCGTTCGAGTCCATTTTCATTTGTATATTTACCTCTATAGATCATACACTTCGACTTACAATTATTGACATTGTAACAATGAAGACTGAGTGTGATGTTGCTGGCAAGGGGCGTTTTGGCCTTCGGTTCAGGCAGTTCCCGGTTAGTTTTCCGACCGGTTCTGGGATTTCACTCGCGTCTAATTAATTTTTCTTGCTTCGAGACGGGGTTTTTGTCTTTGTTCCAACACTCTCTTCTTCATTTTGAGGCAACGCAACACACTACCAACCGCCACAGAAATTCCAAGAGTGATTACATCTTTCTATTTAGGGTATGAGTGAGGAAGGGCATCTGGCCGTAAGAAATGGCCGAATCTACATGTGTGGCACATTTCGCAACTTCAGAAACAGGTATGGGAAATAGCCATAGAAGAAGTAATAAAAGCTGTTCCTCTGAGTTAGTTTTGGGACCTTGAGAACATACAATAGAACAGACCGAGAGGCATTTAATTTTGTTATGAAATTGCTGCCAAAGTTATAATATTATTTAGACTATATCAGGCGTAGGAAACATGTGCAATATTTCAGTGCAGGGTATCGTTGGTAATTCAAAGAACGTCTTTAGTCACCCATATATACAGGGTGTTAGGTGTATACGTGCAGATATTTCTTGTAGCAATAGAGAACGATGTGACGAACCACTATATATCAAACTTTTAGTAATCAGCGGAAGTTATTTTCGAAAGCAAAGGGATACGATGGTTTTAGAATAGGTAGTATGCCTTGTTCTGAGAATGAATAGCTTTCCGTTGATAACAGGCAAGTCACGCGCCACCCGTGCCAAACCGGTTTCTGTTTATGTTTCGGAGCAAATGTACTACTGTAACGAGATGTTACGTAATATACTTGCTAAACTGGTTTTATGTTTACGAGCAACTGAACTACGATAACAGCTGAAGGCTGCTACCGGTGTACGTACCTACATTTCGTGTTTCTTGCCGGGCTGTATGGCTCAGACGGTTGAGGTGCTGGCCTTTTTACTCCAACCTCGCAGGTTCGAACCTGGCCCAGTCCGGTGGTATTTGAATGTGCTCAAATACGTCACACTCGTGCCGGTAGATTTAGTGACACGTAAATAGAACCCCTGCGGGACCTCATCGTCTTCGAAAACCGTAAACGTAACGCAAATACCATTATCATTATTATTATTATTATTATTATTATTATTATTATTATTATTATTATTATTATTATTATTGACTACTCGCCAATAATGTCTGCCCAGAAAATACTTCTCATCGTTTATAACTATGGATCTCGACAGTTGTATAATGTCCTAAATATGATGATTTTCAAAATTGGCTTTACGTCGCACCGACACAGATAGGTCTTATGGTGACGATGGGACAGAAAAGGTGTAGAAGTGAGAAGGAAGCGTTCGTGGCCTTAATAAAGGTTCAGCTCCAGCATTTTCCTGATGTGAAAATGGGACACCACGGAGAACCATCTTCAGGGCTGTCGACAGTGTAGTTCGAACCCAGTATCTCCCCTATGAAAGTTCACAATTTCGCGCCCCTAACCGCACGACCAACGTATTCCAAGCTCTAATGCCGGGCTGAGTACCTCGGACGATAGTTCGCTGGTATTCTGATCCCATCTTGGCAGGTTCGATGGAGGCTCAATTCGGGGGTATTTGAAGGTGGTGAAATACGCCAGTTTCGTGTCTGTAGATTTACTTGCATTTAAAAAAGTCCTGCAATACAACATTCCGGCGCCTCGGCGTCTCCAAAATCCGTCAAAGTAATTATTAGGACGTAAAAAATTACATTATTATTTAGTGTTTACAAACGAAAAGCATATGTGTAATGGTAAAATAAAGTATAACGTACTGCTTCCTTTGCAGTGCTTAATAAATTTATCAAAATAAAAGTGGCCAGTCTGAGTTGCTCAGACGGTTAAAGCACTGGTTTCTTGGTTCCAACTTAGCAGGCTCGATCTTGGTTCAATCCGGTGGTATTCGAAGGTGCTCAAATACGTCAGCCTGGTGTCGGTAGATTTACTGGCACGTAAAGAGAACTCATGTGGGACTAAATTACAGCGCCTCCAGAAACAGTACGAGTAGTTAGTGGGACGTAAAGCAAATAACATTACCGGTATTATTATTATTATTATTACTATTATTATTATTCAGTCTTATTATTATCGCTACTACTCATATTGAACTACTTCTTATTACTCTTTTCCTCGTCTGATTATTATTATTATTATTATTATTATTCACCTGTTCATATTTTCGTCTTATTCCTCTTTTTACTTTTTACTTTTTTCGTTTCTCATGTGTCACAATTACATCTTACGTTACGTTCTGTTACATGTTTATGTTTGACCTTGTGATACATCACCTTTAATCTGCTCTGTAGCCTTTAAGAGTGTAGCATGGTCAATGACCTCAGTGCTTGTTTTATTCACATAACTGGACTAATAACTCGTCTCAATCGGCCCAGCAAGTTCAAGGCCAACCACTTTTCTCTGTTTGTTTGTTTGTTTGTTTGTTTATTTACCAATGTATGTATGTATGTCAACATTGTACTATGTCAACATCATACCATGAAAATTTACTCAATAAACGGGGTGTTTGGGGGGACCTCTGCCCTGGGTGGGGTGCTCTGCGGACCTCCTCTGGGGTCCGTGTTGTTGCTGCGGTTATCTCTCTGCGCGGTCAGGTATTTACTAACAGGGCCGATGACCTCGATGTTAGGCCCCTTTAAACAACAAGCATATTTACTAACGTATTCAATTCAATTTATTGTATGTACAAGACATACGTCCAACTTGAATTATTTCATCCTCACAACTCTGCTTCCTTACTACATGGCCCAAGAGCTACACGCATAGCTGAAGGCCCACCCACTCCTCCACGAGGTCTGGGAATGAAATAACTAATTTGATTGAATTTTTTCCTATTTCAGTAGTGATGAATATAACACAAGCATTTTATTGAAGTTTTATACGTGTTAATAATGATGATGTGATAATGATGATGATGATGATGATTGCTGTTTTAAGGTCATCGGCCCTTAAAAGCGCGTGCCTTTTGTTTTAATTCGTAGTGAATAAGAAACAAAATATAAATTGCTCGAACACACGTAAAAAACCAAAACCACATGCAGGGTAGAATTGAGGAACTGCCAAAATGCGTTCAAGGTCAATGTCTAGAGTTTTAACAAGCACGTCTTCCCTGTGTTGTGTTCAGCTTTCGGCACGTACAAGTCACTCGCGCACTGAAACTCTCGATTTATAATTTTTGTTACCGGTACTTCAATTTCACTGCTTGGATTTATGAGAATATCGAACTATCGGGACTCAAAATACTACATCGATACTGTACTGTACTCCCAAGCCATTACGGTGCAGAAATGGCGTAACATCTGACATACCAAAGCGAAACTCGTAGCAATTGTTCACAGTGACCACCCTGGGCTTCTCTGCAGGCTTCACTTCTCCGAATGCAGTTGCGACGCATTCGAGACAAGGAACCTGTGTTGTTCAGAATATCCTCTGGTGCCGGAAGAATATGTTTACGGAGGTCATCCGAAGTGGTTACTTCAGTTCAGTATACTTTGTGTTTCATGTCCCGCCAGACATAACAATCCACTGGAATAAGGGCTGGCCAATTGATAGTTCCACATCGTCCTGTCTACCGTTGAGGAAATGTCTGCACCATCGTGTAAAATCCACGTGGTTCGGCGTAGTCGAAGCGACACATCCTCTGAAAGCTCCAATAACGTACTGCCTCTACAGGAGCAAGATAACATTAATAAAAAGATGTAACCGACCTCCAACTACACCCATCCAGATGTTAATTAGAACCGGTGCTGGAAATCGAATTGTCCTATTGAATGGAGATGTTCCACAGCTCATGAGTGGGGTATAGTGGGTTCGAACCCCTCTGTTGGCAGCCCTAAAGATGGTTTTCCGTGGTTTGCCATGTTCACACCAGGCAAATGCTGGGGCTGTAACGTCATGAAGGCCACGGCCGCTTCCTTCCCTCTTCCTTGTCTATCCCTTCCAATCTCCCCATTCCCCCGCAAGGTCCCTGTTCAGCATAGAAGGTGAGGCCGCCTGGGCGAGGTACTGGTCATTCTCCCCAGTTGTATCCCCCGAGCCAATGTCTCACGCTCCCGGTCACTGCCCTTGAGGCGGTAGAGGTGGGATCCCTCGCTGTGTCCGAGGGTAAACCTACCCTGGAGGGTAAACAGATTAGGAAAAAGAAGAATAAGCCTTCTATTAGAAATGCCCGGCGGCAATAGGGAACATGCATGATCCGGGGTTTTAATTAAAAATATGCTAATCTGATTCAAAATTGCATGCAGAATTCAAAAATGTGATCAGAATGTACAAATAATACCTCCAAACATGATAAAAATCTACGAAAATGTCACGTCACGCAAGTACGCGATCTCATTGGCCTGACGTCATCGTACAGGTTGACTGAATTAGCAAACGAAATAACACATAGTGTGCTGTGAGAAGCAGGATACACTTCGCATATTTCTACTTTACGTTAGTGTCTAGTATGGTTAAATTCGAGGTCTATACATTGAATAATAATCTGAGTGGTATATTTTAGACTTAAAATGAATCCTGCGCAGACAGTGAGGCAGAAAACTTATAAATGGTGTAGAGTTCCGATGTGCAATAGCACATCGCATACCATACCAAACAAATTGTTTATAAACGTTCCAAAGACGCTAAAACTAGGGAGAAATGGATTTTGGCGAGCTGGAGAAATGCTGGTGATATATCGGAAAAGTCTACAGTTTATTTTTTTGAAGATTTTAACGTAAGATGAACTTGTTTGAATTTTCAAATCACTTTTACATGTCAGCAGTTCTAGTGGTAAAACTTTAAATTTTAATGTATGATGCTTTATTTAAATGCTTCAATTACATCTTGGAATATGAAAGTAATAAACAGTGCATTAAATAATGCTGATTATTAAAGTATTCTCCAAACCTAACCTATGTTTTGGGTGATCCATGTCAAGATAATAAATCAAAGGGGTTATGAACCATTTTGACAGCTCTAATTCTACCAATATATCTTGGCATGGGACAGTTATGTATGTCTTTATTGAAGAGCTTAATTGGTAAAGAAATTTAGGCTATATCTAAATACTCTATAATGTAACAAAGAATAGGCGTGTACATCATGAAAGGAAACAACGTGAAGTTAACAAATGTATAACTCTACACAAAACCAATGCTTGTCTGTTGGGGTCTTATAAGTTAACAATGCTCAATTATAATAATTATCATAATATTAATGAAATAAATAACATAATTGCACACAGGTGAAAATAGTGATGTAGGTGTTTAAAATATTGTCCAACTTAGCCTAAGTTTTAGGTTATACAAGCCAAGTCAATAAACCGAAGGGTAAATATGCCGCGCGAGTTGGCCGTGCGGTTAGGAGCGCGCAGCTGTGAGCTCTCATCCGGGAGATAGTGGGTTTTGAACCCCACTGCCGGCAGCCCTGAAGATGGTTTTCCGTGGTTTCCCATTTTCACACCAGGCAAATGCTGAGGCTGTACCTAAGGCCACGGCCGCTTTGTTCCCATTTCTAGGCCTTTCCTGTCCCATCGTCGCCATAAGACCTACATGAGACGGTGTGACGTAAAGCAAACAGCAAAAAAATAAATAAATAAATAAATAAATAAAATAAAATAAGTAAAAGTCACAGCACCCAAAGACATTCCTGTATTGAGCGACTAAAATGTCACCAGGACACTTTTCTTTCCTGATATGCTCATCTTGTTAAAAGCCAAATGTAATTAATGTTACTGGCTTCACGCCCCGCTAACTACTTCTACGATTTTCGGAGACGCCGATGTGCAGAAATTTAGTCCTGCAGGAGTTATTTTACGTGCCAGTAAATCTACCGACACGAGGCTGACGTATTTGAGCACCTTCAACTATCACCGGACTGAACCAGGATCGAACCTGCCAAGTTGGGGTCAGAAGGCCAGCACCTCAACAGTCTGAACCACTCAGCCCGACTTGTGAAAACTAGATGAAGTCATATTTATCTTTATCATGTTTAACTTTTTCCCTCCACAAAGATATTTAATTCTCTTTCATGGGCCCCGGAAGTGGGTAGGCCAGTTGTCCCAACCATAAATATATATAATATTTGGGAATGATAGATTATAGCCCTATAGTACTATGATCTTTCTTTCTTTCCTTCTTTCTTTCTTTCTTAATCAGTTTATCCTTCAGGGTTGGTTTTCTCTCGGACTCAGCGAGGGATTTCACCTCTACCACTTCAAGGGCAGTGTCCTCGAACGTGAGACTTTGAGTATGGTGATGAAACTGGTGAGGAGGGCCATTACCTCGCCCAGGCGGCCTCACCTGTTATGCTCAACAGGGGCCTTGTTGGAGGATGGGAGGATCGGAAGGGATAGACAAGGAAGAGGGAAGGAAACGGCCGTGGCCTTAGGTGCCTGGAGGAGAAGTAGGAAAATACGAAAAACCACTTCGAGGATGGCTGAGGTGAGATTCGAAACCTTTCTACTCAGTTGACCTCCCGAGGCTGAGTAGACCCCGTTCCAGCCCTCGTACTATTTGTTTTCAACTTTCATGGCAGAGCCGGGAATCGAAACCGGGCCTCCGGGAGTGGCACACATTAACCACTACACCACAGAAGCGGACTAGTACTATAATGCTACCTATATGTTTATGTTAGTGCTGAAATCCTATTTCTTACTTTACTAATGCTGAAAGCCCGAAAATGTAATGTTATTCTTTAATAGGGGAATCAGTCTAGAAGGAAATGTTGAAAGTGATGTGATATCTATCCAGGTTCGTTCTTATCCTAATACTATGGGTTACAGTACATTGCACGTATATAAAAGACGCCACTTACAAACTTGCTTGTTATCCGCGAATTTCTGCGGCCACAAAAGTCACTATTTTTCAAGAATGATGACATTTACACATGATAGATTGTCTGATTGTGCTGTTTTGAACCTTTCTTCTGTCATTTTGAAGTTATTCGCGATCACGAATAATAAACAATCGGCTTTTAGCAACGGCTGATGCACAACGGCTGGTAGAGCTTCATGCGGTACTGGATCGTGACGTCACAGCGCGCCGCTTACGTAGAGGCCGTTTCACTCGCCTTGCGGAAAGGCACTATTAAATATTTTTTTAGTGGTAGAAAACAAGGCAACATACCACAATGTAATACGTTTACGTACTATTTCATTGGTGTACTTTTCAAAAAAAATATTTTTGAAAATGATGCATGTTCCCAATTCCACAGTAGACCGAGCTCGATAGCTGCAGTCGCTTAAGTGCGGCCAGTATCCAGTATCGGGAGATAGCAGGTTCGAACCCCACTGTCGGCGGCCCTGAAGATGGTTTTCCGTGGTTTCCCATTTTCACACCAGTCGAATGCTGGGGCTGTACCTTAATTAAGGCCACGGCCGCTTCCTTCCCACTCCTAGCCCTTTCCTGTCCCATCGTCGCCATAAGAGCTATCTGTGTCGGTGCGACGTAAACCAACTAGCAAAAAAAATCAACAGTAGCTATTTTTCCTTCGAGCAATGTTCACGCATGGTTGCAACTACGGTTTTTGAAATCTGTCTCATTAATAACAATATGACTGAATACTTACAGCCTTTTCTTTCAGTGTCCACCGTCATTTCATTGACCTGAAAAGTTTATGAATAAGCATATACAACTCGCATTGTCTATTGTCAGAAATTCATCGTAGTTTGTCGCAATAACAGCACCGAAATGTTGAGCTCATTTTTCATTTACTTATTAATTATTTCCTTTCATTTTGTCAGCTTGGATCACTGAGTAATGCCATTGACGTCTTATAAATCACACACACCTACACAATACTTGATTCGCATGTATGTGCTGGTACGTATCTTCGAGGTCACTGTAAGGATTCTGTGTACATTTCATACAGAGTACCCTAGACCGGTTTTCAAGTACAGCAAGTGGCTGGCACGTGAGTCATCCTCTCCTACTTGCCAAGCCTTTAGGGGAAGTGCACAACAACATGCGTTGGCCTGCGATAAGAAACAGGTTCAACAAGCCCTATATTTTGCTACTGTACTTCCACTACGCGTGGACAGAATGACGTAACTGGCATACCCTGCTACGGCCGTTCAAAACACATTAGGTCCTGAAATATTTGGCTCAGTTAAGGGCAAACTAATAGGACAAGGTAAAAAGTACATAGCATATATTGTGATATGTCTTTTTCTTTGCCGACTAGCTTAATATCTGCACGTATACCCCTAACACCCTGTATACACACACATATTCAGCTAACTTTGTTCTCTGGAATGTGGCTCTCCAGAAATATAATTCCCGATTCTAAACTTATAATTTTGGCTTGTAATTCTACTACCGAATGGAGTGATCGCTAATGTTAACTTGTCGTCACCATCGTCGTCATAAGACCTATTCTTGTCGGCGCGACGTAAAGTGAATTGTAAAAAATAAGGACAGATTTACCTCAGTGAGAGAACGTCATAATGATCGCGCAATTTATCCCCGAACGCTCTACAGTAACGTAGTCGGAACTGATGAATGTTTGCATTTTAAAGTAGCACAAGAAACTCTAGCCTTCAATACCATTTTAACTACAGAAGGATTTAATAAAATTATTTATAATACTGACAACGCATAGCGCCGTAGGTGAAAGTTATTACAGTATACTGAACACGTATATACAAGGGTTGTTAAGTTGAAACATGGCCAAAGATAGCTGGAAAAAGTGCAAATACATGATGGGCAGCCAAGAGGTGGCTGAACAGAATGGTTTGGTGGTTATAGTCACAGCCCGGTCTGTAGTCCGTACGTTGACCTGATAAGCATCAGCTAAGTAGATGTAAAATTTTAAATAACATTCATCTTTAATAGCTGCATCTAAACGAATACCACGTGGTACGATTCATTTCTTGTTTAAAGTTGATTTGACCTGGAAAACTGACACGAAGTTTGATTATGCTCCACGGTAGTGCATGCCAACGTGCTGCGAATATATCCATGAACAATTGGTGCTAGCACTGTTTTTACTGGGGTCCTCGGGATCACCCACCTTACAGGTGAGAGTCACGTCGCTGGTCTGCTGAATAAAGCCCAAAACACAAGCGTTTATCCATTGATCAAGCAATTTCTGATGCTGTGGAAGAGTTGTTCAACCAGCAACTTCTTTTTGGAGACTCCTTCAGAGTTGGAAAAGGTGCCTGAATAGTAGGGTGGGATTGGGATGATTATCTGTAGACTTTCTCGAAACCATCATCAGTAAACGTACTATCGTTTTGTTACACATGCGGAGTACGTTCCAGACACCAGTCTATATTTACGTAGATAGAACAATCCTCATGATTGTTATTTTTCGTGTACAAATAGCCATCTACTAGGGTTTGAATCACAGTATTCCCAACGGCGTTGAATCTCAAGTCAAATGAAGAGTGTAGTGTGCATACTATTAGTCTCTGGAAGATCTTTTATACAGTCAATTTTGACGCAGTCGTGAAGCAAGGCCATATCGTTGGATGTACTGTATTTATGAGTATTAGCTGAGACGCGGGAATGAATGTCCTAACATGTCGAAGTCTCATTTAAAATATATTGGCATGCTCAATGGAAACATTATTTTCATTATGTGAGGATATAGAATTACAATGAGACAGTGTGCAAACCAGGCAAAGTGGATGCATTAAAGCTGCAGTGCGTTTGATGGAACGTACGATGGAGTGAAGCGTAACGTGATCAAAGGGCTCCTAAAAGGGTAGTGGAACTATTAGAGGAGACTCAGAATTTCAACAATGAGCCACCCATTACTACTCCAATTCAATGGTGAAGGGAACCCAGTACATGTAGACATTGTTTATGGGCATGAATAAATAGAGGTGGACTTAGAATAAGGAATATTGTAGCTGTATTTCTAGTTTGGAGACAGGGCGAACTGTACTTAGAAACTCGTATCGGGACTCAAGATCGAAAAAATATGAAAATATTCAGGTACTTGGGAAGATAACTGATACTGGATGCTCGTCTGGACGTAGAGGTTAGTAAAATTATACAACAGGGTAATGCATTTTACCATTTGCTTTTGATCTGGAAGAAGGAGGTAGTAAGTAAGTGTGTAGAAGTGTTGTATTCGTTGTATTATAGATCCATATTGATGCATGCAGCGTAGAAGACATTCACGAAAAGATAGGAGATAAAAATCTAGGCTAGTGAAAGGAAATGCTAAACAAGACTGATATGAATGACAAGAAATTCCAGGGTAAGGAATTAGGATGTCGGATAGAAAATAGATTAAAAATGCTTTCAGGCAGAATGTATAGAAGTAAATCGAGATGATTTGGACATGTAAAGAGAATGGAAGAGCGTAAGATACCGAAGTGGGTGATAGAAGTTGAGATTGAAGGAAAGTAAACAAGTAGAAGACTAAGGTAATAGGACTCGATCAAGGACAGCATAATAAAAAGGAGCCTTGACTGGAACACAGTTGAAGAGCAGCTGTAGTGGTTGGAGTGGGAAGATAGAGAAGTGTCATTAACGTCTCGATTCACGTAGAGCTGGGAAACGGAAATTGTTGATGACGATGATGATGATGAGGCCAATATGCCTACTTTTGATTCAGTTAAAAGGTCAGAAGTTTTACTCAAAATATGTTAGAAATGTTTAAGATCTATTGTGTATATACCCTAGCTTATTCTCCTTCTGAATGTTCATACGACACGATATAAATTAACATCACACGAAAATCGATCACCCAATAGCTATAAAACTTACACAATCTCAGTAGATCTCTCGAGATATTCATATCCTTGCAATTATTACCTTGAAACACATCATTACCAACAATAAACTGAGAAAATAAAGTAATCTTATATATATGAGTTTCCCTTGCCAACAAATAGGTTATGAATGTGAACTTTGGAATTATAAAAACTGAATATTAGATCAATTTATGTTAAATTACCTCATAATAATAATACTAATAATAATGATAATATTAATAATAATAATAATAATAATAATAATAATAATAATAATAATAATAATAATAATAATAATATGGTCTCGGCAACCGAGTTACAAACCTTCAGAAGTTGTGCCATGTATATGGCCAGGCTGTCAGTTTCGACATTATGAGTGTCCTGCTGTCTGGCAACGAAAATCGAATTTTAAAGGACGGTTCCTATGTCGCAAATAATTCATTTTGTCTGATGACGACGATTGCGCCACTAGAGATCTTTAACACTTAAACAATGAAATGAAGTCCCAAGGGTTTTGTCCATGCCTCAAAAATCGTCTACTTCCACCAGGACCTAATCCTTGAAATTCGGATCATGAGTAACGCACTATACTGATCCACCAAGACAGCTAAATTAATTGTTAAATTCGTAGTGAAGTAGTCAACTCATTTTAGAATACAGAGCAGTCAATTTAAACAAAAGCTTTACAAATGGGATCATAAATATGTAGCACCCAATAAAATAAAATGTATGTCTAATCCTTGTCCTCTTTTTTTACGTTCTCGGATATGACGTGATATGAACCTTTGTAGCGAGTTCTTACGATCGGATACCCTTTCTGACGTCAACCTCATCACAGGAGTTATGAAATGTATGACGTGATATATGATAGTAGAAAGGGAGAGGTTGAAACCCAGTGCCAGAAGGTAGACTAATCCTGTATAATAACACAAATCGGTTTGTTCAGTGTTTAACGTCCCCATCCGACGAACGAATCACCGTCAACAGTGACATATGAAATGAAATGAAACGAAATGAAATGCCTTTATTTTCCTCCGATCTACAGCATTGAAGCCTTATTGATCTATTAAGGAGAAAAATAATAATGCCCAACATAGGCAGCTTAATCTAACATACACATATAATAATTCCTGCAAAATAAACATATCTAACCCATGTAAATAATAATAATCAAATAGCAACGAGGCAGAATGGTCTGTTGTCCCTGGTATAAAACAGTATGGCAATATGGCAATGAGAAACTAAGCTGGTATCATATTGCTGTGTAGAGTACGATGTTGTGACAGATTTGCATCTGCACTTTAAACAAGACAGTATGACAATGAAAAGCTAAACTGGTAACATATTGCGATGTAGGGTACGATGTAGTGTTAGATTTGCATCTGCACTTTAAACAAAGAGTATATCACTTCCGGCCGGGTTCGCACTCAGCATATTCTTCCTTGAACACTGACCTCATTGGCTTTCTACTTGAGTTGCAAACCTGGCTTCGTATTTCCTCCACTCTACAGTGACATATGTACTTACATCATACGAACAATGCAGAGAGGTTTGTAACTAAATTTGAGCTTTTGGAAACCAATCTTGTGGTTAGAAATCGTACACCTCTACCTCCTACCCTGCCAACATTTCGATGGTGATAACTTTTTCGACGAATGGGACTCGAAGCAGCTCACCACTGTGTCCGAACATATAGACCTGACACTTTCACGATCATGCACCGGGCGAGTTGGCCGTGCGCGTAGAGGCGCGCGGCTGTGAGCTTGCATCCGGGAGATAGTAGGTTCGAATCCCACTATCGGCAGCCCTGAAGATGGTTTTCCGTGGTTTCCCATTTTCACACCAGGCAAATGCGGGGCTGTACCTTAATTAAGGCCACGGCCGCTTCCTTCCAACTTCTAGGCCTTTCCTATCCTATCGTCGCCATAAGACCTATCTGTGTCGGTGCGACGTAAAGCCCCTAGCCAAAAAAATCACGGCCACCAGGTGGACGACATAATATACTGTAATATAATATATGGTACTTCTTTTTGTGTAAGATATCTTTGACATGATTTGCTAAACATGAAGGTGGATACTTGAATGGAAGAAATATGCCATTCTGTGGTTAGTAAAGCTTTTCATTCCGGTTTTTATTTTTTAATAAATGACGTTATTGGTTTTACGCCCGACTAACAAGATATGCCGTTTGCTTAAACTCTAAGGTGGTAGAAATTTGTCACGTAGTCGATGTTTAATCTACTAGTCAGTCTATTGATAGGAGTCTGGCAGTTCTGAACACATCATGGGCTTAGCACTATACCGGCTGGCCTACAATTAGCGCGAACAGTTGAGAGGAACTTACTGCAATGTGTTTTATACTAAACGAAGCTCTCCAGTAGGGATGCGCTTTAGATCAGTGGACAATAACACTGCTCAATGAAAAAAATACTTTCGGTGGATATCTTGCTATCCGAGATGCGTTCTAAGACAACTGAAATATGTTGATTCAAAATATGCAAACCATTTGTCTCTACCACCCACCGTTCTTGAGATATACGATATCAACCATTTACATTTGTTTCACATTGTATGAAGGAAAACAATTCGCAGACAGAAGTTTCACTAGAGCATTGATTGCTGCACCGAGTACTGATGAACATGGCTTTAGCTATGATTAGTGCATATGCACCACGGGGCACATATTGGATTTGTATGTTACATAGCCTCGCACGTAGAAAAACAGATCTGGTGAACTTATGCAACATTTGGATTCCATAATGTCCACTGCCAATGAAAATATTTGAATTTCATGAAAAACAGTGAAAAAGTATGAAACCAATTCTCAATAAACCCCGTTCCCTGAAAAATAAAATTTGTCAGCGTCTTCATAATCTGACGCGATAGAGCAAAACGGTTTACAGATCTATCCTTTGGAAAACAGTGTAATCAGCGGAATGTTATCAAAACCTCCTATTAATCACGATTTTTTGCTCACAGGACCTTCTAATTTCATAACATTGATCACAATGTCTCATGAAAAATATTTCCTGCCTTTCTTCGCAATTTCTTCGGATTTGGGCCAGTTTAACGGGTGGAAGCCTTTTCCAATAATAATATTCTTGGATTTTACGTCCAAATAAATACCTTCCGTTATGGTTTTCGGAGATGCCGAGTTACCGCAGGCAGGAGTTCTTGTACGTTCCAGTAAATCTACTGACACGAACACCTTAAAATCGATCCTACCAAGTTGGGGTCAGAAGGACAGCGCCTTAACCGTCTGAACCTCGCAGCCCAGTGGACGACTTTTCTGATGCCAACCCTATGCGGAAGTATGTATTCATTATTGCGTGTTTCTGTGGTGCTAGTAGTATAATATGGTGTGTTATGTGTAGGCCTACATGAAGAGACGTGTATTCAGATCAACACAAACACTCAGTCTCCGAGTTATAGGAATTAACTATTCGCAGATAAAATCCCCGACACAGTTGGGGAAAGAAACATGTGAATCGAAGGTCAGCATGCTGAAAATTCAAGCAAGCAACTGGTTCAGATTTCGATAAATATTGATATGTTATTGATATGTATACAATTAACTACGCCGAGTGAGTTAGCCGTGCTGTTATGGGCGCGCAGCTGAGAGCTTTCATTTGGGAGATAGTGGATTCGAACCCTACAGTCGCCAGCTCTGAAGATGGTTTTCCGTGGTTTCCTATTTTCACACCAGGCAAATGCTGGGTCTGTACCTTTATCAAGGCCATGGCGGCTCCTTTCCACTCTTAGTCCTTTCCTATCCCATCGTCGCCATAAGACCTACCTGTGTCAGTGCAACGTAAAGCACATACAAATCATAATAATAATAATAATAATAATAATAATAATAATAATAATAATAATCCGCCTCTGTGGTGTAGTGGTTAGTGTGACTAGTTGCCACCCCCGGAGGCCCAGGTTCGTTTCCAGGCTCTGCCACGAAATTGAAAAGTAGTACGATGGCTGTAACGGGGTCCACTCTACCTCAGCAGAAGGTCAGCTGAGAAGAGGGGGTTCGATTCCCACCTCAGCCATCCTCGAAGTGTTATTCCGTTTTTTTTTACTGCTCCTCCAGGCAAATGTCGGGATGGTGCCTAACTTAAGGCCACGACCACATCCTCCCCACTTCCTTCTCTATCTCCGTACAAGTCCCCTGTTCAGCATTACAGGTGAGGCCGCCTGGGCGAGGTAATGGTCCTCCTTCCTAGTTGTATTCCCCCGACCCAAAGTCTCACGCTCCAGGACACTGCCCTTCAGGCGGTAGAGGTGATATCCCTCGCTTAGTCCTAGAGAAAATCCAACCCTGTAGGTCAAACGGATTAATAATAATAATAATAATAATAATAATAATAATAATAATAATCTGCTTCGTTTAAATTAAGTATCAGTGAACTACAAATAAACAGAGAGAAATATGTCTTAGTGTTAATCTTTTACCTTTAATTCCTAGATTTTTCTTAGTTAATTCAGCTTGTCATTGTATGTTGATTAAGCGCAGTTTTACAGCTGAAAGCCCTGGGGGAGTGATGTATTCAACAAATGCGTGTTTATGTGCCCTTAGGACGGAGATAGTGCCTGCGCAGTTTGGGTCACGTAGCTATCAGCTTGCATTCAGCAGATAGTGTGTTCTATCCCCCTGAAGCCTTAAGGTTGTTTTTTCATTGTTTCCAATTTCCAGAACAGGAAAAATTCCGGATCTGCAATTAAGGCCATGGTCGCTTCCCTCCCACTCCTAGCCCTTTCATAACCCTATGTCGCCATAAAACCAATGTGTGTCGGTGCGATGTAAAGCAAATTATAATACTGTGCAGTTAGGTAGTATTGACTGTTTAGCGAACTTGTATTGAGTCGTTGCGCCTGCTCAGAACTTCTGCTGGTAAGGTTCTGTCATTTGCGTTGTGAATACTGTCAAGGAATTCTTGCTCTTCATAAAATACGTGCTTCGGGTCAGTATTTCTCCAAAAGTATTATCACATAGCAGTTTTCGCAGGCGCAGCGACGATATAAAGACGAACCAGGACAGGTAAAGGAATAAACTCGACACGGCTAAAATCATCGGCCCAGCCAGGAATCGAACTCAGCACCTCTGAACCGATGAAAGCTGAGGATCCAGAATGGCCTTAGCCATAATGAATTAAATGGTTGCTTGGTTTTCAGTGTATATTTGCATATTCGCTTTAATAATTTCAGACAAGTCGTTCGTAGTGGCTTTCATTTCAGCGTGTAATATATTTTAATAGATGGTGGAATGCTATTCAAACCGCCGGCATAGATTCTCAAAGTTAAAACCGCCTGTAAGGCTGACTTTATTTCCAACGTAACTGTGAGCTTATCCTGCGGTGCGCAAACGGAAGAAGGAAAGTTATTTAATTCTCTGATAATTGGACGGCGCTCCGGTACCCAAAGGGCGTCTGTGGGAATTAGGAAAGGTCTAGCGGCCATAAATCGGAGGTCGGCGCCCACAAGCGACGCCAGCGTAATCCACGTCACCTCCCACTAAGAGCCCGCTGTCTGTGTCACCAGTCTCCTACTATTAACATTAATGTCTCCTAAAGTAGAATTTATGTCACGTTCAGCTCTCGTTTACGGAGAAATTAATGAAGAGATGAGATGTAAAAGAATCAGCAGGGCTTTTTAATGTTTCCCTCACAAATGGATGGTCACTTAAAAGGCTTAAGCGTGCGGGACGTTTTATCACACGTATTTCCGTGTTCTTCAAGATACATCACATCTTTTGGATTTATTGCCAATTCTTACTCAAATTATGTATCTATTTCTACAAGTAACACTAAAGAATGGCTTTTCAAGACGTACTCTCTATCCTAAATCATATTGTAATAAATGGAAATACGGTTGAAGGTTTCATTTTAATTATCTTGGTTGTAATGTCATATACAGAGTGTCCCAGGAGGAATGGTCAATATTCAGGGATATGACAGCAACGATAATTTGAAGCAAAAACTTCATAAGGACATATGCCCAATTCCGAATGGTTTACTAGATAGAACACATTTAATATCGCTTTCAACCTCTTTGTTCTGCTATTAAACTAGCCCGTCGAACGCGCAGATGTCCATGGTGTATTGTGAGTGAATTAGTGTGAGGGATTGAGAGTGTATCAGAGAGAAGCATCAGTGAACTGTGTTTCTACACGCGCTCACTATACTTCCACGCATCTACACTAATGAATAAAATGCGGATATGGTGTATGTTTATGGCTTCTGCGATGGTAGTGCTCCTGCTGCTGTCGACGAATACCGTCGGCGCTTTTCGACACAGCGAATTCCTGATCATAAGTGTGTTTATCAGAGTTTTCAGCTCATTATGTGAAAACGGCATTCTTCCAAGTTCCCTTTTTTCTTCATAACATGTACTTCAAAAACCTGTGCAGGAAAAGCAACACATTGTTGAAATGGTGCAGCGTAAACTTACAACCAGCACACGGTGACTTCCTGTACGTATCAATGTCTCACGAACACGAGCACATGTGGAAAATTTGTTCCCACATCAAAACGTGAAAGAGGTTGGGTGGGTAAGACACGTACATGTACGCCACTAGCCCAAAAATAAATGTACATTAAATGTGTTCTATCTCGTAAACTATCTTATTTGGAATAGGGCATATGTCCATATGAAGTTTTTGCTTCGAATAATCGTTCCTGTCATATCCCCGAATTCCTCACCCTACAATATATGAATTTGACAAGTACCGTAAGTGTGTTGTACATAAATCGGTCGATAAGGAATCATTTTTCTCTACTTGTTGTGTGCCTAATAAATTAAGTCATACCGGGCGAGTTGGCCGTGCGCGTAGAGGTGCGCGGCTGTGAGCTTGCATCCGGGAGATAGTAGGTTCGAATCCCACTATCGGCAGCCCTGAAGATGGTTTTCCGTGGTTTCCCATTTTCACACCAGGCAAAGGCTGGGGCTGTACCTTAATTAAGGCCACGGCCGCTTCCTTCCAACTCCTAGGCCCTTCCTATCCCATCGGCGCCATAAGACCTATCTGTGTCGGTGCGGCGCAACGAAATAAAAGAAAAGGAACCCTTTTATACAACTTGCTTTACGCCGCACGACACAGATAGGTCTTATGGCGCCGATGGGATAGGAAAGGCTTAGGCGTGGGAAGTAATCGTCCTTGGCCTTAATTAAGGCATTTGCGTGGTGTGAAAATGGGAAACCACGGAAAATCATCTTCAGAGCTGCCGACAGTGGGGCTGGATGCTAGCTGACAGCTGGGCGCCCCTAACCGCACAGCTAACTCGCCCGGTAAAGGAACCCTTTAACCTTGTACAACTATAGATGGTGATGGTGGTGGTGGTGGTGATTATTGTTTTAAGAGGAAGTACAATTAGGCAACCATCCTCCATATAACACTAATCAGAGAGAAAAATCGGCCCCACGCTTCGAAAAGTGAAGGTATCGTCAAAAGAAAGACAAGGACCAGAAAAAGTGTGAAAATGAAAGACTTCCTAGGCCTCGAATGCTCTAATACCGTCTGGGTCGGAAAAGAACAACAGGTAAGCAAGGAAAGTTGAATCGGACAGACGAAAGTGACGAGCTGCGCACAAGTAAGTCGAAGCAATGCCAAAAGTCAGCTGAAGGCCCCATTGTCATGGCCCCTTTTACTCTCATTTTACGACAGGCAGAGAATACCGTGGGTATTATTCTACCACCCCCATTCGCAGGGGGTTACTTCTACAGGACCCTCCATGAGCACTACATATGTAATTCCATGTACATCAGCGGGTAGGAAAGGGTTAACGTGGTCTCTGCCCAACTATATTGACTTGTATCAAAGAAATTTGATAAAGTTAATTAGGGCAGAAAACAGTACATTCTCAGGGTGATACGAAATAAATTGCAACGGAGATTGGAGTGATAAAGACAAAAATATTATAGACTTATTTTTCACGGAAACTATTTCATCACCAGCATTGATAGAGACCCAGCTTTGATATTTAGGTACTCTAACAACGTAAACACATATATGCTGCTCCAAAGACGTCCAATAGACAACAACCTACTTGATTCGTGTGTCAGTAATGTAACAGCGTATGGTCTCTGAAGACATATGGTACAGCTATTTTGAGTTGACGCCCATGAGTGGCCTGCGTGGATGTTTCCCTACACAGGATGAGATCTACCATTGAAGGTGGCATGCATACCCAAGCCCCGAGGCAGGGGATTCAACCAATGAAGGTTAAAGTCTCTACAGCCAGCCGGGAATCGAATCCGGTACTCCTTAGTATAAAACTCAGCATTCTAACCAGTTAGCCTTGATGTGTGTAAAGAACTGGAATCAGAGATAAGGATTTTTGCGGATGACGTTATACTGTATATAGTCTAAATAAATAAATTTGTAGGGGTCCGCTGTCTGTAATTTCGTTCATTTTGCCAGTTTTTCAGATATTTATCCTTTTTCAGTCCACTCAAGACCATATCAGTGGTTTTTATTTCTCGTGTCTGTTTGTCTGTTTGTTCCACCATCACGGCGAAACGGCTGGATAGATCCCGACGAACCTACACTGAGGTGACCATCATCGCACTTAAGGGAACTCATCCGCCCGAAGACATTTACCGCCCAACACTCGGCGTTGAAACGCTGTCTGTAATGTCTACTCCAGTGTTACGCGGGGTCGTCTCAATTCATCGTAAGTTCTGTTTTCAACGAACAGTTCAGAAAATATTTGGTCCTGCTTATTTTTAATAAAATCTTGTTTTAATTTAGTGTTTTCGATTACCACTACACAGAGTTCTTTTTCTGAACTATTCATTCTAAAATATGTTGCATTTCCTTCTTCCATTTTACGCTGCATTACTATTTTAATAGGTTTGCTTCGAAATCCACTCATTCGCTTCCAATTTATTTCTGTAGCAGTGTATATAATGGAAACCTACAACCTGTTTTCCAGTCAATGACCGGGTCAGGGATGGAATGAATGAAGCCCACATCTTGCGGCGAGGATAGGAATAGTGGAGAGTGTTTCTGGAATGAAAGATCGCAGGGAAAACCCGGAGGAAAACCTGTCCCGCCTCCGCTTTGTCCAGCACAAATCTTACATGGAGTTACCGGGATATGAACCACGGAACCCAGCGGTGAGAGGCCGACGCGCTGCCGTCTGAGGCACGGAGGCTTTAACAATGTATATAATACAATAGTAATTGTTGCATTAATTACTGATAGGCAATGAAAACATCATAATTCGACTCACGAGAAAACCACGGATTCCCATCTGCCTTGTGAAGGTTTGCCGCGTTGCCTGATAAGGTAACAGAACACTCCAATGGTCGAATAATTGGGCTATCGTTAAGCAATTTTGAGTTTCTTCTTTAAACTTTACTCCGAAGAGTTACGAGGTTGCCTTGGTCCAGTGGCGACATTTATCCAATACATTAACCCTCAGCCAGTGTTGTGGGGACTTTGGGTCATAAACGGTGTTGTGGGGTCGAAAAAGTTACCACACAAAAACAAACATTATGTTATTTCTCATTTTTAGAGAAATTAAGCACATATTCTGTTAATTGGCATGTTATAGAGCATAGGCAGCGATAAAGAAATATTGTTAATATTTGAAAAATTGGATTACGCATTATTTATTTAATGTTGCTGAAATTTTGAAGAAAATTACACTTCTACGAAATACACTTAAATGAAACCAAATTTAAGCCTTTAATTTCTCTGAAACATATTGAAAGTTATGTTAAAATACCATAGCCTATAAATAAAATGGACCGGGCGACTTGGCCATGCGGTTAGGGGCGCGCGACTGTGAGCTTGCATCCAGGAGATAGTGGATTCGAATCCCTCTGTCGGTAGCCCTGAAGATGGTTTTCTGTGTTTCCCCATTTGCACACCAGGCAAATGCTGGGGCTGTACCTAAATTAAGGGCACGGCCGCTTCCTTCCAACTGCTAGGCCTATCCTATCCCATCGTCGCCATAGGACCTATATGTGTCGGTGCGACGTAAAGCCACTAGCAAAAAAACAATTGAAAGTATTAAATTTCATTGGCAGTTAGGTCATTTTTACAAACACTTTATCTCGTCTTCTCCACACTTCTTGCACACTACGGAACGACATGTTGGTAGTTTGGACGTTCACATTTCACACAATACTTATTTTTCTCAGCAGAACTGGGACGTTGTGCACATCGCTTCCTTTTTGAAGTGTCTTTGCTGGTTCCTTTGGAAAATTATGTTTTACAATTCTTGATTCGGATTTCATTCAGAAGATGACCATTGACGAAGTACTTTGATTGAGGTAAACTTCAGTTACTTACTTCCCTGGCCAATGTTTTCAGAAATTCGAAGTGTACGAGGGTAAAACAATTGGATCTTGTGGGTACGCCAACCCGAAAGTTCGAATACCACTGGTCTACTCCCTAATATTGCAGACGTGTAGTCCTTGAGTGGTAATGAAAGAGTTGACCGCAAAAATGTTCGGGATGGGAAATAAAATAGCGAGAGGCCATCTACATATCCTTCTACTTCTGTTGTCGGTAACACATTTATAGTCACGGGTATCCACACCCGCTTGGGGTCTTAAACGGCACCGTGCAGTATTTAAATAGAGTCACCGAGATAACTACTGGCTACTGAGTATATTCACTCCGGCTGTGAGTTGGCCTGAAAATGAAGGAAACGTACAGAGCAGGGCGAGGGCGAGAAAATAATGTGGAGCGAGTTCCAGGAGTGTACAATTTAGCCGGTCTCCTTGAAGGCCCCACAACACCGTTTGAGGGATTGTTATCAGTGGAGAACGGGGTTGTGATGCGGCTTAGCTGCTTGCCTGTCAGCCCGGTTATCGTGATTTGATTCTTGCCGTTGAAAAATCCCGTAATGTCAGGAGGAGCATGCGACCTTAAATCCCCGGCCACGATTCTTTCATGTCTCAGTGAATTCATGGATCCTGAGCAAGCGGGATAAGCTGGGAAAATGATGGTGACGATGATGATGATCATCATCATGATGATGATAGTTAATATTATATGGCATCCAGCAAACATCATTCTTTACTTCTTGTATAATTGCAATATACTGGTATTAGTGGGGGGGGAGGGGTGTACGAGGGTAAAACAATTGGATCTTGTGGGTACGCCAACCCGAAAGTTCGAATACCACTGGTCTACTCCCTAATATTGTGTTTGACCGGCGAGTTGGCCGCGCGCGTAGAGGCACGCGGCTGTGAGCTTGCATCCGGGAGATAGTAGGTTCGAATCCCACTATCGGAAGCCCTGAAAATGGTTTTCCGTGGTTTCCCATTTTCACACCAGGCAAATGCTGGGGCTGTACCTTAATTAAGGCCACGGCGGCTTCCTTCCAACTCCTAGGCCTTTCCTATCCCATCGTCGCCATAAGACCTATCTGTGTCGGTGCGACGTAAAGCCCCTAGCAAAAAAAAAAAATTGTGTTTGACCGAGCACAACCATCTTAGTTTTGGTCTTCCTCGGCCTCCTAGCCCAAAACACCGTAAGACAGCGGAATCTGGATTGAGACACAGTGTTGGATGGGGAGTGGTAAAATGATAGAATAAAATAGAGATGAAAGATATTCTCCCTTACAAAGCTGTAGTGGGAGATTGAGAACTGTTTATAATGGTGACGACTTACTCCTTATGAAATAGAATACAAAGTCAGCTTCATAGAAATACGAAGTTATAAATGGAATTAAAATTCAGTGGTATTTACTCTTTATAATAGAATATCTATCTGCTTTTGATGTATAACGGAAGGTCAAATAATTCTTATATTCTATATTTGCACCTATCCACATCATGCACCTGTCGGCACAAGCCAGTGTAAATTGTAGCCTCTAGTCTCATTTATCGCTATCGTTGTCAATATGGAAGCTTCTGAGCTTTGAGTAGTGTTAAATAACGACATTCCTGGCACCATTAATGCATCTCGATGTTATGGAAGGTGCTACTCGTCGGCTCAGTCCTGCTGCAACAGGACTTCATGGCCGAATGAGGAAAATGAAGGCAAACCATCTCACTCGTCTTCATGTTTCATACACCTTTTTATGGTGCCTCTATAGGTTTGGTTGCGGATTTGGCTACAACTGCACTTTGGGGATCCAACCAGACAGACAGACAGACAGACAGACAGACAGACAGACAGACAGACAGACAGACAGACAGACAGACAGACAGACAGACAGACAGACAGACAGACAGACAGACAGACAGACAGACAGACAGACAGACAGACAGACAGACATTATGAACACAGATTAATGGTGAACCCTATTGATTTATTCTCACATTAAATAATTTAATTCGCAACAAGATTAATCAAAAAACCATTCAGTTGATTTTATGTCCAAATACTCTCTGCGAACCGAATAAAGATTACAAATCTTTACCTTAAAATGCAATGTGCCAAGGAAGTTCGGCAAGCGTCTAGAAAAATCCACAGATATGAATATTTATTATAAAGAAGGAGGAGGTTTTATTTGAGAAACTGATAATGATCTATGCCTTCGATGGCCAACCTTCATAGGTTACTAAAGCCCTATACAGTTACTGTGATGCACGAACTTAACTCTTACATACGCATTTGTTATTTCCTTCAAAAATGTATTTTTCATTCCGAAACCAATGCCTGATCATCGGAAATATATTTAGTAAATTGAAAGTAAAAATATGAACAGTTTTGAACGTCTTGGATAAGGTAAAAGCTTTGCAATGACCGACAGAGGTTGTTACCATACCTACGTTTTCGAGAATATCCATAGTCATGAATGATCTGACATAAACATCATACTTTAGAGCTGACTTTACCTGCACTGTTTAAGTAAATAAATTCATGGCTATGTCCACGAAGATTTTTAAACGAGAACACTTAATACCTACTACTTAAATATTAGTATGTTTACATGCGGAGTAGATGTTTCACACGTTACGACATTAGTTAATGCCATTTTAAACCTTCGTCAACTAATTCATTTTACTTGTAGCTACTGTCATATAGTAAATTAAGTTATTAATAAACTTTAAAAAGTGTATGATAATATACATTTTACAGCACTCCACATAAACCTCGCAATCAACAAGATTCAATTCTAATATCATCTAGACAACGACGATAAACAACCCAGGGATGTAAGTAGAAGATTGTTCATTACTAATACTCTAGCGGAACATAGCGAGTTCATCTCCATACTAATGTAAACTTATAAAGATGTAATAACATCACTCAGCTGTCTAAGAGAATGTATACTAAGCAAGCAAATTATCCTTTCCACATATGAAATGCTGCACATCTGAAGATTAAACCAGTAATTCTGTAGGTAGGATTAGATTTTGAGAATTAAATTTGAATCAAGTGTATGACAGAGAAACTGATCCTTATGTGATTCGAGTTACGGATGAGTTTCAATTTACTTCCTTTAGCTGAATTTACTGAGAAGGGGATACAGTTTAGCGTTTCTTACACTTGGATTCTGTGAGGGCTTATGTTACACAGCCAACGATTCTTCGCAAACAATTCGCGAAGTTATTAGATACAACATACAGTCCAACACCTTGGCTGAATGGTCTGCGTTGAGGCTCAATTCGGGAAGGGTCGGGGATTTTAACCGCAACTGATTAATTCTTACGGTTCTGGGACTAGGTGTTTGTGATTATTCCAGAGAAACACGCAATAGTGATTATATCTCTCCATTTAGGGTTGGCGTCAGGAAGGGAAACCTGCCATAAAACAGAGGCAAATCCACTTGTGATCACACAGATAGAAGGTGATGATGATTATTATTAGACACAATATATGGCTCCCACGATCCCCTGATTCAATCTCATGCGATTATTATCTCTGCAAAATCATGAAAATATAATGTATGCAGTAAAAATCAGCACAGTTAAGACGAACTGAAAGGTGGCATTTCGACAAATAATCAGTTTAACTCAGAGAACTCAGAGAACTCAGGTGTGTAATGAATAATTTCACAACCAGGTCTAGAAATGTGTGAGAAATGAATGAAGACAGTTTCAGCATCTCCTTGAGTAACATGAGCGAGTATTGAAATTTGTTAGTATCACAGTCTTCGGCTGTGAGTGAAAACTAATAGGTCGGTGCAGTTTCAGAGTCACCAGGTCATCTAATGACTAAAATGCACTGTACGTTCTGTAATAAACTAGCAAATGTACCCATGCTTCACTACGGTATTCTACATTGTATACGCTTATCGTAATCAATTACTGTAACTTACATGCAGTGAATAAGATTTTTTTAAATTCCACGACTCTTAGCGTTATCCGAGAAACAGCATAGGGAGGTCCACATACGTTGTTTCCAATGTAAAGTGCGAGTTGTAGAGTTGTGATGATAACGGCAGGTCCACTTGCTTACTGTCATTCACAATGGATTTGGGAATTTTTGTTACAATGTCAGGCCCCATTGCCTGCTGCGTGGTCACAGTCGGTATGGGGAGTTTTTGTTGCAATGGCCGGCCGCATATCCTACTTCCAGACAGATAACAGTTGAGGAATATTTTATTATAATGGCAGGCATATTCTCTACTGCCAGTCAAGACTGAGTTGTGCTGTTATCATTATAATCACTCGCTCCTTTTCCTAATTCCAGTCAGATTACTTCCAGTCACACCGAGTTGGAGAATTTCCATTATAATAGCAGGGAATTATACCTAATGCCAGTCACAGTTTAGATGAGTAAATTTGTTTATCATGGCGGGCACCCTTGCCTACTGCCAAACACAAACGGGTAAATTCGTTTTGAACAATGTTACTTGCGTCCCAGCCTTATGCAAGTCAAATCGAGAAGGAAATTATTATTTACAATGTTACACAGGTGTTGGAGAAGGACCTCCCTCCTACTGCCAGTCAAAGTCGATGTGGGGTGTATTGATTAAAATAGCAGACGCCCTCCTGTTGACAGTCATTATTTATTTGTAAAGTATTAATTACAATGGCACAATATAGATCGACATAATAAAGTATGTGAATGTTTACCTCCATTTAAAATTTAACTGCTGCTAAACGTTACATCATATCGACAACCGGATTGTAAGATAATACGCCACATTTAGCGGTCTAAATGGCTGGACGTATGATATTTTCTCGTATCATATCCATTTATGGGTAATATTGAGTTAGAAACGTTGAATAGGCTGAAATGTGAGTAAGGTTTCTTCACCCTGCAATACTTTTCGGATACTTATGTGACAGCTACAAACACAGAATTTGGTTCACAGAGAGCTACTGGAGGGGGTGGGGGCAATGCTCATGTATAATTTGATGATCCTGTCTTTTCTATAACTTATTCAAACCATCCATGATGCGTGTAAAAAGTGCAAAATTTACGTACATTCCAGAAATAGAGACAGATTTAACTCATAAGGGATAGAGCTAAGACAAAAAGTCATAGGACCAAAGTTGTAGCTCACTCCAAATTGAACCGAGATTATGTCATCCATTTGGGATACGACTTACCGTTTAGCCACCAAATACCTCGAAAGGAAGGTGTGAACCGTCATTAAAATTGCCTCCATACTTCGATATTTTTCGCGGTTAAAAATACAAATGTAAACACCTCGTAATTTTTCGTTCCCTACTGCCAGTCAAAATTGAGTTGAATTGAGTTGTGCTGTTATCATTATAATCACAGGCTCCTCTTCTTAATTCCAATCAGCTTACTGCCAGTCACGCCGAGTTGGTGAGTATCCATTATATAGCACGGCACTATGCCTAATGACAGTCACATTTTAGATGGGTAAACTTGTTTATAATGGCGGGCACCCTTGCCTACTGCCAAACATGAACGGGTAAAGGAGTTTTGAAAAATATTCCATGCTCCCAGCCTCCAGCAAGTCAAATCGAGAAGGAAATTATTAACTACAAAGGTAAAAGCCATAATTTTTCCAAATTTCAATTTTCTAGGTCGTCTGGCAGATTGTGCCGCTATCTTAATTTGGGGGAGGGAGTTTAAAATTAGGACTTTCAGAAAACGTTTAAGCACAAGAACCCTATAGGTTATCGTCTTGGATAAATATATCAGACTGCGTTCCTATGCTGAGCCCCAGAATTGAGACTCCAATCCAGGCCCCCTCAGGGTATTTTGAGATTTTTCGATTTTTCTACGAATCCTGAAGGCATCAGCTTCTCTGTTGCCAAGTTTTAAGTTTCTAAGATGACTGGAATTGCCTCATTAATTCACATCTATTTTTATTTTTATACCTTAATTTATATATATGCAGTAGAGTATATATAGGTCGTTCCAAACCGACTTCCATTTATTAATATATAGCCTATTATATTTCACCCCCCTTCCCGAGGGTTTCTAGGGGTCTCTTGCCCCCACAGTATTTTTACAGATAGTAGGTAATATCTGTACGCTCCCCATCTCAAAGTGGTCCGAATTTTTTACTCTAAAAATATCCGCAGTGTCACTATTCATCTCAGCGACACCGAAAAGTATGGATTCGACACTATTTTCGATTATTTTTAGATATTACTCACTCCTCGTCCCCCGCCCCAAAGGGGGTTGAAGTTCGTCTTTACAAATTCCAGAGTGTCACCATTCATCCCAGCGACCCCGAAATCAATGGATTCGACACTATTTTCGATTATTTTTATATATCACTTCCCCTTGCCCCTCATCACAGAGGGGCTGAAATTGGATTTTTAAAATCCGAAGTGTCACTATTCATCTCAGCGAACCCAGAAACTATGTATTCTACACAATTTTCGATTAATTTTCTACAGGGTGTTTCCGTAAGAAAGTGCAAAAATTGTACAATTTGTAGTAGGGAACCTGGGGTCGGAGAAGCCAGCTTAAGGATATATGGAAATAAACTTGTCTACCGCTTTGTCTCGCATTACTGTTTTCCAGTTTATTTACAACTAACATGCGTACGATTTTATACGTGCTATGCTGTTTATGTACATGTGCATTCTTTATTTCCTGCGAGGAAAAAAGGAGGACGAGTTAGATTACTAGGAAGTCATTACGCAGGCTTTGTTTACTTTACCTCTCCATAAGGTGGCTCTGTTGTATCGTATTTACATTGTCCCATAACCCATAACAGAACATGCTATGAATCACTGACAGACCCATTCATTACTCAGTGCTATTCAGAGAAGTACAATACAATTACGATGGAGCGGTACCGATACAGTTTCGCAGAACTCACTGACATGCACCTTGTGTATGGGGAAGTAGGTTGCAATGCTCTCGCTGTTGAAAGGCTGTACAGGAAACGATTCCCTAACAGGCATTATCCGTCACGACGAGTGTTTATTTCTCTCGATCGACGAATGCGGGAGACTGGGACCTGGCAACATGGGGACCACTCGCACCACTCCACTACAAGTACTCGTCGTATTGCACGTGAAATGAGCGCTGCACACACCAGCGTGTGGCGAGTACTCCACGAACAACAATTAAACCCATATCACCCACAACGCGTCCATGCAATGCTTGTGACTGACTTTGCACCAAGGGTCGCATTGTGTTAGAGGTTTCTCCAACAATGGATTGAGCGACCAGATTTCCTCCAAATCGTGCTGTTTACTGACGAGGCCTCATTCGATCGTGATTATATTTTGAACAGCAGGAATACCATGTGTGGGCTGTGGAAAACCCTCACGCTATAGTACAGTCACACCATCAAGTATGTTTTGCTATAGATATCTGGGCCGGCTTGTAGGCGACCAACCCATTGGGCCATATCTTCTGCCTGGCCGTCTGAATGGCCACCTGTACATGCAAAGAGTTCAACCTGAGTTTTCGGAGGACGTACCCTTGGCTGTTCGTCCGAGGATGTGGCTACAACATGACGGCGCACCGCCTCACTTCGGTCTGGATATCCGCAAACATGTTAATGCTGTATTTCTTGGTCGTTGCATTGGAAGATGAGGTCCTATTCCATGCCCTGCGAGATCACCTGACCTGAATCCCCTTCATTATTTGCTATAGGGATATCTAAAGTCACTTGTGTATGAGATCCCAGTGTATACGGAGATGGAATTTGTTGCCAGAATTGTAGTTGTCTGTGATGTGATTCGAAACACACCATGGATATTTGTCAGGGTGCGTCAGAAACTTGTTCGCCGATGTCATGCTTGCATTGAGGTTGATGTCTGTCATTTTTGTCACATTTTATAAGATATAGTGCAAATGGTACGTTCATTGTGTCAATTATGGTATTTGCAGTTAACTGTAACTAATGTAAATTAAGTACACTGCGTTCCAATTATCTCCTTATGCTGGCTTCTCAGACCCCAGGTTCTCAAATTGTTCAGTGGAGCATTCTCTATGTCCCGTTAAATTTCTGCACGCTCTTAAGGAAACACCCTGTATATAACCCCCCTGACCGCCACCCCTAAGGTTGCTAGGAATGACCTACCCCCACAGTGCCTGTCTCAAGATAATACTAAGTTTCGTTGATTTACCTCCAGTGGTTTAGGAGGATGTGTGTCATTTACATACTTGAAAACATACATACATTCATTTAGATAGATAAATAGATAGATAGATAGATGAAACGATTTGAAATTTGAATTAACAATTGATAGAAGTGCGTTTCCCCAACGTCAACAAGTGTGGTAAGGTTCATCGTGGGCCTGAATCTTCTATCTAGCTATAGGTGCGTCTTATTGCAGAGCAAATTGCTATGAAAATCGAATTTATTGTGCAAATTTATTCTCTACCAGAAAACTGCATGAATAGTCATGATGTAACATTTTGTTGTAATGCATGTTTTTTACAAGGTTGTCATCCTTACGTCAGAATATAAAGAAGTATCCTCTGTTAGCTACTCGAGCTTTCGTTTCACTCAAGTTTATTTGCTTTCTAAAGTTTCCTGGTAAGTTCAGGAAACAACACAGCTGGCACAACGATGTGTTGTTACTACATAAACGTACTGAAGATCTTATCATATGAACATCTCCTAAAGCACTTTGTGGACAACGGAGAGTGTTTACGAGCTGAGTACAAGTTTCTCACAGAACGACATTAATTAATGCTGCTATTTTAAAACGCCCTTAAATAATTACTTTTTAGTTGTAGCTAATAGATTTTGATAATTACATTAAAATAATTTTATAATGTTGGTAGCATCAAGTGTGGTTTATCAGACTTGATCAAAGCTGCAAGAATTTACTAATAAACCTACGTCGCTTATTCAAAATAATTAACTGGAATTAAAGTAAAATAATCATATGCCTTAAACCTACCACGTGTAGAGATTGTAATTTCACGCCGTTGAGGCTGCCTACGCGCTAATTTTGACATTTCATTTTACTCTACAAATTGGCAAAGTAAACAAGATCTCCGTTGGGCGATATATCGCTGAGAACTTTGTTTTGTAAAATGCGTAATTACATCCCTACACATAGGGTTGGCGTCAGGAAGAGCATCCAGTCGTAGAACAGCGTCGAATCCACATGTGCGACACACTTCGCACCCACGTCCCTACAGGTGTGGGAAAACCGTTAGAAGAGAACAAGATACTCATTTTAAAATACCATCCGCTTTTTAAAATTGTTCACCCCCTTAAATGGATATTCCAGAAAAAATGCGTTCATTTATTTTTAGAAGAGATTCCAAGTACGGCCTACCGATTTTAACGTCTGTAACATCTTTCGTTTCTGAGATATATGTATCCTCATGTAAAGAATTCAACTCCTTCCTCACTTTTCTTCAACCCTCACCCCTCAAGTGGATTTTCTGAAAAAAAAATGTGTTCTTTTATTTTAAATGAGATTCCAAAAAGCAAATTTTATATCTGTAACATATTAGGTTTTTGTGATATATTGTAGATAATCTCGCTGCTGTAAGCATACTGGAGCTGATGTTGCCATGGTTACGCCAGTTTATTTCTTTATCCGATTCCTAGAGCAGGGGTAGTGTGGTGCCAATATCTCAAGAACGGTTGGTTTTAGGGCCATAAAACATGGTTTTCGGGCCCATAGGGCTTACCGAGTTTTGTTCTTTGCGTCAAGAGGCTTAACAGGATCTTTGTCTCGTCCTTGTACGATAAATTCGATATTTCGCTTATATTATCCTAGTATTTTTATATCTCCCTACGTCGCCCCCCCCCTCCGTCGAATTGTTTTGAAAATAATATATAGCCTATAGCACTCAGATATAATGTATTTTTCTATTAGTGAAATAATTTTTAGAATCGGTCCAGTAGTTCCTGAGATTAGCCATTACAAGCAAACTTTACCTCTTTATATATTAGTATAAATAAATAAATTAACTAATTAAATATATATTAGTATAGATAAATAAGTTAAATAAATAAGTAATTAGGATCTGATAAACTTGTGTGTTTGCGTCTTACATAAAACAATCAAAACAATGACAACCACCACTACCATCACCAGTTTTACCGTTACCATAATGACGGAACAAATTTTTAAATGTCGACATGCTCGCCGTTGACAGAGTTAATAATAAAAACTAAGCTCGTGAATATCTCCTCTACTACAGTTTGTAGAGTAAAATGTAGCCTATACGACGTATTATGTTGGGTATTCAGCTCAAAGCATGGTTTGATTCTCTACAGCTCTACCAACAGCTGCCATAGATAGCCTAGGTTTCGCTGAAGAGGCATACTACGAAAATGAGGATTGAGGTAGTTTCCCGTTGCTTTCCTCACTGAGCCAGAAGTTTCTATTACATATCAGTCTGCCAATCCCACTGAAATACATGCATCAACCGACCCTATGAGCGATATTTTCACACCATTCATAACAGGGACTGGCTGCATAAGGAATGGCATTACTAGCATAGTTCATACCTCGGTCACTTTCATACTGTCAAAGCCAAGGATGAGACTGAGACAGATCAATGAAAGTAACAAATTTATTCTAGACCATACCAGAAGACATAGTGCACCGTAAACACTACATCCTGCCAGCAAAGGCATATATGACATAGAATACTCGAAATTGCATTTTCTACTGCTCTTGTTAGATGCAGTTTTTAGATAGTCTAGAATGTTTTTTGCTAGGGGTTTTACGTCGCACCGACACGGATAGGTGTTATGGCGACGATGGGATAGGAAAGGCCTAGGAGTTGGAAGGAAGCGGCCGTGGCCCTAATTAAGGTACAGCCCCAGCATTTGGCTGGTGTGAAAATGGGAATCCACGGAAAACCATCTTCAGGGCTGCCGATAGTGGGATACGAACCTACTATCTCCCGGATGCAAGCTCACAGCCGCGCGCCTCTACGCGCACGGCCAACTCGCCCGGTAATAGTCTAGAAAAATATTTGCGAAAGTTGTCGGAAGTTTGTGAAAGTCCGACTCCTTGGCTGAATGGTCAGCGTTGAGATCTTCGGTTGAGAGGGTCCCGGGTTTGAATCGGGGCCGGGATGGAGAATTTAATTATGTCTTATTAATCCTTCATTCTCGAGTACTGGGTGTTTGTTTGTCCGAACACTTTCCTCTTCATATTCAGATAAAATACCATACTACCAACCCCACAGAAACAAGCAATAGACGTCAGGAAGTGTATACTGTTGAAAAACTGGGCCAAATATATATTTGCAACACATTTTGTACCCAGGACTCCACGAGTGTGGGGGGAAAAGCGATAGGAGAAGTTTCGGAAGTTTGTGAAAAATGTGATATTTACTAATTCTCCTTTTACTCTTCTATATACCGTCAAAATGTTAAGAAACATAAATGATTGGAAATTCTGTTTTGCACACCTTTCTCTATGCACAATTATTCAATACAATTAATGTTTATGCACATATTATTTAATCACTTCCTGGTTCGGACCATCCTCCTTTATTAAGAGCCACTGTATACTGATCAACCGAGGCAGAAAATGGGTGTTCGGTTCACCCGGAAGAATGCAGGTCTATACCCCGTTAGGAAGTCAAAATAGTTAGAAACGTGATTAAGAATTCTAGAAAAAACACATTGCCATGACATTTTGACACTCAGACAGCTTTAAGCGATAATGAGTACCAGGATCATTCTTGGGGAAAATGGTGGCCGGATATAGAGCTGACCAATCTCTCCCACTTCGTGGCAAACTAATGCATTGTGGATGCCTTTATCTTGCATTCTTCATAAAGCTTCAATGAACTGTATACTGTCGAAATGGCTTTGCTTGGCTTTTTTTATTTTCATATAATGTCAAAGAATATGGTCTAGTGGAAAATCTGTCTGTCCGTAAATTTAAATATTGAGATTTATTAATTGTGTGAAGCCGTACTCCCGTGATGTCGTAACAAATAATAAAAAAAAAATAATGAACTGCTGAACAGAGTGGCTCAGAGCGTAGAGCACTATCATTATGAATCAAAGATACCTGGTTCGATTCCGATTCAGTCGAGTGGTATTTTATGGTGCTCAAATACTCTAACCTCGAATCGGTTGATTTCCTGGCACTTGAATTAAATGCGGGACAATCTTCTGAAAATCGTAAAAGCAGTTAGTGGGATGAAAAACCATTCCTATTATTATTATTATTATTATTATTATTATTATTTTATTATTATTATTATTATTATTATTATTATACTGAACTTACCAAGCGGAACGGTTGCGCATGTTAACTCTCTGCATTTGGGTAACTCGTGGGTTTCGCACCCCACGGTCGGCAGTCCTGAGCATGGTTTCCTGCGCTTTCCCATTTTCACTTCGAGGCGAATACCGAAACGGTTCCTATTTATAGGACATAGCCGATTCCTTCCAACTCCTCACCCAATTTCGTTCACCATCGTTCATTTCATCTTCATTAGCTCCTCAACTGAAATTTACTTCAGGAAGTGAATCTGGCCCTATAAATTTGCTATATAAATTCATCTCATCTCATCCCCCCCGTATTGAGAAACGCAACTAGAGGGGTTGACATATTGTACTAGGAATAATGTATTTAGCCGCAGATACTAGCTTGAACAGCATGGTACACAGAGACGGCAACGAAATTGCTGTGGACGTCAGCGGAGTTCGGCAGGCTTGCCTATACTTCACCTCGCGCAAGTTAAACTTTTATACTTGGAACTTGCTTTCTCGTAGCGGTGTTTCCGGTACAATATATATTACGGAACTTACTTTTGACTTTTGCAAACCTAGCCTAAGGTGGAAGTGGTGTCAAATTTATTTTTCGAAAAATCAAATTATCATAAATATGTCTTTCAATAAGTGAAACGCAAATTGATTACGAATAATTTATTTGCATCGGTTTCGAGTCACCCGTATGAAATTTGGAGTCGACAAATGTAAGAAAGAGGGAACTGACTCAGGACCTAAGAAAATATTTTAACTAATGCCGGTACTAGTCAATCAGTGTAATATCTTAATGCTGAATGCTGATTGCTGAATGTTAGTGAGTGTCACTGGTGATGGACATTGCACAAAAATTTAGAGTAGGATGAGATGATGCTTCTTTGATAAAAGAGCATTCCTTCTATACGACTATCAGACATTGGCATACATCAGTATATCACACCACACCTTGCAAGATCACATCGAACATCTGTACTCTAACACCCCTCTTTTATAATATGCCTCTCTATGGCCATCCACCAATATTTCACATCACAGCTTGCATGGTTGCTAGGTAACAACACGTCACACATTTCGTTTCGCTAATTTCGTAACGCATATTTTCGGATGTCGCCCCGCCGGGAGACATTTATGTTAAAACAAATTAGGAGACAAGTATCGAAATGTGTAGATGAACTTATAATTTACACAGACATATATTAAAAACTATAAAATCAATTGTGTTATGAATGATATTACACTGTGATTACTGATGATTCATACATACTTCAGTACCCTCCTCCACAAGAGTAATGCCATATCACTTTCAAACATATGATTTCCACTGATTTGGGATCTAAGAAACTACGAAACATCAACGAGAAGAGGCACACCAGTGCGATAGCACAGGTATAATTGCTTTACGGCGTGGACAACTTCCACCCACCTTCCTTGAGGTCTATTGTTGTACTAGGTGCCAACCTCTATTTCGCTATTAATAATATCGCATTATTAATATTCAGATTGCGAAGGATTCATTTATAGCTCCTAATGAAATAAACTGACTTCCTTAGGGTGACCTCCCGGAGCTGGGGGAGCGTAACGGAATGATAGGTGGACTCTGACATAGCACCATTTCCTGGTTGAAGGGTCCTCGGCGCCCTGACGTTTGTGGGAGTAATCGCCACTTGACACGCTAAGCCGGGCCCCTGTCACGACAAACACTTCATCCCAAGTACCACCTTCCTGCCTGAAGGAAGTGTATGACAGGATAGCTCAAAGCCAGGGGCGTGACATTGCACCGCTAACCAAAGCAGTACAAGTGGTAGTCTACCTACAGGAAACCAAAACACTCATACGGTACACTGTCGGATATTATATTCTAACTGCCTGTTTTACCCGTACGCCTGGTGCTGTAGGTGAGACGAGTTGCAGCAGAAGGCCAAATAATACCTTACTTAATAACAGTCAATATTTGTAGTGTTATATCTTATTGCTGAATGCCAGTGAACCTCACATCTGATGTATCTGACACGAAAATGTAAATTACGGTAGTGAATATCTCCAATATTATTGCTCCTTCGCCAAATTTTAACATATATAACAATGCACATATTGACGTTCATTTTGAGTTCATGTTTCTCTCATTTGTGTTTTAAACATATTTTAGATCGGAATAATACTTCAGGAGATATTTGGAATTTTGTGGAAAAATGAGCGCGAATTGGACCGCAGCGTGGTAGAAAGAATAAGCTGAATTGTAAAATTATATCTTATATTATATTATATTATATTATATTATATTATATTATATTATATTATATTATATTATATTATATTATATTATATTATATATTACATTATATTATATTATATTATATTATATTATATTATATTATATTATATTATATTATATTATATTATATTATATCCTTATGATAATAACACATAAACACTACCCTACAAAGGTAGCACAAGAGTGCTATATGCCGCCAAGACCCTGGCCAAAATACATTCTTTGATTGAGAAAAGAGCCGGTCTGAGTGGCTCAGACGGTTAAGGCGCTGGCCTTCTAACCCCAACTTGGCAGGTTCGATCCTGGCTCAGTCCGGTGGTATTTGAAGGTGCTCAAATACGACAGCCCCGTGTCGGTAGATTTACCGGCACGTAAAAAGAACTCCTGCGGGACTAAATTCCGGCACCTCGGCGTCTCCGAAGACCTTAAAAAGTAGTTAGTGGGACGTAAAACAAATAACGTTATTATTATATTATTGATTGAGAAAAGAGAAAGGATGTTCTTCGAAAGGAAAGTAGGGTTCAGGAATATGTCAGAAGGGTATGCTTTCCATCAATGTCCCTACTAGGATGTGAATGCAAATATAGATGTGTCAACCATAGTGTGAAAGAAATGTTTGATTTTTACGGTCATTTGAAGAGAGTTAAGCCGGAAAGATTAGCATATAAGATTGTTCCACTTCAGGGAAATTATAAATTCTGAGCCCTCGCGGGCTGGGAGAGGAAGGCTAAGGTCTAAGGGGATAACACCACCTGAAATTTTCAGAAAAACTTTTTAACAATAAATTTGTGGATATGAGGGAATATACCGAAAAACCTGCTAAACTGTGGAACATAATGTGTGATGAAACGGAAGAGGAAGGGCAAAAGTTTGAAGAACCTCTGGCGGGAATTTAAAGGAAAGAGTGTAAGCCTACGGTCGAGGTAAGTCAGGTGTCTTGTGTACACGTAGTCAATACCTGACTGAATCGTTTTGATAATAATTTTGAAAACTAAACACTGATAACAACGAGATGACTCATTTAATGAAAGAATGTTCTTTTAGTAAATTTTTACTCCTGGAATATTCATTTCTCTTCCAGCTGATACCGGGCTGAGTGGCTCAGACGTGTAGAGAGCTACGGTGGCAGGTGGTATCTGAAGATGTTCAAATACGCCTACCTTATGTTTAAAAATTATTCTTCACGTTAAAAAATTCAGCTTGAGAAAAATCCGGCAACCCGGCGTTTCTGAAAACCGTACTTGTCGATAATGGAACATAAAATCATTATTATATTATTATTATTATTATTATTATTATTATTATTATTATTATTATTATTATTATTATTATTATTATTATTATTAATGTGCCACCTTCTAGCGAAGGTTGGCGGCCAACATGGCCAACTTTAATTTGGATGCAGCGACATGGAACAGAGACATCGTGTCCAACCCATACCAGACTACGAGGTTCTTCATCCATAGAGTTCGACGTCTACCAGGTAACCTACGTCCTTCTATTCTTTCTTGCATAAAGAGCTGCAGGATTCTGTACTTACCATTCTGCATTATATGGACGAAGTTTCCAGCTTCCACTTTATTATTACTATTATTATTATTATTATTATTATTATTATTATTATTATTATTATTATTATTATTATTATTATTATTATTAATCTGTTTACCCTCCAGGCTTGGTTTTTCCCTCGGTCTCAGCGAGAGATCCCACCTCTTCTGCCTCAAGGACAATGTCCTGGAGAGGGAGACGTTGGGTTGGGGATACAACTGGGGAGAATGACCAGTACCTTGCCCAGACGGCCTCACCTGCTATGCTGAACAAGGGCCTTGTCAGGGGATGGGAAGATTGGAAAGGGTAGACAAGGGAGAGGGAAGGAAGCGGCCGTGGCCTTAAGTTAGGTAGGTACCATCCCAGTATTTGCCTGGAGGAGAAATGGGAAACCACGTAAAACCACTTCGAGGATGGCTGAGGAGGGAATCGAATCCCCCTTACACAGTTGACCTCCCGAAGTTGAGTGCATCCCGTTCCAGCCTTCGTACCATATTTCAAATTTCGTGGCAGAGCCGCCATTCGAACCCGGGCCTCCGGGGGTGGCAGCGAATCACACTAACCACTACAGCACAGAGGCGGACATTATTATTACTATTATTTACTTGCTTTCATTTCGATTCGCCCACCTACGGACAACGTTACGACATACAGATTAATGTTTCTGGTTGGTTAGAAATTGAAAATAATGAGATTCGTATATTATCATCTTCATTACTGATATCCAGCTCTTGGGCTGAATCATCAGACTAGTAGCTTTCAGTTCAGAGGGCCCCGGGTTCGATTTCCCGGCCGAGTCAGATATTTTAAACTTGAATTGTTATTCTCCATGGCTCGGGGACTCGTTATCTGTACTGTACCCAACATTCCAGTGACTCACACACCACACACAAGACTATCCTACACTAGAACAACACGCAAATCTCACACAAAAGATGACGCTCACACTCGTAGAAATGTCTGCTTTACAAGGGCTGTACCAGGCTATGAATAGCCACACGAAATTATCGCTGATGTTCAGTTTGTTAAATTCTAAAAGATTATACAGCGTTTCTGGCCTTGATTCTATTCTTCTTCTTATTATTCTTGTTTTGGTTCTGGATTAACAACAATGTAAAGCTATTTAACTGAAATTCGTCGTCTTTGCAGGTCATCACAGAGGCTGTTCTTCTTCAACTTATTCATCAAGTAGCTTATCGTAATGTACCAGGTGTATGCATAAGTCTTTGCCGGTTTCATTAAGAAAAGGCACCAGCGAACAGAACGCAGCGAATGAATTTGACAACTACGTCAGTTTGTTCGTCTGACATTAACCTACGAACACACACAAGTTGAGTCCGCCAAACACTAGTGTCTGTGTTGAATCGTTCAGTGATTATGTAGACATTTGTTCCTGAAAAAGAACATTTGCGGCACGTATAGTTCTTCTAATTTAATCAAAATAAAAAGGCTGTGGAAAGTCATCGTTTGCTGGTAGAAACATATGGCGAACACGCTCCATCGATTAGAACATGTGACACATGTTTTCTACAATTTAAGCATGGTAATTCTAATGTGAAAAGCAGTGCGCGATCTGGTAGACCATAAAAGTGCGAAGACGAGCAATTGCAGTCATTACTGGATTATGACCCTACTCATACTCAACAGCTATTGGCATAAGCATTAAATGTGTCACAAGAAACAATCAGAAGACTTTTACGAGCAATGTGGAAGATCAGTAAACACAGTAAATGTTTCCCATACGATTTGAATGAACGGCAAATGGAAAATCACAGTCACTTGTGAAATGCTGCTTCAACGCCACAAAAGAAAATCATTTCTGTACTGAAATGTGACGGGTGACGAAAAATTGGACTTACTTTGGAAACCCGAAGCGCAGGAAATCGTTGCTGTCACCTGGCGAAGCCAGTCCTTCAACACCAAGGCCAAATCGCTTCGGGACCTGAGCGGTATTGCGTATTGCGTATTATGAACTCTTGAAGCCCGGCGAAACCTTTAAAGCACAACGCTATAGCCAGAAAATCATTAATTTAAATCACGCATTGAACAAAAGACGATCAGGATGGGCCACAAGAGATGGCAAAGTGATTTTGTTACACGACAATGCGCCATCTCACACGGCAAAACCAGTGAATGACATCTTGAAATCGCTTAGATGGGACATCCTTCCGCACCCGCCGTACTGCCCTGACCTGGCACCATATATCACCTCTTCGCATCAATGGGGCACTCGCCTGCAGAGCAGCACTTCAGCAATTTTGAGGATGTTGGAAAATGGCTCGACGAATCGTTTGCCGCATAAGACAAGCAGTTTTCTGGCATGGTATTCATAACTTACATGAAGGATGGGCGAAGTGTGTAGAAGCCGATGGCCAATATTTTGAATAAACAAAAAATGAATTTCCCTTGAAAATTAGGTGTTTTCTTCACCACAAAATCCGGCAACAACTTATGCATACACCCAGTACTCGGCACTGTCTGGGAATTCTCATGTCTGAAACCGAGTATACTGTTCTAATCACTCTTAATTTGAAGAGGGGGTGTGACAGCTCACCAAGATGGACGTGCTTCGATTCCAAGACAATGTATGTGGGTAGTTTAGGATGATAGGCAACGGCCTCATAGTTCAGATTCTACGTAGAACTGGATATCGTCATTGTGCCTCGAAGTTCCGTTATTCAACAATGTTTACGGGAGAAATATTGACCAGCAGCACATATATCACTTACAAGGAAAATTGGTTGATATAATTCATGCAATACTGAACCTTAAATGACAGAACTTTTCTGCTCAGTGTTCTAGGCTGAAATATTATCATGCAGCGTTTTTCTAGGCGCAACTACGATATCCATATTTTATAATCAACATATCGACAGTCCATTAAAACAGCATGCATGCCCTTCTTTTCTAAACAACAGTCATACAGTGAAATATATTACTTTGGCCGTCTCATGCGTCTCTCGAAATCATCCGCAGATTCCCCACATGTGTAAAAAGAAACATAGGTCGTTTCCTATTTGTTTACAATCACACAATCGCATACAGATTTTCGCACTCAGTGGAATAGAAAATAGCTACAGCTAGGAATATAAAGGCCTTGACCTCAGTTAACATAAATCGTTGAGATTTTCTTGGTGTAAAAGTGGAAGCAATGGATTTCAATGATGATTTTCGAACCTAAAATCATAGAAATGTAATCGTAAAGCTTACCGTATAGCCAGCTAACTCCGTAAGAGCTATCTAATCATAACTATATTAGTAGAATTATTTAAGAAGAGTACACAGAACGAGTTACATCATCAGGCGGGGCATACTGATTGGATGGAGTATAATATGTAGAAAAATAAATCATACCTTGGAAGGCCTCGAGCTCAGAGACAGATATACATTTAAACATCCACTGCCTTTAGAGTACGCATCACGAATGAGAAAGCAAACATTATTATACAGTATTATACAGATTTTCTGCCTAGTTAAATCACAGAGGTTTATAAACATTTTTCCCATAAAAGGGTGCACTTCAATGCTTCTATAACGAATTTAAATTGTAGCATTCTCACAAATTGCTCAACACGATGCTTGTCATCATAGCACAGGGCGGGACATACTTAATTGGGCAGTAAATTATTCCGTACAAGGGATCAGTCGGTGTGTGCATAAGGAAGTGTACTCAAAAGCATATGAGGAACAACAGCATATACCACATACACAATTAATTTCTAGGAATAATTCTGGCATTGCTCTTCTCATTATTTACATCTAGCTTTCAACGCTGCTTCGTATAATTAAATTTGTAGTAATACCCATTCAAAGAATTAGAGAACACTGTGTATAATTTCAACATGTAAACAGTAGTTTTTGAGACAGTCGAAATTCCCACTCTTCTTTTTTCGTTTCCTGAATGTGCCTTAATTTTTCCTTCCTTGCTTTAGAAATATTTTTGGGTGAAGATGATTTTATTTTCGGCATGTAATCTATACAGGGAAGTTCACCGAAGGAAGCTTTCGAATGGCAGCCCAGTCAACTTGGTAACAATGTAACTGTGAACGTTGATAACGTTAGCAATATTAATGAATGATAAGAAACTCAAATTTAAGGATTCATAAAAAAGAAGGTGCATTCAAGTCGAGGTTGTCTCTTTATAACAAAGAAAAACGTTCCTTGAACACTGACTTAGTGTTAATAAATATCTGCCATAAAATACAAAGTTACCAACTGTCTGTGCACATCGCATAGGCAATCCTTTAGATCTTTCACAACGGTAGAAGTCATACCAAATTAATAAAATAATTAAATATATAATCATTATACAAATTTCTAGCACCTGATTGCAAAATAACTTTAATGTTAAGCTTGCTTGAGTGTGCGTATGGAGCGGATTGCGTAACTTATAGGATGTTAATATCTTCAACACTTCCTAATGGACAGTACTGCTCGAAAATACATATTACATCACATATTTTGGATCATTATTAAATTTTATCTCTTGCTATTAAGTTCATTTTCATAAGATATGAAAGGTTTTGACGATATTTGTCCACACACTTTGCTGTTTGATGAACCATAATAAGAGGTAACCATAAAAGTGCGTGTTTGGAATTATCTAAATAAACATCTAGATAAATATCTGCTGTTGCAGACATTTTTGTATATTTCATGAAGAACTGCCAACGTGATAAATGTAATTTTGATATACCTAATGTTTAAGAGTTTAGGAAGCGTATTCACTTTTGAGGGTTCCGAATATGCACTTTTGTCGACTACTCCAAATTTAATTTTAATTGCTCACTCCCAAATAAGCTAGGATAAATATCTACGGCCTATAGTAATATGCATGTTTTCTTGGTGATGGAGTCACTTAAATCGGTTTAGTGGTTCACGAGAATATGCTCCGTATAGAAACTTACATACATTTCCCCTTTGTGTTATTAGTAAAGATAACATGAACGTTGGTTGGGGAAAGCAAGATATTTCAGAATGAACCTTGTCTTTAACTGGCTAAACTCTGATGATGAAAATGTGTCGTATATTTCTTAGTCGCTTCATACATATCTTCGTAGTTCAAAAGATAGCAACCGAGTGCACCTTAGTACTGGTTAACACTACACCCTTGATGGTTATTTCCTACATTGGTAGTCGCACGAAGAGTCATACGGCATTGTTTAATTAGCTCTGGTTGTATTGGGGATTGATGCTACGCCCTTAATTGTCATTTCCTACTAGTAGTATAATACAGGGATTCTGCGGCCACCGCCACCTCCGGCTCCCAGTGGCCACCTCCACCTCAGCCAGAGGCCTCTTCCAGTACTGCCAACTTAACCTAACTAGCGCGACAGTACTGCCAACTTAACCTAACTAGCGCGAAATTTGAATTTGTAAACAAAGCCACGTGCTTTTTGACAGCTGTCATCGACAACAACGCATCGCTAACCTCAGTACTGCCATCTTGACGGGCCTAAACCTCAGTAGTGCCAACTTAACCTACCTAGCTCGAGATAAACAAAGCCACGTGCTTTTTGACAACCACGTGCTTTTTGACAGATTTGTAAACAAAGCCACGTGCTTTTTGACAGACAACAACGCATCGCAAACCTCAGTACTGCCATCATGACGGGCCTAAACCTCAGTAGTGCCAACTTAACCTAACTAGCATGAGGTAAACAAAGCCACGTGTTTTTGACAGCCACGTGCTTTTTGACAGATTTGTAAACAAAGCCACGTGCTTTTTGACAGACAACAACGCATCGCTAACCTCAGTACTGCCATCTTGACGGGAATAAACCTCGGTGGTACCAACTTAACCTAACTAGCGAGAGGTAAACAAAGCCACGTGCTTTTTGACAGCCACATGCTTTTTGACAGCTGCCATCCGCCATCTTTGAGCACCGTGCTGCCCTCTTTCGTCACCTGTCATCGGCAGTGCTGCCATCTTGACGGGTCTAAACCTTAGTGCTACCAACTTAACCTAACTAGCGCGAGGTAAACAAAGCCACGTGTTTTTTGACAGCCGTCATCCGCCATCTTTAATCCATAGAGCACAGTGCTGCCCTCTTTAGCTACTTACCTTTGAGGCGGATAATTTGAAAAATGCTTTTTGACAGCAGCCATATTGCATCGCAAACCTCAGTGCTGCCCTCTTTAGCTAGATACCTGTGGTAGCAGACAATTCCACGTGACAGCAGCCATCTTTAATCAAGAGAGCACCGTGCTGCCCTCTATGTGGTGGCGGCAAATTGAAAAATTCCACGTGCTCTTGTTTGGAAACAAACTCACGTGCTTTTTTGACAGCTACCATCCACCATCTTTAATCAACAGAGCACAGTGCTGTACTCTTTAGCTAGATACCTTTGAAATGTGGTGGCGGCAATTTGAAAAATTTTATGTGCTCTTGTTGGGAAACAAAGCTACGTGCTTTTTTTGACAGCTGTCATCCGCCATCTTTAATCAATAGAGCACTGTGCTGCTATCATGCGGGCAATTTCGTTAGCTGTCATCCGCCATCTTTAATCCAGAGAGAACAGTGCTGCCCTCTATGTGGTGGCAGCAAATTGAAAAATTTCACGTGCTCTTGTTTGAAAACATACTCACGTGCTTTTTTGACAGCTGTCATCCGCCATCTTTAATCCAGAGAGAACAGTGCTGCCCTCTATGTGGTGGCGGCAAATTGAAAAATTCCACGTGCTCTTGTTTGAAAACATACTCACGTGCTTTTTTGACAGCTGTCATCCGCCATCTTTAATCCAGAGAGAACAGTGCTGCACTCTATGTGGTGGCGGTAAATTCCATGTGCTTTACAAACCTATGTGCTTTTCTGACAGCTGTCATCCGCCATCTTTAATCTAGAGAGAACAGTGCTGCACTCTATGTGGTGGCGGCAAATTCCACGTGCTTTACAAACCTATGCGCTTTTCTGTCATCCACCATCTTTAATCTAGAGAGAACAGTGCTGCACTCTATGCGGTGGTGGCAAATTCTACGTGCTTTACAAACCTATGAGCTTTTCTGTCATCCACCATCTTTAATCTAGAGAGAACAGTGCTGCACTCTATGTGGTGGCGGCAAATTCTACGTGCTCTTATTTGGAAACAAATTCTACTCGCTCTTCAGCTGTCATCTATCATCTTTAATCAAGAGAGCACCGTGCTGCCCTCTTTGTGGTGGCGGATAATTTGAAAAATTTCTTTTCGACAAGCAGCCATCTTTAATCCAGAGAGAACAGTGCTGCCCTCTTTAGCTACTTACCTTTGAGGCGGTTAATTTGAAAAATTCTTTTCGACAAGCTGCCATCTTTAATCCAGAGAGAACAGTGCTGCCCTCTTTAGCTACTTACCTTTGAGGCGGTTAATTTGAAAAATTCTAGCTGCCATCTTTAATGAAAAGGGCATCGTGGTGCTATCTTGCGGGTAATATTTTACGTCACAGCTGTCATCCACCATCTTGCATTGCTAACCTTAGTGCTGCCCTCTTTAGCTACTTACCTTTGACAAGCTGTCACCCGCCATATTGCATCGCAAACCTCAGTGCTGCACTCTATGTGGTGGCGGATAACTTGAAAAAATCTTTTTGACAAGCAGCCATCTTTAATCAACAGAGCACCGTGCTGCCATCTTTAGCTACCACCATCTTACATCGCTTACCTCGCTGCTGCACTCTATGTGATGGCGGTTAATTCGAACAAGTTTAATCACGCATCGGGTAAGCTAGAGTAAGCACGTGCTGTTGTGATGACATCATCATACATGTTTAGACTTGTCCGTTTTCTTAAGAGTAAGTCGATGTAAAGGAATGTGGTAGCGGTAAATTCGAACGAGTTTAAACATGCATCGGGAAAGCTAGAGTAAGCAAGTGCTGTTGTGATGACGTCATTGTGCATGTTTAGACCTGATCGTTTTTCTTAAGAGTAAGTCGGTGTAAAGCAATGCAATAAGTACAACATTTTTTGAATGCGATCAAATATTTATTTACAAATGTACTACAACAGTGTTCGTTTTTGCTGCTGACAAGGTTGGTGTGCTTCTTAACAACGTATGCTTCCGAAATACCTCCTGCAACATTCAAATTAAACAAAGCATTTAGAAATATATTATACTAAGTATGTTATGCTTTACAGAGAAGATCATGTACTTCTTACCTTGCTGTTATTCCTTTTCGGAATCATCATCATCATCATGAAGTACTAGAGAAAGTTCATTCATACACTGTGTACAGTGTTCAATCCTCGGATTTGGTCCATCCCAATCATCATCACCATTTTCTCCTCGATGCTTGTAATGTCGCTCACAAGTTCTGCATAAAGCTACTTCGATTGACATCTTACTGTGTAGAGGAAGGATGTCCCAAAAATTATGTACGTAAGAGGCAGCGTACGTATATAAAAATCCTGGTGGTAAGTATTGAATAAGATGTTTCGGCATCGATGATCTACGTTTATAGAACATCTTAATAGCCTCACTCACTCGTGAAACATAAATAAGATGTTGCGTATGAGCATGCAAACAGCATGCACATTTACAGTTTTGTTCCATAGCGTACGATGTCGAAGCACACACTAATGAAAATGATAAAGATCTGTTCTTATTTATAGTCTCGTAACAATATTCGTTAGCGGATGGTAAGTAACATCACTCATATGAATAATAAGACAATAGGCTGCTGTGTTAGCAGGAATGTTTTCAGATGTTTCAAATTCTAAACGAATATCAACTGGAGATTCTTTTATAGATTCTTCATGATAAGAGCAGTCTATAACTACAATCGGTGCTTTATTTTTAAATTCTTGAGGTGTAAATAGCGGACGATCTTCTTTCTGATAATACGATGATTGAAATTTACAAAACATGTCATAGAGCATCCCAAACTTATTTTTCTCAAAGTTAATGTCGATGTTTTCGTAGGGATACGTAATTCCATTGAGATATAGTCTAACGTGTCTTAATTTGCAGTGATCAAACAGTGAGCTATCTTTTTCGTGATTGAATTTACGATTAGTTTGAAATCCAAAAATAATGTACAAGGGCTTCTCAGTAAAACGTGATGTTTTAACTGCCCAGCTATGCTTGTTTGTAGGTGGTAACACAGGATATTCATGCAGCTCCCAACTTCTAAAACGTATAGGTAATGGTGTATCATTTTCTACAATCTTGAGCAATCGAAGTTTTTCACGATCAGATAAGGTTACATGTGGGATCCGCCACAGTATACGATGCAGTGTTATTTTCGATTCTACAGGTGTTTCTACTGCTTTAAGAGAATTGTAATCACTTCGATCACGGATTAGAATAAGCTCTTGTTTTACGTTGATTATAATACGTGTAAAGTCTTCTGCGAATCCAAAAATATGTTTCAGTGATAACATACCCGTAAAAGTTCCATCCTCATTAATCATCCAGTTGTTAGTAGATTTTGGACACCATCCAGCCATCCGCAAAAGATTACTTTCTTCATCACAGAAAGAAGGGTAGAGTTTCATTGCGCTTGTAATACCAACATTCTTCGTTCGATCTATTTCAACATTATTTACTTCATATCGCGCTTCAGAAAAGAGAAAAGCTAGAGCATGGTTGTTTAGTTGTGAAGTGCTTGGTCCACTTCCATCAGACTTTTCTAATCGTCCTTCAATATAGAGGTAGCTTTCGTGTGGTAAGGTGTAAACATCTTGTTGATTAATAATAAAATGAATTTCATCATTGTTATTTAATCCAAACGTAAAAGGTTGATAAGAATGAAGCTCACTTCGTACTACACCTTCACGACTTTCTACTGTATTCGTAATGTCTAGCATTTCTTCCATTCTGTTGTAGTAGTGTATATCCTAAATCTTGGAGTATCTGCTTATGGGTATCTGTTAACTCGATGAGTCTCTGCACACATGTAGTATGCCTTCGGAATGTACACCGTGTTTTATAGATGGTTTTCATACTGGTTTAAGATGTAGTTTGTAAGCTACGTACGCATGCTGATCTAAATGAATAAGCTGATTATGTTTATTTACAAGTCTAAGAGTAATGTTGCTAATGTGTTTTACAGACACAGGATGATAAAGAACTACTGCTGGTTTCTCACAAATAGTATATCCACGTTCCTCTGTAACAATAAAGTCGTGCAGGACGTGCGAAGGTTGTAGATTACTATTCAAGTCTGTAATAATATTACAAGTAATGTTCACATTATAATCATCGAAGAGTTTTATAGGTTGATCAGACTCGTAACGTACGTTCGGTAGGAGCTCCCTCGATGAAAATCCAAGCAGTGGTCCAATCGAATCAGGTTGTGATTTGAAGTCAATCTTAAATGATGATTCAATAACACATTTGTGCGTAATGTTGCTTATAGTGATTGAGAACTTGTAATTATGATTACTAAAACTATCTTCCCCAAACTGATCAATTAACGTACTTTCAATATAGTCGTGAATATCATCTACTGTATAACTACCTGAGGGTAGTGTTAGCACATACTCATCGTAATAGAACTTGTTTAAACCATCACGCACATTATAGATTTTATTGTAGCTTTCAAACGATACTAGTCCAAGACTATGCGGCTGATAACCAAGTTCGATTGGTGGATTAAAATAGACGGTTGTTTCAGGTCCTTCTCCACGTACAGCAAACGTTCTTTCACTGTTCGTCATCACGCATACACTAATGCACTTTCTCTACTGTCTGGGTTTGATATAAGAACATAAGACATAATCGTCCGCACATGCGTGTATTAAAGTTTTGCACACGGTTTTTATTGTAAACAATGTCTGCACTGCTTCCGAAATAACGTATGAGCTCAAAAGGAGGAGGTAAATCTCCATAGCTATCAAAATACCATACTTTAGATTTACGTTTTACATAAGCAACGTAATGAGTTCCAGGTCCACGACTGTCGTCCAAGTTAATTACGGCACTTTCACGTTCACGTGGACGTGCTGGTAGTTGATCACGCATATACACTCCTCGAAAATAATGAATTCCTAGTTGTTTAGCAAACGTAAAAACTTCATCATGCGTTAGAGCTCGATATGGCAGTGCATTCAGTAGACGTTTTTTGGAGAAATGTAGATACCAAGCCCTTTCTTGTATGGTGCTAGCTTCATGTTCACACCTTTGCCTCGTAACGCAATTGCCTCCATCGTCTTGTTATGACGTTCACTCTCTTTCAACTGTTGTTTCGCTTCTTCTACAGCTTTGACAGTTCTCGCTACAGCACTAGCACCACCTAGCAATGACCCTAAAGCTGCTAAGCCAGCAAACAGCGCAGGAAGAAATCCTCCTCGTTTTGGTACAGGAATAATTCGCGCACGTTTACTAAATATTGCTCTGCACTTTGGAGAAATTCTCGCTCTTGCTGCGCGTAACGCCTTAGTAATAGCTACACGAAGATTGTATTCCCCTCGAATAGCTTTTTGCGTAGCCTTTATAACATCTTTCCATCCAACAGTTTTTACTTTCTTCTTCTTCTTCATGTCGTTTGGATATCGTTGTTTCACCATGCTGGACACGACTTTACTAGTCAAGAGCAAATCATAAACTAACCGTTGCCTCTTGTTTCGTTTAATATATATATATTACTATTACGTACTTTATGATTCAGTTATCATGAAGATTATAAAGCAGCAAGACACGCTACCTGTTACCGACATTGTACCACATCTCTTACCTAGTTCTAGTACAACTACAAGAAAACGTCATGGAACGTTGTTTCCTTTTACTGTGCGATGTATTATATCAGGTCCGTCGGGATGCGGTAAAACAAATCTTTTACTCACACTTATTACTTCTGTAAATGGTATACGCTTCGAGAATATTTACGTTTTCGCAAAGTCACTCTATCAGCCGCTATATACTATTCTACAAACTGTAATGCACGATCTAGTTAAAGATGGAATAAGATATTTTAAATTTAATTCACATGAGCAAGTACCATCACCAGACGATGTGCTTCCTAATTCTCTAATGGTCTTTGATGATGTCGCAACAGAACAGCAAAACGTTATTCGTGCATTCTTTAGTATGGGTCGACATAAATATGTTGATTGCATCTATTTGTGCCAAACCTATTCTCGTGTGCCCAAGCAGTTGATACGCGACAACGCAAATGTTATTGTGCTTTTTCGGCAAGATGAGCGCAACATGCGACATGTGTATAACGATCATGTTAACACTGATATGACATTCGATGACTTTAAACGTATGTGTGCTAAATGTTGGTCATTACACCGTTACAGCTTTTTAGTTATTGATAAAGAAAGTGATGTACAGCATGGACGATATCGCATGGGTTTCGATCATTTTATATGCATTAACACAGAATTACAGTAACTACTTGATTAAAAACCACCATCATGTTAACATCTAGCAAGGAGATCACAAAACATATCATCCAAGCTCGAAACAATATTCGACGGAAATTTAAAGAGCTTAAACGTATTCAAGCAGACACGCATTTATTTTTAAAAACACAACTAAGTACACCACTCAAAGAAATTTTTAATTCTACTTCATTACCGCAGTCTACTTCAAGTTTTGCTTCTATGCAAACATCATATCATAAAGAGAAGCATGAAGAAGAAAAGCATGAAGAAGATACGGAAGAGAAGAAGCAGGATGTAGATCAAGAAGAGGAAGATAAGGAAGAAGAAGAAGAAGAACTTAATGATGCATCACCATCTAAGCGTGTTGAGTTTTTAACTACAGATGTTATTGCAGAAACACCTACTACATCGACGCAAAATCTACCATCTTTGTCTGAGGTTATGATTACACCAGAATATCGCAATCAGTTTAGAACTTTTATTCAAGATACCTATGGATCTCTCTTTGCACCTTATATAGAAAAACTTTTTACAGGACAAACTGACACTACCTATGGTATTCGCTACGAAGATGACTGTTTCCGGATAGGAAATTCAAATGTTAAGATTAATAGCAACAAACTCATTGTAAAAGGTGTTACCTATAAACCTACGAAAGGACTCTTAGAACTTCTTTTCTCACGAATACCTGACAAGGATATAATTTTACAAGATGATCTTAAAAAGTATAAAGCAATACTTTTTGCTACCGATGCAACACGACGTAATTACAAGAGAACAGAAGCTGTAAATGCGAATAAGAGTTACAAGTATCGTGAGTTTATTTCTAAGCTGTTTCCGACTGCACGTAGTCTAGACGTTATCTACAAGCCTTTGTTGCCGTATGTGGATGTAAGATACTGGAATGACCCAAACTTACTCGTTGAACGATTACAACTTTTAAGAGCATCGCAAGAGGCTGGTCACACTGGTCACGGATCAGAAATTCTAGAAATAGAAAGAGAACTACGTTATGCCGGTATTATTTTATAATGGCTCGTCAAGAGAAGATCTCACCTGTAAAGGTAAACATCGCACATGAGTTACATAAACCAGCACGTCGCACCTACTGTCGCAGACGCGTTATTACACGAGGAAAAGATGATCTCTGGCAAGCAGACTTAGTAGAAATGATTCCATATGCTTCTAGTAATAAGGGCTATAAGTATCTACTTACTGTTATCGATGTGTACTCAAAGTTTGCTTTTGCACAACCCGTGCGTTCTGAAACAGCAGCTCAAGTTAAAGAAGCATTTAAACATATTGTTGAAGAATCGAAACGCTGCCCAAGGCTTCTTCAAACTGATCAAAGTAAAGAGTTTTACAACAAGGATTTCTCTTCTTACCTCAAGTTACTTGGCATTCAACACTACTCTACGTTCAGTAATCTCAAGGCAAGTGTTGTAGAACGCTTTAATCGTACACTCAAAACAATGATGTGGCGAGAATTTACAGCGCAAGGTTCATATCGTTGGATTGATCTGCTACCTAGACTTTTATCTACCTACAACGATACACCTCATCGCACTATCGGAACAAAGCCACGTCTTGTTACAAAGAATACACCTCGTCTAGATGCTATTCATCTTGTAATCAAAACAGCTGATCCACGTCGCTATCGCTTTAAAGAAGGTGATTTCGTTCGCATCAGCAAACACAAGTCTATCTTTGCAAAAGGATACACACCTAACTGGAGCACTGAAATTTTTCAAATCAGAAGTGTTAAGCTTACTAATCCAGTTACGTATTTACTTCGCGATCTCAGAGGACAGCCTATTGAAGGAGGATTCTACATCGAAGAACTGCAGAAAACAAAATATCCTGATCACTATTTAGTTGAACGTGTTATTCGACGTCGTGGTAATAAACTGTATGTTAAATGGCTTGGTTTTAATAACAGCTTTAATTCATGGATTAATAAAGAGGATGTACTTTAAATGTTATGTGTGTTTTCTTTTAATCCTATACGTTTCCTTTCTTCTAAGTCACTAGGACATGCTGTAGGATTAAACAACACCTGTAATATGTTTTGACAATTCATATTTATTTTAGACTATATACATACATTTTTATCCTTTGTTCATGTTACGGTCTTTGTCACTCAGTTTTTCGTTTTATTGCACCAACAACGACAAGTGCTGCTATATTCTTCTGAGCAGCTAAAGCACTAGGTAATAACACATACACACACACACAGCATAACTTTACGAAGCAGATTTTAACAGCTACACTCTATGCAGGCAGCATGTAACTACGTATCAGGCGAACGTGTTCTAGGGCCGCAGGGGAGATGAAGCACGAAGAAAAGAAGATCAATCACTCTGTTGATGAGTCCACGCCCAACATGCTTCCTCATCTTTCTCCCAGCACGTTTCTTCACCTTTTCCTTGTTTACTCTCTCCACAGCCATGATAAGTGTTTATAAGCGAAGACAACTCGTTAGTTTTAGGTCCGTGATACAGTTTAATTAGTTGACATGTACGGCACTGTCTCACAGAAGGTCTTCTAGCTAAACTCACGTGTTCATGATGTAAACTACACGTTTGAAGCTCTGACAAAACAGGATCTTGAGTCCACTCACGAGATACCTTATCCCAAATCTTCTTTACAGCATTCGCAGCTACATTGACCAAAAATGCCTTTGGTAATGCATTTAACTCTTCTTCAGTAAAAGTGTTTAGTTTCTTTTTGCATGCATAAAACTTTACGATCGCCTTTTCAACTGCGTTACACTTAGTATCTGTTAGAAATGACATGATGTCTTTACTCTACAAATGTTTCTTTTACACTAAGGTTATTTCGACACTGCACTTTACATATGTTGTTCACTTCCCGTCATGCACTGCGACACAACCAATCAAAGAGCATGCATACATGTTGTAAAGACTGTTTAGTTGTTTCTCTACTATGCTCTTTCGGAAGAGTTTTAAATGATGGGCACCCCAATTCATGCATGTCGATAACTTCACATGATGATGGTAGAAAATCACGCAACCATTCTTTCTTTTCACAACCCTTTAAAAGAACAAGATCTGCTCTTGACAAATGTGCATTCATCATTAAAGGTAGAAAACGATAAGGTATTCCTTTTTCTTCCCACTTCAAATCTAAATTGTTTTCAATCCACTGAGTCTGCTTTTTATCTTCATCTGTTTGCAAACAGTAAGGGAACGGTGGACTAAATACTAAACTAACAAGTTTTGGTGCCCACAACACACAGCAATCTAACACAGCCACCTCTTTAAACACAAACTTGTTTCCGTTTACTTTAAAGCCTTGCACATCAACTATTAATGTTTTCGTCATGTTTGCACTCCACACTCTATCACTGTTTCCCGAAGACTAAAGCTTTTAGTCAACGAACGGGTTTAAACATGCATGATAACGTCATCACTGCAGCACGTGCTTACTCTAGCTTACCCGATGCGTGATTAAACTTGTTCGAATTAACCGCCATCACATAGAGTGCAGCAGCGAGGTAAGCGATGTAAGATGGTGGTAGCTAAAGATGGCAGCACGGTGCTCTGTTGATTAAAGATGGCTGCTTGTCAAAAAGATTTTTTCAAGTTATCCGCCACCACATAGAGTGCAGCACTGAGGTTTGCGATGCAATATGGCGGGTGACAGCTTGTCAAAGGTAAGTAGCTAAAGAGGGCAGCACTAAGGTTAGCAATGCAAGATGGTGGATGACAGCTGTGACGTAAAATATTACCCGCAAGATAGCACCACGATGCCCTTTTCATTAAAGATGGCAGCTAGAATTTTTCAAATTAACCGCCTCAAAGGTAAGTAGCTAAAGAGGGCAGCACTGTTCTCTCTGGATTAAAGATGGCAGCTTGTCGAAAAGAATTTTTCAAATTAACCGCCTCAAAGGTAAGTAGCTAAAGAGGGCAGCACTGTTCTCTCTGGATTAAAGATGGCTGCTTGTCGAAAAGAATTTTTTCAAATTATCCGCCACCACAAAGAGGGCAGCACGGTGCTCTCTTGATTAAAGATGATAGATGACAGCTGAAGAGCGAGTAGAATTTGTTTCCAAATAAGAGCACGTAGAATTTGCCGCCACCACATAGAGTGCAGCACTGTTCTCTCTAGATTAAAGATGGTGGATGACAGAAAAGCGCATAGGTTTGTAAAGCACGTAGAATTTGCCACCACCGCATAGAGTGCAGCACTGTTCTCTCTAGATTAAAGATGGTGGATGACAGAAAAGCGCATAGGTTTGTAAAGCACGTGGAATTTGCCGCCACCACATAGAGTGCAGCACTGTTCTCTCTGGATTAAAGATGGCGGATGACAGCTGTCAAAAAAGCACGTGAGTATGTTTTCAAACAAGAGCACGTGGAATTTTTCAATTTGCCGCCACCACATAGAGGGCAGCACTGTTCTCTCTGGATTAAAGATGGCGGATGACAGCTGTCAAAAAAGCACGTGAGTATGTTTTCAAACAAGAGCACGTGGAATTTTTCAATTTGCTGCCACCACATAGAGGGCAGCACTGTTCTCTCTGGATTAAAGATGGCGGATGACAGCTAACGAAATTGCCCGCATGATAGCAGCACAGTGCTCTATTGATTAAAGATGGCGGATGACAGCTGTCAAAAAAAGCACGTAGCTTTGTTTCCCAACAAGAGCACATAGAATTTTTCAAATTGCCGCCACCACATTTCAAAGTTATCTAGCTAAAGAGTACAGCACTGTGCTCTGTTGATTAAAGATGGTGGATGGTAGCTGTCAAAAAAGCACGTGAGTTTGTTTCCAAACAAGAGAACGTGGAATTTTTCAATTTGCCGCCACCACATAGAGGGCAGCACGGTGCTCTCTTGATTAAAGATGGCTGCTGTCACGTGGAATTGTCTGCTACCACAGGTATCTAGCTAAAGAGGGCAGCACTGAGGTTTGCGATGCAATATGGCTGCTGTCAAAAAGCATTTTTCAAATTATCCGCCTCAAAGGTAAGTAGCTAAAGAGGGCAGCACTGTGCTCTATGGATTAAAGATGGCGGATGACGGCTGTCAAAAAACACGTGGCTTTGTTTACCTCGCGCTAGTTAGGTTAAGTTGGTAGCACTAAGGTTTAGACCCGTCAAGATGGCAGCACTGCCGATGACAAGTGACGAAAGAGGGCAGCACGGTGCTCAAAGATGGCGGATGGCAGCTGTCAAAAAGCATGTGGCTGTCAAAAAGCACGTGGCTTTGTTTACCTCTCGCTAGTTAGGTTAAGTTGGTACCACCGAGGTTTATTCCCGTCAAGATGGCAGTACTGAGGTTAGCGATGCGTTGTTGTCTGTCAAAAAGCACGTGGCTTTGTTTACAAATCTGTCAAAAAGCACGTGGCTGTCAAAAACACGTGGCTTTGTTTACCTCATGCTAGTTAGGTTAAGTTGGCACTACTGAGGTTTAGGCCCGTCATGATGGCAGTACTGAGGTTTGCGATGCGTTGTTGTCTGTCAAAAAGCACGTGGCTTTGTTTACAAATCTGTCAAAAAGCACGTGGTTGTCAAAAAGCACGTGGCTTTGTTTATCTCGAGCTAGTTAGGTTAAGTTGGCACTACTGAGGTTTAGGCCCGTCAAGATGGCAGTACTGAGGTTAGCGATGCGTTGTTGTCGATGACAGCTGTCAAAAAGCACGTGGCTTTGTTTACAAATTCAAATTTCGCGCTAGTTAGGTTAAGTTGGCAGTACTGTCGCGCTAGTTAGGTTAAGTTGGCAGTACTGGAAGAGGCCTCTGGCTGAGGTGGAGGTGGCCACTGGGAGCCGGAGGTGGCGGTGGCCGCAGAATCCCTGTATTATACTACTCCTACTCTCAATTTCTTCCTCGGTAATGAAAAATCTATTTTTTAAATTCTTAAAACTGTATGCAAAGTAGGAGCTGTCCATATACCAAATACCAAATTGCAGCATGTTGGTAGTATGTAGAAAATAATAATAATAATAATAATAATAATAATAATAATAATAATAATAATAATAATAATAATAATCCAGGCTACTATCCCAGTTTTAGGGGTCAACGGTTGCTATGGATTAGCCCAGTTTTAGGACCAGATGCCCTTTCTGACGCTAACCCTGTATAGAGGGTTGTATTGAATATTTCGTGATTCTGTGGTGGTTGATAGAGCGGTGTGTATATTGAAATACGTGTATTGGTACAACACAATTCTTCAGTCCCCGTACTTTATGAGTAATTAACCATACTTAGACAAAATATATGACCTGACCGGAATAGAACCTGGAGCCCCTCTACCGATGGCAAGTATATTGACTTTTCAGCAAAGGAGCCAGACAATAATAACAACAATAGTCCGACTCCTTGGTTGAATGGTCATTGTCGAGGCATTCGGTTTAGAGGGTCCCGGCTTCGATTCCGGATCAGGCCGGAGATTTCAATCGTTTCTGATTGATTCTTCTGCCTCGGGGACTGTGTATTTGTGTTTATCACAACACTATTTTCTTCACATTCAGACAACACACCATAATACAGACCACCAAAGAAACAAGCAATAGTGATTACATCCCTCCACATGGGGTGGGCGCCAGGAAGGGCATCTGGTCATAAAATAAGGCTAAATTCATATGTGCTGCACAGTTTGTACCCGCGGCTCCATGGATGTGGGAAAAGTGGTATAATAATCATAATTATAATAAGTTTACGTCCCACTAATTATATTTTACGGTTTTCTGACAGACTGAGGTGCCAGAAATGTGTCCCTTAGGAGTACATTTTCGTGCCGGTACACCTACTAACACAATGCCGACGTATTTGCGCACTCGAAAATACTAGTGAACTGAGCCCGGATGAGTAGCTCAAATGGTAGAGCGCTGGCCTTCTCAGCACAAGGACTACAAAAGAAGTTCCTGTTTCGCAGCATTTCCTGAAAAAAAAAGGAAGTCTAGATTCATGGCTGAGCGGTGAACATCTTAGTTTTTTTTCTCGGGGCCCCGAGGTAGATTGTCGGTCGGGTAGCAGGATTTTAATGTTAAACGGTTAGTTCCCTTGGCTCGGTAAATGGTAGTTTTGTCGTCTCCAACATTGCTACAGCTCATTCCCCTACACTCAACACTATCCTCCCTCCCCCCACTAACACTAACATGGCGCACACCACCCACCCTCATCGGAGGATCTGTGATACATGGGCTGCACTAGGATAGAAATAGCCACACGGAGTTATTTTATTTAACATACGAACTGTACAGAAGGTATTTCATTAACGTTATTTGACAAACAGCTAGTTTATTTATCCTCAAAAGCAGGTTGAGATATGTCAGTGAATTAAGACCTACTGTCATAACTGGGTCACCAAATCATCATCACAGCCTGAGATCACTTACTTTGTGACGTCAGTGTACCTAATTTCATTTTAAAAAGGTTATTTATCGATGTTTATGATCCTGACGCTATACAATTACTTCTTTTTGTATATCTCTTCCTCTTCGAATTTTTATGCGCGGTTGAACCTCTGAAACCAGTAGGTAATAATACAAGGAAGTTGAATATACAGAGTGTAACAAAAATGTAGGGGAAAATCTTAAGGTTATACCAACCAGTGTCTCAGATTTACTGCTGAAATTTTTAATTTTAATTTTGTTTCATTTTTTGTGCACCCATTTTGTATTTAATGGAACGTGCGAGCTTAACCATAGTTAACAAATCCAAAATATAAAATCTGCCTTACAGGCTACCTCGTTTTCATATCATACCTGTAATACTGCATCACTGCCACAGAGTTCAGCCAAAGTTTTTAATCAGTTAAATGAATTTTGGTCCCAGAGTTACTAGAGGATGGTTAGTATTCTCTTGTCCCGACTCACTGACCTCGACCGCAATACTTGCACTTTCTGTTATTACACAGGAGCACAGATCAGTTTGACATCATTTTATCCAATCTAACCTTTTTCTCCGGACACATAGGCTCGACATAAAATTCCCCCGTGGCCCAAAGCGGTGATCTCGTTCACTGATGGCTCCGTGTCGTAAAGGCGTACTGTAACTTCTTCCACGACTAAAGTGTATTAAAAAGTCTGGACCACTCCCTGACGTCATAGACAGCTGCCAGTGGATTTCATTCCTTTCTTGGAATTTATAAATAGGAAGGAAGCCTTTTAAAAAAAAGGTACATTCTGGTAGAAAGTTCTCCAATGACGATTAAATTGACACCATTTGAAACTGCAGTAATTAAATCAAGCAAGATTACAGTTTACGTGAGTGTTCATATCGTGATCATAAGCTCTTTTTCTGGATCTGTGGTAGAGTGTTGGCCTCCGAATCCCAAAAAAATCGAAAAGGTGGAAAAAATTCTACCAGGCAATCTGTGTTGTAAGATTTCGGCATGTAAAAGATCTCTGGTAACATATTTGGTGTTCAAATAAGTAAATTAAATAAAGCTCAGCTTAAGAGAAATTACGCTATAGTTCGTTGAAATTTCTGAAACCAAATATTCAAAATCTGGTAGAGTGAAACAAAACTGATACGCAGGGGGCTTAGATCGGTCTAATTGAAGTGCCCGCAAATGTCAGCTGACGCCACGCGATTATTGTTGTTATTGTTATCATAGCAAGTGAATTACATATTCTGTAGGCATTTATTTTCACTTATTCGGAACCTTCATCAAACGTGCAAGCTATTTAGGAAGTACAATCAATCAATCAATCAATCAATCAATCAATCAATCAATCAATCAATCAATCAATCAATCAATCAATCAATCAATCAATCAATCAATCAATCAATCAATCAATCAATCAATCAATCAATCAATCAACGATATGCATTTAGGGCATTCCCCCAGGTGGCAGATTCACTATCTGTTGTTTACCTAGTCTTTTATTAAATAATTGCAAAGTATTCGAAAATTTATTGAACATCTCCCTTGGTAAATTATTTCATTGTTCCTCCTGGTATAAACGAATATTTGCCCGAATTTTTCTTCTTGAATTCCAAATTTATCTTCAAATTGTGATCATTCCTACTTTTAAAAACTCCACTCAAACTTATTTGTCTACGAATGTCATTTCACGATATCTCTCCATTGACAGCTCGGAAAACATCACTTAGTCGAGCAGCTCGTCTCCTTTCTTCTAAGTCTTCACAGCCCAAACTTTGCAACATTGTCGTAACGAAACTCTTTTCTCGGAAATCACCCAGAACAAATCCAGCTGCTTTTCTTTGGTTTTTTTTCCAGTTCTCGAATCAAGTAATCCCGGCGAGAGTCCAATACACTGGAACAATACCCTAGTTGGGGTCTTACCAGAGATTTACATGCCCTCTCTTTTACAACCTTACTAAAACCCCTAAATACCCTCGCGAGCCACAGTCGAGTTACCGCTTATTTTTTGTACCGTATCTGTGCGACGTAGCCGTATGACCCATATTGCTCGTCCAGTAATATTATAGCATGCGATAAGCTTCCGTACAGCGTACAGTGCGGTTGCTTCTTATACAGAAGTAATTCCTCGAATTTTAAGTGCATCTCATGGCCTGTGAAGTACTGAACAGCGTATCCGTGTGTAGTAGATTTGTAAAACAATTCGCACGGAAATTTTGAATATTCATGAGGCTGAATTGAGGCGTCTCGTCACACCCTACAACAATTGTCCGCAGACTCAGGGAGATCATTTACATCACTCACTGTGGGAAAGCATTTACATCACTCACTGGAATGAAGTAAGTTTTTCAATCTGTTTATTATTCATTCATAAAATTTGATGAGATTTCCTAGTGGCATCCGGAACGAAGTGACGGTAAACGCGTTGTCGTTTGTCGACACCTGGTATGCAGGAGGGATGGAAACCCTTGCGGTGTTCACTCTGTATGTGCTTAGGAATAAAACAATTTGTTGTTTTTTCTAGTGGTTTAACTTCGCACTAACTCACTGAAGGTTTTCGGTGACGCAAGGATGTGAAAGGGCTAGGATTGGAAGGGAAGTGACCGTGACCTTAATTAAGGTACAGCCCCAGCATTTGCCTGGTGTGAAAATGTCAAACCACGGAGAAACATCTTCAGGGGTGCCGACGGTGGAATTAGAATCCACCATCTCCTGAATTAAAGCTACGTCAATCTCTTCGCAAGGCTAACTTGCTTGGTAAAAGTAGTAGTATAAATAATCTGAAATAAATGTAGTTAAGCCTACACAACGTTTGGTGGAAATATTTAGGAACATGAGAACATTTGTTGGATAATTTTCAACTTTCTCTCTTTCTGTGAGTTATTACGAAATATTTCTTTTGTGAGCGCTTAAAATATATAAAATATCGACTCAATTCGCCTCCTGCTAAATCGTAAATACATTATTCGTCCTGCACAAAATCCTTTGTTTATCAATATTACCAGACGTTTAAACAAGATTGAGCACATACCGTTTCCATTACTAATATTATAGGCAACGAATTATCCGCATCACTACGTGTCTTTCAATCCTACGTATGAGGAGAGAGAATAATTAATTAAAAGTACAGACAAATATAATCGTTTGCCAGTCATTATTATTTAACCTTTATTTTCAAATTCTGATTAATAGTGACCGTATTATTGGTTAACAAAATCACTTAACACCGACGGCTATGAACATTAACGTGAACATGACAATGATACTTCCAAGTGCAACATAGTGATAACAATAATGCCTAATACGATCATAATAATATGTTCTCTACATATAAACTCTCATTTCTGTCAATACATTTTGGATATTATTACTTGGTTTCTGTACAGGACAGGACAAATGATGGCAGGTTCAGTTAAATTTCTGTGTGTTACAGCAGCTGCATTTTAATGAAGCTTGGTAAAAAATTCAATAAGTGCGATCGTAGATATATGCCACTCGAAATAATTGAACAGGAGGAGACTTAAAAGTATAAAAGTCTATGTACCACTATTACGGTTGGTTTTACAGGAAATTTGGTTAAAAAATATAATAAGTGCGAACGTAGGTATATGCCACTCAAAATAATTGAACAGGGGTAGACTTGAAAGTATTTCTATGTACCTGTATTCCGGTTGGTTTTACAGAAAATGTGGTTAAAAAATTCAATAAGACGATCGTAGGTATATGCCACTCAAAATAATTGAACAGCAGTAGACATGAAAGTATAAAATATTCTATGTACATCTATTGCGGTTGGTTTTACAGGAAATGTGCTTAAAAAGGCAATAAGTGTGATCGTAGGTACGGTATATGCCACTCTAAATAATTGAACAGCAGTAGACTTGAATGTATAAAATATTCTATGTGCCTCTATTACGGTTGGTTTTACAGGAAATTTGGTTAAAAAGGCAATAAGTGTGATCGTATGTATATGCCCCTCAAAATAATTGAACAGGAATAGACTTAAAAGTATAAAATATTCTATGTGCCTCTATTACGGTTGGTTTTTCAGGAAATTTGGTTAAAAAGGCAATAAGGTATTTGCCACTCAAAATAATTGAACAGGAGTATACTTAAATGTATAAAATATTCTATGTGCCTCTATTACGGTTGGTTTTACAAGAAATGTGCTTAAAAAGGCAATAAGTGTGATCGTATGTATATGCCACTCAAAATCATTGAACAGCAGTAGACTTGAAAGTATAAAATTCTATGTACCTGTATTCCGGTTGGTTTTACAGAAAATTTGGTTAACAAATTCAATAAGTGCGATCGTATGTATATGCCACTCAAAATAATTGAACAGGAGTAGACATAAAAGTATAAAATATTATATCTACCTTTATTACGTCTGGTTTTACAGAAGATTTGCTCATTAGGAAAAACTACATACAATCTTATTTACAAACGTATTTAATATAACATTTTTCAATTGTGAAAATCATGTAAGTATTAGTGATGGGCGTGTGAAAGTTAAGGGGATTATCAAAGGTCTATCCTGGTAATGTTAAATTGAACATATTTGCATCCCGGTCCCTCTGGAACTGTCCAAGATAACGAAACAAAATTGTGATAGCATAGAGATCAGTATCTAATAAATTTATTGATTTAATTTCTCGATTCAACTTCTATTAAAACTCAAGCTATGGATTTTTAAAATGAAGCTCTTAAAGATTACATCTATTTTTGAAACGATTTTATGAACAAATTGTGTGTGTGATATCTATACCATTCTAGATCTATATAAGAACAATAATGATGTTAAGGGGAGGTAAAAATTTCCAGATCTCTACCCGAAGTCGTTCCTGAGAAAATGGGAAACCTTCGCAAAATTATGCTTTTTTAACAAATCGCACTTGTAAAAGCATAATGCCACTTAAAAAACATGGCTGTTACCATGGTTCTTACTACATAAATACCAGATAGGAAGTGATATCGCAGCAACCAATGTAGCCAACTTATGCAGCAGGATGTTCACTACACTCATGTTCATAAAAACAGAACACCTTGAAAGACTAGAGATAGGAAGTTCATATGCACAGGGCATTTTCATTAGTATGCACAATAAGCATTTCAGTCACCCGGGTTCAACATTTGTCCTATAGCCTAGTAAGCACTGGGTCCTCCATGGGCACCGATAACTTGTTCAATGCGTGATAGCATCGATGCTTATAAGGTGCGAATGGCGTACTGGGTTATAGCCATCCATGCTGCATTCACCTGGTTCCACAGTTCATCTTTGGCGGTTGGCATTGTGTCACAGCGCCGCACCCGTCGTTTCACCACATCCCTCACATTTTCGATTGGCGACAAGTTGGGTGATCCGGCGAGCCAGAACAGCAGTCGTGTGACAACAAGGAGGCACGTGTTCGTGCAGCAACATGTGGTCGCGCATTGTCCTGCTGAAATATGGCGTCTGGTGTGTCGTGCAGAAAGGGTATGGCTACGGGTTGCAGAATGTCATTCACGTAGGTCAAACTGGTCACAGTGCCATGGACATGCATCAGCTGTGATTTGTGGTTTTACCCGATAGCACCCCACACCATAAGGCCTTGAGTTGGCGCTGTATGTCTTGTGCGAATGCAGTCAGTGTCATTCCTCTCCCTCTGTCTGCAGCGAACGAAAATGTGGCCAGAACCTGATTCGTCCGTACTATCTGCTACCATTCCTGTCCCCACTGACGTCGTTCCATGCACCAATGCATTCTAGCATGTTTATGCACATTAGTCAAGGGTAGGCGGAGAAGTGGACGATGCAACGGTAACCCAGATCGTAATAAACGGCGATGGACTGCCACTCCTTATAGTGTACAATGTGTTACACTGTTCCACTGTTGCGCCAGAGCCGAGGAGAATCCATATCTGCCCTGTAATGCCATTCGGATGAGGTGTTGATCTTCTCGGGCGACGGTCTGGGTGGTCTGGGTGGTGCGACCAGACCAATCTCGTCGGTTTTACGGCCTTCTGTGAACCATTCTGTACACACCCGTTGCACTGCCGATACACTTCGTCTCACACGAGCATCAATTTCCCGGATGGATGCATCCAGTTCTCTCATGCCAATAATGCGCCCTCTTTCACATTCCCTCATTTGACGCTGCGGTTCTTGCATACGTGTGCAAGGCATCCTGAACGCCAAGCGCTGAAGAGGACACTCACTACTCTCTTAACTTCGGAACGGTTCGGACGTGAATGTAATCGTCGCCGGAAAACGAGGACTGAGCATTTATCACGTAGAGAAGTAATAACTGGGTTAATGTAGAATTTAATCCAAATAAATACTAATCAAACTATTCCGGGAACTGTACGCGAGTGAGAATATTGTATTTTTTGTGTACAATTTGTACCATAATTAACTTGTATTTTCCTTTTTGTATGCTCAGTGTATCAAATGAGTGCGGACACGTGTGTGCCGATTATGGCTTTTGTAAACTGTGTCAAGAACATGGACCGCAAGAGGAGAATTTTCACAGAGGGTAGTGTCTCCGTCATGATGGAGTGAGTACCGCATCGGTGGGCCGACCTGATGGTCGAGATGGTGCGTGGATGAGCATGGAACGAACCGGAATAAGATGAGTACACTATTTCTATACATAACTTATATTTTGTTTTGTAGTTTGGAACTGTGGGTTCGTAGGCGTCGCATTTTTCTTTATAAACATTCACTGGTTGAGATTCGGCGGTCCCAGTTGTATCTGTAGGGTCAAATATGAAACCAAGAGTCGAGCCAGCTGGAATGCCTATCATATTCTATCCTCTTGCATGATCCATCGAGTGCAAGTCCACATACCTCCTCGTGTACTTTATATGCACGTGATATTAAGGCAACAGCGATCAAGGTGCGAATACTATGATGTTGGGCATTTACTTTGTTTTTACAATTTGCTTTACGTCGCACCAACACAGATAACTCTTATGGCGACGATGGGATAGGAAAAGCCTAGGAGTGGGACGGAAGCAGCCGTGGCCTTAATTAAGGCACAAGTGTGACAATCGGAAACCACGGGAAAATCATTCTCGGGGCTGCCGACAATGGGGTTCGAACCCACTATCTCCTGGGTGCAATCCCACAGTTGCACGCCCCTGACCGCACGTCCAACTCGCCCAGTAACGGGTATTTCTAAGAACTTTACCACGCTTCCAGGTACGCAAGACGTGTGCAAGAGAAACGTATCGTATAGACTATTCTTGCTGTAATCTGATTCAATAGCGTCGTTTATAGAATGCTCGGTAAATAGTCAACTAAATTGTAACCGTGTACATGTTATATGACTCCTGCGACGAGTTTAACAGCTAGTGTTCCTTTAAATGTTACTAAGAATACAGCAAAATATTGAAAAATTCACACATGCACTGATCGGGATTAGAACTGCTTCCACTTTGGTAAGAAGTCATTTCTCTATCATACACTCTATAATCCTTTTTTCCTATAATCATAATACTAAATCAAAGCCCATGGCGCAACAGCCCCGTGGGGCCACGTGTAATTATTTGTTGGCGGTATTGCAACTTTAAGAACGTCGTAAGTTCGCACTTTTGACATTCCGACATATGCCATGGCTGAAACATGAATGTTCTTGTTTTTCCTCTTGAGCTTTATTAATAGTGATACAAAATGCCAAGCGAATGGGGAAGTGGTGCCACTTAACCGAAATTTGAAGTGTTTTTTCTAAAGGAGTTAAGTCATCTCGAGGGATTATAGATCTCTGCCTATTTTGAATGTACAGTGCACTCATCGAGGATTGGAAAGCAAAATGGTGTCTATTCCTGTCCACGCTACAAATAAAACACGAAGACCTACACTGAAACACTTTTGAAATAAGCACAAACGTTTTTCCAATATGCACGAGACCATCGATGAAAAATGCATTCTTAACATTTGTGCTGTTTTGTTGGGGCACGTCAAGGATTTCATTAATATAACTGAAAGTAGCTCCCGGTTTGTTATGAGCAGTGTCGGCCAAATCATGTTTAAAAATTGGAACATTGCAGTTTGCTCGAAGTAAAGGTACAATCCTTCGGTTTTCCATAGTAAATTATGACATGGAGGGTCGACTCATTTTCCTAACTACCAGAGTGGAAGACATTCTCAGACTAAGTGTTAAAAATACGACACGGAGGAAAGGGCTTTTACATTTCTCCGACATGATTTCAAGCTAACAAATATAGATTGAGCTACAAAGAGACAGTGGCGTCGCACCGAATACCTCTCTCCAACTGACCAGGAAGACAGCGGAGCACGTTGCCTTTGCGCGTGGACATAGAGGTAGTTGACCGGAGAAGCAACCGTCGCACTCACTCGACTGTATTCGAGCTCGAAGAAAATTAATACGTGGCATTTATTTTATTTTATTTTATTTTCGTTCATTACATAAAGAGAGTTTGGAAGAGTACGTAATCAAATTACAGTATGGTTGTCATATATACCAGTATATCGTCGTTGCCGGGACAAAACCTCCTATGTGATAATATTTTTGGAGATATACTGACCCGCAGCACATACAGTATGAAGAGCGAGAATGTCTTGACTATATTCACACAACGTTGCACCTTAGGTGACAGACCCTTACCGGCCAATGTTCTAAGCAAATATATTTCACATAGGAGGTTTTGTCCCGGCAGCGACGATATGTATGTTTTTAATATAAAATAGTGAATAAATAACGAGACAGGAAGGCACAAGGAGTGTGTAATACAGGAAGCCTTCTCGTAGTGAGGGAAAGTCCCGAGCTGTACAGCGTGGAGATAAGATATTGCATCTTGCACCAACAGTCATTGTCAGTATTCATAGTGAGAGAAATGGAGCCAGAGGTAGATCCATCGTGTGTTGTGAAACACAAAAGAGGAAAACCGCTCAGAAGTGACAATAGGCAGTGCATCGTGAATGTGTTCAATAAACTAAGTGAATAGAATCCAGATTTCGTCATTTATTCAGAACTTCAGATCTTGGCACTGTTGTCGTATGTGATGCGCAGCCCTGTACGTCCGAACACGAGACTTTGACGGGGTGGAGGTTGGTACTACACGCTCAGCGAATCACAACTCTTTCTTTGGCGGAGGCGTGGACATACCATGTTTACATCAGGATTAAACTCTCATGAAAAGACATATAGCTCACCTCTCGCATCGCATGCCTCAACGCTACCGCAGTCCCTGTGGCTTTGTAAGTATTGGCGAGTGGTTTGGCGAATCAGAATGCTACATTTTTCTTTCATAATTTAAAAATATACGGTCAGAAATATTTATGCTTCTAAACACACTACAAATCTACAGGCCAAGAGCTTTCGTCAACATGCTTTACGATGTCAATAGGTTCAGCCATTTTCTCAAAATTGATGTAACAAAAATCAGCCTAGTGTTTTAGATACATATATAATAATAATAATAATAATAATAATAATAATAATAATAATAATAATAATAATAATAATAATAATAATAACAATAATATACATAAGCTGAGCAAATATTCCAAAGTCTTTCCTTTATTTTAATGTGCGTGGTATTGCTGCAGTTCAGTGGAAGCAAGGTGTAAAATGTAAGCTGGCAGCACGTCATCACATCTGTGTTGTAAGCTGTAGGGCTTATCCTCCCTCACACATTCATTTCCCCAGCTGATATATTCCACGTCTCCCGGCTGCCTGCTGATTGCAACGTGTGTAATCTTTAGCTCTCAACTTTTTTTGCTCTCCAGGAATATATGGACTTGGTTCCCGATTGTGAAGATGTCTCATAGCATACGTTCAATACTTCGATCATGTTTTAGCGGCCACGTTTGGTTGCTCAAGAGATACGGTTAGCAGATGCTTTTAGCGGAAAACAGTGATTAACGTTGTAGTGAAAAATGTTAGGAAAACACAGTACATCGGGAAATTATACACTGAAAGCAAAAATCTATGGAAGTAAGCAACATTTAGTGCATTTTGTTGTCACATTGAACATAAACAAAATCAGTCATACGTTGATAAACTTAACCGTAATAGGTATTCGTATTTGTTCCTCTAGTGACATGTCTAAAGCTATTCAAAACTGTTTAAAATTGTATGTGCTTGGTCCACCTTGTCGATACACTTTTATAACTGAAAATTATTATTCAGACATGTTTCAGGAACATAGTGCATTCCCTTCATCAGTGAAATCCAATCAAAGATTGATTGATTGATTGATTGATTGATTGATTGATTGATTGATTGATTGATTGATTGATTGATTGATTGATTGATTGATTGATTGATTGATTGATTGATTGATTGATTGATTGATTGATTGATTGATTGATTGATTGATTGATTGATTGATTGATTGAGCACATACTATTTTATATAGTTTTAATAGCATCAGTACTATATTCACTATAAACATCATTCATATTTAAGAAACTGACCGACCTCGATAACTGCAGTCAGTTAAGTGCGGCCAGTATCCAGTATTTGAGAGATAGTGGGTTCGAACCCCACTGTCGGCAGCCTTGAAGATTTTCACACCAGGCAAATTCTGGGGCTGTATCTTAATTAAGGCCACGGCCGCTTCCTTCCAACTCCTAGTCTTTTCCTATACCATCGTCACCATAAGAACTATATGTGTCGGTGCGACGTAAAAACACCTTGTAAGAAAAGAAACTGATTTGTTGCAAAATATCTGGCCAGCTTGAAACATAATAAAACTTTCAGAGTAGTTTAAATATTTTAAGTTATAAATGAAAGTATAGCCTACCTTTCAAAGAGTCCATAAATATTCTATTTTTCTCATCCGACCATTGAGTGAAAATCAATTAATGCAATGTACATTTGTATTAATGTGTATGAATAACGAAAAAAAAACTTTTCTAAAATTCTCAACAGCTCAGAATGACAAGTTATATATTTACTAGTACTAAAATATCTGACTAAAGTTTGTTTCCTGCAACCACAGTAACAACCTGTAAAATTTAATTTAGCCTCCTAAAGAAATTCTTCTTGCGGTCCAGCTATTTACAGATTTTTTCTTACCGGGCCAGTTGGCCGTGCGGTTAGGGGCCCGCAGCTGTAAGCTTTCATCCGGAAGATAGTGGGTTCGAACCCCATTGTCGGCAGTCCTGAAGATGTTTTTCCGTGGTTTCCCCATTTCCACATGAGGGAAATGCCGGGAATGTACCTTAATTAAGCCCACGACCACTTACTTCCCATTCCTAGGCCTTTCCTATCCCATCGTCGCCATAAGACATATCTGTGGTGGTGCGACGTAAAGCAAATTGTAAAAAAGGAAAAGTATCCTTCCTTTCACGACTAGAAAACATACCGTTTAAATCTATGAACGTTTTGTATTTCTAAAACCGGAGGTTAAAAAGTTTAAGAAATTATTCCTGGACGCCAGACATTTTAGGGCATGGTCCGAATATTTCGCACGTCTGTAAATCCTACTAAGCAAGATTGGTGTTTTTTAATCACGAATTCTTTAATAATGTTAATGAATTTCAACTTCCAACTGGCAACGAAGGACAGTGAAGTCCGGGAAATTTTTTGCCAAGAATTCTTTTAAATGTTGGTAAATCTACTGACATACGACTGGTGTATTTGAGCAATTTTCAATACCATCGGAATGAACTGGGATCAAACCAACCAACGTGGGCCCTGAAGGTCAGCGTTCAGTCATCCCAGCCAATAAAGATGCATATTAAAATAAACTTACTCATCAATTCAGAACAAAGTTAAGGAATGCAGTAGATGAAGAATGTGTTTACCAGAATAAAAGCTCCAAGGAAAAACGTTTCATGTAGGCTGCTATTGGCTTAAGACGCAATACAGTAGATCCTTTTGGAATGTACCTTTAGCAAGATGTTACAGTTTCCTGATCCATGGTCCAAAAGCAAAGCGATTTCCGTACAGATGACAAAGGCCCTAGGAGGAGAAAAGTTTGAAGGCTTTCGCTATGCATGATCTAGGCATTAACTGGAATAGCGGGGTTAACCGCATGCCCAGCCACCATTGCTCACAGGGATTAACTTGGTACTCATTGTTTGTTGAAGAATGAGTGGACCACTCGAGAAGTGGAAAGCTCGTTTGTAAATTTTGAACATTTTTTTATTTACAATTTATTTTACGTAGTACCGACCACAGATGGTTCTTATGGCGACGATGAGATAGAAAAGGGCTAAGAGTGGGAAGGAAGCGGCCATGGCCTTAATTGATGTGCAGCCCCAGCATTTGTCTGGTGTGAAAATGGGAAAACATCTACAGGGCTAGCTGCCTCTGTGGATCAGTGGTAGTGTCTCGGCCTCCGGATCCCAAGATAGCGGGTTCAAATCCGGCAGAGGTAGTCGGATTTTTGAAGGGCGGAAAAAAAAGTCCATTCGACACCCCATGTCGTACGAAGTCGGCATGTAAAAGATCACTGGTGACACATTTGGTGTTTACCCGACATAATTCATTAAATCTCAGCCGTAGACGCCCAAGAGAGTTTCGGTTTACTCGGTCTGCCATCTAGTGGGTGTAGAGTAAAACGAAACGTCGAAACTGACGAGCAGACAGCCAGATGGCGTCAAATTTATATGTCTGCACACGGTAGCTGAGGCCATACGATTATTATTATTATTATTATTATTATTATTATTATTATTATTATTATTATTATTATTATTATTATTATTATTATTATTATTATCTACAGGGCTGCCGACAGTGAAGTTAAAATCCACTACCTCCCGAATGCATGCTCACAGCTGCGCGACGCTAACAGCACAGCCAACTTGCTCGGGATCGAAGCCATGTACTTCCATGTGAACCGAGCACGCTTTTACACTACCACACAATGTCTTCAATTTTTGCGTATATAAGTATCATTCTAGTTCGTGTCCTTGGCTGAGTGGCAGGCGTACTGGCCTTTGGCTAATATGACTCCAGGTTCGATTGCTGGCTAAGGCGAGAATTTTAAGTGCGTATCGTTTGTTCCTCTCTCTTGGGGACTGTGCATTTTTGTTAGTTTTAACACATTGAGTGCCAAGCGACGCCATTTGAGTACATGAGAGTAGTCAAGTTTTGAACTTCACGTCCCCATATGAGGTCGTACGTTCGTTCGAAATCGAAAACTGTGCGAACCCACTTTGAGTGCGCAGTAAGTGTGTGTTTCGAAGTTGTATAAAGTATCTTCCTGCCATCTGTTGGCCATCTATTTAAGTACGACAATTGACCACCTTTCATTCATAAATTCCTGTTTTGGCACGACCCCATATGGGTATGTCAGGAGTGCTTTGTAGGATAACAGAGTCATTGTCTATCTCGCGCACGGATTGTTTGTGTAAGTGTGCAGTGCTGTGAGCTTCCTTTCGTGTGAGTTAGTTTGTTCATTACTATCTTTATGTCATACTGAGTAAATCGAGCAGTAAAAGACTTACTGCAGATATTCTGGACAATTTATTGAACAAGTCGGACTGTGATGATGTAAACAAAGAATATAAAACAAACCCCATGGCACTACAGCCCTTGAAGGGCCTTGGCCTACCAAGCGACCGCTGCTCAGCCCGAAGGCCTGCAGATTACGAGGTGTCGTGTGGTCAGCACGGCGAATCCTCTCGGCCGTTATTCTTGGCTTTCTAGACCGGGGCCGCCATCTCACCGTCAGATAGCTCCTCAATTCTAATCACGTAGGCTGAGTGGACCTCGAACCAGCCCTCAGGTCCAGGTAAAAATCCCTGATCTGGCCCGGAATCGAACCCGGGGCCTCCGGGTAAGAGGCAGGCACGCTACCCCTACACCACGGGGCCGGAAAACAAAGAATATAGTTACAGTGATTTTGAACCCAGTACAGAGCAAATAGCGATCTCGCACGTTCATCCACATTGATGAATTACAACCTTCAGCATAAATTTCCGGACTGTACTCCCGGTTTCTAAGCCATTTGTCGCAAGAATTTTAACCGACTTCAACCGTCTTCAGCGATATAGTCACTGTTTCCCGTGTTGTACAATCGTCACTGCTAGGCCACGTGTACAGACTCTTCTTCTTCTTCTTCTTCTTCTTCTTCTTCGTTTTGCCTCATGACTGAGGCGTCGTGACTATCATAATAGTCAGCCCTCTAGCCGATGAACAATACAACGCTATTCTTCCCTATCTAAAGCTTTCAATGTGGTTGCTCTGAGAGAACTCTGTAGGGAGCCGTTCACCATGTCAATCCATCACGTTGGTACTCGTCCTCGTTGTCTGGTTCCCTGGACTTTGCCCTCAACAATCAGCTTTTGAAGACTACCATTTCGGCGCATTATATGTCCAAAGTAGCGTACAATCCGCTGAGAGACCTTACACGATAGACGAACTTTTATCTGAAGTTGGTTCAGGATTGATGTTTTCGTGCGATGAGCTGTCCGAGGAATTCTTAACATTTTTTTTCTCTGTAGAGAGAAATATGTACAGACTCTTACCCAACTTAAAATTATACATATTCATTATTATTATGCATATTCATTATTCCGTAACTAAAAATTCTTCTTATAATATTATGCTCTTACATCCTAATTCTGCCTGCTGTCATTTCTTGATGGATACAGTACTTTTGCATCCATCTCTTGGCACAGGCCAGAGTAAAGTGTAGCTTCCACTGAAGTCCCAGTCAACATCCATGGCTGTGACAATATGGAAGTTGCTGGGGTATGGGTACTACTGAGTAATGACATTCAGAGCATGACTAGTGTATCTGGGTGTTATAAAAGGTGCTGCTCATAGGGTCAGTTGTGCTGCAATAGTACTTTCTGACCCAGTGAGGAAAGCAAAGGCAAACTACCTCACTCCTCATCTTGCCTAGTACGCCTCATTTTGGTGCTGCCATTGGTTTTTGGGGTTTCCTTATTACCTCATAACCTTTGGTGGTGCTATTTGAGGATCCAACCAGCCTCTGGGCTGATGATCTAACAGACAGACACATCCAAATTTACCAAATTCACTACTTCATATGACAAAATTGTATACGAAAATTTCCTAACCTAAAATATGGAGTATGAACAAGCTAACGCATACCTGCACATGTAAAGGTAAGTAAAAGTGCTTTAAGTGCGACTCCATATGGGGGCGCGTGTACGTGTACAATTCGTAATGACCAATACGACTCCATATGGGGTCGGAATATTTGACCTAATATAGGTAATAAGTTAAACTAATTTTTCATTAAAATATCCTCATTTCCACGATCACTTACTTGGTTAAGCCTGTGAACGTTTTGGCACCAGCAAGTAACTCGATGTTATTAGCTCACGGCGCTGGACGGCAATCCCATGAATTTCAGTCTAGCATTCCACGTGTTAATACACTTATATTCATCGGCATACAATACACCACAACACTAACACGCAATAGTGAATGCATTTATAATAGCGTCAGGTCGGGCATCTGGCTGTAAAACTTTGCCAAATCCTCATCAGGTGTTGGCCCTAATAATTTGTCATACTCATTAAGAATTTTGAAATTTCTATACATATATTTAATATTTACCGAGTAAGAAATTGAAAGGTGATACCGTATCCTTTCTTTTTCACAGTAGTACGGACACATATGTATACTAGGAGACATTCGCTCTTACCTCCCCGTTATTATCTGATGAGTTTACAACACTGTAATCATATCTCAGTGCCTGTAGATCATCCTGGTTTTGCGACCCACAAGTTGCCTGGCATCCTCGTAATTCTCCACAGGCTTTGTTGCGCACAATGGTGCTCGGTGGAATGGAGTCCTGCATGTAGCTTAATTGATTCCCTTTCCTCGTGGCCTATCGTCACTTCCTGTTGTGTGTGTGCTACACTTCCGACATGCTGCCACACATACACTGCCCCATACCTCATCTCTCTTTACCGGAAATTCCATCAGAGAGGCTTCATAAGTTAGGAATTTTGTTTCTCCTTCTGTGATGAGTACTGGCATAAGGAGGAACGTTCCTGAGTCATCACATAAGAGGAGTGTTTATAAAAATTGCTTGGTCTCGATACTGAAAATGAAAATGAAAATCCACAGCCTGTTTCCAGTCATTCGACCGGGTCAAGAATGGAATGAATGAAGCCCCCATCTAGCGGCGAGGATAGGAAATGTGCCGGCTGCCGAAGCCTGTCGCACATCTCTGGGGCAATGATAAATGACTCACAGATGAAATGAAATGTTAGTGGTGAGTGTTGCTGGAATGAAAGATGACAGGAACGAACGGAGTACCCGGAGAAAAACCTGCCCCGCCTCCGCTTTGTCCTGCACAAATCTCACATGGAATGACCGGGATTTGAACCACGGTATCCAGCGGTGAGAGGCCTGAGCCACGGAGGCTTCTCTCAGATACTGTGCGCTGTCACCATTTAGGCTCTCCGCGTATCAATATCGACGTTCACTTTCATTCCACCATATGGCAGATTTACCCGAACTGTAATTGGTGACCTATTGCTGAAATTTGATTAATTCTTTTTTCTGCTACCCCGTCGGGGAGGGGGGGGGGGCATGCTGGCGAAGAATCAACCGAAGGCTTCATCCGCCTTTCGGAAGAGGCAACTAAGAGTGATGACCAAGGAATGATGAAATTAGAACCATGAGGCTACTTGTGATTAGTACGATTACGCGAGGAACTCCATGGATCGATTTTACATGCGATTAGTACGACCATGTGAGCAACACAATGGATCTGCGCTACCTAGGAATACTACACTTATAATAGGAACACCACGGGTCTGTGTTACATGTGCGCATTACATTACGTGTGAGTAGTACCATAATGTGTGTGGAATACCGCGAGTCTACGCTACTTTTGATTAGTACCGCAACATGAGAAATACCATGGTTCTACTTACCTAGCGATAAGTACCATTATGTGTGGTCGATGACCTGGATTTTGGACCCGTTTAGACTACAAGCATCATCGATTCAGTAGTGTGCTCTAGAAGCAGTCCCTTAGTCAGTAATATACTACTATTGTTTAACGCTAGTTTCTGGGAATGTGGGGCATTGCGTGTCGGATCCACTGATTGTTTTAACTTCACATCCATCCATTCGTTCTTCGTCCTCGCGTTTTGAATTCTGGTCAGTGAAGGATTATAGATTTTTAATTATCCTTACATTTCGTCTCATTTTGTGCCATTAGGGGTCGATGACCTAGATGTTAGGTCGCTTTTAACAACAAGCATCATCATCAACATCAAAACTCAACTGACCGCTGGCGAGAGTGTGCGAGGAGAAAGGTAAAGGAAAGAGAAGTGAGGGGAATGTTGTATTAAGTTGGATCTGGCGGATGCGATGGGGTGGAGGTTGTTGGAACGGTATATGAGTATCTCTATGTTCGTGGGGTTTGTTATTTTTCTTCGCTTTATATTTGTTATAAAAAATATACTAGAATGATAAGTTAGCTTTGCGAGCCGGTGTCGTTAAGCCTGCACGTGACTTAAGAGAGAATCAGTCAAGGTAAAACTTTGCCAGGCGAGGAATTGAAACACGGAATTCAGAGTTGACATAATCGCCGAAACCCACGGTATGTTTCTGTTTGATGCTGATTTCCCGGCGTGTGTAACTGCTAGGCGATCAGTTATTTACGAAAATATTCGTTAAGCAATCATGTGGCATGCGTGCGTTAGGTTTGGCCGCACATTGTAATACACGCCTTCCTCGATTTGTGCTCTCAAGTCGATCTTAAATCACGTGCAAATTTAACATCACCTCACAAAACCCGTTTGAATTCGCCCGCGAAGCGATCTGACTGACTATCTTCAGCAGCTGAAAAACTGTCAACGGCGCGAGATCCTGAATTAATTTTTCAAATTAATTTTCAGTATGACCAACTCTCTAACGCTCATATACTCGGTTAACGTTGTTTCCGAACATTCTGTATATAGATTATTGAACGGTACTCCTCCAGAACGAATAACATTTTTATATTCATACTAGCAAATGTACCCGTGCTTCGCTACGGTATTCTACATTGTATACGAATTTCTCCGTAAATTGCTGTAAAGGCAGTGAGTAAGATTAAATTAAATGTTATGCCTCTTAGTGCTATCCTAGAAACACAACAGGGAGGACGTAATATATTTTTTGCGATGTAAGGTAGGCATTGGGGAAGTTTTGAGGATAATGGCAAGCCACATTTCCTACTGCCAATCACAATCGAGTTAGGGGGTTTCTACTATAACGGCAGACACACCTGGCAATTGCCATTCACAATTAATATGAAAAGTTTTCAGGTTACGTGAATTATGTTTACCCACGAAATATCACTGTAATATTTATCACAAATGGAAGATAGTAATTGCTTTTACTCAAATAAAGTCTCAAATCCCAGGTTGATTAATAAATAATACGAGTTATTTTTTTTAGAGAATACATACTTTACTGCCTTACAACAACTATTTCTGCTACGTCGCAGCGCTTCCGTTAGCGTTTTGTTTGTCCAACACTATCGTTTGTGGTGTTTTTGCTCACTGAAGTTCTTTGGTGTCGTTTTATTGATTGTTCTCATTCGATGTAATTTGATGGGCTGTCACTTCATGTGCATTACCTGATTCATTAAATGATTTAATGGTCCAGGGATCATGCTATTTTCCTTTTAAAATATATGTATTGGTCCAGGGATCATGCTATTTTTCAACAAAATACCCGCACTCCCATTCGCTAGAAAGAGAGCTCGTTGGTGCCAGCCCTGGACCTCAAGAAAAAAAAAATCGACGGCGCGAGCAGTAGAATGCAAGACATATGGCCAAGATAACAAAAATCGCAGACATAGCACTCCCATTCATCGGTGCCAGACCTGGACCTCAAGAAACAAACAAAAGACGGCGCAAGCAGCGGAATGCAACACCATGGACTCCTATTTACAGCCAGTAAATACGTATACATATTTCTTGCTAGTAACGACGGTATTTCTTAATTAACCTGGGATTTGAGACTTTGAGTAAATCAATGATTACCTTTCGTTTGTGACAAATATTACAGTGATATTTAGTGGATCAACATCCTTCACATAACCAAGTTTTCATTATAAAAACAGGCCCTTTTTCGTAATGCAAGTCGCAGTCGAGTTCGAAAGATTTGATTATAACCGAGAAATGCAGCATTATCTAACGTATCAACAATAGAGACACTACATTATGTCATACGACCAAAGTTGTTGATCTCTCCAAATAGAACGGCAATTATGCTATCTGTTTTGTAATACGACTTACCGTTTAGCCACCAATTATCCCGAAACGAAGGTCTGCACGGTCATTAAAATAGCATCCATATTTCGATATATTTTGGGGCCGAAAGTTATGCATTTGCATAGCCTGGAATATTTCCTCAAAGAAAAGTGTGTCCAGGTTTCGGGATTAGCACTCGCATACATACGGAGTAATTAAGTAAGAAAGTAATAGAGTTAAAGAAGTTGAAATTAATAGAAAATAGGGATTATAACTGAGGACAGCCAGATAGGACAAATATGTAATTACCAATTGGATGTACTGGGAAATGAAATGCCCCTAAATAAATTTTGATGGTATGAGTTACGGATATAAGAAAGCGGTAACAGATGAGAAATTTAGGCCCAAGGATTCTTAGGTAAACAGGTAACAAGATGACTAATGGTGATATTACTTAAGCTATTCGAGGACGGTTACAACCCCCAACGATATTCCGCCAATATCCCGCAGAATGGCCGATTGACGTCCTTCTTGCTTACTACCCAAGGAACAACCACGAATTTACAGGAATGATGACGAAAATGGCAATAAGTTACTTCCCTGCTGGCGAGAAGTTAGAGACGTTGCCATGGTAACCTGTAGGTTCGTTGTCGGTCTGTCGGTCAATCAATGCAGAGCATGATACCTGCAGAAAATAGTAATTTTCTCCTTCATTTGAAGAGTAAGCTAAATTATGAACATATTAAAGTTGTTTATAATGAAGAGGAGTTTCACATACAATCCACGAAGTTTACAGAAAATCAATAGTATAAGAGAAAATGGAGAAGATTTTCAAATGAAATTCATATCAAAACCTTCCCCGGGATGAGTATACTCTAAATATATCGTTTGGTTGAGCCGTATCGCCGTATGGTGGAACAGACAAACAGACAGACAGACACGAAAAATAAAAACCACCGATTCGGTCTTGAGTTATCTTAAAACGGATGAATATCCGAAAAATTGGCAAAACAAACGAAATTACAGACAGTGGACCCCCTACAACTTTATTTATATAGATTGTTCGAAATATATACCAGTTTCAAGATTTCAATCTAATATCTTGGAGCTTAAGAAGAGGTGCAGCGAATGTGATGTGAAAATTAGCATTTCCATGACTACACTTATCTCAGTTAGGAATAAACCGAAGAGGATTGAAAGTTAGATCGGGTAAACCAGACTGTAACATGTGGATCATTTCAAGTATTGCAGGTCGCCAACGGGTGTCAAATCAAAAGACCTGCATCAGGCCACTCCGTAGGCCATACGCTATTAATTTTCAAGTATTTAGGATGTGTATTCTCTCGGAATGCTAGTGTACTATGTGAAACTGTGCCAAGGTGCAGACAAGCTAATTCAGCAAACTCGAAATTGCGAGTAGTAATAATAATAATAATAATAATAATAATGTCGAGGTGCCAGAATTTTTTCCCGCAGGAGTTCTTTTACATGTCAGTAAATCTACCGACACGAGGCTGACGTATTTGAGCACCATCAAATATCACCGGACTGAGCCAGGATCGAACCTGCCAAGTTCGGGTCAGAAGGCCAGCGCCTCAACCGCCTGAGCCACTCAGCCCGACGAAATTGCGAGTAAAGGTAGTCAGCTCTCGGAGGAAACTATATTTACATGGATCTGTTTTCAAACCGACTTATTGTATTTGAGTGAAAGCTAGATGGGCTCATGGTATCTTATTCATAAGTTGGAAGTAACTGACAAGAAAATGATTGCCGATACAGACTGATGGAAAAAATTGTAGGAGGGTACGTAAGCAATATAACCAATACTTACCAGTGCAGTAGTACATAAGCAGGCCCAGGTGGAAGAGCCCAAGTCCAACCACGACGAAGAAGAAAAGATGTCCAATTAAACAAAATAACAACAGAAGGAAAGTATTAGTAATGGGGAAAACATGTGCCACACTGATTTACAAACACGGTTAGAGTTTAACCTTAGATTCAATATTTTAAGGGAATATTATAAATTAATTTTACACTGATCGGGTACCTTGTTAATGCATTGCAAATTAACTGAGAAATTACCTAGAAAAAATTAAATTACAATGAAAATCCACCGTAATTTAAACAAAGGTCTCATAAAAGTGGAGCTTAAAGAACTACGTCCATGAATTCATTCTTATCGGGTTCGGACAACAACGCTAATGATAAAATGTCCGGTGCCAAAAATGTAATTTCACATGTCATATTGCATAAAATCTCAAAGCATAAATATCATGAAACAAGTTAATGCACGCGATGAGAAAATAAACCAGAAATCCCAAAGAAAGAGGCTAAGAACAAAGACCGCATACCCTACGAGTGAATAACACCACCAAGCAATGCAACAAAAAAAGCATCAGATCACATCAAATTCCAATTACGGCTCAACAATAGCAAGAAGACACTACGAAATTCAAGCGGAGATAAGAGATCAACAGTGGATTAATTAGCAGGAAAGATAAATCTTAACCGATCAGGATGGGCCGATTTGCGACAGTATCATGGTGGACGAAAAATATATATTTTAAATCTTAACGTAACTTAAAGAATTACTCCAGATAATTAGGCTATATATATTTGCAAGATTGTAGGTGACTAACTATAAAATTAAAATAATATTATATAAAATTACACGAACGTATAAACAATACGTTATTTAAATGAAAACAATGTGCAAATGGAATACAAGCAAAAGTTATCAGCGCTTTATAAAGTGCACCATACAAATGTAACAGATGAATTAAGAAGCTCCAATGTAAATTTAGTATGAATGACTATGTAGAAATTATTATTACAAAGTAAGGAATGCATTGTATAACAAATTCACGCAGTATGAGTGGAACGTGATAGGTAAATCAAAAACTATTTAACAACAATTTCCAAGAAGACGGAGTAGTTTTAGACTTAATACACCGTCTTCTTACTGACATCAGTGCCAAACAAAATATTGTATAGCAGGAGTAGTAGAATTAGTGTTCAACTCTTACCCTAGAGTAGTTTTTATGTGATTCCTGTACTTATATTCACTAACACTTCATACTTTTCCCGGTGAAACCCATATTAAAAATTCATATTCTTGACTACTGTAACACAAATAGAAATGTTAAACTTACTTTTTATTTGGGAATACTCAACGGCAGAATTAGCTATAATTTGTAAACATGCATTCTTCACAGGCCAACCTTTGCAAACACTTCGAATTGAGTTACTCGTACATATCAACTGATTCTTGACATGTCCCATACATAGATGACAGGACATGTTATTGCCCAGCCCACTATACATCCATACTTAGGAATATCTAAAGATGTGGCCAAATTTCCTTTTTAGAGAAAGGTAAGTTTCTTATGAAGTTCATTTACAGTGCCGTATTCGCGCTTCATAAAACATTCAAGAACCTGCAGTAGTTGACTATGGAGTTGAAAACGCCTTATCAATAAATCTACAGTTTTCCGCACCCGGCGCTTAAACATCATAATTGTGCATATAATGGTGTTTTACTGATGTTTTATTCATTTAATACTCATTGTTCGACTAAGTACAGGTTCTCTAAAAATACTAAGACCGTCGAAGTTGCGTTCTTACTCTCCTATTGGCGTTCGTTAGCAGGAAGGAGCACGTTCCATTCTTGACCTTGCAAGCAGCCTGCACATGTTCGACCTGGCAAGCATGCGATGCCAGTCTGAATCGCAGTTTTTAACATGGTGAGAAAGTTATCATTTCAACGCCGTATTTTCGTATGTAAAAGTTCTGGTTTCATCTTAATGATCGTGTGAACAGTCATAACACTCGCTATTACTGTGCAGAAAATCCTAATGGTGTTTATGAAGTTCCCCATTATGAGAGGAAGAGTGGTGTTTGGTATGCTCTTATTGCAAGACGAATAATTGGGCCTATTCTTTTCGAGACGACAGTAAATGCAGAGAGGTACCAAGGTGACATTTTGACGCCGTTCTTCCATCAGTTAACGGAAGAAGATAAGTGGCGTGGGTGGTTTCATCAAGATTAAGCCCCTGCTCATACAGAAGATTCCCTTCTTACAATCTCGGAAATGTCTGCAGACACAGTCAGTAGTGCTGGTCTATTTCCCCCCTCGATATCCAGACCTAACAGTGTGTAATTTTTATTTCTGGGGTAAACTGAAAAAAGGTGTATCGAACAAATTCTCACACATTGTAGGAACTGAAAGAAAACATTACGAATGAAATCAGAAACCGTACAGTGGCAGAACTCTCTCGCTTCAGCCACAACGTGGTTAACAGATGCAATGCCTGTATAACCCAGGAAGGATGAAACTTCCAGCGTCATAAAGATTGTATAAACACTTAAAAGCAGGGAGGCCGCGCACGACATAAGTGCGGTTGAGGCAGCTGCCGTAGCGCAGAGTACAAACACCATGCGTTCGGTCTTGGTATATATGAAACACGCCGTTTTTTTTGCTATTTGCTTTACGTCGCACCGACACAGATAGCTCTTATGGCGACGATGGGATAGGAAAGGCATAGGAGTTGAAAGGAAGTGTGGTGAAAATGGGAAACCACGGAAAACCATTTTCAGGGTTGCCGACAGTGGGGTTCGAACCTACTATCTCCCGAATACTGGATACTGGCCGCACTTAAGCGATCGCAGCTATCGAGCTTGATCCGTAGATTATTTTAATCCACTGGGTATCTATTGCAATTCCGCACCCTAACAACCATGATTACACACCATTCAACAGCAACCAAAACAACTCTGATTTTTCACACAATTACTACTCTCGCAGACGTACAGGGTTCATGATTAGGTGTGTCTTAATATCTTAGTAAAATAAAACTGATACAACACGAACAAAACCACAAAAACAACAAAGATGGTGACATTCCTCAATTTCTCGTGCCCGATAATCCTATCCTCTGGAAAAAGTTTAAGGGCAGGACTATACTTCTAGCACCTCAATATTGTTGAATTTTTACTACACTATGATTGTATACATATTTCGCAAATAAAGCTAATAAAGTGATTCTAATTAGTCCCATTTGGTTGACTGGAAGTTTACATAAATATTATTCATACTTAATCATCGTTAGCAGCATACTTATAATTTATTTTCCGTTTACATTGACAATAACTCATTAGCACCACTTTCATGTTGATATTTCAGTCACATGTGTAGATTTATTGCAAATCAAATGTATATATAGTAACTGTGAATGGACCACAAATATTCAGGAGATATCAGTATTCTACTTTTGTGATCCAAAGTAAAATAAATATTGAAATTGAACTGATTAATTAACACTGCTTTTCCTGTCATTACGAATTCCAACTTTATATGAGTCTCGAGAAGATCTCGAGAAAGTTCTGAATGGATAGACACTCTTGGAGAAGTTGTACAAAATGAAAAATAAAATCCAAAACAAATTAATGGAGTGCAGTCGAACAAAGCCTAGTGATGCAGGAAACGTTAGTATGCTGTCTTGTAACAAGAATGTGAGAGGCCTTGGATTAATTTGAGCTACATGGAAAGCCTTTTACAACACTGTAACATAAGTATCTCCTTAATTTAAATCAAATAATCCATATATCAATGTCCTACGCCCACTTCAGGAAGAACTCCAAGCTTCGTGTAAACATCATTCTTCAACATGAAGTTTTATCGAAAACATCAGTTAAGAAGCTTCTTAAGTATCTAAGAGCTAGCGAATTTGAAACATGGAAGACATTACGTGGTGGATATAGGAGTTTTGAAGTCTTTGCAAATGTATCTGATTCAAACAAGTGGATTTCTAAAAAAGCTGGATAATCTACATCCGAATGGATCACCTGCCTTAAAATGAACGCAAATGTGGTGGCTGTCCAGATAATTCCAGGCTGATACTTAGATGGTACCCGATTCAGACACTGCACCGATAACGAATCACTTGGACATGTCTTAGGATTCTGTGATACAGGAACATTACTACCTAATTCACACCATCACATGGTGAGGTCTGATATCGCTGTTGCTTTGCGACAGAAAGGGTGCCAAGTGCACGAAGAAATCCCATGCATTTGCTCAGATGGGTCTACTAGAAGAGTTGATATTATCGCATATTCTAACACCTCTATGCGCGGCATAATAATTGACCCTTCTGTTCGATTCTAGTTTGGTCTTCTTCAAGCTGAGGAGGTGGATAAAGTAAAGAAAGCTATCAATGAACCCACCGTTAATTACTTCAAAGACAGGTATAAGTTCAAACGCGTTGATCTAACTGGACTACTGCTAACATTGTGTAAATTATATAATTAATAGAAATAGAAAGAAGGAAGAGATCAGATAGAATGAAGAACTATTGGGAGAAAAAAAGAACACAAGCATCTAAGAAGTGATTGATCTGACATACCCCAAAGATGGGGAGGAAGAAGGAAAAGAAGTGCACATATGTAGTGGTCATACAAGTTATTTTCCTGTATTAATAAACTATAGAGTAGATAACAGCGCCTCTGTTAGTGTGATTACCTGCCACCCTCCAATGCCCTCGTTCGATTCCCGGCTCTGCACGAAATTTTAAAAGTCGTGCGAGGTCTAGAACGGGTTACACAGCTTCGTGAGGTCAATTGAGTTGAGGGTGTTTGACTCCCACCTCAGACATCCTCCAAGTTTTTTTTCCGTGGTTTCCCATTTCTCCTCCAGGAAAATACAGGGATGGTACCTAATTTAAGGGTACGACCACGAAATTATATACATAACAAAATTTATTTAAAATGAATGGACGTTTTACATATAACATAGTCTGCGGATTTTCCAACAAATACCTCGTAAGAGAAGATTGACAAAAACATTTCTGATCTTCGCATAAACCCTCAGACTATTCAGTAATTTTTAAAATATTTGCTTATCGAAAGCTACTCCTGAATGAGTATACTCTAAATATGAAGTGTGGTCGAGATCTGTCAAGTCGTTTCGCCATGATGGTAGAACAATTAAACAAACAGGAAAGCTAAAAATCACTGAATAGATCTGATGATGATGATGATGATGATGATGCTTGTTGTTTTAAGGGGCCGAACATCGAAGGTCATCGGCCACTGATACGATCTTAAATTAACCCAAAACGAATAAATATCTTTAAAAAGTTGGGAATGCAGATGAAATTACAGACAATGGACCTCCTATATCTTTTTAATATATATTATCACGAGCGCATGGTACTGGTGTGCGCTTGACCATTTTGTTTTGTACTTCATATCTCTTGAATATACTGTATGTACTGGACACTACTTATACGCTGAAAGTTTATTTCGAGATATAGCATTGTCATTTTACTACAGCTAAAGTAAACTGTTTATTCCTATCATTAAAAACAGGTTATCAGGCCATTATCTATTGGTTACTTTATTTGTAAGAGCGTTAAATACATAGTAATTAGATATATAATAATAATAATTTCGTGTGGCTATTTCTAGCCGAGTGCAGCCCTTGTAAGGCAGACCCTCCGATGAGGGTGGGCGGCATCTGCCATGTGTAGGTAACTGCGTGTTATTGTGGTGAAGGATAGTGTTGTGTGTGGTGTGTGAGTTGCAGGGATGTTGGGGACAGCACAAACACCCAGCCCCCGGGCCATTGGAATTAACCAATTAAGGTTAAAATCCCCGACCCATTAGATATATAGAATAACACTGTTTATCGCCATACATGTTCTCCATTTTGTTATGATGCATTGTGTTTGATGCTTTTGTGAGGGGGCTATAATTAACTGCGTGGCTTAGCTGCTGGATTCATACCAGAAGGACTGGGGTTCGAATCCCGATCAATCCTGGGTTGAGACTTTAATCTCAAATATCACGTGGTGCCAGAAAGGGCATTCAGCCTTAAACACCAGGGGAAAACCATATTGAGCACCCCATAAAATATTAGAAAATTCTAAAGAAAGAAATTTCTATGTATGTACAGAACATATAGAATTTATGTAATATCACTATTTATCGCCAGACTTGCTATAATGTGTTTTTTTAAGGGCCATCTAACGTTTTCAGCACATATTTTATTCGATTTTAAGTGTGGTGGATTGTTTTCCTCTTTCTGTTCAATTAATATTATGCTTCGGATTTCTTGTGTTCATTGACTTTTTCTTTCTTTCTTTCTTTCTTTCTTTCTTTCTTTCTTTCTTTCTTTCTTTCTCTCTTTCTTTCTTTCGTTATTATGTTACCGCCAAGTAAATTTACTGTTTAGCGAAGTTATCATCTGTTCATAAAAGAACATTATTTGTATTTCTTTAATTATCTTACAATTTACCTACATACGTCTGAGAGGACAATGGACCTAACTTTGCCATTGCAAAATATATTAAATAAATAAATAAATACATAAATAAATAAATAAATAAATAAATAAATAAATAAATAAATAAATAAATAAATAAATAAATACTTCTGCCTCTTGGACTCTTTATCGTGAAGATGACCGAGCTTGATAGCTGCAGTCGCTTAATGCGGCCAGTATCCAGTACTCGAAAGATACAGGGTTCGAACCCCACTGTCGACAGCCCTGAAGATTACATTCCGTGATTTCCCATTTTCACACAAGGCAAATGCTGAGGCTGTATTTTAATTGAGGCAACGGCCACTTCCATCCGACTTCTAGCCCTGTTCTATCCCATCGTCGCCGTAAGACCTATCTAAGTTGGTGGGATATCAAGCAGTTAGTTAAAACAAATCGTAAAAATAAAGTTTCATACATAGTTAGAACACTAGGAAAATTTTCAAGTCAATATTCCTGCTTTAGAACCCAACGGGATTCAGACTTAACAATCCAGACGGAAATCCAGTAGCTAATCTAAATCGCTAACCATCCCCCCCCCCTCTCTCTCTCTCTCTCTCTCTCTCTCTCTCTCTCTCTCTCTCTCTCTCTCTCTCTCTCTCTCTCTCTCTCTCACACACACACACACACACACACGCTTTATGACAGCATCACTTAAAGAAAAGGTCACTTATTCACATGGGTGGGAGGGAGGAGGTTCCTGTAACCGAAAAGCAAAAAGCTTCTTTTACCATTTCAGTCTAAATCTTTCAAAATATTTAGTAATAATTTATGTACTGGTATGTTATTATTATCATTATAGACCGTTATGCCTTTGAGCGTTCAGTCTGCAACCTCTGTGAATTCACTAAACATCGCCACAATCCTCTATTTGCAACTAGTGCTGTAGCCTCATTTAGTTGTAAACCTCTTATCCTTAAATCGTTGGAAACTGAGACTAACCATCGTCGTCTTGGTCTCCCTCTACTTATCTTACCTTCCAAAGAAGAGAGGACTGTGGACCTAACCCTCCGGTCATTGTTCCCACCTGATAGTACCAGCAATCATTCTCGCTACATTCATGTCCGTTAGTTCTAACTTATGAATAAGATATCCCGAGTCCACCCAGCTTTTGTTCTCGTAAAGCAAAGTTGGTCTGAAAACAGGCCGATGTAAAGATAGTTTCGTCCGGGAGCTGACTTCCTTCTTACAGTACGCTGTTCATGGCAACTGCGAACTCACTGCATTAGCTTTACTACACCTTGATTCAATCTCACTTACTATATAACCATCCTGGGAGAACACACAACCTAAATACTTAAAATTATCTACCTGTTCCAGCCTTGTATCACAAGTCCGACAGTCAATTCTGTTGAATTTCTTACCTACTGACATCAATTTAGTCTTCGAAAGGCTGATTTTCATACCATACTCAATACTGCAGGCTTTCGGCACACTCTGCCATTAAAACCAAGTAGTCAGCATAGGCTAAACTGATTACTACATTTCCACCTGCCTGAATCCCTCCCTGCCACTTTATGCCTTTCAGCAGATGATCCATGTAATAATAATAATAATAATAATAATAATAATAATAATAATAATAATAATAATAATAATCATAATAATAATAATAATAATATATTCGTCCACCTCTATTTTGTAATGGTTAGCGAGATTTAACTGCCACCCCCGGAAGCCCGGGTTCGATTCTCGGCTCTGCCAGGAGGGCTGGAACAGGGTCCACTCAGCCTCGAGAGGTCAAATGAGTAGAGGAGGGTTCGATTCCCACCTCAGCCATCCTCGAAGTGGTTTTCCGTGGTTTCCCACATCTCTTGCAGGCAAATACCGGAATGGTACGCTTCCTTCCCTCTTCCTTGTCTATCCCTTCCAATCTTCCCATCCCCCCTCCACAAGGCCCCTGTTCAGCATAGCAGGTGGGGCCGCCTGGGCGAAGGTCCTGGTCCTCCTCCCCATTTTAATCCCCCGACCCAAAATCTCACGCTCCAGGACACCGCCCTTGAGGAAGTAGATGTGGGATCCCTCGATGAGTCCGAGGAAAAAGCCAACCCTGGAGTGTAAACAGATTTTTTTTAAAATGAAGGAAAGAATAATCTTGCTCATTAACTCATTTATGACGTTTCGTCTAGCTATGATCTATGATATTTAAAGTCTCCTTCCTTGGACTTGAAACCTTTTCAGCATTATTTTCCGGTCTTGTTTATTTCTTTCTTTCCTTCTTTCTTTCTTTCTTTCTTTCTTTCTTTCTTTCTTTCTTCACTTGACACCTTTCCTGACTTTTACCCCGACTTTTCTTGAAATCTTTCGTAGTTTTGAAGTTTTTCTCCAGTGAGTCGCACTCATGGATGTCTTAATGTGTAACCTCTATATCGTTCAAATCTTCTTCCACATCAGTGAACCCGTAACCCTTGGTGTACTTGTTCTGAAAGTTGGGAAAAGATCTCGTTTTATCACTGTTGTTGAGTTCGTTCATGTTACGTGTCCATAAACGACATCCATCTTTTTCACATTGTTAGCTTTATCATATTTTCCACGTGTTAGTAATAGGGCTAATTATTAATCACAATTCTAAACGTAAATATGGAAGATCTAGATTAAAACGGTGATCCTATATGTCCATATAAAGTGTTCCCTAGGCCTACTCGTATCTTATGATAATTGGTATTTACGATACGGTATGTATGTAGTTGAAAAAATAGTGCTGTGCAAAATATACATGTAAACTAAATTTCTTACGGCTCATTCTTTCTCTCTATTGACATTTACCTAAACACTTATTTATTGATGCAATCATTTCTGTGTGTGCTCGCATACTTCCTTTCAATCTACCAGTCACTCATTCAATCCCCCCGCCCCACCATTCCCCGCACACGCACAGACGCATACAGCAGTTCCATTAAATTTAATTTCTCTTTAAATATATCTGAAACTAGCAGAAGTACGGGTTATCAGAAACTGGCTTTAGTTACTCATACTATCGGTGTGACTGACTTCTTTAGATATTTATATCACTGGTGCATTTACTTAAGCACGTAAAAATTATTTGTCATGTTTGGAATTATAGTGTAAGTATCTTCTTCTTCTTTTCTTCATGGGGGCCTCTAAATATTAGTTCTTAATTAGCGTCGACCTCTAAGATCTTTTGCTACCATGATTTTCCTTCATTCCCACCTAGATATATATGCTTCCTTCACAAAGCTGCAGCTTTAGTGTAAGTATACTCCGCTAGATAGTACCACAAATATAAATATTATTTAATGTATTTGTTTGATCCGACATTTCGTAACTATTACAAATGATCAAGGAAATATGCGATGCATAAAAACTACTATAATTATCGAGAATCGATTTCGCTTATATTAGCCTATTATTTTAATATTTTTATATCTCCCGTCGTCGCCCCCACCCTGGAATTGTTTTGAAAATAAAATACAGCCCATGTTACTCACTGGCAATGTAGCTCTTATAGGTGAAGTAATTTTTAAAATCGATTCAGTAGTTTTTGAGTCTATACGTTACAAAAAAAATATTCAAATATTTCCTCTTTACAATATTAGTATAGAAGTATAGATTACATCCCTACACATACGGTTGCCGTCAGGAAGGGCATCCAGCCGTAAAACAGTGTCAAATCCTCATGTGCGACACAGTTCGTAGCCGCAACCTCACAGGTGTGGGTAAAGCGATAGAAGAAGAAGATACTCATTTTTAAAAATTCACACGCTTTTTTATTCTTTTCACCCCCTTAAGTGGATTTTCCAAAAAGAGTGTGTTCATTTTTAAAGAGATTCCAATTACCAATTTTAAAGTCTGTAACATCTTCATTTTTTGAGATATATGTATCCTCGTATAAATCATTCAACTCCTTCCTCACTTCTTTTCACACACACACACCCGCTCCTTAAGTGGATTTTGTGAAAACTTTTAAGGTTATTCCAACGGGCAGGCCAATGTATTAGCCCTCCTCAAAGAACCCATCGCTCCTGGAAGACCCGTGTTAGGTGCCGCCTAATCCTACGATGAAAACGAGCCGGTGCTTCGTCATAATAAGACCATAACACAACACGCTAGTAGGTTTACGACCAATGTTTATGTATTCGGGTATTTCCGTCCCTTGTTACATACGACTCTCCGTAAATTATTAGAACATTGTGACCATTGATGGAAGTGGCAGCCGACCGTAATTCGGAGGGTATTGGGTTTGTGACCAATATTTATAGGAACTTTCTTCCTTCGTTTGTTGCGTCCTAACTCCTCTGTACGTATTGCAACCTTTTATAAGGGCGCTCTGTACATTCACTTTTAATTGTCACATATAGTCACACCAAGTAGCTTAAAACTAGTACTCTGTGGATTCCCGGACCTACTCATTGTCACACATTTCTATTTGGGCTATTTACACCGCACCATATCGACAGATTCTCCATATCAGATTGTAGAGCAAGGGCATCTTCCTTGTATCTTATACAACTCTAGAGCACAGTGTCGTCGGTATATTTCGGGCCATCGATGATGAGAGACTACCTGGGAGATCGAGCACATAGACAGTGAAGAGGAGGAGTCCGAACACAGAACCTTGTATTACTCCAGACGTTACTGGAACACCGGGTGATCAGGAGCCTCTGTACACTTCAGCAAGGATCTCACTCATGCCAATACCTCCTACGCTGGGGTTCTGTAGTTTCAACAGAAGCCATTGAAGGCTTTTGGCCAATCTAGTATGATACAGCCAATTTGTATCACATCAGGTTTATCCAAATTAAACTGCCAGTCATCAACGACCTTGCCAATAATGTTGTGCAGGAACAACCTGGGAAGAACGATGCATTTACAGACAGTGGACGTTAGAAACAATGGCCTGTAATTTTCAACCCTTTCCTTATCGCCTTTTTTGTCCATTGCCACCACATAAACACGGCACGACTCCTGATTGTATAGTTCGCGGTTGCACTGCTTTCGGCATTCACCGTTGGACTCTACCAATTCTATCAGGACTTTTTTATTATTATGAAACTTTCTGCTGTGTATTATTATTATTATCATTACTATTATTATTTTCGGTTAGTTCTGGTCTACTAGGACCACGGGGCTCGCTGTAACTCTCAAGCATGGTCTTCTCCTTCCTGTTGGCCCACTTCGCAGCAATTTTCTGGATGTGTGCTTGCTTCCTTCCATCTGTCCACTTAGGTCGGGTGGTCCCTGTACTCTTTTTGCTTGTAAGGGACAGTGGGAAGACTCCCTGTTGAATGGCCTGTCGGTACCAAGATAGGTTCTCTGTGGTCTCTAATGGGATCTGAAATTCCCCTAGGTCATTTGGTCTTGGAATCCTTTCCCCTAATTGTCACTGTGAAGATAATATTGGTGAGCTTCCACAGTTTCAGGCGTGTCATATGCCCCTAAAAGGCCAGTCGCCTTTTACTCATACACGTGACTATTGCACCTTACTGCAATCCTGTTTTCTTTATTCGGCTGCCCATCGGTAGAGATCCACCTTCGGTTCTTCAGCGGGTGAAATAAAAACTCAATAACCATTATAATGTTATATAAACAGGACAGGGACTAATATACCAACTTGTGAATTATAAATCAACATGTTGGACAAAGTTTATTATGATAAAACATATAAATTCTCCCTTTAAGAATCATAAAAATGATACCAAAATAAGCACTGCAAAAATTTATGAAAAGATGGGTCTGTTTCCCACACAAACATGGTTCAATACAAGTTTTTTGGTGACGTGAGATGCCTTATTTCTCATGTGGAATTGTGAATTTCCTAGTCTGAACAGATATTAAAATTTTCGTGCCTAAACGTTCATTAAACTCGGGAAAAGATTAACAAGGTTCGCGCTAAAATCTTCCCTTTCAATTAGGGACATAAATACATAAACACTCGTCCAGAACCGTAAATTTATCCGTAAAAATATTAATTTACTCTACTATTGGCACGATTTCCAATATGCAAGTGAATGAATTCAGAAAATCGTATCCCTTCTGTAAGAATACGGCCTTATTTATCTTGTAACAAAGACACTACTATGGCAAAAAATATTTCAAAAAAAACCACCAAATAATGTACACGTTAAACACTACACTTTTTAAATACGCAAAAAGAAAATGCACTTATCTTGACGGGTTGGTAACATCTAGGGCACCTGATTAACGCTCCGAGAAAGGTCATAGACCTCAGTTAACCAACAGATAAGCAAGGCCGTCGGGTGACCGACATCATTCAAAATACGGGTCTTTAACTGGCTGTAAATACAAAACAAATTCGACTCCTAAGAACGACGAGGTTTCTACTCGGCTGGTGCTCGTATGTCACCACGTCTATGGCCTCCTCCTTCGCTCGTGAAAACAAGAGTACTCATCTCTGGACGAAATATTCGGTCCATTCACTGGGGCAAGCTTCGCAATTTTGGCAGTCATAGCCTCTCAAACAACTCTTGAATATTATCATTATATTAATCTGGTACAGTTATCCCCAGACTCGCAAATCACATCGGAGAGACCACGATGTATACACTAACATAGGACTATCTGAAATATATTCAATATTTCCTTATTCAACATTCAGTAGGTCCAGGTTCGAGCCTCCCACACAGCTGTGAATTAACCTGCCGGAATTTCCTTGAAAACCCTCACTAATCAACGATGGTGACCTCTCGTTCACAGCCTTCTCTGGATCTCAGCAAACTCATGCTTATCATTAATCTACCATGCACAAACTACTCTTTAGGTTGGCGAGTCCTCTCGAGGATCTTCTCCCAGTTCAATTACTTGAAAAGGCAGTTTCGTTCTTGTCTTTTCGATGTTCTTAGTTCTCAAACTACCGTAACTCCACACAAGACAAGAGAAACGTAATAATATTGCAGTGAATCTGACTTCCCTAACGCATATCACTCATTAAACAAATACAACACAAGCAAAGCTATATGCACTGAAATTATACATGCAATGGTCCTGAACCTACCTAAACTAACACATGGTTTGCACTAGGCAGATTAATGATTTATGTGCATTAGAAATTCATGAAAGTCGCTATTGTATCCCATGCTTATACCTGTTCCCACTTATCTTATTCAGGTGTTGTCGCTCACAACGGTCCATGGTAGTCTCGTTCATCGGGTCGTTCTGTATTACAGTTGGAAGGTATCGTTTCACCTACTGGATCTGCGGTCTCTCGTACCCAACTCCGACTGTATTACAGTTGGAAGGTCTCGAATTTAGCATTTAATACAGTAAATGATTAAAACATTGTCATTACTTCCATCTTTGTCTAGTTTTTCCTTAGCGCTTTAATTGCTTACTCTCCAACTCTCCAATAGTGCCCTTCCATATCTAGTCACTCGTCCCAGTTCATGGTTTCCTGGCAGTATTTGTGACGATGTGGCATGTGATGAGGGTATGTCGATGTTATCTGTTAGATCTGGGATCATTTAGTGTTGGTCTTTTTACAAATGTGTTGTGTCTCTTGTGCCCTGAGTCTCAGCCATTTTGTTTTGTCGACAGTCCATAGAATACATTACTTAGAGAGAAACTCGAGACACTCGGTTTATGTGTATATCTTTGCCATAAGTGTCATCCATCTCGTTTTATTTGCCATCCCTGCCATGGAAACCATGAAGAAGACAGGCACTTTACATGCACTCACTAGCGTTGCATAAGTCATGGAATTTATACGTCTTGGTGCCATTATAATGGACGTAATGATTTGATAATGCTTTCACACACATTCATATGGTCATTGTTCTGTCAAGTTTATTGTAGTGGAAGATTTATCGAGCATTTATCAAGCATTTATCTTCGTATAATATTATTATTCAACGCTCCAGGAACTGACAATCCTTGATTCTAACAAACCCAGTAAGCGATTACTGAACACTTGATGACAAGCAATTATGACTCATGCAAGTAATGACAGCAGTACCCCAGGTAGTAACCAATCCACCCATCCACAGACGGCAGCTGGCACTCGGATTCCGGGGGACCCGGGCTTACACGATTGAAGAGAAAGTCGGAGTTCTCTGGCAAACTTCCACTGACGGCACCAATTTTCATGGGCACCTTCAACATGAAATGAAATGGCGTATGGCTTTCAGTGCCGGGAGTTTCCGAGGACAAGTTCGGCTCGCCAGATGCAGGTGTTTTAGATACGACGCCCGTAGACGACACATACACCCGGACCCCGTACCATAGGTATCAACCAATTATGCTTAAAATTCCCGACCCTTCCGGGAATCGAACCCGGGACCCCTGTGACCAAAGGCCAACACGCTAACCCTTTAGCCATGGAGCAGGACCCCTTCAACATCAACACCCTCATACAACCTGGAAAGCTGCATATTCTAGTGACAGAACTTGATAGATAGAAGATTCTGATTCTTGCGTTACAGGAGACGCGTATTAAAGACACCATGGATTACGGAAATTACCGTATCTTCATGAGAAAAACTGACAGGCGCGTTGCCAAAGGAGCTCCACTACTGGGGATGTCATTCCTGGTTCATAAGACCATAGTTGATTCTGTCGCAGAAGTTAAACCAGTCAACAACCGACTGATGACTGTGCGCGTCCAGTGCGCCAATAAAATGTACACTCTGATCAAAGCACATGCCTCCACTAACCAGAGTAACAAGAAAGACCAACAGTCAGCAGAGAAATTCAGGTCAGCCATCGAGAAAGTAATGTCCCAAAGTTCCCAAGGATGACATCAAACTCCTCTTGGGTGATTTCAATGCCCAGACTAGCAGAGAAAAATGCAAAAGAAAACAGTTGGAAATTATCCTGCATATAAATTCACTAACAAAAATGGCACACGGCTCATAGAACTCCGCCAGAAGAACAACCTCAAGCTCATGTCGACATCCCTCCGGAAACATCCCAGAAAACAGAAAACTTGGCGCTCTCCAAACTATCAGTTAGGTGAGTTCAAAATATACCATGTGGCAGTTTGCGTATCCAGTGCAGAAAGAGGTCCACGACGTTCAGATACGCAGAGGAGCCTACATCGACTGAGGCCATTACCTTACCCGCCTCAAAATCAAGCTCACCCCGAAGAGAAATGTCCGTAACTCAACAGAAGTTTGACATAAAGAAGATTACAGCCTCTGGAGTGACTGAAGCATGGGAACAGGAACAAGCTTATGACTGGCAATATTTCCACCGAAAAATCACAGGTAAAGCGCAAGACCTCGTTCCTCTGAGGAAGAACACCAAACATCCCTGGTGGGGTACGTACTGCGAGAATGCACTCGTCACCAGGAAACTGGCATACCAGAAATACAACAGCAAACAAACCCCAGAAAACTTACGGGTTTTCAATGAAACACGAAAAAAACTGCAAATATCACCCGACAATCCAAGGACCATCTGGATTCCATAGAGGAAAAATTCCGCAATTACAATGTAAGGGACTTTTACAGGACGTTTGCAGGACACATCCGGGGGTACACACCATCGAATCTACGCTTTAGGAAAAATGACGGAAAACTGGCACTGACGAATAAGGGTAATTGCCAGGTTCTGGCACAGTACTTCTCAGAACCTCTCAATTGTCCGGAGCCCACAGAGATATTGGAGGTGGAACAACCCAAATAGAGACATATTGACTCCCCACCTCCGACTCAAGAGGAGATCCACCAACTTATCCTCAGACACAAAAACAACAGAGCATTTGGAAAAGACGGCATATTGGCCGAACTGTTGAAAAACCTTGGACCAAACTCACTTAGAGAGCTCACGGAGATTATCACGGACATCTGGATATCAGAACAGCTGCCAGGAGAATGGAAACGCGCATTGATACAGCCACTGCACAAAAAGGCTGACCGCAGAGATGTGAACAATTATAGGGGTATTTCACTAGTACAAGTAACTTACAAGATCCTTTTAGCGTGTCTACGTCAAAGGACACAGGATCAGTTGGAACATAAGATCGGTGAATACCAGGCAGGCTTCCACCCTGGTCGCTCTTGCGCAGAACAAATCTTCGACCTAAAGACTACTTTGAAACTCAAAGCCCTCCGAAACACTCCAGTCATATGTACTTTTGTTGACTTCAAAATGCACATGACTCTGTTGACCGCCAGTCGTTGTTCAACATCCTTCACTAACCAGGTTTGGATAGCAAGACACTGCGCCTGATCAAACAAACATTGACGGACACGACATGTAAAGTGAAATTCATGAGGGAAATATCTTAACCCTTTGAGATCAGGACAGGCGTTCGTCAAGGTAATGTTGTTTCACCGCTCCTCTTCAACCTAGTGTTAGATAAAGTCATCAAGGAATGGGAGGAATAGCGTACCTACGTCAAAGAACACAGGATCAGCTGGAACATGAGATCGGTGAATACCAGACAGGCTTCCACCCTGGTCGCTCTTGCGCAGAACAAATCTTCGACCTAAAGACTACTTTGAAACTCAAAGCCCTCCAAAACACTCCAATCATATGTACTTTTGTTTCTTTAAAAAGGCATAGGAAGCCAGTGCGACTAGGACGAAGCAAGGATGGATTAGAGGTCAGTTGTCTTGTTTTTGCAGACGATCTGGCACTACTAACAGATAACGAAACCACTGCAATCAGACAAATAGAAGTACTTAAATAGTGTGCAGAAATAGTAGACCTAAAAATCACCTACCAAAAGACTGAGATCTTCTAGAAAAAAAATTCGATATATCGGTTTTGAACACTAAATATGGCAATATAAACAGAGTCCCACACTTTAAGTACCTAGGCGAAGTGCTCGAACCGACCGGAATAGAGAAAATATCGTGGAACACTAGGTTACTGACGATGAAGACAGCTTTATACAAAACACAGGGTATCTACAACAATAAATGTTTGTCCACCTCCGCCAAACTTCGTCACTACAACACTGTAATTAAACCGGAAGTGCTATACGCAAGTGAGACCCTGATTTTACACACCAAAAGCTATCTGGAGAACCTACTTAAAGAGGAAAGAAAAGTAATCAGAAAAATTATCGGCCCAAAGATCACAAATGAAGGGTATAGGCTTCACTCCAGGGATACCATAGAGAGGTTGTCCAACTTCGCAGCAGGCATCCGAAATAGGCGACTAAGCAGAATCCTCAGATACTTCCAGGGGGTCAAGACCACTACACCATGGATGACGCACGTAAAATTCGATATGGAAGGGGCACAGGTAGATTCAGCGGACATTTCAGACAAGAAACAGCTATAGGCATAACAAGTGGGAAGTAATGCCATAGAATGCAGCACCTAAAGCACCAAGGCCGAAGTGGACCGAAAAACGGAAGATGGTACTGACCAAATGAAAGAACACTGGAAGAACAGGAAGAAAAACCAGTCATGAATGCTTCACGTGGTCTGATCTCGGCCTATTACGTGTGTAATTATTATTATTATTATTATTATTATTATTATTATTATTATTATTATTATTATTATTATTATTATTATTATTATTATTATTATTATTAGTATTACAATCTGTAAGTCAAAATGTTTGGTCTGAAGACTTAGAGACAAATTTCATTTCTTCTCCAAATCGCTATACTTGTTTATTTAAAATACTTTAAAAATGTAATACTGTTTATTTGTATGTATTCTGAAAACTTAAACTGAGGTAATTCGCACATAACGAAAAGATGGAAGTAAATTTATATCATACTTTTTTCTCAAAGTGCTTTCTCGCTTTCCATATCGGACGGAGACAGAAACAGAGCACTCTGCGTGCTTGTTTTCTTTTCAATAATAATTCCTTTCAGAAGAGCGACTTCATAAATTTCAAATTCAAATTAGAATGACATTTTATGGAACGAATTCAATTCTCTTGATATCTATTTTTCTACAAAGAACTGCCATTTTAACCCGGCATGCCTGTGGTATGTCGGTGGCCCTTGGCTATAAGCACACACAGAAACGTAATGTTTATTCAGGCTTCGATGACAAAACATTGAGGAAAGCCATGATAGAGAAGTTTGCCGAAGGAAATCGATAGATTCCTTTCTGCTTGCATGCTTCCTTTTATCCCTCCCTTCTGTCCTACTTCGCTATGCTTTGCCTTGCGTTGCCTCCCTTTCTTCAGCTAACAAGGTACAACCTCTTCTACTCTGCACAAAATATGATGAAAGATGGCATCGTGTTTCGACGAGGTAAAAGACGCTACTGTTACAGACAGGTCGTATTTAACGTTAATGACAACTGATTCTCGAAATACTGGTCTTGAAAGGTGTGCTACACAAACAGGTAAGCAAGCATACAAGTCTGTAAATCGCTCTTTCGTTTTATACAGTACTATACAGAGACAGTAGAGACTCGACTTTATCTTGTATGTAGTTTATGTAAGGGCATGTTTTAATAATACCGTTATTGGTTTTACGTACTGCTAACTGCTCTTATGGTATTGGAAGACGGCGAGGTGTTGGAATTTCGTCCCGCAGCAGTTTATTCAAATGCCGGTAACTCAACCGACACCAGGCAAACGTATCAGTCAAACTAATCAATCAATCAATCAATCAATCAATCAATCAATCAATCAATCAATCAATAAATCAATCAATCAATCAATCAATCAATCAATGACCTGAATTTACGGTGGTCGCCCAGGTGGAAGATTTCCTATCAGTTGTTTACTTTTTCTTAAATTCGCATCCCGGTGATAGTGGGTTCAAATCCCACTGTCGGCAGCCCTGAAGATGGTATTCCGTGGTTTCCCATTTTCACACCAGGCAAATGCTGGGGCTGTAGGGCCTGCCTTAATTAAGGCCACGGACCCTTCCTTCCAACTCCTATACCTATCCCATCGTCGCCGTAAGACCTATCTCTGTCGGTGCGACGTAAAGCAAATAGCAAAACAAATAAAAAAAACAAAAAATAGAAAATCTTAAATCTTTTCAACGATTTTGGAAATTTATCGAATATTTGACTTGATAATGTATTCCAATTACTTCCTCCTCATTTTATAAATGATTATTTGCATCAGTCCGTCCTATTATTGGTTATTTACAGGTCCGCCTTGTCAATACAATTCAAAATCTAGTATATTTACTAATACATCAAATACACAAATATATATAAGTACATGTTTCTATAATTCATTAATATTCTTTTCTTCAGCTTACAGCTTAAAATCACATGCATGTAATAGACCTTATTTAAAAATATTGTGCTCTAAATTAAAAATGGTTGAAACAATACAATAAAAGATATTAAAAATTCAACATGAATATCATTCACGTTATATTCAAGGTCTTCACATCCAATGTAAGTCACTTTTAATTTTACGCTTTGGGTTCTAATTTCTTCATGTTGCATTAGAACCATGACATGTTAGTTTTTCCCTTTTATTACAGACAAAGCCGGTTTTATCCTCAAATACGAATATGTTAATTTCCGTTGGATGCGTCGTGACAATTGTTTATGGTATAAGCAGAACCATACTCTTCCAACTTTACTACGAACACCAACTTGATACCCATGAAAGGCGTTTTGTTTATGAAGGTTACACAGATTCCACACCACAATAATTTTTAACCAGCTCAATATTAATACCATAAATTAACTCTTTACACAACAAATTGGACGCAATCTGAATGATATTCATGTCTGACATTTTAAAATATTTTTATGCATTTTTAACCAGTTATATGTTAGGGCATACTTAAAAAAGTAAGGTCTAGTACATTCATCTATTTTAATCTGTAAGCTGAAGAAGAGAAAATCAATTCTCGAAGCATGTACTTATATATAGGTATGTACTTGATGTACAGTGATCTAAGTCAATACGGACCATTCGTGACCATTATGGTCAAGATTATAGACACCAATCCGTCCTCTTAAATTCCAACTTTATCTTCATATTATGATCTTTCCTACTGGAAAATGCTCCACTCAAGCGTATTCTTCTACTTGCGTAATTCTACGCCAACTCACCTCTGACAGCTCGAAACATACCACATAGCCGAGCATCTCGTCTCCTTACCCCCAAGTCTTTCCAGCCCAAAGATTCCAACATTTTACGAACACTACGCCTTTGTCGGAAATCACCCAGAACAAATCGTGCTGCTTTTCTTTGATTTTTTTCCAGTTCTCGCAACAAGTAGTCTTGACGAGGGTACCATACTCTGGAACCATACTCTAACTGCAGTCATACCAGAGACTTATACGTCCCCTCCTTTAATCCTTACTACAACCCCTAAATGCTCTCCTAACCATTTGAGGAGATCTATAACCTTTCTTAACTACGTCGTTAGTATGATTATAAAGATCATTCCCTTTATTAACACCATGAGGTACCCCATCAACACAATAATTAAAACGAAGAGGACGTCTCCTCTTGGTGAAACAACTTGACATTTCATCACATTCATACCATTGTCCGCTGTCCATCTCACTACCGGTACATTGTTTATGCCGCCCCCCCCCCTTGCAGTCGCTCACAATCCTGCAACTCATTTACTACTCTATAGAGTACAACTTCATCCCCAAATACCACCTTGAAATACCTCCGGATTTAGCTTACATCGAACCCACCAACTTCAGTTCAGGAGCCTAGCGCTCTACCACCCAAGCTATTCAGCCCGGAAGGACATGTTTCAATGGCTGTTTTTTTTTTTTGTGAGCCTGTGGTTCACACTTACTGCAAATATATAGCCCTATTACTTACACAAAACGAATAAGACTCGTAAGAGCGCATTAATTTTATTTTCTACCGGCGTACTGTAGGTGCTAGCGTGCCTGCCTTTTATACGGAGTCCCTGGGTTCGATTCCCGGACAGGTCTTGGATTTTAACCTGAAGGATCTGAGGGCTGGTTTGAGGTCCACTGAGCCTACGTGATTAAAATCGAGGAGCTATCTGACGGTGAGATCGCGGCCTCGGTCTAGAAAGCCAAGAATAATGGGCGAGAGGATCCGTTATGCTGACCACATGACACCTCGTAATCTGCAGGCCTTCGGGTTGAGCAGCGGTGGCTTGGCAGGCCAAGGCCCTTCAGGGCTGTAGTGTCATAGGGTTTGGTTAGGTACTGCAAGGTCTATTGTGTGGGCCGGGTAGAAAGACGAGTTAGAAATATGAATCAGTTCATCTTAAATTATTCAGCAAGAATACTGTGAATATCTCAAGAATGAAGTGCTGTTAATTTAATTTCTCCAACTCTTCAATGTTCTGTAATATATGAATCACTTTCTTTAATTTGTCCAAATTATATTTAATGTTTACGTTCACGTAGTTGCTAGTTCTGTACGACTTCATGGTTTTCGTAGTTACAGGTTCGATTTATGACCGGTTCGTATATTCCTTTGGCTGACCAACGGAATGTGTGTGCCACCTCCTTCATTCTTGCTTTGCACCCTCCACACACAGTCCTCATACACCAAATCCCTAATACAGAGTCATGCACCCTCGTTAAAGACTGCCATATGAGAGCTGCTCTAGACTAGTAACAGAAAAATATTATTGTTATTACTATTATTATTCTCTCTTTCTTCCTTTCTTTCTTTCTTTCTTTCTTTCTTTCTTTCTTTCTTTCTTTCTTTCGTGAGACTATGCCAGTTTTACATGTGCGAAAGTCATCACACCTACGACCCTGCCACGGTGTGGGAAAAGCAATATAATGAGGAGAATATTAAGAGGGTTACATTTTAATCCTGATCTTCAGCAAACATCAAGACTTTTAGTAGATTTTTTTACTGTACAAATCTAGTAGAGGTATGTTGATAAATTATCCTTAGATGTTTCTACTTGCTGTCATTAATTCGAGATTTCCTTCTTTCCCCAAAGTTGAGCTGAATATTTTGATGCCTCTCGAGATTTCCTCCTCAATATCCACACCAAAAAGCAATGCATATTCATAAGGGAAGTTCTATATAAGTACAGTATCTTATCCCGTCTTTTCTAATCTCCCACAATTACCGACTCCTCCAGAAAAAACATCCAACAACTCCAGAACACGTGTTTACACAAGCGACGGCAAGAGGACCTCTTTGAAGCTGCTGCAACTTGATTCTAATGCGATTTCAATACATTAGCATGTATAATAGATGCATGAGATATCGATTCCAAGATCAGGGGTTGCATAGGGAATTACCGCAACACACACCAGTGACAAACCTGCTTAATTCGTGTTCAGTACACCATGGGGATAATGGATTTAAAACATTTGAGAGAAATTCTCTACTGTTTGGCTGAAATGCTGTTCGACGTTACTAATATGCTCATAATTCACTCGTTAATAAAATTCCCTAACGTCGGATGTTTGCAAATAGTGTGTTGGAGACGATTATTGTTTTATTGGAAAATACGAGATAATTATCCCTTTTTCTTCATGATCATAGGCAATGAAGACAAAGTTCGACACTGCGAAAAACGAAGGAACCGGAAAATAAAATACATGAAGGGCGTGGAAATGAAAGGCTTTCTAGGCACTTTAAAGCCTTATTTTGAACAATTTAATTCAGACCAAGGCAGCTTCCTTCCCATTCCTAGCCCTTACCAAGCCCATCGCCTACAAAATCCTATCAGATTTAATGTGACGTTAAAATAATAACATTATTAAACTGCTGCGTCTTCCAGCGTTTAACCTCCAAGCGTCTGTGATTATACTACGTGCCTTCTCAATACTCTATTTGTAGCTGTATCTGTGGTTCTTTCTTGAAAATATCGTTGTTGCAACCGTGAGCTCAGTGGATTAGCTTTGTTTCACCTTAATACGATTTCATTTACTTTACTTCATTCATGGGATAACACATATCATATGTATTTGAAATAATCCAACTGTTTTCTTAATCTCCTACCTGACATTTAAACCTCTTAGGTTTCTTCGCAAGTGAAATCACTTAGTCGTGGAAACACTACTTTTTTATCATACTATTTGTACCTCCTTTCAAGTAGTAGCATATTAGATTGCAGCCTGTCAGCACAATCTGCCATTAAAACTGAGTAGTCGACAAATTGTTTACTACATTACTACCTAACTAAATACCTCCTTGCAGTTTTATACGTTTTAGTACATGATCCATGAATATTATGAACAACAGCCTTCTCCAGCATCGAAGTGTGAAAGCTTGCATAATAAAAGTATAATCTCAATAATTAAGATAGGAATCTATACTCTTACTGACATATTTGTCACCTCGGTTAAACTGGGCAAGTGAACATTTTAGCGTTTAAGTCATAGGAAGCACACGTATTTTCATGCTAACGCAATACACACTTCAATTACTCACACATAATCTTTCTATATATGAATACCTACAGTCATTGACCGGGTAAGGGATGTAATGAATGAACAATATAGAGGCTATTAGTACAATGGGGTCGCCACTCCCAATCTTTCCACATATAATACCAGTTTAATTTATGATCATGTCAGCTTACGTCATCATCATATTATAGAGGTTAAACTTTGTCGCCACAGCCATAGGTCTCTATATTGAACCAGTCTTTTCAGCTCGGCGTAGGTCTTACAGTTCATTTTCTGAAGCAGGTTCTTGAAATAAGACATCTGGGTCGTCCTCTCCTCTTTTCCCTACAATTCTTCCTTCAGTGATGTTTCAAAGAGAACTCTTCAAGACGCAGAATGTGACCAATACATTTTATTTTCCGATTTTCAATTTCATTTACAAGACTCCGTTTTTCTCCTATCCCTCTAAGGATTTCCGAATTACTCTTCATTTTAGTCCAACTTATCCTCTGCATTCTCCTCCAGATCCACAGTTCAATTGCTTCTAGTATTTTCTTTTCCTGCTCCTCTTATGTCCAGATTTCTGAACCGTACAGAAGATTTTTGCAAAGGCATTCCAATTTCGAATATCTATATGTTTGTTGGACAGCAGATGCTTTTTATCTTGAAATGCTCTTTTTGCCTTGCTATCATTTTATTTGATTTTTGCAACAGCTTACGCTGTATAAACAAATGTCCTAGAACTGTGCTCCACACGTTGCAATATCTGAATATGTATTTGTTGAACCAATTTACTTCTTACGACATTTTCTTTTACATCCTACCATTTTTGCTCGATCACCCCGTGTTCATCGTGATTCCGGCCGTTATATTCTGTTAAGATAATAAAAATTATACAGACTTTGCTGAATTGAAAATCTGTTTGGTTCGGAATAAGAATTTTGATTCCCAATCAGGAAGGAGGAATAAATTAGAATTCTACCTTATCTACCTTATTCTTTCGGAGACTCAAGGCCGTACACCAGAAACTGAGATCATCAATCAGTTCCTGTCAACATGCCCGTAGCTTCTAAATACATAATACATGCTATTCAAGGCTAAAGTAATACATTTCAGGTAAAATTCGTTGTTTGCAATAATTTTGCGAAGTGAATGAACCGTGAAGAATTACAAACAGTACTAGCTGAATGAATAAAAATGCTTTTGCTTGTCAATGCATATGGAAATTTTACGTATCGTTGTATTAAATGTTCTGTTTTCAAACGCTAGTGTCCATATAAAGGCTTATCCATAGGTTCAGTGATATACGACTGCAAACCGATTAGTTGCCTGTATTTATTACTTGAAAACAAACATTGAAATATAGAGTTAATGGATTCGTTCTATATCATTGTTGGCACTGACGAGTAAGCTTCTCTATACATTGTATTTGCTGATCTCTGAATCGATGTGTTTAATATTTTGGGACAATACGGGACCAAAATCGTGCCATACACATTCTGAGTCCTACCATGCACGTGGCTCTCTGCAGCTTGGTGCGAGATTTATCTCCACAAATACGCCAGTCGTGCCTTCTTCCTGTTCCAAATCCTGTGTTATTATGCTCAGATGTCACAGCTTAGCTTAAGAAAAGAACTAAAATACGTACCACCTTAATTGTCCCATAATAAAGCAAATAGTCATCCTTATGAGGAATGGCCCCTGACAGCTCTTCGCTGTGGGTACACAACGGTAACGTTCCGGGAGGTTTGGGACGGGGCTGGGGCATCATCTGTTGCAGCCTTGTGAATACATGAATTGACGTGCTAACGACAATAGAGCTCTCGATTAAGAAGGTCAACGCATCTGTTATGATTGAGCGTAACATGATTGTAAAATAACATGATTGTACACGATTGTACTATAGACAGAGATAAACAAAATTGCTTTGTATAAACTGTAGTGAATCTCAATTTTTAAATCACTCATCAAAAGTACATTATTGCAGTATGACCTGTAGGGCAGGGGACCAAATTCTGTCCCCGCACCTAATTTTGTTACCTTAGGGATTTCCAGTTTGCACGGTTGGTATGCGTAGCCTCATCCTGTGGTCTTGTTGTGAGAGCTGGTTGTGTGAATCACGTTAGGTTTCCGTGAACAAGGGGAATTCATTCTTCATGCTGAGCTAAGTTAATGCAGCATTCAAATTAAGAGCCTGTTATTGCCGAGCACTGATATGTGTATAAAATACTGGACTGTATTTCAGTCGTTTAGTGCAAACGCTACAGTGAAGTGGTTGGCGTGAGTTACCGTAGCGGCCATTATAATAAATCAGCGAATGTTCGTAATTTCATCCCCCTTAATTGTATTTGTCATTTGTGAAGTTCATTGTTATTTTCAGATGGTGATGATGATGATGCTTGTTGTTTTAAGGGGCCTAACATCGAAGGTCATCGGCCCATTTTAAGATCGAAACTGCAAACAGTGGGATAAGGAGGCTATGAGAAAGGCTATTAAGGCAGTGCGGGACAAGACAATGAGTTAGAAACGTGCAAGTAAAGCGTTTACGAATAACATCCCACGAGCAACGCTGGAATAATAAGTTGAAATGAATACCAAGATAACATATTTTTTTCATAAATAGTCTTCAAGTAACTCATTATAGGGAAAGTGATTGGTAAGGTTAGAAATAAAAAGTATATTAAAATTAATTGTACTTTTCATAAATTTGAAAGGACATGAAATTAGGAACAGATTTTTGGTAGTTTAGTTTTGGCTGTGTTTATGTCAAATATTGACTACATTGCGTTATAACAGGTTCACTGTAACTCGCCCGTATGTGGAGAATAATTTCAATAATAGATATATCAAATTCGATCATTATTATTATTTATTATTCCTGAATTTCTACAAGTCCCAATCTGTTAATGGGAAGAAATATGGGCCCCTTACCTTACAATTATAAAAATGAGGGTCTTGGCTAGTTTCATTCGGCCAGCCCTGGTATAGACAATTATTTTCGCCATAATTATTCATGCAGGTGAAGTTATGAAGCAACCACAACACGATAACTAGTGTCGTTTATGCTACAGCAGAACTTTTTCCTTTGTAATTTAAGCGCATTTTTAGATTGACTGGAAGTTGCTTCTTCTTACCTTACATTACCTGAAATGAGATCTCCACATTTTATACCAGTTTGGGCTTCTTTCTCAACACCAGGAATTACATTATAGTAGAAGCAACGCATAAATACTGGTGGATACCCTGAACAACAGCTTGCAATATTCAGAAGTTCTGGACCCAACCGATAATTAAGAGTCATCAGAGCGCTCGGTAATTATTGCCCTTTCATTAGGACCAATAAGGTTGCAAATTACAAAGGAAGAGCACTTTGTTTTTGTTACATGCTTGTAAGTGGATCTCTTTTTCGTTCCATCGTTTCGAAGTATTTTCATACTTTCTCCAGTCTGGAGTGTGGTGTATTTTAATTTTATTTGAATAGTGATGGTGATGATGATGATTTTGTTTTAAGGGGCCTAACAGCTAGGTCGTCGGGCCCTTATGATACGAGGTGCAACGAAATGAAGCAAGAATTAAAACTTTTTTATTTACTCACGAAAGGGCACCTGAGTCGAGGCTCACAACGGTGCAAGACAAGGATTAATTATTGGTAGAGCTTACAAAATATTTACAATAATAATACCTTATTTTTAAGTTCGTTACAGTCTTAGAGAAGAGTAAGGTAAGGTAAGGGTGTATTCTGCCCGAAGGCAGGTCCGAATCTCCGCGGAGGTATGCCCGAGCCGGAGTTTACGTACGGTAGGGTGGCCAGTTCCTTTCCGCTCCTCCATTCCCTTACCCCCCCCCCAACAGCGCGTGGCAACCCATCCAAATATTGACCACGCCCAATGTTGCTTAACTTCGGAGATCTCACGGGATCCGGTGTTTCAACACGGCTACGTCCGTTAGAGAAGAGTAACCCCTTACAAATATATCAGACCTCAGTACATTACTTGGTCTGTAATTTTTACTGCTCATTTTCTTTTGTCCATTGATTATTTATTATTTGTGATTATTTTCTTTTTAATTTTTGAAATTGTTGACGCCTGTTGTATATCTTTAGGGAGAGCATTGTACACCTTCACAGGGTAGTGTCATAAAGAGTTACAACTGTACTTACTAGTTTTTACAAATTGGGTGTGGACTCTCTCTGCTCCTCGAGTGTTAGATGAGCGTATGTCAGAATTTATGCTTAACCCTTAAATGCGCAATTTATTATTTATTTTAAATATGATAGTTTTTCATTGCAAAATTAATTCATTATTATCAGAAAAAACATTTGTAAAATTTTTTGTAAACATAAATATATTTTTATTTATTTATTTGAATCAGTCCAAATGTTGAGAATTTTGAACGTTTTACGTACATGTACTGCATATGGAAAGCTGTACGTTTTCTGTAGCTACTGCCACACTTCAATATTCGGGATGTTCTTACTCACAAATGTTCTGAGGTAAACAACATTTTATTTCTTTTACGTTAACTGTTTAGAATGTATACCTCACTCCAGCTGATTGGCACGAAAAATCACAAAATAAAATATAGTTCGTTTTATAATGCACTAGCGACCACTAGCGCGTGCTTCTGCGAGGTCAAAGTAAATGCACACTTGTAAAATCTAAAGCAGATGCAATAAACAAACAAGTAAATTCTCGCCGTGACCTTGCATCCGGGAGATAGTAGGTTCGAATCCCACTGTCGGTAGCCCTGAAGATGGTTTTCCGTGGTTTCCCATTTTCACGCCAGGCAAATGCTGGGGCTATACCTTAATTAAGGCCACGGTCGATTCCTTCCAACTCCTAGGCCTATCCTATCCCATCGTCGCCATAAGACCTATCTGTGTCAGTGCGACGTAAAGCCCCTAGCAAAAAAAAAAAAAAAAAGAAAAGTAAATTTTCCTCTGCACAATGCTGTGCATTTAAGGGTTAATTTTATATACCATCATAGCTGAAGCTCTATCACGTAACATATGGAGTGGTAGAAGTCTGCGTTTCTTATACAAATAATCCGTAGGTGTCAGGGGCGGTAAATTATAAAGTATTTTTTGTGCTTTTTTTTTTTTTTTTGTTTTTTTTTTTTTGTAAAAAGGCACGGACGCCAGTCAAACCCGTGGTGTGGCACTAATAAATGGGAACGTAGACCCGTGTTGTTTCTCAGAAGGTGGTACTACTCATAAGTAACGCAGGCCCGTTGTGCACACAGTGGAACTAATCGGTGGAATACACACGATGACACTTTTAAAAAGCAACGCCCAGACTCGTATTGTTTCTCGTATAATGGCACTGCTCCTACGTAACATACATCCATAGTTTTCCTCGCAAGGTGGTACTAGTCGGAAGTAACGTCAACCCATGGTGTTCCGCAAGTAAAGGTACTAATCGTAAGTATTCTCATGGTTCTAATGTCACCATCCCTTGGTTGCCCCTTTTTGTCGTCTCTTGCGACAGGCAGGGGATACCGTGTGTGTATTCTCTATCTGCGTCCCCAATCCACAAAGGGGTTTGCTTTGAATACAATATATTATTATATTATTATTATTATTATTATTATTATTATTATTATTATTATTATTATTATTAGATATATTTAATATAACATTACAATGTGCTTTCCAGAAGACACAAAAATATACACCTGGTGGCCATGGTCGTAAACGCGTCACCACCGAGGAAGTGCTCCACCGAACCGGGAAAATCATGTGAAGTTTTAATCAAGATAAGCATAGGAAAACGCCTATTTCGGTACGATTTTACGAAATGACAAATAAAGCCTGAAATAACCGACCTTATAAGGCATGTAGAAGAGAAAAGGGGATGTGGGTGGAGAAGAGAATCCTCTGTGCGGAACATCCGAAAGTGGTTCGACATCCACAATTCGGGGGCTCTGATACCTGAGACAGACTATCGGAAAACTTAAACTTGTTGCCAATCCTCTGCGATGTGACAGTGCCAAAAAGAGTAAGAATATTAGTTTTCTTTGGATACATGCATTTAAGTATTTATAACATTTAATCTGTCCATTACTTCATTAAATATTGTAATTGGATCTAGAAAGAATGTTATATCCACTTTACACATTATTATTATTATTATTATTATTATTATTATTATTATTATTATTATTATTATTATTATTATTATTATTATTATTATTATTATTATTATTATTATTATAAACAGGTATATTTTAAATGTCTGACTTCATGACTGAATGTTTAGTGTTGAGGCCTTCGGTTCAGACGGTTGCGACTTCGATTACCGGTCGGGTCGGTGTTTTAAATCGCGCCTGATTAATTATTCTGGCTTGGAGTTGCGTGTTCGTGTTCGTTCCAACACTTTACTTTTCATATTCAGAAAAAAACTACACTACCAACCACCATAAGAACGCGCCATTATGATTACATCCCTCCATACAGGGTCGGCATCAGGAAGGGCATCCAGCCGCTAAACAGTGTAAAAATTGACATGTGTGACCCAGATCGCAGCCGCTACTCAACAGCTGTGGTATTTTTATTTTTATTTTTTTTACAACTGGCCTTACGTCGCACCGACACAGACAGGTCTTATTGCGACGATGGAAGTGGAAAGGCCTGGGAGTTGGAAGGGGGCGGCCGTGTCCTTAATTAAGGTACAGCCCAAGCATTTGCCTGGTCTGAACGTGAGAAACCACAGAAAACCATCTTCAGGGCTGCCGACAGTGGGGTTCGAACCCACTATCTCCCGGATGCAAGCTCACAGCTGCGCGGCCCTAACCGCACGGATAATTCACCCGGTGTGGGAGTAGTAGTAGTAGTATTTGTTGCTGTTGGAGAAGAAGAAGAAGACATATTTTATATAATACAGTGAAACCTGTACAGGGGGCGTGATTAGTTTAGTGGTTTATTTGCTGACTTCCCACCCAGAGCGCTCACGTTCTAATCCCAGTCGGTCTTGTGTTGATGTATTCATTTCAAAATTTACATGGTATTAGAAAGGGAATCCAACCTTAGACCTCACTTTTAATCCACATACCGGGCGAGTTGGCCGTGTGGTTAGGGACTCGCGGCTGTGAGCTTGCATCAGGGAGATAGTGGGTTCAAATCCACCTGTCGGCGGCCCTGAAGATTGTTTTCCGTGGTTTCCCATTTTCACAGCAGGCAAATGTTGGGGCTGTACCTTAATTAAGGCCACGGCCGCTTCCTTCCCACTCCTAGACCTTTCCTATCCCTTCGTCGCCATAGGACCTATCTCTGTCGGTGCGACGTAAAGCAAATTGTAAAAAAAACTTTCCACATAGGTTTCGTTTAAAAAACTCCTTGTATAAGGTAGATTGCATTCACATAATATTAAATCATATATTTCAGAAAAGAAGGGACACGAATATGATAATCACAATGACTGGTCAATCCTGGAAGAGTGAACAATGGAAGGAGGAGACTAGGACAAACATGAAAACATGAAAGGACAAGGATAATTGCCTCACCGTTTCACGGTCATTTTCCCAAGGAAATTTTCCCTGGCCCATACTCCTAAAGTAACATTTTCCCCCAGACCCTTTTTTCCCTTCAAGCAATTTATTCAAAGGGAAATCAAATCACCCAGTACATTTTCTCCCTATAGCCCGTTCATCCAATAACACTCCAATACGTTGTTTTCACTGAAACGTGTTACCAAGTATATAAAATGTTTTCAGCTGAAGCACGGATATTAAATTTCACATTGTGAAAAAGTGACCCAGAGTTCTTAAATCTTCTAAAATTATTTCTTCCTCTTTATAAGTAGCATAATCCACAACAATAGAACGTTCAATGATTTTCTGCATTCCGTCGGGCGCTTCCCTTAAATAACTCATATAAAAATAATTCAGTACGAAATTCCTAAACCGTAAAAACGTCGGTGGGACTTGAAACCACTAACATTAAAATTATGATTACAAAAAATTATATCTTCATTCACCTTGTTTGCAAACATGCTTTCAGGATAGAGTGAGTTCGAGTATTACATTCTATAACTCTAGAGGCGGCTTTCCGTGTTTTCCTATTTTCACACCAGGAAAATGCTGGCGTTATACCTCATTTAAAACTAAGGCCATTTCTTGCTGGTTCAAGCCCTTTCCCTCAGCAATAGTAAGCTCTCACAATGTTCAAAATTAGTGGATATTTTCTTTTGAAAACTTTTGTCCACATAATTGCTGATTTCAGTCCAGGCAGTTTCTCTTAAAACCACTACAAATCATAGATGTCGCTCGTTCCCAAACAGTCAGGAAGTAGAATAAAACGTTGTAATCACCTTGAAGAGAGACGCCATCGAAAGGGGATATTACATTTGAAGTACCTAGGTTGTTAGTTAACGTAAGAATGGGTGTACATTAGGAATCCAAAATAGAATCGCTTTAGGAAGAGATGTGCTCCATAAATTAAAACTTTGCATATTTTGTACTGTTTTTTAGGTCATAAACTTTCCAACCGTAATCATGTCGATTCTTCATATTTTACCACCAGTTACAAGATCGTGGATTTCTTTTTGCATTTTTTGAGCTCCTAGAAAGTTCATCTCCTTCATTCACCCGGACACAGATCCGTCATACAGGATGTATGTACGTTTTAGGAGACGAATTAATTGGAGGGAAATTCGAAAATTTTATCACTGATTCAAAAGTATTCCTGGGCTTGTAAAATTTGGGAAAATGTAAGTTTTAACTAAATTTCTTGTCAGGTTGTACGGCGCCATGCGTCAAAGTCTGCTTTAATATTAATCTTTAATAAAACAAGCAGTCATGTGAAATATGTTGCATGTTTAGGGCAAATTATGGGTTTCTAGCGTGCGTATAGTATTACGTAGCAGGAGGGAACGGGTTTCATTATAAATCTTGTGTCAGTACAAAGCGTTTGCTCGAGTAAGAACAGTGCTCATTAACTCTACCGGCTTGGAGTAGTGTGTGACTGTATATATTCCAAGGAGGGTGCTGTGATTCCGAGATTTGTTGATACGAGCGCACATACCAAGCTGAATAACTGCAATAATCCACACAAGAGATTATTGAGTGTGATTTATTATCAGCCGTGGTCCCTCTGGTGTATTGTGCGAGAATTTCTACAAACAAATACTGCCAAACACTGCGAAATATATTGCATTTTATTATTTTGTCGGTTTTTCACCTTGCTCGATGCAAGAGCAGTTTTGTTTCAATAGGTATTCTGAATGCATAGATATTCCAAGGGAACACTTAATATTATTATTATTATTATTATTATTATTATTATTATTATTAATAATAATAATAATAATAATAATAATAAAAACCTTATCAAACGAACACTCACTGACTCAAAATCGAAAGTAAAACTCATAAGTGAAATATCTGGTCCTTTCGAGGTTAATACTGGCGTTGGACAAGCCCATGGACTGTCCCCACTACTCTTCAATCTCGTTCTGGTTAAAGTTATTATAGATTGAGAGAAGGAACTAAAAATTCATAACCACTGGAAACCAACTCATCTCGGACAACAAAAGATGACATCAAGATCAGTTGCTTGGCTTTCGCAGATGACCTAGTAATATTTCTTTTGCTAGTGGCTTTGCGTCGCACTGACACAGATGGGTCTTATGGCGACGATGGGAGAGGAAAGGCCTAGGAGTTGGAAGGAAGCGGACGTGGCCTTAATTAAGGTACAGCCCCAGCATTTGCCTGATATGAAAATGGGAAACCACGGAAAACCATCTTCAGGGGTGCGAACTGTGGGACTAGTAACACTAGCGCACAGTGAAATCATAGCTATCAAACAGGTATAATTCCTCAAGGAATGTGCTCAAAAAGTAGATCTACAAATTTCATTTCAGAAAAGTAAGTTCATTTCAGATTCTAAACACAAAATACGTACAGGTATACGGGTTCCACACTTCGAATACCTTGGTGAAATTGTAGAACCAACAGGGTTAGAAGAGGAAGCACAGAAAGTTCACCTACAGAAATTCAAGAGAGCGTAATGGAGAACGTGCGACATTTACAACAAAAAATGCATATCCACAAACAAAGAGATCAGGCACTACGATACTGTGATCAGCCTGAAGTTTTATACGCGAGCGAAATGCTGGTACTCAATACAAAAGGAGATCTAGAGAACATTCTGAAGGAAGAGCGAAACATCATGACGAAAATTCTAGGAACAGAAAATGCTGAAGATGGATACTGACAGACATCTCGTAAAGCAGCAGAGAAACTATCCAGCCTGGCAGCAGGTGTTAGAAAACGAAGATCGAAATTTTATGGACACGTTCAAAGACTCCCGAAAACAAGGCATACACAAAAGGTAATACCATCCAGCGGAAAACTGAGGAGTCTACCATGGATCCAAGAAGTCAAAAAGGACCTGGAGAAAGCGTAGATAAATATTTAAGAAGTATTAGACAGAAATCTGTTCCGTAAAAAAGTAAACAGATGGGTAGTACAGCCAGACATTTAAGTTCCAAGGAGACCAGGGAAGCAAGTGATTTGAAGAAAGGAAGAGAGCATTGCATTGCATTCATTATTATCAGAAAAAAACATTTGTAAAATTATTTGTACACATAAATTTTATTTTATTTATTTGAATCGGTCCAAATGTTGAGAATTTTGAACGTTTTACGTACATGTACTGTATATGGAAAGGTGTACGTTTTCTGTAGCTACTGCCACACTTCAATATTCTGGATGTTCTTACTCACAAATTTTTTGAGGTAAACACCATTTTATTTGTTTTACGTTAACTGTTTAAAATGTATACCTCACTCCAGCTGATTGGCACTAAAAATCATAAAATAAAATATAGTTCGTTTCATAATGCACTAGCGACCACTAGGGAGTGCTTCTGCAAGGTTGAAGTAAATGCAGACTTGTAAAATCAAAATCAGATGCACGGAGAGAAAATGAAAGTCACGTGGAAGATCAGAAAGGCGAAGCGTAAAAACACTGCGTGATCCCACAGGGTCCATATGCAATTAATAATAATATTATTATTATTATTAATAATAATAATAATAATAATAATAATAATAAAATATATATGACAAATTAGCAGTAATTAAGCACGACGCTTATAACTACTATGTGCAGTTGGAAACATTTGATCGCAGAGTTTCACTTCACGAAATACGCAAATATGTAGTCACAAGTATATCTGGCTCAGTGTTGATGTTGCCAACGTTAGGCTTTTGGTGGTGTAAGTGAAAATCTTGCGGATTTGTACATACGTATTGGAGATGGTTCGTCTACCCTACTCACTGCATTCTGTAGATACAGTGTAACGTTATTTCTTCGTGCAATCTCTCCCTCACTATGCTCTTAATTGTCTTTCATCTTGATCCGTTTTATTTGTCTGAAAAGCAACCTCTCCTTTGGGTCATTCCAAATTTCTGGAGGAAAGCACTAAACACATGGGTTAAATTATTGAAGTTGTATTTAAAGATTCGTATACCTGTAGGGTAAGGCACTAAATGTTTAAAATAGAGTTAGCTTCCGCGTTGCTGGAAGCAACTGTATACTGGTACGTTGGCAAGAAATAGCAGTATTCCATTCAGATCACATGAAACAGTTGTGATTTGAAGTGAGCACAAAAAGGTAATATTAGCTCTGAGCTCCCATTCTGGCAACATAAAAGAGTGGAACGTTGCACATAGAGGATATCATATATTATATTTTTAAACGAGAACAAAATAAATGTTCCTAAATAAATATTTTCAAAATTTAAGGCGAAATTTTAAAATTGTGTTATGAATCCTGGGTACAAACTTCTCATAAAGCAGCCGACAGAGACTTACTATACACATAATATGACGTATATACTCTTTACACAGTGGGTGGGATTTCTCATTACTTAAGTATTCAAAAATAGTTATACTTGGAATATCATTTTTGTAATAATATTGCAATATTTATTCATTTATCGGACTACATCTTGGCTGTTATCGAAATATGGTTAACATACCGTTTCAGTGAGGGCTGACTCGCCGAGGTGGTAAAGGCATGCTCGGTTCTCGCCGAAAAACACAGATTCGATTCCATTCAGGAAGTCAAAAAGTTAGAAAACGAGATTTCTACTTCCAGAGGTGCACATGGCCCTGAGGTTTACACAGCGTACACCAAAAATGAGTACCAGTTTAATTCCTGGGAGAAATGGTGGTCGCGGGCAGAGCTAACCACTATACCTCACCAAGTACCGAGGTTACGGACAGTGCAGGCTTTTAGCTTCCGGCCCTCCCTGGGCCTTCATTGCCTGTAAGGAGGTGACTTTTCTTTGGATACCATGTCAGTATCAACCCTGTGGTTAATTCTATTTACAGATCGAATAGTTTCAAAGAAATGTATATCTCAGCATCATAAATCATTATAAAAATATATTTTGGGTGTTGCAGTTTTTATATTCGCGAGTAAACATGCCTTCTTCCTTATTTTAATTTTAGTTTATCCTGAACTAGTTTGCGCTCACAGTTATTTCTAGTTTTGTTTCCAGCCAACAAGTGAAGATAAGTAGTGTTTTATTTAATCACACCATCTAAGTAATTTGAAATGCATAACGCAACTGAAAATCCTAAGGTATTTTGAAAAATCTTATTACATGATTCTGAAATAGTTGGCTTCTAAATTGATTTGTTATATCTATAATAATAAAAGGAAGTGTCTGTCTGTCTGTCTGTCTGTCTGTCTGTCTGTCTGTCTGTCTGTCTGTCTGTCTGTCTGTCTGTCTGTCTGTCTGTCTGTCTGTCTGTCTGTCTGTCTGTCTGTCTGTCTGTCTGTCTGTCTGTCTGTCTGTCTGTCTGTCTGTCTGTCTGTCTGTCTGTCTGTCTGTCTGTCTGTCTGTGTTCATGTGTGCGATGCCCAGTCAAATCCACGGCAAACAAAGATCTAAAATGTTTGTCATAGGTGGGCACAGGTTTTCACCTGAGACGTATGGCTGTGTCTGAGAGCAATTCTTGCACCAAGTCATGAAGCTGTCAACGTCATCAACATGCAACACTCACAAGAATTATCCGGTTTCCTATAAACTGAAAAGTCTATCGACACGACGTGTCATACAGTCTGTCAACTGCACGACAGAGATTTTGAACAAGTTGGATTCACCAGGAGTACCCTCGAACATCTTGGAGTGGACGATTGTGGCACCGATTCTTCTTCTCAGGAATTCGAATCTTTCCCTCTGCAATGAACACGGCTCTGAAACTGATGACGAATATTATTGAAGCCACCATAATGACTGAGCATGCCCGCGACACGAGGAGCCATCAGCCCGTAATATTCGGGAGTGTTTGTGTGTATGTATGCGAAGCCCAATCAAATCAACGACACACAGAGATCTGAAATTTTGACATAGGACAATCACTTAAAGTTGTAGGACTCCATCTTCGAAAACTGTGCTTTTGCAAACACAATACTGTATACATCTTACCTCCAAATGGAAGGACAGTATTATATCTTATTCCGAAGCTCTAAGAAAACAATATATTTTGTATTATATAACATGGTCTTTTACATGGTTTTAACATTATTTGGACCATCCATCAACCCGGGATCTTAAGCACTGAAAGTAACTACATAAAAAATATAATGTATTTCATGCAAAACGTCAAAAAGATGTGACTTAAAAAATATAATGCTTTAATTTGCTTTTAAATAAAGAGTCAGAAACATCTAACGGTTGAATTACTAAACGCTGGCAAAGCCGCGGGCACATGCTAGTAGGATAATAACGCGATAACGCGAAGCAGAATACCGTGTATCTATGACTGTCAGGCGCACATCCATTTGATTCCATAAATAGGAGAAGAGGGAATATTAGATTGGCTATGAATATTTTGTTCCTACTGAAGGATACATGGAAGACCGGGCGAGTTGGCCGTGCGGTTAGGAGCGCACGGCTGTGAGCTCGCATCCAGGAGATAGTGGGTTCAAACCCTACTGTCGGCAGCCCTGAAGATGATTTTCCAAGGTTTCCCACTTTCACACCAGGCAAATGCTGGGGCTGTACCTTAATTAAGGCCACGGCCGCTTCCTTCCCATTCCTAGGCCTTTCCTCTCCCATCGTCGCCATAAGACCTATCTATGTCGGTGCAACGTAAAGCAAATAGCAAGAAAAGAAAAAGATACATGGAAGACGTTTGATTTCAACCAAGTACAAAAAATATCTTAACGTGAGGATCTGAATCTCCCATAATGCTCAATATAGAACAGTTAAGTTGTGTATATACACAATGTAGTAACTTCTTAACCCAAATCTGAAAATATGGATTGATGTGCACTCTTGACCCTACCGGGCAAGATTGCCGTGCGGATAGCGGGAAGGCGCAGCTGCGAGCTTGCATCTGGAAAATAGTGGGTTCCAGCAGCACTGTCGGCAGCCCTGAAGTTGTTTTCCCGTATTTTCCTATTTTCACACCAGCCATATGCTGGGGCTCTACCTTAATTAAGCCCACAGCTACTTCCTTCCCACTCCTAGGCCTTTCCTATCCCATCGTCGCCATAAGACATATCAATGTCAGCGTGACGTAAACTAAATTGTAAAAAAAGAATTCCTTGCCCTTGAAAAATAATTTTGAAATAGAATGTGTAACTGACAATAAATACAAAGAATGGTTTGATAAGCTAGTGATTAGAATTTCAGAGTAATTTTGCATTGCTATGCTATTTAACTTTCTCTACCCTAGGCCTAGAGATATTTGGTTCACTACAGATCAGATTGTGGTCTGTATCATCGAAAAATCCCCGGAAAACTCGTACATTCCTAACGGAATTCCTGAATACGAAGTCGGTTAAGATATAGTCTATTATGGATCTGGTACCCCTACCCTCGAATGTGTATCGGTGAATAGCCTTATGTTTGAAGAATGTATTCGTAACAGCTAAATCCATACTAGCACAGAAGTCCAGCAAACGCTTCCCGTTCCCATTAGCTTCCATATCTTCCCCACATTTACCAATCACCCTTTCGTATCCTTCAGTTCTATTTCCAACTCTCGCATTGAAATCGCCAATTAGCACTATTCTATCCTTGCTGTTGACCCTGACCACGATGTCACTCAGTGCTTCATAAAACTTGTCAACTTCATCCTCGTCTGCACCCTCACATGGTGAATACACTGAGATAATTCTCGTCCTAATTCCTCCAACTGCCAAATCTACCCACATCATTCGCTCATTTACGTGCCTAACAGAAACTATGTTGCGTGCAATGGTATTCCTGATAAACAGCCCTACCCCATACTCTTCCCTCCCCTTTCTAACACCCGTGAAGTACACTTTATAATCTCCTATCTCTTCCTTAGCTGCCTCTGTGGATCCGTGGTAGAGTGTCGGCCTCCGGATCCCAAGATAGCGGGTTCAAACCCGGCAGAGGTAGTCGGATTTTTGAAGGGCGGAAAAAAATCCATTCGACACTCCATGTCGTACGATGTCGGCATGTAAAAGATCTCTGGTGATACATTTGGTATTTACCCGACAAAATTAATTAAATCTCAGCCATAGACGCCCAAGAGAGATCCGGTTTACTCTAGGTCCGCTAGATGGCAGACAGAGTAAACCGGAACGTCGAAATTGACGAGCAGACAGCCAGATGGCGTCAAATCGAAATGTCTGCAAACGGTAGCTGAGGCCATACGATTATTATTATTATTATTATTTATCTCTTCCTTGTTATCTCCCCTTACTCCCCTTATCTCACTTACTCCTAGCACATACAGATGCATCTTCTTTGCTGACTCAGCCAGTTCTACCTTCTTTCTTCCATAAGCCCCATTAATATTGATAGCTCCCCATCTAATTCCGTTTCGTTCGACAAGTTGTTTCCAAGGAGTCCCTCGCCTGTCAATTGGGAGTGGGACTCCGTTACTCTCATAGGTCCGAGGCTTGCTTAAAACGTTCTGAGCTCAGTAAATTCATGAAGCAGGATGCTACCCTACATACATATAGTCCAAGTGAGGATCTCTCCTATAACGGGTTATGGACCACCGGTGAATTGAATAGTCCTAGCCACCTGAGCACAAGGAGGGCCATGACTCAGAATATGTCCGAGATGCCTACTCCCATTCCATAGCAACTGGTATCCCGACTCTCAGGACCACTTACTAGGCCACTCAGCCGTTGCCCATGGTTCACGAACTAGGACGTGACTACAGTAACTCACACCATGAACCATTATACAGTCCTTTGTAAAACATAAGAAATAGTTCGTGGGTCCGTATAAATTATAACTAAATATAAAGATGATTAAATTCACAGCGATGCATTTTGTCCATTCTGTTTACAAAGACATTTCATTGTCATTGTGTGCGTTGTACTATGTCATATCCATCTTTAAAAGAATCCCTCTAAATCTGCTTTCATATTTTTCTTTAGAACTGTAATCTGCTACTGCACAGAAAGTTATGTTTATTTTGCTTATTAAGTTTAAAATATTCCGGGTTTTGTTTGAGCAGGATCCACATGTTAGTCTGCCAACCAGGGAGGAGAGACAGTTCCGTACGCTGCACGTCAGGGCCGGGAGGTATTCTAACGAATTGAAATTAGATATTCAATTTAGACTCGCTCTCATGAAGGTAGAAAGAGAGAAGGGTAAAAATCCTTGTCGAATTACCTGTCATGCAAGCCGTAATTTTAGGTTTTCAGAACATTACATGACGTCTGCTATAGCAACATTAACATGCATTTCCACTCCTTCACGGAAACTTTGCCTTGCCTGGATCACTCATCCGTGTATTCTGCGTATGCTGCCAGCTCTCTTATTTGGTTAATTGTAAGAGGGCGTGCAGTGGAACTCTCAGTAACAGAAGGAAGTACAAGGTGAGCAAAAATCTCACATTTGCATTGGTTGCACGTAATTACGTCTCGCAGACGATTCTGTAGAGTACTTAACTTGTAGGTCTGTTTGATTAGAAATCCATAGGCTGAACCTCATCTAAGCAGCCCCGAAGAGCTTATGAAATGGTATGAGTACGAATTGTTTTAGGAACTTTTTTATTCGATCGAACTATAATACGCTGATTATATGTGACGTCACTGTTCCTTAATAGCATGCATTAAAGTGCTGTTGTTATTCCAACTATCGATTTCGGACTAATCATATCCCATATAGATTAAACTCGATTATAAACAAAACACTGACATTATTAACCAAACTTCAAACACGCCATTGGGAGCCATTCCCCACATACACTTCACAAAACTGCACAATCAACAACCTGTATTTAAAAATATAATCAATTCTATTCATTTTAATGTCCTCATTATGAGTTCATTACCTATACTTCAATGTGCCTCTCTTCGAGGCTAAAATATACAAACCACACCCTGCTCTGAGCATGCAATCTGTTGAACTAGTCGGGAACACTTAAGGTCTATGTACAGTGTGTTCCAAGATGAATGGTCAATATTCAGATATATGACAGGGACGATCATTTGAGCAAAAAACTTCATATGGACATATCCCTATTCCGAATAGTTTCCGAGATAAACATTTATTGTATATTCGTTTTTGGGGTAGTGGCGCGCTCGTATGTCTCTCACCCACTCAACCTCTTTGACATTTCGAAATGTTTGCATGTTTTCCGCATGTTATGTTGACTGGCCAAGTTGGCCGTGCGGTTAGGGGCGCGCAGCTGTGCGCGGGATATAGTGGGTTCGAACCCCACTGTCAGCAGCCCTGATGATAGTTTTCCGTGATTTTTCCATTTTCATACCTCGCAAATGCTGGGGCGGAACCCTAATTAAAGAAACGGTCTCTTCTTTCCTCTCCCAGGCCTCTCCTATCCCATCGTCGCTATAAGACCTACCTGTACCGGGCGAGTTGGCCATGCGGTTAGGGGCGCGCAGCTGTGAGCTTGCATCCGGGAGAGAGTGGGTTCGAGCCACAATATCGGCACCATGAAGATAGTTTTCCGTGGTTTCCCATTTTCATACCAGGCGAATGCTGGGGTGTACCATAATTAAGGCCACGTCCGTTTCCTACTCGCTCCAAGGCTTTTCCTCTCCCGCCGTCGCCGTAAGGCCTATCTGTGTCGGTGAGACGTAAATTAACTTAGAGAAAAATTGTTTTTTGAATAGAAATTACGTGGAAACTAGCACAATCCGTTTGGGAAGAAACAGGCTTGTCAGGAAACAATTTCTGATGAAATTACTAAGCAAGATACAACTCCAACCGTTCCCGAAGGTTAAGAACGTCAGAAGTATAGGAAAAAATCGACTGAAAACGCATATATTATGCCGGCAGAGCAGCTGAATATTTAACTAACGGAGGCAGAATGAGAAAAAGACAAGAGAGGAGAAGCAATGAAGAGCAGGAAGATGATTATCGCCGTGGAATGTTTCGAATCCCGGGAAAGTTCTTATTCGAACTTCAATCTCATTTTTCTGAAAATGCCATATTTATGTACTTTTTCCACGGAAACTGCAAAGTGTACAGACGATAAATTTATATCACATGCTAATCAAATACCAACACGTACACTGTAGCAACAATGGGTTTGATTTGATTAGTAGTTATTGAGATAATAATGAAATACACACCAAAAATTGTCTTAAAGGTTTCAAAATTTTGCTCGATTATTTTAATTTTTATAAAATCAACCATACAATCAATCACTATAAATATGCTACAGAGTATTAAACACGTGTTTTTGAATTGTATACACCAACATTCATGACTATGTGTCGTCTATCTCACAAGTAAAGAGCACAAAAGATAGCAGTGCTTTTTCGTTTTAAAAATTGTAAACTTCCTTCTCTGCTCCCCCGAACAATCAATCCCTGCTAAATTCAACAGATGTATGCCCTCATGTCATTGCAAAAATACTTCAAAATCTCACTAGGTTGTTCAAGTTTAGATAATATGATATTAAGGATTAATCGGTGTCCGACGCGTTGGCTGAATGGTCAGCGTACTGGCCTTCGGTTCAGAGGGTCCCGGGTTCGATTCCCGGCCGGGTCGGGGATTTTAACCTTCATTGGTTAATTCCAATGGCCCGAGGGCTGGATGTTTGTGCTGTCCCCAACATTCCTGCAACTCACACACCACACATGGCAGATGCCGCCCACCCTCATCGGAGGGTCTGCCTTACAAGGGCTGCACTCTGCTAGAAATAGCCACACAAAATTATTATCTTAAGGATTAATCGGTTACCCACGTTTACAGAACCTACCCAGTCCTCTTAAGAGTTTTCAACCGAGCTCGATAGCTGCATTCGCTTAAGTGCGGTCAGTATCCAGTTTTCGGGAGATAGTAGGTTCGAACCCTACTGTCAGCAGCCCTGAAAATGGTTTTCCGTGGTTTCCCATTTTCACACCAGGCAAATTCTGGGGCTGTACCTTAATTAAGGCCACAGCCGCTTCCTTCCCACTCCTAGGCCTTTCCTGTCCCATCGTCGCCATAAAACCTATCTGTGTCGGTGCGACGTAAAGTAGCCAACTAGCAAGTGTTTTCACCATAAATGTTTTTTTATTCAGTCCATTTATTCTTTTTATTTCAAAGCTACTTTCGTGATCAGTAATGATTATGCACCCATGAAAGATACGAAACGTATTTCTCTAACTTAGAAGAAGAAGAAGGAGAAGAAGAAGAATAAGAATCTTGTTTACTTGACTTTTAAGTTTAGGGTGACGCCTTGCAATATGTTATTAAGTTTTCGAAGCGTTAGTTTGTCTGTTTTGACCGGGCGAGTTGACCTTCCGGTTAGGGGCACGCAGCTATGAGGTTGCAACCGGGAGATAGTGGGTTCAAATCGCACTGTCGGCAGCCGTGAAGATGGTTTCCCGCGGTTTCCCAGTTTCACACCAGGCAAATGCTGGGGCTGTACCTTTACTACTAAGACCACGGCCTCATCCTTCCAGCTTCTTGTCCTTTCCTATCCCATCGTCGACATAAGACCTTTCTGCGTCAGTGCGACGTAAAGTCACTAGCAACAAAAAAAAAAGATTCTGTTTTGTGAGTCTGTCGAAACTTTAAAGTAATCTACGTATGTTATGCAGTGTATTTGATTTCCATTCAGTTTTGCTTTTAGTGCTATTATTAAATTTTGAGTAAATTTATAGCCAACCGCATGTCAGTAAACATTTAAAGGGTATATTAAAGAGGGAACTCGGATCTAAACCCAAGGTGCCACAGCCGATTAGGGCCTTGGCTGCAGGAAGACTGCAAATAACGGAATAGCACGTGCTCAGCGTAACGACATCCTCGCCCGTATTTATTGGTTTTTACGATAGAGTCCACTGCCTCTTTTATCAGATAGCTCCTCGGTAGGCCTCACGAGGCTGAGTGAGTTCGATTACAGCCCTTAGTAGAATTAAAATCTCTGGACTGACCATCAGACCAGGTAAGAAGCATGTGTGCTATCCGTACTCCACAAGCCTATTAATGACTTCCTTTATACTTACATTTGTGCCAACATTGGTATATTGACTCCGCTAGAAATAAAGCCCTACCCCTCTATCTTTCTAATCTACACGAGCATCTTATTGAAACGTTTTCTCCATAACAGACTACACTGTTTCGTGGGTTGCAGTCTAGTGGTGCCACCACTGCATTCACTGGGTTCGTCATCATCGTCTTCTTCGTCTTCTTCTTCTTATTCTGCACCCTATTCTTCGTATTCTTTGTCATGGCCTTAGTCCTGTCGTATTTAACGTCGGATTTCGCAGTTTGAATTCGACAATTCCTTCTGTCCCGTTATTGTAGGATTCCCGAATATATTTATTCACAAGAGACATCCATGTTTGACGAGGTTTCCCCTCGACCTCTCTCTTGGACACCAATTTCCATTACTGTCCATACCATATGGTATTCTGAGCTTTGCGGGACCTGGTCGTACCATCTAAACTTGCTTTCGGACATTTTGTCAGCAATGAACATGACTTTGAAACTCCCACAAACGTGGGCGATTCTCACTTTTTATAGTCGAGTGACTCCACCGGATCATCTTAACATCTTCATCTCAGCAGCATGTTACTTATCCCCTCGTTGTTTCTTCACAGACCATAATTCTTTGCAGAACAGTACAGCTGGTCTTATACACTCCACCTTTTGTTCTTACAGGAATTCTCCTGTCATATCGAACCCCGGACAAGTCTCTCCAATTCATTCACCCAGAGTTTATACGATGTGTGACGTCTTATTCTATCGTTCCGTCTTTCGAGATGACTAATCCGATATATCTAAATTATTCAACTTCTCTGAGCGGAGTTTCCTGTAGGTGTGTGTTTCATTGGTTAAGAGTGTTGGTGAAGTTGAAACACATATATTTAATCTTCTGCATGCTGAATTTCTGATCACCTGCTTCTAAATGTGCTCCTCATTGATCCAACCTCCTCTCCAGATCATCTTGATCATAACTTAGGAAGATAATGTCATCATCATAAAATTAGGAGTTGGAGTGGCAATCCACACCTCTCCCAAATAAGCTGAAAGGGATAAAAGGAACTACGAAGGTATGGAAGACTGCCCTTCGAGCTTCTCGGAGAGAAGCAGTGGTTTTCGGATCGGCCACGGTATAGTAACACACTCCTACTTCCTGAAGAAGATGATGGTCCCACTTGCGGTGGTCATCTTACCAAGGTACACATCCTTGAGGAGTGCGTGGACCTGACCGATCTGCGCCGTAGTCTAAACCTTTTGAGTTCCATCTTTCTCAATGTACGAGATAACGAGCAGTTAGCAGACCTCGTCATTCGTTTTATGAGTGAAAGTAACCTTTTTTATCGTGTATAAAAGTGTATTTTATACTTGTTTCTTATTTACTTTTATTTTTAACTACGTTTTTCTGTTGACTCTGATTTAGTTTGTTTTGTATATTATAATGTGTATTTTATACGTGTAACTTGAATGATATATATTATTGCAATTCAAGGAAATTGTACCTTAATCTATTTTCCTAACTTTTTATCAAATTATTTTAAATTCGTATTGATTTTTCATTATTTGTTCTAAATTCTAGTCAGTGGATACATTTTAAAATTTTAATTATCATTTCGCTTTGTTCCACCTTGTACCATTTGAGGCCGATGACCTGCATGCTATGCCCCTATAAACAACAAGCATCATCATCATCGTAATCATCATCATCATCAGCAGCAGCAGCAGCAGCAGCATAATGAATGTCCCACGGGAGTGGGCGCTACAGGTCATGACGTGGTTGAATAGAAGCGGTTTCAGTGCCGAATCCTGATAAACTCGATCTCGGTATGGCATTCATCGCAAGTGCCTGCCGTACTTTGTACTTTAGTTTCGACATTTCGGTTGATGACAATCACAGCCTTAGTGTTCTGGAATCTGTTGTGACATCAATGTAGAAAAGCAGTTCTCTAACTTAATTTAATGTATTGCTTGCTACATGATTTCATGTCAATTGCAGCAGCATTCTTTGTGATACAAAGTGAATTTACAAATAATAATTATTTAACATTACCTAGCCTAACTTAATTAAATCTAAACTAAACTAATATGATTTATCTAATCCTATATATTTATTGAGAAAACAAATTTCCAGACTTTCTGAATTGTCACAAAGTTTAACTACCTCAGAAAAGTAACTAATTTAAATTAGAACAAGTAATAACACAGTATACAGTCTACATCATTAAACATTTGGAAATACAAAGTCACCTTGGAGGAGTGGAAGGTAAAGGCTTACACCATCGTTAACCGCGGCACGTGATTGGGTAGAGTGGTTAGCTCTACACCCGGCCGCCTTTGCCCCCAGGGATTAACCTGGTACTCATTTTTGGTGAACCCCAGGGTCATATGCACCTCCGGAAGTGTAAATCTCGTTTCTTAAATTTTACGACTTCCTAGTCTTGGATTCGAACCCACCTCCTTACGGGCGAACCGAGCACGCCTTTACCGCCTGGCCCCTCGGCGTAGGGGGCAACGCATCCGCCTGTCACCCGGCGGCCCCGGGTCCGATTCTCAGCCAGGTCAGGGGTTTTTAATTGTCAATGATTAATATCCCTGACCTGGGGACTGGGTGTTTGTGTCGTCCTTAACGTTCCTTTCCTCACATTGAACACTCTACACTTCTGCAATTACCCTTACACGCAGATTCCTCTCAAATGGTGAAAGTAGTGACAAAAGATCTGTAGAGGTCTGCCTGGCTGAGGCAGCCCCTATTTGGAAATACACAAAAAATATTAAAGAACAATACATTGGTTATTGAGACATTAAGGGGAATATAAAGTGAACCACTGTGAATACAGATGTGATTTTAAAAATGACAATGATCCTCGTAAAACGTCGATTTCTGGACTTCTGTGATTCGTATCTGTTCCAAAAATTCATTATGAAACCTACTTATAGTGCCAAGTGCCCCTTCCATTAAAACTGATACTTCCAACTCTTCGAACTGACACTTTCTCATGTATCATTTGATGGTAGGCTTGTAAATATTCCTCTTTTCAACGTGAACCTCCTCAGGTTGGCCGGTGTGATGCTCCACTCGGACTGTGGGATCAGTTATATACCCTTTCTTGCTGGCGTGAATTCTTTTAAAAATGTTGTCATGTTTGTACTGATGCACTGTTATTTTTTTGGGCAGATGTTCTAGCTTTTATATTTGAAAAAGTTAAATGAACTCTTGAATTTGAGCGCGGCACATGAAAATTCAGGAGGGAAACGAACTCAGGATTATCAATTTGTGAATTTTAGTTTCCTAGCTAGTAAATCATAGCATAAATATTTGTTAACAAAACTGGGGAAACTGGGATGAAATGAAGGTATTGTTCTGCGAGATTGTCAACATTCTGTCAGACTAGAATCATTTGCAATTCAGCGGAATAGCCCGAGGACTCCCCCATCTCTTTCCTCAATGAAGCGAGGTGAAAACAGAAGACGAAGGGAGCGAGGGAGTGGTGGAGGGTGGTTTTGAATACGTGCTGGGGATTAGATTCAGTCGGGACCAGATAATCAGGTGGCGAATAGACTGGCAGGTGACAAGTCTGGTGGGCAGATAAACACTGGCCACAGCAGGTGAACTGTATGTGACAAGCGGGTCAACAAAGGTAAGCAGGTGGCGGTCTATTGATTGGTGTGGAAATGAACCATTCAATATCAACAATTATTATATCACGAGATTAAGTGAAAACTTTGATATCTTCTGCATTTTCGACAGATTACTATTCATTCTAAAATAACTCATCAGCTCAATGGCTGACTCGTAAATGAGGTATGATGATGCCAGACCCTCGGCGTAGGGAGCAACGCATCCGCCTGTCACCCGACGGCCCCGGGTTCGATTCTCGGCCGGGTCAGGGGTTTTTAATTGTCAATGATTAATATCCCTGACCTGGGGACTGGGTGCTTGTGTCGTCCTTAAAGTCCCCTAATGGCCTTTACTACGCTAATAAAGACATTTATCTATCTATCTATCTACCTATCATTTCCTCACATTGAACACTCTACACTTCTGCAATTCCCCTTACACGCAGGTTCCTCTCAAATGGTGAAAGTAGTGACAAAAGATCTGTAGAGGTCGACGCCACGAATAAATATCATTTTTTTAAATGAGATATGATTGTTTCGTGTAATTCAGGATATTCACGGTCCTGTCGATAATTTAGTGATGTGGATGGTATTCATAACTAAGTTCGGATTTTCAGGAAACGTCATTTTTCCTGTCTTCCGTTTTGGCTATTTGCTGGAACCACGAATTCGAAATTTATGGGCATATTTAGCCTTATTCTATAGCGAATATTAATGCATATTTTACCATGTGCGCTTTTGTTATATTTTATTTATCTTAGTTGTTTAAGGTCATATTTGGGTTATATTTTACACGATAATTAATACGTTTTCTCAATTCTTGTGACTAAATAATATTAGTAATTCTTTAGTTTCAATGTTTGTGAATAATTATGTTTTAATTAATATGAATTAATATCTGTAGATGCATAATCTTAATACATTATTAATGTTTTAAGCCCACTAAGGAGTGCTTATGACTAGTTCTTTTTGAATGCTCGCTTTCGTACCCAATACATCTTGAGCCCTGCTGTTAGTTTTCCTTTCTTTCCCGTGAAAGAGGTTTGCGAGATTGAACAACCTTTGGTAGAGGAGACCACGAGTTTACCAACTTATAAAAAAATTGGGGCGGTCTGTGACGTGCCCATAAAACTTCACCCGCCTACGTCCGTACTAGCGTCAGCTGTTTCCAACTTTTGGTACAGTCCAGAGTTCGCTGTCAGTCGGTAGGTTCCATTCAGAAGCACTCTTGCTTCATGAATTATTTGGAGGTTATGTCTTTCGACTTTTTCCGGGTCATCCAGAGTGTCCTTCCTGTTCATCAGTAAAGTCTCCGCAGCTTATAAGAACTGGGGGCATATTTTGGCGCTCTTCGAAATGCACTCCTTGTTGTAACTGTTTCCCAACAGTTAGTATGCTGCGTTGAATTTGGCACATATGTCTAAAGTGGAGGTTCCGTCTCTACCATGTCTCTACCATGCATTTAAGTTAATATCACACTTAGTTAATATATTCTTAGTATGTTATATTTAGACGCTATATAAAATCTTAATAGCATGCCAGTTCAGTTTAATTCAGTTCTATGCTCGCTCCCCCCTTCCTCCCTCTCTCTTCCGCTACCGCTACTGTAGCATTTGTGCTAGGAAACTCTGAAAATTTATCTTTAATGCACACTCGAAATGATGGTTTGAATCAAACTTTAGACTTCCCTGACGGTAAGAGGCTTCTTTGATACCACCGTGTGGTGGGAGTCTAGGCACCCATATACGAAGATTGTCATTTCTTTCTGCAGTGAGATGAGCTTGTTTCACTTCCTGACAGCAACTCGGCTCTCAATATCGCCATTTAATTGCATTTCGTCAAGTGCAGGCAGATATATCGCTGGCACACATTGTGCCGACCAGCGAACAATATATTGTGTTGGAACAATACCACAGAACAACACAGCTACCTTTGCTTTGATTGCTTGGTTTTCATTGCCTTTATTCCTGTGTAAGCACAATGGAATGCCAGATAAATTAATCATATTCCTTTAACTGAGGTGTTCGTTAGGTTTCGTGAGCCATACTCCATTCCCCCAGCGTATTATTCCAAAAATATATTTTTACTGCCAGTGACTCCTTTAAGGGGATAGCCAGTGTTGTAGCTGATCTGGTAAAAATGAGACATTATGTATATTTCAGATAAAATTCAAAATTCTGTAAAAGCAGAGCCAATCCAGTGGAAGGTAAGGGCTAAACTAACCTCATGGCACTACAGCCCTGAAGGGCCTTGGCCTACCAAGCGACCTTTGCTCAGCCCGAAGGCCTGCAGATTACGAGGTGCCCTTGTGGACAGCACGACGTATCATCTCGGCCGTTATTCTTGGCTTTTCTAGACCGGGGCCGCTATCTCACCGTCGGATCGCTCCTCAATTCTAATCACGTAGGCTGAGTGTAACACGAACTAGCCCTTAGATCCAGGTATAAATGAGCGTCAAACACTAGCACAGTGTGGGTTTCAACCAATGCCACCGTAGCGTGCTTGCTATGGACGAGCCTAACGGGAGGGAGGTCCTTGTTCAATCCGTCCCCTGGAGAAGATTATTTCTTCTATTGGCGCTCCCAGGCTGGTCATAAGCCATGTGCAGATTTAGCAACACACCCTCTCAAAGCTCATCTGAAGTCGCCAGAGAAGCTACCTCATTGACTAACTTCAGCAACTGATAAAATGGCAACGGTTTAAGGTATCTAATTTTTTTCCTGTTTATTTATCAGTATGACCAACCCTCTAACACATATACCCGATTCACGTTGTTTCCGACCACTCTGTTAATTGTAAGAAGAAAAAGAAGTTGACTATTAAACCGCCGGCTTTCCTGACAGGGAATCGTACTGAACTACCTTCGAACTAACTCAACACGCACTTATTCGTTCAGAAAATGCCTGTAAAATTATGTATATTTCCAATTATCTACATACTTTAGTCCGACTATTTCCGTCCGATGCAGCCTATGTAAGTCAGACCCTCCGATGAGGGTGGGTGGCATCTGCCATGTGTAGGTAATTGCTTGCTATTATGGTGGAGGATAGTGTTATGTGTGGTGTGTGAGTTTCAGGGATGTTGGGGACAGCACAAAAATCCAGCCGCCGGGGCACAGGAATTAACCAATGAAGGTTAAAATCCCCGACCCAACCGGGAATCGAACCCGGGGTCGTCTGACCCGAAGGCCAGTGCGCTGACCATTCAGCCTACGAGTCGGACGGCAAGGTGGTGTCTGTTGTTAATAGAAAACTGGGAGTAATTTTGGAGGGGTGTTGTGTGAGGTGTGCGAGTTGCCGGATTGATGGGGACAGCAGAAACGCCCTATCGCCATACCGAAGGAATTGATCTTTTTTCAATAAAATCTCATGACCCAGCCGAGGGAAGAACCAAGGTCCGAGGACCGAAGGCCAAGATATTGACCACTCAGTTCTGGAACCAGACACCTTGCTAATCAGCAATGGTGCACATGTTGGTATTATTAGAGTAACTGTTCTTCGAGTATTTCATATTAATTTATTTGTTGGGTGACCGGCTACGTATGCAGTTAATAAAGTGAACGTTCATTTTCTACGTTCCACATTTCGGGATTGAATTATCACATAATGAGTTGACTTTTAAGAGTGCCTCAATATTGAAAACCTGCGGTATTAATTGTACTACCACGTTAAAGTTTCTCTTCCTATGAAGAAATTACGGTATAGAGCCCCGACTGGTCTTCGCTTACCAAGCGACCGCTGCTCAGCTCGAAGGTCTGCAGATTACGAGGTTACGCATGGTTAGTGCGATAAATCCTCTCGAACGTTTTTTTTTTTTTTTTTTTTTGGCTTTGTAGACTAGAGACCGCTATCTTGCCGTCAGATGGCTCCTTATTGCTCTGAGGTACGGTGATTGGACCTCGAACTAGCCTTCAGATCCAGGTAAACATTTCTGACTAGCCGGAAATCAAACCCGGGGCCTTCAGATAAGAGGCAGGCTCGCTACTGCTAGCGAATGGACGTTTTTGTTAATAATAATAATGTAAAATATTTTTCCCGTTCCAAAATGTAACAATTGAAATCAATTTCGTTTTTTCCACTTCCACTTCAATTTTTCAGGTATTGAGTGTGATAAGAGTGAGTGATATTCCTGTTCCGCTTCACGATAAACGCTCTCTTACATACGCCAGTTTTATTTTAAGTACAGTATTAGTTCACATTTCAATGTGCCACCTACTACCAGCAGGTATTTTCATCCTCTCGGACACTTCTATTAAAATAACAAGCCTATAAACTCGTGTCGGGTGGTGACATTGATGTGTAGACTACTCCTCTGTTACAACTGGAGTTACAACTTGATGACATGCTTCTGCTCGGAGCATCATGTCAACTTCTCTTGAATAACTCGAGCTGCGTTCATGTTCGCTCTTGTAGACCGATATTTTCCTACCGAGGAACACTTGTTCCTTGCTCAGTGATGGCATGATACACCACCTAATATGCATATCGTCCTTCTTTAACCTCAATACCAGTGACCATGTATATATCCTAATGACACTGGAATACACATTAAATATATCAGTATACTACTGTATCTGCTGTAGCCCTAATTGACGGGTCAGTTTTATACAGTTGCAGTAGTTGTCATATCGAGCTATGCGTAGCTAAGGCATTCTTCACAGGTTCACTGAAACTGATGACATTAAAGTCTTAAAATTAGACTTTGTTTCCTGTATTCTCCATATTTTCGTTCGCCTATTTGGTTCTCATCTGCTATCACAAACATATCTCAACTAAAGAGTATTTTTAACTTTTTCAATTTCGTTGTTACGACTCGCAATCCAGTTTTTAACCTATGAGAGGTCGCAAATGCACTTTTCGTGCGGGATCTAAATAATTACGAGTGTGTAATGACATATGGTTGTAATTATAGGCTGTCCGTCTCAATACCTTTTCCTCAAACTGTTGGCTAATATTGGGGGAAGTTTTAGCCTGGCAACAATCACGTCGTCAGTGTGAGCGTGCTTTTCGTGAACGCCTGGAGAATTCGTCCATGTGCGACCTCTTACGTAACGGAAATTACGCAAACATTTATGATCAGTGTGTGTTTTCTGGCATTCTGCGTTCACATGGAAAATGAAAATGAAAGAATTCGGAGTTTGTTGGACAGTGTAGAAGGTGAGGAGCGGCAAGAACTGATAAATGCAAATAGGGAAGGTTCATTTCAAAGGCAGTCATTCGCTGAAGAAGCACAAGAGACGCCATTTGATGGAGTAAATGATGATGATGATGATGATGAGGATGATGGTGTGTTGGAAGACGACTCCCATTCCGAAATTTCTGTTGATGAATTACAGGAAGTAGGCAAACTAGACAAGGAAGTAAATGTAATAAATCAACCCGTACTGGAAGAGGCGGGACAACACACTTGAACGTTTACGCACCGCCTAAAAATGATAGGAATCCTGCTCGCAATGTAATAATAATATTATTTGCTTTACGTCCCACTAACTATTCTTTACGGTTTTCGGAGCGCCGCAGGAGTTCTTTTACGTGCCAGTAAATCTACCGACACGATGCTGACGTTTATGAGCACCTTCAAATACCACCGGACTGAGCCAGGATCAAACCTGACAAGTTCGGCTGAGAAGGCCAACGCCTCAACCATCTGAGCCACTCAGTCCGGCGGTCGCATTAAATACGAACCCATCTACCTCACGAGCGGGGACAAGCCGTTGAACATGCACTCCACTAGATGTGTGGAAACTGTTTTTCACTGAAGATATGGTGAGTGACATAAAATTCACGAACATATGGATAGTGAAAAATCGAAGTAATTACTCGCGGGAAAGAGACGCTATTAACACGACTCCAGAAATTGAAGCTGTCTTTTGTATGTCAGAAATTCTGAAAGCTTCCCATCAGATGACACTGGTGTGGAATTCATTCGAAATGGTATGGCCAAGTTCTTACTGTGAGCTCTTCGATTTGGCGATATAAATAGCAGAGAGTAACGAAAATCGCTTGATAAACTTGCACCTGTCGGAGAAGTGTTCAAGAAATTTGTGGACAACTGCCAGAGTAATTATGTAATTATTTACGCCACGCATTGTTACAGCAGGCAATTATTATGTTTTATTTACTACTTCTGTAAAATATGCATAACTTTACAAAAATTCTGTTGCCGTTAGAAAACATTTTAAACGATTGTAGGTTTAATTTTTTTTTTAGGTACGAAAACATTGGATTAACGCTGTCGTACGACGCCTACACTATGGTTCTCTCTAGACATTTTTGTTACTGAAATATTCCAGCTATAAATAAATATGAATTGCGACACATGCATATCATAAGTAAAGCTCTATTTGTCTGTATCATGATCACGAAGGAGAACTCCGTGATCAATCTCTCACGTTCGAACATTCTACGCGCCCTCTCACGGGTTAAGAACACAAGTAAACTCAATATCTTGAACTACCCGTGTCTGCTTGACCTGAGGAGTCATTTACAGTTCTTCGATCAATGTTACCTTCATAAAATAATCAATGCCTATACTAAATGCAATACTCTTCCAACATACTTCCAACAAACGTTACCCACCCTCACCGAACACGCAACCGGCATACTCATCATGTATCTTGTCCGGACGGCATGCCATTTCGGAAGGTAGACAGACGGTCATCATTTCATTCTTAAAGGGAGAGAGAATATTTCATTTATTTATTTTTTTCCATTACATATTCTCAAAATATAAATAATACCACAGACAGAAATAAGAAACAACTATATATTAAAGAGATGTCGTAAGGAACATGAGTAATGATGAACGTAGAAAGAACAATCAATATTACACTATGGTTCTCTCTAGAGATTTATGACTGTCCGAATTACGGATATTTTCTTTACTCACACTATTTTTTCTACAATTTTGCCGACACAGTTTGGCGACGAGCCTAGGAGTGGGAAGGGAGCGGTCGTGGCTTTAATTAAGGTACAGCCCCAGCATTTGCGTGGTGTTAAAATGGGAAACCACGGAAAACCACCATGAGGACTGCCGACAGTGGGGTTCGAACCAACTATCTCCCGGATGCAAGTTCACGGCTGCGCGCCCCTTAGGCCTACCGCACGGCCAACTCACCAGGTACTCACACTTTTTACGCACATTTGAGTCATGTTGTATAATTAGGAGTCAAATGAGAGCTAGCTAACATTTGACGTCCGTACAAATGAATTTCTTGGCTGCGGCAAGGAGAGAGTGACATTGAAATACTTATACTTACAGCTTAGATTCTACATCGAAACTTAAACGATGTGTTGATAGATATGGGATAATAATGGCGTGTGGGGAGCCTCCGTGGCTCAGGCGGCAGTGCGTCGACCTCTCACCGCTGGATACTGTGGTTCAAATCCTGGTCACTCCATGTGAGATTTATGGTGGACAAAGCGGAGGCGGGGCAGGTTTTTCTCCGAGTACTCCTGTCATCTTTCTTTCGAGCAACATACTCCATTATCATTTAATTGCATTTATCAGTCATTTAATAAATCACTAATAGCCTATATGTGGTTCATTAATTACATCCCTGACCCGGTCAATGACTGGAAAAAAGGTTGTAGGTTTTTTCAATGGCGTCTGACCTCCGGAGAGCCCTGCTGCAGGTCTTTTGAGTTGACGCTGTATAGGCGACGTGCGCGTCTGTGAGGATGGAGCCCTGTCTAACATGAACTCTAATACTGAAAACGTCACAAACACCCAGCCCTCGAGCCATAGGAAGTAACTAATGAAAGTTAAAATCCCTGGCCCAACCGGGAATTGAACCTGGGAACGCTTGAACCAAAGGCCAGCGTGCTAACGATTTAGCCATGACCCGGACAATATGGGATGAAGATTTTGATATAAACATATCTTATGGCTGGAGGATATATATATATATATATATATTTGGTAATAACTCAAGTCATCTCTTCTCTGTTTCGTCTCAGTTAATTTATAACTGTTAGACTCTTCAGTCTGTGGAAACTCACTTTGAGTAAATAAATTTATAAACTACGTGAAAAAGAAAAATATTTCAACAGCATTATACTTGAAAAATCAGCAAGTTAATTAAAATAGAATTACACATTTCGTTCCTAAAATAGCATCATCAAATTCTATCATATCACACTAAACTATTTACAATAGTATAAATATTTATATTTAATTCTGTTTAAATATTTATGAAATTGAAATCTGGAAAACTTTGAAGTCATGTTCTTCTCCACTCTAGCATTAATATAAATTCCAGTCTTCAAGTTCATAAGTATTTAAACAGAAATAAACATAAATGTTTATTCCTTACTTCTTTCTTTCTTCCTTAATCTGTTTACCCCCCAAGGTCAGTTTACCCTTCGGACTCAGCGAGGGATCTCACCTCTACCGCTTCAAGGGCAGTGTCCTGGAGCGTGAGACTTTTAGTCTGGGGTATACAACTGGGAAGGAGGACCAATACCTCGCCCAGGAGCCTTCACCTGCTATGCTGAACAAGGACCTTATGGAGGGATGAGAAGATTGGAAAGGACAGGCAAGGAAGTGACCGTGACCTTAAGTTAGGTACAATCGCGGCATTTGTCTGGAGGAGAAGTGGGAAACCACGGAAAACCACTTCGAGGATTTTTTCTATCGAATTTGTATGGCCAGCCTAAGTAGCTCCGATTGTAGAGGACTGGCTTTCAGGGTCTGATGTGGTAGATTCGGTCTGGGTTAAGTCCAGTGGTGTTTGAAGGTACGGTACTCAAAAACACCAGTCTTCTGTTTAATGTATTAAATGGCATGTAAAAAATTCCTTCCAGACCAATGTTTGGACACCTCAGTGTCTACGAAAACCACGAAATGCATGTTAGTGGCACGAGAAACCATTTCAAGGGTAAACAGGCTGCTAGATATCTGAGCATCGTATGGGGAGGGAATCAAGCTGGCACATTGCGAGACCCCGAAATATCTCGGGGTCACTTTAGATCGCACACTTTCTTATAGAAAGCATTGTCTTATCACCAAGAACAAAGTTATTGGCAGGAATAATGCGGTACGGAAGCTGACTTGAGCAACCTGGGCAGCACAGCCAGACACAATGAGAACCTCAGGACTAACAATATATTACTCGGCTGCAGAGTAAGATTGCTCAGTATGATACAGATCGTGCCACACCAATGAAGTAGACGTTGCAAACAATGAAACGTGTCGCATCATCACAGGCTGTCTACGACCTACACCGCGAGAAAAATTGTACTATCTTCCTGACATAGCAACTCCTGATATCCGACGTCAAGTACCAGCCCGTAAGGAGATCACATTATTTATATCCTAAGCTCATCCACTGTATGAACTCCAACCAGCACCATCACGGACAAGTTTACGCAAAAGTTTCTTGAAGACCACACAGAAACTTGAAGGAACAACACCACGCAAGACTTACTTTGTGCGAAGCTAGGGTCAAGCATCTTGGAAAATCGAAATCACCATGTGAAGAATTACCAGCTGGACATATGGAGTACTGGACGACTTAGAAATCCCTAAATAGGCTGTGCTCAGGTGTTACTACGCAAGACCAATCTGCACAAGTGGGGATGTTCGGTGTAATCTGTTTTGTGTGGCTGTGGTGAAGTGCAGACTACCAGATTTTCATCTTTTTCCCGCCACATATACTGAGAAATAGCTGCTTCAGGCGACGAGGAATGCACTCGACATAGCTAATTTCTGGTGCACCACAAAATGAAACTTTGGTGCAGAGTTTATTTTTATTTCCTTTCTGAAGACATTTCTTGTATCTTTATATGTAAGCCCAAATCTGCCCTGACAGTATACACATAATTTTCTTTTACAATTGGCCCTACGTCGCACCGACCCAGATAAGTCTCATGGCGACCATGGGATAGGAAAGGCCTAGGAGTGGAAAGGAAGCGGCCGTGGCCTCAATTAAGGTACAGCCCCAGCATTTGCCTGTTGTAAAAATGGGAAACCACGGAAAGCCATCTACTGGGCTGCCAACAATGGAGTTCGAACCCACTATCTCCCGAATGCAAGCTCATAGCTGCGCACCCCTAACAGCTCGGCCAACTCGCCCGGTGACAAGATACAAATGATAATAATAATAATAATAACAATAATAATAATAATAATAATAATAATGATAGTAATAGTAGTAATAATAATAATAAGAAGAAGAAGAACTTATCATTATCACATTATCAGTGACGGGTTAACTAAATTTACCTGTTTTTGGAAGCTTTTCTTGAAGTCCAAAACCGCTGCAATCCTTGTCTGCCCCTGTGTTTCTACCTCAGTCTTCAACCTGTTCAGGTTTTATTCATCGTGGAAGGCTTTGAGATTGTTTCTATTATTATTATTATTATTATTATTATTAGTAGTAGTAGTAGTAGTAGTAGTATGCCATCCTTTATTCCCGTAGGCTGCAGAACACTGCTTGTTTGGTGTCCGACCTATTAAACTCTTTAGCCCTGTGTGAATATGCAAGTAACTTAACGACCTGTTCATCATGTAGACGCCATGTCGTGTGGGCTGGTTTGTTCGACTCAACATCAATCAAGAGTACCACGATGGCTGCTCCGATAAATTAGGCTGAGACGCTGGGTTTTAAGACGTCACACAAAGAGTAATTTATCGCCCCAAGTAAAGAAACTTTTCCTAACTCGTGACTAGTGAAGAATGGATAGTCTACAACTACAGGAAAGACAACTGTGTGTGATCGATATTAATTTGCCACCCTCCAGAAAGGTTCCCCTTATTAATAAATAAAAGACGAATATATCACATCCATGGAGGTGAAATTACCTTGTAATTCGAAGTCACGCTAGTTCTGCGGTAACGAAAATTTCGTAACTTTCTACAGCTTTTGCTAGTAACTCCTGGAGTCGCTGAAGACACCCAGGATAATTTTACTTTTGAAATTGGCTTTACGTCACACCAACAAAGATAGGTCTTATGGCAACGATGGGTGGGACAGGAAATGCCTAGGAGTGGGAAGGAAGCGGTCGTGGCCTTAATTATGGTACAGCCCCAGCATTTGCCTGGTGTGAACATGAGAAACCACGGAAAACCATCTTTAGGGCTGCCGACAATGGGGTTCGAGACCAATATCTTCCGGATGCAAGGTCTCAACAGCGCGCCCCTAACCGCACGGCCAACTCGCCCGGTATTTTACTTTTGGACGGCGAATTAAGAACAGATGCCCTTCCTGACGCCATGTAATTTTTAGGATGAAAAGAGCTTCTAACTTGGTGGGGGTAAGTATTTTAATCTTGTGTCTGTGACAAATGGTACGTGTTTCTAAGATAATTTCAATTAGATGAATTTAAATTTTTCTTTTTCATAATTACCTTAACCTAACAGTAGAACCAAGGCCTTAACTTTAGGGCTTGCAAAGCTGCATTGCTGGCACGCCCGGGCCTTTAAGGCGTCCCATAGACTGCTCTTCTTCTTCTTTTCTTCTTTATCTGTTTACCCTCAAGGGTCGGTTCTTCTCTCGGACACAGCGAGGGTTCCCACCTCTACCGCCTCAAGGACAGTGTCCTGGAGCTTCAGACTCTGGTTCGGGGATACAACTGGCGAGGATGACCAATACCTCACCTAGCCGTCCGCACCTGCTATGCTGAACAGGGGCCTTGCGGGGGGATGGGAAGATTGGAAGGGATAGACAAGGAAGACGGAAGGAAGCGGCCATGGCCCTAAGTCAGGTACCATCCCAGCATTTGCCTGGAGGGGAAGTGGGGAAACCACGGAAACTCACTTCGAGAATGGCTAAGGTGGGAATCGAACCCATCTCTATTCTGACCTCCCGAGGCTGAGTGGACCCCGTTCCAGCCCTCGTACCACTTTCCAAATTTTGTGGCAGAGCCGGGAATCGAACTCGGGCCTCCGGCGGTGGCATCTAATCACACTAACCACTTCACCACAGAGGCGGACTCCCGCAGACTCCTCGCAAAATAATATTATCTATCTAGCCAAATGTCACTCTCCACGTACATGACCAGGGCGGTTCTGTAGAATCAGTCGAAGTAGTCTGTTTCGGAATTCGTAAGGAGAGGAATTGCCATTTGGTTGTACCTGTTACGGGGATACCCGTGGAATGCAGAGGTGAAAGAAGATGTGGGCTGGAATGGGTCTAAATACAAGGCCGAGATACAAATTAAACTTGCATTAAAGGTTGTATTTACGAAAATAGCAGAACTTAACAATATTATCACAGAGAATTTGAACATTCAACAAATAACAACAAGTCAACAAGTAATCAGGTCCAAGACCAGGAAAGCCAAGATTTAGATAAAATTAACGATCTGGGCTTCAAGCCCCACTTTTTACAATTTCTGAGCTCTCAGCTCACAACCACATGTTACCAAAGGGCAGAAAACCCCTAATAACATGGAACACTTGCTCCCACCTAGCAATGTCAGGCCTCCTAGAGGCACATATCCAAATACTAGAAAGAGCTGACCCGCTCTCAATTTTTCAAGCTTATAAAGGTAATACCAGACTTTTACACATGATTGCCATCAAGGCACAACTTACAATGAAACAGGGGTATCTTATACCCAATCTACTGGGCCATAGCAGACAAGAAAAGGTTAAGTAAATGGCCCGCAACACCCAGTAGAATGGAGGCGAGTACTTGCACTCCTACATGAAAGCTTTTTTAAAACCTAAGAGGCACTAGGCCGATGAAACAGGGGCTATTCCCAAACTATGGAGGTGACCCGTATAAAAAAATTTAAGACATTACAGAAAGGAAGAAAACCAGTTACAAAACGTAGTCACCTCAAACTAGTATAAAGGGGAGCTCGAGAGCGTAAAGCACTCTCTATCCCCGAAATACAGTTAAAGATATTTGAAGTTTTACAAAACGATGGGAGATTACATGTTTATTACATAGCAAAGGTGTCGGACCTTCCCCGGGGATTAAACTGCTGAGCTAGCAAGAAATAAAGATGTTAAGTGGCCATTACCTTGTTGAAGAGCTGCTGCCGGATGAAAGAGGTGCTACCCGCCTCCTGCTACACTTCCATACACTAGGGTAGATGTTGTTCGAGTGGCCCAGAGACAAGAAAATCAGCAGTTTTATACCCTCGTGGATGATTCGAGACCTTTCATGAATAATCAAGCCACACCCTCTTTCTTTATTGGTCCGTCTTGAAAATACACTCAAAGTCTAAGAAGAAATACATGATTGGTCAAAAATGAATTACAGAAATTCTGGATTGGCTCAATTCAAAGAAAAGATTAATATTGCCAACCCACAAATGAAAGAACGAAATTTAAAACGAGAAAACTTATGAATACAAAATTTCTTCAAAAGGTTCCTTAACTTCGCATCAGGGTGCATAATCATAGTTTTTTAGTAGAGACATCTATAAGAGAATGTCCACACTTCTTGATCAATGGAAAACAAAACAAGTTGAACTCCACACAGTATTGACAACTTCGTTATCACAAAATTTACGGTAGTGACATCTTCTGAGAAAACGTATGAGTTGATACAGTTTTTAAAGTTCAGAGTTTCTCCTGTAGATGAGTTCCAATTGGCGCAATATTTAAACTTGCGGCGTAGAGGTGTACCTCCCGGTACAGTATCTATCAGCATTTATTGTAATTGTGTTGAGTGTAATACAGGATGGTTTTAACAATTCTTGCCTTTGCTGTCTCTCGCAACACAGCGACTGGCTCCTCACAAACGACCTGTACCGAATCACTATCACTATCACTATCAGCCATATTCAATCGTTTTTACGATGTGGCCTCTTTAAGTCCGAAGCAAGGTAGGTTTTCATGAGGTCTCTCCATCTGGGACGGTCTTGAGCGATGTTCTGCCAATTGATCCCAGTAATCTTCCGGATGTCTTTATCCCATCTGTCCGGTGGTCTTCCCCTTGGTCTGAGATGATCTTTCGGACACCACTCAAGCACAAGCTTTGTCCACCTACCATCAGTTCTCCGAGCAACATGGCCTGCCCACTGCCATTTTAGGGTAAATACCCTTTCTAAAATGTCACTGACCTTTGTGACTGACCTGATGTAATCTGCTCTCTTCCTGTCTTTCTTCGTCAAGCCTAGCATGAACCGTTCCATAGCTCTTTGGGTTGTTCTGAGTTTTTGCTTAACAAACTCGCTCAATGTCCAGGTTTCACAACCGTAAGTCAGTACGGGGAAAACACTCTGGTCAAAGATTATCTTCTTTAGGTGGGGTGGCATGTTGGATTTGAAGATTGAAGAATTTCTTCCGTAGGCTTGCCATCCTAGTTTGATACGTCGGAAGATTTCCGGTCTTAAGTCCCCTTTCATGTTTACAAGTTGCCCAAGATAGACAAATTCATTGACCTGTTGTAATGTGGTGTTTCCCACATGCAGCTTTCCTGCTGGGGCCCATTTGTTAAGCATCACTTTGGTTTTAGAAAGGTTCATGGATAGTCCCACTTTTTGACAGGCTGAGACAAGATCTTGTATTAGAGTTTGTAGTTCATTGATGTCGTTTGCCAAAAGTGTAATGTCGTCTGCAAACCTTAAATTGTTCAGCCTTTTCCCATTGATTTTGATTCCTGTGCTTTGCCAGTTGATTTTTGACATGGCCATTTCTAATACGGCTGAGAACAGCTTGGGAGATATGGGGTCCCCTTGCTTAACACCTCTTTGAATGGGAAAATCCGCGGTTGGCACATTGATGTTCACGAAGGCTGAAGAGGTTTCGTAGATATGCTGGAGAACTCTTATGTAGGCAGCATCGACGCCGTGTTCAGCTAAGGCTTGCATAACAGCAGCGTGGCTCACCGAGTCAAAAGCCTTTTCAAAGTCCACAAAGGCTAGACAGAGCGGCATTTGATATTCATTACTTCTGCTGATAACTTCACGAAGGGTGAGTATATGGTCGATTGTTCCAAAACCTCGGCGGAAACCTGCTTGTTCAATTGGTTGGGCAAAATCAAGCGTTGAACTGATTCTATTTGTCAGTAACTTGGTGAAAACCTTGTAAAGGACACAAAGCAAGCTAATAGGACGATAGTTTCTGATGTCATGTGTGTTCCCTTTTTTGTGCAGGAGAATTATCATTGCTCTGTTCCAAGATGGAGGGATGAATGCATTGTGTAGACAAGACGTGAATATTTTTGCCAAGTGGCTTAAAGTTTCATCACCAGCAAGTTTGAGAACGCTAACTGAAAGATTATCGCTACCTGCGACTGATTCTTTTTTCATACTGTTTATAGCATGTCTGATCTCAGATGGGAGAACTTCCGGGACTTGGGAAATGTTTGATAAGTCAGGCAAGGACAGGTTATCATCAGCCTCCTCGTACAACTTGCTATAAAAGTTCCTGATGAACTCAAGAAGTTCTTCCCTATCAGTAATTCGTCCGTTGTCCCCATCTAATGCAATTAATTGCTTCTTCCCGATCTGTAGCTTCCTTTTAGCAGATTTCAAACTTGTTTTTCCGTATAAGCAAGTTCTCAGAGTATCTTCGTTGAATTTCTTTAAGTCGGCTTTAATTCTCTTTCTTATGGTTTTGCACAGCTCAGAGTACTGTATTTTGTCACAGTCAGAGTGAATTTTCATTTCTCTCCTCCTCTTTAGCAGGTTCCTGGTATCGTCACTGAGTTTCTTATCACGAGTGTTATTCTTTTTCAACCCTCCAATTACTTCAGCCGTATCCATTAGCATTTTTTCCAGATTTTCACCAGTTGTGTCATGTAGGCTTTGTTGAAGGGCTTGATGGAATTTCTCTTTATTTTCTTCTAGATGTTTAAGATTTATTTGTTTCTTTTTCTCCCGCACTAGTTTAAGTCGATGTTCCCTAATGTTTAACTCGGCTCTAGCCCTTACTAGTCGGTGGTCACTACCAGTATTGAATCTGTTGAGGACTGATACATCTTTAATAATTTGAGGGATGTTACAGAGAACAAAATCGATCTCATTGGTGAATTCAAAATTGGGACTTCTCCATGTCCATTTACGCCCTGGGTGTTTCTTAAAGTATGTGTTCATTATACGCATGTTGGTGTACTCGGCAAACTGGACCAATCTCTCCCCTCTCTCATTTCTCTCGTCTATCCCATAGTTTCCAATAACAGATTCACCAGTCTTACAGGTTCCAACCTTCGCATTGAAGTCACCCATTACTATTTGAAAGTGACAGTCACTCCCCTTCTCACAGGTTTCATGTAGACTCTCATAAAATAATTCTAACTCCTCGTCTGAGTGGCTTGATGTGGGCGCATACGCTTGCACAATGTGCATTTCGTATCTCTTAGAGAGTTTTAGAATCATTTAAAAATAATTACAGCAATTAAAATTGATACCAATATATTTTAGTTAGAAAATGATAATTTCTTGGTATGCAGGGCATCCGAGATCGTATTATGCATAAATGTAACTTAAACAATTTAACTTTCATTACGTTCGTGCGAAGAGACCTCGTTCGAAACTGAGTTGACTGATTGCTACTACACCAACTTCCTATTGGCAATGTAGACTATTGTCGAATAAATGTGTAACAAGTCTTATCAATCGAGCGGTTTGATATTTTTCAAACTTTATTTGAGGAGTTTTGATTTAATTTTGTTAGTATATTTGTCTGTGTTGTAGTTGAATAAATTTTATAACTGCGACTTTGGTGTAGGTTATAGGGTATAGTTCTGTAGTTATTGAAAAATGAAACCAGTTTTTACGTACGATGTGACGTATGTTTGTCAGTTCGGCAGCTTAGCCAAAGGCAGTCAAGTGAAACCGATTAAACATTATTTTTAATAATCTGACATTCAAGGCCGGCCCCTTTGTGTAAGGGTAGCGTACCTGCCTCGTACCCGGAGGCCCCGGGTTCGATTCCCGGCCAGGTGAGGGATTTTTACCTGGACCTAAGGGCTGGTTCGAGGTCCACTCAGCCAACGTGATTTGGATGAGGAGCTATCTGACGGTGAGATAGCGGCCCCGGTCTAGAAAGCCGAGAAGACTCGTCGTGCTGACCACACGACACCTCGTAATCTGCAGGCCTTCGGGCCGAGCAGCGGTCGCTTGGTAGGCCGAGGCCCTTCAAGGGCTGCAGTGGCATTGGGGGGTTATACTAAAGAATAATCCCTTTATTTGTACAATTTAGCAACGTATTGCATTATGTATACCTGCCGTAAATAAATTCATATTAGTTATTCATAGGTTTTTAAATTTTATTTGAGGGGGTCCACGTTTTTTATTTTGGCAGGCGGGCCCGTATCATATTAGTTACGCCCTTGAGTAGCACAGTGTTTAAAGGGTGTTTTTGTGCTGTTCGCATTCTTTCATTATTCTTAATGATTTATGGCAAATGTGAATGTTGTATATTTCCCTTTCTATATTATTACGGCATACAATTCAATACAGTCAAGAGTGGGGTAATAAATTATAATAAGGGTGCTCGGCTTGTTACACCCGGCAACAAATATCAAAAGCGAGCACTGGAATCGACAATCATACTAAGCAAGATTTATTTATGGTAAATTATATCAACGCAAGGAATCGGCTTTAATACTATGCAACTAGTTGACTGCAGCCATGAGCCATATTTGCTTCTTTAGCAACCAACCTTCAGTGATTCCGAGTATAGATCTTCTTCATCTCTCGATCAACTGATCTTTGTCAGATCCAACCAATACCGTGGAATCAACAATAAACCCCGATCTAGTCTTCCAGTTGATCGCTATTATATCAATTTTGCTTGTACTGTGATATTCTGCTATATAGTGGACTTCCACGTAATCTTCGCTGTTCTTATCAGGCACGGCTGAGGCCCTCTTACTCCTGATCACATGCTGTCTTGTAATGCGCAGGAGTTCCCCATGTTGATAGCAATGTAGAATATCCAACCTCGTTACATTGTCTACGAGTAACGTCCTGACTCCTCCCATGTTGAGCACTCGCAGGTGCTACATTAACCTGCAATTAATGACTGACCATTGTTGTTAATTGAGGTGTGTTCAGTCTCTTTCAGTATCGTTCATCTTCGTTACGCTGCAATTGAAAGAAACTAACCATTAAACGAAGGGTACACATCAGCAAATTATAAATTATAACGTATTAGCAATGGCAACACACTTATGAATGCGAATCATTCTTCACTTAATTCCAAGCAGTCGAACTGAAGTGCTGAGAAAGAGGGGAACGCTAAGAGAGGTATAATGGGGAATGAGACGAGAGTGTGTGTATGCGCGTAGGTTGTACGGGAAAGGCGGTTACGGAACATGGATTTCTTCCGGTAGATGGGATGGGATGAAAGTTCCTCGTGGGGATCACTATAAATACCTAGGTGTTAACATAAAGAAAGTTCTTCATTAGGGTAATTACGTAAACGGGATTGTAAAAAACGTTTACAGGTATCTTCCTATGGTTTTCAGGATTTTTGGGGTAGTATTAAGGGTATGATGGAAATGCAATATAAGTCTCTGGTAAGACCATAATTAGAGTATGGCACACTGGAATGAGTAGGTCAGATGGTTGAGGCGCTGGCCTTTTGACCCCAACTTGACAGGTCCGATCCTGGCTCAATCCGGTGGTATCTGACGGTGCTCAAATACTTCAGACTCGTGTCGGTAGATTTGCTGGCACGTAAAAGAACTCCTGCGGGGCAAAATTCCGGCACCTCGGAGTCTCCGAAAACTGAAACAGTAGTTAGTGGGACGTAAAGCCAATAACATTATATTATAGTATGGTTCCATTTATGGGACCTTCATCAAGATCAATGATTCGAAAACTGGAAAAAGTCCAAAGTAAAGCTGCTCGATTTGTTACGGGTGATTTCTAACCGAAGAGTAGCGTTACGAAAGTGTTGTAAAGCTTGCGCTGGGAATACTTCAGAAGAAGGAGACGAGCAGAACTACTAAGTGGTATGTTCCGAGTCAGTCGACTGATGGCGTGGAACTTGAGGAGTGTTTTAAAAGAAATATCACAAATTGAAGATAGAGTTGGAATCGAGAGGACTAACTGGGCAAATATTCCATTGTAGAACTGTAAATTGTTTAAGAAAAATCTAGGCAAGCAACTCGTGGGGAATCTGCCACCTGGGCGACTGCCTTGAATGCAGATCAGTCGTAATTGGTGGGGCTGGTAGTTTACCTGTGCAAAGGGATGGATATTTGATGATAATTTTGGAGATCCCGATAGTCACACGTCTTGTAAGATATAGAAAGGAATTTTTCTAATCTCCACAAACTAAATGGTTCTGATTAATAATATATGAGTAAAACAAACCCTGTCTAGATGCCAAGAATATGCTGACCACTAGACACCTCATAACCTGCATGCCTTCGGACTGAGCAGCGGCAACTTAGTAGTCCATGGCCCTTCGGAGCCCTTGCGCCATAGAATTTGCTTTGGTTTGGAATAAGAAAATTATAGTACCATATAGCGAAATTGCGTCTAAAAGTCGAAATGTGAACGCAGTAGTGAATTACTTCTATCCTGTCATTTTGTGGTGAATTTGATATTGAGATTCTTTTAAGTCTATTTGCTGTTCGGTGAAGCTTTGTTTTTCAATTGTATTTCCACTGAAACATGTGCAACACGTTAGTTTTGGGATGTTTATTGAAAACAAATCGAATTCCATAGTTGCAAGTACAATCGAATCTAATACCAGAACTAAGTTTAAAAATGTTACATTCTCTGTCATACGAAATAAATAATTATGTAATGAAAAATAAAGTTTTTTGTATTTCTCTTTGGCAGTTTGATTTAGAAAAAGGAAACATGTTCAATCATCACACTACTTGATGTGAAATATGCCTTTACTTCTAGTAGTCTGTTAACATAAAACTAATATATCGACAGAAGTATTGAAAATCCATGCGTAATAATAATAATTTTTATACATTCACCCAATTTTAATATTTAAATTAGTGCAGTTAATCATTTGTTTCTTAATCATACCTCACTTTTGATGTCAGTTATGGATTTATGGCAGTGATAAGTAACATTAATAAAGGGGGCACTATAGTGAAATTTCTAACTTCTATATTTTTCAACGAATTTTTACTACTTTTTTCTGGGATAGAGCCTATTGTATTGTACCTCTAAAACGTTTTGAGTAGGATTCAGTTACTTCTAATTTATCAGCATAATCAGCGAACGTGGAAATGGATCCAATGTGAAAACTTATCTTTGCATTGTTTGGAGTTAATGACACAATTAGAAGTATGTGGACGGAAACCGTTCACATTTATCGTAAGCTATACGTATCGACTATACAACTACCATGGAAATATGACAATACGATACCACAGACAAAACTATACCGCCTGTAATTACTCTGCGTTTCCTACCTATAAGTAGTTGACTTGATATCTACACACATCCAAGCAATAGCATTTTATATAGGTCAGTTTTTGTCTGACTGAATTACTTTCGACGGAGAGAGTAATTTACGTATATTTTCGGAGACTTGATACATCGCCAAACTACTATAAGTACATTTTCATGTGTATCTTTTATGTTCAAGACTTATTTCTACATTAGTAATCCAATATTAATTTCTCAGTTTCAAGGCTCATTATATACCAGATCAGCTGCCATAGAGCCCCTGGGTGTCGTTATAAAGGTGAACTAGGGAATTTCTAGAAGGATATACTTACTACCTCCCAGTCTACCTACTCTATAGAAATACATGCACTAAACTTCGTATTATTTATTACAGGAACTCGCTGCATATGAAATGGGCACATACGCCTCAGTAACGTTCATATCGCCAAAGCTAGAAACCGAAACTGAAACCAAGAAAATGGAGCAACGATTTCGTTTTACCCATACCAGAAGACATAGCACATATTAAACACTATTTGTAAATACAAATGGATCAGGGCAAGGTGTTAACGTACCTGCACTAATACAGTGGAACTTCTCACTACGGACACCTCTGAATAGTGGACATTCTTAATTTTCTGGCAAAATTACATGGTTTTAAATCATGCAGTTACTTCTAAGTAATGGGCGTTCCCAACAACCGACGCAAACACCCAAAAAAGAAAGGATAACTCTGCGTTAATTTTTGCCTTTGGCTTTACGTCGCACTGACACAGATATGTCTTATGGCGACGATGGGAAAGGAAAGGGCTAGGACTGGGAAGGAAACGGCCGTGGCCTTAATTAAGGTACAGCCCAAGCATTTGCCTGGTGTGAAAATTGGAAACCACGGAAAACCATCTTCAGGGCTGCCGACAGTGGGATTCGAACCTACTATCTCCCGAATACTGGATACTGGCCGCACTTAAGCGACTGCAGCTATCGAGCTCGGTCCAGCGTTAATTTAAAACTTACAAATAACGGACAGATTGAAAGGAATCTCTTACAGTTTCTGGAATTAGAAGGCAATGGGCACAATGCCTGTTGTAGCGGAATAGTTACAATTTGGTGGTAGTCAGAAGTACCGCATTTATTGCGTTATAATACCTCAGTGTTAAAGATCATTGCTTGACAAAGTGCTTGCTATACTGTATCTTATATAGTAAGTTACAACCGCACAGAAACGTAAATGTTTAACACTGGACGTAAACAGTTGAAATTATAATTGTTTACGAAAATTACAATCATATTATTTCAAATAATTTGATCCATTCAAGAAGGAAAAATGGACCCTTTTTTAAAATGTTACGTTTCATTAATAAATAAGTGTGGAAATTTAAAGTTAATGGTTAGAAAGACGCTCGTTAGAAATAGGTACAAATCTAAACTTTTACTAATGTATTTTGTAAATAGTATAGCCTACTGTAAGTTAATGCCATTATTACTATAAAGTGTTTTGTAATAATCTTTGTTGTGTGGAGAACTAGCTTATAGAGAATTAGAAGTTTTTCAGCTTCTTCCACTACTACTAAAATGTTTACATTCCTCCCCTGAAGTGGCGCGCAGGCCTCCTAGACGGTTTGTTACGGTGAAGGAGATATGCGGAGAAGTTGAAAGGGTTGGCGGCCATGGCCTATACTAGGAACTGTTCCGGCATTCACCTTAATGCAGGAGAATGGTAAACCACGGAAAACCCCAGAGCGTACACTTCATAATAAGGAACAATTTTACGTTTTCTGTAGGTGTCTATGGACGTTCCATTGTATTAGTGCAGATGGAAGGTTTGAGAGTTAGTTTATGGACGTAGCTAATCTCAAGAACCACATCACCATTATAAAGCTTACCCCGTTAATGTACGATTAGCTGCCATACTCATCATTGACGGAATATTTGTGTATAATAATTGTAGCAGCAACGCCATCTAGCAAAGAGGTTCGAGAGCAGGGGAGACAAAACACACCTCAACTAATAGTTGGAGGCACAGTCGATTTTCAACACCTTGTATGCCTCACAACGGTGGTTTTTGGAAGGTGGCTCCACCGAACTTGTGAGGTCATATGTCCTATTGCAACTCTAATATTTGTCACTCCTCCCAGCCAGATATGGATATGCAGTCCATCAGAAAAATATTTGTTGTGTTAATTTTCCTATGCTGACGCGTAAAGATAATTAAACTTTCTGTACCGTACTGTAGGAATACTGTGTATGTTTGCACGATGTATTTACTCACTTCTGCAGTATACTTCATTTAATGTTCATTTTATTTTACTCCTAATCATAGGAAAATGAGCACACCGAAAATTGTTCTCATGGACTGCATATCCATACGTGGCTGGGAGGCGTGACCAGTCTTAAGGAAAATAAGCAAGGACTGATAATCGGTGTTGTTTCTTAAGCGACGATATGTGAATGCAGGGTTTGGTAGGCAACCTGCTTTGTTAGGTAGTGCTGCGTGTTGCTCATTGTCGCCTGTCTATTGAAAGATTTGGTTTCGCCTATGTGATTATGAGAGGTAATGTTCCTTATTTGTACGCAACCCGCTAACTACATTATCTATTGCGGGTTAGTGGTAGCCTACTCCTGTGATGGTGGGAGTGGTCGTATAATACAGTATATATCACATACCCCTGTATTATAGGCAACCCACTTTGTAGACCAGCAATGCTGTTAGGTGCGAGCTTATCCATCATGGATATGTGGAGATTCATTGCTTTTAGTCTATTACAAGGTAATTATTCTGATATTTACAAACCTACTGTTATATGAACAAAGCGTATATTTACAGTATAAGACATTTTTTACAAGTTGCTTTACGTCGCACCGACACAGATAGGTCTTATGGCGACGATGAGAGAGGAAGGGGCTGCGAGTGGGAAGGAAGCGGCCGTGTCCTTAATTAAGGCACAGCCCCAGCAGTTGCCTGGTGTGAAAATGGAAAACCACTGAAATCCATCTTCAGGGCTGCCGACAGTGGGGTTCGAACCCACTATCTTCCGAATACTCGATACTGGTCGCACCTAAGCGACTACAGCTATCGAGTTCGGTAGTATAAGGCTGATATGTCAATTAAATATTTAAGTATTATAAAATGAACCTTATGGTAGATTTAATATCTACATTAATAATAGCTAAATAAGTGCATATGAGCAAGTATATACAATGTGTTGGTTATAGTTATTGTATTACAAGTATGTACAAGTACATTGCTAGTTATTCGCGTTTATTACTGGTGAGAGAAGACTTTCTATTTTTTAGAATTAGGGTTTTTGTATGCTTCTTCTTGAAGAAGACCATTTCATTCCTGTTGTGTATTTCTTGAATAAGTGGATTGGGTGTTCCAAAAATTGAATTATAAAAGAGTATTGTTGATACCTTGAATTGGTGACGAATATCAGCGTTACGTACATGTCTGGGCACGTTAAATATTGTTCTTAGGACTTAAGTATGTTTTACTACAAGCTTCAACATTGCTGGATGGCATGGATTAATACATGGAAATTAAGTGCGTTAGATTCTTATGCACATTCATATATACGTCCTGGTAATCTACATAAATGTGACAATAGCGTTTATCATCGTGACCGGTCGGCACAACCACACACAGGTATTTGTTATTGATTTTTCCCGCGAAAATTACATGATCATGACATTAATTAATGAACGTAAACATGTAGAATATTAGTTACAATAATATTAATGATTTTTTACGTCCCACTAATTACTTTGACGGTTTTTTGGGACGCCAACTTGCCGGAATTTCGTCCCTCAGGATTTCTTTTACATGCCAGTAAATCTACCAATACGAGGCTGCCGTATTTGAGCTCCTTCAAATACCTCCAGACTGAGCCAGGATCGAACCTGCTAAGTTGGAGTCAGAAGGCCAATGTCTCAACCGTCTGACCCATTCAGCCCGGCTAGTAATGTTAGTAAAATCGTATTTAACGCTGAGAAAAATTGTTTAATTTCGTATTCTCCGACATGATTTAAACAATTTCAATGAAGCACGCGGTTCAAACACAAAGATAGACAGTTCGGACCCTATACAGTGTGCAGCCCGTGTGTTTTTCAGGTCTGTGATGGACAATTACACTCGATTTTCTTTTGTAACAATGATAATAAAACATTCGTGGCCTACGCTTTCATCCACGTCTGCTTTGATTCCGTTCTCCCCTCATTCTTCCAGTGATCGTGCCTTCATGTTTTCCTTCGCATTGCGATAATCTTCTTCATTATCTTCGTCGTCATAAAGGGATAACGACCACGTTGTTTTTCAGCTAATAAAAGCAATCACAACAGCCTCCACTTAACCAGCCAGATCGTTATTATGACGACTGAACAACATTTACATTAAGTAGTTATTGTTGATGCATCCGCCTAGTTAATACTGTACCAAATCAATTGTGTAAAATATGTAATTCATTATAGACTCAAGAATAGATAGTACATGTTTTATATACATATGTGATTTCAACCTGTATAGCTGAAGAAGAGAATCCGTATACTCTCGAAACATGTACTATTCTTGAGTGTATAATGAATTAAATGTTTTACACATTTGCATTGGTACAGCATTGACAAGGCGGATGCACCAATTTAACTAGTTAATGTGATTTAAGTAAATACGGATCTATCACTGGCCAATATGGTCGAGATTATAAACAATATTTAGATATCAGGGATTGGTAGATATCGCCTAAAAACTTACATTCGTATCTCCATTGTTATAGCTCATACTGTGAAAACATTTCAGATGTAAAAGGTTGAAAACCAGATTTCTATCATTTTTAACTTTATTATTTAGATATAATTAGTATTTACGGAGATATCTAAAAGTTCCTGAAAAATGAAATAATCGTCAATACCTTTATTTTTATTATTTCACCTGGAAAGTTGACCATGCGGTTAGGGGCGCACAGCTGTGAGCTTGCATCCGGGAAATAGTTTTCGAGCCCCACAGTCGGTAGCCCTGAAGATGGTTTTCCGTGGTTTCCCATTTTCAGACCAGGAAAATGCTGGGCCACAGCTGATTCCTTCCTAATCCAAGGCCTTCCCTATCCAATCGTCGCCATAAAATCTATCTGTGTCAGTGCGACGTAAAACAAAATTGTAAAAAAATTATATTGTTATTATTCATAAGGTAAAAAACTACATAAAATATAAGAGATCGGAAATTATATTTTGCACAGCTTATATAATTTAAAGCTTTTCGCATAACACACATTTTCAATAGGGAAATTTGACCTTTCATGATTTTGGTTCTCTAAATATTGCTACACCACTGTATACTAATCGAATATTATTCAGGTAGACCACTTTCCGGATATCCTTGAAATTAAATATCGCGTTTCAAGGAGTTTTGTCTAGCCGCATTCCCAAAAATTTAAGTGAAACTATTTTCGAATTTGGTACACCTAATCCGAGATAAATAAGGAGTACGATACCCAAGTTTGAAGTATTGGCGAAACTGTGAATTTATTTACATTCATAGAATATTACTTTATCTTTGCTGGGGAATAAGTTGTTTATAGGAAAACTAGAGCAAATCAGTTGAATAGCGTGTCCTTAGCCTAAGAATTGAATACTCTACCGGGCTGTTCGTCCTATTAAAAATGGAGCCTAACGAATGTAATTAGAAGTGGAATTTCTATAAAATATTTCATATGAATTATTTTCTTCCTAACTACATCAGATTTTTTTTTGCTTTACGTCGCACCGACACAGATAGGTCTCATGGCGACGATGGGACAGGAAAGGGCTAGGAGTGGGAAGGAAGCGGCCGTGGCCTTAAGGTACAGCCCCAGCATTTGCCTGGTGTGAAAATGGAAACCACGGAAAACCATCTTCAGGGCTGCCGACAGTGGGGTTCGAACCCACTACCTCCCGAATACTGGATACTGGGTGCACTTAAGCGACTGCAGCTATCGAGCTCGGTCCAGCAGATTTCGGGGAAGAAGGTTTCCTATGTCTAGACACATGCTTTGTCCAATAGGAAGCTAAATTCAGGATGCGTTTTATATCGTCGTTGCTGCTCGAAATACCGCTGTGTAACAATCATCAAGGGAGAAATACCGACCCGCAGCACATGTATCACTTAGAACGAAAATTCGTTGAAATAGTTCATATAACACTGAACCTTATATGACAGAATTTCTCTGGTCAGAATTCAAAGCTGAAATACTATCACGTAAACGTCGCACTAACACATCCAAGATTTTCCGTGACGTAAGTATGGGAAACGGTTAGGATTGTGAAGGTAGCGGGCGTGGCCTTAATTAAGGAACATCCCCAGCATTCACCTGGTGAAAATGAGAAACCACGACAAACCATTTTCTTCGCTCCCCACGGTGGGATTCTAGCCCACATCTCCGGAAGGCAAGCTCGTAGCTAAACGACCCTAAACGTACGGCCAACTCGCGCAGTGATTTATAATTAAATTTCCTATAAGAAAGTTCATGTGCATTTTTTCGTTACTCGAAATGGTCTGCCACGAAAAGCTTGGCAACATATTGAAGGGACGTTTCGGGCATAAAATCCGGATTTAATTCTGTGTTCAGGCGACCCCACCCCCCACTCACCTACTCCCGATAACTAAGTTAAAAGTAGGAAAGATCACAATATGAAGATAAAATTGGAATTCAAGAGGTCAAATTGGGGTAAACATTCGTTTATAGGAAGGGGAGTTAGGGATTGGAATAGATTACCAAGGGGGATACTTTTCAAATTTCTTTGCAATCATTTAACAGAAAGTTAGGAAAACAAAGATAGGGAATATGCCACCTGAGCGACTGCCCTAAATTCAGATAAGTAGTGATTGATTGATTGATTGATTGATTGATTGATTGATTGATTGATTGATTGATTGATTGATTGATTGATTGATTGATTGATTGATTGATTGATTGATTGATTGATTGATTGATTGATTGATTGATTGATTGATTGATTGATTGATTGATTGATTGATTGATTGATTGATTGATTGATTGATTGATTGATTGATTGATTGATTGATTGATTGATTGATTGATTGATTGATTGATTGATTGATTGATTGATTGATTGATTGATTGATTGATTGATTGATTGATTGATTGATTGATTGATTGATTGATTGATTGATTGATTGATTGATTGATTGATTGATTGATTGATTGATTGATTGATTGATTGATTGATTGATTGATTGATTGATTGATTGATTGATTGATTGATTGATTGATTGATTGATTGATTGATTGATTGATTGATTGATTGATTGATTGATTGATTGATTGATTGATTGATTGATTGATTGATTGATTGATTGATTGATTGATTGATTGATTGATTGATTGATTGATTGATTGATTGATTGATTGATTGATTGATTGATTGATTGATTGATTGATTGATTGATTGATTGATTGATTGATTGATTGATTGATTGATTGATTGATTGATTGATTGATTGATTGATTGATTGATTGATTGATTGATTACAACATCGTATGCCCAAACATTTGCTACCTCTAATTTTATATTAAAACTTCGAAGAGTAACATTTATTTCCCTTCTTAGTTAAGTATTAAAACCTGTTTTATGCAAGCTTTTAATTACGGTTACCCCATAAACATTGATAACCACTCTTCTGGAAGAAAAGGGCACTCGACTGTGCTCGTTTATGGAGGAAAAAAGGCAGCACAACGCTTAAGTCGACCAAATTGCACAGCGTTCCTTTTCATATCTGAAACAACTGAGGTAAGTAATCTATTTTTTTTTTTGCTAGCTGTTTTTTACGTCGCACCGACACGGATAGGTCTTATGGCGACGATGGGGCAGGGAAGAGCTAGGAGTTGGAAGGAAGCGGCCGTGGCCTTAATTAAGGTACAGCCCCAGCATTTGCCTGGTGTGAAAATGGGAAACCACGGAAAACCATGTTCAGGGCTGCCGACAGTGGGGTTCGAACCTACTATCTCCCGAATACTGGATACTGGCCGCACTTCAGCGACTGCAGCTATCGAGGTATGTAATCAAATTCGTTTCAAGTATATCTAAAAGTCAAATGCTGGGCTGTACGTTAATTAAGGTCACGCCCGCTTCTTTCTCACGTCCATCCCTTTCCAATCCCATCGTCGCCATAAGTACTATTTGTGTCGGTGCAACGTAATACAAATTGAAAGAAATTTCGCCATACAGTGAACGCTCCGTGTTGATCAGAAGTTGCGCTAACTCCGAAATATTACGGTATAAGTTCAGCTACATCCGACTTCTCCGTGGCTGAGGGCGTTAGCTGACAGGTTAATGTGTAGTTTATTCGGAGGTTGAAATCCGTTTTTAGTAGAATATTTTATGGATTTATTTCGATTCTACATGAGCTGCAGTAATTAAGATCAATACTGATCACGATCACATGTCACATTCGACGAACACAGTTTATTGGGATGCAATACGTGCAGTACAGACACCTGGACGCTGTTCAGACCATGTGTTATGTTTTACGAATTGGTATGCAATTTGTTCTCAATTGCATTAAGCACAGCTTCTTCGTTTTCATCAGACTTCACTGGTACATCCCGAAAATATTTCTTGAAAAGGATATCATTTCACGAAGCCATCTTTAAACTCTTCGAATTGTATCCGAAGCTGGTAGTGTTCGCCCAGGAAATCGTTGTGCTTTCATGCACTAAGATTTGTTTCTTTCTAGACTAATATCCCATTCACATCGTTGCCTATACAAAATTTATAACTCAAATGTATACTAACTATCCTATCCTTTTTCCATTCTTCTCTTGTCGCAAACAATCCACGTATAATTTCGACGTTAAAACCACTAGCAAATATAGGTTAAAATAAACTATGTAGACAGACTTGCTTCGCTGCGGCGACCATGGTCTATTGAATCATACCCCATAATTATACCCCGTAATAGCGGTAACCATTCCCAATTAGTGGAATATGTACCTATTACTTGATTGAATGAATTCAGCATAATGCTGACAGTAGTATATACAATGCGTTTGTCCGTATCATTGGTCAGGTTCCGATATCTATTATGTTTACTGTATTTATTATAACTCAGTTATAAGGATATCTAAGACTTCAGGAATGTCAAACCTTTAGGAACGATAACTACCAAAGAAATAACGGAAAAATTAAATAGTTGTAAGGGAAGTAGTATTTTAACCCTGACTGCTGTCAGTAGCCAGGTGCCTACCATGCGTGTTTAACCACATCTCATTGAAACGTGGTGTAGGTTCACTCATATTAACTGTTTATTTACTAGGAGACCGATATGGAAGTTTCGAGCCCCACTTTCGGAAGCCCTGAAGCTGGTCTTCCGTGGTTTCCCATTTTCACACCAGGCAAATGCTGGGGCTGGACCTTAATTAAGGCCATGGCCGCTTGCTCCCCACTCCTAGCCCTTTCCCGACCTATCGTCACCATAAGAACTATCTGTGTCGATGAGACGTAGAGCCAATTGTAAACCATTAAGGCCACGGTCACTTCCTTCCTACTTCTAGCCCTTTCCTAACCCACCGTCACCATAAGACCTGTCTGAGTCAGTGCGACATAAAGCAGAACGAAAATTCTTGCTTCAAATAAATTGCTTACCTGTTTCAGCATTATGGAGTGTTCATTGAAAACTCTAGCAGTAGTAATTACGTGATGTAAACTATCACGTCTGCAGTATACCAGTTACGTGCCATAGTTTATACCATAATAATTGCAATGATACAGAACTGTGCAATATAGAAGTGCATAGGTAGATCTCTAAATGTTTCATGGCCTATAACGTATTCTATGATACCACTCTGCCATTTTCTGTCAGAAAGGAATTGCTGTTTGTGTCAATCACATACGCATTTCTCCAGCGATATCGCTATGGGCGGATGTAGTTTGTACCCTAGAGAAGTAGACTCCACTCTGCATGAAACGGTACAGTATTTTATGGGCCCTGCGTACTGCCTCGTGAATGGCTTTGCATTGTGCAGGAAAGCTACTATCTGACTGCACGTGCATAAAACTGATGTAAAATATTGCGTAACTTACAACTAAGCGACATGTAATTCGTACCACGCTCCATATGTCCACGAAAAGAAATGGGTGCGGATGGTTCACCTGGTGTATAAATATTTATGAACAGTAGGATCTTATTGCAACTCCTCCAATCTGACAGTTGATTCCCTTTCTTATTCCTCGATTTTTATCACTTTAGTGTAATTTTTGTACGAATGCTTACGTCTGTATTTGATTCCAGTGTCTTCCATATTTCATAGAATTTTTATCAGTCAATGTTACCAAAGGTCTTTTCCAGATCTACACGTGACCCAAAAGTCTCTTAGCATTTGACGAGACAATACTTCACGGAATATTGGAAGTAGAGAGGTAATAATTGGCACACATGATTGGCATGCCATGGGGTTTTATTGACATCAAAATAAAGTACATATTGTGCCCTTTTTTATGGGTGCAATATAAAAGACCAGCAGATGGCGCTGCACGGCAACTCGTCAGGTACAAATGGTCACATATGCTTGACATGACATGGGTTTTTATAGATACCAAAAGAAAGTACACAAAATGACCAACATATGGCGCTGGAGGGCAACACAGCATTCATGCCGCAGGAGACCCATGTACGGTATAAAAGGAGCTCTCGTGAGAGAGGGCGTCAGATGCGCCTACAATCGCGGCATGTCATGCTTGGCCTGCGCGGTCCCCCGACCTCAATCCGTGTGATTATAGGGTGTGGAATTACCTGAAGTCGCAAACCTACCACGATCGTCCATCCTCATTAGGGATGCTAAAAGATAACATCCGGCGGCTATTTCTCACCATACCTACAGATACGACAGGTATTGTTGATTAAAGACGGCCGACATGTTGAGCATGCGTTATAAAGAACATCGTCTTTGATAAACCTCGATTGTTGTGCTAATTATTGCTTGTGTATTGTATGAAGCGCCATTTGTTGTTCGTTTTATGTACTTTATTTTGGTGTCAATAAAACGCCATGCCATGTCAATCATATTTATCAATGATTACCTCTCTACCTCAAATACTCCGTGAAGTACTGTCTCGTCAAATGTTAACGGACTATTGGGTTACCTTGTACATATATACATGATCATGCTTTCCTTCACTGTCAGGAATGAATTCTAATTTATAATAAATATCGTTCTCGTCACGGAAATCACCTTCACAATAGTCTTATGTTGTTCTGTTCTAATTTGTATGGATATCCTCGGCCTTATAAAACGTTAGCAGTTCTTTATACAGGATAACAAGCTTCGTAAGTATCGTTTTACACTGCAACATATTGCAAGCGGGAAGGAACTCATTTATCGGATTTCATTTTTATGATGTCATAAAACTGCACTCAACAACATCCGTTACATGTTGAGACTATCTGGCAATCACTGAATAATACATATCACCACTAGTTCTGACAAGATTGCAAGTACGTCGTAAAACAATTCCAATATTGTTCGACACTTCACACATCATTGGAGCCAACAGCTGGAGACTACTAGAAAAGGATGGATATTTAATTTTAAAATAACAGCTTTATCTGATTTTCACACAGATGTGCGAGGAATTATCCTGCCCCTTGGCTGAACGATCAGCCTACTGGTCTTCGGCTTTAAAATGGTCCGAGTTCGATTCATGGCCGGGCAGGAGAATTTGACTTCGTAAAATTAAATCCTCTGGCCTGGGGAATAAGCATTTCCGTAAGTTTTATCACACTTATTTTCATCTACACACAACACTCTACACTACTTATCTCCAGAAAAACACACCATAATGAACATACACCTCCCCATACGATACTGTAGGCGTCAGGAAAGGCATCCGGCAATAATACCGGGCCGAATCTATATGCAGTGCTGACGTTACAAAGCTGGAAAAGTGTACAGAAGAAGAAATGTTAAGAATGATAATGTTATTGGCTTTACGTCCCACTAGTTACTTTTATGGTGTTTGGAGACGCCGAGTTGCCGGAATTTAGTCCCGCAGGAGTTCTTTTACGTGCCAGTAAATCCACCGACACAAGGCTGACGTATTTCAGCACTTTCAAATAACACTGGACTCAGCCAGGATCGAACCTGGCAAGTTGAAGTCAGAAGGACAGCGCCTCAAACGCCTGAGCCACTGAGCCTGGCAGAAGAACACCCCTGGCAGAGAATGGTTGGAAATTCCATGCTCTGCCATTCCAGAAGTAATTTTACCGCACAAGTGGTCCGCGGTTTGGGACACACAGCTATCAGCTTGCATACGGGAGATATCGGGTTCGAACTCTACTGTCGGCAGCCCTGAAGATGGTTTTCCGTGGTTTCCCATTTTCATGGCAGGCAAATGCTGGGACTGTACCTTAATGCAGGCGACGGTCACTGCCTTCCTACTCGTAGTGCTTTCCTATTCCATCGTTGCCAGAAAACCTGCCTGTGTTGGAGCAACCTAAAGCGATTTTTTTTTAAACCTGTGTTTCTAGGGATTTCGCTTCAAGTTATTTACGGTCAACATCCACCTCAAATAAGCTCGTAGTTTTACACCGATGCTGATGTCATGACTGAAGCCAGGGGGCCTCGAGTTTTACGTGGAATGCAAAAGACGTGATATTTTGATTACAAAATCCCATTTAACAATATTCAAACACCCCTGTGGGTGGGGGGCCCAGACTAAGAATACACACCTGTCGTAAGAGGCGACTAAAATTGGCAACTAAGGGTGTATGACATTAGAACCATCAGACTACGTGTGCTTAGTACCTTTACGTGCGTAACACGTCGATTTTCTTTCCTTTTTTTCCTTTTAAAAATGATATTTGTTCGTGGCTCCGACTTCCAGACATCTTTTACCACTACTTGCACCATATGATATGAACCTGCGTGCAATTGGAATTGCGGAAGTGTATAGTGTTGAATGTGAGAAAAGGAGCGTTAAGGACAGCACCAACACCCAGTCGCCAGGCCGGGGATATTAATCATTTACAACTGAAAACCCCTGACCCGGCCGGGAATCGAACCCGGGGACGCTGGGTGACAAGCCGACGCGTTGCCCCCCACACTGTGTGACCGGACATGCGTCGATGTTACTTGCGACTAGCTTGCGAGGAAAACTATGTGTCTACGTTTCATGGGTGCAGTACCATTATGCGAGGAACACTATGGGTCTGCGTTGCCTGAGAGTAGTACCATTATTTGAGGAACACTATGGGTCTGCGTTGCCTGAGAGTAGTACCATTATTTGAGGAACACTATGGGTCTGCGTTGCCTGAGAGCGGTACCATTATTTGAGGAACACTATGGGTCTGCGTTGCCTGAGAGTAGTGCCATTATTTGAGGAACACCATGGGTTTGTGTTGCCTGAGAGTAGTACCATTATTTGAGGAACACTATGGGTCTGCGTTGCCTGAGAGTAGTACCATTATTTGAGGAACACTATGGGTCTGCGTTGCCTGAGAGTAGTACCATTATTTGAGGAACACTATGGGTCTGCGTTGCCTGAGAGTAGTACCATTATTTGAGGAACACTATGGGTCTGTGTTGCCCGAGAGTAGTACCATTATTTGAGGAACTCCATGGGTTTGTGTTGCCTGTGGGTGTTATTATAATGTGTGACACACCGCATCTGATTACTGTAGTACCACTATGTCATCAACATCATGAGTATTCGTTGCCTGTGATTAATTCCACTATGTGAGGAACACCATGGCTCTGCGTTGCTTGTGAATCATACCCTCATGAGCGAAATACCAGGGGTGTGTGTTACCTGTGAGTGGTGCCATTATGTGTGACATAACATGGGTCTATATTAGTACCACCATGCGAGAAGCACCATGAGTCTACGTTACCTGTGATTAGTACCTCTATAGGAGGAACGCCATGGATTGCCTTTACCAGTTATAACTATTATGAGTGACCGGTGACCTGGATTTTGGACCGCGTTGGACAACATGCATCATCTCTGAAAATAAGTCATTGTGAATTGGATCCGTCCGCCTCTGTGGTGTAGTGGTTAGTGTGATTAGCTGCCACCCCCGGAGCCCCGGGTTCGATTCCTGGCTCTGCCACGAGATTTGAAAAGTAGTAAGAGGGCTGGAACGGGGTCCACTCAGCCTCGGGAGGTCAACTGAGTAGAGGTGGGTTCGATTCCCACCTCAATCATTTTGGAAGTGGTTTTTCATGGTTTCCCACTTCTCCTGCAGGCAAATGCCGGGATGGAATCTAACTTAAGGCCACGGCCTCTTCCTTCCCTCTTCCCTGTCTATCCCTTCCTATCTTTCCATCCCCCCGCAAGGCCCCTGTTGAGCATAGCAGGTGAGGCCGCCTGGGCGAGGTACTGGTCATCCTCCCCAGTTGTATCCCCAGACCCAGAGTCTGAAGCTCCAGGGCACTGCCTTTGAGGCGGTAGAGGTGGGATCCTTCGCTGAGTCCGAGGGAAAAACCAACCCTGGATGGTAAACAGATTAGGAAAAAAGAAAAAGTGTGTTGTATTGAATCGATTATAACGAATACAGCCAACATTACGAAAGTTTATCTGTAGAGAGCACAGGCATTTCCTCTTGTAAAATCGGTGTGTGTGGAAATTTTTCTAAAGCTGTAGCACGTCTGAATGTTAATGGAAAAATTCAGTGCAAGTTACGCAGTAATCTATCTCATAGTGCATATGTAAATCTTACGGAAGGTGATGTGAAAATCCTGCTATCCGATGATGAGATGTGATTATATATTAACTGTGAGAAAATCCCTGTGGTAATGTGAGTGATCAGAAGGGCAGTGAAGTTGTATAAAATTTACCGACTGTAAGCGAGATATATCGACTTCTGCTTTCAATTAGTAAACAAGTTAAGGAATCGTGTAAGAATTTTGAGGTAGAGCTTGGTAAATCACTGAACTCGGTTCATGAGAAACTGGAGGAAAACTTTATTCTACTCAAGAGTCATGGAAAAGAACTGAAATCATGCAAGGAATTTATTGAGAGCCTTAAATCAGATAACTGCGCATGAAAGAACAAGATCTGCAACTTACAGCAACAAATAGATGATCTAGACCAATATGGAGAGCGGAATACACCGGAAATACATGGAATTCCTGAAACGTCAAACGAAGAAGTGACCACCTCAGTGACAAATGTACTGTATATCGGGCATTAGATGTTACTGTGTCTGAAAATATGATTGACACATGTCATAGGTTAAAACAGTCAGTAAGTCAACCTAACGCAGAAGTTATTGTTAAATTTGTTAGAAGATTTGACAAGAATATGTTTTTCCAGAGGCGAAAGATTAAACGTAACCTTAGCTGTGCTGACATTGGACTTACCTGCGGGGGGCCAATGTCATCCAAAATTTCACTTTAAACAGAAGTATTATTTTCAGTGAAGCCAGAAAGGTAAAAAGGGTGAGATATTTTACATATTTGTGGGTGGATAATGCAGGAAATGTTAAACATATGAAGAAATAAAACGACACTTTCGTATATACTCTTATAACGATTGATGATGTTAAGAATTTTGTATGATTTACAGTAGTTTGCTGTAAGGGATAAATTGTTATAATTTTACCATCAGAATGTTAGAAGGTTGAACACCAAAATAATGTATATATACGCAAGTGTCCTTGCTAGTAATTATGCCGTGATCATGGTGACAAAGTTATGGTTGACGAGGAGCGTATATGATGGGAAACAATTATTGATACACGATATGCTTTTCGACGGGATCGTGTTCATAAGAAGGGTGATGCTGTGTTGCTAGCCGTTACTAATACTTTTAAATCAGTTCTTGTCGAAATTTATGTAGAGAACATCGAATGTGTCTGTGTTAAATTTATTTTAGATGAATAGGTATATCTCCTGGTAACTGTTTACTTTCCACCAAACTCTGAATAGAAAATTATAATAATTCTTTCGCAGTACTTGAAAATATCGAATTCATACTACATTATAACATTGTTATCACGGGTAATTTTAACTTACCTTTGATCATTGATAGTAACCTTCATTTACTTAACTGCCGACCAACATATTTTGCTCTGGCTAATTGTATTCCTTTATTCAATCTGAGTTCGTTTAAAAACTTAAAAAATGGCAATGTTAAATCACTTGATTTAGTCATGTCCAACTATGTATGTAGGAAAAATTAATGTATTCAGAAGAAATTACCCCGTTGCGCCTGAAGATTCGAATCATCTTGCTTTATTTTTTGAACTGGTTGTTAACACTGAGCGAGTCACAGTATTACCTGTCAGCATCTACAATTTCCAGAAGGCTGATTTTTATGAATTGTATGCATCGTTACAAAAATATGACCGGAATCAGTTACTAATGAATTAAGACCCTAATAATGCGGTAAGCCATTTTTATGAAGTCCTTAATAATCTTTTAACAAAATATGTTCCTAAAAATCAGTGAATAAGAAAAGAATGTACCCTTGTTGGTTTACATTAGATATAATTAAAACGTTGAAATTAAAGGAGACTCACAGGAAGCACATGAAACATTCCCAATAGTGCTCACATGTAAAAACAATTAAGAAAACAGTTTAACACACATATTGCAAGGGCATATAAATTGTATATATTACAGGCACAGAATAATATAAAAAAGGATCCGAAAACGTTTTGGGGACTCATAAAAAGTAAACGAAATAATAGTTTGTAAAAACATAGAATGACATATGATGGAAAACATTTGGTAACTGCACAAAGGATAGCCAACGCATTTGCATGTTATTTTCAAATTGTTTATGCACCCCAGCCTTCTTTATATATAGCCTCTGATTCAGTCTCAATGATTACTCTTCACAGTTTTCAGATGAGTCCTATACGCGAAGATGAGTACAAGGATGAATGAACAAAACTTAAGGCAACTAAATCGGCGGGATTTGATCAAATAACTTCTTATATTATTAAAGGATGTGAAGACCTGCTAATGGTTCCACTATGTGCCATATATAATTTAGCTTCAAAGACGCAAATATTTCCTGAAAATGGGAAAACAAGTAAAGTAACTCCGATCGTTAAATCTGGTGATAGTTCGAAAATTAAGAACTACAGAGCTATCTCAATAATATGTGCTCCCGCGTAGCTTTTTGAACAAATACTGTATGCTAGAATATTTAATCCTATGAAGCTATACTTTTGATTAAATTATCATTATTTGGTTTATCTTCTGAGTTTTCAAAATTAATTTCCTCATATCTGTTAGACAGAAAACACTTTGTATCTTACGCACTAAATACTTAATTCCAGTTGTAAGTTAATTCCGGAGCCCCTCAGGGCTCAAACCTTGGTCCATTGTTCTTTTTATTATTTATAAATGACTTACCGAAAGTAATAAAATATTCAAAGTGCTTACTCTTTGCTGATGACCTAAAGATTTATAAGCAAATTTCTGGGTATGCTGCTATGAAATTGCAAATCGATCTGAACAATTGTTACAAATGGTGTGTTAAAACAGGCTTTTTCAATATTAGAAAGTGTTTTGTATTCACATTTTCTCGTAATAAGAATGTGTTTGTGCATAACTATACTATAAATGGTAAGTAAACGATTTAGGTGTTATGCTTGATTCAAAACCTTCATTCAACAGTCGTATTCAAAAATTACAAATGATGAATTTAAACAATTGGGGTTTATTATTAGAAATACTCAAGAACTTAGGTATTAAGATACTTCAAAAATCGTATTCATTTACTTCGTTATAGGTAAACTTGAAAATGCATGTATAGTGTGGGCTCCTCAGTACATGTGTGCAATTAACGAAATTGAAAAGTACAAAATAAATTTTTGCGATATTTATATTTTAAAGAATATAACTGATCATCATATCATCATAGAGTTACTTATGGAACTCTTCTAAATCATTTTTGGCTCATTGCAGCTCAGTACACGTAGAAAAGATATTTCTTTACAAGACAGTTAATGGAATATTAGATAAGCAACAGTTTCTTAACAGAATCAACTTCCGCATTGATGCGTTTGGTATGCCACCGAAGTGGGTCCGACTTACTACTGCGAGGAAACTATCCTTTTGCATACCGTCAGTATCAATGATGTCACCGAAGTGACAGTTGTAGGCGAGAACATGTCTCAGGTAGACCCCAACGAGGGTTTCGTCAAGCATCAGGACAATGCATCTGTACAATATGGGGACAACGCTGTGACCACTACCATTTACTCGTGTGCACAGCAAGGACAAATTCATTAAGATTTTACGCTGAGAGACAACAATTTACTGTAAAGCTCTGTAATTTACACATTGTGTTTAATAAATCCTAATAATAAAAGGATGAACTTCAATACCAAGCACCTCGCATCATAAAAATTCACCAGTTGTCGAAATGTGTGGGGTATATAACATATCTTCAAACATCAGACAAATAGATTTGGTTTTATCACCTCCTTTATTTTCAAAAATGTTAGAACAATATTTATATCAAAATAATTTATTGGAGGAAATCAATTCAGCACTGAAATATGACGTATATAGTGCCACTATTATTTTTTTTCCAATGTATATGTGTTTGTGTATTTACTATTCTTGTAATTATTTTCCTTTTTTCTCTGCTAATTTTTTCCTTCTCCTTTAATTTTTATATTTTATATCTTTGTTTATATGAGCCTCTGTGCCTCAGGTGGCAACGCGCCTGCATCTCACCTCTGGATACCGTGGTTCAAATCCCGGTCACTCCATTTGAGTTTTGTACTGGACAAAGCGGAGGCGGAACAGGTTTCTCTCCGGGTACTCCAGTTTTCCCTGTCATGTTTCATTCCAGCAACACTCTCCACTCTAATTTCTTTTTATCTGTCAGTCATTAATCATTGCCCCAGAGGAGTGTGGCAGGCCTCGGCAGCCGGCACAATTCCTATCCTCACCGTAAGTTGGGGGCTGCACTCATCCCATCCCTGACCCGGTCATTGATGGAAAACAGGTTGTAGGTTTTCATTTTTCATTTTATATGTTTGTGTGTTTTACTGAAAATGTATTAAAGTTATTCTTAATTTAGCCATGGCATTCTTGGTTTTTTAAATATATAATTTTCTATATATAGGAACCATTTATATATTGAATATATTTTGTAGCGTCCATTGTAATTGGGAATATTCCCTTTTATGGATGTATTAATAAATAAATAAACAAATAAATATACAGTAGATATACCGGACGAATTGGCCGTGCGGTTACGGCGCGCAGCTGTGAGCTTGCATCTGCGAGATAGTGGGTTCGAACGCCAATGTCGGCAGCCCTGAAGACGGTTTTCCGTGGTTTCCCCTTTTCACACAAGATTAAGTTCCTTCCAATTCCTGGCCCTTTCCTATCTCATCGCCGCCAGAAGACCAATGGGGGTGTGCCTGAAAAGAGTTGCTCCACCTCAGGATGAGGACACGAGTTAACTTAAATTGTGAGCTATATTTACTGAAAAATATATTATTTCCTTTGGTAGGTAATCTTTTCTAAAAATGGTGATTTTACAACAGGAACTGAATAACAGGAGACAAGCTGTGAAACTTACATAGTTTACAACCTGGCAGATAAGGCTCCCATTTCCATGCAAGTCTTTTAAGTCTAAACCAGACCACTAGTTCTTACAAGTGCTTCAATACTTTGGAGTCCGGCTCCATGGCTAAATGGTTAGCGTGCTGGCCTTTGGTCACAGGGGTCCCGGGTTCGATTCCCGGCAGGGTCGGGAATTCTAACCGTAATTGGTTAATTTCGCTGACACGGGGGCTGGGTGTATGTGTCGTCTTCATCATCATTTCATCCTTATCACGACACGTAGGTCGCCTACGGGTGTCAAATAAAAAGACCTGCACCTGGCGAGCCGAACTTGTCCTCGGACACTCCCGGCAATAAAACCCATACGCCATTTCAATACTTTGGAAAAAGACAAGCTTGAATTTGATATTACTTTACCGTTATTACCCTACAAATAATAATAATAATAATAATAATAATAATAATAATAATAATAATAATAATAATAATAATAATAATAATAATAATAATAATAATAATTACATTTTATCCCTTACTACGCACTTTACTTTCCATCTTCAGCCCTTATTCTATCCTTCTATCCTTCTATCCTTCTCAGTCTTTCGTTGCACTTCATTTTATTTTATATATTTCTTCTACCACATTCGTCTTTGACCTTGCTGTTTATTCCGCAACGCACACAGGTATTGAACAGTGAGGTTCAATCACAGCAGTTTTGCAAATGATCTCTACCGCATAGGAGTCCTAGACTCGCCTTACTGTTACTGTGACCACCAAGCAATCCTTGGCCTCAACCACATCTTCTTTTCTCGTGCCATCTTTAATATATGAAGCGGAAAATAATAATAATAAGAAGTTTATTTTCAATCGACTTCCAGCTAAGCCTACCATCAATATCAACATACAGTGCAATTTTTCATGCCAGCAACTACAGGTGTATGAAGCAATTGCCGAATTCCTAAAAGATACCGATTTAATACTGTAACTGTGTTTTTGTGGACCCGAGAGGTTTAAGAATGTGCGGAAATGAATGGGTAGAGAGAGAATAGATCAACGTAAAACTCTAAAATTTGAAATTTTATTCCTTTACTTTTTTTTAATTCACATCTAAATGAACAACACCAAATAACAGTTGGATAGACAAAATGGCGAGCTCGACAGCTCAAGAAATAATAGTTATTTGAAACATAAGAACAATCAGGTACAACATACATAGCCAATAGAGATTTTTAAGAGAGGAGTTTGGTAGCTGAAACGTTACACTATCACAAAGAGCACTACTGCTCCAATCAATTACAAGTTAGGAGACTGGGCTAGAATATTTTGCAACAGTCCAGCCCCTCCAAGGCTCTATCTAAATGTTTACATTAGAGTAAATATAAACACTTTTCACTCTCTTACTTGCTCGACAGCCTGAGTTACATTTAAATAGGAAAGTTAAACTTTAACAGAGGCAACAAGTGCCCATTCTACATGGCCTTAGTGAAAAAGGAAAAATATTAATATATCGGTCGTAAACCCAAAATTTTAGGAGGCGAACTCTTGCATTCCTTTGAAATTCACATGAAAATTCTTAAAAACCTATGTGGGCTTATGTCCCTAAGTTACACAGACTAAGCCTATACTACAGAGGTTACTAGATGGAGAGAAAATTTTAAATTACAGAAAGGAAGAGATAAATTTTAAAGTTTACGAAATTATAGTCACCCCAATACCAAGTTGAATGGGAATTAAAAGAGGGTTCACACTCTTCACTCCTTAAGTTCATAAAAGTCTTTATAGTTGTTTTAAAAATTTACATTGGAAGATTGAGCGTTACAGTAAGAAAGATTTTTTGAAACTTTCCCCTCAAGTTAGCTTTCTGAGATTATCACATGATTAAAAGATGTCTGCCATTACCTTGAGCTGGTGCGCCTTCCGACGATGGGCGAGGCTTTCCCCCTGCCTCCTACACATTCTAAACCTCTTGACTGGAGCGATGGAAAAGACAACATGGCCCAAAAAGTCCCAGCTTTTATAGCGGAGAGGAAGGTTCCGGAACTCTCTGGGCCGAAGCCTTGTACACACCCACGATTTAAATTGGTTACAAAATTAAATACAGAAATTTGCGATTGGTGAAAAATTTAAGAAGGAAGGAAGAGATAGGACACCCAAAACAATCTACAAACAATTCAGTTTAGCAAACTGATAAATACAAAATTCTTTTGAAAATTAATTCTTCCATCAGAAGGGAAGTCCGCAGTAGAGACATCTGAATATAAACGTTCAAACTTCTTCCAATGCACAGTTTGAATTACACGTTACAGATGGCCTTCTAAAGGGCGCTCAGTTTAAATGCACGAACCGGGTGTACCTCCGGTATAAAGACTATAAAGTTTGACGTGCTACAACGTCGGAAAAAATAACATACTACTGTTGCAGTATTTAAATGTCTTATCTCTCTCTCTCTGTGGGAGGAAACGAGAGAGAGTATTCTGTAAGGGCTCAGAACTACTACTACTACAACTAAAATGTTTTCATTCCTCCCCCGAAGGGGGAATCGGGCCTCCTAAACGGTGACGCCGTCTCTCAGGCCGGGAGATTTGTGACGGTGAAGGAGATGTGTGGACGAGGTGAGAGGGTGGCGGCCGTGACCTATACCAGGAACTGTCCCCACATTTGTCTTAGAACAGGGGAATGGAAAACCATTCTCAGCACAGCCGATGGTGGGGACCAGCCCCTCTCCGTCTCTCAATACAGAGGCGTAGAGCCACGGTAGAGCCGTGACCATCCCCCCACTGCTCAGTTGGCCAGTTGGAATGCAGAGATGTCTGACCACAGACCAGCCGTGGCCACTTGTGGGTCGAAACCCAATCTGCGTCCACCGACCTCAGAACTATTACTAATGCAAAATGTTTTCATTCCACCCCTGAAGGAGGAGGTGGGCCTTCTTCACTGTAACGCCATCTCTCAGGCCAGGAGATTTGTTACGAAGGAGGAGATGTGTGGAGAAGGTGAGAGGGATGGCGGCCTTAGCCTGTACTAGGAACTGTCCCCACATTCGCCGCAGTTCAGGAAAATGGAAAACCACGGGAAACCATTCTCGGGACAGCTGACGTTGGGGACCAGCCCCTCTCGGGCTCTCCAATGCCGGGGTGTAGAGCCACGGCAGAGCTGCATCCACCCCTCCTCTGCTCGGTTGATCGGTCGGAGTGCAGAGCTGTCGGATCAGCCCAGCCAACTCTGCAACCGCCGACTTCAGAACTATTAAAACTACGAAATCTAAGTACAATATTGTGGAAAATTCATGTGTACATATATATTATAAGTGTGTATTTGCTGTTTATATTTCGTATTCCAGTGTATTTGTAGCTGGCTGCTTGGTCTGTTACCTAAAACCACTAAAGGAAAAGAAAGTATCGAACAAGGAACATCTTAATTGGAGTTTAGATGGCATCATCACTTCCCATTCGGAAGGCTAGCGCACAGTGCGCCATCTGGTGACGAACGAGTCCACCACATACAATAGCCCAACTGTATAGCATTCTCAAATTAAAACCGCCATTATTACAGACGTCTTCTTCCTGAAGAAGAGAGATTTATTCTGAAAACACGGAGCGAAATTCTTTGCTGCACGTAAGGAATTTCACCCTGTTTTCTTGACACGGAAGAAAGCCCAAAAGCTTTATCATATAGATGGCCTAATTAGAAAACCTCGTATCTCCCAATGCTTTTCCCTGTCCAGATAGGTCACGCCTCTCAGACACATATGGATATGTAGTCCATCAGAACAATTTTCGTTGTGTTCATGTTCCTTTGCTAGTGTGTAAATAAAAAATGAACCTTAAATACATTATACTGAAGGAATGCATAAATACGCCACGCAAACATACATTCCTAATGTACGGTACGGCATAGGAAAATGAACCCAACGAATATTTTTCTCTTGGACTACATATCCATATATGGCTAGGAGGCGAAATAATGCATAGGAAGAGTACTGGTAGATACGAGGCTTCCTAATTAGGCCATCGATATATTGTAACAGGAACGCCCGTACTTCAGTTTATCGGAGAGCATGAGGAACGACAAGGCGTGTACGGCCCATGCTAAGAGAGTGAGAGAGAAGGGTAGTGAAAAAAAAATTTCATGATTAAGTGGATCCTTCAGTTTATTCAATAGATATGCAAAGAATTATGTCACCTTTTACAGCTGAATCGTGGAGTTGTCCCTGAAGGCGTGGAGAGGACGTCGTCCTGCGGCGGCTGCGTCGTCTTGCGGTCGGCGTCGGCGTTGTCTTCCCTCGTTGGTGTTTTCTCTGTATTAGTGTTGATGACTCGAACCTGAGGCAGGAACGGGGAAATGTGGAGCTTCCACATTGGACGTCATGGGACACTGGTGTGACACTTCTCTAAGGCGAAGCACGCCGAAATAGTTCCACAGTCAATGATGTTGAACGCACTTTAGCAGCAAGGATAAAGTTAGAGTCACAGTTCCACGAGGATAAGATGTAAGGAATTATCGTATTTGGAATAATAAACAAACGAAAACAATCTAGGACCTTCCGAGGTGCAGTGATTAAGCACTTCATAAAGAAAATTAAATTTACCGGGTACAGTCTCTGCACTGTACTCCATCAGCACAATACACTTGTTGAAATAAATGACAGTCCAAGTTCTATTACGTCGTAATTTTTAGAAGATTATCACTGGCACTTAAGATCATACGTGATTCTGAACAGGTTATGATGGGAATTGGCATGGTTCCTCGGAAAGAAATCACGATACTGCATTCCACTGTCTTTAAGAGGGAATGTTGGCACAGTTTATTATGAACACAGTTCAACGGATAGACACAGTCTTTAAATGAAATGAAGGTCGGCACAGTCTATGCTAGAAACACTGTCGCTGTTCTCACACAGTCTTTAAATGAAATCAAGGCTGGCACAGTTTATGCGAGAACACAGTCTTTAAATGAAATGAAGGTTGGCTAGAAACACTATCGCTGTTTTCACACAGTCTTTAAATGAAATCAAGGCTGGCTAGAAACACTATCGCTGTTTTCACACAGTCTTTAAATGAAATCAAGGCTGGCTAGAAACACTATCGCTGTTTTCACACAGTCTTTAAATGAAATCAAGGCTGGCTAGAAACACTATCGCTGTTTTCACACAGTCTTTAAATGAAATCAAGGCTGGCACAGTTTATGCGAGAAACACAGTCTTTAAATGAAATCAAGCCCACGGAGAAAGCTTTTAACACGAACGTTCTGAACTCAAGTATACAGCCGGACCGAGTGACGAATTATGTCGCGACGTGCATACTTGCACACACTCACTGAACTCACGGCTTACTGCCGACTTCCCTCACTCTCTGCCTACTGCACACTGCACACATTCTGCCTTACCCCAGGCTGGCGACTCGCTTATATTACCGAAGGCCGGTGGGCGTGGCTACACATGTGGGCCCCAAGAAAATTTTATATCTTGGCCATCTTCACACCGATTGACACGAAATTTCGGCTAGCAGCGTTCATTATTCCTGCCTGCAAGGTGACGTTATTGAAATATTGAGATTATATTTCGTTCATGCAGCAATGCTATGGAACACGAAGGAACCTTCTGCGTGACGTCGCTTGTCCTTGGCCGGTGTTCCAGAACATCGCGAGCTTGCTTGCAGTTCCCACTATGCCTGTGCGCTCGGCGCAAGTTTTAAATGCTTACGGCCGGGTGTTAGCGAGCTCCTCTTAAAAAAAGAATGAAACGTGAATGCTCGTAGGGCGTTCCCGTTTCATCTCCCCCCCTGCTCGGGAAAAAGAAAATTGCTGGGCGATTTTCTTTTTGCTCATCTCCTAGTAAAGTATTTCTTGAGATTGGCTGAGTTGAAGATTCCCTCAATGTCGCTATCTGCCCTTCCTACTTCGTAGGCACCATTATCTAGTGCGGTAAGTATCCTGAAGGGTCCTATGAATAAGGGACAAAATTTGGCGTAAATTCCCTGATCGGGGTGCGAAACTGCAGGCTTGCGTATTAATACTAGGTCATCCACTTGTAAGGGTTGTCGAAACTTGTGATGTCGTAACTTCTTTTCTCGGATTTGAGCAGCATGTCGTAATTGCCGAAGTGCCTTGGTAATGCGAGCTTGTTGGCTCACCGCTGCATCAGGTTGATCAGGCAAAACTCGATCCCAAGGTCTGTCAGGAGTGAGGCCTTTATGTACACTCAAAGGGATGTCCTGAATAGACTCATGCATGGTGGTATTGACGATCCTTTGCATAATGGGCAGAACTTCAACCCACTTCCAATGCTGTTGTCCGCAATACAATCTACAGAATCTGGCAATTTCTCGCATAACCCGTTCGGCTGGGTTGGCTTCCGGGTGTCGGATGGAGTTCATGATATGCCTTATCTCAAGTTCTTCCAGTGCAACTTGGAATTCCATGGAGGTAAACTGACTTCCATGGTCTGTTAAGAGAAATTCCGGCTTGCCCATCTCGGGAATGATGTTTCGACGAATCCTGCGGAGAATGTTCCCGGTGTTTGCCTTCTGAATTGGAAGCAACATAGTGTATTTAGAAAATGCATCTATGGTGACAACAATGTATCTGTTGGCACGTAACGCCTTGGGCAAAGGTCCATATAGGTCCATTGCGAAGATCTGGCCAGGTTTTTCAGGTATCAAAGGTCGTGGATATTCCCGGAGGAGCCTGTTATTGGGCTTGATCCTTTGACAAATATCACAAGTCCTAATGGTGTTACGGATGTCACGGCGTAAGTATTCCCACGTAAACCTTTCTCTAATCAGGTTTAGGACCTTGTCCGTACCGGCGTGTCCAGAAATGGAATGGCAATGCCATATAATAGCAGTCCTTATTCGAGGAGGGGCATAAATACGATCTGTTGTTCTAGCGAGGTCGACGTACTTGTGAAGTAGGCCATCATGGTAGCAAAAATTTTGAGCTATCCTAGATATACGAGGATACTCGTCGTCGTCTTGAGGGATAAATCCTTTAAAAAACGAATCAGCTCATGGCTTTGAGGATCTCTTCCTTGAGCTTGGGCTAGATACTTTAGTCGTCGCAAGAACTCGACATCTTCATCATTCATGACTTCAATCGCATGGATGGAAACCTCATCTGTCGGATTCCGACTTAATGCGTCGGCTAGGATATTTTTCCTTCCGGGCCTGTGAACAACAGTGATATCAAATTGCTGTATAAACAGCGCCCATCGGGTTATCCGTTCGCTTGTAATGTCTGACTTGAGAATAAATGTCAGCGCTTGATGATCTGTGCAAATAATCACCGGATATCCAAAGATTATTTTCTTCCAGTAAATGAGAGAATGTACTACGGCAAGGGCTTCTAACTCTGTTATCGTATAAGCCTTTTCATGGGGTCTCAACTTGCGGCTCATGAACGAGAGAAAGATGCGAACTTCAGGTTCCCTTGGATCAATTTGGAAAAGAGCTGCACCGATCCCTATGCGGCTGGCGTCACATTCAATATAAAAGGGTAGCTCGTAATTAGGATAGGCCAGTTGAACATTGTCTTTCAACAACTGTTTGGTCGCCACAAATGCTTTATCGCAGACATCAGTCCACTTCCACCTGTTGTTCTTCCTCAATAACTGCTGCAGGGGTGCTACCGTTTCAGTAAAATTAGGGCAATGCTGCGCGAAGAACTGGCAGAGGCCTAAGAATTGCCTGATGTGTTTCATTCTTGTGGGTTTGGGAAATTCTAGAATACATTGAATCTTAGCCGGATTGGGCTTGATCCCATTCCCTCCAATAAGATGGCCTAAAAACAAAACTTCAGTTTTGAAAAACTGGCTTTTCTTGGCGTTAATTTTAAAGTTCTTGGTCTGTAATTCCTCCAACACCTTATGAACATCTCGTACATGTTGTTCCAGGGACTCGGACGCGATGATGATATCGTCCACATAAATGGTGGTGATTGCCTTAACTTCATCGGAGAGTTGTTCCTCTAAGGCTCTGATAAGAACTGCACCAGAGTTCTTAATGCCAAAAAGGAGTCTATTGAAGGCATAAGTGACATTATCAAAGATGAATCCGGTAAATTTCCGACTATCTTCATCCAATAAAATGTGAAAATATGAAGAAGCCATGTCCATAGCAGAAAATACTTTCATGTTATGAAATTTCCTAATTACATCCCGGAGTAGGGGAGGGTGGTCATATTCTAGCACCAGGCTATCGTTTAAAGCCCTCGCATCGAGGCATATGCGCAGATTACCATTTGGTTTTCTTACTATAGCCAGAGGATTAATGTAAGGTGTGACGCATTTTGATATGATTCCATCATTCTCCATCTGTTTAATGATGACCCGAGCTTCTTCCAAGTACTTCATGGGTATCGGATAAGGCCGTTTCTTATAAGGTGAAGTGTCAGTAACATCTAAGTGGTGCTCGAAACCCTTAATGACTCCAGGTTTCTCGGAAAATACATCTGGAAACTTCTTGAAAAGCTCTTGGATTGCCTTTGTTACTTCATCATCATCGTAATCTGGGCTTTCAGCTACATTGGCGTAAAGCGTGAAGTTGTAGTGGTCCTCGTTCAACTCATCATCGATAATGGACGCCATCTGGTCCTCTACGGGTCCCACTTCCTCGGGTCGCCCCTCTTCGTGGACGCTTTCTTCGACAGGCGGAGCCTCGCTCATCTTGCCTTCTACTATGTCCAACGGGGTCTCACACTCCGGATTCTTCACGTCATTATAAGTAACCAACTGTAGCCCTACAGATTCGACGTGGAAAAATTTAATCACATTAGCGGGATAATCAGTGATTCCCCCATGTTGAATGAGAAAGTCTGATCCAAGGATTAAGTCAAATTTCATTTGCGTCAAAATCAAAAATAGATGTTGGAACTAAACACCACCAATTTCTAACTCAAGAAACGCTTGGAATTTGCATTCAATAGCTTTGTCAGGAACTATGCCTTTAACCTTAACTTGAGCAACCGGCAAGATGGAGATGTAGGTCGTCTCCTGCGCCACATCTATTAATTTCTGCGAAATTAGTGGGGCTTGCGATCCTGAGTCTACTAAAGAGTGGACAATCATATTGCCTAACTTAATGATGATGATCGGTAAGCCGCGTTGTATCTGAGGCTGTCGTGGTGTTGAATCCTCATATAGTAAATCTGCATCCTCTAAATACCAATGGTTAATGAGTGCGCTACATACTACTTCTCCTCCCTCCGGGTTTTCAGGCAATCTCTTTATTGCTTCGACAAAGTTTTTTTGTAACCGTAGCTCTTGGATCCATTTCCGTTCTCTCATTTCTTCTCTGCATCTCTGCCTGGTATTCCAAAGAAGCTGCACCAGGTAAGCCCTCTTCCCTGTTCTTATTCCTTACATATTCCGTAGTCTCTCTCCAACGTTTCTCTAATTCTTCCCGCTGGGAGTTCCTATTATCATTGGGTTGGTTAGCTGCCTGTCTCCATGAAGGTCCAGGTTGAAACTTAGCCCTCCCTTCGTAGGGACGATTCCTAGATCTTCTGTACCGAAACGGAATATCTCGGCGAGTTTCTCTTTCTTTTCGCGGTTCTGGATTTACTTGAACCGGAGTCTTCATTTCCGTAAAGTTGGTTGTAGTTTCTTTGGTTCGACCTGCTTTTGCTGCGCTCTGGGTGTGCGCAGTATCGAGTCTCCTCAGGACATCATCGAGCTGTTCCAAGTCCTGGACGTTTGCTGCCACCAATATTTCCTGAACATTTGGTGGAAATTGCAGCGTTATGACCTGAATAAGTTCTTGCTCCGGTAAAGGAGGGTCGAAAAACTGCATCTTTTTAAGCTGAGATATGAGATAATCTGAATATCGCGAGGAATTAACGGAAGTGTTATACTTTCTGGAGTATAATTGAAGTTTTATCAGGTGCTGAGCCTCAGCACTCCAAAATCGTCTAAGTAAGGCTTCCTTAAACTCTTCGTAAGTGTTAATACTGAATTTAAAAGCGGTAAACCACATTAACGCCTTGCCTTCTAACAATCGAGACGCTATTCGTAATCGGCGGTCGGTCTTAACGTGATTTTCTTGAAAGAACTCTTCGAGGTTGAGGAGAAACTCCTTAGCAGTATACTCCTCCTTCCCCGAAAATTTGGCTGGTTTTTCCTCAGTTATTTTAAAAACTGTGGAAACATTCATGGATTCTCCACTAGTGTTGTGAAGGCTAGATGATGAAACATCCTGTTCGATTTGCGATACTTTGCTGTTGAGAGCTTCTATACCTCCTTGAAGTTCAAGTTTTAGGGTTTCAATTTTCCCCTGTACGGAATTCTCAATTTCCTTGACCTCCTTTTCTATGTCGGTCTTGACTTCTGCTACATCGCGACAGATACGAGTAATCTGCGTGTGAGCATTATCTAACTGAGTCTTGACACGTTTATCGGCCTCCTCTTGCTGACTTTTCAGAAGATTAATTTCGTTTCCCAACTTCATGAAATTATTTTTAACAGATTCATGAAGTTTGTCTTGAATAGAAGCGATTTTAGTTTGCGCAAGAGATAATTGAGCATGGGACTCTTGAAATTCTTCCTTTAAGCTTTCTACTTCTTTAAGGACTTCCTGAGAAGAAGACGGGAAAGCAAGTTTTAAGTCCTCCGCCACTTGTGATTTTATATCTTGCTTAATGGTTTCTAAGTCACGTGTTAATCTTTCATTTATTTCCGTAAACTTAGAATCCATTCTTTTGTTAGATTCTTTAAATCGTTTTTCAATTTCGGCACCTGCACTATTGAGCCTACGTTCCAAATTATTATTAACTTCTGCAAACTTTTGATCAACAGATTCTGTCAATTTTACAATGTTGGCATCATTAGCCTCCCTTAGTTGAGTGATATTACGATTAGTTACTTCATTAGCCTCCCTTAGTTGAGTGATATTACGATTAGTTACTTCATTAGCCTCCCTTAGTTGAGTGATATTACGATTAGTTACTTCATTAGACTCCCTTAGTTGAGTGATACTACGATTAGTTACTTCATTAGACTCCCTAAGTTGACCTATACTAGCCTTAGTGGCTTCCAGGGCCGCGTTAGATTCTTTAAGTTGAGCTCCTAAAGTATTATTAGATTCAGCAATCCTACGCCCGAGATTAGTGTTACTTTCCGTAATCCTGTCATTTAGACTGATTTTTAAAGCCTCAATGGCAGCTAGTATATTTTCCATATTAATGTCGTTATTTTCACAAAATGCAGAAAATACAATCATTCACCTCGTACGTAAAATCACCATTATTGTCCAATGGTAAAGTTCAAAATTTCACCAACACAAAATATCAAACACTTGTGCATAAAATTAAATATCACCATTATTGTCCAATGGTAAAGTTCAATGTTTCACTGACATAAATATCAAAAATTTATATGAGACTGTGCATAAATATTATGCCTGAAATGTTTTACATAACAAGAGAAAGAAAAAAATAATCACTTGTGCCATAAACTTAATCAGAGTTCTGTGCCAAAAGTTTAAAATTTCGTCAAAGTCATTGAATTGATCTTCGTAAAATTTTAACACATTCACTGAACTGGAATTAACGTATGTACTATGCACTTTTGTTTGAATTGATAAGTTAAGATATCACTGATTTCAAAGTTAATTTTTATCACTTTACTCTCTTTAATCTGGCCCCAACGTCACGGGTGCCACTATTCACTACCTTCTCTCTGTAACAGGAACGCCCGTACTTCAGTTTATCGGAGAGCATGAGGAACGACAAGGCGTGTACGGCCCATGCTAAGAGAGTGAGAGAGAAGGGTAGTGAAAAAAAATTCATGATTAAGTGGATCCTTCAGTTTATTCAATAGATATGCAAAGAATTATGTCACCTTTTACAGCTGAATCGTGGAGTTGTCCCTGAAGGCGTGGAGAGGACGTCGTCCTGCGGCGGCTGCGTCGTCTTGCGGTCGGCGTCGGCGTTGTCTTCCCTCGTTGGTGTTTTCTCTGTATTAGTGTTGATGACTCGAACCTGAGGCAGGAACGGGGAAATGTGGAGCTTCCACATTGGACGTCATGGGACACTGGTGTGACACTTCTCTAAGGCGAAGCACGCCGAAATAGTTCCACAGTCAATGATGTTGAACGCACTTTAGCAGCAAGGATAAAGTTAGAGTCACAGTTCCACGAGGATAAGATGGAAGGAATCATCGTATTTGGAATAATAAACAAACGAAAACAATCTAGGACCTTCCGAGGTGCAGTGATTAAACACTTCATAAAGAAAATTAAATTTACCGGGTACAGTCTCTGCACTGTACTCCATCAGCACAATACACTTGTTGAAATAAATGACAGTCCAAGTTCTATTACGTCGTAATTTTTAGAAGATTATCACTGGCACTTAAGATCATACGTGATTCTGAACAGGTTATGATGGGAATTGGCATGGTTCCTCGGAAAGAAATCACGATACTGCATTCCACTGTCTTTAAGAGGGAATGTTGGCACAGTTTATTATGAACACAGTTCAACGGATAGACACAGTCTTTAAATGAAATGAAGGTCGGCACAGTCTATGCTAGAAACACTGTCGCTGTTCTCACACAGTCTTTAAATGAAATCAAGGCTGGCACAGTTTATGCGAGAACACAGTCTTTAAATGAAATGAAGGTTGGCTAGAAACACTATCGCTGTTTTCACACAGTCTTTAAATGAAATCAAGGCTGGCTAGAAACACTATCGCTGTTTTCACACAGTCTTTAAATGAAATCAAGGCTGGCTAGAAACACTATCGCTGTTTTCACACAGTCTTTAAATGAAATCAAGGCTGGCTAGAAACACTATCGCTGTTTTCACACAGTCTTTAAATGAAATCAAGGCTGGCACAGTTTATGCGAGAAACACAGTCTTTAAATGAAATCAAGCCCACGGAGAAAGCTTTTAACACGAACGTTCTGAACTCAAGTATACAGCCGGACCGAGTGACGAATTATGTCGCGACGTGCATACTTGCACACACTCACTGAACTCACGGCTTACTGCCGACTTCCCTCACTCTCTGCCTACTGCACACTGCACACATTCTGCCTTACCCCAGGCTGGCGACTCGCTTATATTACCGAAGGCCGGTGGGCGTGGCTACACATGTGGGCCCCAAGAAAATTTTATATCTTGGCCATCTTCACACCGATTGACACGAAATTTCGGCTAGCAGCGTTCATTATTCCTGCCTGCAAGGTGACGTTATTGAAATATTGAGATTATGTTTCGTTCATGCAGCAATGCTATGGAACACGAAGGAACCTTCTGCGTGACGTCGCTTGTCCTTGGCCGGTGTTCTAGAACATCGCGAGCTTGCTTGCAGTTCCCACTATGCCTGTGCGCTCGGCGCAAGTTTTAAATGCTTACGGCCGGGTGTTAGCGAGCTCCTCTTAATAAAAGAATGAAACGTGAATGCTCGTAGGGCGTTCCCGTCTCAATATATATATATATTTTTTTAAATTTTGTATCCTTCCTCTGTATTTTCTTCTTCCACTTTTCCCACTCCTGCGAGGCCCCGGTGCGACTATGAAGCACATGCAGATTTGGTCCTGCTTTACGGCCGGATGCCCTTACCAACACAAACCCTATCTGGAGGGATGTAATTAAAGTTGCGGGTTTCTGTGGTGGCTTGTAGTGTGGTGTTGTCTGAACATGAAGAGGAGGGTGTCGGGCGAACAAAAACATCCAGTCTCAAAACCAGAAAAAAATAATCAGACTCGATTAAAATCCCTGACCCGGCGAGAATCGAATCCGGGACCCTCTGAACCGAAGGCCTCAACGCTTACCATTCAGCCAATGAGCTGGACTTTATCCTTGCGGTGTCACTTCTGGATCGCATCCATTCGCTTGCTCATTTGTTTCACTATTTCCGATTTAAAAAAATATTTTTCGTAGTAATATTTAACATTCTAGTAATGTAGCCTAATCACTAGATGCTGCTCGTTTATGGGTTGTTGGATGATTGGAAAGATTATTGAGAGTGGTAATGGATTGCGTAGGTTTTCAGAATATGTCAAATGTAATTCAATCACTAATGATGGAATTAAAATCCGAAAGCCGGCTTTATGTGCTGCTATAGATTGTTGTTTTTAAAAACATTATAGTTATAGCTACAAATAAGTCTGCTTGCTTCTAATTGCCAGCTCCATAGTCTAGGGATAGAGTACCTGCCTAGTAACCGAAGACACCCGCTTCGATTCCCCGCCAGGTGTGGGATTCTCGTCTGGACCTGAGGGCTGGTTCGGGTTCCACTCAAGCATCTGACAAAGAAATAGCGGCCCCTGTCTGGAAAACCAACGCTCGTAATCTGCAGGGCTTCAGGCTGAGCAGCGGTCACCTGATAGTCCAAGGCGCATCAACTGTCATGCTCCTACAGTACTTACTTGTGTGAGCAACTGTTTTCACAACTGAACTGTTGTTGTTATTATTATTATTAGAAAGCTTTCAATCCCCACCCTGATGGGGTGGGGCAGGCCACCTAAAAAGGGCAAGGCCCTCCCTCTGGCCAAGAGATGCGGGCGGATTGAGGAGATGTTATGGTGCTGAGAGGTGGGAAGAAGGATGTGAAAAATCAATGACATGGAGGAAGGCTTTTTTTTTGCTAGTTGTTTTACGTCGCACCGACACAGATAGGTCTTACGGCGACGATGGGACAGGAAAGGGCTAGGAGTGGGAAGGAAGCGGCCGTGGCCTTAATTAAGGTACAGCCCCAGCATTTGCCTGGTGTGAAAATGGGAAACCACGGAAAACCATTTTCAGGACTGCCGACAGTGGGGTTCGAACCTACTATCTCCCGAATACTGGATACTGGCGCACTTAAGCGACTGCAGCTATCGAGCTCGGTCATGGAGGAAGGATTGGGCCTCGTAGCTAGTCATGTTTTTGAAGGACATAATACAAGATTTGCATGTGGATTTTGAAAAAAAAGAAAATTTACCAATTCGAAATGCATATCCCGTTTGATTGACGAACGTCTGTTGGTGCAGATGAAAATAGTTTTAACTGAAAAAAACCAAGAATATATTTAAATACAGTAATTTATAAAAATAAAAGAAATGTAATTAAAAGTAAAATCTTGTAATTGATTATTTGTTTACTGCAGTCTAAAGTACATGAAAACCCTAATCAGTGTGTATACACGTTAGCTGCCATGGGGGCCCGATCTGGCCTACAACAGCTGGTTGCTTGCTAAAGTGAAATTGAATTTTTATACTAACAGGCCATATTCTAGCGCGGAAAATATTAACCACGGTAAGTCAGGAGACTTTGGTAATCCGATAGTGTAACACTGTCACCCAATTCGGTCGGCTACGCAGCATAGAACACTTACAAATTCAGGCAATATGTGACGTTGCTTATCGGCCCGATCGGGTCGACATATGATTTTACGTAGTAATGGCCAAAGTGGAAGTGAAAATTCGGAAGAATTATTTGACATTACAATGTATTGCAGTAGCGAGGTGTGGCGATGGATGGTGAAGGGACATGCTTCCTGTGGAGCCGGGTGAGAGGCCGCGTTCGGCGGCCTAAGAAATTCTAGTTGGGGGCCAGTCTTGGCCGGCTAACGGAGCATAGCAAGTGTGTGCCCCGACGGCCGCATTCGTCGGTGGCGGGCTACGACGTTTTATTTTAGGTCTAGAGATAGCCAGCTCCCTAGTTGCATCTAAGTAATCACACAATAGACTTTGACGTAGTGAAAGTAAGCAAACCATTTGACTTGAAGTCCGAGCGAGTAGGCGACATGTAGTTAGGGGCGCGCAGCTGTAAACTTGCATGCGGGAGATAGTGAGTTCGAACATCACTGTCGGCAGCCATAAAAATGGCTTTCCGTGGTTTCCCATTTTCACACCGTGCAAATGCCACGGCTGCTCCCTTCCCACTCCTAGTCCTTTTTCATCGTTGCCATAAGACCTATCTGTGTCAGTGCGTCGTAAAGCAACTTGTAAAACAAAAATCAAAAAAGAACCAACAAACATTCAGCTTACATTTCACACAGACAACACTTCCAGAGTGTATTTAACTAAGTTACCGGTACACATTTTATATTTTAGCAGGTAGAACTGAGATATGATCTCACCGATTGCGGTCTTCAAAATATTACAGATAACAGTACTTATCACCTTTCTCTTGAACCTGGAAAGCTCGTTTTACTTAACTGCTGATCACATCGAAGCTTACAGTAAATTACGGTATATGTAATTGTTTATTTGTTTGTGTTTATTCGTAGTCGTGATTTCTATTATTTCCTATCGTTACATTTTTCTAACAATGAAGGTATGCCATAAGTTAAAGTAAGCATCGTAAATATTTTAATTCACATAATTAATAATTTTCATATACTGTACTATGAATTTGAATTCACCGGGCCAGTTGGCCATGCGGTTAGGCGCACATGGCTGTGAGCTTGCATCCGGAAGATCGTGGGTTTGAAAACCACTGTCAGCAGCGCTGAAGAGGGTTTTCCGTGGTTTCCCATTTTCACGCCAGGCAAATGCTGGGGCTGTACCTTAAAAAGGTCACGGTCACTTCATTCCAACTCCTAGCCCTTTCCTATTCCATCGTCGACATAATACATATGTGTCTGTGCGACGTAAAGCAAAGTGTAAAAATACACACACACACAATGAATTCCATAATCATTTCTTGCAGTCTTTGATGTGGTATATCCTTAATATCAGTTTTCTACAAGTAGATCTCTTCTTCAAGTGAAGTTCATGTACCCTTCGGTGAAAATCCTGCTGCTATTAGATGAGAAAACGTCGTTCTTCACGTTTGGGCCGTAAGTGATGTTGGCAATTTATGCCGCGTGCTGTCAACATTCTACTTCCTTTGGAGCTAGAAGACACCTCATTGAAACCCATTCTACCTTCAGAAACTTTAGAACATGCTAAAGCTTTTGAAAAAATAATGAAGAAGCTCAAGGGTCTTACACGTTTTCGTAAACAAGTTACTAGCTCCTGTGAACAGAAAATACGTTGGTGGTTCAAAAGGCAAGGTAAGATAATAAGGATTCTGCTTGGCTGAGTAGATAAGATAGTAGAACCTGGCCTTCTGAGTACAAGTTGGCAGGTTAGATCGTAGCTTAGTATGGTGGTATTTGAAGGTGCTCAAATACACTATCTTCGTGTCGTTGGATTTAATATCACGTAATATAAATCCTGCGAGTCAAAATTCCGGCAGTTGCTCATCTCTGAAAAACCTTACAAACAGATACTGGGACAAAAAAGAACGAACATAAAAATTAATAAGGAATCTGATGTGTAATTGCTTCTCACCAAAAATGTATAGATTCCAGTTTCACACCGAAACTGAAGGGATATCACTGCTTTCCCCCAACAATCATAAGTCCACACAAAATATAAATTACAACGACTAAATATTATTGTCACGTAGTGGGGCTAACAGAAGTGCGGTTGAACTTTTAGGTATGTAGTTTGATCCTACCTCTCCGTATTTAGGGCACATAAGCACGACATCGTCGAGGAAATGAACGTGAGTTGTTGTGAACGGGACTCTTAATGATGCACAACAACACTAGGCCATATTGAGTCCATTGCAGGCGTGAATGGATACAGAGTTTCCACTGGGAGAGACTGATGTTCAGCGTCGTATCCTGACGTAAGATATTTAATCCTGACTTTTTTTAGACGAAATATATGTATTTTTATATGTACACCGTTAAAATAAGAACGAGTACTATATGTGGACTATGTGTGAGAAGAATATGCATCAAGTTCAAACTATGCCTTGTACGTGTATATAAGAGTTACGTTTGTCCGACTCCTTAGTGGAACGATCAGCGTTTGGGTCTTTGGTTCAAGAGGGTCTCGAGTTCGATTCGCGGATGAGTCAAAAATGTTAATCGTGTCTAATTAATTCCTCTGACACAGGGACTGGGTATTTGTGTTTATCCCAACACACTCCTCTTTATATTCACACAACAACCACACTACCACAGACACACCTAAAAGTGGATGCAACCCAACACGAAACGTTGGCATCGGGAATGGCATCCGGCCGTAAAACAGGGCCAAATCCACATGTGATACTCAGTTCGCACCCGTGACACTATCAGATTATGGAAAATCGTCAGGAGAAGAAGAATAGAACAGTTACGTGTGATTAGACGATATGAAGTGCTTTTTCCTTATTTACTGAACCACCCTCGTATGCGGCACTCGTATAAACTAGCGCAGCAGTGTCCGCGAGAGCTAGCCTGAAACTGGATCTGGGGGACCAATCTATCGACACGTATCTGACTTATTTGAGCACCTCCAAATATCACGGGACTGAGAAGGGATAGAAACTTTAAACTTGGGCGTACTTCTACCATATGACTCACTCATATTGGCGTTTTTAATGCTATTTTTGTTTCTTAATCCGTTTACCGTCAAGGGTTGGATTTTACCACGGACTCAGCGACGGCCCCATCTCTACCATCTCAAGGGCAGTGTTCTGGGTCATGCGACTTTGGGTCTGGTGATACAACTGAGGAGGAGGACCAGTACTCTCCCAGGCGGCCTCACCTGCTATTCTGAACAGGGGCCTTGTGTGGAGATGGGAAGATCGGAAGGGATAGAAAACGAAGAGGGAAGGAACTAGCTGAGGCCTTAAGTTTGGTACCATCCCGGCATTTGCCTGGAGAAGAAGTGGGAAACCACAGAAAACGACTACGAGGATGGCTGAGGTGGGAATCGACCCTCCCCCTTCCCCCCCCCACTCTACTCAGTTGACCTCCCAAGGCCGAATCCACCCCGTTCCATCCCTCGTACCATTTTTCAAATTTCGTGGCAGAGCCGGGAATATAACCTTGGCCTCCGGGGGTGGCAGCTAATCACATTAACCACTACACCACAGAGGCGGACTGTTCTTTTAATGCTATATTAAAAATGGTGAGAATGTGGTGTGAAGCGTTTAGAATCTGAGTAGCTGTAAGAGGGGTGATCTGGGGTTGACAAGTCCTCTGGAGTCACCCTTGCCTCCTCGGGGAGCTGATAGCATGGCAAGCCCTACTTACCCAGAACACATGCTCTTACAGTCTGGAGCTATGAGGCAATAAATTTAACTCAATGTATCTTCGACTCTTCGCTCTCTCGTGCAATCCCAGCATCCCTTTCTTCTCTATGGCCTAATCCTAGAGCACTGTTTAGTTTCGAGTTAACGGGAGTCTTAAGTAGGCTGTTTACTTGACATGCAAGCCATTTAACGCGCAAACAAAGTGGCTCTTTCAAATCTGACCTGCAAGTTACTGAATCTCTTATCTACTACGCCATTAGCTCATGGTACACTCATCAAGGAATCTACTCACTCTGCCTATGTATGTACGTGGATATCTGTTGGGTTATATAAAGGAAGTCTTCATTAGTATGTTCCTATGCAAAACATTACGTTTAGAAGACCGCAGAAAAAAACCAACAAATGACCCTCGTCTACCAGTTGCTTTCTATAAAAAGCCCTGCCTCTCTATTCCATTTGTAGGCTCTTTCTTCATTCCACAAAATTAATACTCGTTTCCTGATCACTACTTGAAATAGCACCGCATCGAACAAATGTCTACTGTACAGCCATTCATTCCTGCTCACTGCTTCGAGGTTATGCAATACGATCCCGGTGATATTATAAAAAGTGTTGTTCGTCTAGGACGTTTAAAACAGCTTACCGTAAATTCCTCCAGAGTACATACAGTTGATTTGAATGAATGCAAATGAGAATTACGTGTGAATATAACATAAGATTACATATTAAATCTTAAGTATTTAGGCTGTCCCATTTACGTTCGTACTCTTCTCATTCAAGACTTTGCAATGTTCTTACAAATAGATAACATGGTAAAATGGTTTTTAGTGAACTCAATTTGTAACAGTTCGTTCCATTTTGCCTCGTATTAGAACAAGTTTTACTTTAAGCTAGTTAGTTTATACATTAACTAGTTAATAATTTGATACTTTTCCGTTATTGTCTACTCCCTATCGTCCGCTTCCGTAGCGTAACGGTTAGTGTTATTAGCTGCCGACCTCGGGGGCCCGGGTTCGATTCCTGGTACTGCCAGAAATTTAAGAATGGCAGAAGAGCTGGTATGTGGTTGAAATGGCACATGCAGCTCACCTCCAATGGGGGTGTGCCTGAAAAGAGCTGCACAACCTCGGGATGAGGACATGAGTTTACTCCCTATTTATCCTATACCTTATATATCCATCAATAGTGATCTTAATTAATTGTACTATTTTTACTCCTTATGTCGTAAACTATATATTTTATCATGATAATTTTAATTAGTGTTGTAAAAGTCTAAACTTTGTACGTTGTTAAGTGTAAGAGAAGGTTAAGAGCTCTGAATTCACCACTTTATGAAGACACAAATAAATAAATAAATAAATAAATAATCGTCATCTACTGACAGTTTTATTTAACACTCCTTCCACTAACCGTGTAATATGTTTGACGCATTATCGTTACTGTCCGACTCGTTGTCTGAATGGTCAGCGTACTGGCCTTCGGTTCAGAGGGTCCCGGTTTCGATTCACGGCCGGGTCGGGGATTTTAACCTTCATTGGTTAATTCCAGTGGCGCGGGGGCTGGGTGTTTGTGCTGTCCTCAACATTCATGCAAATCACACACCACACATAACACCATCCTCCACCACAATAACACGCAGTTACTTACACATGGCAGATGCCGCCCACTCTCAACGGAGGGTCTGCCTTACAACGGCTACAGTCGTTTAGAAATAGCCACACGAAATTATTATTATTATTATTATTATTATTATTATTATTATTATTATTATTATCGATTAATTTATTCGTTCGTTCGTAATCTGTTTACCCTCCAGGGTCGGTTTTTCCCTCGGACTCAGCGAGGGATCCCACCCCTACCGCTTTAAGGGCAGTGTCCTGGAGCTTCAGACTCTGGGTCGGGGAATACAACTGGGGAGGATGACCAGTACCTCGCCCAGGCGGCCTCCCCTGCTATGCTGAACAGGGGCCTTGTGGATGGTTGGGAAGATTAGATGGGACAGGCAAGGAAGAGGGAAGGAAGCGGCCGTGACCTTAAGTTAGGTAGCATCCCGGCATTTGCCTGGAGGAGAAGTGAGAAACTACCACTTCCAGGGTGGCTGAGGTGGGAATCGAACCCACCTCTACTCAGTTGACCTCGCGAGGCTGAGCGGACCCCGTTCCAGCCCTCGTGCCACTTTTCAAATTTCGTGGCAGAGCCGGAAATCGAACCCGAACCTCCGAGGGTGGCAGCTAATCACGCTAACCACTACACCACAGAGGCGGACTAAATAATTTCTTACTAAGCATAAAGTATACTGCGTATTTAAACTTGAGGTAGACCGATGAGAGGAAGTTGATTTATGAAGATCTGGCTAAGAATGTCATATCGTAGTTTCTATAAACCACTTATGGAAGGATCACTGCATCTCACTGAATCTGAAGATGAGCGCTGTAATTGGTACCTTATTTTACAATTTGCAATACGTCCCATCAATTCAGATAGGTCTTATGGCGACGATGGGACAGCAAAGGTCTAGGAGAGGGAAGGAAGCGACCGTGGCCTTGATGAATGCACAGCCCCGCATTTGCCTGGTGTGAAAATGGATATTAACGGGAAACCATCTTCAGGACTGCCGACGGTGGGTTCGAACCCGCCTGACAGCTACGTGACTCAAAAAACCGTGTAGCCACTCACTTGTTAAAATGGCATCTTGAGATCTTCTCTGAGACACAGATAATTCGTTCCGGTGATGTGAAAGAAACTGACATGTTCCAGATATGATGCAGGCGAAGAATCTTTAGCCTAGTGTGGTGAGAATTTCACCCCAACGACTCCATTTTAAGAAAACTATGAATATAAACATTATATACAACGAAATCTTTACGGTTACATTATGCGCCAGGGAACGGTACAACTTACCACCATTAGAAGTATACCTGGTAAGAGACACATGATGAACGCCTACATGCTGGACGAATACTGTTAAAAGTTTCACTGGAGTACCTCTTTTAAAGACAATGACGTTGGACAGGATCACAAAGAATGAAGAAAACTGCATAAACCTATCCTCCTCCTAGGTGTGTGTGTGTCGGGGGGAGGGGTGCGCGTTGGTGGGCGAGTATAAGAAAGAATCAGGGAAAGGTGGGGCAGAGAGAGAAAGAGAGAGACATTGCATACCAAATAAATGTCAACATATGTAAACGAAAAATATCTTGCTGGTATTAAACCGGGTCAGGGATGCATTAAATGAAGTCCCCATCTAGTGGCGAGGATAGAAATTATGCTTGTCATACTCCTCTGGGGCAATGATTAATGACTGACAGATGAAACGAAATTATACTGCGGAATGTTGCTGGAATAAGAGATGATAGAGAAAACCGGAGAAAAGGCCTCAGCTTTGTCCAGCACAAATCTCGCATGGAGTGGCCGGGATTTGAACCTCGGAACCCAGCGGTAAGACCGACGCGCTGTCATCTGAGCCGCAGAGGCTACTGCTAGTACGAAAATTTGCATGATCGTTGAACCTAATTTAGTTCATTACTGTCACTAAATGTTCTCCTCTCAGCAGTTCGTTTTATCTCTGAGAGCTGAAGATTCATCTGATGACCAAGGTTTTTAAATAGGATTATTTATGTCATATTATTCCACTCATTTCCTCAAAGATGTTGCAAAGAAAACATTCCGGCCTAAAATTGTATCCATCCTTCTACTCTCTGCTTTAAATTGAGTGCATTCACATTAATTTCGTATAGAATTAAACCTGTATAGAGTAGTAGATAGCTTTCAGTCAAGCGTCACAGTGTGACAGGATATATTAAAAGTATTTCCTGGATGAAAACTGAATGAAAACTTGGAAAGTAGTCAAATGCGGTCAAACTATTTATTTACTTTAGCAGTACGAGTGGAATTCCGTTTTGACACGTCATGGCTGATACTTTTGTAGTTTCTCGGCATCTTGAACATGCATACACTGGGTCTCACGAGGTAGCTACACATCGCACAGTGCATGTCACCAACCGCACACGAAATTGCTTTTAGACAGCCATAGTACTCAACGACAGACATGACCACTTACCCTGGTTCTGCCTCACTAATGCTACTAAAAGATTAACAAGAAGTCTCTATCCCCATGTTCCTCCTCCTCTGCAAGACAGAATGAAACGCAGGGGAACTTAGGGGAAACAAATCAATGAGCCAGCAATAAAAATGTATGTACAGTAGATCAGGATTTCTAAATTAGTGACGGTTTCTCTAGAAATTACTATTACTAACTTAAGGTTAGTTAGCCACAGCTCTCCAAAGGTTGTGGTTTTGTGCCATTCTCTTCAGTTCTACATAAGATGGGCATCCCAGCTCCTCCAGCAGTTGACCAATATATTCCAGTCTAGGTCTTCACCTACATGTTTTCCTTCCACAAAGCCCTCCTGGATGAAGGCTAGTAAACTCTCATGTCTTTCATCTTTCCTTTATTTTCATTGACAATCTTCGGTTTTCTTCAACTCTTCCCATTACTTCCTCATTAGTAACTCTATTTGTCCAAGGAATTTTTAGTATTTATAGTAACATTGTTCAAAGGCTTCTACCCTCTTCCCCTCTGCCACCCCTAGTGTCCAGGTTTCACTCCGTACAGAAATACGCTCCATGCATACGTCTTAACTAATTGTTTCCTCAATTTTAAGCTGATATTTTTAGATGTGAAGACCTTTCTCTTTTTATTGAAGGCTATCGCTGTCTGGTTAATTCCGCTGACCAGATCTCTCTTACTTCGGTTATCAGCTGTTATTTTGCTTCGTACGTAAGAAAACTCTTCAAAGTTACCGAGCTGGTTCCCACGCAGAGCTATCTTGATTTTTCATTGTTGCCTACTTATCACCATTGCTTTTGTTTTGTCTGATTTTTTTTTTCATTTCACATCCATATGTAAAAGTACTATCCATTACTTTCAGCATAGTCGTTAATCGTTCTTCACTCTCCGCTATTATTGCTATGTCGTCAACAAAACGAATTGTATTTATTCTACCGAGCTCGATAGCTGCAGTCGCTTAAGTGCGGCCAGTATCCAGTATTCGGGAGATAGTAGGTTCGAACCCCACTTTCGGCAGCCCTGAAAATGGTTTTCCGTGGATTCCCATTTTCACACCAGGGAAATGCTGGGGTTGTACCTTAATTAAGGCCACGGCCGCTTCCTTCCCACTCCTAGCCCTTCCCTGTCCCATCGTCGCCGTAAGACTTATCTGTGTCGGTGCGACGTAAAACAACTAGCAAAAAAAAAAGAATTTATTCTCTCCTTGAATCTCAACACCACCTCTACTCAATTAACATGCTTACAAAGGTGTAATTAGAGCACAGTTCAGTTTACCCTTTTCCTAGTAGTACGTGGATCCTTAAAAGGTGAAAACCCGCCGAGGCTAAATTTCTCATTACACAGTAAGAAATAATACGAAAGAATGAGCGATCTTTTATTGAGCGAAACCGCTTTCAGTTCTTAGTTCATCCAAGAAATTTAATTCTGAACTGCGGGCTATTACAGGATTCAGCCTTTAAAAAAGTAGAGTAAGTGAGCTCGGTCAAGCGAGCTATGCAGCATTGTTGAGGATATCGACACGCTGGCTGTGTGCCTCTCCAGTACCTGCAAACTGATTGGATGAGTGGCATTCGTATTGACTCGTGAAAGCAGAGCGTCGAAATCATGAGCCGCATCTGCCTGACTCTTAAACTAGAGAACAAACAATTGACAGTTTGCTTTTGACTTGACATACATTCAAAACTTAGTGTAACGATATCATGAACTCACATTCGAGCTTTTAGCCCAAGAAATAAAGATTATAGTAATAATATTATTGTTTTTAAGTCCAATTCACAACTTTTACACAAGAAGATGAAGGGGTGCCGGAATTTCGCCTCGCGGGAGTTCTATACACACAAGTAAATTTACAGATACGAGGCTGACGTGTTTGGACATCTTCAAATACCACCGCACTAAGCCAGGATCGAACCCGTCATGTTAGACTCAGAAGCCGAGTGCTATACCATCCGAGATACTCAGCCAGGCAGAAATAAAGATCCGATCCGAATGTTTCAGGCGCCGTTCCAATATTAATATGTGACATGAGAGACAATATGTCACTCGGTGGGCATCCATTAAATACTCGGTGTGACGTGCGGTATCAGTAGTATAATACAGGGATTCGGCGGCCTCCTCCTCCTCCCGCGGGAAATTTGAATTTTGGCGGGAAATTTGAATTTTGGTACCAACTTAACCTAACTAGCGCGAGATTTGAATCGGTAAACAAATCCACGTGCTTTTTTGACAACTGTCATCCGCCATCTTTAAACCACAGAGCACTGTGCTGCCCTCTTTATCGCAGTAGCTGCAAATTCATCACCTGTCATCCGCAGTGCTGCCATCTTAACGGGCCTAAACCTTAGTGCTACCAACTTAAACTCACTAGCGCGAGATTTGAATCGGTAAACAAATCCACGTGCTTTTTTGACAGCTGTCATCCGCCATCTTTAATCCATAGAGCACAGTGCTGCCCTCTTTTGCTACTTACCTTTGAAATGTGGTGGCGGATAATTTGAAAAATGCTTTTTGACAGCAGACATCTTTAATCCAGAGAGCACCGTGCTGCCCTCTTTAGATAGATACCTTTGAAATGATGTGGCAGGCAATTCCACGTGACGGCAGCCATCTTTAATCAAGAGAGCACCGTGCTGCCCTCTTTGTGGCGGTGGCAAATTCCACGTGCTCTTGTTTGGAAACAAACACACGTGCTTTTTTTCTGATAGCTGTCATCCGCCATCTTGCATCACAAACCTCAGTGCTGCACCCTTTAGATAGATACCTTTGAAATGTGGTGGAGGCAATTTGAAAATTCTATGTGCTCTTGTTTGGAAACAAAGCCACGTGCTTTTTTGACAGCTGTCATCCGCCATCTTTAATCAATAGAGCACTGTGCTGCTATCATGCGGGCAATTTCGTCAGCTGTCATCCGCCGTCTTTAATCCACAGAGCACCGTGCTGCCCTCTTTATGACATGCAGTAGCAGGCAATTTGAAAAGTTCTGTTAGCTGTCATCCGCCATCTTTAATCAAGAGAGCACCGAGCTGCCATATTTAGCTAGATACCTTTGAAATGTGGTGGCGGCAAATTGAAAAATTCCACGTACTCTTGTTTACTAAACAAACTCACGCGCTCTTCGTCAACTGTCATCCCCCATCTTACATCGCAAACCTCAGTGCTACACTCTTTAGGTACATACCTTTGATATATGGTGGCGGATAATTTAAAAAGAAAAATTCTACATCAGCCATCTCTCGACGCTAATTGCACAAGATGGTGGCTATACATGACTCCTTAAAGGTGCTCATGCAAAATGGCCGCTATACATAGGTTCTTATAAGACGCCCTTGGGATGGTTACGCAAGAAGACGGTTATACAAGGCACCTTATGAGACTCCTTAGGGATGCTTGCGCAAGATGGCGGTTGCTCTTATGAGGCGGCTTAAAGGTCCTTTGCACACGATGAGTAGAGATTCCCTAAGCATGCTTGCGCATGATGGCGGACGCAAGATGGCGGCTATACACGACTCCTTATGAGACGCCTTAAGGGTGCTTGCGCAAGATGGCTGCTGCTCTTATGAAGAAAGCTAGCTTAGAGGCTAACGTGTCATGCTAGTTCAATTCATTAAATTTGGGGCTTAAATGCAAAATGTTAAATATCTCGAAAACGGTGCATCGTAGAGCATAACGGACAAAATGTTTCTGCCCAATACCTCAGTTCGCAGAATGAGGTACACGATAGCATAAGAAAAACATAGTCTAATGATGAGATCGACGGTTCGGTTCCAACTTAGGCCCTTTGGCATTAGCTCTGTTTCAGCTTGTAATGAAGCAAGTCTTCGCAACATGATCAAGTCTAGCTATGGTAGAGAGTATAACGTGCCGTGCAGGTTCGATTCATTAAATTTGGGGCTTAAATGCAAAATGTTAAATATTTCGAAAACGGTGCATCGTAGAGCAAAACGGACAAAATTTTTCCACCTACTGCCTAGGTTTGGAGTATCAGGTACATGATAACATAAGAAAAACATAGTCTAATGATGAGATCGACGGTTCGATTCCTACTTAGGCCCTTTGGCATTGGCAGCTATCTATTTCTACAAGATGGCGGCTATACATAGCTTCTTATGAGACAGCTTAAGAGCGCTTGCACAAGATTGCTGCTGCTCTTATAAGACGCCCTAGGGGTGCTTGCGGGAGGTAGCAGCGACAAGACGATGACTATACACAGCTCCTTATGATACGGCCTAGAGGTGCTCACACAAGATGGCGGCTGCTCTGATGAAGAAAGCTAGCTTTGCATCGTGCAGGTATTTTTACAGCACTAAACCTCATACCTTTGAAATGTGGTGGCGGGCAATTTGAAAAATTCGACGTGCTTTTTCTTCACAGCAGCTATCTTCAGACAATAGCAGCTATACATAAGCTGTTAAGGCCTCCTCTTATGTCAAGGCATAGCTCTATCGAACAAGTTTAAACCTGCATCGGAATAGCTAGAGTAAGCACGTGCTGCAGTGATGACGTGATTAAGCATGTTTAGACTTGCAAATCACAAAAGAAACGTAACAAGACTAGAATCGAATACTGCACTCTATGCCGTGAACTTTATCATGTGATCGGAACATTGATTGAAAACCGGCAACAAACTAAAAAGTCGTAATAATATTCTCCAACGATTGGCTGGAACTTCCTGGGGAGCGGATGGAAACACATTAAGGACAACATCTCTGGCCTTAGTCTATTCTGCAGCAGAATACTGCTCTGGTGTTTGGCTTAACAGTGCTCACACACAGCTAGTAGATTCACAACTTCGTCAAACCATGCGAATCATAACTGGTACACTTCGTGCTACACCGACCCATGGTTACCGGTTCTCAGCAATATACTACCTCCACATATCAGGAGACAGAAGGCCCTTTTTCAGCTATGGACCAGAATGCTAAAGAATGAACGTCTACCTGTTCATGAGGATATCAGACAGAAATACACACGCCTGAAGTCTCGCCAGCCTGCTTGGAAGACAGCCGTGAAGACATCTAGTGAATTCAACCCCACCTCTAAATGGTTAACAGAGTGGTCTTTATCCCCAGCTCGGGCAATAGTGGATATTAATAACCCATCCACAAAGCTGGCAGGCTTTGATCTGCCTCGTTGCACCTGGAGTAGACTAAACCGCATGAGATATGGAGTAGGTAGAACAGCATCTACTTTACACACCTGGGGCTGGTCAGTTTCTCCATACTGTGATTGTGGGGAGGTTCGACAAACAATGAAACATGTAGTGCAGGAATGTCCACTCCGTGCTTTCACTGGCACCATGGAAGACCTCAACACAGCAACACCCGAAGCAGTGAAGTGGGTGGCGGGTTTGGACATTCACATTTAGTGACATGTACATCACTCGCACTCAGTGTGTATATATGAACTGTCAGAGTTGATAGGTGGATAGGGATGTAAATATATTGTGGTTTCTTCTTGTACTTTCAAACTTTGTAAATTGCTTTCTTTGACTGTATAGATATGATAATTTGTATTTACTTTGTACTCATCTTTCACTGGTTGTGTAAATAGTTTATGGGTTGTCATTATTCATCATACGCCAAATAAAAATAAATAAATAAATAAAATTGATTGAAGTGTTTAGAACACTAAATAAGTAATCAAGACTAAAATAGAATACTGTACTCGATACAACATGTGTTTAGAACTTGTCAGGGGATACCTTTGTTCTAAGAAGATTAGATTACCGCACATTCCTTGTAGGGCTAATAGGCTAAAGGGATAATGGGCAAAAGGGCTAATGGGCAAAAGGGCTAAAGTGCTAATGGGCAAAAGGGCTAAAGGGCTAGGGTGCCTCTCCTCTCTTCATCCGGGCTTGAGACCGGCTCTACAACTAGAGGCGGAGTTAACACCCTAAGGAAGGGAGAATGTTGGGAAATAATCTATACGAATATAGCTACTTGATCGGCTATATACAGTACTACAGATGGATGACTTAGGTGAGGGTAAGCGCTTACTTAATAATACCTACACGACGTAATTCATGCTCTATTTCAAAAATATCTTCTTTGTACTGTGTGTAACCAGCGTCATGATAGGCGCTTAGCAGTTGTAAACGTTTTACGAGTACGTTGGGGTCTTTACAGTATCTTATATCTACATAGGGTAACAGAGGCTTGTTGTGAACTTTGAGTCTAAATGCAGACAGTTGATGTGTAGGGACTTGTTTTGATGTAATTCGTGCTTCAGCAGTAGCGTTTCTACGTACAAACTTAACTTGTTTCGATAGCGATGAAGCGTTGAAATTTCCTTCTTCTTTACCTTGCATTTCTTCTTGAGATGTTTGCACTGCGACAGAACGTGTAGTAGGCTTAGGAAATGAAGTAAGATCATCAAGCTGTAATGGCAATGAAATATTAAGATTTTCTTCTTCTTCTACTTTCCCTTTACTACTGTTTTGATCAACATCATTATCCTTATCATAATCATGATCTTGCCTCTCTTTATCTTGAAGTTTGTACTTAGTAACAGAACTTGTAGCAGGCCTGGACAACAAGGGAGAATTAAAAATCTCTCGCAGAGGTGTACTTTTTAAACATAAATCAGTGTTCGCTTCAATATGGTTGAGCTCTTTGTATTTTGTTCCCGATGAAGCTATATTACACGCGGCTTCATGACGTTGAGCGTTGTATGCGTTCTTGAACTCTCTTCTACAATGTTTGCATTGAAAAATTGCCCTACATGATATCTCATGACGTCTCTTGTGATAGATTCGGGAAAATGCTTTTCCACACTCTTCGCAAATATACCTAGAAATAGGTTTTTCCATGACGGACTTTCATCTTCTGCTAACAGATTCTTCTTTAAATCTACTTGACATTTGTTACTCTCTACTTCGATGATGCGAACAGCTTAGCGATTAACAGTAAACTAACACAAAAGCGTATAACCAAGGTAGCAACAGTAACGTTTAAGCTCATCAAGATGGCAAGAGTAAGGTTAGCAATGTTCTGTTGTTGGATTTTAAATTCCGCAATATAACATGCATAAGGTGGCAACCTTGAGGTTTACCGCCGTCAAAATGGCAGCAGTGAGGTTAGCGACGCTCTATTGTCCTCCAAAGTGAGGTTAGGGTCCGTCAAGACGACAGCTGTCAAAAAGCACGTGGCTTTGTTTACTAAACAAGAGCACGTGGCTGTGACGTCACGGTCACGTAATCAATCCTTAGCTCGACGTCGTTAAGAGCAGCATTAGGATTAGCTATGCTTAAAAGTCTTGGGAACAGAGCAGCAATATGAACAGCCATGTTCCACAGCGTGTACACAACACCTATCTATTTTACATGCATCGACCCTCGTACTAAACTTCTTCCGCTAGATCGTGCTGTTATCTTAGCATACCCTATACGTATGAACTTACTGTACAAAGAATAGTCATGTTTCAAAGCTTGTACACATTACCTATCGATTTTGCATACATCGACTCTCGTACTAAACTTCTTCCGCTAGATTGTGCTGCTATCTTAGCATAACCTGTACGCATGACCTTAAAGTACAAAGAATAGCCATGTTTCAAAGCGTGTACACATTACCTATCGACTTTGCATGCATCAAATATCGTACTAAACTTCTTCCGCTAGGTTGTGCTGCTATCTTAGCATAACTTATACTCATGAACTTAAAGTACAAAGAATAGCCATGTTTCAACGCGTGTACACATTACTTATTGATTTTGCATTCATCGAATCTCGTACTGAACTTCTTCCGCTAGATTGTGCTGGTATCTTAGCATAACCCATACCCATAAACTTAAAGTACAAAGAATAGCCATGTTTCAAAGCGTGTACACATCACCTATCGATTTTGCATGCATCGACTCTTGTACTAAATCTTCTTCCGCTAGATTATGCTGCTATCTTAGCATAACCTATGCGCATGAACTTAAAGTACAAAGAATAGCTATGTTTCAAAGCGTGTACTTATTACCTATCGATTTTCCATTCATCGACTCTCGTACTAATCTTCTTACGCTAGATTGTGCTGCTATCTTCGCCTAACCTATACGCATGAACTTAAAGTACGAAGAATGGCCATGTTTTCTTGCGCTAGATTGTGCTGCTATCTTAGCTTAACCTGTACGCATGAACTTAAAGTACAAACAATAGTCATGTTTCAAAGCGTGTACACATCAACTATCAATGATTCATGCATCGACTCTCGTACTAAACTTCTTCAGGAATATTGTGCTGCTATCTTAGCATAACTAAGACACATGAACTTGAAGTACAAAGAATAGCTATATTTCAAAGCGTGTACACATCACCTATCGATTTTGCATTCATCGACTCTCGTACTAAACTTCTTGCGCTAGACTGTGCTGCTATCTTAGCCTAACGTATACGCATGAACTTAAAGTACAAAGAATAACCATGTTTTAAAGCGTGTACACATCACCTACCGATTTTGCATGCATCAAATATCGTACTAAACTTCCTGCGCTAAATTGTGCTGTTATCTTAGCATAACCTGTACGCATGAACTTAAAGTACAAAGATAAGCGTGTACATATTACCTAATGATTTTGCATGAAACGACTATCATAGTAAACTTTTTCCACTAGATTGTGCTAAAATCGTGTAAGTGTGCTGCTATCTTAGCTTAACCTATCGATTTTACATGCATCGACTATCGTACTAGGCTTCTTCCGCTAGAGCATATAGGAAATCGCTTTTGTGTATCCCTAACCCATGTGCTCGAACTTAAAGCACAAAGAATAGCAATGTATAAAAATCTTGTAAACAACGCAGCAGCATTAAGTATAGCCATGTTTAAATGCGTGTACACATCATGTATCCACGATGCACGCAGTACTAAACTTATTCCACTAGAGTGTACAAAGTTCGCATGTGTCTGTGCTGCTATCTTAGCATAGCCTGTGTGCATAAACTTAAAGTACAAAGAATAGCGATGTTTACAGATCTTGTGAACATGGCAGCGGTAAGAATAGCAAGGTTTAAAAGCGTGTACACACCACCTTTTGATAATGCATGCATCTTCTACTAGAGCATGTGACCATCGCTCGTATCTGCTGCTATCTTAACATAACCTATGTACATGAACTCAAAGCATAAAGAATACTTATGTGTAAAAAATATTGTGAACATAGTAGAATGTTAACTACGTAGGTGTAGACATTGAACGTTGCATGCTGACGCAGCATACCACGTGATCGTGACGTCACAGCCACGTGCTCTTGTTTAGTAAACAGAGCTACGTGCTTTTTTGACAGCTGTCGTCTTGATGGACCCTAACCTCACTTTGAAGGACAATAGAGCGTCGCTAACCTCACTGCTGCCATCTTCACGGCGGTAAACCTCAAGGATGCCACCTTATGCATGTTATATTGCGGAATTTAAAATCCAACAACAGATCATTGCTAACCTTACTCTTGCCATCTTGATGAGCTTAAACGTTACTGTTGCTACCTTGGTTATACGCTTTTGTGTTAGTTTACTGTTAATCGCTAAGCTGTTCGCATCATCGAAGTAGAGAGTACACATCAACTGTCTGCATTTAGACTCAAAGTTCACAACAAGCCTCTGTTACCTATGTAGATATAAGATACTGTAAAGACCCCAACGTACTCGTAAAACGTTTACAACTGCTAAGAGCCTATCATGATGCTGGTTACACACAGTACAAAGAAGATATTTTTGAAATAGAGCATGAATTACGTCGTGTAGGTATTATTAAGTAAGCGCTTACCCTCACCTAAGTCATCCATCTGTAGTACTGTATATAGCCGATCAAGTAGCTATATTCGTATAGATTATTTCCCAACATTCTCCCTTCCTTAGGGTGTTAACTCCGCCTCTAGTTGTAGAGCCGGTCTCAAGCCCGGATAAAGAGAGGAGAGGCACCCTAGCACTTTAGCCCTTTTGCCCATTAGCACTTTAGCCCTTTTGCCCATTAGCCCTCTTGCCCATTATCCCTTTAGCCTATTAGCCCTACAAGGAATGTGCGGTAATCTAATCTTCTTAGAACAAAGGTATCCCCTGACATGTTCTAAACACATGTTGTATCAAGTACAGTATTCTATTTTAGTCTTGATTACTTATTTAGTGTTCTAAACACTTCAATCAATGTTCCGATCACATGATAAAGTTCACGGCATAGAGTGCAGTATTCGATTCTAGTCTTGTTACGTTTCTTTTGTGATTTGCAAGTCTAAACATGCTTAATCACGTCATCACTGCAGCACGTGCTTACTCTAGCTATTCCGATGCAGGTTTAAACTTGTTCGATAGAGCTATGCCTTGACATAAGAGGAGGCCTTAACAGCTTATGTATAGCTGCTATTGTCTAAATATAGCTGCTGTGAAGAAAAAGCACGTCGAATTTTTCAAATTGCCCGCCACCACATTTCAAAGGTATGAGGTTTAGTGCTGTAAAAATACCTGCACGATGCAAAGCTAGCTTTCTTCATCAGAGCAGCCGCCATCTTGTGTGAGCACCTCTAGGCCGTATCATAAGGAGCTGTGTATAGTCATCGTCTTGTCGCTGCTACCTCCCGCAAGCACCCCTAGGGCGTCTTATAAGAGCAGCAGCAATCTTGTGCAAGCGCTCTTAAGCTGTCTCATAAGAAGCTATGTATAGCCGCCATCTTGTAGAAATAGATAGCTGCCAATGCCAAAGGGCCTAAGTAGGAATCGAACCGTCGATCTCATCATTAGACTATGTTTTTCTTATGTTATCATGTACCTGATACTCCAAACCTAGGCAGTAGGTGGAAAAATTTTGTCCGTTTTGCTCTACGATGCACCGTTTTCGAAATATTTAACATTTTGCATTTAAGCCCCAAATTTAATGAATCGAACCTGCACGGCACGTTATACTCTCTACCATAGCTAGACTTGATCATGTTGCGAAGACTTGCTTCATTACAAGCTGAAACAGAGCTAATGCCAAAGGGCCTAAGTTGGAACCGAACCGTTGATCTCATCATTAGACTATGTTTTTCTTATGCTATCATGTTCCTCACTCTGCGAACCGAGGTATTGGGCAGAAAAATGTTGTCCGTTTTGCTCTACGATACACCGTTTTCGAGATATTTAACATTTTGCATTTAAGCCCCAATTTAATGAATCGAAATAGCATGACACGTTAGCCTCTAAGCTAGCTTTCTTCATAAGAGCAGCAGCCATCTTGCGCAAGCACCCTTAAGGCGTCTCATAAGGAGTCGTGTATAGCCGCCATCTTGCGTCCGCCATCTTGCGCAAGCATGCTTAGGGCATCTCTAGCCATCTTGTGCAAAGGACCCTTAAGCCGCCTCATAAGAGCAACCGCCATCTTGCGCAAGCATCCCTAGGGAGTCTCATAAGGAACCTTGTATAACCGTCATCTTGCGTAAGCATCCCAAGGGCGTCTCATAAGAACCTATGTATAGCGGCCATCTTGCATAAGCACCTTTAAGGAGTCATGTATAACCACCATCTTGTGCAATTAGCGTCGAGAGATGGCTGATGTAGAATTTTCCTTTTTAAATTATCCGCCACCATATTTCAAAGGTATGTACCTCGAGAGTGTAGCACTGAGGTTTGCGATGTAAGATGGGGAATGACAGCTGACAAAGAGCGCGTAAGTTTGTTTACTAAACAAGAGTACGTGGAATTTTTCAATTTGCCGCCACCACATTTCAAAGGTATCTAGCTAAAGATGGCAGCACGGTGCTCTCTTGATTAAAGATGGCGGATGACAGCTAACAGAACTTTTCAAATTGCCTGCTACTACATGTCATAAAGATGGCAGCACGGTGCTCTGTGGATTAAAGACGGCGGATGACAGCTGACGAAATTGCCCGCATGATAGCAGCACAGTGCTCTATTGATTAAAGATAGCGGATGACAGCTGTCAAAAAAGCACGTGGCTTTGTTTCCAAACAAGAGCACATAGAATTTTTCAAATTGCCTCCACCACATTTCAAAGGTATCTAGCTAATGAGTGCAGCACTGAGGTTTGTGATGCAAGATGGTGGATGACAGCTATCAGAAAAAAAGCACGTGAGTTTGTTTCCAAACAAGAGCACGTGGAATTTGCCACCGCCACAAAGAGGGCAGCACGGTGCTCTCTTGATTAAAGATGGCTGCTGTCACGTGGAATTGCCTGCCACCACATTTCAAAGGTATCTAGCTAAAGAGGGCAGCACGGTGCTCTCAGGATTAAAGATGGCTGCTCTCAAAATGCATTTTTCAAATTATCCGCCATCACATTTCAAAGGTAAGTAGCAAAAGAGGGCAACACTGTGCTCTATGGTTTAAAGATGGCGGATGACAGCTGTCAAAAAAGCACGTGGATTTGTTTACCGATTCAAATCTCGCGCTAGTGAGGTTAAGTTGGTAGCACTAAGGTTTAGGCCCGTTAAGATGGCAGCACTGCGGATGACATGTGATGAATTTGCAGCTACTGCGATAAAGAGGGCAGCACAGTGCTTTGTGGTGTAAAGATGGCGGATGACAGTTGTCAAAAAAGCACGTGGATTTGTTTACCGATTCAAATCTCGCGCTAGTTAGGTTAAGTTGGTACCACTGAGGTTTAGGCCCGTCAAGATGGCAGTACTGAGGTTAGCGATGCGTTGTTGTCTGTCAAAAAGCGCGTGGCTGTCAAAAAGCACGTGGATTTGTTTACCGATTCAAATCTCGCGCTAGTAATGTTAAGTTGGTACCACTGAGGTTTAGGCCCGTCAAGATGGCAGCAGTGAGGTTAGCAATGCGTTGTTGTCGATGACAGCTGTCAAAAAGCACTTGGCTTTGTTTACAAATTCAAATCTCGCGCCAAAATTCAAATTTCCCGCGGGAGGAGGAGGAGGCCGCTGAATCCCTGTATTATACTACTGGTATCTTTGAAAAAGTGACGATATTTTGGTGCCATATATGATTTGGTTTGCGATTTAAGGAACTGAAGACCATGCTTGAAGCGCCAACGAGAGTTGGCCTGAAGATCAGCCTAAATAAAACGGCAATTCTAAGTCCGGACGTCGTTCGAATGGAACTAGACAGACCAGCCCTCCAAGCAGTCGAATACTACGTTTACCTTGGTCATAACATGAAGCTGTAACAAGAACCAGACAGTGGAGATAACGAGGTGAATTGGCCTGGGATGGGAAATTTGGTCTCATCCTCAGAAATATTTCTATGCCGATCAGTCTCAAACGAAAGTTACAGACATCGTATGTATTTTCGGTTACAACGAACAACCTGTGACAATAAAATCCGGTGAATAGTCGTGTACTATCAACGTAGATAAACAATGCACGACAGTGACCTTACTGTCCTTCGAAATAGTCCCTTCCTATAAATGTTCACTGCTAAGATCGGCGATACATGTCCTGGAAACTTTGCAAGAAGGCTTCCTTTGGGATGGTGTTCAAAAGCCTCGTCACGTTTCGGTGGATGTCAGGAATATCGTCTAATCTCTTACCTTTCAAAGCGAGTTTGATGCGTGACTTTTCGGCTCTGACCTTTTTCCGACGAGGGGATCCCGGATAACGACATTCAATGCTTTGGCGTTTCGTTTCAGGGTTGTACCTGAGACACCACGTTTCATCCTCAGTGACAATACAGTTCAAGAAATTTGGTGTCGCATCCGCCGTTTCGACAAAATCCTGTGAAGAATCTAAACGTGCCTGCTTCTGATCGTCAGTCAAGTGATGGGGCACAAGAAGAGAACACCTTTTCCTCTTCCCTATCTTCTGGGTGACGATTTGTCCCACTGATTCACGGTTAATCTGCAGTTCATCCCCTATCATGCGCACAGTTAATCGCCCATCGTTCGTGATTAATGTCCTCAACTTCTCAATGTTTTCATCATTGACGGCGGTCTCCGGTGTTCCGCTACGGGGGTTGTCAGAAACACTTTCCCGGTCGCCTCGTGAACGGGCGAACCACTCGTTCACACACTTCAAGGACAGTGCTTGATCTTCATAAACACGTACCAACATCGCATGCATTTCTTTCGGTGTCTTGCCAAGCTTAAAACAAAAGTGTACATTGATCTTTCGGTCGTTTATGTCCCTGTTTACAGTTCAGAACCAACGCACTAAACGCGCGCTGTGTCAAACAGGTCTTACACGGCACACACAAGATGCTCAACTGAACAACGTTGGGAGCAGGTAGTCAAAACCTGCTGATACGCAGGTGCAGCGTTCTGTGTCGCCAGTGTTGCCAGATCGACCATTCTGACTTCATTCACCGAACTTTATTGTCACAGGTTGTATATTCTCAAGACACCAACTCTCCGTCGGAGCAGTGCCAGACACTGTAATATTAATAATAATAATAATAATAATAATAATAATAATGGCTTTACGTCCCACTAACTACTTTTACAGTTTTAGAAGACGCCGAGGTGAATAAATTAGTCCCGCCGTATTTCTTTTACGTGCCAGTAAATCTGCTGAAACGATGTTGTAAAATTTGTCTCTTTCAAATACCACCGGACTGAGACAGGATCGACCATTCCAAGCTGGGGTCAGAAGGCCAGCACCTCAGCTGTCTTATCCACTCAACCTGGCCTTAAGAACATGTCAATGTGCCATGGAGCGAGCCATATTCGGCATCAGTTTCAGGGACAGAGTGTGGAATGTGGAGATCCGGAGGCGCACTAGTGTCAGAGATGCCGTGCATCGTATCGCCAACCTCAAGTGGCACTGAGCGGGTCACATCGCGAGGCAGAGCTATGTGCGGTGGACGAAGAAAATCCTTCAAAATCAACCACTAGGCGGAATGTCAGCAGATCACAGCTCAGTGGGTGGATGACATCAGGAGAGTTGTGGGGAGAAATTGGCGGCGGAGTGCCACCAGTAGAACCACATGGAAGGGGATGAGTGGGCCTACGTTCAGAAGTGGACGGTTACGGGCTAAGGAAGAAAATTAATAATAGCTCCGAAATTAAACGACATGAGAAGCTTGTAGACCACTAGACGCTTGACATTTAAAGAACAAGTAATTGATCCGAATTAAGAAAAAAGAAATCACAGGAAGGTAGTGGTCCAAATCTTGAAAAATGATTGATTTGACAATCTAAATATCAACGCGGACCTCTTATATGATGTACCTTCAAAAAGCTTTCTTTGTGCCGGAGTTGATGGTACCAAAACGGTTGCCTACGTTCTTTCGGGACAAAGTCACGTGGAAGTGAGTTATTTGAGAATTTCTTAATTTGTTCTTATCGACATCTGATTGTGAATTCCGACCAGAAACTTGAGCATCGTTGAATCGGTCATCTCATGGCTTACTTAACGATACCATTGCAGTAGATTTGGGACAATCAGGAAAAAAGTTTTATGGAGTAAGAAATATCAAAAATGTCCAGATGTTTTGAAACCTTACCACGTATGATATCATTTATGAAAGTAATTCGATTAGTATTGAGCCGTATCATCACAACTCTTCTCAGACTTGAACTCCACAAATTATAAACTCACGGATTCGTATGATTTACGTAAGTGTACACACCGACTGGTACGGAATGATGCGGAGTGGTACGGTTCGTGCATACTCGGGCTGTATATGTAACTATCTGTGTTACTAGGCATCCAGCCATAAAATTTAGTTTGAATTGCACTTTGGTTCCTTTATCAGTCCTTGGGATTCGACAGCAAAGAATAAAATTATTATATTACGCGGTTGGAGCCCGACACCCAACTCCTATCTTGGTCTCCGGCGTCTTCAACGCTGCTACCAGTGAACCACAGAACGCGTGTTTCTTGAACTTCATAGCCTATGATGTATTATTTCCTCTCTGACGATCCTTGGTTACACTACCGACGATTTTATATTCGCAAGAAACATCTCGCCGACAACGAGGTCATTCGTCTATTACTGTAGTTGTCTTCAGCCACTCGTAAATAACATTATATTTCATTGACTAACTAACGTGTATTTCAGTTAAATGTAGCCCTCATTGTAGTCATATCTATATGGCCTTATACCGTGGTTAACCGGTTAGAGTCTCCGTGGTGGAAAATACTTTTACCATCAGAATATTGGCCGGCTAAGTAGTAGAGGAGATGGTATTAATTTCCTAATCGCTAGATCGCGCACCAAAATCTTGTGTTGAGACCAAATGTGTCCGCATTGGTTGCTAATTCTGATTCGTCCAGCGGATGGGGAAGTTATGTCTTACACAGAACACCCCCATCCCCCCGTTATATTATTCGACAGTAGTTTGTTGTGAGCCGAAACCGGCTTTCACCCTCTACCTACCTCACCCAGATGTGCACCTCCCCTTGTATGGTGCAACGGTAGAATGCTCCCATCGTATCGTCTGCCCGTCGTAAGGGGCGACTAAATGGGCCCTATGGGCTCTTATCTTTGGACCGTGGGTTGTGACAACGGGACACTTAGCCGACTCCTAGTTTGCTTCCACATACTTTTTTTCAGATTCCTCAATTTTAACTATATTACTTACCTTAGTCAACTCTTGTTTCCGTTTCCGACCCCGACAGTATTAGAGCATTCGTGATCTAGGGAGTCTTTCTTTTCCATACCTTTCGTGACCCTTGTCCTTCTTTATCTGATACCTTCGTTTTTTCGAAGTGTCGGACCCCTTCATTTTCCTCCTCTGATTACTGTTAATAGAGGGTAGTTGGCCAGTTGTACTTTCTTTTCAAACAATAATCACCACTACCAGATGCGCAGGTCACCCACTGACATCATCTAGAAGGACCTGCACCAGGCCTCTCCAGAGGCCACATGACATCATCATCATCATCATCAGCATCAGCAGCAGCAGCAGCAGCAGCGGTAGTTCACACGAAGTCAGACTTGTTTTGCACAACGTTTTCACGAAGACCCTGTATGACAGTCACTCATCTGTCCCAACCTGTACTTTTTCTGCCACTTTTCTCGAACCTTGGTGGGATCGTAGGCGTCTTCTATGTCGTACATGTCTGTCTGAACTTCGGCCGTGTGCTCTTCCTGACATAAGCTCTACTTGGAGGGATGCTTTCGATTCTTGCTAGTTCGTGTGGTTGTTTTAAAATAACCAGACACGGCTAAATTTACAAACCCAGCAGGGAATACTATCCTGGACCCTCCGAACAGAAGACTACCACAGTGAACCAAAGGGCCGTACAGGCAATTACCATCAAGAAATATTCCTTTTTTTTAAATCCTTCATACTCTACATGCGAGAGAGTGCGTAGACTTGGTACTCAAAGATGTCTCAATGTTAATAAATAATAACAACGTATTAGGCCTTTTTGTTGAATTAGACGCTGGTCATCCATGTTAAGCCAAGATATCGTTGTTCCGGAGTCCGTACCCTCAGTTTACCTGTAGAAATAAATCTGTATCCTTCCTGCTTCTTCACTGATCAACCACCCAAATCTCGACAATGTCTAATCAACCTTGTAGCAAATTTCAAAGGATTCAGCATCTGAACATGTTGATGCTACAAAGTATTAGCTAACAAACATTCGCTATTGACCGTGCACATATGACACCGTGCATTTCAACCGTCTTTATATAGAGAAAGGGATGTTAAATACTTGATAATAAATTGACTATTATTCGAGTCTTTTGTGGGACAAAGTTTCCGTTTGAATATTTTGTAAGCAAATTTGTTTGCAGATTCGTATAATGACAAAGTTAATCCGAATATGTTACAAAACATCGGGTGGAAAAATATGAGCTTGAAACACCAAAGACTTGCATTGGCTATGAGGGTATGTAAATTCCTTTATTAACACTCATGGCTTTGTAGTTTTAATTTAGCTTTAATTTGCCGGAGCATAACGTAACATGTTACGCGCCGACACGGAAAAAGTTGCGCAGTCTGACACACCTCACTGAAGTAACTCAATCCAGGTTGGCAGCTGCTCAAGTGCTTATCAAAAGAAGTTGTAATTGGCTGCCAGTTTAGTTTAATAACACGACCGAGTTCAGAAACCTTAGATGTGGGCATTGCAACACATTCAGTATTGATTAGGTTGCTCAACAAAATTAGCTTTCTTCATGACCCCTGTTGAGTTCTACTGGCTATTCAACACAGTGTAGGCCTACCTTCGTGACGTCATATCCATGGATCATCATGGCACCAACCCCGCCTCATTCGAGTGAGCGAGCCAGTAACTGGGCCGTGAAATATCTGTGCTTCCCGTCAGTCTTCCCTCGTACGTACGTAGCAAATTTGATCATTGTAATATTGCAGCCAACAAGTCCACTCCTACATTACTAGTGACAAATTGCTACTGCCCTAGGGATTGAGGAATGATATATGGGGTAAGGTGTGTCCCTCTGTATCGCATTTGCATTTAGCTGCACATATACAACTTTATGGTGACATGTATTCAAAGTGGAAATCGATTATGAGCATATTTAATGCAGCAGTACACAACCTTATTGTGTTGCTATAGATATGACTTCATTTTATCAAAACACAGTACAGTAATGCCTTGTTTAGCACTGAATCATTATAACGCCGTCTGTTTTTTTTTAGATTCAAGTCCAACTGCTGTGTCCATACTCAATCTGTCTATACAGATTCGATCAACATAAACGCAGGAGGAAATCAAGAATGTAATTTATCGCTATTCTCGTTTCTCTTTTCCGTGGATTTGATTATGTGAAAAGCAGAGAAGACACCTAGCCCTGACATTGCTTGGGAAACAGATCGCTTAAAAGATTTGGATTTGCGTGGTAGCACAAATACGTGCTTTCAGGAAATGACTACGTGTAAGTACTGAAGAAACAAAGTTCATGCAAATAGGAGGAACACACCGTTAGAGGCTATAACAGTGCGTGACCAGGCCATGAAGAATTGACATGTTCACTAATATAGGCTGTATTACTGCCACCAATCGACACACGGATAAATACATCTATTTATTAGCGAATTGATTATTGTCAGCCGCATTTCAGCACATGTGTACAATCCCGTCACCGATAGATATTAGTAGGCTCGAAAATGAGCTAAATGTTTTTCAACAACGTTGCCTTCGGAGAGTTCTTGGTGCCTCGTAACGTGGTCATATACTAACGCTGAAATATCACGAAGTTCGGATTAGCAGTATGTCAAGAATGCCGAATCCAACTCGCTGGCAACCCTCTGCACATGACAGAATACCTCCATCCGAAGACTGCACTACAGTGGACACTTCGAATGAAAAGGAAAGATGAGAGACCTTGAAGAATTTTGCGTCGTTCAAAGAAAGTTATAACGAGGTTAACGCGGGAAAATACTTGCTCACAAATGCGCTGTGCACAGGGACATAATATATGATGATGATGACGATGATGATGTGATGATGATGATGATGATGATGATCAAGATGAGGAATATTTATGCATTGTGTCTGGTTGTCTTCAACCAACAAATCTTCACAAGATTGGAATAATTGCTCTACCTTATATCTGAAGATATCTAGCTGCAGCATTTCAGAATAAATGGCAACAAACTGATCCACTACACCCTTTGTTTGGCCATCAATGCAGTGAGAGAACACCATTCTGCAGTGCGCCGGACTGTTTGGCTTGGAGCACCACAACTACACTCTGCAGATATAAGTAGCGCCTTCTTTTAGAGAAGGTCAGTGCATCTGCAAAGGGAGGCCGAATCCAGATCTACTGAGATAGATAAAACTATTTAGTATATCTGTCAACCATACACCATACTTGCTTCTAGGTCTGAACTGAAGCAGATTTAAGTTATTGCCTTCTAGGCTTGCGGCTGCTGGAGCATGACCCATTGTTAACATCACCATTAATGGCGGCATGGAATATAACATAATAATAAATTATAAAGGGCTCCTTGGCTTAATGGTCAACGTAGTGGCCTTCGATTCAGAGGGCCCTCAGTTCGATTCTCGGCCGGGTCGGTGATTTTTAATCCTAAATAGTTAATTCTTTTCGCTTAGTGACTGGGGTTTTTTGCTGTATCCAACATTCTGACAACTCACTCACCACACACACAACCATCCTCCCCCACAATAATACGCAATTTCCCATAGATGGAAGAGACCACTCACAGCCGTCAGAGAGTGTGCCTTACAACGGCTAGCAATAGCCACACCAAATCATCATCATCATTTTAGCCGTCTTTATTATTATTATTATTATTATTATTATTATTATTATTATTATTATTATTATTATTATTATTATTATTTCCACCTCTGTGGTGTAGTGGTTATTGTAATTAGCTGCCGACCCCGGAAGCCCGGGTTTGATTCTCGGCTCTGCTACGAATTTTGAAAATTGGTACGTAGAGTGGAACTGGATCCACTTAGCTTCAGGAGGTCAACTCGGTAGAAAATGTTGCATTTCCACCGCAGCCATCCCCGTCGTGGTTTTCCGTGGTTTTCCCCTTCTTCTCCAAGCAAATGCCGCGATGGTACCTAACTTAAGACCACGGCCGCTTCCTTCTCTCTTCCTAGCTTCTCTCTTCCAATCTTCCCATCCGCCACAAGACCCCTGTTCAGCATAGCAGGTGAGCCCGTCTGGGAGAAATACTGGTCCTCCCTCCCAGTTCTTTCCCTGACCAAATATCTCACGCTCCAAGACACTGCAGTTGAGGTGGTAGAGGTTGGATTCCTCGCTGAGTCTGGGGGAGAAGCCAAACCTGAACGGTATACTGACTAAATAAATGTATTATTCGGACGTCTCATATAATTGATATACACAGGATAGGCTTAAGTCTTCGATCTGAAATGTTGTTGTGTTTAATTTCCTTACCCTTACTGTTTCTCGCCACCGTTAAGGCAAGGAGATAATTTCTATTCATTTTTAAACTTTACAGCCCCTCAGGGGGTTGGAGAATAGTGCGTGTTTCCAGGCGGGTGAAACCTTGAAGTCATGCATGCGAGCGCCTTGTCTCGCACGGAGTAGATTAACTCAACTTTCTGTGAATAATGAAAACCACTTAGAGCATTTTAAATAGGGAATGTGAGTGTGACCTTTACACTAAACCGTCCTTCAGCGAGTGCATAACCCGCTGATTTGCTAAGGTGCAGCTTTCTGCTAATATACCTGGAGACGAGACGCAATCAAGCAGCAACAGCGTATTTAATATGCCCATGCCAGCGTTAGGCTCTTTTTTTTTACAAGTTGCCTTACGTCGCACCAACTCAGATAGGTCTTACGGCGACGATGGGGCAGGAAAGGGCTAGGAGTGGGGAAGAAGTGGCCGTGGCCTTAAATTAAGGTACAGCCCCAACATTCAGCTGCTGTGAAAATGGGAAACCACAGAAAGGCTGCCGTCAGTGGGGTTCGAACCCGCTATCTTCCGAATACTGGACACTGTCCGCACTTAAGCGACTGCAGCTATCGAGGTCGGTGACGTTAGGCTCATTACAGAAGGAAGTATATACAATGTGGTTCAATAAGAACGTTGTGCTCTTCGGTTCAGAAGCTCCGCGGTTCGATTCCCGGCCAGGTCAATGATGTTAACCTTAAATATTTCATTCCATTCGACCGGGGGCTGGGTGTTTGGACTGTCCTCAACATCCCTACAATCTACACAATTCATCACACACAGCACTAGTCCCCACTACAATAACATGCATTATCCTATACATGGCAGATTCTGCCCACCCTCGTCGGAGGGTCTGTCTTATAAGGGCTGCACTCCTCTGTAAATAGCCATCGGAAATTGTAATTCGAACGTCAACCTTAAATACCTGAATATTCTTTAAATGAATCGATATAAGTACTGTTTTCATATTTTGAAGCGGTATTAAGGGTCTTGTAAACCATATTTTCACATCTCCGTGAAATTATTAATGACGTAGATATCGATATTAACTTAATTTTTAAAAGAAATATACATATCTATACAGTGTTTAAACACAATTTTAATGTTATAGTACAAGATAACCCAAACGTTCGTTAACATTTGACGAGACAATACTTCATGGATTATTCTAGTTAGAGAGTCCGCCTCTGTGGTGTAGTGGTTAGTGTGATTAGCTGCCACCCCCAGAGGTCCGGGTTCGATTCCCGGCTCTGCCACGAAATTTGAAAAGTGGTACGAGGGCTGGAACGGGGTCCACTCAGCCTCGGGATGTTAACTGAGTAGAGGTGAATTCGATTCCCACCTCAGCCATCCTGGAAGTGGTTTTCCGTGGTTTCCCACTTCTCCACCAGCAAATGCCGGGATGGTACCTAACTTGAGGCCATGGCCGCTTCCTTCCCCCTTCCTTGTCTATCCTTTCCAATCTTCCCATCCCCCGCAAGACCCCATTTCAGCATAGCAGGTGCGGCCGCCTGGGTGAGGTACTGGTCAACCTCCCCAGTTGTATCCCCCGACCCAGAGTCTGAAGCTCCAGGACACTGTCCTTGAAGCGGTAGAGGTGGGATTCCTCGCTGAGTCCGAGGTAAAATCCTACCCTTGAGGGTAAACAAAAGAAGAAGAAAATAAATTACAACGACGTGAGATGTGAGAGTTTTTCAAACTATTTATCATTATGGCCAAACCTCTAAAGTTCATACACCCGGTTCACGATGTTTACGATTACCCTATATATTCAATTCCGTATAGAGTTCAACGGACAACGGATACCGAAATTTTGCCCTGAAATGTGTGCGCTAAAGTTACCCTTAAATAAACTCACGCACGTTTCCTCAAATTAAGCACTATTAAATGCCAACTCACTGTATCAGAATTTAATTTCAAAGATTTAACTTATGGTAGAAGGCTGATAGGTACTTTAACCAACTACGCAAATACATCTCTTGTTGGCACATGGTAGTCCAATAATATGTCATGAAACCGGAGATCTATATGCCTGAATGTGTAAAATTCAAGTTATTTTGACTACAACACTGAATGCGGTTTTCCTACAATAATTTCCCTTCAATCCAAATGCATGACATTTACCTGATCCATCTTAATGGATGTTTCCATATCCATACACAATTTTTACAACATCCTATGTTCTGTAGGTGAGTTGAACTAGGATTTTTGTCCTCACTTAGTGGGAAACAATTCTGTAGTTCTAAGGGGCATACTAATCAAGCATTAGGAAAACCGATCGATTTCATCCTATTGTATTTTGAACATCATCGCCTATGTGTGTCCTAGAGGCCGTGACAGTTGAATGGCATAGTCACTAGCTTATCATCAAGCTGGCCGTGGTTTATGTCCTGGACAATGCATGTGGGATTTTTAAATGAAAATTCACTTCCTTTTGATTTAGCTTCTCGTGCCACGACATCAACAGTCTTCAAAATACTTCAAACTCGCTTATCTTTGCGTCATATTCTCATACAATGAGGTAGAAAAGGTTTACGGTGAAAATTAAACTGTCTCCGACAATTTCGTTTCCAAAATTGAATGGGTGAAAACCATAACGGTATAAGTGACATTTCTTTTAAAAATGAGTTAAGTGCAGGATGTAACTCCAGGAGGATGTATCCTTTCACCAACCAGGGGATACAAGTGATAGCTGTAATATTCTGCGCTCTAGTGATGGGTGGTATAACTACAAATACCATGCTTTATATGAGTGTTGAAGATGTTTAAATGTCTTTTTCTCTGAATGACCAAAATGTTACTTATACCGTTATGTTTTTCACCCATTCAATTGTTTTATATTCTAATTCTGGACGTAATTACGCCTATTGTACATCATAAAATAGACGATTATAGTGGCCATTCCATTTAGAACGCTTGTGGTGAGTTTGGGAATGTATCGTAGAGAAACGTGAAATATGTGTGTAGTTTCCACCATTTGTAACTGGAGGAAGGAAATGCATGCGTCATGGTGTCATGATACAGCGGCCGCACATCCTGCCCATGAATTCTCCTACATGATTTTGAAGAGGGATCTTTATGTACATCATGAAATCTGTACTGCTACATCACGAAGGGTCTTTGACATTTTAAGTGATTAATTCTTTCTGAAAATTAACATCACTTCCCTATATGTTTCACATACCAGAAGTCTCAATATATTCATTCCAGTGCAATATACTTGTTCTTTCAGTTAAGATAAAATATCCGCCTGTTTCTATCTCCTAATATATGCAGTATTTTTTCTTCTGTTTCTTGGCACAGACCAGAGCAAAATGTACGTTCCACCGAAGACCCAACCTTATTCGTGGTTGTGACTCTACGGAAGCTTCTGAGGTATGGCTAATGATATTCGGGGCAGCATAGGGGTGTCATAGGACCAGCTGTGTTGCAATAGCACTTTCTTATCAAGAGAGGAAAGCAATGGCAAACTACTTCAGCAATTCCCTTGCTTACTTTACGCCTTCTTTTGGTGTCACCATAGATTTCTGTGTGGTTCCCCTAATTGCATAATATTTGGTAGTGCTGAGGATCCAATCTACCTCAGGGATAATAACTTAATAGACAGAAAAGCACAATATTATTAAGAGCATATTTTGGCCGTTGTTATATAAAATTATTTTAGTATTTAATTCTACAACACACCCTCTCTACTGCGGTCATAAATACGGAGGGCCCCAGCTAGGGGTTATGAGTTAAGTCCACAACGGTAATAACGGTGGAGAAGCTGGAATTCGGAACAATGCGGTTAGCGGAAGTGGCATCCTATTACTCAGGATTATTAAAAGTAAAAGGTGTTTGTCCATAACTATGGGTATATATCAGGTGTAACGCCTGTTCTCCATGTTAGGAGTGGTCTAAATTCCTGCTGACAGTAGCTCAAAACTGGCCGACGCCAGTTTCGTTGAATAATGCTAGTGCGTCCCCAGATGCGATGCGCATTTACCTCACCTGACCGCCGCGACAAACGGCCAAGAGCTACTGGTTCAAGGGCGGAACCAGCTAAAGAAATTAGCCCAACGCACACAACATTCACGCATCTCCACGTTCAACATTAGGACTCTGAGAAACTCGCAGAGATGCTAAAGAGCAGAAATCGGCCATTGCATGTGTGCAAGGAACACGTTGAAAAGGGCAGAAATCTCGTGACATCGGAGATAGCTATAAACTGATATACCATTGTACATCCAACAGGAATGGTGTTGCCGTTATCATTTGCGCCCGCCTGCGAGAACAATTTGCTGAGGTTCAGTGGTATTCCGACTGCCTTATGTCAATTATGATCGACACTGAATCCTCTCGACTTCATGTCTTCTCTGCATATGCTCCACATTCTGGATGAAAGGAAACATTTTTGGTAGAAGATAAAAGATTATGTTTGAGCGTGTCCTCGAGATGAGTTTCCACTTCTCTGTGGTGATCTTAATGGTCATGTTGGTCACACCAAGGATGGATATAGCTGCCATGATGGTAATGGCGGCGACACCTGAAATTATGATGGAAGTCAAATTTTGGATTTCGTCTAGGCAAACGACTTAATTATTGTTAAACGCATCAAAAACCTCACCACGTACACCAGTGGTGACTACGGCAGCCAAATTGACTTTATCCTTGTTCGACGCCATGACCTCCGACTAGTATCGGATCGGATGACTGTGTAGCCCCCACCATAAGCTGCTCACGGCTGACTTAAGGATCTCTAAACATCGTACAGGTAGAGGGATAAATGTCGCCGAATTGATCAAGCGGTGGAAGTTAGGTTCCAAAAGGAGACCGTAGCAGGGTTTGTAAATTTTACTCCCATCAACATGAATGCGACTAACAATACGTAGACCTCATTCTGCAAATTTCCCACTGCAACCGCCACAGCAACCTTGGGTACAATAAAACCTACTTCCTACCATATTGGTTAGCAAACGTGTGGATGGACACTCCAAGTCCAATGAAAGGTGCATGAAAATTAGAATGCATATATAAACTGGGTTTCACAAAAGATTCAGTAGAACAGAGAAATATGTCCCTTAGCCGATCGTGAGGCTAAGAAAGCTGTCGCTGAATCTAGGCGCAGTCGCTATAATGACGTTTATACAACACTCGACTCAAAGAAAAGAGAGGTAACTATGTTCTGCCTACCCAAAGCTAGAACAAAGTCAGTGCTGTGTGTGCATAAAACGAAAAAACTGTCAGTGATTTCAGGAAAAACAGGGCATCCTCAAACGTTGGAAGCAACACTTTGAAGAGATTTACAACACTGAGTTACCACATTCTCCTATTCCACAAGGTAATCGCAACAGCAGGTCCGATCTTACAAATTACGCCATAAAAATCACCAATGCCATCAGGAGTATGAAGAAACAAAAAGTGCCAAGACCAGATGACCTTCCAGTAGATTTCTGGAAGATGCAGGAATTAAACTAACCCGCGATCAGCTGGGTGACCAAATTTTTCAGTTCCATAATTGACTCTGGCTCTCTTCCCAGTGAGTGGGCTACAACCATCACTGTGCCTACCTTTAAGAAAAAAGGTTATCAGGCACAATGTGAAATCTACAGTCCAATTCGCCTCCTGTCGGACATAATGAAGATTTCTGAGAAAATCCTCGATCGACGACTCTGTGGCATCGTTAGCAGTAGCACCAACTACTGTGGCCTCGTCAAGGGTGCTGGAACATCCGATGCGATCTTCGCTCCCAGAATGCTCAATAAAAAACACCGAGGGAAACAACAGCCACTGTATATTGCCTTCCTTAACCTTCAAAGGGCTTTCTACCGTGTTCCACATCGTGTGATCTAGTGTGCGCCTCGCGACAATGGTGTACCAGAGAATTCCACCATCGAGTTGAAGTTTGGAACAGCCGTTTTTCACAATACGCTCTTAGTCTGAACAATACCTGCAAACCATCCCTAAGCATATAAGTTGATACAGAGACCTTAACGAAGAACGTAAGCTTCAAGCATCTAGAAGCTAAGTGATGAAGTGTGAAGTACAATAAAGGCAGCATGCATGAAATGGTTGAAAGTCACACGAGTACTCTGCGACAGAAGGATGCTAGTACATCTGAAGTCCGAAATATACCACATGATAGTACTTCCTGTTGCTTTCTCCGGTGTTGAATGTCGACCACCTGACAAAGCTGCGGAGTGCCAATTACCCACCATGGAAATGCGCATGTTCCGTTGGTCGCTGGGCATCACACTCCTGGATCATGTTAAAAATGACACACTTCCCCAGAAAATAGGCATTTCACCCATCACTCAGAAGACACGAAAATAACGTCTCCAATGGTATGGCCACGTCCTCTATGCTGCACCTGGAACGGTTGCCAAATTCACCTACAACTTTAAATTAATGTTCAACGACCACGTGGACGTCCAAAGCAGGACTGGCGTGACAAAGTAAATGCTGGTATAAAGCTTCTGAACTCAAGATGATGCAAAATGGCGAGCCGAAGATTAAAACTGCGGACCATGCACCAGCGGGAAACGCTAGGAAGATGATTTAATTCTACAATATGTTCAGATATTCCAAAGCTCATTCAGTTGCTATTTAGCGAAGGATGGAGTCTGTAAACTTATGAGTATTTAAACTCTACGGTGATTGATATGAAGCGCATTCAACACCCCCAGCTATTTCTTAAGGCTCTAGTCGACTTTAATCAAGATTCTGATCTCTTCTCGTGTGCAAGAGGCAGGTAATTTCTCGACTGGCTGAGCAATTGATTTTTATTTTGCATGAAAAATTACGACAGACCTGTTGTTTTACCGGTGAATAACATTGAGCTAGGCATAATCACTGGAGAGAACTTGTATATTTAGGACGTTACTCCTCCGACCAGACTTATTACCACCGGGTGAGTTGGCCATATTGTTAGGAGCGCTGTGAGCTTGCATCCTGGAGATAGTGGGTTCGAATCCCACTTTCGGCAGCCCTGAAAATGCTTTTCCGTGGTTTCCCATTTTCACACCAGGCAAATGCTGGGGCTGTACCCTAATTAAGGCAACGACCGCTTCCTTCCAACTCCTAGGCCTTCCCTATCCCATCGTTGCCATAAAACCTATCTGTGTCGATGTGACGCTCTCACTCAAACACGGAACTTGGGGGCATGCTTAGAGCCACACTGCTGTTTACATACACCATCTAGTGGCATCTTACACAAGTACATACCGTACGTATCCAAAGGCATATATTAGATCTTACATTTTTCGTGTTGTTTCCTGTTCGGGAGAAAAAATATATAGTTGCCATTACTTATGCCTCGACCTACGTAGGCACTTGATTGACGTACAGACTTGACTATCGTGCTATTTACGAATTTCACCCAATTTTAAAAGAACATAATTTCTTGGATCTTTAGCATGTCAAATTACACCTTATTTATTTATTTATTTATTTATTTATTTATTTATTTATTTATTTATTTATTTATTTATTTATTTATTTATTTATTTATTTATATTTCAAGGAATGAGTTTCGTGTAATATAATAAACCTAAATGATGTTTGAAAATTTTAAGAGGCCCCATTAAACGAGAAAATAAATATACAAGAGCTTGTAATACGTATTGCTTAATTAAGTAGACTACTTCTACATTTCTGAGTCATACACCGAAATGAACTACAAGGTATTCTGTATCGACTGAGCAAACTCAGCACGGTATGAAGGCTTACATTTAAATAAGCGTAATTAAGAAGGACATCACTACTTACTCACTACGTTTTTCACCTCGGTTAAATCGGGCATGTGAATTTTTTGGTGTTAGTATATAAATTATAATAGGTAATTACATCTCTACAAGGCAACTCCTGACCTATATATAAACGCCTGTTTCCAGGTAATCATATGTGCCCCATTGTGCTACCGATAACTCTTCGCAATATCTGAGTGTGTGTTGGTATATGTATCTGATATCTATCCCATTTTTACTTCCTATGACACTCCCTTTTACATCCTCCCATTTTTACTCGATCAATTCCAACTACTCTGTAAATGTTTCTTAAATTGTAAGTCACCATTTTTTTAATTCTCCGATAGATTTGTTGTAAAAACTTTTCGAAAGATATAATGTTTCAGATGATGAGGATTTATAATTTATTACCTTCAAGAATTAATGATCGTTACAAGAAAAAATACAAATACAACTGGCTGAAGGAAAAATAATCATAGGAATTTTTAAAACTGGAAACAAAAAATTCTCAAGTGATTGTAGGTTTTTCTAACAGAAAATAGGTGTAAATCCCCTTCCAAACACTCATTACTCATTTGTAAAAGTAATTTAGATGGTTTTTTATAACGTTTGACTTTTATCCTTTTTATCTCTCTTATTTGAGACTATTCAGTACCTCTATGCACAGCGTAAACCACACTGGTTAAATAATAATTCTCCTAATATCTCATGTTACGTTAAAATCAACTGGTATTTCAAAAAGTTACTGTACAGTACATGAGTTAATTACACATTGGTAACTGAAATCTTAATAGTTCGAAGTCTTCTGCCGGTGTCACAAATTGCAGTCGCTGCGTTTGAAAATAATGGAATTGGTGTCGATATCATGGAAAACATCGCATAATATGAAACCCCCTTAATACCTTTGAAGTTATTTTGGTGCAGCATCCCATGTTGATAATGTTATATTATTCGTATTATTTCGAATAGACCCATTAAGGACCACGTTTGTTCAACTATTAGGTCTTGATGCCTGTCCATTATAGTCGCATCTTCTCTCGGTGTAGCCTTTTTCTCCGACCATGGGTACTTCCCTCCTTCAATGTTTTTTCTTGAAGACCACTGACTTTCTTCAGGATCTGTCTCGCAGTCTGTCTGATTTGTAAGTCTGTCTCAGTTCTATTACCACCTTCTCAGTCTCCTTAAGCCATCTGGTACGGATTTTATTGTTTCGGCATATGGTGAAGAGGTGGCAGACTGTTGGGGGATAATTTTGCCGCGGGTCCATAGAAAGCTATCATCCTCTTCCTGGAACTGTACAACTCTGTAAAACAGTCATCCGCACGGAATTCCGTATGTTATAGAGTGTCTGTAAACAGAAGATGATTGATTGAAGAATTGGAAGTAAGAAAGAGAAGAATTTTCCGAAAGATCCTACGCCCAGTACTGGAAGGTAGGGAATAGCGGAGACGTCATAATTCAGAGCTATACTCCCAGATAGAAAGGCTTTCTGACAGTATTCCGTGATTCCCCATTTCACAACAAACAAATGCTGGGGTTGTTCCTTAATTAAGGGTACGGTCAACTCCCTCCCACTCCTGCCAATTCCTTCCCCTTCGTCACCATAAAACTTATTTGTGTCGGTGCGACATAAAGCAAATTGGTTGAAGTTAATATACAGGTGCTCAATGTCCTTTTGTAGTAACTTGAGCATGGTTATAGCTGGAGTTGGGTTCGAACACCTTTCCATTATGTCTCACACGTGCTGAATTGGGCTGAAGTCTGGGGTCTTAACAGGCCAGAGTAGAAATCTTATTTGCTGTGAAGTATCCAGTTATGGTCGATAACGACACGTGCGGGACCACGGTGACGCTCATTAGAGCGGCGATCACCGAACTGTTAGTCAGAACAGAACTCTTAATGGGCTGTGTGCGGCACTCATTATTTGTATATTATTATTATTATTATTATTATTATTATTATTATTATTATTATTATTACTAAATTTTTATACAAGTTGGGATCGAACCCACAATATCCCGAACGTAAGTTCACAGCTGCGCACCTCTAAACGCATTTATTATTATTATTATTATTATTATTATTATTATTATTATTATTATTATTATTATTATTATTTTACTACTATTATCATATTTCGGCTCTAGAGCCAGCCAGCTCCCTGGTTGATCCTGCCAGTAGTCAAATGCTTGTCTCAAAGATTAAGCCATGCATGTCTCAGTGCAAGCCAACTCAAGGTGAAACCGCGAATAGCTCATTAAATCAGTTATGGTTCCTTAGATCGTACCACTTTACTTGGATAACTGTGGTAATTCTAGAGCTAATACATGCAAACAGAGTCCCGACCAGAAGTAGAAGGGACGCTTTTATTAGATCAAAATCAATCGGTCGTCCCGTCCGGTCCGTTTGCCTTGGTGACTCTGAATAACTTTGGGCTGATCGCACGGTCCTCGTACCGGCGACGAATCTTTCAAATGTCTGCCTTATCAACTATCGATTGCATCCGGGAGATAGTAGGTTCGAATCCCACTATCGGCAGCCCTGAAAGTGGTTTTCCGTGGTTTCCCATTTTCACACCAGGCAAATGCTGGGGCTGTACCTTCATTAAGGCCACGGCCGGTTCCTTCCAACTCCTAGGCCTTTCCTATCCCATTGTCGCCATAAGACCTATCTGTGTCGGTGCGACGTAAAGCCCATAGCAAAAAAAAAAGAAATCATGGTAGGTTCTGCGCCTACCATGGTTGTAACGGGTAACGGGGAATCAGGGTTCGATTCCGGAGAGGGAGCCTGAGAAACGGCTACCACATCCAAGGAAGGCAGCAGTCGCACAAATTACCCACTCCCGGCACGGGGAGGTAGTGACGAAAAATAACGATACGGGACTCATCCGAGGCCCCGTAATCGGAATGAGTACATTTTATATCCTTTAACGAGTATCCATTGGAGGGCAAGTCCGGTGCCAGAACTTGAAAATGTATTGGACCTCAACCTTGGTAGACTAATTTAATCCATAATTCCTCTGCTTATAAACTAATATTTTGCCCAATTTTTCATCTTCATTTTCAGCTTCATATTCATATTACGTTCTTTCCTATATTTAAAAACTCGATCCCTAATTTCTCTGTCTATAAGTGAATATTTGCCCCAATTTGTTCCCTTGAATTCCACATCCATATTATTATCATTTCTACTTTTAAAATCCCAATTCAAGCTTATTCGTCTGCTTACGTCATTCCACACTACCTCTCCGCTAACAGCTGTAACATAACGTGAATTTGAGCATCTCCTCACCCTCCTCAGAAACTTCTCTGCCCAAAGTATACAACATTTTTGTGACATTACTCTTTTATCAGAAACCACCCAGAATAAATCGTGCTCGTTTCTTTACGATCTTTTCCAGTTCTCGAATCAAGTAATCTTCGTGAGGGGATTTATCAGTGACTTATACGCCCTCTGATTTACATCCTTGGGTCAATACTGTAACCATGCATGTAGATCGTTAACCAATATTAAAAATTTGTTTATGTGATTAACTCAAAGATCTTTCCTTAAATAAAGAGCTAGGTACTCACAGTTGTCTTTATGGTGTTCGTTCACTATATCAACACATAAATTAAAACTGAGAGGAATTTCACTTTACAGGAACCCATGCCTTGACGTTTTGACCTGTTTTTCATCATACCATTGTCTGCTGTCTGTCTCACAATATTACTGAGATCGTCTTGCAGTCGCTCACAAATTTTTAACTTATTTATTAATCTATACAGTATAATATTATCCGAAGAGAGCCTTACCTGTCATTCCAGTTCTTGACTCACATACAGCGTCTCCATATTAGACCGAACGCGCGGTGTTGGTACACAGCGCTACGGCAGCTGCCTCAGCCAAACTTATGTCGTGCGCGCCCGCCCTGCTTTAAGCGTTTATACAATCTTATAGGAAATATTACCTTATAAAAGATGCTGGAAATGCTGGGTTATACAGGCATTGTATCTGGTAACCACATTCTGGCTGATGCGAGTGAGTTCTGTCAGTGTAATATTTCTGATTTCATTCGTAATGTTTCCTCTCATTTCCTCCAATGTGCAAGGATTTTTTCGATATACTTTTTTTTTCAGCTTACCCCACAAGTAAAAATCGTACTCTGTTAGATCTGGAGAACGAGGGGTAAGTAGACCAGCACTGATCATTCTGTCTGCAAACATTTCCGAGAAGAAGGGAATGTTCTTCTGTATGAGCAGGGGCTGAATCTTGTTGAAGCCGTCCACTCGACTTTTCTTCTTCCTTTAACTGATGGGAGAACGGCACCAAAATATCATCTGGGTATCCCTCTGTACTTACTACCGTCTCGAAAAATTAGGCCGAATTATTCGTCTTGCACTAACAGAACACCCAACACTAATCTTTCTGTCATAATGGAGGACTTCATAAACACCATCAGGATTTTCTGCACACCAATAGCGAGAGTTACGACTGTTCACAAGACCATCAAGATGAAACCAGGACTTTTACATACAAAAATACGGTGTTACAACGATAACTGTCTCAACATGTTAACAGCTGAGATTCAAACTAGAGACTGATGCTTGCCAGGTCGAATACGTGCAGGCTGCTTGCAAGGTCAACAATCATGCGTGTGCCTCCCATACTGCAGCTAACGGATCGGAGAGTGAAAACGCCGTTTCGACGGTCTTAGTTTATATGAGAGACCCCGTAAACGAGTATATAAGAAAGTATTACGGTCCAATATTATGAATTCCTCTATTTGATACAATCTGCGAAACTTTTAAAGCAAAAGCAAAGCAAAGCAAAGCAAAATCACCTCCGTACAGGTCATGAAGGCCCTTGGAGTTGTGGAAGGTAAAGGCTTCCACTATTGTTAACCTCGGTACCTGATGGGGTAGAGCGGTTAGCCCCCAGGAATTAACCTGGTACTCATTTTTGGTGTAGCCTGAGTGAACCTCAGGGTCATATGCACCTTCGGAAGTGGATATATCGTTTCTTAAATTTTACGACTTCCTGGCGTGGATCCGAACCGACGTCCTTCCGGGCGAACCGAGCACGCCTTTACCGCATCGGCTAGGCAGCCCCTCAAACTTTTAAAGACAAACTTTAAAACCAGACAGTCTTCCTTCTGCTAGTTCACTAGATTTCATACTTTACTATATCGGACTATGATCATTTTGTACCTGAGAGTAGAGGACAGACCTGAAATTGCCAATACACGTCCCTCTCCCTTGTGGTAAACTCGGCAAGATTAGAATCTCTTTCGTGGTTTCAGAGACCTTTGACGATAATTACTTTCCCAATCTTCGTCCTTTATAGCCCATGAAAGGCCCATCAAATGAGAGTTAGATGTTCCTTTGGAAAGTAAGGAAACATAGCCTAAGTTTTGATTTAAATTTATTAGAACATACATTACCGTCGTTCTAATATCCATTAAATTGGAACATTCTTCTGAGGAATAGCAACTAGTCAGTTATAATATAGATAATAGTTCAGTTACAGGGTATAAACATATCGAAGACCGTGACATTTCATAATTCAATTATCAGGACTCCACTTGCGCTTTAAACCATGATAACCGTAAAACTCGTATTAGTTCCCTGGAAAGTGAAGTAAATTCGTACATTGGTGATAAATCAAGATGCATTCTTTAGGCTAGAAATCCATGTAACTGGTGTGCTGCTGTGTCTCCTGGACATATTTGACCATTCCCACGCTACAATTCTGCTTCTTTCACATCCTCACTGGGATGGTTATCATTTACGTCACTAAAGTTTTTTGGTATGAACTATCCTCTTCGCAATAATCACCTTCGTCAGAAACTTCGTTCTTCCCTGACATGAAATGATCATTACAGTGACTTCCAAGCTACTTCTAAATACTCTTCTCACAACTTTTGGTTACAAACATGTTATTCAGCACATTCCCTGGATTAGAGGTAGAATGTTAGCCTCAGGATCCCAAAACTGAAGATTCAATCCTGTCAGATGTAGCTCGATTTTCGATGGACGGAAGAAATTCCATTCGGCACTCCATGTCCTAAGATGTTCACATGCAAAAGATATTTGGTGTTAACTCGACAAAACTGAAACTCTACCATAGGTCACTCAAAAGTGATACGGTTTACTCTGGAATCTGGTAGTGGCTTATGGTGCGAAGGGTTATAAGTAAATAAAGTCGTCTATGAAGAACACAAACATCCATCCTGTAAACAATAGGAATTTATCAAACGCTGTTAAAATCCAATGCCCAACCTGGAATCGAACCGCTGGCCTCTAAAGCGATGGCCTGTACGTGGACTATTCACTCTCGGATTGCACCGTAAGGAGGATTTTACACGCAGACTTGATGTTCCATCCGTACAAAATGGTGGGTGTTCAGAAACTCAGTGAACGTGATTGGGCCAACCGCAAAGCGTGTTGTGAGACTATCCTCGAAGCTGTAGCAGCTGACACCAGTGTCCTGGAAAGTGATGAAGCGCACTTTCATTTGTCAGGCTACGTTAATAAACAACATTTTGGTACTGGTCCGCAACCAATCCTCAACAGCTCCATGAGTGACCTCTCCACAGCGAGCGTGTTACTGTTTGGTGTGCTGTCGCTGATTTCGGAATTGTGGGGCCCTTGCTTGATTGAAGAGGAGGACAGAACTGTAACAGTAACATCGGATCGTTACGTACAGCTGTTACGCAACTTCCTGCAGTCGAAACTCACCGACTTAGGGAATCCTGCTGTGTGGTTCCTACAAGATGGTGCCATTGCACACACGCTAGGACGTCGATGCATCTCCTCAGAGAAATGTTTCCAGGATGTCTCTTCTCATTACTGGGTGACGTTTCATGGCCAGCCCATTCCCCTTACCTCGCCCCGTGCGATTTATTTCACTGGAGATATTTGAAGGATCGCGTCTTCCGACGTAAGCCGCGAACACTACATGACCTTAAAGCTGCCATCCGTGAAGAAATCGAGGCAGTACCACAAGACATGCTCAAACGAGTTATGCGGAACTTCAGAGGGAGGCTTCAGAGGTGCATCGAACATGACGGTCGCCATTTGGATGATATTATTTTCAAAACCTAGTATGTACGTGTATGTGACGCAAATGGCAAACATTACTCTTTTCAACTGTGCAATATATCCTTAAATGGCTTGTTGACTTGCCGAGTTATTTACGTTTGAAATTCGTGAGGTATTTCTGCCACACGCTGTACAAGACTGGTTCCAAGAATGTGGGAGAGGTATCATAGAGGTCGGTACTTCAGAAAATATTTAGTGGGGACGTTGAATGTGTCCGTTCGCATTGTAAACCTAGAGCAGGAATATTCAGCCTGGGGGGGCAACAACCCGCTCTACAGCAGCGTACACAGGTGTCCTTTATTTTAATTCAGTTACAATAAGAATTCTATTTTACTTCGTTATTCTATTTTTTTGAAATTAATGATTTTCTATATCTTCAAAACTGTACTACGTTTCTCTAATATTGTGCTTTTTCCCTTTGACTTTTTCTCTTTGCTTTCTCTTTAGTGTATAAGTATTCACTATTATGTTTCGGTACTTCTACGTAGTCTAAGTCTATGAAAGTACTTTGTTAAGATTTGTATAAGGCGTGATCAAAAAGTGTCCGTCTGAGGGTGTTGTTGCAGTGGACATGCAACGTAGCGACACTCAAATGCGGGTATTTAAGCACGGACATGTAGGCGAAGGGATTACTGTTGGAGTCGTGTCGTGCCGACGTGCGCGTTTTAAATGCGGCCATGTGAACTATGGCGACATTATTACCAAATGCGTCCAAACAGGACCAGCGTGCTGTTATTCTATTCTTGGGGCAGCATGCCTGTCGAAAACCACCGTTGTGGAATGGTGCACCAAGTTCCATGCGGGTCGCGTTCGACAGAAGACGCTGGTCAGTCTGGGAGACCAGCCTCATCCATTATGGACAACAATAACTGAAACGGAAATCACTCGAACACCTGACCTATAGACCTGAAGCCTTGAAGGGTCGACGCTTCCTATTGCACGAGGATGTGCAGCAGGTGGTTACTTCCTCACGCAGCAAGACACGGTGTTTTACCACACGGGAGTATTCAACCTGGTGCGTCGGTGGGATGAGTGCCACAATGCTCACGATGATTTTGCCTGATTAACATCCCGGTTCAGGACTGTACGACCGCCAAACCGAAACGTTCATATCGCCTCTTATAGATAGTTATTTATTAATCTAATTCTATTTTTCATTGTGTAAGATAGAGACAGTTATCTCTTTGTTACGATAAATAAATTATCATATATGTATCTACAGTACTTATCTCTGAGGAAATAATAATAATCAAAATAATAATAATAATAATAATAATAATAATGGTTTTATGCGCAATAACCACTTTCACGGTTTTTGAAGATGGCGAGATGCTAGAAATTCCTCCCACAGGAGTTCCTGTACGTCCCCGTAAATCTACTGATACGATGTTAACTTCATATATCACTGGACTGAGCGGGTATTGAACCAAGCATATTCAGCTCAGGAAGTTAGAGTTCTCCCTTAAGAGCCACGCAGCCGGAAAGATATGTAAACCCTTGGAGTGGGGAGTTCTCAAAGTTCTTCTGTAACTTGTGTCTGTTGTGACTCGTAATAGTCCAGCAATAAAAAAATTAAAAAATAGAATAAAAAATAAGAAGAGTGCTAGCTCAGACCATCAGCTTGTCATGTAGTATTAAACACTATGACAGAGTGAAGTAAATTGTATACCATTACATATAATATGTGTTATACACAACCTGTTATAATAGCAAGGAAGAAGATCAAAATTGATTAATGATGATTGTTCCCTTATGGGATCTTAAATCTAGGCCATCGGTTTGTGATAAAAATATTAGTTACACTTTCGTCTTCATTATCATTTCATGTCAAATGACAATTCAGTGCCGACCAATCTCCCGGATAAAGCAATTTAAATGATTACTTTTTCAAACTATTAATGTAAAAAGAATAAGGTAAAATATATAACTACCAGGCCGAATGCCTCAGTTGGTAGAACACTGGCATTCTGACGGCATTGGTGGTGAATTAGCTCAAGGTTAAATCTGATTATATTTTAAGGTGCTCGAATTCATCAGCGTCGTGGCGATAGATTCACCAGAACGTAACACGAGTTCCTGTGGGACACAATGCCTGGTACCTTCGCTTCCCCGGAAGCCTCAGAATTAGTGGTACGTAAAACTGATTACATTATATTTAATGATTCGAATAGTATACGTGTCACGCTACGTGCATCCAGAATATACTGTATATCTGTTTCCACTATAAAGCAGTCCACGCACGAATTTTTAATACTGGAACGTATTTTACGTTAAACCAATCTCTGCCTGGCCATACGCATCAACCAATGAATTAATTATATTCCCATTCATTAACACTGAAATTATAGACGCAGGAAATGAAGATTCCCTTAAAGTTTCTAACAATTTAGACCCCAATTATGCTTAAGATTGTGTATTAGGTCGAATAAGGAAAAATAAAACATTTTTAAGTCGATTGAACTATAAACTGAAGTGGGGAAATGGCGGAAGAGAGAAAACAGTAGCTGAGAAGGAAGGGAGTCGTTAATTATTTAACGTAGTATTTGAATCCCCATTAAAGTTTTCCATATTGAAAAGAAAGTAGAAAGATATAATTTTCTACTTTTATTGGTTCATCTAATCAATAACCGAAGAGAAATCACCTCCCTGGAATGGGTCATCTGGACGTACACAGAGGAAATGGTGGTTTGGAACACCATACTCGAAAGTTTTGAAGGTGGGTTTTCAGTGGTTTTTAAATTGCTGGGATCCTATCTTAATTAAATCCACGGCCTCCTCTCCGCAGTAGCAGCCGTTTCCCATCATACGTTGCCGAAAACCTACCTATCTAAATGCGACGTTAAAAATACTTGAAATATACAGTGTATCCCAGGAGGAATGGTTATTATTGAGAGATATGACAGGAACGATCATTCGAAGCAAAAAACTTCGACATGGACATATGCCATATTCCAAATGTTTTCCGGGACAGAACACATTTAATGTGGCGCAGACGTACGTGTCTTACCCACCCAACCTCTTTCTTTGACGTTTTATTCTAGCCCATCTTCCTCATTGCTTTCAACCTCTTTGTTCGCGGTGTCTTTCTGTCATTAAACTAGCCCGTCGAACGCGCAGTTGCCCATGGTGTGTTGTGAGTGATTTTTTTGCAACTTGCTTTAAGTCGCACCGGCAGAGATAGGTCTTATGGCGACGATGGGATAGGAAACGACTAGGAGTTGGAAGAAAGCGGCCGTGGCGTTAATTAAGGTTCAGTCCCAGCATTTGCCTGGTGTGAAAATGGGAAACCACGGGAAAACATTTTCAGGCCTGGCGACAGTGGGGTTCGAACCTACTATCTCCCGAATACTGGATACTGGCCGCACTTAAGCGATTGCAGCTATCGAGCTCGGTGTTGTGAGTGAAGTAGTGTGAGGTATTGAGAGTGTACAATATCAGAAAGAAGCATCGGTTAACTGTGTTTGTACAAGCGTTGGATAAAATGTCACACGTCTACACTAATGAAGAATATGTAGTTATGGTATTTGTTTACGGCTTCTGCGACTGTAGTGCTCCTTCTGCTGTCGAGGAATACCGTCGAAACTATCCCACACATCGAATTCCTGATCGTAGAGTGTTTACCATAGTTTACAGCACATTGCATGAAACGGATATTCTTTCAAGTTCTCATTTATCTTCTGAATGTGTAGTTCAAGAAACACATTGTTGAAATGGTGCAGGGTAGTTCTACTACCAGCCACGAACCTACTACGCTGGCGTAGCAGGGGGAGAGGTGATACTCCCACGTGGCGCGTCCCAGGTGGTGAATACGGGATCCTAATCGGCTTGTCGGCGGACTTAAGGGAAATAAAATACCTCCCGGGACCAAACACGCAATTCCTGTGGGTGGGGAACGCAGATGAAGAATACACTCATGTACCCCTGCCTGTCGTAAGAGGCGACTAAAAGGGGCGACCATGGGATGATTGTATTAGAACCATGAAACTGCTTGTGATTAGTGCCACCGCGTGGGGAACACCATTGGTCACTTTTACTTGCGCGTAGTACCACTGTGTTAAGTACCAAACAGGTTTGTGATTAGTAGCACACAGAAGCACCGTGCGGTCAGCACCCCACTTACAGTGCACTGTCAGCTTTTACAGCACCTGTGATTAGTACCACTATATGAGCGACACCATGGTTCTGCCTTGCCTATTACTAGTATCCACTGTTTGAGAAACACCACGGGTAGTATGAGTCCCTGTGGTTAGTACACGTATGTGATGAACACCATAGGTCTGTATTACATGTGCGAATTTCATCATTACCTTTGAACAGTACCATAATGTGTGGAATATCGCGAGTCTACGCTACTTTTGATTAGTACCGCACCATGACAAATACCATTGTTCTACTTTCCTAGCGAAAAGTACCATTATGAGGGGTGAGAAGGTGCTATCATTAGGGCCTAGGAAAATAGGAACATGCCCAGAGAGGAAGCTAGGTGGACCGAGGTTAGGGAGCTTTGCATCTGTACATCCATCTGTCTTTTATTCACTGACAACAACATTTGTACAACATTATAACTGAAGCACTCTTACAAAAGTAAACCAATAAACTCCTATTGGCCTCTTACATACAAGAGAGAACAGAAGATCCATTTTCCCCAGAAAATATAATGGAAACAAGTAGTACTAGAAAGTAATATTAAACGTTAACATTAAAGAAAAGAAACTGCCTTCAACTGGTCATAGGCCACTGGACTACGAACCCGGCCCATCCAAACAGCACAGCACACACAGAAGCATAACTCAAATCCACTTACACACCCATTCGCGGCCACAAGCATTAACCTCTCACTCAATACACACACATACAACATTCACTCACGACTTACGCTCCGATGTTCGCAGCCCAGAAGCCTTGGGTTCGAAAGGAACCTCCCAGTAGTTGCTCAAGAGAGCGACAAATAATTAGTGAGAATCTAACGCTGGATACAACCAGCCACCAAGACTACGTTTGAGAAGGGAAGGTGAAGGGACAGGAGGGGGAACAACCAATGTAGAAACAATACACTCGACTTACAGCGCAGGCGCACTTCAAGTGTCTGTAAGAGTCTTGTGAGAGAGCGTAATAGAAGTTTCTCGTAACGCAATTTCTTAAATACATGAAAATATCTGTGATATCCTCCCCGCCTGAAACTGGGCTAAGCCCATACAACACACTTCAGATATTTTTATTAGTCCATTGGGGATGCAATACACACATATGTGTAGCAGTGAATAGCAAAGAAAACACTTCACACAGTAGCTGTCGATATACACGTAGCGAGACTTCTGGGAGGGAGCTGACGAGGTCAGTTACCCAACCGGTTTTTCCAGCACGCGACACACACACTCCCCAAGTGTGCCGACCGTCGATACGAGTTCATAGAAGGGAAACAGAGCGAGCAGCATACACTGCACAGAGGAGACTAACGTCTCCAATAGTTGGACGGCTGACTAGATCGGAGTGGTAACAAGCAGTGTCTCAGGACACCACACAGCATATCCTCGATGAGGCAGCGGGTTACAGGAATAGAATAATGCTGTCCCCACATCATGTAGCACAGCACCAAGCACCAAAGCGGGAGGCTGCAAACTTTTCCTAGAGGATTGACTGGCCATCTCGACCCATTGGGATCGGCTTTCAGGATTCTCCAAAGTCTTGTTAACACCACACTGGCTCCCAGGGAAATTCCGGCGACATAAATCAAACACAGCAGAAAGGCGGCACCAAAATGAGGTAAAAGGATTGGGGAACAAGGAATACTTCTCAAACATAGTAAACTAACGAACGACAGCACATTACGCACACAGACATATTTAATCGAATATGAGGCCTCAAAACAAAGAATTGGCATGTCAAACTAAGAAATATATATATACAGAACTTACAATAGTAAGTAACCTGGAAATACTTTACAATATACAAAATGTGACCTGACAAATCATAGCTTCAGGCATAAATTTATGGAAATAAAATAATACATATCCCATTATTGACCTGTATGTCAGCGGTCCAAACATTTACTATCTCGGTCATCAGCTTCTGAATAAGTTTATTTAAAGGCAGAACGCCTCATAACTTTAGACATTACTAAGAGACCTATAGTATATTACCGAAACTTGGCGAAAACAGTAGTTACCAAGACATTCTCTTAATAAAGCATTAAGTGGCCTTTACCTGAGAAAGATGTACACGGGTCAATTTCCTGTTTGAATTATCCCGAACCAAAAGATTGACGGGCGTCAAAAACACAATTTCCCACGGACCTCGATATCGTGGCGCTAGCTTAGCAGCCTGACGATTGGCCTTAGAACTCACAGGAAAATTCCTAATGAAGACAGAATCTCCTACCTTGAAATTACCAGCTTTGCGACCCTTATGATAATAACGTTCCACACGAGCGTGAGAAGCAAGGAGATTACGACGGGCTCTAGTCCAAGTCTCACGGATGGAGGAGGGTTCAATAACCTCCGGCAGAAGGTCATTAATCGACCAGAGATTGGCTAATGGAGAATTAGGAGAGAACGCAAACATGAGTTTGATAGGAGTTTGCTCATGCGATTCATGCTTAGCCGAGTTGAAAGCCAAAGACAACCATTCCAAATTAGAATCCCAACGAGATTGATCATTTGAGTGATAGGCAATGAAGGCTGATCTCAAGTTGCGGTTAAAACGTTCCGCATATGAAAGATTTGGGTAGTGGGGAGAAGTAGTAATATGGTCTATGCCTAACCCAAAACAGAACTTCTTAAATGTATGAGAAGTGAACACTGAAGCATTTTCCGACACTAGATACTGGCAAGGACCAAACGTTCCAAAAATCTGTTTTAAACATAAGACAGTACTTTTGGTTGTGGCATCACGCGTGGGAAATAACCAAACGAAACTGGAAAATGCATCAACACAAACTAGCACATATCTACGGCCAGACCGGGAACGCGGGAAAGGTCCTAAATGGTTTACAAACAGCTTCTCTATAGGGCGATTAGCTTGTTCAGAGGCAAGGAAACCTAACCGGGTATTCTGAGCTGGCTTACTTAAGGAACAGACAGTACAAGATCGAATGTACTTACGAATATCTCCATTCATACCCTTCCATATAAAATGATTTCTAATCTTTGCTCGAGTTTTGAAGATCCCAAGATGACCACCTAGAGGGGAAACGTGGAAATATTTGAAAATCATAGGGACCATGGCAGATGGAAGAACGACTTTCAACTTACGATCATGACGAGAAACACAAAGCAGCACACCATCCTTGATGACGTATGGCTTGACTTCTTCTCCCTCAGAAATTCTCCGGATAATGCCAGCGAGAGTTTCATCTTTTCCTTGATGCTCACGCAATCCCTGAAACCATTCGGGAATTTCTAGAAGAACAGAATTAGCTATCTCAACCTTTTCTTCTTCTACCAGATCATCAGTACCAGGGTAACACATACGACTCAATGCGTCAGCAACAACATTCTCGGAGCCCTTAATATGCTTCACAGAGAACTTAAAAGCGGAAATACGGACGGCCCAGCGAGCGAGTCTACCAGTCGAACGAGGCTTCCGTAAAACCCAAGAGAGAGCCTGATTGTCCGTCTCAAGGTCGAACTCAGAGTGCTCAATGTAAAAACGGAATTTTTCCAAAGCGAACAAGACAGCGAGCGCTTCGAGCTCGTACAGAGAGAATTTTACTTCCGCAGAGGTTAACGTTCTGGACGCATAAGCAACCGGACGGCGCCCTAGCTCAGTGTCTTGGAGAAGAACTCCAGCAATAGCGCTCCCAGAAGCATCCGTCTGAACAATAAATCGCTTGGAGAAATCCGAGATAGTTAAAACAGGAGGGGTAGCAATAGCAGATTTTAAATACTCAAAAGCAACTTGCTGTTCCGATCCCCAAACAAACTTTACTACTTTCTTCCGAAGATAGTTCAATGGAATAGCCCTCTGAGCAAAATTGGGCACGAACTTCCTAAAGAAATTACACATGCCAATGAAACTGGCAACGGCTTTGTCGTTACGAGGCGGAGGGAACTCACTTATTGATTTGGTGCGATCAGGATCAATAATTACTCCACTAGATGACACAATATGTCCCAAAACGAAATCTGTGGTCTGGCGAACGAGACCTTGGTAGGTTTGACATTTAAACCTGCCTTCTGAAGACGGCTAAAAACTTCCCGCAGATGATGGACATGTTGATCAAAATCCTCACTGAAAATAATCAGATCATCTAAATAATTTATAACGAACTTGAATTTGAAGTCAGAAAGAACTGTGTCTAACAAACGAGACAAAACAGAAGCACCCGTGGCCAATCCAAACGGGATTCTCTGGAATTCGAAACGGTTCCAGTCTGTAGCAAAAGCTGTTAAATGCTTAGATTCCTCTGCCAGGGGAATTTGAAAATATGCCTGATTTAGATCTAAGGAAGTGAAGACCGTAGCCTTACTGAACCAAGCAAAACACGATTGTAAATCAGGCAATGGGACAGATTCAATAGCAATATTCCTGTTCAGTACCCTATAGTCAATAACAGGACGAAACCCACCTTGTGGTTTAGGAACCAGAAATACCGTTGACGAGTAGGCAGACGTAGACCTCCGAATGATACCTCGATCTAACATAGCTTGGATTTGCTCCTTGAGGACTTTCATTTTGTGCGGTGTTAAACGATACTGTGGTGATTTAACAGGGGTGTGATTGGTAAGTTCGATATTGTACTCGAGGACGTTTGTTAGTCCTAGTTTATCTGTAAGGACATCGGAAAATTCCTTACACAAACTCTGAATACACCCTGCTTGCTCAGACGTCAGATGAGACACATCAGGTAGGGCAACATCAACAGACAACATAGTCTCATTCGACTTGACATTTCCATTCAAAGGATATTGATGAAACACAGGGATCAATACCTTGGGCTGAAACTGAAAATGAATAGATCTTGCAGACAAATTAAGAATGAGCCCAGAATGTGCAATGAAATCGGCTCCCAGAATGACTGCACAGGATAACTCGTTGACAACGACGAAGCTGAATTTCCAAGAAAAGGAAGCTATTCTTACAGAAACCCTAAATCTGCCAAGAATACATAGCTTACTGCCATTCGCCGTCACATACGTAGAAGACACATGTTCTAGCCTATTAAACTTATTGGAGCTCTTTAACAGTTCATAAAGTTCCTTATCAATCAAGGACACTACGCTCCCCGAAACAACTAGGGCAGACATGGGTACCTTGTTTAGTTTAACATTCAAATAGGGCAGTTGAGGTCGATGAATGGCCTTTACTCGAGTCCAATCTCGCAAATTACTAGGAGACCCAAACAAACGGCTTTCAAACAAACTTGAAAGATCAGAACAACCTTCAGTTTCAGGAATGAACATCGGCGAATGACCGTTGAGTGCGTCCGGCACTCCTTCTGCTACTCTGTTACATGATAGCTTTCCTAGTCAACTTCTGTTGGCGCGATCACCTGTAGATGATTGGGTACGATTTCGTTGAAGTACAGGACAATTAGGACGTACATGTGTGTTAGACCCACACTCGTAACACTTACGTTCTACGGGCTGAGAACAGGAGTCACTACGGCTATGTTTAGAAAACTGCCGCCGAGGACAAGCATTTCGTAGATGATCAGCCGATTTACACAGAAAACAACGTCGTGTTTTGTCTACAGAAAGAGAAACAGGGACAGAAGCGCTACTAGATGACGGTCTATCGATATTACGGAGTGAGTCCGCATATTTCACTCCTTCTGCTGCAACACAAGCGTTTTCTAGCTCAAGGAAAGAATTAGGCCTTGATGAAAATGACAAATAAGACCTATACTCGGGCGTCAGACCTTCAACAATAGAACTCACAATCTCACCTTCAGAATATTTCAAGCGGAAAACTCTCTAAAACATTTTAATATCCCGAACGTACTCTAAGAGTTATTCATTACTTCGTTGTACTCGAAAGAAATGTCGCTGCACTAGAGATGATAGTGCTCTGGTAGAACAGTTTCGCGTGGAAATCCCCAAGAGAATCACATTCAGACATAGCCACAGCTATGCGACTGGCTAAGTTTCCAGAAGCATGCGGATAAATTATTTGAAATATCAGATCATCTTTGACACCATATACAGAACTATGCTCGAGAAATTCAATTAGAGTGCGCAGGAACTCAATAACTTGTTCGATAGAGTCAATAGAATAAGACTTCATCCCTTTAATAAATAATTGCAGCGGATGTGGTAGCTTTGCAAAATTAACGACTGAAGAAATATTCTCTGTCGCACATGAATCATTGCCGGATGAAATGGGGTGACCAGGCGGTGGTTGCGAAAGTCCCTGTTCAGTAAGTTAAGCAACATCAGCAGGCTTATTTTCAACGGAGACAGAAAACAAGCTATCTCCCATCCCTAAAAGAGTCTCAATTTTATTCGACCACAAAACTAATAAGGTTTTCACATCATCGCCCATACTATCACCAAACAATGCCTGAGATCAGACACACGGTTCGTGTAATGAAGCAGGCGAGCTTTAATACGACGAATCTGCTTTCGTGTGACATCACTTTGACCTTGACTAAACTCGTCCAACGTGGACTCTATTTGAGACAGCGAAACCCCGATACGACCTAACGCACTCTCAAGAAGAATGGAAGGTTGACAGCTCGATAAACTAACAGGGTTACGTAACCGAGGAACGAAGAAGTCTAATATTATCGTCTAATGTACCGACAGGAGAAACGCCCCTAATACACAGCTCATATCCCAGCTCCTCGGTTCGTAGCAATTCGAGACCGAAACCGTCGCGTATGTTATCTTCCTTTACGGGTCCCATTGACCCAACTGCATCTGTACTAGTATCAGTCATAATTGCTCCTTTAAATACGAAAGAATAATAGACAAGATTGAATGTATTGATGGAAACCACGCTATGACGCTACCACCTGAGAAGGTGCTAGCATGCTAGCATTAGGGCCTAGGAAAATAGGAACATGCCCAGAGAGGAAGCTAGGGGGACCGAGGTTAGGAGCTTTCCATCTGTACATCCATCCGTCTTTTATTCACTGACAACAACATATGTACAACATTATAACTGAAGCACTCTTTCAAAAGTAAACCAGTAAACTTCTATTGGCCTCTTACATACAAGAGAGAAGTGAAGATCCATTTTTCCCAGAAAATATAATGGAAACAAGTAGTACTAGAAAATAATATTAAACGTTAACATTAAAGAAAAAGAAACGGCCTTCAACTGACCATAGGCCCCTGGACTACGAACCCGGCCCATCCAAACAGCACAGCACACACAGAAGCATAACTCAAATCCACTTACACACCCATTCGCGGCCACAAGCATTAACCTCTCACTCAATACACACACATACAACATTCACTCACGACTTACGCTCCGATGTTCGCAGCCCAGAAGCCTTGGGTTCGAAAGGAACCTCCCAGTAGTTGCTCAAGAGAGCGACAAATAATTAGTGAGAATCTAACGCTGGATACAACCAGCCACCAAGACTACGTTTGCGAAGGGAAGGGGGAGGGACAGGAGGGGGAACAACCAATGTAGAAACAATACACTCGACTCACAGCGCAGGCGCACTTCAAGTGTCTGTAAGAGTCTTGTGAGAGAGCGTAATAGAAGTTTCTCGTAACGCAATTTCTTAAATACATGAAAATATCTGTGATAGGGGCTGATGACTTCGATTTTGGACCCCTTTACACTTCAAGCATCGTCGATTCAGTATTGTGCTTTAGAAGCAGTCCCTTGGTCAGCAATACTATTTTTACGTCAGTTTCTGTGAATTTGAGGCACTGCGGGTCGGATCCACTGATTGTTTAAAATTCGTATCCATTCATTCTTTGTCCTCACATTTTGAATTCTGGTAAGTAGAGGATATTGTATTTTTAGTTTGTTATTACATTTCGTCTCATTTCGTACCATTAGAGGCCGATGACCTAGGTGTTAGGCCCCTTTAAACAACAAGCATCAACATCATCATAATCTCCTACTACCAGCATGCCATGACTTCGGACACGTATCAATGTCCCACGAACACGTGTATGGCGAACATTACATGTGGAAAACTTGTACCCATTTCATAACGTCCAGTTAAGGACACGGTTGCTACCCTCCTAATGCTTACCCCTTTACCTGCATCGTAAATATATGTTATTATGAGAAAGAAATTGATAGCTTAGAAATGGAAATAGGTCACTTACTAGTACTTTTTATTTCATACTGTGTGAGAAGATGTGAAGATACCCAGGACAGCCTGGATAGCCGGAGTAGGTTTCAGTATTCGGATCTCGTATTTCGATAGGGTTTAGTTTTATCTATAACGATCTATACTACAAAGAACTTTGCTCATTGTACTCGGATTTCAGAAAATGGCATCGTAACTCAGGTGGAGTGCGACACACCCTATCATGCATATGAATATTTTCGCAATGCAGAGACTTGTTTACAGATTTTATTTATACATAATAATACATAATATACGCAAATTTTATAAGAATAACAATTTTGTTTTGTTCTGTATGGTGCAGTTTAGAAAAATATAATGCGTAACATGCAAAAACATTCAAATAAATATATTGAATCAATACTTCTTCAGGTAATAAAAAGTGCTATACGTAACAAATCATTTACAACACGTTTTGAAGCAAATATAATTATTGATGTTATAAATATTGAAATCGACTTTATAAATGTTCGTACACAAGTAAATCATCTTTAATCCGACTCACTTTCACTAGCACAATACGCAGAACTTGGAATGAGGTGCTTCATGCATTTTACTCTCTTGACAATTTTGCATTCAATGTAAGACTTTCTGTCCCTAGACCACGGACACAGACAGCAAACAATCGATTACCAAACAGTCACTATTGATCTGCTTTTAGAGCTGTCGCTTAGGTGGAAGATTCCCTAACAATTCTTTACCTAACCTGTTCCTAAATGATTTCGAAGAGATTAGAATTTTATCAAACATATCCTTTCATAAATTATATTATTCCACTCCTTAATTCCTCTTCTTATAAACGAACATTTGACCCACCTTTTGTTGAGTTTGAGACATGTTCATTAATTCTACAGCCCCTCACGACTTCTGAAGTGTAAAAAAATCTTTTTATCCAGCGTAAACACTTGCCTATCTTTAACAGAAGAAACAAAAAATTAAGGCTGGTGTAAAGAAAATACTCAAAACATAAAAATATATAAGAAAAAATACAATTGCTTTGCAGTGAACCTTATCTCTGAAATATACCTCTAGTTATGCGAATGTGTACCCTATTCACATTGTGATGAAACACAAGGGAGGGCTATCAGTTGCTGGCGATAAAGGTCTCGATCCCTTCCTCGTAACTCAACTTGAAGACATCGGGATCGACAAAGGAACTGCGTCTAGATTCAATCGACAGCTACCAACAAAATAAGGCCACTGGGGTGGGTGACACTCCACCTGAAGCATGACGGGTTAAATAGTTTTTTTTTAGAAATGTACTACATGTGCGGCTCCTTGGATGAATTGTCAGCATCGAGTCTTTCCTTTCACAGAGTTCGGATTCGATTCCCGACCGGCTAGGATATTTTCAACTGTGTTTGATAAATTTCTGTGTGATTCGACGGCTGGGTGTTTGTATGTGTTTCGATGCACTTCTCGTACATACATAACATACCACAGAAACATGGAATAGTGAATATATCCCTCCACAAAAGGTTGCGTCAGGAAGAGTAGTTGGCCGTGAAGCTGAGCCAAGTTCATACCAGCGATCTCAACAGGATCTGGAAAAGGTAGTAGTAGAAAAGTGAGGAGAAGGATATGATTTACGTATATATCTAGTGTGTACTCGTCCGATGATATTCTGAGGAAGCTATGATCACAATTCAGACAATTTTGCCAACGAAATGCACTCGGGGACGTTGAACTTCAAGTGTTATAGAATACATATTTAAATCAGGAGAAAACACTTCCTAGTTTCGTCCGACTCCTTGGCTGAAAGGTCAGCGTTGAGGCCTTCCGTTCACAGGGTCCATGGTTTGTTTCCCAGTCGGGTAGGCGATTTTAATCACGTCTGATTAATTCTTCTGGCTCGGGAACTGGGCGTTTGTGTTTGTCCCAACACTTTACTATCCATATTCAGACAAAATACTACATTACCGACCACCACAGAAACACACAACAGTGATTACATCCCTCCATTCAGGGTTGGCGTCAGGAAGGGCATCCAGTCATAAAACATGGTCAAATCCACATATGTGTGACACAGTTCGCACCCGCGACTCCACAAGTGTGGGAAAGGCGGTAGATTAAGCCACTACTTTTGGGGGGGGGCCTTGCTAAGAGGATAAAACTTACTGGCACCTCGTAACAGGCAGAATAAAATTATCGTGGGTACAGTGCGAGTTCGAAATAATTATGTAAGTTTTTACGACATTTTTGAAGTTTATATAATAACCCGATCCCCAGTTGGTGGTTATCCGTGACGGGGAGAGACCTTTTTTCATGAATGCATGAATTCAGTTAATTTATTCTTTCATTCTTTCATTCACCATTGCATTCAGGAATTAATCATCCATTTACACATTCATCCTCATGGAATGTTCTCACCTTATCTGCTGAAGTTCCATAGATGTAGGTTGAGAGCATTCAGCTTATCCAATCATCCAATCACTTATTCATTCATCACTCATTCATTCCTTCGTTCATGGCTCCGTATGGAATATTCTCAACTTATCTGCCGCGGTGTCGTAGGTGTAGGCTGAGAGTATTCAATGCATTCAATCATTCATTTACTCATTCATTAACGAAAGCTCTCACCCCAGTTGGTGGGTATCCGTGACTGGGAGAGAGACCTCTTTACGTGCATGCATGAATATAGGTCATTAAGGATTTTATTAATCATTAAGCATTTCATTAATCATTCTTTCTTCATAATCATGCATTCATTATTCATTCAATAAACATTAATTCATGAAACATTAAATTATCATTCATTAATTTATCATTAATTCAAATTATTCAATTATTCATTCATTCATTCATTCATTCATCATGCATTCAGTCATGCTGTGTACTAATACAACCCAATCAGACAAATCATCAATTTAGTCATGCATTTATTCATTCATTCATTCCTTCATTCCTTCATTCATTCATTCATTCAACACTGTTCAGACTAGTGACACAAATGAAGATTTGCAGTAACAGGAATTAACAAGGAAAAGATACATATTGTCCTAAACTAAATAACAATGTTAACGTTTAGGCCAAATATTTTAAAAAATCTTAGAAACTGTAATTTAGAGATCGGGTGTAATTAGTGAGTAGGCGTAATTGTAACATTTTAGGTAGGCCTAGTAATATATAAATTAATTGTAACAAAATGATGGATGAATCAAAAATAATTTGGATTGAAATAAATGATTACTCTCCCCAGTTCCTGGGGATCATGAACGAAGGGATGGGAGAATTCTATTCTATTGAATATTATATTTCTTACAGAAAATTATGGAGACAGTTTTCAGTTAGAACTGTAACTTTGGAGAAAATTGAAATTGTGGATATTCGCTTTAAAATTTCAAGTTACGGAAACAAATGGATAAAATGTATTTCTACTTTTTGCAAACATAGACAATTTAGATATTTAATCAATTATGTATGAAGTGTTTGATAGAACTAATAGTTCTTATCAATCGACGCGAGAAATGTCGAGACTGTTATGTGTAACTTTCAAGCAGCAGCGTTCTTGGCTTCGTTTCTTCAAATCCATTCGCTTTACCGAGAACGTTGTACGAGACGATGTTATTACCTGTTTATACACCCTCGGAGTTGGAACGAATGAGAGTGCAATATTGATGGAACTGTGTTCTTAAAAGCTATGTTCAAATATGAAAACGCATGTTATTTCTCCTTTCTTACAAAACAGTTGCTGATGTTATACCCACCTATTTTTAAAATGGAAATTGTTTTCAACCATCTACTAAACGGATCGACCTAATTATACAGGGTGTTAGGTGTATACGTGCGGATATTTATTGTAGCAATAGAGAACGATGTGACGAACCACTATATATCAAACTTTTAGTAATCCTCGGAAGTTATTTTCGAGAGCAAAGGGGTACGATGTTTTTAGAATAGGTAGTATGCCTTGTTCTTGTGAATGAATAGCTTTCCTTTGATAACAGGCAAGTCACGCGCCATCCCTGCCAAACTGGTTTCTGTTCTGTTTATGTTTAAGAGCAAATGCACTACTGTGACAGGTGAGCGCTCCCTATTTAATGCCACGAGATGTTACGTAATATACTTGCCAAACTGGTTTTATGTTTACGAGCAACTGACCTACTGTAACAGCTGAAGGCTACCAGTCTACAACATGTTACGTTACATTATCGCCAGACTGGTTTGTTGTTGTTAGTATTTAGTTTCCGTCTTAGGGGTTTCAGACAACACTAGTTATCGGTTTCGGACCGTGGAGATGTATTGAATTCTCAGCGTTAATACTGGTTCATTTGCTGTTACGTCCTTTAGGGGATAGGGATATCTGTGGTCGTCAGCCCTGTGGTCTAGTGAGTATGGAAATGACCTGAAAACCTGTGTCGGTGCGCGACCTGTACGAACTGTGATATAATTATTGGTTGGGATACGCACGCCGGGACGTGAAATGCGGTACGATCCCCGTTGTGCATTGCGTAAAAGTAGAAGAAGGAAGACAGTTCCTTGCGCCAACGAACAAATGCATGGCATAGGATATCCATATGAGGAGAATCAGAATTGAATTATCGAAGCACATCGAACGTTTTGTTTCAAACGAAAAATGGACATATTATACAACTAAGTAAATTAAACGTACCTACATTTCGTGCTTCCTGCCTGGTTGAGTGGCTAAAACGGTTGAGGTGCCAGCCTTTTGACTCCAACTTCCCATGTTCGAACCTGGCCCCGTGCAGTGGTATTTGAAGGTGCTCAAATACGTCAGCCTCGTGTCGGTATATTTACTGGTACACCGAGCTCGATAGCTGCAGTCGCTTAAGTGCTACCAGTATCCAGTATTCGGGAGATAGTGGGTTCGTACCCCACTGTCGGTAGCCCTGAAGATGGTTTTCCGTGGTTTCCCATTTTCACACGAGGCAAATGCTGGGGCTGTACCTTAATTAAGGCCATGGTTGCTTCCTTCCCACTCCTAACCCTTACCTGCCCCGTCATCGCTATAATACCTATCTGTGTCGGTGCGACGTAAAGCAACTTGTCATTCGAGCCAAGACACCACTGTGGTTCAGAATATCCTCTGGTGCTTAAACATACGTTCACGGAGGTCATCCGAAGTGGTTACCTCAGTTCGGTATACTTTGTTTCTCATGTCCCCCCAGGCATAACAATGCACTGGAATAAGGGCTGGCCAATTGATAATTCCACATCGTCCTGTCTACCGTTGAGGAAATGTCTGCACCATCGTGTAAAATCCACGTGGTTCGGCGTAGTCGAAGCGACACGTCCTCTGAAAGCTCCAGTAACGTACTGTATCTACTGTACAGGAGCAAGATAACATTAATAAAAAGATGTAACCGACCTCCAACTACACCCATCCTGATATTAATTAGAACCGGTGCTGGAAACTGCCATGTCCTATTGAATGGGGATATTCCACAGCTCATGAGTGGGATATAGTGGGTTCCAACCCCTCTGTCGGCAGCCCTAAAGGTGGTTTACCGTGGTTTTCCATGTTCACACCAGGCAAATGCTGGGGCTGTAACGTCATGAATGCCACGATCGCTTCCTTTCCGATACTAGCCCTTTCCCGTCCCATCGTCACCATAAGGAAAGCTACACCGATCAAATTTATGCAAGTAAGGTGATTGGTACCGGTCTGAGTGTCTGAGACCGTTGAGGTCCTTATCTTCCGACCTCCAACTTGGCAGGTTCAATCTTGGCTCAGTCTGATGATATTTGATGGGGCACACATACGTCAGTCTCGTGTCGTAGAAATACTGGCACGTAAATGGACTGCGATATGAAATTTCGTCACCTCAGCGTCTCAGAAAACGGTATAAATAGTATGTGGGACGTAAAGCAAAATACTGCTAATAAAAAGACGATTGGTCAAAGAGGCAGACTTCCCACTGCATCCATCCAGATATTAATTGAGAGCCGGTGCTAGAGGTTGCCTTGGTATACTAAATGTTAAACACTCCTTCTATAAAAATTGCCTCATGTGTCACTAATACACTTGACAGAAATTCTGGATTGAGTGCTTGATCAATTAACCAGCGGCAGAAATCCACTCTTAAATCATCACCGAGCTTGATAATAGCAGTCGCCAAAGTTCGAACAGTATCCAATATTCGGGATGTACTGGCTTCGAATCCCTCTGTCGGCAGCTTTAAAGATGATTTTCCGTGGTTTTTCATGTTCACACCAGGCAAATGGGAAACCACGGAAAACCATCTTCTGGGCTGCCGACAGTGGGATTCGAACCCATTATCTCCGGGATGCAAGCTCTCAGCCATGCGTCTCTAACCGCACGGCCAACTCGCCCGGTAATAATAATAATAATAATAATAATAACAATAATAATAATAATAATAATAATAATAATAATAATAATAATAATAACATTTTTTGCTGCCGGGCAGAGTGGCTCAGACGGTTGAGGCGCTGGCCTTCTGACCCCAACTTGGCAGGCTCGATCTTGGCTCAGTCCGGTGGTATTCGAAGATGCTCAAATAAGTCAGCCTCGTGTCGGTAGATTTACTGGCGCGTAAAAAGAACTCCTGCGGGACTAAATTACAGCACCTCAGCGCCTCCAGAAAGAGTAAGAGTAGTTAGTGGGACGTAAAGCAAATAACATTACCGGTATTATTATTAACAAGTCATTAGGAGCTGAAAGGCAGGGAAGAAAATAGTAAAATATGCGTGGTGTAGGAGGAAACAAGATGAAATATACTTCACCCGTGCCTACATCGCTCGCAGTAGTTTACTACAGGATAGTATGCGTAAGACCAGAACCTGGTCTCTTTGCGATGAGTCAGGTGCATCTTCGTACTGTGGTTAGCACTAGAGGACAAAGTGTGACAAACAGGTTTTGTGTATAAACATCAAACATGCACATCAACAGACACCCCAAACCAGTACAGTGTAGAATGAGGAACTGCCATGCTGTGTTCAAGGTCAATATCTAGCGTTTTAACAAGCACGTCTTCCGTGTGTTGTGTTCAGCTTGCGCCACGTACAAGGCAATCGCGAACTGAAACTCTAGATTTATAATTTTTGTTACTGGTACTTCAATTTTTCTGCTCGGATTTATGAGAATATCGAACTATCGAGACTCAAAATACTACATCGATTGAGAACTGAACTCCCAACTCAATACGCTGCAGAAATGGTGTAACATCTGACATACCAATGTGAAACACGTAGCAGTTGTTCAAGTGACCTCCCTGGACTACTCTGCAGGCTTCACTTCTCCGTAACCGGCGAGTTGGCCATGCGGTTAGGAGCGCACAGCTGTGAGCTCGCATCCGGGAGATTGGGGCTTCGAACCCCAATGTCGGCAGCCCTGAAGATGGTTTTCCGTGGTTTCCCAAGTTCACACCAGGCATTGCGGGGGTTGAACCTTAATTAAGGCCACGACCACTTTCTTACCATTCCTAGGCCTTTCTTGTCCGATTGTCGCCATAATACCTCTCTGTGTTGGTGCGACGTAAAGCAACTAACAAAAGAAAATCACTTCTCCGAATCCAGTCTTCCGTAATATCCATTGGAGATCTGGCGGGCCAATTGATGGGTCCATGTCGTCCTATTCGCCATAGACCAAAGGACTGATCCAAATGATCACGCAGTAAGCGGCTTATATCAGGTGGTGGACCATCGTGTAAAAACGACATGTTTCGGCGTAGTCGAAACGGAGCGTCCTCTGAAAGCTCTAATAACGTACCTATGAGGAACTCCAGGTAAGATACCCCTATGAACTGTGCAGGTAAGATGATGATAATAATGTCATTGGCTTTACGTCCCACTAACTACTTTTCACGGTTTTCGGAGACGCGGATTTGCAGGAATTTAGTACCATACGAGTTCTTCACGTACCAGTAAATCTACTGACACAAGGCTGACGTATTTGAGCACCTTGTCAAGACTGGACTCAGAAGGCCAGTGCCTCAACCGTCTGAGCCATTCAGCCCGGCAAGATGATTGGTGCAGCACTGCGTAAAGTGCTGGCCTTCTGAACCCAACTTGGGAGGCTTGGTCTTGGCTCAGTCCGGTGGTATTTGAAGGTGCTCAAATACGTCAGTCTCGTGTCTGTAGATTTATTTGCATAAAAAAATCATCATCATCATCATCATCATCTGTTTACCCTCCAGGTTCGGCTTTTCCCTCGGACTCAGCGAGGGATCCCACCTCTACCGCCTCAAGGGCAGTGTCCTGGAGCTTCAGACTCTTGGTCGGGGGATACAACCGGGGAGTATGACCAGTACCTCGCCCAGGCGGCCTCACCTGCTATGCTGAACAGGGGCCTTGTAGGGGGAAGGGAAGATTGGAAGGGATAGGGAAGGATGAGGGAAGGAAGCAGCCGTGGCCTTAAGTTAGGTACCATCCCGGCATTCTCCTGGAGGTGAAGTGGGAAACCACGGAAAACCACTTCGAGGATGGCTGAGGTGGGAATTGAACCCACCTCTACTCAGTTGACCTCCCGAGGCTGAGTGGACTCCGTTCCAGCCCTCGTACCACTTTTCAAATTTCGTGGCAGAGCCGGGAATCGAACCCGGACCTCCGGGGGTGGCAGCTAATCACGCTAACCACTACACCACAGAGGCGGCTGCATTAAAAAATACCGCGATAAAAAAATTCTGGCATTTCAGCGTCTCCGAAAACCGTGAAAATTTGTTAGTGGAACGTAAAGATATTATTATTATTATTAGTAGTAGTAGTAGTAGTAGTAGTAGTAGTAATAATATTATTTTTACGGACGTTCTAATTAAACGGGTCCATTACAGTCATCATTTTACCTATCGGTACTTACTGTTCAGTAATAAGCCTTCCGTCCGCCTCTGTGGTGCAGTGGTTAGTGTGCTTAGCTGCCACCCCCGAAGCTCGGGTTCGATTTCCAGCTCTGACAAGAAATTTGAAAAGTGGTACGAGGGCTGGAACGGGGTCCCCTTAGCCTCGGGAGGTCAAATGAGTAGAGGTGGTCCGATTCCCACCTCAGTCATCCTGAAAGTTGTTTCCCGTAGTTCCCCCCTTCTCCAGGCAAATGCCGGGATGGTACCTAACTTAAGGCCACGGCCGCTTCCTTCCCTCTTCCTTGTCTATCCTTTCCAATCTTCCCATACCCCCGCAAGGCCCCTGTTCAGCATAGCAGGTGAGGCCACCTGGGTGAGGTACTGGTCATTCTCCCCAGTTGTATCCCCGATCCAATGTCTCACGCTCCAGGACACTACCCTTGAGGCGGTGGAGGTGGGATCCCTTGCTGAGTCCCATGAAAAACCAACCCTGGAGGGTAAACAGATTAGGAAAAAGAAGAATAAGCCTTCTATTAGAAATGCCCGGCGGCAATTCCACAGTAGGTCTTTTTCCTTCGAGCAATGTTCACGATGAATGCAACTACGGTTTTTGAAATCTGTCTCATTAATAACAATATGACTGAGTACTTACAGCCTTTTCTTTCAGTGTCCACCGTCCTTTCATTGACCTGAAAAGTTTATGAATAAGCATAGACAACTCGCATTGTCTATTGTCAGAAATTCATCGTAGACTGTCGCAATAACAGCACAGAAATTTTGCGCTCATTTTTCATTTACTTATTAACTATTTCCTTTCATTTTGTCAGGTTGGATCACTGAGTAATGCCATTGACGTCTTATAAATCACACACAACTACACAATACTTTATTCGCACGTATGTGCTGGTGCGTATCTTCGAGGTCACTGTAAGGATCCTGTGTACATTTCACACAGAGTACCCTAGACCGGTTTTCGAGTACAGCAAGTGGCCTGGCACGTGAGTCATCCTCGCCTACTTGCCAAGCCTTTAGGGGAAGTGCACAACAACATGTGTTGGCCTGCGATAAGAAACAGGTTCAACAAGCCCTAGACTCTGCTACTGTACTTCCACTACGCGTGGACAGAATGACGTAACCGGCATATCCTGCTACGGCCGTTCAAAACACATTAGGTCCTGAAATATTTGGCTCTGTTATGGGCAAACTAATAGGACAAGATAAAAAGTACATAGCATATATTGTGAGATGTCTTTTTCTTTGCCGACTAGCTTAATATCTGCACGTATACACCTAACACCCTGTATATCTAGCTCCTACCTCTGCTTTGCCCGTGAGGTCGTAGTTACCGACATTAAAAGAAGGAATATTTTAAGCTTGCTGGGTAGGATATAAATATCGATGGCCTAATTAGAAAACCTCTTATGTCCCAATATTCTTCCTAACCATTATTTCCTTTAAAACTGGTCACGCCTCCCAGCCACATATAGGTATACAGTCCATCAAAACAATTTTCACTGTGTTCATTTTGCTATGCTAATGTCTGATGGAAAATGAAATTTAATTGCAGGAGTGCGTAAATATGTCAACCAACAACAGCCGGGCTGAGTGGCTCAGACGGCTGAGGCGCTGGCCTTCTGACCCCAACTTGGCAGGTTCGATCCTGGCTCAGTCCGGTGGTATTTGAAGGTGCTCAAATACGACAGCCTCGTGTCGGTAGATTTACTGGCATGTAAAAGAACTCCTGCGGGACTAAATTCCGGTACCTTGGCGTCTCTGAAAACCGTAAAAGTAGTTAGTAGGACATAAAGCAAATAACATTATTATTAAAAAATACGTCAGCCAAACATACATTCCAAAAGTAGAGTACGACAAGGTTCATTTTGCTTTACAAATCGGCATAGGAAATTGAACCCAACGAAATTTGTTCAGATGGACTTCATATCCTGGTATGGCTGGGAGGCGCGACTAGTCTTGAGCGAAATAATGGAGAGGAAGTTAATTGGGAGATAAAGTTTTCCAAATTAGGTCATCCATATATGACACCCAGCGTGTTATAATGCGTAGGCAGAACTTCTGTGGATGACGAAATACCACTTTGAATAGTACGGTAATATTTCGGGCATTATACTTCAGTAAGGGTGATGACAGCTGCTTTAAAGGGATATTGATGTGTGTGACGGCACTGGAAAGATATATTCTGTCGCTGAATGGTCTCGTCTAGAGAGGTGTGTTAGTAAGTAGTCAATACACAAGGATCAATCAATACAATACAAGGATTTATTGAACTTAACAGGCTTTAGCACAAAATACATAGTTCAAATCCGTGAAGTCTAAAGTTTAAGTAGTCGATATACAGGATGTAACAGTACACTACAGTGAAACACTCCGAGCACATTTCTCACACGTGGACGAAGAACGTTCTAATAATAATGTGTGTACCCAAATAGCCACAATATTGGATCTACGAACTAATACGCACTGAAATCATACATGAGCTGATACTGAAATTCCACTTCTTTCCTTTTCAACCAAAGGCTCACTACTTAATTTTTGGGCTACTTTTCAAACTATATATAGGCAATATATACCAGGTGGCACAAGAACGCCGTACTTTCTATTTACAAATGTCCCGCATGCACAAATGTTGAATGGGATGTCTACCAACTGATTTTCACAGGCGCACTACAGCCAGCGGGTAGGTTACGTCAGAATATGAAGAGATAAGAACCAGCCTGTCACTCGCAGCATGTTACTCAGCGTTACAGGTCTAATGCACCCCTTGCAATAGTAAACATAGTTTTCCACCGCATATTTCTAGGCTGGTGTATAATACAGCCACACTATATTTGCTGTCAGCATATCGGCAGTGGATAGTGTGTTCAGCAGCGACAAATACACAAACATTATTTTAATCTGTACAATCTGGTCGGAATGCAGCCGAAGCTCCAAACAGACATAGGCCAATGCCCCCTACACACGTATTTCACCGAACAGTATTAGTTTCTGTTTCATACAAGCAACTCTATTATCGAGAGGAATGTCTACACGTGCACAAATTAATAAGTTATTAAATTTCCTTTTCTGCATCTTTGGCGTGTTTACAAACAGTAGCGGTGATTAGGGGGTGGAGCAAGGAGGGACAGTGGCACCCTCCCCCAACTTTTTGGAGTAAACATTACATTTTTTCCACTTTAGCTAGCTGGAACTAGGAATTATTTTTTAAAAAAGCTATTTTTACAAGCCTTGTTGTCTTATCTGCTAATTCTTTCCTTTACTTTTTAATTATTTACATAATTATTGGCGGAAATACGCACAAAATGCCGTTCGTTGCGAGAATCCCACCTCTACCGCCTAAAGGGCAGTGTCCTGGAGCGTCAGACTCTGGGTCGGGGGATACAACTAGGCAGGATGACCAATACCTCACCCAGGCGGCCCTCACCTGCTATGCTGAACAGAGGGGAGGGATGGGGAGATTGGAAGTCATTGAAAAGGAAGAGGGATGGAACCGGCCATGGCCTTAATTTAGGTACCATCCCGGCATTTTGCTGGAGGAGAAGTGAGATAGCACGGAAAATCGCGTCCAGGATGGCTGAGGTTGAAATCGAACCCACCTCTACTCAGTTGGCCTCCCGAGGCTGAATGCACCCCGTTCCAGCTCTCGTACCACTTTTCAAATTTCGCGGCAGAGCCGGGAATCGAACCTGGGCCTCCGGGGGTGGCAGCTAATCGCACTAACCACTACACCACAGAGGTGGACCCATAGGCCGTCTACTAGATAAAGACTTGCACCAGGCTTCTACGGAGGCCATATACCTTTATTATATGTAAGCTTGTATCCCGGAGGTTGTAGGTTCAAACGTTGCTATCGGTTTATTATTTTTACACCAGGCAAATGCAGAGGCTGTACCTTAATTAAGGGAAACAGAGCTCGATAGCTGCAGTTGCTTAAGTGCGGCCAGTATCCAGTATTCGGAAGACAGTAGGTTCGAACCCCACTGTCGGCAGCCGTGAAAATGGTTTTCCGTGGTTTCCCATCTTCACACCAGGCAAATGCTGGGGCTGTACCTTAATTAAGGCCACGGCCGCTTCCTTCACATTCCTAGGCTTTTCCTGTCCCATCGTCGCCATAAGACCTATCTGTGTCGGTGAGACGTAAAGCAAATATCATTTTAAAAATGTTCGTATCCTCGTTGTTAGTGATGTTGAAACATATTAGCATTGCTAACGCAATAGAGCTGTGCCCCCACGACCAGAATACGCTCTACTGAATAATCTTCTACCTATCTTAATCTGTTTAGCCTCCAGGGTTGGTTTTTCCCTCGGACTCAGCGAGGGATCCCACCTCTACCGCCTCAAGGGCAGTGTCCTGGAGTTTCAGGCTCTGGGTCGCGGGGTACAACTGGGGAGGATAACCAGTACCTCGCCCAGGCGGCCTCACCTGCTATGCTGAACAGGGGCCTTGCTGAGGGATGGGAATATTGGAAGGGATAGACAACGAAGAGGGAAGGAAGCGGCCGTGGCCTGAAGTTAGGTACCATCCCGGCATTTCCCTGGAGGAGAAGTGGGAAACCATGGAAAAGCACTTCCAGGATGGCTGAGGTGGGAATCGAACCCACTTCTACTCCGTTGACCTCACGAGGCTGAGTGGACCCCTTTCAGCCCTCGTACCACTTTTCAAATTTCGTGGCAGAACCGGGAATCGAACCCGGACCTCCGGGGGTGGCAGCTAATCACACTAACCACTACACCACAGAGGCGGACTCTACTGAATAATATAAAGTGATACTCGTATATTTCGTTATTATATACGAGGATAGGGTGAAACATAAAAATCACGTAAAGATAGAAATTTTCCTGTTACAAAAGTGGGAATGTGTTTTCAATTTAATTGAATTATATTTTATTTATATTTCCGACCCTGTCAAATGACTGGAAACAGGCAGTGGAATTTTTTCAACTGCTATTTCTTCACAATTCGAATTATACCCAAACGGGAAGCAAACGGAATGCAGACGCTATTAATTGTACAGTACTACTCAGACCAGGGCTGGGCTTGCGATGGCATTCAATTTGAAATTGTATCTAAATAAAACGTGCTAGCATGTAGGGCACGCACGAACGCACACACATGCGTGTATTGCAAATGCAAATAAATGTATAGACCGGGCGAGTTACATTTGGGTGTACTAATTTAAATTCCAATGAACTCTTATTCTAGATTTGTAACGCCTAAATGATGTTGACACACAAGCACATCAGATTCCAGCAGCCATTTTAGCATCATATCATAACTTTGAAACGGTTATTGTAATAGCCTGCAGAAAATATGTTCAAAAATGAACACAAACAAAAACACACAGCACGTACAGGTAAATGAGACCAGCTTTAATGAAACAACCAACATATTAGCATTCCTAACGTAATAGAGCTGTACCCGCACGACCAGAATACGCTCTAATGAATAATATAAAGTGATATTCGTATATTTTGTTATTACAGACGAGGACAGGCTGGAACATAAAAATCACGTAAAGAAAGGAAATTTCCCGTTACAAAAAAGGGAATGTGTTTTGAATTTAATTGAGTTCTATTTGCTTGTTTTCACACGCCACTACTTTCACTGGATTTGATGGCTTGCTCCAACTAAGTAAACAGCAATCAATTATATTTGTTGTGATTGCAAGTAAACGTATGTTTTGGAGAATAACTGTATAGTTGATCATTTTGATTATTTCATTAAGAATTTCCAAAACAAATGTAATGGAGTGCAGTCGGACGAAGTCGGGTGATGCAGGAAATATTAGATTAGGGAATGAAGTCTTGAAGGAAGTAGACGAATATTGTTACCTGGTCAATAAAGATGATATAAAATGCAGACTAGCACAAGCAAGGAAGGACTTTCTGAAGGAAAGACATTTACGCACTATAGGAATTAGAAATATGTTTTTTGAATACTATCGCCTGGAGTGTGACATTGTATGGAAATGAAACATGGACGATAACTGGCCCTAAAGGAAAAACATATAAAAGCTGTTGAAATGTGGTATTACATAAGAATGGTGAGGATGAGGTTGGTGGAGTAAGTTATTGAATCGAATTGGCGTGAGGAGGTCAATTTCGCGATTACAGAGCGTTTCTAATTGGGAATATATATTCACGTACTTAAAATAATCCATTTCCCTGATTTCAAGGGATTGTAAAATAAATCGTAAGACTGAATGTGTAAAATTCGTGTTTTGTGTGTGTGTGTGTGTGTGTGTGTGTGTGTGTGTGTGTGTGTGTGTGTGTGTGTGTGTGTGTGTGTGTGTGTATGTGTGGCGTACTCAGTGTCCCTGAAACATAGGTGTACGGTTCTAGGATTGACTAAAACCTCGGTCGCTTCCTTCCCAATGTGTCTGTTTAGTTGCGACGTAAAATATATATAGTAAACATAGTAAAAATAGTAAATATGTATGTTCCTACAGAGTACGACTCATTGGCAGAATGGTCAGCATTGTGGTCTTCGGTTTAGAGGGTCCCGGGTTCGATTCCCGACCGGGTTGGGGATTTTAATCGCCTCTGATTAATTTTCTTGACCCGGGCACTGGGTGTTTGTCCCAACACTTTCCTCTATATATTCAGACAACACACTACACTACCAACCACCACACAAACACGCAACAGTGATTACATCCTTCCATGTGGGGGTTGGCGTCAGGAAGGGCATCATGAAGTAAAACCAGGCCAAATCCACATTGCTACACAGTTCTCACCCGCGATCCCACAGGTGTAGTAGTAGATTTACATTTAATTAAGGATATCCACCAGTATGGTATCCTATCGGATATTGGAACATCCCCCGAATGGACCCTTAATCGAACCTTATCGACTATCAGTTACTTTGGATATGTTTCGATATATTACTACAGCATAGTGTTCATTACAAGTTAACAGAAATGGGCACAATCAAAAATAAAATTCCACCATGTATTGTCATCTCGTGACACCCTTAAGTTACAGAACGATCCCGATGCTGAAACATTCATCACTCCAAACAGATGTTCAGAAGGAACCAACAACAAGTCGATCCGAGGGGATCTTACGTTACGTCGTCCTGAAGGAACAAAACTGCGAAATGCAGGTAAATGTTAATTCATTATGCATTTAGAAGAAATGCCAAACACTGAAGTTAAAAGGAAAGTGATGTCACTTGAAAATATTCTTACTAAACCGACTTTCAGGTCATGAAATAATTGTGTCGTTAAGTTTGTTGAATTACAAGTCCACACTATAACACAAACGAAAGAAAATCTTTCCAATTTTCTATAAAAACGACTACTATTACAAATCTGTCTACCTGTGCCGATGACCTTCGATGTTAGGCCTCTTTAAACAACAAGCATCATCATCATCATCATCATCATCATCATCATCACCATCATCATCAATCTGTCTACCTACACTTGCCCCATTAAACTAGACTACAAGTGATCGGAAGCTCAACGTCTCACCTAATATAAAATGAAATAACGAAAAATTGAAAATAAAATGTATTAACAGCTGACAAATCGCATTCGTAGCGTAAATCGTACATAAATCATTTAAGTGTCATCACACGGTACTATCATTGTATATCGGACATCCGAGCAAATAAATATAAAAGTAAAGAAAGCAAATAGAAAAACGAAAGTTCATCGAACTTGAACACGAGCGGCTAAGCAGTAATGATCAGTTTCCGTCAGCTAGGTTTCCGTGTGGGGCAAACCTCACATTCGCGCCACTACTAAAGCAACGCTATTATGTGAGCACGTTCTGGCTAGTACGAATTATGCCAAAACATGGCCTGGATAATACCTGCTAACACTCTTTACATTCGTATTCACTACTGCCGACACTAACATCGTTCAAGTCGATTCACAAAAATGACTAACCTATACAGATGACGCCCTAATTCTGTCGTTGAGCCTACGTAGTGTCTACTCATCCGTATATTTATATAATACACGCAGCATCCTAAATCTATCGATGAGCCTACATTAGGATGTGTACACATCATTTACACTATCAGGCGAAATCGAAACTTGAAACACAATCCCGGATATTTAAATCTAATCCTCGTTTAAACTCTAACACAATGAAATGAATCCCGCCACAGAATGAACTCGAACCTGTAAATATCACTATGTCCATTTCTTGCAATAAAGAGTGAAATTCAAAATTAAACAACATGTCCGAATAGTTTAATCCATTTCTCATTACAATCTCAGCATATGAAGTTAAGTTCGGTAAATAAAACTAATTCAACTCTCGTATGTCTTTACGTAATATCGCCGAAAGCAGTTATCACCACCAACACGAGATCCACAGCACAACTCAAGTGTGAGGCTCTAAATGGCCTCTCATCTCACCGTTCCAAATATATATTGCCGTGAACTATCCAGTGAAGTAGCTTTCCAACAAATCTACTCAAGCTAAACCATCATTCTAATAACATTCATTTTCTCACCCGCAATGTTTCTAGTCAGCGAAAATTTCGTCTCGTAAAAATACATAATAGAATCCAATTTACAATACTCAAGTATTACCTTGACCGTGTGACAGAATGTACTTTGTTCGTGAGGTCGACTATAACAAAAATGCACAATACTGGTTCTACATAGAATCGTCACTTGGACTTAATTGCCAAGACCTACGGTCTCATATGAAAATAGTAACCGTGGGACAACATCCACCTGTAAATAAAATAGGCGTTATGACGCACTCATTAGGATTTTGACCACTATTAAATTAGTTCACTGTTCGGGACTGCTTACAGGACATCGCCCTCTTACACAGCCTGTCTCTCAAATATTACCTCTTCACATACACCATGTCACACAAATTCCTCTCCATCGTAAAACAGGGCTTCTTATACTCAGCCTCTGATTCATATAACATCACTCATAATATACAGGCTTACTCTGCCTTTAACATCTTCCAAACTACTCTCATAATATTTCATTTCCATTGCAATCCATTTCTTCCTGTTCGAAACTTTTCAAACATGCGTAATCCCATAATCAACAACTTTATAAGGATCTCACAATCTACTTCTTTACGTTTTTCTGACCTAAAGAGCAAAATAGCATAACGTGATTTTCTGTATCACAAATACATGGTGTCACAAAATTTGAGCTTCCCAAAAATAAATGTTAACTTTATCAGACTTCACTGGATTTCGGTATAAATCGCAAACCTCACTTAACATTACTGCTGAACGAATAATTTATCATTTAAATGTTATCCTGGCGTGAATATTAATTTATTATTATTATTATTAATTTGATATTTAACTTTATCACGTTCACAACAGCTATCATTATTGTAACTTCATCGGCCCAAATATTATTTCATTGAAATTCAGTACAATATTTAAAACCTCGCATATTACGTTTTTCTAAAGAAATTTTAAACGCATTTTTAAAGATTCACGCACTGACATGAAGAATAGACACTTCGCTTCACCATCGGAATACACTTAATTTTAACACACGACACATAGTAATTTAATAGGACAAGTACGTACAATTTCTAACTACAAAACAAGATTATTCAAAGTAGACAGATCTGATGACTGCGTCGTAGCTTCCGAGGGTATTCTGACTCCATTTGAGCCAGCTCGTCTTAAACACTTTGCAACTCATAATGGAAGAGAACAGTCTTCATTTTATTTATTCTATACTTATAATTACACAGACTCCACGCTTTAATTGGTACAAAACACGTAAATAATGAATTATTCTATATGCATACAATATGTACGACTTCACCGTTCCTCGGAGAAAAATCAACTATCCGTGAGAGCTTCCCTCGCTCTCGCCTGTCGCCATGTGGTCAAAAGTTATGAGACCCGAAGCTTATCTTGGCCCGTTTATGTTTCCCTTCACTGAGTACAAAGACACACAGTAATTACGAGGACCTATCTATATATTCGCTGTATCCATTTCCAGAAGTTAAGGAATTATATTGCCAATTCAACTTAAAAAATGTTCTTTTGCCACTTTACCACTTGGTAAAAATATTTTATCTTGAGCCAACTAAATAAATATCACAAGTTTATTTGAGGAGACAGTTAAAGACCTCTTCCTGATGTTGCCTGACTCAGGTTTGCCCTCGCGAACTTACAAAGTGTGTGAGGCTACTGTCCAGTGGAAGGGATATTTATATCTTTTCTAATGACGCTATACTTGGCATGATGTCTTGTGGTGTAATCATACAATTTGATAACCATTGGACCGATTTCTTTGAGGCTCACCCCCAAAAATTCCACCTAAATTTAAAGTCATAGTGGTGTTGTTTACTGATTTTTCCCGTGATTTTAACGGGCGTAATTAATTCATTTCGTGTAGGTGATTGCGCGCACTTTCTGATTGCCCTTGGCACGTGCTGCTTGTCTGACAGTATGGATGCCAAATTTTCTCCAAGTCTAATTAAACACATTTCTACCCTGTGGATTTTAGCTTCATTACACATTTCTTAAAATCCTTAATTGTGTATTTCTTGGTTAATGCTATTTCTGAAATCTCTAGCAATGAAGGTTTATTTTGTGGAAGTTAATTATTAATTACACAAGGTCAGCCGAAGTGTTGCGAGCCCGCTCAAATGGGTGGATCACTCGCTCCCCCGGCGAGTTCTCATGCCACGGAATGTGAGATAAGCTTGCAATAAAGAATTACCGTTGCACTTGTAGTTGCATCTTGTAGTTGCAACTTTCCAGTTGCAATATTTAGCAGGGTTAGAATTCTGGCCATTTACCATCGTTGCGTCGCCAGAAACCTTTGATGTACTACTGCGACCTTAAACCACAAGAAAAAAACTAATCATGCTGATTGAGTTCGCCCACAAAAGATTCCAGAATTTCGGTGCGGTAACGTTCTGCGTAGAAGAAAATCAGTTGATTAACAGGCTGCCAACTTGAGGAATACCATATCCCGATCTTCTGATCGTGTAGATGCATTTCCTTCTACTCGTGAGGCTCGTGGGCGCCCCAGACACGAGTGTTCAGACTATTAACATACCCAGACAGATGAAACCACCACGTCATTCCTAAATTTTCTCTACGCTGCTCTGTTACATTTTAGGCACCCTGAATTTCTCGTAACAGAGTTTAAATCTCTTTGATCCACTGGGCAAATACTTATTTTCTTTTTTCTTTTCGTTCCTTTTACAGTTTGCTTTATGTCACTCCGTCACAGATAGGTCTTCTGGTGATGAGATTCTGATTTTCCAACGTGTTTATGTATGTGTATATATAGGCACCAAGTACATAGTTTTCATAATAGCATTAGGTTGCATGAGAACTGATGCCACTTCTTACTGAATGCAGTATTTTTGTGTCAATCTCATGGCAAAAAACATAGCAAAATATAGTTTCGACCGGCCTCACTTTCATTTATGACTGTGATAAAGTAGGAGGTGTTATGGCACTGATTAATGCAGTTGGGAGCACGAGTAATGCGTTCGGAACGTGTGGAAGGCGGTAAGGATAAGTCGCTCTACAATTCCACTTTCTGACAGGGTGAGGAAAGCAATAACGAACTGTCCCATCTTTTATTTTTCCTTGAACCCCGATAGGAGTTTAATGTTTCAATGTGTCAATAAAAAGTGGCATCAGTTCTCATCTAACGTAAGGCTATTATAAAAACTAATGTTGGACAGTTAAGGATACTTGCATAGTTCATCAGTCTGGTAGGGACTCAACTTCTCTGTTGTGTTTAGCACAAGAAGCCAGCAGATAACTCACACACTATACCCGCGTGTTTCATTTCCCGGGACTGATCAAAACACGGCCACATGCAGGTATTCTGCGTTTTTGCCAAGTTCATTGCGTGTTCTCAAACTGCACATACCGATGAAATATATAAAATGATTTACATTTCAACTCATCTACCATTAACTTATTGGGTAAAGATGATCACATCTCTGGTTATAAATGCTAAACACACTGTTCCGTTGAGATATTCATAATCCATCGCCTATTAATTCGTATTAAAGGTCTTTCCCCATCGCTCTGCGTCTCGTCGTCCAACTTTCTCCCTCTCTTTATAACTAGTTTTCACTCTAATCCACTTTCTTGGCAATATTTTTCTAGGAGGGATGAGTTTACTATAGTAAGGGATATTAAATCATTTTAACATTTTAATTTAATATTCGTTCAGAAAGTTATTAGCTAATCTTTAAGATAAACACAAGTTGTGAAGTCTCTCAGTACGCAGACAAGTAAGAGAGAGGGAAAGGAGCTCTCTGAAAAGACGTCAAAGAAGAACTACGGGAAGGAAAATTCGACAGACATTGAAGGATAAAAGGTGAAGGTAAGGAAGTTCCGTTTATTGCAAAATATCCTTCCCTCATTCGAGTTCACGAACGTCGACTTAACTGTACTATTTGCGAACAAAATGCCCAAGATCATAACTTCGACATTAAATCGCTGTGGTGTAAATGATTGTTCCAACGGTAGAGCAATGGGAATATAAGCCAATTTTAGAAAGGTCGAGTTCCAAGAATCTATGACAGAAAAGAAACAATTTGGAAATATGTCAGTATGGAAGACTCTCGTAGTCTCACAAGCATAACACCGTACCTTAGAAATCTGAAGATAATAAGACTTAACCAACTTTATTCTTCTTTCTTGTTTCCAGTCCTTAGACTTTCTCCAGATGTCAATATCTTTGGCAGCCCTTTTCACTGTTACGTTATTATTTGTGACCGTGTCCTACAAGATCTGTTCTATAAACGTTTTCCGTGTCCTTCCTCTTGCTTTACTTTTAGTATTGTATCCCTCCGTTATAATTTGTTATCAGTTTTGAGTGTCGAATAGCATGGCCCCACTGTGACAGGTGTCGGATTTGAATTGATATGGACAGTGATTTCCCCTGATTATCATTCTTAAGACTTGTAAATTTGCTATGTTTGATGTCCAGGAAGCTTCAATCCTTCGTCTGAAGCACCACATTTGAAATGCCTCAATTCTAACGGTATCGCTTATATTTAATGTCCAGGTCTCTGATGAATGTCATAATATACTCCAAACGAATGCTCTCAGTATCCTTAGACGTAGCGAAGGTCTCATGACGGAAGTGCACAGTATGCTCCTTTTTGCCATAAAGGCCCTGTTGGCTTGAGCTATCCGACATTTGATTTCACTTTAGCCTGAGAATTTATTTTGGCGCCAGCTAAGTGAATCATTATATTTGATGAATAGCTGTTCCATTGACTTTGAGGTGAAGATTACTGGGTAATTGTGCTACAAATATTCATTTCATTTTTAAGGTGTTAATTTTATGCCAACCGTTTCGCTGTTGCTAGTATAGTCATCATACACTGTCAAGAAGTATAGCCATCAACTCATCATACACTGTCAAGGTGATAAACTCCCAGATATAATTGCTTCATCATCAGTAAATCTATTTATCGCCACCCTACTGTGTTGATTCTCACCCCCACATAAGTGCCTGCTATTGCTCCTTTCACCCTCATTTCACGGACGACGTTAAAGGAAGTCGGAGAAAGAGAGCAACTCTGCATTAGATAGTTATTTATGAAAGCCTATACTGGGTCTTAGAGTCCCGACTTCAGAGATATCTGCCTTCTGACCTTCATAAGGGTTCCAAGTGAGAGAGAACAGTTGTTCATCAGCTTCAACCTTTCGTATTAATGGAAAAAATGTGCCAAAGTACATTTTTCGTAGTCTACATAATATACAGGGTGAAGCGTAATTCGCGCACTCGGGCGTCGCAGCGCGACTCCTCACATGCCAGCAATAAAAAAATGTCTCTTACAAAATTTCGTCCTGCGAGTATATCCGGTAGAAAACGGACGTTGAAGAGTAGCAATCTGGCAACACTGTAAGCATATGTAGGATAACTACAGCTGTCAGCGCGTTCTGGTCGTGCTGTACACTTGGTGCAGTGGGTAGAGTTTTTGGTTGGCATGCAGGAGATCGATGGTTCGATCCTGGGTTGAGGCGCATTTTTTATTTGCTAATTTCCATCTGACATTACCTACTGTAATACAGTAAGACACCGTTTCTGAGGTTACATGTATCCTACATTTACAACATTTTGTAACGCTGAAACAACAAATACCTGGTTAGACTAATAAGAAATAGACAACTGAAACAAATGACCAGTCATAGGACAGAATAACTACAAAAACAATATCACTTTCGATATGCTAAAGATGATAGCACAGTACAGTAACACAACGTCTACCTTGTCATTTACATACTAAATGTATAATAATAATGTTATTTGTTTCACGTCCCACGAACTACCTTTTTTAAGGTTTTCGAAGATGCCACCATACTACATGTAATATGCTCGCGCAGATGTAGCACATTAGCACTAATATTGTCCATATTAAATTCACGCCCACGACGTGGAAAGGGAGCCTTTCAAAGCTGACCAATGAAAACGATTGTTCGTCCATTTCTAGGATCGTATTATGTAAGTGCAAATGGTTTCTATAGGACCCGCTGCAATCGCTGTTGACGATTAAGATGCCAGATACCATACCACCTGGACTACATTTACGAAATAAAAAACATACGCCTCAACCCAGGATCGACCACTCGACCTCCTGCAAGCTATCCCAAAACTCTATCCACTGCACCAACTGTTCAGTACGACTAACGGCTGCTGACAGAGGTAGTTACCCTAGATGTGGTTACAGCGTTGCCAGATTGCTACTCTTCAACGTCGTTTTTCTGCCGGATATACTGGCAAGACGAAATTTTGTAAGATACATTTTTTTATTGCTGGCATGTGAGGAGTCGCGCTGCGACGCCCGAGTGCGCGAATTACGCTTCACCCTGTATATACAAACTCGGTTTCTTTTCTATCATTCTGTCTACGGGTATTCCTATACAGCCAATAACAACTACACAGTGTCGGAAGCCGTACTATCTTTTGAGATGAACAGTAATTACTAATTTTGTCTTCAAGTCTCTTCTTCATTATATTCATCAGAAGGTTGGATGCAAGTAGAACAACAAGGGCTGTAAATTAAGTACAGTAGTGGCAACGTAGTCCAGACAGTCGCAGGAGATCGGACATGCACAATTAGGATATGCGAGTGGTCAGATGGCGCTGTTGTCGATGCGTAGTGTGAATGTAACGGGTATCCAGCATGGAGTGTTGTTGCTGTGTGGAGTTGAAGTGAAGAGTGTCGATTTCACTGCTCTAAAACATGTTTTTAAAAGGCGATCAGCGTTCGTGGATTAAAATCGAGCTTGTCCGTGGAAAAAATGCATTATAATGTAATCGAGTATTATGTCGAGCATGTGGCGAGTATCCATTGCCGTATAGGACGGTTGCACTGTGGGCCAAGGCGTTTCGTGCGGGTCGGAATGACACTGCGGAATTTCACCGCACAGGTCGGCTGTCCGTTCCTCAAGATCAGATTGACATCGCGAGTGGTCTCCTTCCCGTAGCCCATTGATGGACTGTACGGGAATTATCCGTCTCAGTCATCAAGATATGTGGTTTATACTGAGGAAATGAGGAAAATTGCATCCTGTTGGGTTTACATCAACTCACCGACGCGCAGAAATAGCACCGGTATGCACTGGCCGGCATCCACTTGGATATATACCGCAACGAAGGAGACGCATTTCTGCAGCGTATTGTCGCCGTTGATATGACGTGAGCACCAGCCGATGAGCCCGAATTAAAGCGTCAATCGAATGAATGGCGTTACCCATGTTCGCCACGTCCAGAGAAATTTCGACAGGAACGCACTCGAGTGAAACTTATACTGATTGCTGCATACGATTACGTGGGTGTTATTCTTACGCATGGTGTGCCTGAAGAACCAACCGTCAACAGTGCCTACAATTGCCGATTCTGGAGCGACATCTGCGTCCGGCTATGCGGCGTAACGTCCACATTTATTGCGAGACGATCGCCCTATTTTGTTACCATGTTGCAAACAATGCCAAGCTCTTATTACAACGGTGGCATTGGGAGATCTTGGAACACCCTTCAAACTCACCGGACTTCGACCTGTTTCCGAAGTTGGAGGAACCCCTCCGAGGCCGCCGATTTCCTGAGGTGGCATCTGCACTCCACGCAGTAGGGCGCTGCGTCGTTGTCATCAGCAGATAACACCTTGCCAACGGTCCGCTTCGGCTTCCCGACATTTTGCAAAAGGTAATAGACTTTGCGCGTGACTACATTGAAGAAATAGAATTAAATTATACTTGCTAGTTCATTAAAAATCGCGTTCTATCAATATTGTCGCTACTTTACTTGCAGCCCTCGTAGTCTACTTTTTCTGTATATTTCACATTTTCTTTGCAATGGGAATCATTGCTGATGTACGGAATTCTCCTGGCCAGACACCTTTGTAATAAATTTCCTGGGTGAGTGTGTTCAGCTTTTCCGTCAGTTCCCTACCTGCCACCTCGAAATTTCGATCATAGCTTGATAAAATTTATCTTTGAACTTTGGAAGAATGTATTATTTGTTAACATTAGAATGAACAGCGTCAGAATATTTGAAATCTTCTTTGTGTACAGTTGCGGTATATAGGCTACTTCCCACTGGTTCTTGATTAATTTGTTCTTCAACAAGAGAGGAGTTCGAGTCATCCTGAAAAGCCATTGTTATGCGATCTTTGTAAGTATAGGAGAATCTCTTCGCTTCACTCACTGTTAAGGTGCTTTTTCCATTATATTTCAGCTCTTCAATTTCGTTGTATTCTTCAATAAGCTATTTTTCTTTCCCTGACCGACAATCTTTTTCCACCAAATTTTGAAGTAAGGAGAAGAATCTGGCACGAGTAATAGGGAGAAATGCCTGTGATTTTCTCTCCTCAATCGATATCTCATAAATTCTTCTTCTTCTTCTTCTTCTTCTTCTTCTTCACAGTACCATATCAGGTCCCCCTGACGTTGGTGATCCCTGTGGCGAATGCAGAACGATCTCTTGCTAGGTGGAAAAGTCTTTCAACACTGTGAATTCCAGTCCATTCTTTGATGTTTCATAAATTGTTGGAGAAATTAAATTATTAAGTGACAGACATCTTAAGTAAGGTACGGTAAGACGTTACATCCTAAATTCTCAAGGCAAAAATAAACAATATTTTTAGCACTAACTGAGCTTATTGGGGACAGATAGGGGGCAGCTGGAGCAGGTAAGGTAAAAGAAAGGCTCCCTAAGCCTTATGTACTAAACACCATCACGTTGGTGTAGAAAAGAAGAAGAGTTGTACCTATCGAGCCCGAACGGTGAAAAACTAAAGTGACAGTTCTATTGCATGGAAGAAGGAATGATGAGAAGTTCATCCTGGGGCCCAAGATTATCATATGCGCCACTGAGTTATGACACATCAGGCGTGAACTTCACCTGGGTGGATTGACCACTGCGCGGAGACGGATTTAAAATTTGCCTACATGTTCAAACGATTTCGTTTCTCTATGGTAAGTTCTAATAGGAATCGAGGAAAATAGGCAAGTATTAGCCGAACTATGTGTTACTGGTGGTTAATTGTTTGCCTTCAGTTCCTAAGATAGTGGGTTCAAATGGTGGCAATTGAGGGCACATGTATGAGACAGTTTCCAGCATGTTAAAGAACTTGTGGGATAAACTCCTCGGACATGTATCTGTAAAATTCGTGAGCAGCTCGCAACAACTAATGATGTTTTAATTATGATTAATGTAAAAAATATTTACTTCAGTCATATTTGTAGATAAATGACGATATTTTTTAACAATAATCTATACACGTATTCCTTTCCCCGAGGCAGATGTACAGTAGGCGTACAGGTGAACACGGCTGGTCCGTGGCCCGAGAGCTCTGCACACTCACCTCAACCGAGCAGAGAACCGGTGACCTTAGCTCAACCGTGGTTTTACTTCTCTGCATTCGAGAAATGGAGGGGGATAGGGGGTGCTGGTGCCCACCCTCGGCTGCCCTGAGAATGGTTTTCCGTGGTTTTCCACTCCCCTGCATTAAGACGAATGCCCGGGCAGTTTCTATTATAGGACATGGCCTCCTACCCTCTCATCTTCACCATACGTCTCCATCATCAATTTAATTCTCCTTTGTCTCATTCTAAGGGGCCCTCCGTACCCCTTCAGGGTAAGGAATGGAAACAGTAGTAGTAGTAGTAGTAGTAGTAGTAGTAGTAGTAGTAGTAGTAGTAGTAGTAGTAGTAGTAGTAGTTTTCCGAAAGATTTAACTTGGAAGTTTCACTGAAGCTGATGGGTCTAAATGCTGCTTCCTGTTAGCAGGTTACTTGTTACCGAGAACAACTTATGGTACAGCCTCTCTATGAACACTTATTCAGTATTGAATCTACACCCACAGCTCTAAATGTCGATCTGCTTTGTGGGTCCTGTCACTCTTCTACCGGGCGAGTTGGCCGTGCGCGTAGAGGCGCGCGGCTGTGAGCTTGCATCCGGGAGATAGTAGGTTCGAATCCTACTATCGGCAGCCCTGAAAATGGTTTTCTGTGGTTTCCCATTTTCATACCAGGCAAATGCTGGGCTGTACCTTAATTAAGGCCACGGCCACTTCCTTCCAACTCCTAAGCCTTTCCTATCCCATCGTCGCCATAAGACTTATCTGTGTCGGTGCGACGTAAAGCCCCTAGCAAAAAAGTCACTCTTCTAAGCGGATTGTGCGTAGGAAGCAGCAGCTTCTAGGTAGTAATATCGACTTATTAGCATGTGACAAAAGAACGCTTTTGTACGAGCGGCTTTCCTTCCATGCACAGACATTTCGTAATTAATTCCTCTTAGAAACACCCTTTAATGTTCTTACATCCATAGGAACGTAAAGTGTACGTATCAGTAAGGAAGGGAACAGCAAGGATTACAGCACCATCAAGGTATATCTTTGTTCTGTTCTGATTACCAGACAAGATCTTCATACAAATTTAAGGAAAAAAACGGAGTAGGCCTACGACCAATGGTGTAAAGTAAATTGTATTAAAACCAGTGCGGTTTTAGACCAAAGAGTTGCTGCGAGGATCATAATCCTAGCATGTTTCAAGTAATTAGAATGTATTGCACTCGGAAGGCCAAACGAAATAGTTACATCTTACTGTGTTCGGTTAATGACATTGTTCTTTTAGTGCACTGTGTAAGCTGGTGTTTGTGACATTCTCGGTTGCACAGCTTGCATACACAATTTTCGTTGGGATTGTGATACGATTTGGTCGCGCATATTTTGTGATGAAAACCGTGAATGGTGTGTCTAGTCACGACGTGTCGTAGTTTCTGATTATATTTCATCCAGTTTCTCTCCGTCATTGCGCTTGTAGTGTAGAAGTCTATATCTGTCTCTTTAAGCATAGCCTCTCTTCTCTCCAGTTGTATATTGTTCTGTAGCTGGTAGGAACAGTTTGTTTCTCAGGTCCTCTGCGTAAAATGTCTCTTTAGCTAGCATATAAACCATTCTTGTTGGTGCTGATTTTCTCACTCTCAGAGCATTTTTGATAAAGCAGGCTTTGACCCTTTCTATTTTTTCACAGTCTCTGGGGTTTAGATGATGCCAGATCACTTCTTATCCATAAGTTGGTTTTGGAGATGTAGTGGTGTTAAGAAGACTCATTGCTGTATCTGGGGACAGAGCTGAAAGATTCTTTATGGCTGGAATTTCTCTTATGACTGATGCAGTTCTTTCTTGAATATTATATCTAAATGACTTTGTAGTAGTTAGCAGGGTAATTCCAAGGTACCTAAAATTATTGAACATTTTAAGATGTTTTCCATTAAGAGTAAGGGAATATCTACATTTAATTTTCCCTCCTGTCAAGTAATCGAAACATGTTACAAGATGAATTACAAAGTCCATTTTTATATTTAAATTGATGATTTCACGGTCCGTAAATATGGGCTGAAGGTGAAATTCTCTACGTTTTGGAGAGAACTTTTCTCCGCGCATTCAGAAGAAATTCTCGTCTGCTCACGAGGAACACTTGTCTAATAATGAAGGTTTGAATTTGAGAATACTTTGCCGTTGGTGTTCTGTAAGTGGTACTCTCGTTTGTCACCACATGGCTCACCGTGCACTAGCCTTCAGAGTGGGAGATGATGAGTCTATCTTAGCTCCAGTTACGATGTTTCTTGTTCAATGCGTACGTGCGTTGTTAAATAAACAGCAAGGTCATCAGTCGAATCAAAGGAGAATGTGATAGAAGAAATAATGTGCAGCAAAAGACTGACAAGGATAGAAGAAGAGCATAGAACTGAAGATGGAAAGAAAAGTGTGTGTGAGTTGGGTAAGGGAATAAAAGAAGAACCTACTGCAACGAACTTGAAGTTACGAGAGTGAAAAGGATTAACAATGACAGAGTAACAGGTGTATACAGGTAATCACATATGTCTAGAGTGAATCATCTAGCGATGAGAAGAGTGCGAATTTGCAAAACACCGATGCGCAATACTCGGCAATCACGTATTACTTCAAATCAATCATCAATGATCTGCATTTAGGGCGGTCGCCCATGTGGCAGGTTCCGTATCAACTGTTTACTTCATAACCATTTATAATAGTTTAACTAGCTTTTTCTTACGTATTTTCAATGAACTTGGAAATTTATCGAACATTTGCGCTGATAATTTATTCCAATCCCTTATGCCTCGTCCTATAAATGAATTTTTGCCCCAATATGTCCCCTTGAATTCCATATTTATCTTAATATTTTGATATTTTCTAGTTGTGAAAGCTCCACTCAAGTTTATTCTTCTACATGTGTCATTCCACGCCAACTCATCACTGACGGATCGAAACATATCGCATAGTCGAGCATCTCCTTACTCCCAAGTCTTCCCAGCCCAAAGCTTGCAACATTTTAGTAACACTACTCCTCTGCATGAAATCACTCAGAACAAATCGTGATGCTTTCCTTTTGATTTCTTTTCTAGTTCTCGTATCTCGTAGTCGTGGTTAGAGCGATGATGATGATGCTTGTTGTTTAAAGTCCCATACACTGGGCCCATACTCTAACTGCGGTCTTACCAGAGACTTATACCCCCTTTCCCTTGCTTCCTTACTACAACCCCTAAATACTTTCATAAACATGTGAAGAGATATGTACCCTTTCTTAACTATCGTTAATGTTGTTACCCCAGTGAAGATCATTCCTTATATTAACATCTAGGTAATTATATTGTTTTCCAAGAGGTACAAACAACCCATCGACACAATAATAAAAACTGAGAGGACTTTTCCACTCGCTGAAACTTACAACTTGACTTTCACTCATACCATTGTCTGCTGGACCCAACGATAGGGCGTGCTCGGCTGTTGCTGGCTTCTCTGGCTGGTTGAGACGGATATTTCTTTGGTGTTCCTTGATACGAGTACCAATGGACAGGCCTTTTTATCCAATGTAGGCTACACCTTGCATCATGTGCTGGGAATTTTGTACACCCCGGAGTGTAACATTGGGGACAATTTGTCCTTGCTTTTAACTAAACTGTGAGCAATTTTTGTGACTGTTCCAAACACGGTTTTTATATTTTGCTTGTGGAGGACCTTGCCAATAGAAGTAAGGTAGGCGGTTCGCTCCACTTCTCCTTGTGAGCTTTGCTTAGTCGCCCTTTTGGGATACAGGGTTCTATAAATCTGTATATTGTTGTAACCATTACCCTTGAACTGAATTTGCGTGTGTCCATCTACTCCTGGATAACTGATGGCTCAAAAATTCGTTTCGTCCTTAAGCGAGTGACGTGAGAATTCCCTGTTCTTTTCCGCTGGATGGTAGTGATAATCTGCATGGAGAAAGCGATTTCTGTGGGTAGGCTAACGATACATGGTGTGCCCTAAGGAGTTGTCCCGTGTCGTTTTTACTAGAACGTCCATGAAAGGAAGGCATCCGTCCGATTCCATCCCCATGCTGATTTAGGTGGTTTAGAAATTGGTGACGTTTCTACAGACCTTGTATTCAGGCCACAAAATATTGTATCGCTAACATATCTTCGCCAAATCATCGGTTTGACGAACGCCGAAGAAATAGCCTACTCTTTACAATACTACATGAAGAAATTAGCCAATACCAAATCAGTGAAGGTGAACTTCTCATAGCCACACCATCCATCTGTTAGTAAAATTGCCCATTCCGCAAGAAATACGGTAGTTGAAAGTCATGCAGTGGTGAAATAACTCGGTATGAGTGAAAGTCAAGTTGTAAGTTTCAGCGAGACATTACTGAGTTATTTACTCGCTTCAGGGAAGGGATGCCCAATGAAAGACATGATCGAGTCAATCGGCACTTCGGTGAACAAGGATTCCACCTCAGAACTCACCACGAGTGCATTGGGCTGAAATATTAACGAAATATAGAGTATGTAACGTATGTTTCAGTACGTCCTATATGGGGATGAAGAAATTTGCTTAGGTATTTTACCACAGTATATGTGGGAAAACCTAACGCACTAACAATTAGCCTGAGGGGAACGTCCTCTTAGTGGACTTTTGGCAATCCATATAATTTCGGTGGCACTGCAACCCCCGGAGTCACATGCGTATTGAATAAGCAACGTCTTAATTAGAGCGTCGGAGGATGCAGAGTGGGCTTCGGCTAGTCCGACAGCTCTGCACTCTGACCGACCAACCAAGCAGAGAAGGGGTGGCCGCGGCTCTGCCGTGGCTCTACACCTTTGGATTCGGGAGACAGAGGGGTGGCTGGAACCCACCGTCGGCTGTCCTGAGAATTTTTTTCCCGTGGTTTTCCATTCTCCTGCACTAAGGCGAATGCCGGAACAGTTCCTAGTATAAGCCACGGCCGCCAACCCTCTCACCTTCTCCGCACATCTCCTTCACCGTAACAAACGCCCCGACCTGAGAGACGGCGTCATCGTCTAAGTGGCCCGCCTCCCCCTTCAGGGGAGGAATTAAAACAATTTAATAGTTGTAGTAATTGGAACGAAGATAAGCGTCATCACTTCCTACTCGGAAGGCAAGCGCACAGTGAGCCATCTGGTGACGAGCGAGGGAGCCACTTACAGTAGACCAGACCAGCGGTAAAGTAATCCTTAAAACCTTCATTATTAGAGAAGTCTTCCTCGTGAACAGACGAGATTTTCTTTTCAAGAAGCAAAGTTGTCTGCGAAACGTAAAGAATTTCACCTCGTTTTCTTGACACGGGAAGAGCCCAAAAGCTACGTTATCATGTCTGCAGTTCATCTTATGTTTCCTTGATTTAGAACAGGTGTATGACTTAGTAAGAAATTGAGGTATAGTGGTATTAAAAGCAATCGACTGCGTATCTGTATAATTATATCCTAACAAGGATTTATGATAGAATGAGTTCTTGGTGAGCGTCCAACAGGTGTATGGAACAGGAACTTACTGGACCTATAACTGGAAATATTGTAAGGGATAAGGAAAATCAGAGTCAAAAAAAAAAAAAATAAAAAAAAAAAGAGCGTTTGCCTCTTATGTTGGCCCAAGGAACATTGAAGAATACATAAGAGAACTGGCCAATTATTTCCGCTAGTATACGTGCAACAGTGAGGTGTAGTATTCCAAAAGCACAAAGTTCGTGTACGTGCATCTCGTGTTACACAACGCTAGAAGGTTTCATAATATTCTCTTAGCCAGGTAGTGATGGTGGTGGTGGTGGTGGTGGTGGTGGTGGTGGTGGTGGTGGTGGTGGTGGTGGTTACTGTTCTGCGGCAACCTCCTTTCTTGGAAATTATTTCAGAAAATATCAAGAGTAATAATAATAATAATTTCGTGTGGCTATTTCTAGCCGAGTGTAGCCCTTGTAAGGCAGACCCTCCGATAAGGGTGGGCGGCATCTGCCATTTGTAGGTAACTGCGTGTTATTGTGGTGGAGGATAGTGTTATGTGTGGTGTGTGAGTTGCAGGGATGTTGGGGACAGCACAAACACCCAGCCCCCGGATCACTGGAATCAACCAATTAAGGTTAAAATCCCCGACCCGGCCGGGAATCGAACCCGGGACCCTCTGAACCGAAGGCCAGTACGCTGACCATTCAGCCAACGAGTCGAACAATATCAAGAGTACCGACCCGTCGAATAGGGTATCGGCAAAGGGAGGGAAGGGATACGAACGGCGTGAAAATGAAAGACCACCAAAGCCATTCTTCTTCTTCTACCATATCCTAATTGGATGTCGGCTGTCATCAGGGCGATCTGCTCCTTGTTCTCTGTAAGTCGGAAAAGAATGGGGGTACTGAACCCATACCATTCTCGTAGATTCCGTAACCAAGATATTCTCCTAATTCCTCTACTTCTCCTTCCTTCAATTTTACCACGTAAGACAAAGTGAAGGAGTCTATATTTATCATTTGGAAGGATATGGCCAAAATACTCAATTTCCGTTTTTTATTTTTTAATATTGTGCATAACATATCTCCTTGTTCAGGCATTGGAATAGCCTACTTTAGTATTACGTATTCTGTCAATCCGTGATATTTTGAACAGGCGTCGGTAGCGCCACATCTCAAAAATCGAAGTTTCTTGGTGGCATTCTCTGTTAGGGTACAAGTCTCGGCACCATAAAGTAAGACGTAAAATACAAAACACCGAAGTAAACAGAGACGGAGATTGATCTTAAAGTCCCTGTTACACGAACATAAAACCATCAAGATTGGAAGAGTACAAGCGTTAACCTAGGGAGGACGGATAGGGATTATGAATCCAATGAGACCGAAAAAAATGATTGAAAATAATGCCAGACTGAAGTAAGGGTTCTGTGGCCGACAAACCCCGCTCCTGAGTTGAGATCCTCACCTCTTACAACAGGCAGGGAATAACATAGAGGTACACAGCCATCCACAAGGGGATGGGCAGTGAGGATCCTCAGAACAATGTGACCTCGCCCTTACTGAGTATGTCTGGTTATGTTTTAGAAACCAAACATTTGTCCAGCTGCGTCACTAGGTGGAATCCACACAGAACCTTATTCGGCTAGGCAGTATTTGTCACTTCTACTATGTGAAATTTTCTCCCGCATTGAGAATAACACACAAGGTATTGGAGCACTCTATCGACACTCCCAACAGACTTTATAATATGACTCTTGCATGATGCGAATAATTTCACGTGGCAATACAGCAATTCATGTTCGGAAAGTGATCGTCAGGAAATTCTATTTTTGATTCCGTGGCAATTGTTCTTCATTTTTTTTGTATTCTCTGAAGTCATCTCTTTTCATTTTCGACTCAGTTAATTCATAACTGTTAGGTTTTTCAAAGTGCCGAAAATAATTACAAGTAATAAATTTATAAACTACCTGAGAAAAAACACATGATAACAGGATTATACTTGAAAAGGAAACGGCTTAATTAAAATATAAGGACATGTCTCGTCCATGAAAGAACGCCAGTAGATTGTATCAAATCACATTCAAATATTTAGAGAAATATAAATATTTATGTTTCTTTGTGCTTAAATACTTACGAACTTGAAATCTGGAATTTATCTTAATGAAGTCCTCTTTTCTCTCCATTCAAGCATAGAATGCGTTGTGTTGAAAAACTGTTGATCTGTCACTGGCGCGAGTCCACCTGGCTAGTCAGTCCATTGACATTTCGCTAAGCGACGCCACTGTAGTGGGTAAACGGCTCGTCTGATCGGAGCAATTCTAGTGTCAACGTATGCGTAAATAAACAAATTAACTAATACTATAGCCAATAAAAATAAACTCACACACAGTGAATTTATAACCAAAATAAACATTTGATTTGCACATTACAAGAAAAATCGGTTATGTGAGTGTCGAAATACCAATTCCAACCCCTCATGTGACACGAAGTTAGAAGTCTGTCTAAGCTAGACATGATGGCAGTACAGTGATCATCCTACGCCAGTTAGGGACAGAGTTATGTGGAGTAGGAAAGGTGAGCATTTCCTAATTTGCGCCATATCTGCTTGTGAATGTACATTACGGCCTATTATGTGTATACATATTTCATACAAATTTTGTTACCCGATATAACGGTACCAATGCAAGATACGTAGGACAATTAGGGCATACGTTTAATGATTTTCAGCTTATATAAGCTCACGCACCAACTGGTATGAAATGGACCTTTGTGCATGTTCCGCATATGCAAGTAGCCATCTGAGTCTCTAGGCGACCAGTCAGATAAGTTAATTCACAGTAAATAACGGATAATATGGTCAGAGTAATTCTGGTATCAATTTTTGCGTAAGGAGACAAATACAATAACCAACAGGTATGAAAAAACAACATAGAGTATTTGTACCCAATAAGCAGTTCCTTTTGAGGTTACGTGCCACAAAGTTCAAAACGTAGTTTTCAATGAAAAGGAAACTGATTATATTAAGAACATGAAGAGAGCATGAAGAGATGAATCCATCACTAAAATAATGGTCCGACTACGTCATTTCCGTCAGGAGTTTAATTACTGAGAATCTGAAGACTGCAACATCATCACGCGCCTAGACGTTGCCACGCACAAATACCTACGGCCATGTATATGACACAACCCACTGCGAGATTTTCTTGTGGTATGCGACTTACAGTGTTGGTGAGTAAAATTTCCATTCCGTAGGACAAGAAGTCCTCAGCATCTTAGTTTTTCGTTTCAATGTATATTGATAGCAATATCAATACAGAATCTTTAAAGTATACTGTAGATTCTCTTAAGAATCAAAGGAAAATAATATAAATTGTGACTGTACTCATATGAGCTTTATATAATTTTGTCCTGTGTCAATTACTACAATGGAATAAGTTAACAAGAGGAGAGTTCGGAACACGCGTTCGAATCCCAAGCGTTGTCTCTTTTTAATTTTATGTCACACTCATATCAAATAGGAATATTTTAGATTCTGTGAGACAGAATGTTGGGGAGCTGGCAAGGTAGACTAGTAACTTAATTCCCAATATGAGTGTCTCGAGTTGGTATGCGGGGGACTTCGCTGGGAATTCTCACTAGGACCATCACATGTGACAGGGATGATTTCGCGGTCCATATAGAAAACATAGTACGGTGACGTTGAAGGAATGGAAATATGAGGCTATACGACGATATTTGTTTATTTGTCTGATTTCATTAACTAATCTCATCAACCAACTCGTTGAGAAAAACTTTTCACTCACCTTGTGTTATCGTTAGCATGAAATTGTGGGAGCTACCAGACCAGAAAAGCCTGTTCCCAGGGGTTCAGCTTAAATAGAAGAACTCATTTCGTCAGAGCCAACTAAGTTAACGCCCGCGTATTTCTTTTATCCGTTTGGACTGTGCGACGAACAAGATAAAGAAATAAATACCGTACTTCGTTCTCTTCTTACTCCTATAACGCTGAAACAATTCCAAGAATTTCACATCAAGAGCATTAAGGTATTGCTGCCTTTATAGGAATCAATTTTAATAGAACGATTCAATGAATGGAAAGACAACTTACAATATCCTTTGCAGTAACTAACACAACCGAGAGAATGGGCTGTAGGAAATGTTCTTGATGTGGGGACGCCCGATTTTATTTATAGCATTGACTAAAATGTTTTATTCCTTTCGAACGGGATGCACAAAGCAAACAACTAACTACACCTTAAAATATATGATTTTTAGAAAGCCAAAATTTATGGTATTCAAGAGGCAGAACATCAACAACGTTGTTATCACACTATTGCAAGTACCTAGGATAATGGAAAATGAAAGGATAGGAGCCAGACATAGAATCAGCTTTGTAAGAGGGCCGGGATGAGTGGTTCAGACGGTTGAGACGATGGCCTTCTAACCCTAACTTGGCAGGTTGGATCCCGGCTTAGTCCGGTGTATATGAAGGTGCTCAAATACGTCAGCTTCGTGTCGATAGATTTACTGACACGTAAAACGAACTCCTGCGGGATAAAATTCCGGCAGCTAGGCGTCTCCGAAAACCGTAAATGTAGTTAGTGGGACGTAAAGAAAATAACATTATTATTATTATTATTATTATTATTATTATTATTATTATTATTATTATTATTATTATTATTATTATTATTATTATTATTATTATCAACATTGGCAGAGGTATGTCTATTTTAATTGAAATATTTTGGGCAAACGTGAATGGGCGATAATGTCAAGATTTGTAACCAGAATTCACAGGGGCATCGCTTATCATAGAACCTTCTGACCGTTCCCATCTGTAAGTATATACCTACATGAGTTTGGAGATGAAAAATACTTACTCTGGCTAGTAATCAAATATTGTAATTACAAGTTGCCCCTAAGAAATAAATAGTCCAGCCGATTTTATTTCAAAAATCGTACGACTGAAAAGCAAGAACATTGTTTCCAACTTACGTTCTTTGTACTGTAATTCTTCTAGTTAAGTTTCAATGTCTTCTTAAAAATAAAAATCCACAGCCTGTTTCCAGTTTCAGCCGGGTAAGGATAGGAAATGTACCGGTCACCGAAGCCCCTCGCATTCCTCTGGGGCAATAATTAATGACTGACAGATGAAATCAAATGATATTGGAAAGTGTTGCTGGAATGAAAGATGACAGGGAAAACTGAAGTACCCGGAGTAAACGTGTCCCACTTCCGCTTTGTCCAGCGCAAACCTCACATGGAGTGTCCGGGAGTGACCCAGAGGTGAGAGGTAGGCGCGCTGCTGCCTGAGCCACGGAGACACTCAATGTCTTCATAATTCTCATATTATAATATCTCCATTGCCGACTGAGCGAGTTGGCCATGTGGTTAGATGTTCGCAGCTGTGAGCTTTCATTCAGGAGATAGTAGGTTTACACCCCATTGTAGGCAGCCCTGAAGATGGTTTTCCGTGGTTTCCCATTTTCGTACGAGGAAAATGCTGGTGCTGTACCTTAATTAAGGTACGGTCACTTCTTTCTCATGCCTAGCCCTTTCCAATCTCATCGTCACCTTAAGACCTATCCCTGACGCTACGACGTAAAATAGATTGTAAAGAAAATGCATTCATTATTATTTCTCACTCAGTTGTAAAAAAAATACTTTTACCATCATTTTGATTTCCGTACAGTAAATAAAGAGACAAATAAGTTAATGATGTTAGGTTGCAACGGTGATATAATTTTAAATAGATCGGACACTCTAAATACGTCTTTGTCTGTACACATACATCATCACTGATTATGATAGGACTTCACTGAAATAGGTACAAAGGGCCCAAGCCCTCTAAATGTCAAAGCAAGAGTAGAATCTCTCTTGAGTGCTCATAATGTTATTTCACCTAAGAGCGGTCCAGACGAGCAAACGGAAGGTCGGCTCAACATATTGGACATATCTTCTCGTTTGACCCCGGACCAATACATTACGGAGAACAACTTTTAGCCCACACACAATCTTGTAAAACTTGCTCTCCATCCTGCAATACAGAACACACGTGCACTTAAGAGATGAAATATCAACTTACTGAAAGTTTACAAAATCCTTCATTCAGTCACCGAGTAACGCCATAGAACTATCTCATGACTTGAAATAGGGAAACGATACGACAGCTACGTGTTGTCCAGAAACTACATGCCATGATGGAGTGAGTAAAAATCGATTAAATGTATTAAACATATTTTACAAAAGGAAGTAAGACCAAAAATGTTACAAATTTTTAAAATTAATTTTGATACAGGATTCGTCTATAAAATCGGAACCACAGGCTACTTAGTTACGAAAAACATGAAAGTTTATATATATATTTCTAGACCAGATTATTTAATATCTCATTGTAAATCGGGGCAACTATTTTACCTAGCAATAAGGGTCTCAGTCCGGTATTTCGTCAGCCAGTGATATTATTTCGCCGCTATATTGAGGCCTACGATGAGTGTAATAGCGTTGAAGGCCGGCGTGGCAGCATGTCATGTGGAATGTTGCTGATATGCCTTAGTGTGATCTAGAAACATACAGCAAAAAAAGGAAATTTTTAAAATTGGCTGGTGCAAAGTAGTGAAAAATAGTTTATTTTGGTGAAAATGCTACAACATACAGACAATAAATGGCTTCTAAATCACCAAAAACAAATACAAAAATATGGAGAGGGATTTCAGAATTCCAAAAAGTCCCAAACAGCCAATGCTAAGCGTCAAAATTATGAACGTCCCAGAGTTACAACGGCCGAACGATGTGAGGCGAGTTCACGCTACCTACATCCCTACCGACCACATGTTTGGAACTCTAGGATGTGGGTACAGAGTTTTTATCGGAGCTCCTATGACTCTGGGAGGTATAAATTCCCTTAATATTGGCTTAGATCTCTTTGCAAATGTGTGTCTTCTCTCATAACCTATATCCATTATATTCATACATTAATTTCGCCATAAAGATGTGTTAATTCTCTCAGACTATTAAGAAACATACTGTAAACAGTAACATTTCGTATTCAATGTCTAACCGTACGATCGTGACTCCCAACACAGCTCCATTCGAATAGTTTTTTGGTGATATGAAATTGTGTTCACTCAATCCTATATTGGAATGTCCGTTAATTTTTATCGTTTACGTGAAATTCAGTTCATCGACTTAACCACGCACACCATTGTCTTCAAATACTGCAACAGTGTACTTTATTCCTTAACTAGAATTTTATTGATAACTAATCGCCAAAAAAGAATCAAGAAAGAAATCTGTGATCTTGAAAGCTGTGAGAAATAAAATATAAACGTGTACCACGAATACAGGAAGCTTTCCAAGTCGTTCGCGACACACCACACATCCGGTACAGAGTCCGTTGTGAACTGTGCTTCGAAGTAGGAGGGGGCATAAATATTATCTGTCTGTGTCCAACATACGCTCCACTTGCCGTCCCTCACCTTCTCTTCCCTGAAACACAGCATAGGCTTGCACTCTAGCATAGCAAATAGAGCGAATTTGTCCATCTGAATCACGCGCCCGGAAGTAACAAAGTCACCTAATTTTCTCGAAAAGAAAAATTGTATCCGCCAAAAGAATGCATTGCCGTTGTTATCATAACACGAAAATCACCCCTGATGTTTTTACCGGTATAGTTCTTGTACACCCTTTATAGTTGTGAAAAACTCGGTGTAGATATTGCATTAAACTGGTCAGATGGAAGGAAAGGCCATCAGGCCGTAACTTTTCCAGGATAAATCAATCAATAAATCGACCAATTAACAAGCGATACTGGGTCTGAATGCATAAAAGGAAGTACATCAACTCTCCAAACTAGCGTGGATGAAATCAAATTGGGCACCAATTACTTACAGTACATTAATCCTCTAACTCATGAGATTCAGACAGCATACACACATGGACGAACCGTCTAGCTCACGGCCTCTCAAACGTCCAAAATCTCACGCGTGCAAACTGAGGCGCAGAGCTCCTGTGCACAGTGCATCGGTCCCCTCGGACCAGTGCACCGTCTCGGGGCGACTCGGCTAATCTCGGCTCAACTCGGCTCGGATTTGGAGCGCTACGGAGCAAGTGAGGAAGTAAGAGACAGGTGGAGCGAGCGAGATAGGCGTGGGGAAAGAGAGATACAGCGCTATTGCTCCAAATCGAGGAGCGGGGATCTGCACTCTGGTCAACCAAGCGAAGTCGTCTTTTGCACCATACACCTATTAATGCACTGGTGCGTGCACCCTGAGAGGCCCTGCTCTAGCAACAGATTGACCTTATGGTGTGAAACGAAGACTGTTAAATACCTACAGTATTTGCTCAAATTGCACCAAAATTGTCTTTCACAAATTATACAATCGATCACTACTGATCTGCATTTAGGGCAGTCGCTCAGGTGGCAGTTTCCCTATCTGTTGTTTTCCTACACTTTCTTAAATGATTTCAAAGAAATTGGAAATTTATTGAACATCTCCCTTGTTAGGTTATTCCAATCCCTTACTCCCCTTCCTATAAACGAATATTTGCCCCAAATCGTCCTCTTGAATTCCAACTTTATTTTCATATTGTGATCTTTCCTACTTTTAAAGTCACCATTCAAACTTATTTGTCTACTAATATCATTCCACACCATCTGTCCACTGACAGCTCGGAACATACCACTTAACCAATCAATTGATTGGGTGGACCATTAAACCTAACACTAGTTCTTAATTTAAACTGTATCAATACGGATCTATATGATGAAGTTTGTATATTGTAACATACCACTTAGTTGAGCAGATTGTCTCCTTTCTCCCAAGTCTTCCCAGCCCAAAGTTTGTAACATTTTTGTAACGCTACTCTTTTGTCGGAAAACATCCAGAACAAATCGAGCTGCTTTTCTTTGAATTTTTTCCAATTCTTGAATCAAGTAATCCTGGTGAGGGTCTCATACACTGGAACCATACTGTAGTCGGGGTCTTACCAGTGATGTATATGCCCTCTCCATTACATCCTTGCTATAACCCTTAAACACCCCCATAACCATGTGCAGATATCTGTACCCTTTATTTACAATCATATTTGTATCTCTGATTCCACTTTCTTACTGATTATCATTTATATATATAAGAAAATATAAAGGTCCAATAATACTGCCTTGAGGAATTCCCCTCTTACCGTACCCCATGTTAATTATATTACAATGCGTTTTCAGTAGCTAGCCATTTTGTTAACATATCCATAGGCTGCCAACTGCTCTTCTAAATACACATAGCTGATGATCACAAGGCCTCAGACATTTAAATGAATCAGGCTTGATATCTTGTAATCCTCAGACTTTGATGATCACGGTGTAGATGACTGAAGTATTTATACGAAATAAGATTGAGTTATTCTGCGTTGTCTTTAAGTAGATATATTTTGCTCTGTATCGTGCATTAATATAAACCGTTTTACTAGATTAATTTTTATTCAAATAATGTGGGATACCTAAATTTTGTAGAGAGAAATCTTGAAAACAATACTTAGGTCAGAATATCAATCACCTGTGTTTGACGTGGAAAGGAAAATATCAGAGATATATAGGGTCTTCCTCATACAATCGTTGATAAAACTACTTTACGAAGCAGATTGTAGTAAAATATAATCATAAACACGTTCAAAAGCCATGCTATAAAACCTGAAAGACAAGGTAACTGTTTTAGTTCCGTGGCCATGTTAACGTCATAAGAAAGGGTTGGAGAATCAATAACAACTCTGTAATTTTAAAAACAAAAGCTTTAGGCAATGAATTACCAATTTAATACGTTCAGGAAATGGCTCGCTATTTAATGTCCATTAACAGGAACTGTAGTGTAGTGGTTAGTGTGATTAGCTGCCACCCCCGGGAGGCCCGGATCGATTCCAGGCTCTGCCACGAAATTTGAAAAGTGGTACGAGGGCTGGAACGGGGTAAACTCATCCTCGGGAGGTCAATTGAGTAGAGGGGGTTCGATTCCCACCTCAGCCATCCTCGAAGTAGTTTTCCGTGGTTTCCCACTTCTCCTCCAGGCAAATGTCGGGATGATACCTAACTTAAGGCCACTGCCACTTCCTTCCCTCTTCCTTGTCTATCCTTTCCAATCTTCCCATCCCCCCGTAAGAGGCCCCTGTTCAGCATAGCACGTGAGGCCGCCTGGGCGAGTTACTGGTCATCCTCCCCAGTTGTATCCCCCGACCCAATGTCTCACGCTCCAGGACACTGCCCTTGAGGTGGTAGAGGTGGAATCCCTCGCTGAGTCCGAGGGAAAAGCCAACCCTGGAGGGTAAGCAGATTAAGAAAGAAAGAAACAGGAACTGTTCTTAAAATGTGACCTGGGTGACGTTAAGAATATCCTTCGCAATTATTTTACGTCTTACTGGCGCAAAAAGTTCCTGTGAGAATGCTGAGATAGCATTGAGAAGGAAGCGATCATGACCTTAATTAAGATTCATTCTCCTGGTGTGTAGAAAGGAAAACGTAGAAAATTTTCTTCATTGTTGGTGAAAATTTTATTTGAACCCACTATTTCCCGAATTCAAGCTTTCGCCTACTTGAAGCGAAACGTAAAGCCAACTCACTCGGTTGTTTAGAATGAATAAAATGGGTGGATAGGATTTCTAAAGCACCGATATTCCGCTGTGTTTGTACTTAGGACTATACTAACGTTCCAACATTTTCATTAAGTATGTTCAGAACTACTGTATTTGCTATACCCATATTATTTTACGTCGCCATAAGACCTATCTGTGTCGGTGCGTCGTAAAACCAATAGCAAAAAAATATATACATATTTTACATACGTCCAATATGTAACTATCCGTTGCAATCAAATCTAATCTTTATATAAAAAGGGTTATTGCTGTAATGTAATGAATATACCCTCCTATGAGCCTTATTTTAACACGTTTTAAAGAACTTTTTTTGCATTATAGAACAACCTACCAGGTTTCCATCGCAATTGAAAAATATAACTACTCTTCTGTTTCTAAAAGCAGACTGAAGTCCTGCTCACATTATCCACACGTGTTCAATGAGAGTAGTATACATAATATAACAACCCATATACAACATCTACAAATATCAAGCGAATAAAACCCAATTTCATGTGGGAACGCATGTTTGTGAGATATTTATGTTATCACAGCCGCGGAGGCTCGGTTTTAATATGCAAGCAGGCAGGGCAGCGTGGTCGGACTGTCTGGGAGGGCTCACACCCACAAAAAGGAATGGAATATTTAGTCACATTCCGCCTGTCCGTCCACTCTTAGTGACACTCGCAGCCCTCTGCCAGCATTTCAAAAATCACTTCAATTCGTTCACGCGCTGAGGTTTTCTGAGATTGAAAATTACGCCAGAATACAGTTGACAGCTGGGAGATTATCATAAAATATTATTTATATTCATCTAATATTTCAATATCAGTTTCTGTAGTTGCAGTTAAGACCCGGTACAACTAAGCTGGTTACACTCATTGCAATACTCGACAATGGCAATAAGACAGCTCTCGGCTCAAAATCACGGCTCTCATATAATTACTAGTACTGTATGTAAGCCCGCCTTGGATAGTCAAAATTAGTATGTAAAATGTAATTGGAAATTTGAAATAAATATGCTAATATATCTTAGGAACAAAAGTTACAGTTCTCACGTTACACATATGCCAATTGTACAGAATCACAACAGGAATTATGAAATTCCTCATGAACTATATTGACTGTAGTTGTAGATGGGAATTGTACTTTGTCGTTCATGGATCTGCGAACTCTTGAGTTACGCAATAGGCCTATAGTTATCCATGGGTAAACACTGAAGTGGAGATATTCATCCCAAATCTTTGTAAAGTTTTGTAAGGTTTGTCCCTGTGCCTTGTTTCCTGTGACAGAGAAGGCAAAACGTAGAGGAAATTGCCTCCACTTAATGGTATCTCAAAATTTCCAAATCTGTTCATGGCATAAAACACGTTCTTCCTGAAGCCGAGCAATATTTGACTCCTTGTAACCCTCAAACTTTAATCACGGTGTAGATGACTGAAGTATATAATAGGAAATAAAATTGAGGTTTTCTGCGTTGTAGGGGCTGCCTGGCCGAGGCGGTAAAGGCGTGCTCGGTTCGCCCGGAAGGACGTGGGTTCGAATCCCCGTCAGGAAGTCGTGAAATTTAAGAAATGAGATTTCCACTTCCGGAGGTTCACTCACTCTACACCAGAAATGAGTACCAGGTTAATTCCTGGGGGCAAAGGCGCCCGGGCATAGAGCTAACCATTCCACTCCATCATGTGCCGAGGTTACGAATGGCGGAAGACTTTACCTTCCACCCCTCCAAGGGCCTTCATTGCCTGTACGGAGATGACTTTGCTTTTGCTTTTTTATTCTGCGTTTTATTAAACGTTTTGTTAGATCAGTTCATTTCTATTCCAAGAACAATATTTTTGTTAGCTTTACCACAGTCAAATTCGTCCCGCCATTTATATGTAGATTTCTGATTTCTTCCCTAAGTCCGTACCCCCGTTTCTGTTGCACCTCCTTTCAACTTCAATAAAAACTCAAAAGAGACAGCAACCGGTCTATAATTTTGTAGCCCAAACAATATGGCGGTCGAGCGTGTCCGTTGGCTTCAATTCTGGTGAGGTGCTTTATTGTATTTTACTCGTTGCTCATTGACTGGCACAGACGATGCTGATAATATGGCACGGGAACAAATCTTGACCTCAGCCAGCGAATGTATTGGAGTATGGGTCGCCATCTGTATGTTATTACGTATGTTCGTTGGCATTCATGACAGCGAAGTTTCAAGCAGGCAATTTTCTTTAAAAAATACCAAACCGAGCTCGATAGCTGCAGTCGCTTAAGTGCGGCCAGTATCCAGTTTTCTGGAGATAGTAGGTTCGAATCCCACTGTCGGCAGCCCTGAAGATGGTTTTCCGTGGTTTCCCATTTTCACCCCAGGCAAATGCTGGGGCTGTACCTTAATTAAGGCCACGGCCGCTTCCTTCCCAATCCTAGCCCTTCCCTGTCCCATCGTCGCAATAAGACCTATCTGTGTCGGTGCGACGTAAAGCAACTAACAAAAAAAATACCAAATTCCTAGTTGTGGGAGTATTACTGAACTTTTCTTGTAAAGGAGAGGCAGAAACATATATCTGGTGCGAATATCAGCTGTTGAAACCGTCTCGCTTTTTCATAATCGGTGAGAATGACAGACGGAATAGGGATGTTATATATCTATGTAGACAGATTGCTATGCTTGCTTCTGATTCTAGTGAGTGAGCCATATTGATGTATTGAACAACAGCCAATAGCCACAAACCATTCTAAACTTTACACCTAATGGAAGGAGACCGTCTCGCTGGTTATGAACAAGAGCAGGCTGGTGGACGTGGTGGTGACAATAGTCTAATAGCTACTGATTTATATTATTATTAGTATTCTTTAACTTCTTCCCCTAAATTTCACAGAAGCTTAGCGACCCTCATGGAGTAATAGTTCCTGTTTTTGCTTACCATATGAGGGTTGCCGTACAGAGGAAGTCAAACCACTCTCGGAGGTTTCTCGTGCAGAATTATCTTCTTCGCCCATTTCCGCGTTTCCCTTTTAAGTTGTCTTCTATGACCAGATGCACTGGGTTGTGTTTGTGATTTCGGAATGCGAGGTGGAAATAGTCTGCTTCCATTTTGTGAGGGTTAAAACACACATAATGTTCTGTCAAGGTAGGGTGCTTCGTATTTTACCACTCAGTCTACCCATGGGATCTTCAATATTCTACGATTCATTAATATTTCAAACGCCTGAAGACAATTCATTAGTGAAACCTTTAATGTCCATCCCTGATACCATAAATCAGCAACGGTAACACACAATGCTTAAAATTAATATCCGCCAACGAGTTTTGCATTGAAGGTTAAAATTCCACATAGGATGCTCTAACTTCAGAAAATCACTTCTTAAAATGCCAATTCTGGTCTTGATTTCTACATCCGGATATGATTCTTGTATTAGTCAGCATCCTAAGTTACATCCTTCCAATTGTGTTTCTGACCAGAGTGAAACAGTTACTGAAGATTCGAAAGAAAAACGCAGAAATAGGTCCATATGATAATTTAGCTTTCCGGATTTTGCCATATCAAAGAAAACAAGGAGCTACGAACCCCACTGGCGGCAGCCCTGCAGACGGATTTCCGTGGCCACCTATTTTCACATTAGGCAAATGCTGGAGCTGTTGATCAAGTCCACGGTCAATACCTTTCCACTCCTAGCCCTTTTGCGTCCTATCGTCGCCATAAGACCTATCTGTGTCGGTGCGACATAAAGCAAATTGTAAAAAAAAAAAAAAAAAAAATGAGAGAGAGAGAGAGAGAAAGAACAGAGAAATTATTTGCATTTCGCAGACAGTTGCATTTAACGTTGTCCAGGTTGCGCCGCTTTGACGATGTCAAAGTTAAAATTGTACAAGGAATTGACCAAGATAAACTAATTGAGAATTGTGGCAAAATATTCACCAAAAATGTGATTTACAAGGATATTAATGGCATTTGCAACCTGTGTTAAATCATGGACAGTTGTATGTAATAAAGAAGAAACACACAGAATTAAAAGTTTAAAAATAAAAAAAGTAGAAATACATTTTAACAAATACAAAACATAAAAATCCAAAAGTTTAAAAAATGGTGCAACACTGATGTGGGAGGAGTCTACGTCCGTTGCCCTAGGAGTAAAGTACACATTGCTGCAGATGCTTCCGTGATCAATAACTAATTTCAGGATTCAACACAATTAGCGGAACCATATATTTCTATAGCCCGTTGTATTCAGTTAGCAACGGACTTTTCTTCTTATGTCTGAAAAACTACTCGTGTTTTCAATAAGCGAGAATATTCTAACATCTAAAGGTTAAATACTCAGCTCGAAAATTGTGAAATAAAATAGCCTTCTGCAACTATCATCCATAATCTTTGGAAATCCACATCCCTAAAGTGCGATGGGATATTTTTCCAATTTAGATGGGCTTAGAATGAGAAGGGAAGATCAAACTAAAGTACTCTATAACCGAGCAAGTTTACGGGTAATGTAGATATGTGCTTACATTCTGGAAAATAGTGGGTTCGAATCACACCATAGAGAGCCCTGACGATTTTTCCGCAGTTTCCCATTTTTACGTGGGGCAAATACTGGGGGCTGTTGTTAAGTCCAAGGCCGCTTCCTTTTGAGTTCGTGTCTTTTTTTTTATCATCGTTGCCGAAAACTTCTGAGTTAGCACGACGATAATCGTATTCTGTGTCACTATTATATATACCTGCTTGGCAGTAAAAGCAGTGGAATATAATAGAATCCCTCGCGGTTGATGTATGTGACAGTATGTGACAAGTTATTCCGATATGAATAGAGTCGATGGGATCTATTATTCCAGAGAAGTGACCCCAAGTAAAATAAAATAGGCTGCACTGGTTGCCAAGAATCGTAGTCTTGTTGACAGTTACCGGACTACTTTTTATGTCAGGCTCAAGAAACAAATTCCTTATATTATCTCTTGAAAAGCGATATTGTATTTTAAACTGTACCCCCTCGTTTATTTCAAATGGTTATCTGCGATTTCGCAGCAGACAACCTACAGGAGGCCGTCGGACTAAACTTTCTCCCCGGAATCATCTCAACATGATAATGCAAAGGATATGTTTCATAGTACATATACTCTGATCGTGATTTACACTCAAAATGTGAGGTTAAATTGTGTCGTCGGCAGTGTTGAAACATAACTCCCATAACATAAGTGATGAGCCGATGCCGCACTCTGGGCGAAACACTGGTAACTTTCGACGATTGAGTTTTCTGAATTTTATTTCTAGCTATCTCAATCGGAAGCCATATTTTGGTCATTTTGGTCATAACTCGTTAAACATCGGATTTTGACAGTGTTACAGTGATAAATAACGTATTTTTGATGTGGCAGCCATTCTTAGGCGTAGTTTAATCGTAAAATTGAAATGAAATGGCGTATGCCTTTTAGTGCCGGGAGTGTCCGAGAACAGGTTCGGCTCGCCAGGTGCAGGTCTTTTGATTTGACACCCGTAGGCCATCTGCGCATAGTGATGGGGATCAAATGATGATGATGATGATGACGACACATACACCCAGCCCCCGTGCCAGCGGATTTAACCAATGATGGTAAAAATTCCTGGCCCTTCCGGGAATCGAATCCGGGACCCCTGTGAGCAAAGGCCAGCACGCTAACGATTTAGCCATGGAGCCGGACTGTTTAATCGTAACGTCGTCTAGATACCTTTTCTGCAACCGAATCATATGAATTCAGAATATATGTTCGATATAGGAACTTTTGGACTAAATGAGGTATGAAAAGGAAACAAATTCACTATTTTCTTATACAATTCAATCTGCATAGTTCCTCCAGGAGAACTTGTGGATCGGTATCACAGAAACTGTTGTGTTAGTGCGAGCGCTGTCACTTGAAGGCAGCCCATTGCGTGTATGTCGTTGCTCGTTACTTAGATTAACTCTTTTACGGTACTTCGTCACTTTAACATGCAGAATATAAAGAATCCAACAAATAATACATCCAGTACCTTGTTCATGTATCAAATTGTGCTCATCGAATTTGACAATTCTTATATTTATGTTGCAATACATGATCAACACAACCCCATGAACAATTTATAACGTAATAGCTTCAGGTCTATCTGTAAATTACAAGTAAGATCTGTTAGAATTACACGAATTTGATAAAAAAATTGATGTGGTTAATGCCAGCCTGATACAGCCCTTTAAAGGCAGACCTCGATGAGGTTCGGTGGTATCCACTACGTATGGGGAACTGCGTATTCTTGCGATGGATGTGTGATGTGGTGTATAACTTTCAGCGATTTCCAACCCGGCCAGAAATCTAACCCATGATCCTCTGAACGGAAAACTACTACGCTGATCATTCATGAAATGGCTGGACAACACCATATGAATGTTATCAGTACTTTGATGAAGACTGCTAGTGTAGTTGATGGTGCTGATAAGCTTTTTAACATTACTGAATGAAACGATAATAAAAAATATTGTTTGCCCTTCTCCATGAGTTGATTCTTAATTATTGGAAGGAAAATGGAGTTCTTCGTCAGTAAAGAATAATTATTATAGGCATAATAATTTTAAATTAACATTATGGGGTCACTGGAGCTACCCTGAATCATTTTTAGTTTTATCCATTTGTTTGAGAACGGATGCCATTTCTGGTGCCTTGTAACATTTACATGTAAAAATTCCTATCAAGAATATACAGAAATTCGAACCTCAGCCTTCCGGAAGAAAATCAAACAGGCAGGTCGTTATGAGATGTCCTTCGCATCTATATCTTTAATGAGCGATTTCTTTCCTTCTTCCAAGCTTCAGAACTCTTTCCCCCTACGATCTATGATTAGAGTTAAGCGGGTGTGAGTACCTCATTATACCTCTTCGAAAGAAGCCATTAACACCGTCGCAACTTCGAGAAGTTTGCTTTTAATTTCATACAGTTCCCTGATGTACACCAGAACAATAACCATAGCATATTGGTGTACCTTTTAAACAGGCCACAATCTAAGTAATCTGATCTACCCTTCAGGCTCCGATATATATCTGTGATCCCCGAGAAGATAAAACTCAGACTCTAAGAGCCACATAACACTGTAAGGTCATTACAGAAATTGCACACGTGGGGCCCACAGATCAATAATTTAAGCCATCTATCCTATAACGACCTCGTTCGACAGGATTTTTACGTCGGCTGGGGCACTGGAGCAGACAATGTAAGTGCTCTGACGGTAACTGTCGACAATTTTTCATCTTGACAGAAGACAGCGCTACTCGGTAAAGGGTGTGGCAAGTGTAATGACGTCACACGCCTGGCAGCCATCATTCCCAATTAGTCTTAGCAAATTAGGCGATAAAAGTTGCATGGCATATGCCATGTAATTTCATTTCTCCACCTCTTAACATTTATAGACTGAGAACAGCTCTAGAACACGCTACTCTACGCCGAGCCTTCAATATAATGCCGTCTTCACTTTACTAAAATAATTTTCGGAATATTTGCTTGGTGTCTTAGCTTGCAATGTTATTTGGTCTTGAAACTGTGTACTCTGATATCATATGAGATTTTTAAATAGGAATTATCATACGTGAAGTTTTGATTGAGTTCTCTTCTGTGATGTAGTGGTTAGTGTGATTAGCTGCTATCCGCGGAGGCCCGGGTTCCATTCCCGGCTCTGCCGGGAAATTTGAAAAGTGGTAAGAGGGCTGGAATGGGTTCCACTCAGCTTTTTGAGGTCAACTGATTAGAGGTGGGCGTTTCAATTATCACCTCAACCATTTTCGAAATAGTTTTCCGTGGTTTCCCACTTCTCCTCCAGGCAAATGCCGGGATGGTACCAAACTTAACGCCAAAGCCGCTTCTATCCCTCTTCCATGTCTATCCCTTCCAAACTTCCCATGACCCCACAAGATCCCTGTTCAGCATATAAGGTGAAGCCGCCTGGGAGAGATACTGGTTCTTCTTTCCAGTTGTATCTCCCGACCCCAAGTCTCACGCTCCAGGACACTGCCCTTGAGGCGGGAGAGATCGGATCCCTCACCGAGTCCGAAGGAAAATTCAAACCTGGATGGTAAACAGATTAATAATAAGAAGTTCTGATTAAATTAAATAGCGTATGGCTTTTAGTGCCGGGAGTGTCCGAGGACATGTCCGGCACGCCAGTTGCAGGTCTTTTGATTTGACTCCCGTAGGCGACCTGCGCCTCGTGATGAGGATGAAACTATGATGAAGACTATACATACACCCAGCCCCCGTGCCAGTGAAATTAACCAATTATGGTTAAAATTCCCGACCCTGCCGGGAATCGAACCCAGGACCCCTGTAACCAAAGGCCAGCACGCTAACCATTTAGGCATGGAGCCGGACAAGAAGTTCTGATTAGTCGTAATAATTCAGTTGATGATGGAGTTGGTGATTTTCGTTTTAAGAGAAAGTATTACGCAAGAATCCCATCTTAACTGTAATCGGACACGAGGGCGTAATGGGTCCGATCCATCTCGGAATGCAAGTATTGACAGAGGAATGTCTCTTGTGGTAGTGGTTTAACGTTACACGAACTCTGGACAGGTTTATCCGTCCAAGTTCAGTAGCATGACGAATAGCAGGCCGCTTCGTATCTGTGTCAGGTGGCGTAGACGACTGAGATGTAGATAAACATAGACAGATACAAACATCGCGAGTGATTCCCGTCCGGAACATATATTTCGTTTGTACATTTTAAAAATACATTTCGCCGTTCATCTCACAGATGTCGTTGCTAGTTAAATGCTTATAGCTAATTAATCTCAGTCATTCTATTCTTTTGTTGTAAAACATGAATCGATTTCTTGTCCATTCTCGCGATGTCCAAGGGAATAACGTGATACCTTTTACTACCAACAGTCTAATATTCTTGCATGTCACTTGTGTGCCCTCCGTACTGTGTTTACAACTGTCATTTTTAGAATGGCGGAGCTTTTATACCGTACGTCAACTGTGTTGGTGTGGTGAAGGCTTGTTTTTCAGCAACAGCATCCGGTCGCAGGGAAGACGATCCTGCTTCTACTGCCAGGAGATAGGCTAAGTTTTATTGGTATCATGCCTAAAGAAACAAAGAGACATTATATAGGTCATACAAGCATCTCTATTTGAGAGAAATATGAGGCCCTCCTGGCTGCCTGAAGGCGAACCACTTCCTCTCACCTGATTGCAAGAGGGCTTTGGGTTCCTTTCTTGATGCGCTGAAAATTGCACATAACCGAATTAAGAATCCCCCTTCCCATGGCACTGCAGGCCTTGAAGAGCTTTGACATACCAAGCGACCGCTCCTCATCCCGAAGGCCTGCAGATTACGAGGTGTCGTGTGGTCAACACGACGAATCTTCTCGGCCGTTAAAATTAGAAATCACCGGGCGAGTTGGCCTTGCGCGTAGAGGCGTGCGGCTGTGAGCTTGCATCCGGGAGATAGTAGGTTCGAATCCCACTATCGGCAGCCCTGAAGATGGTTTTCCGTGGTTTCCCATTTTCACACCAGGCAAATGCTGGGGCTGTACCTTAATTAAGGCCACGGCCGCTTCCTTCCATCTCCTAGCCCTTTCCTATCCCATCGTCGCCATAAGACCTATCTGTGTCGGTGCGACGTAAAGCCCCTAGCAAAAAAAAAAAAAAAATTAGAAATCCGGGAGTCTGAAATCACTTCGCCGCTAGGAAGGTCCATTTGACCGAAGACTAAATCATTGATCGCCTCATATATGCCAGGGGAATGATGAACTTCGATGGGAAGACGTAGTTTTCCTCTGTAGATGCAGGGCAGATCCGCGTATACCGTGTGTTCAACACCGGGCATGGCGCTAAATACGTTGCCACCTCTTACAGAAGTGGTCGGTTTACTTCACACGGTGCAGTATTGCTGTTGAGAATGCCAGGAACTTCCGCCGCTGAGATTTACGAAGAGATTTCGAGTGTCTGGGTGATTTCAGCACTGAACATGATTCATGCAGAAGTACATCGTGTTAGCTTCCAGCAGGATAATTACTCAGTTCGTGCCCAAAGATAGTCCAGCCAATGTTTGCTTCCCGAGCAACGATCGAGACCTCCGAATAACCCTGGAAAAGCAATACAGAGACAAAACGCAGTAATTTTTAACAGGATGTACGATATAAAGTAAGCCGTTAAAAACCATCAAATTTTAGCTAAAATCTTCATGTTGTCAAGATAACAGCCTCAAATCCCAGCTGAAAAAACAACAAACCGCCTGCTGTCGCGCCAGATGAACTGCAGATGGCAGAGAAATATAGAGTCAGCGTGATGACATCTTCGGCCGCATTACTTGGTGTTCTCGACCGTGTCCACCGCTTATCGTATGAAACTGCTCCTGAGTTAGTTTCACGTGGCTGACTTAACACCGTTCTAGCTCATAACCCAGAAGGGATAGGAATCGAACCAGGGGCTTTGAGCAACAGGCAGGCAGACTACACCTAGACTGCGTGGCTGAGCATAAAAATCTCAAAGTGCGAATGTTTTACCTTTGAGGGGGCCGTGATTAGCTCAACGGCTTAGCAGCTGGCTTCACACCCGGATGGATAAGATTCGAATCCCGGTCGATGCTTGGTTGAGATTTTCATCTCAAACATCGCGTAGTGACAGGAAGGGCATCCGGCCATAAACCCTCGGCCAAAATCAATATGAGCCTGGAAGGCTCTAGCGATGCGAGAAATAACTGAAAATTACGTGAAGGACATTAGTTCACGCTGATTTAAAAAACGAAATTTAACCCCTACATGGCTACATCAAACAGTTCCTTTTAAATAGCCACAATACTCTCTTCATGACGGGTAAAGATGTTACCCAGGAAGTGGCTATGCGGTTTGAGTTACGTAACTTTCAGCTGCATTCCGGAAATAATGGGTTCGAACCCCACTGTCGGCAGCCCTGAAGACGTTTTGCCGTAGTTTTCCATTGAATAATAATAATAATAATAATAATAATAATAATAATAATAATGTTATTTGGTTTTACGCCCAACTAACTGATTTTACGATTTTCGGAGACATTGAGGTGCCTGAAATTAGTCCCGCAGGAGATCTCTTACGTTCCAGTAAATCTGCCGAAACGAAGTTGACGTATTTAAGCACATTCAAATACAACCCGGCTGAGCCAGGAACGAACCTGCCAAGTTGGGGTCAGAAGCCCAGAGCCTCTACCGTCTGAACCACACAGTCCGGTTTTCTCATCTTCACACCAGGCAATTGCTGGGACTACTGTATACCATAATTAAGGCCACGGTCTCTTCCTTCCCTCCTATCCCATCGTCGCCGTAAGACCTGTCTGTGTCGGTGCGACGTAAAGCAAAAATTGTATTTGTAAGTATGTTTGGATCTTTCATAAAAAATATTCCTCATACACAGATAAAAAAATAATACCTCAGTAAGGTGAAGGATAAGACATTAAATCACAATTTAGTAGAAACAAATGAGCAGAATTTATATTCTAGATATTTGCTAAATTCTTACATGGGTAAAGGATCAACCTTATCTTTAATTTCCTTACAGTATTCCATAGTGGAACTCGTCTTTGAACGGTCGGATTAGAGGAAAGTTAAGCAAGCTGTAAGTAGTGGAAAATTATGAAGTAGGTGTTCTTCATTACGAAACCCAGACTGTACTCAGAGGAGCTGGTTAGCTGCGAAGCTAGTAAGAGCTGCTAACGACCATTGTTCTGGACTCCACAATGGACTAAGTTGCTCCCCTTCTCGGAGAGAGAGAACTTGGAAGAACATGCGGATGTTGGTGTCGCTATGACTCCCAAAGGATGCAGATCTTCCTTCAGGGAAAACAGGTGTTGTCACAAAGTCTGTTCCTTGATAAAGAGATCCTCCCTGAGGACGGTACAGTGTACGTGATAAGGAAGATATCGGCAACATCTTCGTCCCTCGTGGCGTGATGAGTTGTGGGCTGCAGCCTTCTCAGGAGAACACACAGCTCGTCGGCACAACGCCACTCGGCCAGATGTCGGAAGTACAGAATGGATTACTGCCGCTGTGTATCTTCCTCTTAAACAAATAAGTTTATCTCGGCTACAGTAAATATCTTCATGTTTAACCGCAAGATAAGGACAATCAGTTGTGTAACAAAATGGACCTTCCTTTAGAACACCGTGATGAAAAATCAAAACCTACAACCTGTTTTCCAGTCATTGACCGGGTTAGGGATATAATGAATGAAACATATTGTAACGGTTCAAACCCCGTTACAAGATGATATCTGTATTTTTATTATTGTATGATTTTATCTGTATTTTATTATTATTATTATTATTATTATTATTATTATTATTATTATTATTATTATTATTATTATTATTATGTCAGTATTATTATTATGTTATCTGTGATATTGTTACTATTATTGTAATTATCAGTCTTATTTAATTCAATTTTGCAATGCCTGTTGCTTGCAAGATTGTACTTAGATGTATGCATATATACGTATGTGTAGAATAACACTCAATACCTGTACAGTGAGAATTGTTGTATATATCAGAGATTGGATGTGACATTGGTGCATTGTGCAATATTGTTGGCGATTCTGCCAAGTCATCGCCACTCCATGGCTACGTCATCGTATTTATTTGGATATGCGCTCAGAGAGTCACCCGCTCCGGGCTATTTCACCACTGTTTGTAATATCTGTCGCGTAGGTGGGAGTATGTCATTGTTATTTCTGGAGATTACGTAGCTGTGTCAACCAACGTCTATAAAAGGTGGGTGCATATTGTAGCGTCAGTCATTACTTATACGGATGCAGTACAGTGAAGAAGTCTACTAGATCAAGAGGCCTTAGTTGGTCAGTGAACGAGTGTGAACGAGAGATGATGAGCCATTAATTATTGGTCATTGAGAGAGTGAGACCAAAAGGTTGGTCGCTCACTCAGTTGAAGACACGGACGCAAGGGCTTACCATGAAGTCAGAGAGGGCAACCCTGGACCTGCCAAGAGGTAATACCATATTGACTTACAAAGAAGTCAGATGATATGGAGAAGAAGCAGTCACAAGGATGTATCACCAAGTTAGGCGTGACACATCTACAGTAAACACCAGATCAATGGATTACGTCGTAATTACACTTAAAGTGTTGAAGGTACAGTCAAGTGAATCAATGAGGGAAATATTTCGTATAAATTGTTAAATGTCCGGTCAAGAAGAATTCAAATTCATGCCTAGTTTCTTTCAGTTGCAATGTCATAATTTCATATTCTCATCTGTTTTATCGCAACAAGACTCACTATTTTTTTGATATATTATTTAAAGAATATATATTGTTCTATCAAACGAATTCATGGTTTTATTTCAATGAAAGTAAAATATTTTAACCTCAAAATTAATGGGGAAACCGAACGCTAATCTCCTTTTCCCAGAACTTATATGGTATGTTGTCAAAAGTAAGCTTATTACCCCACACCCTAGAGATAGTCAAGAGTCTCATTCTATTATTGCTGCACTGAGTGGTAGCTGGCGCCCTTCAAATAACGTATGTGTAAGTAAGCAGGTAACAAGTAAGTTTGAGTACAAGGTTCGACGAGTGTGTATTTTATTTAATAAATGTTAATTTTCATAATTTCCATTTTAAATGCAGATATTGAGATTTTTCAAGTTAAATGCAGTTTTATATATGTTTCAAAAGTTAGTCAGCGAGTTAGAAAAGTCACAATATATAGGCTGTTATTACAATGGGGTCGCCACTCCCAAGGTGATTTATTAATGAGTGATATATGCTATGAAATGATAATGGAGAGTGTTGCTGGAATGAAAGATGTCAGGGAAAACCGGAGTACCCGGAGAAAAACCTCCCCCACCTCCGCTTTGTCCAGCATAAATTTCACATGGAGTGACCGCGATTTGAACCACGGTATCCAGCGGTGGGAGGCCGACGCGCTGCCGTCTGAGCCACTGAGGCTCATAGAACACCGTGATAAGATACTGAAATAATAATAATAATAATAATAATAATAATAATAATAATGTAGAGCAGTAATTCAGCGACAAATTACTGTATACGGTCAAGTTTATGGGGCTCTTTCCATCTCCGTATATTTCCTGAGAATTATTATTATTATTGAGCGTATGGCGCATTACATATCAGATAGCTTCAGTCATGAATAGAAGAATTTACACTAAATGTACGAAAATACGTACAAGGAGATTGTTAGAATAATAATAATAATAATAATAATAATAATAATAATAATAATAATAATAATTATAATAATAATAATAATAAATCGTATCGTCCCAAGAACCATGTGAAGGCATTTTAATTTGACGGCATCTGGCTGCCCACTCGTCAAATATCGATGTTCCGTTTTACTCTAGCCCTACTATATAGCAAAGTAAACCATATCTCTCTCTTCGGAGTCTATGGTCAAGTTTTTAATTAATTTTGTCGGGTGAACACCAAATGTGTAACCAGAGATCTTTTACATGCCGACATAGTACGACATGGAGTGTCGAATGGACTCTTCTCCGCCCTTCAAAATCCAACTACCTCGACCAGATTAACCCACTATCTTGGGATTCGGACGCCGACACTCTACCACTCATCCACAGCGGGCAATATATTGCGGTAGTTATTCAAGGTTGCACGTTCTTTTGCATTCAGTCACGTTCTAAGCACCACTGTCAGATTTTAAAGAATATATCTTCCCCCCATTTACGCGGATTTACACAGAACATCTGTGCGCCTTTCATGCCCAGACCTAATTCGGTCTAAGATCGTTCATCTCACTCGGGGCTGATCAAAACCAGGTAGTTTCTTCGTTTAAGCACTTTGAAGATTAGTGCGGATTATGCTGGTTTAAAATACAAATCGCTGCGATTATCTTTATTATAGGTTGTTTTAAACTGTAGTGAGTGAGAGAAGAAGCAAGGTACACTGATTGGTTATGAATATCGTTAGATAAACGGGGAAAGGGTAAGGTGTTACCTGGACCTCTTAATACCAATGACTTGACCTAGGAGGCAAAATCGGTTAATTGTTGCTATTCTGTTTTCCGTTTCCAGTGGAGATCGGAGCCATTCAGAGTATTATTATTTCATCTCCAAAGTGCTGTGAAGCCTGTTTTACCATAAGGTATGTTAGGGTTGTAGTTTATAAAAAATATAAAATGTCTCTGATAAAATTCAATACAAAAACAGCAAAATAGACATGAGCATAAATGGAAAGGTAAAAGTATGATATGTACAATCCTTAATACTAGAGTACTAATATTTAAAATACCAGATAATAATATATACAATACATATGTTAAACAGCTAATAAGCGGACAATATCAAATTATATGTGTTTAAATACATAATCAAAAAATTTTGAAAATTGAATAGTGCAGCATTATTTACAAAATATGAAATTTAGTGGTTTCTCGAAATAGGAACTGCAAGTTAGCAAATGCATCTTAAGTTCCAAACGTGCTTTTTCAAAAGCAGGACAGTTAAACAGAATGTGGTCTACTGTTTCAATGTTTTCAGTGCAGAAGCACAGTGAGCCATTTTGTGTTGGAATTTTGAATCGCTCGAAGTAAGCATTGAATTTACCATGACCTGATAGCACTTGAGTTAAATGAAAGTTGCAAACTATATATTTACATCCCAGGCTACTATATATATTTGGAAAAAACAAGTCTTTGGTACTGAGCCATTTTTGCTTGCTAAGCAGAGTTCATTCCAACGAGAGAGCATTTCATCCTTTACGGTTCTTTTGACAAACGAAATTGGGCATTTAGTATAACTCTCTGACAAGTTATAATTACAAGCTTCTTTTGCCAAGTGGTCAGCTCTTTCGTTCCCATTTATGGCGGAATGACCTCGCACCCAACCGAAACATATATGGTTATTGTACTTTGATATATTCTCTCTCACATGTACTGCCAAATTTTGTAAGTTATATTTATCTTTTATGGAGTTCAGCGCCGCTTGTGAGTCACTGAGTATAGTCGCACACGTATTTTTGTTTATGCACCACTGACTGGTTTCAATATTGCAAGCAGCTCGGCTTGAAACACAGAACAGTATTCCTTTAGTTTTATTTTCTCAGAATGAACTTCGTCTTCACCCTCATATACCACGAAGGCGCAGCCCACTAATGTCCCGCTGCTGGAAATGCGAGTACCATCTGTGTATATTGAATGGCTGTGCTCTTTGGTACATGGGTGGTCAAATAGAGAGCTCATATAATCTGCTGGATGTCCGGCGGCAGTATGATGTACAGGAAGTTCAAGTTTCACTCCTTCCAAATCCCGCGGATGTATTCTGTTCTTCTTACAGTTGACAGAAGTTGACATGCTGAGTCCTGTGAGATGCAGAGGTTCTATACCAGAAATAATAAGGGCAGCGTCAGTCGATATTGTACGGTAAGCGCGTGTGGTGCGTAATACGAAACCGCTTTGAATTTGAGACAATTTCAGTTGCGCCCATTTTTTATGCAGAACATGTTCGAAAGCAGCGACACAATAAAGCACCATTGGTTCAACAGCTCCACGATATGTAATAATAATAATAAAGGCAGCAGGAAAAACAGGCTTGCAGATATCCTTCGAAAAGACAGAAGTTATGTTGAACATCAAAGACAACACGACCCAACTGAACACCAAATACGGAGGAATAAACCGTGTGCATAACATTAAATATATTGGTGAGTGGATCCAATCAAACGGCCTAGACACAGAGGCCTTAGCGGCCAGACCAAAAAATTGAGGTAGCTTTCCAAATCACCCAAAACATATATAACAAAAGTGCTTTTCTATAAATTATCAAAATTAACCATTATAACACTGGCCTAGAGCCGGTATCTCTCTATGAGTCAGAATGCCTTATCCTCTCTCAGAAATGTGCGCTCGTTAAGTTTCAGCAAAGAGAGAGAAAGCTTCCCCACGACATTCTTCACCCAAAATACATAAACAGTGTGAACCAAGAAAATCCAGACAAGAAATCTACTCTAAGATAGAGAAGATCACGGACACAATGCGCAAACGCAGGGCTTTTCTTCTACGGTCACCTACGACGGATGGACGTCTCTCGCTGGGCAAAAAGCAATTTTAATAATTTTCACTCAAAACCAAAAAACAACAATTCCCTGGTACTTAAACGTCAAGAAAGCTCGAAGAAATGGGCCCACGACAAGACGACGCGCACAAACGAGACCTTTTCAAAACTAGTATCGTGACTTTTGGGACTTTCCGGGATGTGTGTACTGGTGCAAAGTGGTCGGATGAACGCGTGCTCGACACAGCCAGCTCATGAAAACCTATTGGATCAATCGAAAACCGAGTAAATGCCAGAATGTATAACGAAACTTATCGTGGTCCCTACTTGACCGATTATTGACTAATAATAACAACAATAATAATAATAATAATAATAATAATAATAATAATAATAATAATATTAATAATAATAATAATGTGACTTATTGAAATTTTCCAATTTCTCGGGGTCGGCAATTCGTGCTGATTTTGCACAGTTTTACTTTCCGATTCCCTTCAGGACGCCATTTCTATGTGGAAGCGTGAACTTAATTTTTTTTTTTTTTTTTTTTGCAAGTTGCTTTACGTCGCATCGACACAGATAGGTCTTATGGCGACGATGGGAGAGGAAGGGCCTAAGAGTGGGAAGGAAGCGGACGTGACCTTAATTAAGGTATAGCCCCAGCATTTGCCTGGTGTGAAAATGGGAAACCACGGAAAACCATCTTCAGGGTTGCCGACAGTGGGGTTCGAACCCACTATCTCTTGATTACTGGATACTGGCCGCACTTCAGTGACTGCAGCTATCGAGCTCGGTAGCGTGAATTTTAACTATTGCGTGTTTCTCTGGTGGTTGGGGTACTCTGGCGTGTTATGGGTACATTAAAATATGTGTATTAAGAAGAAAATAAACATCTAGTCCTCGAGCTAGAGGAATTAACCATGCGCAGCTGGGAATCGATCCTGGGACCCCCAAAACCGAAGGTCACAACGTCAGCAATTCAGCCAAAGAGCCGGTTGAAAGTAAAAATAATGCCGTCTTCAGTATCTCAGACAGTAGAGTGCTTGTCCTAGCTCAGGTTGGCGGACTCGAGCACGATTATTCAGTCATTAAATATGTTGCACACAAGTTTTAAAAATTATAAATGCACACTGGGAATAGCCACTAATTTTAGTATATAACAAACGTTAATTTCAAGGTTTTCCTGCACTGAGTAAAAGTTATGCTGGAGTAACCACTTTTTAAGCTAATTTCTGAATATATACTTTTGAAATGTAGTTATCTCGGATATATCCGACTCGTTGACTCAATGGTCAGCGTACTGGCCTTCAATTCTGAGGGTCCCGGGTTCGATTCCCGGCCGGGCCGGGGATTTTAACCTTCATTGGTTAAATCCAGTGGCCCGGGAGCTGGGTGTTTGTGCTGTCCCCAACATCCCTACAACTCACACACCACACATAACACTATCCTCCAGCACCAAAAACACGCAGTTACCTACACATGGCAGATGCCACCCACCCTCATCGGAGGGTCTGCCTTACAAGGGCTGCACTCGGCAAAAATAGCCACACGAAATTATTATTATTATTATCTCGGATATGATGACAGTTTACTAAACATCTTTAGCTGTACAGTGAAATGACTTGAATATGTCTTTTGTAGCCTATAACGAGGTACACCGACTTCTCCTACTGACCTGATATTATACAAATATATTTTGCTATTTGTTCGGGGCGTCGACTCATGTGGATCTTTCGCCTCTACTGGCACCATATAGTATGAACCTGCGTGTAATTCGAATGGTGGTAATATGGAAGATGAAGGACGTTACAAACACCCAGACCTTAGGCCAGAGATATTAATCATTACAATTAAAAAACCCTGACACGGCCGGGAATCAGGAATCGGACCGCCGGGTGACAGGCGGACGCGTTGCCCCCTACACCGCGGGGCCTGACTGGTATTATATTAGGGAACATCACTTCTGAGTTGTGATCTATTTCTGCGTGTATTTGAAGAAGTGCATTATAAATCTACAAGGTGTATCATAACTACACCGACAAAAATATCAGGGATGCTCTTGATATTATATTAAGAACGATGCTGCAATCGGATTGGCGGAGAAAAGTTTTCTTTTCGATGAAATGAGGTTAAATTGTTACTTTCGGGCGGGCGATACAAATTGATGAATTTGTCCTATTTTCCATGCAAAAACACAAGCAGCAGCCGTGGTTCAGGGAAGAGAAGCAGTGTTGCCAACTTAGCTGATTTTCCGCTAAATTTGGCGGAATTAGAAGCCTGCCGGCGGAGAAATATATCATTTAGCGGACAGCGGAATTTTTGGCGGAATTCTAGATTTATTATAGTGGAATTTAGTGTTTTATCCATTTTACGTTTTAAAAAAATCTATACTCCAGTCTGTCTCCAAGCTATTCCGTATTTCTTGTCAGGAGCTAGCAGTCACGTGAGGGAAACATGTTATTTGGATTTGATGTTATGAGATCAAAGTATCATAAATTTCTAATGCGTGGAGAAAGGGTAATTTTCTCTTAGTTGACGAATGACGACAGATAATGAAACTGTGAGAGAGTAGCATTTATATTTATGCTATGAAGGAGGACCGTTTAATGATCTGGCCTCTTTTATGTGTGGCCCTTGAGGTAGGGGATTCACCTAGTTTGCATCCGGCACCAAAACCCGTACAAGTTTTAGCTCGCCGGCTCGCAGGCAGGGGGTTAATCCCAGTGAAACTCACAAATCAGGTGAGTGCAGACATGTTTATTTTTATTATTATTATTATTATTATTATTATTATTATTATTATTATTATTATTATTATTATTATTATTATTGCTCATTTTTTTGCTCATTATTTGAGATCAGATTTCAGCGGATTTTTCGTAGTATTTAGCGGATCTTGAAATTATAAGTTGGCAACACTGAAGAGAAGGGGAGGGAGAGGAAGCACAGTGTACGATGGAGACAGAGATAATGCTCCGCGCGTGTCCTCCTTCGACTCACACAGGGTTGTCCTTGTTTCTTTCAGCCGTAACTGCACATACAGTACAAGAACAGACTATAATTAACACAATTGTCAGTCAAGGAATGCACCAGATCGTTTCTCCTCTCGTCTGTTGGTCACAGTAACGTTCTTTATTATTTAGCATGCTGAAAGATGCAACGCTGCCGCCCGACGATTGTGTATTCATTCGCTCACAACATTGTAATTCCAATGGCTCGGGGGCTGAGTGTTTGTGCTGTCCCCAACACCCCTGCAACTCACACACCACACATAACAAATAACAAATACTGAATTACGCACAATGGTTTCATTACGGTAGATCAGGGCCTCTCAGGTCCGCCTCCGTAGCGTAACGGTTAGTGTTATTAGCTACCGTCCTCGGGGGCCCGGGTTCGATTCCCGGTACTGCCAGAAATTTAAGAATGGCAGGAGGGCTGGTATGTGGTAAAAATGGTACATGCAGCTCACCTCCAATGGGGGTGTGTCTGAAAAGAGCTGCACCACCTCTGGATGAGGACACGAGTTTACTTTTTAGGGCCTCTCAGGGTGCATGCACCAGTGCATTGCGCTGTGCACGGTGCAAAAGACGATTTCGCTTGGTTGACCAGAGTGCAGACCCCTACTCCTCGATTTCGAGCAATAGCGCTCTCTCTCTCTCTCTCTCTCTCTCTCTCTCTCTCTCTTTCCCTACGCCTGTCTCGCTCGCTCCGCCTGTCTCCCTCTTCCTCACTTGCTCCGTGTCCGACTGATTGGCTGAATGGTCAGCGTACTGGCCTTCGGTTCAGAGTGTCCCGGGTTCAATTCCCGGCCGGGTCGGGGATTTTAACCTTCATTGGTTAATTCCAATGGCTCGGGGGCTGAGTGTTTGAGCTGTCCCCAACACCCCTGCAACTCACACACCACACATAACACTACCCTCCACCACAATAACACGCAGTTACGTACACATGTCAGATGCCGCCCACCCTCATCGGAGGATTTGCCTTACAAGGGCTGCACCCGGCTAGAAATAGCCACACAAAATTAATTTACTTGTTCCGTAGCGCTCTAAATCCGAGCCGAGTTGAGCCGAGCTTAGCCGAGTAACCCAGAGACGAAGCGTTAGTCCGAGCTGAGCCGAGTGGGACCGATGCACTGTGCACAGGAACTCTCTGCCTCAGTTTGCAAGCGTGAGATTTTGTGCGTTTGAGAGGCCCTGCAGTAGATGTTCAATATGTCACCCATCTTACTACGATGTACATTTCATGACGGTGTAGTCGTGACCTTTAGACTCTGTTCAGGATGTGTAGTGTGTCGCGCATTACCTCTATCTCCCACTTGTCACTTACCCTCCCTTCCTCTGACGCAAAGCAACAGGCAGCCGCTTGTTCCCTGGCATAACATTTACTGCAAGTTCGTCAATTTGAGTAGCGCGCCCAGAAGTAACAATGTAACGTCGTTTCTTTAAAAAAAAAAAAAATCTCCGCCAATCCGACTGCATCATCGTTATTTTTTTTTTTTTGCTAGTTGTTTTACGTCGCACCGACAGATAAGTCTTACGGCGACGATGGGGCAAGAAAGGGCTAGGAGTGGGAAGGAAGCGGCCGTGGCCTTAATTAAGGTACAGCCCCAGCATTTGCCTGTTGTGAAAATGGGAAACCACGGGAAACCAGTTTTAGGGCTGCCGAATACTGGATACTGGCCGCACTTAAGCGACTGGAGCTATCGAGCTCGGTATCATCGTTCTTAACATAACAAAAAGAGCATCCCTAATTTTTGGTCGATGCAGTTATGACACTCCCTGTATATGTTTACAGCAGTCATGGCGGAGACATGAATTACACGATTCCTGAAGTAGGCGGTTATAGGGATTTTGTAGCAATATATATTGGCCTTTTCTGGAGAATTAAAGCTTCAGAAATCTGACTACAGTTTCCCTGTAGTAGAATTCCGTGTTGAACATACCAGCCTCGTGTCGATATATTTACTAGCACGTAAGGGAACTTCTTGGAGAAAAAATTTCTGTCACCTCGGTCTCTCTGAAAACCGTGGTAGTTAGTGAGATATAAGTCTAATAAAATTAATACCGAGCGAGTTGGTCGTGCGGTTAGGGGCGCACAGCTGTGAACTTTCAACCGGGAGATAGAGGGGTCGAACCCCATTGTCGGCAGCCCTGAAGATGGTTTTCCGTGTTTTCCCATTTTCACACCAGGCAAATGCTGGGGCTGTATATTCATTAAGGCCACGGCTGCTTCCTTCCCACTCCTAGGCCTTTCCTATCCCATCGTCGCCAGAAAATCCATCTGTGTCGGTGAGGCGTAAAATAACTTGTAATAATAATAATAATAATAATTATTATTATTATTATTATTATTATTATTATTATTCATGTGACTGTTTCTGTTGCAGGAAACTGAGTAATATTCCAGTTGCGTGATAACTGTCGGAATATTGAGGTCAGCCGATTCATTTAAATTAATACTTCACGATTAAAATCCCACTGCTCTGGCCAGGAATCGAACCCAAGAACTCCAGGCCCGAAGGCTAAGTCGCAGACCAGTCGGCCATGGTGCCAAACAAATGAAAAAAATGACAGTAGTTAAACAAGACATCATCTGTCTGCCCAGGACACTGCCTTTGAGGAGTTGGAAAGTAAAATCAACCCTGGATGGTAAACGGAAGGAAAGTTTATTATTATTATTATTATTATTACTATTATTATTATTATTATTATTATTATTATTATTATTATTATTATTATTATTATTATTGTACGTACCACTAACCACTTCTGTCACCCGGCCGCCCCAGGCTCGATTCTCGCCTGGATCAGGGGTTTTTATTTGTAAAAGATTAATATCCCTGGCCTGGGGATTCAACACTCTACACTTCCGCCATTCCAATTACACGCAGGTACATATCACATGGTGCAAGTAGGGGCAAAAAATCTGCATAGGTCGACGCCCCGAACAAATAGCATTTTAAAAAAACAAAGGAAAAGATCTACTTTACGTCCAACAGAATGGTCGCTGATTTAACACACAATTTTATGGCCAAGAATATTCGCAAGATACATATTATGAAGAATATAAATAAATGTAATAATAATAAAAATGCTATTACCATTCTTCTTCATTAATCAGAAATTTATAGAATTCTTCGTAACTCATTTTTTTAGTCCTTTGGGTGAGTATGTTTTATGTTATTTCGTATTTTAGTTTGAACGTAAGTCTTTGATGAAATGAAATGTCGTATGGCTTTTAGTGCCGGGATATCCCAGGACGGGTTCGGCTCGCCAGGTGCAGGTCTCTCTATTTGACTCCCGTAGGCGACCTGCGCGGCGTGATGAGGATGAAATGATGATGAAGACAACACATACACCCAGCCCCCGTGCCAGTGGAATTAACCAATTAAGATTAACATCCCCGACCCGGCCGGGAATCGAACCCGGGACCATCTGAACCGAAGGTCAGTACGCTGACCGTTCAGCCAACGAGTCGGACAATCTTTGATGATGATTGATGATTGATGTTTGTTGTTTAAAGGGGCCTAACATCGAGGTCATCGGCCCCTAATGGTACGAAATGAGACGAAACGAAATGACCACTTAAAAAGTCCAAAATCCTCCACTGACCAGAATTCAGAATTCAAAGCGTGAGGAAGAATAATGAATGGACGGACGGATATGAATTTAAAACGATCACTGGATCCGACCCACAGTGCCTCACATGCAGAGAAGCTGGCACAAAACAATGGTATTACTGACCAAGAGACTGCTTCTATAGCACGATGCTGAATCGATTATGCTTATAGTCGAAACGGGTCTAAAATCCAGGTCATCGCTCCCTCATAATGGTATTTATCGCTAGGAAAGTAGAACCATGCTATGTGTAATGTTGCTGTCCTAATCAAAAGTAGCGTAGACTCGCGGTATTCCACACATTATGGAACTATTCACAGGTAATGTAATGCGCACATGTAACACAGACCTATGGTGTATCGCAAATCGCGGCGCCATTTAAAGGCAACGCAAACCCACGGCGTTCCTCACACAAGTGGACTAACCACAGGGACTCGTACTATCCCGTGGAATTCCTCACATAGTGGGAACTGATCATAGGTAAGGCAGAACCATAGTGTCGCTAAACCCATGGTGTCGCTCACATGGGGGTACGAATCACACGCACTGTAGGACCCACCTCCTGGTTCACACACTCTCGCTAATAATCACAAACTTTTTTTTTTTTTTTTGCTATTTGTTTTACGTTGCACAGACACAGATATGTCTTATGGCGACGATGGGGTAGGAAAGGCCTAGGGTTGGGAAGGAAGCGGCCGTGGCCGTAATTAAGGTACAGCCCCAGCATTTGCCTGGTGAGAAAATGGGAAAACACGGAAAACCATCTTCACGGCTGCCGACAGTGGGGTTCGAACCCACTGTCTCCCGATTACTGGATACTGGCCGCACTTAGGCGACTGCAGCTATCGAGCTCGGTCACAAACCTTTGGAACAGATCTTAACAGTAGACTTGTTACAACAATATGATTCTCTTATATTCATAGATTATAAACAAGATCATAGAATAATTTCAACAAAAACTAAAACGTCATCCTCTGCTTTCGTTACGTCGTGGAATTCTGCTAACTTCGGATACGCTACCGGCTACGGTAGAGCTGCAATGCCCCACAAATATTATTCAGTAGTTATTTCTTTAAAAAATCAGTTATTCCTTTTTGACTATTTCACGCCAATCTTCGTAGTTGCGGTGCAATGCTGGATTTCAGAAAATTAGTTCTAATTAACGGGACTCTACTACGGTTTCTTCATACTTTGTTTTGAAGTAGCAGTGACTTGGACGAAACGCCAGCCAAAGGCAGTAGAAACTCTCCCGTTTAAAACAGGCACCATTTGTACCTACTGTATAATAGAACACGGTGATGACGTGAGGAAGCGGATGACGTAAACAAGTTTAGACAGATGACGAACGCTGGTTGCCTTGGTTACTACGGTTTCGGTTTTCTGCCCACGTTAATATCAGATTGACCTCCACCAAAACCGCCAGTCAGGAAACATATCCATGTTAAAACCATTTCCCTACTGTCTCTACTACCTACAGGAAAAATGAATATTATTCTTGAAATTCGTTTAAATAGCATCAAGGGTACTTGATAATGTACTGTCTTCTGTCTTCTACCACCTCAGCGCCATCGATAGACCTACCGGGCTGTGAGTCAGTATGCGTGCGAGCGAGTGATAGTGTAGCATAAGATATGTTGGGGTAGTGAGTGAGTGTGTGTGTTCATTAGGTCGGGCTGCCTGAGGGACGGGCTTGAACAGGTGATGATAGCCCAACTTAACCCGTGACACTTGTCCGTTTTGGCTCTGCGAGTGACTGGTAAGTGCACTGATGGACTTTTCTTACAATTTCCCAATTATTCGTTCAGTGTGGATGATAATGCTTCCTTTTGTTGTTAGACGACGTTATTATAACTGAAACTGTAACTAGAGTAATGTCGAGAAATTCTATTAACCACGGTACGTTATACAGGTGCGTGGTAGTCGAGTGGCATAGTCACTTATCTTCTCACTAAGGTGGTCATGGCTCGAAATGTATGTATGTATTTATTTATTTATTCCTGACTTACATTTGTGGCGAAGTTAGAGCTCACGGCCCTCTCTTACACTTAACCACTATAAACAATAAAATTTAAAATGTAAACAAAAGTAAGACTTAGAAATTCTAAAAAGAAATAATACTACGGACAGATAATTTAAAGACTAAGTTTGGACTACCTATCAGTACAATACTACTACTAATATTACTACTACTAATAATAATAGTAATAATAATAGTATTAATAATAATAATAATAGTCAAAACGTATGAGTTTTTTTTTTTAAATGAAAAATCATGTACCTCTGTTTCTGGTCTCACATAAAACTGGAGGTCTCGTGGGTATGATCATCATATCAAAAACCACTTCAAACTAGAAGTATTCCTTTTAAGGTTCTACGCTAATTTACCCGAAAAGCTTCTAATATGAATATGGATGGCCCTAAACTTTAGTAAGTCAGGCTTGTTTCCTAATATGTTCCATTTGAACATAAATCTATCTTATGGCTGTGACTCATGCGAAAATTTGTGTAGCATGACATGACATAATGTGTGAGGGAAGTGTAACTATAACAACTGTGCAGGCAATGATGTAAGGTATGGGTGAATGGTCAGACAATGTTACCTAGCAACATAATATTATATTGTTTAGTAGTTGCAAGATGTTTCAATTGTAAGTGTATTTATTTTAGGCCTAATTTTGCCCATGCAAATACTCTATTTTCTGGTTAGATGGAAGAGAGAGCCTAATGGCCGTAATATTGCCAGACAAAATACATCTATTGTATTTTATTGTACTGTAACCCTTCAGGCTATGTCTAATGGCTGGTTGCCACCTGAAATTAGCAGCTGCTCATGGATGGTCATCACCGGGAGACATACAGTATATAATATGATCACTTGATTTTCGCAAAAGGAAAAGTTGTTTCTCTATTATGTGTACTGTAAAGGCTCTCTCCTTTCGAATTGTATTTAACAGTTGAAATTTGGTATAACTTTTACTGTTGTGGATCTATTAGGAATCTATGTGGTTCACTTCTTACTACATCTGACCAATTTTACTTTCACCTTTGAGAATAGATGTTCTTAAATCCCTCCACTATCCGCTTGTATACTTATAAAAACAATGTTATTATTTGTTCAATGTCTCTTCAATTGCAATACGTCTGTGTATCGGGATGTCATTCTGCAGTAGTTCGTTAGCGCTCTGGAACTTAAACCGATTTGTCACAGTCAAACTTTCTCACATGCCGCTGACATATAATTAGGTGGAACCTGCTTATCATGGATGAACCGAGAGAGTTGGACGTGAGGTTAGGGTCATATAGCTGTGAGCTTGCATTCGGGAGACGGTGGGTTTGAGTCCCACCGTCAGCAGCCCTGAAGATGGTTTTCTGTGGTTTCCTATTTTTACACCAGGCACGACCACAGTCATTTTCCATCCTTGTATTACCGAAAACCATGATGTTTAAATCACTATAAATCACTAGCAAAAAAAAAATATTCTAAAAGGTCAGCGACTCGCTACTACTTCGCTGTCTGTCCGCGTCGACTAGTCGTCTGTTCAAAATTAGATCATCTCATTGATTTCTTCCTTATATTCATCCAATCGGAAAAAAATATATTATAGCACAACATAGTTCAGGCCCTTCGTAGATAATTTATAATCCATAGTTGGATAGTAACACTGTCCCCATTTGTTGCCTTTATGAAACTTATTTTGCCGGGCTGAGTGGCTCAGACGGTTAAGGCGCTGGCCTTCTAACCCCAACTAGCAGGTTCGATCCTGGCTCAGTCCGGTGGTATTTGAAGGTGCTCAAATACGACAGCCTCGTGTCGGTAGATTTACTGGCACGTAAAAGAACTCCTGCGGGACTAAATTCCGGCACCTCGGCGTCTCCGAAGGCCGTAAAAGTAGTTAGTGGGACGTAAAGCAATTAACATTATTATTTAAACTTATTTTAGCATTTTAAGATAATAATTTTCCATTTGAATTTTTCTTCGGCTAATCATCCTTTTCCTGTATGTGTAATCTTGAACTTTAAATCTGTATGAAGGACGGGCATTGTCTGATAATTACTCTCCATGTAATATTATGGGCTGGAACGAAGGAGTTTTTCGATAATGTATAGACATCACCGTCTGCTGGTTGCCGTCATTCGTCTACAGAATGAATGTCCCAATTTTCTGACTTTTCTTAAAATATATAACCTACTTGCTTATTTCTATTATATAAGTAAAGTAACAAGCGTCATTTAGGGGAATGTATAGTGGATGTTTTCATTTGAACTAGCTCTAAAAGCTTAGAATTCATTTTATTTTATTTTTTATTTTCTCATTCTTCTTTTTTTACAATGTATTGATAAATCACCAGTTATCAGTTAGCCAAAAAATCTCTGTGGTGAAGTGCTCTTTCCCTCTAGATCATCCGAAGACATTTCGTGTCAAGCAAGAAGTGTATATAGACGCGTATCACTATGTTTCATCAAATCAAGAAAATTCTAATTGATTTTCTCCTAGAAATTCGTTTAGAAGTTGTTACGATGAAGCAAAGAAGCAGCATTATTGTTTTCCTTAAGACACTTTCGAGAAGTTCGGTTACAACGTAGCGGTAATTACGTGGCTGAACCTCCGAGCTTGCGAGCTTATAACGGAACGGTAACTTGCAGATTAGTTGAATTTAATTGAGACTTAGCGTGAAGGAAGTTTAAATCTAACAAGGAAAAATTGATTGTTGAAGTGAAATCAGCGTCATGATTCTACTCCATGGGTTTTTCCCAAATATTTCGTGACACAATACAACATAAAATGTTATTCTCTGCAAGTGCCGTAATAATTCACATTATCTCGCCACTTGACCGACACCCTTGTGGTGCCAAGCTCGATAGCTGCAGTCGCTTGAGTGCGGCCAGTATCCAGTATTCGGGAGATAGTGGGTTCGAGCCCCACTGTCGGCAGTCCTGAAGATGGTTTTCCGCGGTTTCCCATTTTCACACCAGGAAAATGCTGGGGCTGTACCTTAACTAAGGCCACGGACTCTTCCTTCCCATTCCTAGGCATTTACTGTCCCATCGTCGCCATAAGACATATCTGTGTCGGGTGCGACGTAAAACAAATAGCAAAAAAAAAAAAAAGAAAAACACCCTTGTGGGTTCAAGGGTGCGAACTGTGTCGTACATGTGAACTTGGATTTTTTTTACGACCGAATGCCCTTCCTGTCACCGAATGTATCCACTAATGCATGTTACCGTGATAGTTGGTAGTGCGGTGTTTAGTGTGTACGCGATAAAGTGTGTTTTGATGAAAACATGAACACCAGTCCCAAGTCTAAGGTTTTAACCAGTTGCGGCTTAAAACCCAGACCCAGCCAGGAACTGAACCCAGGACTCTCTGAGTAGAAGGTCCCAAAGCTCTCTACACCTCTAAGGCCAATGCCGGGACAGTTCCTAGTATAGCACGGCCGCCAACCCTCTCACCTTCTCCACACACCTTTCTCCGTTACATATCTCCTGGCCTGAGGGACAGCATCACCATCTGAGGCCCGCCTCCCTCTTCTTGGAAGAAAGAAAACATTTCAGTAGTAGTAGTAGTAGTAGTAGTAGTAGTAGTAGTAGTACATTTCAACCATGTTTACAGTCTAATTGAGGAGTGATGACATCACAAAGTTAGAGAGGGGCAGGTAATTAATAACCAAAGAGAAACGTTTCCCTTTGCGAAAAGCTAATGATCATGAATATGTAATTCATTAATTGAAACTCAACGTTATATCAAGGAGAACTGCAACTCTATGTCAAAGGAACTTAACTTGTAGCGCAGTATCTTTGGCGACCAAGGCCTATGATGACTAATGTGACATCACTGAAGGTGCACTTTCTAGTTCAGTACACTCTATACAAATTCACATTCGCAGCATCTTTGGCGACCAAGGCCTATGATGACTAATGTGACATCACTGAAGGTGCACTTTCTACTTCAGTACACTCTATACAAATTCACATTCGCAGCATCTTTGGCGACCAAGGCCTATGATGACTAATGTGACATCACTGAAGGTGCACTTCTAGTTCAGTACACTCTATACAAATTCACATTCGCAGCATCTTTGGCGACCAAGGCCTATGATGACTAATGTGACATCACTGAAGGTGCACTTTCTACTTCAGCACACTCTATGCAAATTCACATTCGCAGCATCTTTGGCGACCAAGGCCTATGATGTCTAATGTGACATCACTGAAGGTGCACTTCTAGTTCAGTACACTTTATACAAATTCACATTCGCAGCATCTTTGGCGACCAAGGCCTATGATGACTAATGTGACATCACTGAAGGTGCACTTTCTAGTTCAGTACACTTTGTACAAATTCACATTCGCAGCATCTTTGGCGACCAAGGCCTATGATGACTAATGTGACATCACTGAAGGTGCACTTTCTAGTTCAGTACACTCTATACAAATTCACATTCGCAGCATCTTTGGCGACCAAGGCCTATGATGACTAATGTGACATCCCTGAAGGTGCACTTTCTACTTCAGTACACTCTATACAAATTCACATTCGCAGCATCTTTGGCGACCAAGGCCTATGATGACTAATGTGACATCACTGAAGGTGCACTTCTAGTTCAGTACACTTTATACAAATTCACATTCGCATCATCTTTGGCGACTAAGGCCTGTTCGTAATAATAATCACGAGCTCTTAAATTATGTCCCTCTTCTCATATCACAGACCTACACTACACCGAGTTATTACCCACACTCCAGTATATCCCATTCTACTGAATACAATTTATTGTTGTTGTTGTTTGAGTCATCAGTCCATAGACTGGTTTGATGCAGCACTCCATGCCACCCTAGCATGTGCTAACATTTCCATTTCTACGTAACTATTGCATCCTACATCTGCTCTAATCTCCTTGTCATATTCATACTTTGGTCTACCCCTACCGTTCTTACCACCTACACTTCCTTCAAAAGCCAACTGAACAAGTCCTGGGTGTCTTAGGATATATCCTATCATTCTCTCTCTCTCTTTCTCGTCAAATTTAGCCAAATCGATCTCCTCTCACCAATTCGATTCAGTATCTATTCATTCGTGATTATATCCATCATGCATTCTTCTGTAACGCCACATTTCAAAAGTTTCTATTCTCTTTATTTCTGAGCTAGTTATCGTCCATGTTTCACTTCCATACAATGCCACGCTCCACACGAAAGTCTTCAAAAAATTCTTTCTAATTCCGATATCAATGTTTGAAGTGAGTAAATTTGTTTTCTAAAGAATGCTCTTCCTTGCTTGTGCTAATCTGCATTTTATGTCCTCCCTACTTCTGCCATCGTTAGTTATGTTACTACCCAATTAACAACATTCATCTACTTCCTTTAAGACTTCATTTCCTAATCTAATATTTCCTGCATCACCTGCCTTCGTTCGACTGCACTCCATTACTCTTTTTTGGACTTATTTATTTTCATCTTGTACTCCTTACACAAGACTGCGTCCATACCACAGCATTTTCTCGAGATCTTCTGCAGATTGAGATAAGATAACAATATCATCGACAAATCTCAAGGTTTCGATTTCCTCTCCTTGGATTGTGATCCCCTTTCCAAATTCCTCTTTGATTTCCTTTACTGCCTGTTCTATGTAAACATTGAAAAGGAGGGGGGACAAACTGCAGCCTTGCCTCACTCCTTTCTAGATTGCTGCTTTTTTTTTCAAAGCTCTCGATTCTTATCACTGCAGACTATTTTTTATACAGATTGTAGATAATTCTTCGTTCTCGGTATCTGATCCCAATCACCTTCAGAATCTTAAATAGTTTGGTCCAATCAACATTATCCAAATCCTTTTCTAGATCTACGAATGCCATGTACGTGGGCTTGTCCTTTATTCGATCCTCTAAGATCAGACGTAAAGTCAGGATTGCTACACGTGTTCCTACGTTTCTCCTGAAGCCAAATTGATCTTCTCCCAACTCAGCTTCAACTTGTTTTTCCATTCTTCTGTAAATAATACGTGTTAAAATTTTGCAGGCATGAGATACTAAACTAATGGTGCGGTAGTTTTCACACCAGTCAGCACCGGCTTTCTTGGGATTAGGTATAACAACATTCTGCCGAATATCGGATGTTACTTCTCCTGTCTCATACATCTTACACACTAAATGGAATAACCTTGCCATGCTGGTTTCTCCTAAGGCAGTCATTAAATCAGAGGGAATATCATCAAATCCAGGTGCCTTGTTCCTATTTAGGTCAATCACAGCTCTGTCAAACTCTGACCTCAAAATTGGGTCTCCCATTTCATCAGCATCAACTGCCTCTTCTTGTTGCAGAACCATATTATCTACATCTTTACCTTCATGCAGCTGTTGGATATGTTCCTGCCATCCTTCTGCTTTGTCTCCTTTCCCTAGAAGTAGCTTTCCATCCGAGATCTTAATATTCATACACTTAGATTTCCTTTCTCCAAAGGTTTCCTTGATTTCCCTGTATGCAGCATCTACCTTTCCCAGGACTATACAACCTTCGACGTCCTTGCACTTCTCCTTCAGTCAGTCTTCCTTAGCTACCTTGCACTTTCTTTGCACTTCATTCTTTAATCGCCTGTATTCTTTTCTGCCCTCTTCATTTCTAGAATTCTTGTATTTTCGTCGTTCATCAATCAGGTCTAGTATCTCCTGAGTTATCCAATGATTCTTAGTTGCTCTTTTCTTCCTTCCTAACGTTTCTTCAGCAGGCCTACTGACTTCATTCTTCATGACAATCCACTCTTCCTCTATTGTGTTTCCTTCAGCCTTTTCTTTTAGCCCTTGTGCAACATGTTCCTTGAAACAATCCCTCACACTCTTTGCCTTCAACTTGGCTATATCCCATCTCCTTGCATTCCTTCCTTTCTTCAATTTCTTCAACTTCAGATGGTATTTCATGAGCAAGTTGTGGTGAGAATCCACGTCTACTCCTGGGAAAGTTTTGCCATCCAACACCTGATTTCTGAATCTATGCCTAATCATAATGAAGTCCATTTGATACCTTTCAGTGTCTCCAGGTCTCATCCACGTATACAGCCGTTGTTTGTGGTGTTTGAATCAGGTATTGGAATGGACTAAATTATGATCAGTGCAGAATTCAACCAGCCGACTTCCTCTTTCGTTCCTTTGTCCCAATCCGAATTCTCCTACTGTATTACCTTCTCTTCCTTGGCCTACCACTGCATTCCAGTCTCCCATCCCAATTAGATTCTCGTCACCTTTTACATATTGTATTAAATATTCTATCTCTTCATATATTATTTCCATTTCCTCATCATCCGCTGAACTAGCAGGCATATAGACCTGCAGTATTGTGGTGGGCATTGGATTGGTGTCTATCTTGACGACAATAATTCTTTCACAATGCTGGTCGTAGTAGCTTACCCGCTGCCCTATTTTCTTTTGCATTATTAAACCAACTCCTGCATTTCCCCTGCTTGATTTTGTTTTGATAATTCGGTAGTCGCCTGACCAAAAATCCTGTTTATCCTGCCAACGTACTTCGCTTATACCAACTACATCTGACTTTAGTCTATCCATCTTCCTTTTCAGATTCTCTAACCTGCCACAACGATTCAAACTTCTAACATTCCACGCTCCGACTCGCAGAATGTCAGTATCCATCTTCCTGATGATCGCTCCCTCTCGTGTAGTCCCCACCCGGAGATCCGAATGGGGGACTAGTTTACCTCCGGAATATTTTACCCGGGCGGGGGGGAGCCATCATCAGTACATCATTCATACAGAGAGATCTGCATGTCCTCGGGAGTTAGTTACGGCGTTAGTTTTCCGTTGCTTTCAGCCGTGTAGCATTATCAACACAGCTAAGCCATGTTAAGTATTATTACAAGGCCATATCAGTCAATCATCTAGACTGCCGCCCTTTCAACTTCCGAAAAGACTGCTACCTCCCTTTCGATGAACCATTCGTTAGTCTGGTCTCTTAACAGATACCCATCCGATATGGCTCCACGTGCGGCTCGGCTATCTGCTTCATTGGGAAACGTAAGCCTCCCCACCGCGGCAAGGTCACATGGTTCGCAGGAGAGGTACAACTTATTATGAACATAATATTTGTCTTTTATTTCTAGTAAGCAAGGCGACGAAACGCTGAGGACCCAGTGGCCGGCATAGTAGTGACAGCCTACAGTCAATTTTTTAAAATGTATTTTTACGTACAACCTCAAAAAAGTAATTAGGCCTACGTTACTGTTATTTTATTTGTTTCAAATATAAATTAATTTCGTTAACTTCACCTTACTCTTGACACAAGTCTACACGTAGAAGATTTCCTTATTGCTTTCAGATTCCTCAGTATGAATACGCAATAAAATTTCTGCAATGGATCTCAATTATATTTAGTTATGGAACACCAAAAAAGGTCAGTGCAAAAATCAAGATATGCTAAATATTTTGTTCCGAAGCATATGTACATTATAAAAGAAATCGAAATTATAAATGCATAATAAAATGCATATAATAGAATTTTATTATCTTTCAATAACTAGACATCTTTTCTGTTATTAATTAAACGTTCTCTTTTCGGAAATTTTTGAAGTATTTCTTAATCTTGTGCTAGTTTTGACAGACTGAAAACTTAAATATGAATTATCTACCTTGTAGCTGTGGAAAGAAGAAAGTTTCCTAACCACTAGAACAAAAATGCATTCATTTGCGTAGAAATTCTGTTTTCTGAGTCCCAAATGTGAAAACACCAGGTCAGCCCCGGGGGAATTTTCTTTTTTTCTAGGTATATTGAGAGTAACAGATTACTTAATTTATTAATACAAATTTTCAAGTTTATAAGTAGCATTAAATTATGGCCTTAATTAATGGATATTCGTTATTTGTTTACCGATATTTATATATTCCCCGACTACCGCGTGTTGTTGTATCTATAAGACTGGTTTCAATACGGCTACTGTGTTGAATAGTCAGCGTACTGTTCTTCGGTTCATAAGGTTCGATTCCAGGCCAAGTTGGCGATTTCCACTCTGTGCGGTTAATTCCTTTGGCTTGGGGACTTGTCATTTGTGAGCGAATATGCTTCTCTTGATTAAATTAACCACGCCACACCACAAAATAAACGACCACAGAAACATGAATTGTACTCCTCTAGATATGGTTGGTGTCAGAAAAAATGAACAGGAAGAAGATTCATCACTGGTTTCAATGCCTGGAAGATGTTAAACTACCGGTACTTAAACATGTTCAAATCGATTTGTTTTCATCTTCGTTAGTTGTTAAAAGCCGCAAGAGTGAAGTCAGATTTCCGGTAAAGCTATGGTGGAAACGGACAAAGATTCGAAAGGTAGTGACTTTGATTAATAAACAGACGGATATTTCTTTATACCAACAGTAGTTTTCGATCACACTATTTCCTGAACGCATTCTTGTAGCTACATGAGACTTGGACTTCAAATAACTCAGTCTATTGCGGACAGTACGAAAGTACACAGTTCAAAAAATTAGAGGGAACATGTTTCTGAATGTATGCCATGCTCCGCAAAACAATACCTCACAACCAGGTATTTTTTAACCAACTAAACCTTTATTCTTTACCTTTGGAGTGTACAAAAGAATATCGATGGAATCGCGTTCATTTTCAGAACAGAAACGGAAATGTCCAAATAGGGGGCGAAAACAAAGTGATAACATTCCTCCAATGTGGATTTTTATCACAGTTGGAGAGTTGCAGTATGGTTTAGGTCCTCTACGAGCATTTATCACAGCTTGGCACCTACGTGGCATGCTCCGTATAAGTCGACGGAGGTCATGTTGCGGTATCAGGTCCCATTCTTCAATAAGAGACCGTTCGATGTCTTGGAGAGTCTGTTGTGGAACAGGACGCCCACGAACACTTCTGTCAAGTCTGTCCCACACATGCTGGATGGAATTAAGGTCGGGACTCACTGCTGGCCAGCCACCTCTTGAATGTCCAGTTCTCGAAAGACAGCTCTGGTAATGCGTGCTACATGAGCCCTGTCATTGTCGAGCATGAGTACGAATTCAGGGCCAACACCGTATGCAGCAACCAACACATGATGTAGTAGTATCTGTTCAATGTACCCCAGCGATAAGATTACCATTGACGACGACAAGGTCCGTACGGCCATCAAAACTGATGCCACCCCACATCATCACAGAACTTTGTCCGAATCGGTCGCCTTCCTGGACAACATTTGACATATACTGCTTACCACGGCGTCTCCATGCACATAGACGTCCATCACGCTGTGCCAAGGGAAATCTGGACTCGTCTATGAACAACACAGGTCTCCATTGACGAATTTGCCAGTTGACGTGGGTACGGGCAAACAGAAGGCGAGCTGCGCGATGTTGCTGCGTTTAACGGGTCACTCAAACCGGACGTCTGGATCGTAACGACACTATTCATAACCTGTTCCTTACTGTCTGGTCAGACACCGTGACTACAGTAACCCCCCTGAGGTCTCGTTGCAGTTCTCTGGCAGTTGCTGAACGACGCCGCAACGCACATATGGTCAGATATCGGTCATACTGTGGGGTTAAATGCGTCCACGACTTTGTCCAACCTTCCTTATGAACTGGTCTGTCTCACTGTAGCGATTCCACAAGCGTTGAATAACTGACGGAGAGACATTGAGATCCACAGCAATACGACGAAACATCCATCCTTCGTGGATAAGACAAGGCCCTTGCGACTTGTACCTCGTTAGGATGTCTCATGGGATGTGCTGGTAGACGTACGTTTATCGTACTCAAATGACTGCAGTAGTCTGTACCTCACAACGACGCATGGACGCACCGCTATTCACTTTGTTTCAGGGGTCACCTGGTAGTTTAAAGCATGGCTACGCCTACATATGGAGTATAACTTCGATTTGACATATCCTGAGTAGCAAAGGTTTCAAGATATGCTGTACGATCATTGGAACCTCATCTACCAAATTAACGTTCACATACCAGACATTAAAAAACATGTTCCCCTAATTTTTTTAAAGTGTGTATTTCTTCGTATACAAAAGAGAGATGGAGAGTGTGATATTTCAACACAGTGAACATAATGTAATTTAATTGTATTCCTTTTTTATTTGTATACACGCTGTAATCCAGTAGTGCATGATAATGATTTTACTGTTAATACCATAGATTGGTTTTCACATAATGTAATATTTTGTTTTATGATTGTACAATGTCTGATGATGATTATCTTTGTTTTTACAGGTAAGGCTGCCAACCACAAGAACTGTGAGTAATAATCACGTTCAAATTATCTATTGCACTAATAAACACTGGTGTTTCAAATTATTCATGAATATTCGCTACAAGATTTCCTGTCAGTCTTCTAATAATACGAAAGTTTGTACTCTTACATAACCTCCAGCAGATCCCAATGAGCAGTACTGCCGTCTATTTACGATCTCGAAGTTTGCGCCTGAACAGGCGTTGAATGTTGAATGCTTGAAATTATTTTAAGTATTAGAAAAGGTTAATTACTTCTCTTGTAATATTGGTGTCAGATAAAACTTAATTTAGTTTACCTTGCCTTACTCTTCACAAAAGTCTATAGGAATAGGATTTCCTTATTGCTTTCAATTTCCTTCGTGTGAAGTGCAAGAAAATGACTGTAATGGAACACAATTATCTATAGTTACGGAATACCAATAAAGCAAAAAATTGAAAGCCGTATTTTAAAAGGTTCCGAATACTAATACACCAGAATAAATTTTATTCCACAATTGTTTGAGAAATCACTACACTGATAGATATTTCATGCATGTTGAAATGTTCCAAACATTTAATTTTATTAAAACAATATTACTGTGGAATTTCAATTTATTTTTAAATTAGAATCGAAGTTGAGTTACTAATTCCTTCAGGCGATACATATTAGTAAATCAATGGCATATTAGTTTGTAAACTTGTTTATTCGAATAATTTATTTCATCCGCACACTTAATATTTAAACATTGGACCAAATATTTTGGATGAAATCTCTCTTCAAGCTACTTCTTGACACCAGCTGTAAGATGATTCATTTCTAAACTGGCAAACATCAGCCATTGCCAGTTGGCGAAGAAGAAATTATTATATATATTTTCGTAAAACCTCAAAGACGTTCGTCAGGTTGAAGGGTGTCTGGCGGAATGTATGTCAATAATTCCCAGACTCTTTTGCGATTTTTGTCCCCGCCGAGGTGTAAGTAAACAAATAAGTCAGGAAATCGGTATATTGGGCCAAAGTCATTGATAAATTATTTTTTGCGCACTTCACATTAAGATACTCTAAATATTTTCTCGTCAACATTAATCATGTAGGTAGTTTTTCTTCTTTCTTTCTTTCTTTCATTCTTAATCCATTTACCCTCCAGGGTTGGTTTTTCCTTCGGATTCAGCGAGGGATCACACCTCCACCGCCTCAAGGTCAGTGTCCTGGAGCGTGAGACATCGCGTCAGAGATAAAACTGGGGAGGAGGACCAGTACCTCTCCCAGGAGGCCTCTCCTGTTATGCTGAACAGGGGCCTTGGGAGGGGACATGGAAAGATCGGAAAGGATAGACAAGGAAGAGGGAAGGAAGCGGCTGTGACCTTAAGTTAGGTACCATCCCGGCATTTTTCTGGAGGAGAAGTGGGATACCACGGAAAACCACTTCGAGGATGGCTGAGGTGGGAAATGAACCCCCCTGTACTCAGTGACCTCCCGAGGCTGAGTAGACTCCGTCCCTGCCCTCGTACCATTTTTCAAATTTCGTGGCAGAACAGGGAATCGAACGCGGGCCTCCGGGGGTTGACAGCTGATCGCACTAACCACTACACCACAGAGGCGGACAATCATGTAGTTTCGTGAAAATATTTTTACGGTATGCTTTTGCCGTTATAGCAAACTATAGATCGGACACTAATGAAATTAAATTACTACACGCAATGTGACTCGTAGTCGTGTATATGTACACACTTGATAGACATTACAGTTTAGGCTAATGTTTTACCTAGTTCCACCTTTCATATTGTGTAGGCCTATAGGATTAGCTTAGCTGAGATGTCCACTTCAAATAACTCGTGAACCGTATCGACATTATTTCACTTTGCCGGGCTGAGTGGCTCAGACGGTTGAGGCGCTGGCCTGCTGACACCAGCTGGGCAGATTCGATCCTGACTCAGTCCGGTATTATTTGAAGGTGCTAAAATACGTCAGCCTCGTGTCGGTATATTTATTGCACGTAAAAAAAACTACTTCGGGACTAAATTGCGGCACCTCGGCGTCTCCGAAAACTGTAAAAGTAGTTAATGGGATGTAAAAGCCAATAACATTAATATCAACGCAGACATAGTGACATCTTTAGGATTGCAATATATTAACTTTTACATTCTAGGGCATATACACATTTAGTAAAATAAGGGTACCTTAAACTTATAACAACTTCTTCATAATTCACCCTTTCTCACAAATGCATAGAAACATAGCTGACATTCCACCCTAATTCGTAAAACAATAAAAGCTTAACATCCTGAAACGATGTGTCAAGTAGAAATCCGAATCTATGTAGCCTAGAAGTACATTGCGACAAATATATTTTTCACACAGGTTATGTTAAATTTCCAGTTAATACTTCCCACTGGCTTCTTGCTCTGAAAAAACATTCCTTCTTATAAATTAAGAAATGAATAATGTAGGTTAAAATTTTTAAATATGCTGTAGTCATTAAGGATCAATATGCTCAGTGAATCAACACTTTCAAATAGCGGTTTTCCCAGCTTTGCTTATTAAAATCTATTGTCTTCCTAAAGAAATGCATCCTGGTACATCTAGTTCACTAGTGTTCATCCCACCTAGCGGCAGGTTTTGGCTCATCCTTTTCTCACATATTATTCTATCAAACTGTCCAGTTTCCTGTAGTAGGAATTAGCGAGCCAATTTGGTTATAAAGCAAAGCAAAATCATCCCCGTACACACAATGTAGTTCCTTGGAGGAGTGGAAGGCAAAGGCTTCCACTATCCGTAAACTTGGCACTTGGTGGGGTAGAGTGGTTAGCTGTACGCCCGGCCGACTTTGCCTCCAGGAATTAACCTGGTAATTATTTTTGGACTAGGCTGAGAGAACCTCAGAGCTATGTGTAGGCCACCTCCGGAAGTGGAAGCATCTTAACTTTGGATACTTCCTGATAGCGATTCGACCTCACGTCCTTTCGGGTAAAATTAGCTCGCTTTTATCACCTCGGCCAGGAAGCCTCTAACATCGTAATAGCAAATTGCAAATACGAGACCCTTATGGTTTAAAAAAAAAGTGTTATTCAAATCGGTAAATATCACTTAACTTTCTGAATAGATGCTTATGCGTGGTGTGTAGTCGTCCAGACGTTGGCAATCACTAAGGCATAAGCATTTTAATCTTGTACCAGGTTAGAAAGCTGAATGTTTGTCCATTCCTCGAATGTACTCGTATTTAGCTACAATTTTCTTCTGCGTCCAACTCCTCGATGAGCGTCGATTTTCCGTTGAATACGGAAGGTCGTTCGGGATCCCTGGTGACGAGTTTGAAGACCGCTGGCGGTGCTGTTATCATCTTGAGCACGTCAAAAGAGTAATGATTTACGTCAATATTGAGAACGTGTGTGAAGAGTTTCGTGACATTATCTGCAACGTTACCGAATCGTATTGACCTTAACTTGGAGGGCTACATAACAGCCCTTTCCGATTCTAAGTGGAAGTAATCTTCAATCCAAGGAATGTGCAAGAAGCGTGATTATTATTATTATTATTATTATTATTATTATTATTATTATTATCATCGTATGACATTTACAAGCATAATGTGCAAAAATATGCAATGAACATATCAGTTAAAATAGAGAAATAATTAAAATAGAATGTCCAGCTTCGACAACCAGTCCACTGTACTTGGTGTCAATTCGTGCAGAGCCAGTAAACCATCCTTAAATGCTGAGAGTGGACAGCTCTCAACAAATGAAGAAATGTCTGCTCAGCACCACATTCACATGCAGCACTTTCACAATATTCCCACTTTTTCATCATACATCGGCACCTACCGTGGCCTGTTCTGAAGCGGTTGAGTTTTGACCACTCATGTCGTGGAAGATCGAAACCTGACACTTTCTTCGTTGGATCTTTAATCAGAAAGGCGTTGGTGGGTGGACATTTTTCCCATCACTGTCTCCATTCTGCTGTTACAATCAATTTTTCATGGGAGTGAAGGTCAGTCCAGAGTGGATTCCGGGATTTTAACCTCGTCACAGGTGGATCTCGTAAGGCATTGAAGAAGAGTGAGTTCATGTGTGCTAAGGTGATATCCTGATATCGAAGAACAGGATCCGTGTTATATTGAATAAAAAAGGCAAAGGCCGGCTAGGCTTAAGTCCACAGGGGAAAAAATAGGTATATCCACGACCAGTCACCAGCCGTACACCAGATGTGTTCAGGAAAGTGAAGGCCGTCATCTCAGGCGGTAACCCTGCCCCACAAAGGACCAGCGCACCTAAGCAGGGGATGTCTGTTTCAACAGCTAACACCATAATCAACAAAGACCTGAAATTACATAGAAAAGCGGCATAAGCGTCGAGTTCACAAGCTGTGTTGCCTCGTCACATTTCGAAACGTCGCACTAACGCAAGCTATTTTTTGCTAGTTGCTTTACGTCGCACCGACTTAGATAGGTCTTATGGCGACGATGGGACAGGAAAGGGCTAGGATTGGGAAGGAAGCGGCCGTGGCCTTAATTAAGGTACAGCCCCAGCATTTGCCTTGTGTGAAAATGGGAAACCACGGAAAACCATTTTCAGGGCTGCCGACAGTGGGGTTCGAACCTACTATCTCCCAAATACTGGATACTGGCCGCACTTAAGCGACTACAGCTATCGAGCTCGGTACTAACGCAAGAAAGCGGATGAGGGCTATCTGGCAGGTGAAAGATGGAAAAATGTGGTGATATTAGACGACGCATATGCGTACCTTAGTGACTGTAACAAATCTCGCTCTATTTGCTACCGCTCTAGGGACAAAAGAATATCAAACGTATAAAGAATGCTAGGAAATTTATCCATTGGCAAGTTAACCATTCACCGTGTCGTTAATAATGTGAAAGTTAACTCTCCGTACTATCAGAAAGAGGTTTTAACACCCATTCACAACACAGGTATCTCAGCATTATATGGGGAAAATCAGGTATGGGTACATCAAGATAAAGCATCCAGCCACACCTCTCGTTCGATTCGTCTGTTCTTAGAAAGAATACAGATGGAAACTGGAATCCTTGCAGTTCCTTTTATGACATTCCGGTGAAGGCACCCAATGGGTCACTCATGGACTCCTGTATATTTGGATTCCTAAAAAGGCACTTAGTAAATAGACGTTCACGCACTGTGAATGGCCTCTGGAAAGCCTGTCAGGAGGAGTGGGATAAGATATACATGCTAGTTCTGCGAAAAAGTCTGAAATAGAAATTACATTGTCGAGCTATAGCTAGAAATGCTGGTTTTCCGATTGAGCATGATTATTAGTAGAGCCCGGATTTTTATGCATTAATAGGTTAGAATGCAAAGTTACTGAAGCGAGTAGCAAGTATAGTCTACCTTCACAACGACTATGCTATGGGGTATGCATAAACATTAGGGGTACGGCCCAACAGAACTCCTACAATTTATGTTACTCTTGCAACATTATGGAAGAGCGGGTGGCCGACACTTCCTACTAACCAAATTTGTTTGCAGTCTAACCTGTTACTGCATAAAAATCCGGGCTTTAATTATTAGTAGAGTAATGGCCCTTCAAACATCGTCCCCATAGATCCCGAACGACCTTCTGTATACATTGTAAAAGAGAGTATTTGTTTCCTCGCATAATGTGCCTAATATTTCAATTCCAGAGACTTTGTATTTCTTTTAATAATTCTCACCCAGTTCTTACTTTCGTAATACTTCAGTACTAAATAGATTATTAACTTCAAATGCCTGCTGAAAAATACGGACTTTGTCCCAAATGTTTCTGTTTGATGAAGTTAGTAAATAATTAACAATCACCCCTCACTGTCAGTAGACCTGCCTGCTGACAAATGTTTTCGGATAATGAACAGAACCTGGAAGCTAATTAAGATGTAATATGTAATTGATCATGTGCCTCCTTGTGTCACAGCTAAGCTGCTATCCATCAATCAATCTCGTTGATGGCACACGACCTGACCCGCAGCTCTCGTTCGTAATGCGCAGAATACGTGCTGGCGCTAAACACTAGCAAAGTCAACACAATATGGATAGAAAGTTCGTGTAGGTACTGAAGATTCAAAGAACATACTGTAAACGAATACTTTACTACTGCTCGGTAGGGATGTATTGTGTATAATTATATGAGCCGTAAAGTGTGCAATTTTTTAATGATTTTAAACTATGATTATTAATAGATAAATAGACAATACTGTACAGTAGATTCAGTAGCCTTTACTTGTTTGTACCTTATAGGCTAGACTTAGGATTTTTAGGTGGTAATAGGTTAGAATTCAAACGGATTTGGTTAATAAGAAGTGTCGCACAGCCCGCTCTTCCATACTGTAGCAAGAGTAACATACATTCTAGGAGTTATGTAGGCCGTATTCCTAATATCTATGCAAACCTCATAGCATAACTGTTGTACACGGTAGGGTACACTTCTTATTGGCTTAAATAAGTTTGCAGTCTAACCTATCAGCACCTAAAAATCCGGGCTCTACAGTTATGACATCACGTAAAAACATATTTCCACGGAACTCGGTACTTAATTTAAGATTAAAGATGGTTAAGGAATGGAATGGTAGTTTAAATGTAAGCTGAAGTGAATTCTCAAATATCTTCGTTAATTTTAGTGATTGGAAAGTTGTTTGGAGACGTGACAGAGTAATGAGTATAAGAGTAAAAATGCCAATAAAAGGAAGTTAATCATAATCGTGCAATAACATTTCAGAGCAGAAATAAAGTCCTTAATATTAGTTTGATCAATCAATCAATCAAACCCCAGGGCCCACCAAATGACCACTGCTCAGCGCGAAGCCCTGCAGATTACGAGGTGCCGTGTGGTCGGCAAGACGAAAACTCTCGGCCGTTATTCTTGGCTTTCTTGACCGGGGCCGCTATCTCACCGTCACCTAGTCCCTCAGTTTCAATCGCGTAGGCACAGTATTTTTGAACAGGTCAAATTAATTTTCCAGGCTTTTGAAACTAGAAAACCTGATTTTCTAAGATTTCCGTCTTCAGAATTTTTAACATCCCATTGATCGCGAAAATTCGGGAGCTGAATTCGTTGGCTGTGAATGTGCAATGAGAACTTTCCAAATGGGAATGCGTCGCTGCCCACCGCTGACTGTTATTCAGGTTTATGATGCAAAAGATTGACGAATGAATGAACTCTGGCTTCTGCAGTGCCATCTCTTATTGTCTGCACGAAGGTCAAAAATCACTAAATGTTCGTGAATGTGCTGGAGTACGGGTTCAAAAATTTGCGATAGAGTAATTGTGGTAATCCTTTACTTCTACCTACTGGATATGTATATTAGGTCTCACAGCTAGTGATGCTGTAGTATAACTCCATCGTACATAATTTCCTGAAATCAACTACGTCTAGGGCACACAAAATTTCAGACTCGAAAATTGAAAAGTTTAAACCTAAAAATCACATAGGTCTCAACCACAACGGGAAAAATGTTTAATTCAACTAAATCTGTTTAGAGGTAAACTGTAGGAAATCATGTACAACGTAAAGTAAAAATGAGAGATGGCAATAATAATAATATTCTAAAAATATGAAAGAGACGTTCAACATTATAATGTTCTCTTGTTCTGTATTTTGAATTGCGAAGACGTTCTACTTTTAAGAGCAATGTAAGCATAATATCGTCCAAAGTTTCGCCTCTCTCTTAACGAATACCGTTGATTGTAATTGCGAGCCCACTACGGTACGTTCTTTTACCAGTACTTCCATAAAAATGTTCGATTTTCGAAACTTTTTAAAATGGGAGTGAATTATAAAATCTCAATGGACTGTCACCATTTATAATTTAATTACATGAAGTATCACGCAGGTCCTAACGGGGATGTTACAAAATTAAAATCTATGTCACAGAAATGGATACCATGCTTAATAAGAGCGTAGTGTCATATACATGCGAGGAATATAAGTAGCTAAAATTACTTTGCGCCCTCGTTCATTTTGTATTCTATTACGCTGTCCTGCTCACTCTCCAACCCCAACCCAGACTGAGCCCAAATCGTAACATGCTGTGACACTTTCATTTTAGTTTCCGTCCGTTTTCATTTTCTCGCTATTTTTAATCTGGACTAATTTTTGTATCACGGATTTACAGAGCAATGTTCCACCTCGGTGAATATGGGAGCGTGTGACAAGGACAGAGTGGATTGGCCTGTTTCAATCATAAATAGGATGCCTATGTTATAGTAACTTTACAATAGCCTGGATTTCTCTTTGTTTTGGATGAAAATGTATTACATTGAAAATTGTATATTATCTAGAAACGGAAGTGTTAATCGAAAAAAATGTCGCGCGACATAGCAGTGATGCTGCTGGTGATGTATGCATAATGCCTTCTACACAATATTTGTACTCTGTCAGACAGAATCGTTTAGGATTCTCAGCCATTCACAATAAAATATCATTAACGCCGAAGCTATTCCGAATTGATATGAAAAAGTGGAAATGCTAATATGTGTATATCCATACATCCATGTTTTATATGAATGAGGCTTGGGTAGCTAACATTTCATTTGTCTGATGCTTTCATTACCGTAATATCTATATTGCCTACACACAAAACTATGAGGTGTTATATCCACACAATACAAATTCTTATGTTCTTACATTTATTTATTTATTTATTTATTTATTTATTTATTTATTTATTTATTTATTTATTTATTTATTTATTTATTTATTTATTTATTTATTTATTTATTTATTTATTTATTTATTTATTTATTTATTTATAATTGAGTATTACAATATACATAGGCTATACAGCAAATCTTCACCGCCATCACCTCCTGTGGGTGGGGGACGCAGATGAAGAATACACCCACGGTATCCCCTGCCTGTCGTTAGAGGCGACTAAAAGGGGCCCAAGGGTCTCTCAACTTGGGAGCGTTGGTTAGCGACCACGGGGCCCTTAGCTGAGTCCTGGCATTGCTTCCACTTATTTGCGCCAGGCTCCTCACTTTCATCTCTCCTCTCCGACCTTGCATGGTCAACTCTTGTTTTTTTACGTCCCCGACGGTATTAGAGCATTCGAGGCCTAGGGAGTCTTTCATTTTCACGCTTTTCGTGGCCCTTGCCTTTCTTAGTCCGTTACTTCATTTTTCGAAGTGACGGATCCCTCCTTTTTTCTTCTTTTTCCTCTCTGTCTACCCCCTGTGGGTGGGGGGATGCAGACGAAGAATACACCCACGGTATCCCCTGCCTGTCGTGAGAGGCGACTAAAAGGGGCGACAAGGGATGATTGTATTAGAACCATTAAACTACTTTGGATTAGTACCATCACGCGGGGAACACCATAGGTTGCCTTTAATTGCGGGTAGTACCACTCTGCTAGGTACTCAATAGTTTTGTGATTAGTAGCAGCAGAGATTGGGTCACTGTAGGTTTCCAGTAGCTGTGATTAGTACCACTAAATGCGAAACACCACGGTCTTACGTTGCCCGTGGTTAGTACCATTATGTGAGGAACACATGTTACATTTAATCAATCTTTGTTGGAAAAGAAGAAATATACCCGAAGAATGGAGAAAAGCTAAAATAATATCACTTTTCAAGAAAGGAAATCGAAGTTTTTGCAGTAACTATTGAGGAATAAGTTTATTAAATGTTGGCTGTAAAATATATGCTAAAATAATAAATAATAGACTTAAAATCATTGCACACAATCTCTTATTGGAAGAACAATGTGGATTTAGGAAAGGCAGATCCTGTACAGATAATATATTTAGCCTCAAACAGATACTGGAGAAGAGAAGAGAATTTAACTTGAATACTTATGTCGCTTTTGTCGACTATGAAAAGGCTTTTGATAGGGTAGATAGAGAATAGTTATGGAATATAATGGTAAAAATGGATACCCTAAACATCTTATTCAAGTTATCCAAAGTCTGTACAAAAGGACGAGAATTGTGTTAGATTTAGGATACAAACTAACGGAAGAAATATTAATTAATCAAGGTGTACGTCAGGGATGCAGCCTCTCTCCAACACTATTCAATATATATATAGATGAAGTAATCAGAAATTGGAAACGAATTGTGCACTCTGGAATAAAATTGAACACAAACACATACATAAATACTATGCTCTTTGCAGATGATCAATTTATCCTGCAGGATGATGAAGATAAACTCCAGAAATCAATACATCAGTTAAACACCATTTGTAAAAGTTATAATCTTCGGCTATCCAGAACAAAAACCAAAGTTATGGCATGGCAACGGAAATATCCTATCAGAGCGAAGATAGTAATCGACAATCAACCAGTAGAACAGGTCACAAATTTTAAGTACCTTGGTTGTGAATTATCTTTTAATGATGAAGACGATGTGAAGAAGAAGCTTCATCGATTTCAATATATGTGTGGGACAATTCGCCGAACACTGAAAGGAAAAGTAAGAGAAGATACTCAACTTAAATTCTATAAGACTATGGCTGTACCACCTTTGCTATATGGAAGCGAGACGTGGGTAGATAAAATAAGCTATAGGAATAAAATACAATCATCTGAAATGAGATTCCTAATATCAGTGAAAGGATACTCCCTAAAAGATAAAATACGAAATGAAGAGATAAGACAAAAATTAAATATATTCTCAATGAATGAAAGAATATTCCAAAACAGGATAAATTGGAAAAACCACGTTCTGAGGATGGATAACGACAGAATCCCAAAACTTGCCCTGGAATACCATCCTACAGGAAGAAGAGATATTGGTCGTCCTATGAAGAGATGGAATGAAATCTGAGGTCGGAACTGGCTATTAGCCTAATCCATGAAGAGGAAGTAAGTAAGTAAGTATGTGAGGAACACCACAGGTCTGGGCGTTGCCTGTGAGCGACACCGTGGGTCTTGGTTGCTTATGTTTAGTACCCACTATATGAGGAACACCACGGGAATACCGGCACCCGTGATTAAGTACACCTATGTGAGGAACACTATGGGTTTGCGTTGCTTATGAGTGGCGACATTATGTGAGAAACACCAGAGGTCTGCGTTACCTGTACGACGTACAATACTTGTTAGTAGTACCATAATGTTTGGAACTCCGTGAGTTTACGCTACCTTTGCTTTGTACTGCAACTTGAGAAATACTATGGTTCTACTTTTCTAGCGATAAGTGCCATTCTGGGGGGCCGTTGACATGGATATTGAACCCCTTTACACAAGCCTCAGGGTTGTGCTTTGGAAGCCGTCCCTTGGGCAGTCATATTGTTTCTGGGAATGTGAGGCATTGCGAGTCAGATCCACTGATTGTTTTAAATTCATAATCATCAATTCATTCATCATCACGTTTTGATCTCTGGTCAGTGGATGAATTTTGTACTTTTACTGTAAATGTCATTGTATTTCGTCTCGTTTCGTACCATAGGGGCCGATGACCTAGATGTTAGGCCCCTTTAAAGAACAAGCATCATCATTCATCGTCACCATCATCATCATCATCACCAGCTTAGCGTTTGTCCCACAGTGGAACAAGGTCCGCTGTTTTGCAAGCCAGTCTCTACTTGATTTATTAAGAGCATCGTTTGGAACAAGATGAACATAGCGCATGTCTTCTTGAAGACAATCCAGCCACCGTTTCTTGGACAGACCACGTGGCCTATTTCCAGATAGCGTGATGTGAAGTGCCGTTCGTACAATACATATACGTTCTCTACGCATTACGTGGCTATACCACTGAAGTCGGGTCTCACGCATCTTTTCTAAAATCGGTAAAACTCCCATGATTTTCCGGATTTCTATGTTGGTGACATGTTCTAGCCAGGTCAAGTCAGGTGACCAGCGAAGCATGCGCATCTCCTTGACATGAAGTGTTTGTTCGTGCTTGACTCTTGCTGGCCAATATTCTGAGCCATACAGAGCGACTGGGCGAAAAACATTCCTATAAACCTTGGACTTCCGGTGGACTGGTATCCGACGATCGCAGAGAACAACACCATTAGTTTGCCGCCACTTCATCCAGGCGGCATTTACTCATGCACGGACGACTGGAATAGTGTCCAACTCGGCGTTGACCAAAGAACCAAGATAATTAAACTGTTCTACTTTATTGAGATCTTGGCTATCTATCCGTGTAGTTCCATTTATTTGCGAACCGCACTCCATGTACTCAGCTTTCTTTGTATTCAGTCGAAGTCCATGTGATATTAGTCTTTCATTCCACTCCTGAACCTGGTCTTGAATCTGTTGACGCTCCTCAGTAGCCAATAGGACATCGTCAGCATACAGGTGTGACGATGTGGGTGATGATTGTATGTCGGAAATGACTGTGTCCAGATTCAAAACGAAGAGAAGCGGTGACAGTGCCGATCCCTGGTAGGCAGCAACACGAATGAGGAATGGTGGTTAAATTGGAGCTGGGCATAGGACGGCGGTGGTAGAGCTTTCAAAGAGCAAATGTATCCTACGGATATACTCCTCAGGGACGCTGTGAGATCTAAGTGCATGCCAAATCAGTTCATGAGATCGAGTACATCTTCATAATAGACTTGTATTCCTTTGATTTGGATTGTGAAGCTGTGGGATTACATTCGAGAAATGATGGGCTCGACATCCTTGAAGATTGTTTTCCGTATTTCCCCATTTTCTGATCAGACAAATGCTGGAGAATTGTGTAAATTAAGACCAAGCCCACTTCATTCTCAATCTTAGCTCTCTCTCATCCTGCGTCGCCGACATCCTTTGATGTGTTAATGCAATGTTATACCACTAATTCTACACCTTCGTGTCTAAGACACTTGGTCACTTGGTCCATTATTCTCTTGCGTAACCTATACACCACACCGAGCAGAGTGGCTTCTGCTCTACAGTTCCACATTCGGGGTGAAGATGGGGTGGTGGGGGCTGGTCCCACGATCTGCTGTTTCGAGAATGGCGGTGACTTTCCTTTCTCCTCACTAAGGCGAATGCCGGGCCATGGCCGCTTTACACACCCGGCTCATCCTTCTTTGCAAATGAAATCACTGCAACACGTTTCCTGGTCTGAGAGGGGACGTCAGCTTCTAAAAAAGCCCACCATACCCAATGAGGGGCTAGGAATTAAAACGTTTAATAGGTATATATACTTCTCCATTCTTCTCACATGACCCCACTGTCGAAGCAGGTTTTTGCTCACAGCTTCATCCATCGAGTTCATTCCTAACTTAGCATTAATCTCCTTATTCAAAGTAACCTTGTGCCATGCTTTTGTACATACCTGAAAGTTATTATCGCTTCTGTCATGCCTGTTGCGTCTAACTTACTCTGACGGTGTCCGCCAATTTGTGGAAGACCTTGGGGTTAGCGAGATGGGTCGACACCGCCTGGGAAAACGCCGACGTCACTACTTAGATGTTGACTGCCGCGTAGCCAACCAATCAGAAACGAGCATTAATTTAGCCCCGCAGGAGTTCGCGTATTATCAGAATTAGAAAATAAAGAATAATAGCCCCTACCCAGCCGGGATGCCCTTCCCTACACCCTTGCTAAAACTGTAGGCTTAATCTCCCACTGACCTAAATTAAACTCCCCGGACTTGGAGCTGAAATTGGAAGAAGATGGCGGCTACTAGGGAAATCATGTAAGACTTAATACATGTGCATGACTCATAGGGGCTGAAACGTTGGAAGCTGAACTCAGAGAAAAATGGCGTCAGGCAAGTAGGGAAATAGTTTAAGCCATAATACATATGCCTAATTCATAGGTTGAACAAAAGTAACATTAGTCAAAATATCTAACCTACACAGAGAGAGTCTAGGACTTCCTTGAACAAAAGAAGAACGGACATCGATCTTGGAACTCTCTTAGACAGAAACTCAACATAACCAGGAAATCGAACACTAGATTTTTCTTGGACCGAAGACTAGTGTAACCCAACAGCTCAATCCGCTACAGAAAAACAAGTAGAGGGGGCTTTGATGCTGAGCTTGGTGGAAGCTGAACTTGAAAACAAGATGGTGGCTACACATGGGACTAGGGAGATGGCGTAAGCCGTAATACATATGCTTCATTCATAGGGGCGTAATAATGGGAAGCATATTTGAGGCTCGAAGCTAAGCGATTGCGGTGTCCAGTACGCCAGCGTGTGAACTAATGAATAACGCGCTATTGATTTTCAGTGATTGGAACACTGAATTTTTGATTTAGTGCTTATAGATTTGAACTGTAGAGACATATAGTAGCTTGCAATGTTGTTGACATCAATTATAGATTAAAACTTTGTGTTCAGATCCGAAACAAAGAAATTGAAGAAATCACCAACCTTAATTAAGGCCACGGCCGCTTTCTTCCAACTCCTAGGCCTTTCCCATCCCATCGTCGCCATAAGACTTATCTGTGTCGGTGTGACATAAATCCACTAGCAAATATGGCCACAGCACGTTACTTAATTCTAATGATTTTTATCTTATTATATGTTTAAATTCAGCGAGATTATTAACGTGTATCGTCATTCAGTTCGACGTGTAAGGATCATGAGATAGGTCCAGGATAGGGTAGTGTGGAGAACTGCATTAAACCAGGGCAACCGGCCAGTACCTAACTGTTCACAATATCTTCTTACAAGGACATTGAGTGACATATTGTACAGGGTGTGGAAACTATTTACTGCGTAAGTTAAGGGACTGTTAGAGGGTCTAAATGCAAATCTTAACATAGGACCCATAGGTCTGCGGTGATTAGTATCGGCTGCCTACCTCCCAGATGTTTCAGCATAAACGAGCCAAACTATATTTGCTAAGACGCTGTCCACGTGATCTTCCTTCTGTTCTTCCGACTGTCCCTCGTTACACCTGCACATCGTGTCCAAGAAGCGCCGTGAATTTTGTAAAGAATTCGCGAATCATTGTAGCGTCGATGTCAATTGAGGGAGACATTACAAACAACTGCTCGGGGTACTATACGATTGTCACTTTTCATTGTCTGCAGCTAAAATGTAAGCAAAAAAGCGAACGGTGCGGCATGTTAACGCTCGATCGCCTAGGAAGTAGGCAGCAAATCTTAAATCTGTAATCGCCTGTAGCGCCGAAACTAATAACAGCAACTCTATACTCACAATTCTTGTTTTAATAACCAATAACACTCACTTCTTTAATTAATTAAACTAAGTTTTTCCGCAGCCTGTATGGGTGTCTACCAAAATTCTTGGTGAGATGATCTACGTAATGCTCTAGGTGAGCACGGAGTCCTGCCCCAGTTCGCTAGAGAGACTGGCCGGTTGATTCTGGAGGGCCCGAAGGTCTGTGGGAGGAAGGTTAATATACATTCATTGGAAGACTTGGTTAGTATACAGTAAGGTGAGATGGATTGGAAAACAGTATCAAACCCGTCCAAGGACTGATGACAAGCAAAAATATATCGGCAATCATTCATAAAGGTATATATAATGCCTTCAAAATTTCCACTTTTCTTAACATTCAGAAATTATTTCAGGAAGGACTCAGAAGGACAATCACATCAATACAAGTTACTATTTGAGGTAAATTTTTAAAATGTGACCCTTACTGCAACAATTCATGCACCTTCGCTGTGATCGTGGTAGATACTCTTTGTTTTCCCTCGTATAAACTACTACTCTCGCTATAATTACGTGCTTGTTTCTTGTTTCCTTGATATCGTAGAAACCTATCTGCAAAAATTAGTTTTTGAAATAATTGCTCTTTAGTGAACGTAGGTTTTCAGGGCTCATTGTATTAATAAAATAAATATATCTGGGTTAAAGCCACTTATTTAGTGCTAAAACAAAGCCGAGCTCTTCGCCAAATTAAATTGGCCTTTATCAGGGCACGTGTGAAGTTCTGCTGTTGACAGTGATCATAGAAATTATTTTAAGAAGGTGTAAGTCACGACCATACTATCCACAGCCTCTCCACTAATTGGACTCAGGTATTTCTCTTTTTTTGCTATTTGCTTTACGTCGCACCGACACAGGTAGGTCTTATGGCGACGATGGAATGGGAAAGGCCTAGGAATGGGAAGGAATCGGCCGTGGCCTTAATTAAGGTACAGCCCCAGCATTTGCCTGGTGTGAAAATGGGAAACCACAGAAAACCATCTTCAGGGCTGCCGATAGTGGGACTCGAACCCACTATCTCCCGGATGCAAGCTCACAGCTGCGCGCTCCTAACCAAAGAGGATAGAGCTCCTAACCACCTTACCGCATGGCCAACTCGCCCGGTGGACTCAGGTATCATCGCGTTGTGCTGTGGTGGTTGGGAGTGGTTACTGATTTGCCGCACTTCGTCGACAGTTCCTGGAGTGCGTCACGCTGTGCCATGGCGGTGTTATTCATGTATTCTGAAAGATGCCTTCAAAAATCCTCACATCACCATCCATGCTAAAAATCTGCTCTCCTTCTCACGTTATTTACCAGGGCGAATAACGTTGCAGAAACTGATAACAGCTGGAGTGCATTAAGAGAATTTACAACATACATGAAGAAAAACGGCTGTCCATGAGGAGACATAGCACGAGCTGTGAAGATCAAAGAGCGTAATAGGGGTAGAACAAACCAGGACTACAGAAAAAGAGAAAAAGGTATTCCTTCCTTACGTGGCAGGTATAACTGATAGAGGAGGGCGCATTCTTTCACCACAGACCGGAAGCTCAAATCACTGTTTCCATGTGGTTGTGACAAAAAGGTTAGCACCAGGGTGAAAGAACACATCAGGTAAGTCAAGAATGTTATACTTTCTTCCTCCACAGGAAATGCTATAAGCCAGTCTGCCATAGCAGAACACTTTTACATTACAGACCATCACATCCTCTTTGACCAGGCGAGGGTCATCGCACCTGCAAAAGAATTCTATGATCGACTTGTGAGGGAAGCCACAGAGACAGAGCTGCACCCAAATAACTTCAAGAGGGCAGACTGATTCAAATGATCAAATGCATGGAGACCTGTCCTCCATAAATATACGTTGTATGCATGACACCACCATGGCACAGCGCGACGCAATCCAGAAACTGTCGACAGAGGGCGGTGAATCAGTAACCTCACTCCCAATCACCACAGCACAGCGCGATGATGATACCCGAGTCCAGTTAGTGGGATGCCGTGGAGAGTATGGTCGTGACTTTCACGGTCTTTCAAGAATTTCTATGATCACTGTCAGAAGTGGAAATTCACATTCCCTGATCAAGGCCACTGTAATTTTGCGGAAAATTCGGCTTTGTTTTAGGAATAAATAAAAGGCTTTAATCCAGATAATTATATTTATTTATTTTAATTGCTTGTTTGTTTTGATGACCGTACAAATAAGTGTATGCGTTGTTACATTCTAATGCGCATCGCCAATATTTGGATTTAAAAAACCTACATTATTATGACGATTTCTCAAGAGAATAATTTACAGAATAATTTACATATATCAGTTCTTCCCTATTATGAAGTTCTTTCTTTACTAAACTTTCTTCTAATTAATGGTAAAGGGAAGTGGGAAAGGAATTGTCCTCTATCACAATAATTGCAGGGTGGTGGCTAATTTTCTTTTTTCTGTTCGAGGTAACGTTAATTATAATTATGTGCAGGGAGGAACAGCAGCATCTCCGGGTTGTAATCACATTTCCCATCTCCGTGCATCATTTGTCAGCACGATGAGTTATCGGTTGGACGTGCCAGGTCTAACGGCCCGAGCATTTCCACAGTCTGCTTGCTGCCTTGACGATCGTCCGGGCTAAGCTTGTGAACGAAGAAGTAAAATATGTTTCATTACAAGAATATTAAAGCTATTAATTTTACATGTTCTCAAGTATTTGTTTATATGTTTTCAGTCAAATCAAAATTTGTTTCGCATATTCAGTCAAATTTTTTCAAGCATTGCAAATGTTAGGAAATGTTTTATTTTATTCATTTTCGGAAATTCACTAAAAAAAATTAATATGGAAAGATTTTCGTTATGTACCGAGAGCTATACAGGAAGTGGTCTATTGGAAGTGGCTATACCTTAATGAAGGCCACGGCCGCTTCCTTCCAACTTTTAGCCCTTTCCTTTCCCATGATCGCCATAAGACCTACCTGAGTCGGTGCGACGTAAAGCAAATATCAAAAAAAAAAAAAAAAAAAATCAAAAATTTAAGAATAGCAGGAGGGCTGGTATGTGGTTAAAATGGTGCATGGAGCTCACCTCCATTGGGGATATGCCTGAAATGAACTGCATCACCTCAGGATGAGGACACGAGTTTACTTGCCGGCCCGGCGGTGTAGGGGTAGCGTGCCTGCCTCTTACCCGGAGGCCCCGGGTTCGATTCCCGGCCAGGCCATCTGAGGGCTGGTTCGAGGTCCACTCAGCCTACCTGATTACAATTGAGGAATTTTTTGATTGTGAGATGGCGGCCCCGGTCTAGAAAGCCAAGAATAACGGCCGAGAGATGCTTTGAGCTGACCACACGACACATCGCACTCTGTCAGCCTTCGGGCTGAGCACCGGTCGCTTGGTAGGCCATGGTCCTTCGGGGCTGTTTCGCCATAGGGTTTGCTTTTGGTTTTCGTTTGATTATTGTTCCATTTTTCCTTCAGTCAGTGTTTTTGCGGGAACTCGTTGATATTGCGTGATGATACACCGCCTATGTTACCTGGAATGACATTATCTTTCACATGGTGAAAAAAAATTCTAAGTCGGTTCAGTAGTTACATACACACAAATTAATTCTCAGTTCCTCTTTAACCAAGGTGTGTCCGTGATGATGTTACAAACTTTGTTAATCCAAGTTGATCTGTCGAGACTAAAGACGATCTCTCGGCAAGAATTCTCGCTCCCTGCGACGCTGTTCAAATGACACCGGGGATATTCGAACGGGTACAATAGAACTTTGTGCGACGATGCCATGCCTGTATTGACGCAGGCGGATGCTATTTTGAACATTTGTTGTAAATGGAGCAGCTTGTGAAACTTGTGCAGGTAAATGGACATAAATGAGTAGAATTTTTCTTACCTTTTGACTCGATCGTTTCCAGAAAATGGTTCGTTATCTCAAAATGATCCATTTGCCGTACTCTCTCATCCCTGAAAAGTTTGTAACATCACAGATACACTCTGTATATTATATACAAAATAATATGTCTGCCAAGAGAGACCGTGCACGATGTCCCACCCGCTGGACGGACGTCGTTAACCTTGAATTAGTCGCTCACGGAGATTTCCTCCGGGCCAATTACATTTTGCACGGTACTTAACTTCCCGTTGAGCTGTATGTCTTCCCATCCCTATACCGTTCTCCTCGTTCATTTGGACTCGTCCTGTCAGCATTTCGGCGCGATCGTGCATCCTGTGTGCGAGTGTGGGATCATTGTTGTGACGAGTGACATCGCCTGGACGTTTCCTCCGTGTGCGATTAAGTAAATTACCTTATATTCTAGTGTATAATTTTTGATTTTGGAGGTTGATAACCATGTTGTGTTCTAAACTTTTTGTAGAAAAATAATATTTCAAATTTCATATGATAAGATCGTCATAGGTAATGGTGAGACTCACGAATTTAATACCATAAGATTATTTGCCATAGTTAAAGTCTACAGTTCTCCGCTTTTAGATAATAAAAAACTGTACTTAAAAGGGCTTCTTTTAATTATAGCGAAGAATACTGTAAACGAACATGCCAAAACAACATCTCAAAGGACGAAAAAGACGCGCATTTTTAACCTCGGAGGTTACCTCCGTACGTGACTAGTAACGTAATAATTTTCGCGCGACTAGACAAGGGTTAAGCGAGCAAATGGGCACTCACTTTTACAAGCAATGCGATTGGCACAACATCGAAAAGGATGGAGAAGACTGCTTTGTAGTCACCGCTAACCTCAGAAATGATGGGGCGATCGTAGAGGCAAATAACTAATGTTATACAGTAAATCATGCCTTCTCAACCAGTGTGCAATGGTTCATTGGTGTGTCGCGAGGGATTGAGAACAAAACTATTTATTATGTAAGTCCCAGTCACAAAATTAACCACTATAACAGTTCATTGCTTCCCTTTTCTATATCCTATTCATGCGGAACAGGATCTTGAGCAGTGGACACAAAGTGTAAAAACTGCTATTAACTCAGGAAGATCATGTAAGAGTAGATTTTTTACGGGGCGAGTTGGCCATGCGATTAGGGACGCGAAACTCTGATCTTGCATCCGGGAGGTAGTGAGTTCGAAACCCACTGTCGGCAGCCCTGAAGAGGGTTTTCCGTGGTTTCCCATTTTCACACAAGGCAAATGCTGGGGCTGTACCTTAATTAAGTCCACGGCCACTTCCTATCACTAACATGCCTTTCCTTTTCATGGTCACCGTAAGACCTACTTGCATTGGTGCGACGTAAAACAAATTATAAGAAGCAAAATAAAAAAGAGGTAGGTTTATCAAATATTCGGTCACAAATGAAGGATATAATAAAAGGGGGCCATGTTCAAATTACACATTAATTTTCCTTCTTACACGACCTTATATTAATATTCAATAAAATATTGTTACAATAGCCATAGCTTATTACACAAGCAAGGGTCTTAACGTCTTCCGTCGTCGATTGTTTTCGGTGACGGCAGTATGGAAAAGGGATATGATTTGGAAGATAACGGCCGCGGTTTTAATTAAGGCACAGCCCTACTATTTGCCTGGTGTGAAAATGGGAAACCACGGAAAACTATCTTCAGGGCTGTCGACGGTGATATTCATACCCACAGTCTCCTATATAAATTATTATACTTGTATTACTTTTTAATAGTATCCTCTCATTAAATTACATTCTTATCCTAAACTTAAAATAAACGAGTAATAAAGGTCACTTGTGCTTGGTAATAATGCAACTTCAACCGTAGAATGGTAGAGATACTCGCGATGTTGTTATCGGTTCGTCGTGGCGACGACCCGTACACTTTTGCTAGTTTTTATGAATCGGTTTTTTTTTCGTTGTCGATTTAAGAGCGTTTAAATAGATGTTAAAGTCCGTATTGTAATGGTAATATCAATGATATGTTTTATTTTTTCATTTGATATGACTAAATTGTAATAACAAGTACATCTCAGATTATAGTGAGAGATACGAGTAGGAGCAGAGGAGCAATAAAACACACGAAACATTTTATAATAGACAATGAATAATATTACCTGACACACAGTTTAATTCTAGTGTTGGTCATAATGATGTTATCTCCGTGGCTAAATTGTTAGCGTGCTGGCCTCTGGTCTTAGGGGTCCCGGGTTCGATTCCCGGCAGGGTCGGGAATTTTAACTATAATTGGTTAATTCCGCTGGCACGGGGTCTGGGTGTATGCATCGTCTTCATCGTCATTTCATCCTTGTAGGTCACCTATGGGCGTCAAATCAAGAATCTTGCATCTGGCGAGTCGAAATTTTCCACTTACACTCCCGGCACTAAAAGCCATACGCCATTTCATTTTCCTCTTCCTCTGCATCAACCTACAGTATTATCCATCGGCTATAAAGTCCGGATCTAAGCCACTTCTTCAAAATCGCTATCTTGTTCAAAATAGTCGATTTCTCCTTCGCCATCGGAAGGTTCACCGAAAATATTCTGGATTTCTTCTTCCGTGAGATTTCCATCCATTTCAGACTGTTTATCACATACGAAATATCTAAATAAATACAGATACAGAGTCCCAGTGTATACTTCCACACATGTTCTAATTGAAATATTCCACTTTATGTAATAAAATGTAAAACTATACGGTGATCATTAGTAGCATTTCGTTTTGAAGACTAAATAAATTGTAAACGTTCATATGTAGCGCATCGTATCGGCAAGTTAAAGACAAGTTAAACCTTCACCCGTTATCTAGTCGCAGGAATGTAGCCGACCTTAGATTCCTATATAACGCTGTTAACGGTTTATTTCGTTCTCCTGAACCTGCATCCTTCTTTTCCTTACATGTTCCAACTCGCAAAACCAGGATTACTCCGCCTCTTCATATTCCGTATTCCCGCCTCTCTCTCGTTCAAAGAAGTTTATTTATCCGCATACCAACCCTCCGTAACTCTTTATCTTCTGACAGGAACTTGGACGTTTTTTCTTCGTAAGCCTCGTTTAATCGATTCTTCCTTAACTTAACCTAGTTCATTTTCATCATATTCCTTTTTTTCTCTTCTCATTGCTGTCCTCTCTTTTATACATAATATAATATTTATTTATATTTTACTGTGCTATACAATTACTTAAGTGTTATATCTGTATTTATCTTACTGTGCCTTGCTATAAGTTCTTCTCTTCGTTTTACGTTCAACAATTTTTCTCGTTGTTTCTTTAGCCTTTATTTTTTGTTTTTATATGTTGTGTCTCTAATTTTGTTAGTTTAATTTTTTCCTCTATTTTTATCGTTAGATGTTTTTTCGTCATTCTTCTTCCACTTTTCTTTATGCTTGCCTTGTGCTACTCTATTGTAAATATGTATTTCATTGCTGAACTCTGTAATTCGGCTTCTCGCTGTTTTGGTTTCCCAAATAAATAAATAAATAAATAAATAAATAAATAAATAAATAAATAAATAAATAAATAAATAAATAAATAAATAAATAAATAAATAAAAGGGAGGATTGGGGGAAGTTTAAGTGTATCACGTGTTCGTCGCGGAGGTGAGCGCTACCGTTTTAGACGCTTTCCAATCTGTCGAAAACACTAATTATAAAACATATCTGTAAAAACGTACAATAATGAATTTACAGAGTGACCCAAACGTTCGTTAACATTTGACGAGGGAGTACTTCAGGGAATATTGGAGGTGGAGAGGTAATAATTGACACATATGATTGGCATGACATGATGTTTCGACACCAAAATAATGTACACAAAATGACCAACAGATGGCCTTAAATACGATACACAAGCAATAATTAGCATAAATATCGAGGTTTAGCAAAGATGATGTTCTTTGTGACACGTGCGCAACATGCCGGCTGTCATTAGTCAACAATACCTGTAGTCAAGGGACAATGTTGCAAACAGCACTGTACAGCGTATCCGTAGGTACGGTGAGAAATTGCCGTCGGATGTTGTATTTCAGCATCCATAATTAGGTCGGATGATTGGGGTTGATTTGCGACTTCAGGTAACCCCCCAACCAATGATCACACGGATTGAGGTCGGGTGACCAGGGAGGGCAAGCATGACGTGCCACGCTTGCAGGCGCATTTGACGCCCTCTCTCACGACAGCTTATTTTATACCGTGCACGGGTCTCATGCGGCATCACTGACGTGTTGCTGTCCAGCGCCATTTGTTGACCTGTTTGTGCACTCGTTATTGGTGTCATTAAACCCCATGACATGTCAAGCATGTATGGGCATTTGTACCTGACGTGTTGCTGTCCAGCGTCATCTGTTGGTCATGTTGTGTACTTTATTGTGGTGTCAATAAATTTCCAAGTCATGGTAATCATGTGTTTCAGTTATTACTAACTCTCTACCTCCTCCAATATTCCGTGAAGTATTGCCTCGTCAAATGTGAACGGACTTTTGGGTCACCTGTATATTAACTCAGTTGACACTGAAAAGTACGGCTTCTTTCTTAACAAATGACGATGAAATTCAAGATCATGTGGGTGTGCCGCGGGATTTTAAATTACACCTTCAGCGTGTGACAGGTTGAGAAACGTTGAAAAGCACTGCAGTAAGTCATAATCCGAAAATTTAGTCTAAGAAACGCATTGAAGTGAGTTTGTTTCTTAGTGTGTACAACGTTGCGCTCTCCTCTCGTTCTTCTGTGTGTTACCTTTCTAGGTTTTAACTCATGAAATTCACCTATCAGATTTTCTGAACATATCTTATACTTGCATTTGTACCCGTTCTTCGCACGGGAATTTGTAATGGATTAGGCCTACATGTTTCCTTCATTAACACATGCGTATTTACATACCTGTATTCATACATTTAATACGGCATGTTAACTTTTTTTCCGAGTGCACGTGGCAATAACGTGAAGTACGATAAAGATCAGCAGAATCGAGACGGAATTAGGACGATCAGAGTGGTCACTGTACGGTGAAGTTCCAGGTCCGAAGTTGTGCGAATTTCTCCGTGCCTCTCGGTTACATATTGTTGTTTCTCTGACCACTAGCGAGGTGCTGTGGCTGAAAACTCATGAAACACACCGTTGGTGATGACCTCCCTTATTATTTGTTCTATCGAAAAGAGTATAATGATTATATAGTTCATCCCGTTAACCCACCATGAAGTGAAATGCATCAAGAGTTCACCGGGACTTAGACTAAAAATCCAATTTTTCGTAAGCATCTCAGATATTTACCGTCGGACGATAAGTACGTTTACGGCATAAAATAACTAAAATAACATATTCTTAAACACTCGTTATATACAGTTTTTTGATAGACATACCGGTAATTTAACGAATATATAGTGGGAATAAACGTTTTTTAATATAAAAAGTAACGCTAAGTGAAAACTTGACTTCATATCTACCTGACAACACAATGCTGAATGAGTACAATTTGCACCTGTTTTGGGCTAAGTCCGCTTTGACTGAGACTGCAAAACCGTCCGTTAATGATATCTCCCATATTAACCCTCCTATCGAAATGATGCACATAAGAACAAAGTTGTAGAAATTGATTTCCATTAAGGCAGGTACATTTCCTTTCAGGATGGTCTTCTGTATTTTGTTGGAGTGCAAAATCACTGTTTCATTCCGTACAAACATCCAGTCAATTCAAGGACTGAGAGAAAATGTTGGCGTTGAAAGGTACCCAAGGACAAGTGGATTCTAAATATCAATCTTTATTAGGAATATATCCAATATTTTTAAACTTATTAGAACTCAGACAAACAGACAATCAAACAGACACCAAAGCTAAAAATTATGCATATGGTCATTATTACACCTATAACGGATAACTGTACGAAAATTTCGCCAAAATTGTCAATGTACAGACACACGGTCGTTACGACTTTTATTTACATAGATAATAAATCTTCTCTATTCGAAAATTTCTGCCTCTGACAACTACCCCTCGGATATGTTCAATCGAAACCTTTCCTTATACAACAACAACAACAGCAAATAAGAAAATCTTCGGAATGTTTTGACCATCGGACCAGTTCGGTATTACTCGGCTGGACATGGAAGCCGTGAAAAATCATTATTATACAATAAGAGCTGTTATCTCAGGTAATCCAAGCGACCGGAATTTTGTTTCCGCTGTATGAAGAATTCCGGTTCAATAAGGTGATTAAAAATAAAATACAAACCTTAAGTTTATTTATTTATTTAGTCGTATGGTGAATACAAACTATATACCTAAGTATATACCTCCATCAGATAATCAAGCAGTAGATTATAAGATTTTATGCGGTAGTAGATACAATAATGTTACTAATCACACATTTATATACACTAGTTCATCAGCGCTAACGAACATTTGTTCTTGCTTAGAACTTCCTTACAGTATATCCACTTATTTGATACACATTGCATATTTTATAGATATAACACAAATATTAATACAGTACAGTACTGCCATTTACTTCTTCTAGTAATCCAGAATTGTACGCTAGACACAGCTGTTCTGATAGCATGGTTTCCAATTAAAATGCGGCCACGGCAAATCATGTCAAAGAAATATGCGTCATTTTTTCGCTAGCGAGAAAGCAATGTGTTTTGCCGCTGATAGGGATGAAGGAGCCGGCTTCATGATATAGGAGTAACGTGCCTACCTCTTATATGGAAGCATCGGATTCGATTCCCGGCCAGGACAGGGAATTTTACCCGGATTTGAGGACTGGTTCGAGGTCCTCTCAGCCTATGTGATTAGATTTGAGGAGCTATTTGACGGTGAGATAGATGCCCCGGTCTAGTAAGCCAAAAATAACGGACGAGATGACCACATGACTCTTCGTAATCTGCAGGCTTTCGTGCTGAGCAGCGGTCGCTTGGTAGGCCACAGCCGTTCACGGCTCCAGTGCCCTGGGGTTAGGTTAGGTTAGGATAGGGATGAAGGAGACCCCTAAGTTTCCTGTCTCATGTTTCCGCCTTTCCGCATTCCTGCAGTAAAGGATATTCAAACCACACGGGAATCCCTGTCATGGTCTACATAAAGAGTTTCTATCTTACAACCAGACGGTCCGAGTTCATTTCCTGGTCGAATGCTATCTCGGCCATCTTAGATCTATTCGGGATACACATGCACTGGTAAGGGTTAGGAAGAAATGAATTTTTTCCGTTAAAACAGCAAAATTTCCTTTCGTTTCCGCGTCAGACAGGTTCCGCTAAATACAGACAAACGTACATGAGTTTTAAACCACAATTCACAGGACCGGTAAAAAATTCCGATATGGACAGTTTTCCGGTTCATAAAGGTTCCGATAAAGGCATGTTTTACTATTTCTCATATGTACCTTCAAGCCACATCTGTACACTAAGTGGACGAAACTGATGATTGTGATTCTACTAGCGCTTCAATGTTGGATCAGTAAGTTGAAATCTTCCTAACTTCATGTTTATTAACTCATCGCAGTTTGTCGGCGTACTGAATACTGTATTTCATTTGTCAGGCTGGGAGATGCGTTACGGAATACTTCACTAGCAATTTACATCTGACTCGCTGGCATGTGTCAAGATTTCGGCTCCACCATCAGCTAGACAGCTCGTTAAAGATGTTATACATTCCGTGATGCCTGAGGTGAGGACTGGGGATGTGTAAATTGAACCTGTGGAATAATGTATTATCCTGCAGATACGATACTGCTAGACAAATTTGTTTAAATACGCATAACATATATTCTAAGAGTAAAAAGCCGATCCTATGTCTCCAATATTAAAATGTTCAATTTCTGATATGCTCCGCTCATAAACCACAAAAGTTAGGAGAACAATCTTTCCTCTGTCCTTTGTAAGAGTCATTGTCTAAGTGTAGAATTATATTTTCTCCAAATGTGGCATCCGGCCACCAATCAGGGAAAAATTCACATGTGCGTCACAGTCTGCACTCACTACTCCACAGGTGTGGGAAAAGCGAAGAGAAGAAGCAGAAGAAGAATATCATTTCTCCAAATGTTCTTAATTTTAAGTTGTTTCTTATTTACAACCAAAATATGAATTAGACGTTAATACATTTGTACGTCACATAAAGAAGGGAAATTATTATATAGATGCTGGAAATTTTAACGTGGAACCTACAGTACTTCCTAGGGTGAGTGTACCAAACTTCTGAAAATCAAAAACTGAGGAAAGCGAGCTCGAAATTAAAATGCACACATACCGTTTACTGATCAGAATCCTCTTCCGGAGTTGGTCATTTAAACTTTTATTTGGGTTGTGCGAACATTGAAGAGTTCAGCCAACAGGAAGAATGAAACTTTCATCTATACAAATAAAATCGTAACGACCGTGTGTCCATACACTGACTACTTTGGCGAAATCTTAGTACAGTTACATGTATCAGGCGCAATAATGACCATTTACTTATTTTTTTTTAGCTTTTGTGTCTGTTTGATTGTCTGTTTCTGTTCTTATAACTTGAAAACTATCGGGTATATTTTTACCAAACTTGATATTTAGAATCCACCAGTCCTTGGGTAGGTTTAAGGGACAATATTATTTCTGAATCCCTAAATTCACTACGGTTTATACGAAACCAAACCCATGATTTTGCACTCCCGAAACATATACACATCGAAACCTAATGGAAATCTACTTTCTTTAAGGGAAATAAATTTCTAAAACTTCTTTCTCATGTGCGCCATTTCAATAGGAGGATTAATAAGGGAGATATCAGTAACTGACAGTTCTACAGGCAAAGTCGCAGTGGACATAACCTAGCCCCCCTCCCCCCCCCCCCCCCTTTCAAAAACTGCCTCATTTCTCTAGACTCAGTGTCGGTTCTCAGACGGTATCACTGCAGTGTAGTACAAGTATAAGAGTATATTTTTCCAGGTTAAGTCAGAGGAGCTTTAAGTTAATAATTCTTGAGGGATTTAAATATTCAAAAGGTGGCAAGACACAATCCGGTAAAAAGTGCTGATCCTAACGTAACCTAACGTAATGGTCACTACATGTATGTTATTTCACAAGACCGAAAGTCCGCTACATATACTTACTATATTGTCCTGTGTCATTTTATTGGGACAGTTGGTATCATTTATGACCGGACGATAAGGCCTCTTCGATCCTGGGATTTGATATTCTAGCATCGGACAAGTTCGACCACATCCCCTGTGCTAACCGTCGGACCAGTTCGACCCTCACTAATTGGTTGATCTCCGAATTCCTATAACCATAGGACCTATTCGACAACACCATGTGCAGCCACTTCAAATTCAGGCCTTCCAGGCTGCCTATACGTCAATTTCAGTGTTCCATTTAACTCTACTGGACAGTAGAGGATTTATGGCTGAGATTCAATTAATGTTGTCGGGTAAACACCACATGTCACCAGATAATTTTCCACGTCGACATAGAACGACATGGTGTGTTGAACGGGCATTTTTCCTTCCTTCAAAAATCTAACGAGTTCCGCGATCTTGTGATTTAAGGCCGATACTATGCCCCTGGCCCACGTTGGGATTTAGGAAGGTATTTGTCAACATATTGTTCCCCATTTCCGTATATTACCACAAATCTGGATTCCATTAGGTATACATAGTTTCCACTTAAACCACCTGCCTTGGCGTATCAGTGGTGCCGGGCTGAGTGGCTCAGACCCTTGAGGCGATCCTGGCTCAGTCCGGTAGTATTTGACGGTGCTGAAATACGTCAGTCTCGCGTTGGTAGATTTTTTTTCTGTTTTGCTTTACGTCGCACCGACATAGATAGATCTTATGGCGACGATAGAACGGGAAAGACCTAGGAATCGGAAGGAAGCAGCCATGGCCTTAATTAAGGTACAGCCCCAGCATTTGCCTGGTGTGAAAATGAGAAACCACAGAAAACCATCTTCAGGGCTGCCGACAGTGGGATTCGAACCCACTATCTCCCGGATGCGAGCTCACAGCTGCGCGCACCTAACCACATGGCCAACTCGCCCGGTATTGGTAGATTTACTGGCATGTAAAAGATCTCCCGCTGGACTACATGCCGGCACCTCAGCGTCTTCATAAACCGTAAAAGTGGTTAGTGGGAAGTAAAGAAAGTAATATTATTGTTATTATGTATAGGTGGTAGCGCGTCCGACCCAAAGTTTGCGGGATTAATCTTGCCTGAAGTATCCAGTTTTTCAAAGGGTGGTCATAAATCTTGATCCACGATATATTTTGTGCCGTTGAGGTGGTGATTGTTTTAGGAGGAATCTCAGCTGAGAAACCGACCCTCCGAAGAACGAGAATATCGGGAAGAGAAAGGGAGGTCTTGAACGTACCGATAATTCTGCTTCGAATACTGGCATTTAAATTATTTCGATTACTGCATGAAGAACTGCGCAATCCTGCCGAGCAAGCATTTCTTACCACAGTCACACATTAGTATATCGAAACCTTAAATTAATTTGATTACGTTTAAAATCTGCTTCAATTGAGTAAGGACAGTTTGTCAAGAATACTGCTAAAATCAGAAAAATGAAAGAGCAAGGATCATTTTTGCCAGTAAACACCCTATAAAATTACTACCACCTAGCATTTGAGAGTTTGGCAAACCAGTTAATAAACCTGCTACGACAGTAGGGCAAAATCTTGGTTATTTTTCGATTGAAAAGCCTGAATAATTTCAATAATTTTGCAAATGTACTTTTGCTTACGAGAAGAAGATCTGGCATATATTACTTTATAAAATATATAAAGAAGCCATTTGAAGTGGGGGTGAATGGTATTGAAGGCAAACATCTCAAATTAATTTACTCTTATCTTAAGGTACAAGAAACTGAATCACAAAACCTTGCTCAATGTTTTGAGAAGTCATTAGTCACAGGATACTCCTCTCTGCTAAACAGAATGTCATCACAAATGTGATTTCCCCACGTCACCCTCCCCACCGAGGCTATCCAATGTAGGTCAGTGTGTCTTGCGGTAAGTGCACAGGGACCTGCAGATAGCTCTCTGTACTGTCGAAATGGCTCTACCAAATCGTGAAATGTGTGATATGACATTTAATGTATACTGAAATAAGATTTAATTGAACAAGAGCAGGACTAATACATCGGGAACGTTTTCCCAACCGAAGACACCTAAGTGATCAGGCTTCTGTCGCTGTTCTTCAGAGACTTCCACAACGAGGCTGAATATCAAAATTATTTGTCCTTTAAATAGTCAGTCAGTCAGTCAAAATACCAATGGCTTCCACACTTACTAGACAGGCTACACAATTCTATCGGTTCAAATATTCCAAGTGTTTAAGCCAAGTTACAACAACAACAACAACAACAGTAATTTTTTACGTAGAGATTTTGCAAGACAAGCACCGCTGTTATCGTATTATGAGCTGAACCCCTCCCCTCCTCGTTCCTGCCAACAGGGAACTTCATGCTTTGATTAAGCAAGAACTTACTCTCCCCGAACTTGCCTCTCCCAAAACCCTTCTAGCTACAGCACACTTAGTTTGCCACTGCTGAATTGCTAAATGGTTAGCGTGTTGGCCTTTGGTCACAGGGGACCTGGGTTCGATTCCCGGGAGGGTCGGGAATTTTAACCATAATTGGTTAATGCCGCTGGCACAGGGGGCGAGTGTATGTGTCGTCTTCATCATTTCATCCTCATCACGGTGCCCAGGTCGCCTAGGGAGTCAATTCGAAAGACCTGCACCTGGCGAGCTGTACTTGTCCTCTGACACTCCCGGCACTATAAGCCATGCGCAATTTCATTTCTACTGCTGCCTGATGAATTGCTGAAAATCTTGAATTTTAAATTTGTAGCTAGCAAATTCTTCGCTATGTTGTGTGGATTTTTTTCTATCACCTTTTGTATGGAGGTACCATATTTCAACAACATTCTGTATAAATTCAGGGTTATTCACTTGAGATGTCACAACAAATACCTCGTGAACAGTTAACAGTATTGACATTCTGTTTTCACTTTCGTTAATATTACTAAAGGGATCATAATTACTGAGCAAGTGGCTGTGCGATTTGGGTCACGTAGCCATCGACGTGCATTCAGAAGATGGTGGGTCCTAACCCCATTGTCGGCAGCCCTGAAGATGGTTTTCCGTGGTACCTTAATTAAGGCCACGGTCGCTGTCTACCAACTCCGAGTCCTTTCCAATCCCATCGTGGTCATAAGACCTATCTGTGTCTGGGCGACCTAAAGCAAACTGAAAAAACAGAGATCATAATTAAACTTGTACTTTTCCAATAACTGTTGAAATAACGGTACTAATTTCATCTTTTTAAATGGAACTAAACTATTTTGTACATCGAACCTTAAACTTACGGCCATTAAAGTTTAGTACTGTTTTTTTTTTTTTTTATTGCTACTGGCTTTACGTCGCACCGACACAGATAGGTCTCATGGGGATGATAGGATACGAAATCGCTAGAAGTTGGAAGGAAGCTACCGTGCCTTAATTAAGGTACAGTCCCAGCATTTGCCAGGTGTGAAAATGGGAAGCCACGGAAAACCATCTTCAGGGTTGCCGACAGTGGGATTCGAACCCACTATCTCCCGGATGCAAGCTCACAGCTGCGCGCTCCTAACCGCACGGCCAACTCGCCCAGTGTGTTTATTTTAAAAACTGGACGAGTACTTATCTCGATAAAATGGAATATATTCAAATGTGCTGGCACTTCATTTGCCAGCCGTATGTTGTCCCTTCGACTGAATCACGAACTAAAGTACCCGGCCAAAACACGTGTTATGTACAGTATGATACATGATATGTTAACATAGTGTTCCTTCGCTTTCTGACAGCTAGTCCTTCAACTCATCTGTGCCCGTAAATACACTACGATAATAATTTGTTTGATTTAACACCTTTAATGTTGTAGGTAAAACGATTAGGCGACGGCTTCTGTAGATTCGAATCCCACCATCGGCTGACCTGAATATGGTTTTGCGTGGTTTCCCATTTTCAAACCTGGAATATCCTGGATTGTACCTTAATTAAGACCACGGTCACTTCCTTCCCAATTCAAACCCTTTGACATCCCATCGTCGTCGAAAACCTGTCTGAAATTGCGTGAAGTTAAAATTCCAGCAAAAAGGAAAAGCCATACAGGGTTGATATCAGAAAGGACATCCACCTGTACAATTGGGCCAGGTCCACATGTGTACATCAGTGGAAAGCACCCACGTCCACGTCTGGTTGTGAGAAATGTAACATAAAAAGGAAATAAACATGAACAAACAAAAAAGAAGCCGTAGTATTGGGGGACAATTGTTAGCATTACTCTGAATGTTTGAAAGTGGTGATGGGCGTAATGTAACCATCCGTTCTTATCACTAATCACAAGGGGGGAAAAGGAGGAGTTTTGACCCTTTGCAAAATGAACGAAGGTGAACGAAGGGAAGTAAACGGCCATGAAGTCATGAAATGAAAGATATCTAGGTCTCGCTAACCTCTTGGTTCAGATTGATGCTGCTTGCTGTTGAAAGGGGCCTAACATCTGAGGTCATCGACCCTTCGTTCAGATTAGAACACGAGGTTTCCAGGCAAGTCGGATAGGACATGAAACCCATTGCATATCCGATTTTCTTTACCTGTTTCCTACAGCAATACTAAAGATGTTAAGCCTTATTTAACATAGCAGTTCACGGGCACAGCTGCAGTTATAAGGTGAGGGAACTCTCAACGCCAACAGTTCATGTGTGATACGTAGCGTGTCTTTTGACTGACTAGTCTGTGATTCATTCGAAAAGGGCATTCTCTAGCTGGCAAATGAAGCATATTTGAACTCATTCCATTTTCTGGTGAAGTACTTCTCCGATTTCCAAAATAATCACAGAGCTGAATTTATAATGACCATACATTTAATGTTAGGTTAGAAAATAAGGTAGTTTAGTTTTCAGAAACAGTTATTTCCAGTATATCAGATATCAGACCCTTGATAGCATTAATGATCATGAAAACTAAATATTATTTAAGGTGGACACCTTAGCTGAATAACCCTCTACTGTATATCCCTCTCCCGCCCATAGCGTAGTAAAGCGTACTTGTACTTCTAGTCGCATGTATGAGCCATCTATCGGCCGATAGACAAATATAACTTACTGTTACAGCATGTGCACTTCCTAGAGACCGAAGATATTAGTTTTCGTCTTTTAAAACCTTAGCAGGCGTATTAGAACACGAAATACGGAAGGCAGTGACATATTGTAAACAAACACGTCGACGTTTAATTCGCGTGAAAATATTTTATGCGATAACGACATTGAACGTTTGGTGAACGATAATTCTGACTGTGAAACTGTTAGTAGTGGCTCAAGTGAACTCAATGAAGTGGAAAGTAAAAATTAAAGTGACGATATTTCAGGAAATGACGACGTACACATGCGTGATGACATAGATTGTAGGCCTAATATTCAGTGGACAAATACATTGTCTTACGTCGAACCGGCGGACTTTACTGAAGAGGCAGGACCTTGCCATTCTCTTCCTGTGGCTAGTACAGCATTAGAGTATTTCTCCCTTATATTTGATGAAAACATTTTTCGATTTAATTGTTCATTAGTTTTTGTACAATATACATTTTTATAAATATATGCATTATCATAATGATGGCTGAAAAGAATTGATTTAATTCTGGGGAAAACATGCATTTCAATATGGGCGGGAAAGGGATATACAGGGTCTCTCATTTAAACTCAGACCGAACGCACAGTGTTTGTACTCGGCGCCAGGGCAGTTGCCTCAGCCGAAATTATCGCGTGCGCGGCCGCCCTGCATTAACCGTGTATACAATCTTGTATGAAATCTTAACTGATGAAAGATGCTGGAAGTGTCGTCCTTCCTGGGTTATACAGGCATTGTATCTGGTAACCACAATCTGACTGACGCGAGTGAGTTTGTAACGTTCCAGACGTCACAGTGTAATTATGTTAATTTTATTAGGTGTAATTAATTCAGGAATTTAACGTCATGATATTTATCTTCGTATGTAATTTTATTATAATTCATGTTTGATCATTTGCTCACTATCATTTCATTACTTTGTAACTACAACTTGTAAACGAGGGCTGAATATCCTAATATTAACTTAGATTCTTGCGACATTCGTTTAAATTTAACTTGCAGTAGATTTCCTCTATCTTGCCACATCACCGAGGAAGAAGGAAGGACAAATTTAGACATCAAATTCTGGGAAAAGCGAGCACGTGTTCAAGCGTTGTAACCACAGCTACTGTATTTCGACCAGAATAATTCAAACTGATCACCGCCTATATTTTCAAAGGAGCGTCATGTTGCCATGGATACTGAGTGAAAGGGCTAATAGAAGAACAGTTGATATCATGGTTGGGACCCATCAACTTTAATATCTGGAGTGGGGAGAGACGTGTCAACTGATTGGACCACGTGTAGCGACCTGTAATTAGAGCCATAAAAGGTTATAAAAGGGCGTGTTGGAGCTCTTGGCATCATTCTTCTATCTTGTATTTCGCTTTAGGTCTGATAACTTGTCTTATGGTTGTTGTACCATAATGGACTAGTGTGATAGTTTATCACTTCTACATTCATTACTTCGTTACCACGACGTGGTACTTAGGAATTTCTGAATGATGGGTGTATAGCCACTCTCATCAGGAAGTATGAACAGCTCTGTATTAGACCAGTTTATACCAGTCTAAGACAATTGGTAGCATTAAACTAGATAGAAATGAAACTTCAGTGCACATTTTCAGTAAAGTTGGAAGGATTGTTAATTGAGTATCCTCTCCACATAACCCAAGGAGGTTTTTCTAACTGATTTAGGGCTCATCTCCAATATATGGGATAGAGCATAACAGGGAGTGATAGTTTCAAAGCCATCATCCAATTAGTGGTTGATGCAATTTGCAAGGCAGGAATGGTACTTAGCTGCAGATGAAGATATCTCAAAGACGACCGGTGATGTTCCAGCTACAAGGATGGAAGCTTTCCAAGGACCAGCAGAACAAGACTACATGGTGAGCAAGCGAGTTAAAAATATTGCAAGTTTTCGCGAAGTAGAGTCATTCAACTTTTTGTTAAATTCATTTCCTATTTTAAATTCAGTTCTCGTCAAACCGTCGTCATTTATATTCAATATAATAAATAGTATTTTACAAGTTCACTTTAATCAGTCTGCCTTAATTAGCCTTTTGATTTCTAACTCTCCTGCTTAATGATTAGTGCACTATCACCCCATCCCTGTGATGAGAGTCCGTCCAAGCTTTATTATAAATTTTTGTTTTTAAGTCATCAACTTAAAGATTGGCGCCCTTAGCTTGCATAGTTGCATTTCTCGTTCAATTATTGTTCTCCGAGAGGGGAAGTCACACATAAATGTCGCTCCAACGTGAGGCCTTAAAATCATTAAGTACGGAGCAGTTAATGGCAGTAACGATATCAGAATTCGTATTATGGGTAAAATTTGGATATCCACGTTGCATTAGGAGTGTTTGATTGTGGGGAGGGTCATGGCTAATCAGACGAAAGAGGAGAGGATGTTGCGCAGTGGACGGGCGATGAAAGGCAATAACGTATTGAGTTCAGAGGAAGAGTTGTGTAGTCCAGTAGAGGAAATTGAAGATAGACGTGTAAGTGGTATGGAGAGTGAAGGCAAGCAGAAAGAAATCAGTATGGAGTCAGATGATAGTAGGATGGGGGACGAAGCGGAAGTAAACACTAACAATGAAAGTAATAATAATGATCAGTTAATGGGAATGATGCGAATAATGTTAGAGGAATTAAAGCAAACTAAATCTGAGCTTAAAAGTGAATTAGAACAAACTAACACTAAAATTGAGAATATTAAATATGAACTTAAAGAACAGTTAGAGCAAACTAAAGCTGAATTAAGCAGGGAGATGAGGGAAAATAAGGAGGAAGCGAATCGGAGAATGGACGAACACAGTAGGCAGTTACGCGATCTGGTGGTAAAAAATGAACATTTTAATAAGCGATTAGAGGAACAGAAAAGTGAATGTGAACGGCAAGGGAAAGAGGTAGAAGAAAAGTTTGCGGAGCAGAGAAGTAAATTCCTGGAATTAATGGGGAAGGAAAGCAACTCTACTAGGGAGGAAGTAATGAGGCAGGTCACTAGTATTGATAAGAGAGTTAAGACTCAAAAAGGGGAAATACGGGTATTCAAAGACCACGTCCAACAAGAGATTGACACAGTAAAGCTTAGAATAGATGAGACCCGGGCAAGTGAAGAAAGGTTTGCGATAGCTGAAGAGAATAAGATTGAAATTAGGACACTGAAAGAGAAGCAGGTTAATTTGGAGAGCGAAATTGATAGGAGAGACAAAGATGTAGAATGCCGGATGGAGAAAGCAGAAAATCAGTTAAAACAGGTGGCAAAGGATAAACAGGTTTTCATGGGAAGGCAATGTTTAGGAAATAGCTACATTAGGGAAATTGAACTACCTAAATTTAATGGGAAACAAACGAACCCGCTAGATTTCCTTAAGATGATAGAAAAACGGTTTGAAAAGCGTCTAGAGGAAGGGTCTATGGACTGGGAAGACGTTATAGAAAATATTGACCATGCTTTTGTAGGAGAAACTCGGTCTTGGTTTATGGTATATAGGCAAACGATGACGAACCTGAAAGAATTCAGAAATAAGTTTATAGAGAAATTCTGGAATGAAGCGATACAAGCTCGGGAGAGAGAAAGGGTGGTATTTGGGAGGTACAAACAGAATGAGGGAGTCACTATGACCGAATATTTCCTGGCCCATGTCATGATTTGTCAGAACTTAGATGGTATAACCGAGGGGTCTGATGTAGTTAGACTACTTTTGAGACATTTTCCGGACAGGGTGAGAGAAGCGGCCTGCATGCAAAGAGTTGGTACTATTCAGGAGATGGAGAACCTACTAGGCAGTTTTGATGCTTTAGGTAACCTTAGGAGTAGAACGGAGAATATTCAGAGCTTTAGTCATCACAACGGAATGAGAGATAACGGAAGAACACATAATCACGAAGCTCGCAATCAGTTCAGACCTCAGCATAACAGTAGGAGCAGAGCACCTGAATATAGGACAGGAAATTCCCAACGGGGGCCAGAGCAATGTACTAATGAGTCCAACGTCAATACACAAAGGGAACTTTTAAACTAACTAGAGGCTGTAATCTTAGGTCAGAATTCCAGCCTAGTACGAAGGTAGCGAAGTGTCTTGTCATGAAAGTGTTACCATATGACCTAGATGTTAGAGACGATTTGTTGTATGAACCCGAGCAGAATAAGGGAGATTCAAGTAATGAAGTAGTCAATCCCGTTGTTAAATTGAAAGTTTGGGGGGCGTGGGTTAAAGTTTTTATTGATTCTGGTAGCCAAATATCATGTATTAGTTCTCAGAGGTATGAGTCATTAGTGAAACAGGGTATTCAGTTGGAGGAAATGCCTGTTAAGTCTACTTTCATCGTTACGGCTGTTGGTAAGAGGTCTAAGCAAATTTGTAAACAAGTAGCTGTTCCGATCTGTATTAATAATTTTATTAGCGTTCAGATATGTTTGGTAATTCCGCATTTGATATTTGATCTTATCTTGGGATCTGATTGGTTAACGTTAAAATTGGCTCAATTAAATTACAATGATGCAGTGCTAAATTTGAGGTGGAATAATGAGGATATCAAGGTCAAGTTTGAGGAGGAAATTCAGAAGGAAACGGAAGTTAGTACAGTGTGGAGAATGAGAGAGGTTTCTAAAGTTAATGAAGAGGCTAGTGAGGGCCTGAAGTTGTGCCAGTTGTGGATTAATGAGGATAAAATATGTGGCTTGAAAGAAGCCGTAGGTAGAAATCAGTTAAATGAAGTCCAGAAGGACAAGTTATTTGAAGTGTTACGTGAACACATGGAGATTTTCTCTGAGAAACCTGGTGTTACCCATCTGTAAGAGCATTCTTTTTCTGTGCTGGATAAGAGTCCATTCAGCGGATCGCGTTATCCGATACCACACAAATATGCCATAGCCGTAGAGGATCAAATTCAAGCTATGTTAGCAGACGATGTGATTGAATTATCAAACTGTCAATACGTTAATCCCTTAATTGTCGTGCCTAAGTCTGATGGATCAATACGTCTGTGTATTGAATGCGAGAGCGTAATGAATTGTTCATATAACAGTAGTTTACGGAGATACCTGTCGTGTGAGGTGACTGAACCGGATTGTGAGATATAGGTCAGTAACCCGGGGAAGTTGCTACCTGTTATGTCAGACTACAAGCGGAGGGAGTTTACCTCTCAATTGTGGTGGTATTTCCTAGTTTTGTTTGTAAACAAGGGAGGTGTTTGTGTGTAGCGGTAGATTTACGCTCGTTCATTGACGATAGATCGTCTGTTTTCTGTATGTGAGGCCATGAAATTTTATATCTTATCTGTTTTCTGAGATGTTACCGAAGGCTAATTAAAGCTGACGACGGCAAATAATTAATTTTCCCGTATGTGCATTTCTAACTTGCAATAATTTTACCGTGAGCTTAAATCGCGTGTGTATTCGTGTGAAGTGTATTGCATCCTGCTTCAAGATAAGGTTGAAACATTCGAGAGAGTGATTAAGGTGTAAATTGGTTGTATCATTTGTTTTCCATGGTTTTAATGTAAAAGATTGGAAGAGAACGTGTTACTGCTATCTAGCAAAGAGTGTCGGAAAGATGGAGAGTAAAAGGACTAATAGACACTCGGGAGAGTTTGTAATCTGAATTGTATATATATTATGTTATATTCTCAAAGATAATATTGTTTAAAAAATGGAAATTTGCTCATGTTGGGCATAATTTAGTATCTAAACCTCAAGATGAACTGAAATAACAGACATTCGCAATGGTAAGCAGTCTAAGAGTGATATGGAGACAGTGAGATATAATTAATTGTATGAAAATAATGTAGCTCGTAATGGGCAGGTAATAGAGGTATTTCAAATCAATGTGGGAGTAAGTGTGTGAGTTCTCAACTCATGTGATATTTGTTAAGAACTCATGGGGGCGTATGTAACGTTCCTGACGTCACAGTGTAATTATGTTAATTTTATTATGTGTAATTAATTCAGGAATTTAACGTCATGATATTTATCTTCGTATGTAATTTTATTATAATTCATGTTTGATCATTTGCTCACTATCATTTCATTACTTTGTAACTACGACTTGTAAACGAGGGCTGAATATCCTAATATTAACTTAGATTCTTGCGACATTCGTTTAAATTAACTTGCAGTAGATTTTCCTCTATTTTGCCACATCACCGAGGAAGAAGGAAGGACAAATTTAGACATCAAATTCTGGGAAAAGCGAGCACGTGTTCAAGCGTTGTAACCACAGCTACTGTATTTCGACCAGAATAATTCAAACTGATCACCGCCTATATTTTCAAAGGAGCGTCATGTTGCCGTGGATACTGAGTGAAAGGGCTAATAGAAGGACAGTTGATATCATGGTTGGGACCCATCAACTTTAATATCTGGAGTGGGGAGAGACGTGTCAACTGATTGGACCACGTGTAGCGACCTGTAATTAGAGCCAGAAAAGGTTATAAAAGGGCGTGTTGGAGCTCTTGGCATCATTCTTCTATCTTGTATTTCGCTTTAGGTCTGATAACTTGTCTTATGGTTGTTGTACCATAGTGGACTAGTGTGATAGTTTATCACTTCTACATTCATTACTTCGTTACCACGACGTGGTACTTAGGAATTTCTGAATGATGGGTGTATAGCCACTCTCATCAGGAAGTATGAACAGCTCTGTATTAGACCAGTTTATACCAGTCTAAGACAATTGGTAGCATTAAACTAGATAGAAATGAAACTTCAGTGCACATTTTCAGTAAAGTTGGAAGGATTGTTAATTGAGTATCCTCTCCACATAACCCAAGGAGGTTTTTCTAACTATGATTTAGGGCTCATCTCCAATATATGGGATAGAGCATAACAGGGAGTGATAGTTTCAAAGCCATCATCCAATTAGTGGTTGATGCAATTTGCAAGGCAGGAATGGTACTTAGCTGCAGATGAAGATATCTCAAAGACGACCGGTGATGTTCCAGCTACAAGGATGGAAGCTTTCCAAGGACCAGCGGAATAAGACTACATGGTGAGCAAGCGAGTTAAAAATATTGCAAGTTTTCGCGAAGTAGAGTCATTCAATTTTTTGTTAAATTCATTTCCTATTTTAAATTCAGTTCTCGTCAAACCGTCGTCATTTATATTCAATATAATAAACAGTATTTTACAAGTTCACTTTAATCAGTCTGCCTTAATTAGCCTTTTGATTTCTAATTCTCCTGCTTAATGATTAGTGCACTATCACCCCATCCCTGTGATGAGAGTCCGTCCAAGCTTTATTATAAATTTTTGTTTTTAAGTCATCAACTTAAAGATTGGCGCCCTTAGCTTGCATAGTTGCATTTCTCGTTCAATTATTGTTCTCCAAGAGGGGAAAGACACAAGTTCTGCCACGGTAATGTTTCTGATTTCATTCGTAATGTTTTGTTTCAGTTCCTCCAATGAGCGAGAATTTGATCAGTACACTGTTTCCTTCGGTTTACCTCACAAGTAAAAATCACACATTGTTAGATCTGGAGAACGAGGGGGGAAATAGACCAGCACTGATCACTCTATCTGCAAAAACTTTCGAGGTTGTAAGAAGGGGCTCTTCTGCTGAATAAGCAGGAGCTGAATCTTGTTGAAACCTCCCACGTGATTTTTCTCCTTCCGTTAACTGACGGAAGAACGGCGTCAAAATGTCATCTTGGTACCTCTATTCATTTAATGTCGTCTCGAAAAAAATAGGCCCAATTAATCGTCTTACACTAACAGCACACGAAGCACCAATCCTCCTGGCATAATGGGGGAATTCAAAAACACCATTAAGATTTTCTGCACAGCAATAGCGAGAGTTATGACTGTTCACACGACCATTAAGATGAAACCAGAACTTTCACATACGAAAATACAGTGTTGCAATGATAACGGTCTCACCATGTCAACAGCTGAGATTCAGACTGGCGACTCATGCTTGCCAGGTCGATCAGGTGCAAGCTGCTTGCAATGTCATGAACTATGCGCGCGCCTCACATACTGCAGCTTACATCTCGGAGAGTAAAACCGCCGCTTCGACGGTCTTTGTTTAAATGAGGGACTCTTTATGTTAGGCCTTTAACCCAGAGACTGGTTGGATCTTAAAGAGCACCATAGAATGTTATGTGAATATATGGAAAATGCTAAAACCAATGGGGGTGCCACAATGAGGTGTACATTTCATGAGTAGGAGTGAGGGAGTTTTCCGTTGCTCTCTTCAGTGGGCCAGAAAGTGCTATTGCAGTGTGACCAGCCCGATAAGTAGCACGCACGATTCATAACATAGACGTACTAGTCGTGCTCCGAATGTCGTTACTCAGCTCCACCCAGCTGTGGTGTTGTCGCGGCAATAAATACGACTGAAAGTAGAATCCATAGTTCGCTCTGGCCTGTGACAAAAGAAAGACGCAAATATAATGCATCCCTCAAGAAATACAAAAAAGGATAATATACAGGATATTTCTGTATTACCGACGAACTATTGGATGGGATTGATAACCATCTTTTGGCGAACTGAGTGGGCGCTGACCATCTGACCCCCAACTTGGCAGGTTCGATCCTGGCTAAATCCAGTGGTATATGAAGGTGCCAAAATGCGTCAGGACAATGCCATTCGTGTCCCCAGTGACGTCGTTCCATACACCATTGCAATGTAGCATTTTTATTCATACTAGTCAAAGGTAGCGGAGAAGCGCACGACGCGCTGGTAACCCAGACCGTAATAGACGGTGAATGTGAACTTCTTATCTCTAGTGTTTCAAGGTGTTCTTTTTTTATATACACATATGTACATATAAACCTTACAGTTGATCTCAACAAGGCTCCATTTATACTTTTTTTTTAGTTTGACGACACATTCATCTGGACTTAATTCGTGAGGGATCGCATGCCGAATGTATAAAGTCAGGAGTCGCGCACGGTCATTTCGACCGGAAATCAATAAAATTCCAAAGGCTCACTTAATACGCTATTTGTTGTCACAAAATTATAAGATAATACTATTTAAGCACAGACAAATACTTTTTAATATCATATTTATAATAATAATGAGATCATCTTTTGCTGATGAAATTGCAAATGAAAATTCAAATTCTGTTTATGGAAAATACTTTTAAAATAATTTTTAATTTCATTTAATACACATCTGGACAATGCTCCTTCTCCCTCTTCTCAACAATTATTGATAACAGTGCAATTTCCGCATTATAAATAAGTCTACACCATTAGTCGCATATAGCTGAATAGACCGGAGACAGGTAACGTGAGGAGTCACGTGCGAACGAAACGACCAGATAACCAGCTTTTCACTAACTGAGAGGGAGGAAGTATAATAAACGGTGTTCGTGGAAGGACTGGAGACCTTAGAGTCTGAAAAGTGGTTATCTAATAATAATAGAGTCTGTTGATACAAATGTCATGATTAATAATAACAATAAAGAATGAATTACTTCAACCCCTTCCTGTTAGATCGAACCATGTATTGACATAAACTATTCTTGCGCTAAAACGAGTTATCACAGGCGGTGGGTTCGTTAACAAAAATTGTTTAAAATACTCTTATCTATCCGATCGCAGACTTCGTCAGTATAATTTAGAAACACACGGCATTGTTGATTTCACATCACATTTTCTACTTTTACGTCTTTCAGAGACGCCTAGGTGTCACATGCCACTAAATCTACCGACACGAATCTGGCGTAGTTCAACACCTTCAAATACCATCGGAATGAGAGGGGATCGAAGTCGCTAACTTGGGCTCAGAAAGCCAGCGCTTCAACCGACTGAGCCCCTCAGTCCGGCAATCTCGTTAATGTTAAAACATTCATCGGCTCTTTCCATGTTCATATGAACATTGCTCTTCTTTAAAGTTGTGTTAGTTTCCACTACAGTAGATCTTTTTATAGGAGTTGTGAACGAACGGAGCTCGCTGCTTTCATTACGTCCAATATCCTTTCGACTGGCTCTTGACAACATTCCACGCACTCCACTTGTCCGGGAGAAATGAAATGAATCCAATGTCGAATTACGATGGTCACGTGTGAGTTCCTGTCCTGCTTTCCAGGTTGATTAATACGATATACCCTGTCGCCCCTCCGTTTTTATAAGAGATACGTACTTTACTTCCCTTTCACATTACAGACATGTTATGCTCCACCTGAGTCGTTAAATAAAAAGCAAATTATAATAGTGATACTGAAGAAGTGATTCTGGAGGCAATGTAGCATTAAGCTGAGAACAATCTGCTATCTCACCCATGTAAAATAATCGAATTTTAGGTACACGTTGTAACTTATCCTAAATACCAATAATTAAATATAATTATTGCCCCAAGCTTGGGTGCCATTTGTAACTTTAATGTTAATATTAATAAAATAATCATAAATGATTATAAAGAAAATTACTTAATTACTTAATAAAATACCTGAAATAAATTAAATAAAAAGTAATAATTAATCGAAATATCCGTAGTATGGGCACCAGAGTTCACCAGAATGGATCCCTCGAATTGAGATAGAGCATAATAAATCTTTATCTCCCAGGGCGTGTACATAATGCTGCATACTGGTACATCTGCTTCAGGCCTTACCTAACCTTCTGAAAACGACTAAATAGGTAGGAACTTCACCTAGGTTCATCAATAACTCCACTGATTCTAAAATAACTAACTATATTCTCAATAAAATCCGTGCATGAGCACCTCATCAACACACAAAATATACATATAATACACACACAAAATATTGCTGGAAGACACAATATTTACAACAACAACAATGAAAACGGTGGGAAAACGAAAGTGAGAACTAAGCCAACATTTGTAGTTAGTCCGTTGAATAATGTACATATATGTAGATAAGAACCCTTCACTGTCTCTGTATGAACAAGACTTGCCGATTCTCATAATCGGCACTACTTATATCGCATAGATACTGTACCTCACAATACTGTGTTCACTGACTCTAACACTTGTTTTAAAGATATATTCATTTGAACAACATACGCTTGTCGTTTCTCAACATAAATTATGGAATGTCTGAGTTAACTTTCACCAACACATAATGCCAGGCCGCCACAAGTGCTACAATACTCAGTGCCAAAGCACTCCCCAACTGTAGGTCAGCCACGTTCCACAAACACAAAAATACTATGTTCCGCAAACGCTGGAAGTCCAGTCCAGTATAGTGCATCAGTGTCACTCCAGTACCGTATATCCAGTTTCACTCCCGTATCGTGTGTATATATAGATCTCAGCCTTCCTCTTCCTCTCTCATGATCCGTCTGGATTCATCTTGGCCAGCCAATCATGAGTAGATCATCTAGTCAAAACCACGCCCTGATCTTCTTCCCTTGTCACAAGGCAATCACAAGATCAACGGACTCTAGGGTGTTTCACATGAGTGACCTGAACTTTCCGACTACAACAAGTCCAACTCATCGAACTGGGATATACACATGACTCATCCAAATTTCCTGAGTTATTAAAGCAATGATTTTCCCAGCCGTCGTACAAAACAAATTACTCATATCACATATGGAGACCTCTCAGCTTACAAATATTAATGACAAAATATACAACTGAAATAATAATAATAATAATAATAATAAATCGAATAATATCTCTCATTTCTAAATACAGTGCAAGGGTGTGATATATGTGCTATCACAACTTTACTCCATATCTATTTGGTCTAGTCACTTGGAATTTTCAGGAAATATTATTTACATGTTTGGCTATAAAATTAAGAAAGGTTATTATCATAAACATATACATTTTTTCAGTAATATGTTTTCTGTAGCGTATAATTTTTTATCCAAAAATTTGCAAAAATCAGTAAAATAAAATGTATATTATTTTATTTACTACTAGCTGTAGTACCCGGCGTTACCCGGATAGTGTTGGACTGTTCAACATTTTTATTACCAGTTAGTTATCCGGGAAGTGAATTTTTATAGAATTCATTATGGGGATGTTGATTGATATTTTACGATGTATTGTGTAGTTATTTAGATGTGTCTGATTTCAAGTTTTAGGTTATTTAATTTTCGAGTAAAACTTTGTCCTTTTAATAATTGATAACTATATGTATATACCCGTCGCGCTATAGACATGACATACACGATTCTGTCATTGAGACCATCACCAATCAGCTTTGCGACCCCAAAAGCAGAGGATTCAAGACCAATCTCGGTCATTTTAGACTATTTACTTTTAAGCCCCTCTTAGCCCCCTGTCCCAATGGAGGCCGAACGTGGACTTAAACGGTATTCGGAGCGTCACAATTCGTCTCAGCGACACATAAACAATAGATTCGACATTAATATCCGTTATTTTCCATTACTTTTACACGTCAACCCCTCCCATTCCCCACCCCGAGCGGGGGTTGGGATCTTTCCTCTCCGTAGGACTTTTCTTTTTCAGATGTGTGTACCAAGTTTCGATGAGAGCTATTCTGGAACATATCCACATATATCCATAATTCGGTTGTTTTTACATTCTTTTTCAACCCTTTTCAACCTCCATACTGATTGCGCCATAAACATAAATGTGGGCTTATCAGATCACGGTGATATGCCTCACTATAGATTCAGTTTTCCATACAGGGCTCATTTTTCGGAATTTTTGTACTTTCAATGCATTTGTGTTCTCTACATCGTGAATATTACAAAATCCCGAACATCAGAATTTCTATTAGGTTTTTTTTTTCTGTTTACGCGTAACCAGGTATTTCTCACTGTTGATACAATAGGGAGTACACACTAGAATACAAAGCACATTCTCAGTCAATAATAATAATAATAATAATAATAATAATAATAATAATGATATTTGCTTTACGTCCCACTAACTACTTTTACGGTCTTCAGAGACGCCGAAATGCCGGAATTTAGTCCCGCAGGAGTTCTTTTACGTGCCAGTAAATCTACCGACACGAGGCTGTCGTATTTTTAGCACCTTCAAATACCACCGGACTGAGCCAGGATCGAACCTGACAAGTTGGGGTTAGAAGGCCAGCGCCTTAACCGTCTGAGCCACTCAGCCCGGCAGCAGTAGTAGTAGTTTCTTTTAATACATTTGCTGACGAGATGCAGTGCTTTCAGTGCACTATGTCTAAAGCAATTTTCTTCATTGATTTATTTATTTAATGTGCTTCAGGCGAGTACAAACCTAATGAAGAGAAACACATATACATTAATATTTCATTACATAAAAACAACAATCAAATTAAAATTATATTATCTCCTATGAAAGTCCCTTCATTGATCTGTCCGTGCCTTATCCATGGCTTTAACAACATGAAAGTGACCGAGGTACGAGCGCTGCTAGTAATGCCATTCCTTATGCAGCCAGTCCCTGTTATGAATGGTGTGAAAAAGTTGCTCACAGGGTCGGTTGGTGCGTACATTTCAGTGGGCTTGGTAGACTGATATGTAATAACTTTTGGCTCGATGAGGAAAGCAACAGGAAACTACCTCACTCTCCATTTCCCTAGTACGCCTCCTCTGTGACGCCTAGGCCATCTATGAAAGCTAATGACGGAGCTGTTGAGGATCCAACCAGCCTTAGAATGAGGACTGAACATAGGCCCTACATACAGTAGCTTTTAAACACGCATAGAGATTATGATTTGGTAACATTCATTTTTAATTTGGCTTTGGAATATTAGGTTGGAGTGTAAGAATGTTATTGCCCGTGAGTGGCGGTATTTTGAAGCAGGTATTTCACATCAATGACTCGACTATTGAAGAAATATTTTTTTTCTTCTTCTTGCCAATGTAACTTATTGGGTCTGGCATTGAAATGTACATGGTCCAGACGTACGGCCATTTGTCCTTTCTGACGTCAACCCTGTATGGGTGTTTCTTTGGTGGTTGGTAGAGTTGTAAGTTGTATGTAGGCAGAGGTATGTACTGAGACGATCTTGGCTCAGTCCGGTGGTATGTGGAAGTGCTCAAATACGTCAGCCTCGTGTCGGTAGATTACTGGCAGGTAAAAAAAACTCCTGCGAGACGAATTTCCGGCACTTCGGTGCCTTCGAAAACCGTAAAAGTGGGACGTAAAAAGCCATTAACATTATTATTTATTATCATATCTTGAGACGAATACAAACTCCCACAACCGAGCTCGATAGCTGCAGTCCCTTAAATGCGGCCAGTATCCAGTAATCGGGAGATAGAGGGTTCGAGCCCCACTGTCGGCAGCCCTGAAGATGGTTTTCCGTGGTTTCCCATTTTCACACCAGGCAAATGCCGGGGCTGTACCTTAATTAAGGCCACGGCCGCTTCCTTCCACTTCCTAGGCCTTTCCTCTCCCATCGTCGCCATAAGACATATCTGCGTCGGTGCGACGTAAAACAAAAATAGCAACAAAAAACCGAACTCCCATTTCCCATGTCAAAGGTATTTACCATACTCGGCTAAAATTCCCGAATGGGCGGGTATCGAACCCATGGTCCTCTGAGTCGAACGCCGGTACATCGACCATTGATTGAAGGATTCGGACTGAAACAGTCTAACGTCAGAATCATAATATTATCATTAATATATAGACAAAGTGTGCATTTCTTACGACACACTATGTGACGTGGGAAAGACAATTAAGAAAATCTGATCATCATTGCATATTTTCCTGGAAACGGAAATCGTAGGTGATTTCTCATTCGTTTGTCAAAATGATCAAGAAACTAATTGGTTTGAACCTTTTTGCTCCAGCATGTCTGACTGAAGAGCACGATCAAAAGAGATAGAGAAGATTGCACAATAGCCCTCTCGGATATCAAAATTCTCTTAACTAAGAGAACGAAGAGAGTGAGTGAGAGAGAGGGAGAAAGGGACACAGTACTTCCTACAAATATCATTCCATGTTTATTACATTTGTTAGTACCCAGCCAGTTGGAGTCTGCCATAAAGTAGGAGTAATTCGTTGGCCTAGTAACAGATGTCTATGAGCTATATGGTCGTGATCTATTAGAAGTGGCTCTTGCTGTTTCGTTGCAGAGAACGTTACAGTCTGAAGGTTGAAGAACCATGGAAACATGTTCAAACTCTGTCCCACCGGCGAGTTGGCCTCGTGGTTAGGGTAACGCAGCCGTGAGCTTGCATCCGGGAGATAGTGAGTTCGAATCCCACTGTTGGCAGCTCTAAAGATGGCTTTCCGTGGTTTTCCATTGTCACCCCAGGTAAATGCTAGGACTGTACCTTAATTAAGGCCACGGCCGCTTCCTTTCCGTTTTTATGCCTTTCCTATCCCATCGTCGCCATAAGACCTATCTGTGTCGGAGCGATGTTGAGCAAATTGCAAAGGAACATTGCCTTCCTTCACTATCAGTTTTGGAGTACATCAGGAATCCACTTCCACCCATACTGTTTGTCCTTAATATGGATAATATTATGTTTGACCTGAAAATACCCAACCCTTGGACACTCACTCCTCTAAGCCGATGACATCTTTTTGATGGATTTACAGCACGACGTAAAGGCCTCCAGGAGAAAATGCAGCAATGGAAAGAACAGCTTGTCTAATTTGTCTTCGAATCAATCTTAAGAAGACAGAGTGGGGCACACATACCAATAGTTTCATTAGCATCAGTGGAGAAGAGTTTAAGAAGCGGAGCTAATCAAATACCTCGGCTTCCTCATGTGCAGCAACGGTGACAGCCTTCCTGATACTCGCACCCGAGTCACCGCCACCGGGATGAAATGGCGACCCTAACCGCACATTGGACCGAGCTGGAAACGTTGCGGTACAGTAACCGGATCCATTGGACATAAACTTCAAGAACATTGTGGGACCGTAGAGCGTTGTGGCATTCATATTATACTTCTTAAACATTTCATCTCACTGATGCAGACTTCCGCTACTGAAATCTCATAAAAAGACACGAACCGTACTTCGTATACCGCTTATTAGATATCAGGTAAATAAAATAGTTAAGACGACCAAATGTAGAATCCTCCTGAGTCAGTCTCCAGACCAAGGCATCCTACGTTTAAAACGGGTCGTAAGGACCAAGAAGCCGAAAACTCTTTTCAAACACCACGGCCCTTGGTTAACTTACGATCTATCTGGTGTCTCTCCATTTTCAGCCTATTCCAAATTTAGAACAAACTTTTCACTAATCAACATTAAATGTATGATAAGGCCCGTTTGTTGCGAAGGTTAGCTTTCACCCCTCCTCTCTTTTTATTCACAAAATTCAGAACACTATCTTAATTTTTAAAACTATTAGCGATTGAGGGTTTCTTCTCTGACAGCGTGAGTGAGGGGGGGGGGGGGGAGGATGACTTATCGGGTATTTCTCGGACATACGAGTAAAAGAAATCGTTTTCGCCCTGGGACTCTCATGTACTCGCTCTCGGCAAAGAAAGACCCAAACACAAACTCGTTAACTTACTTCCTTCTTTCAGATCAAATCCCTCCTCACACTGTGGTAAAATGTTTTTCCCTGCTGTATCCTTTTACTGATATCCATATCCTCCATATCCATTTGCTTCCCAAGTACTTGAAGCTTTCTTCAATTTGAAGGTTTTGTCCCCAAATTTTGTAGCATATTTTCCTTCCACCCGCTTTAAGTGGGGGTCCCAGATTAAGAATACACCCACGGTATATCCTGCCTGTCGTAAGAGGCAACTAAAAGGGGCGACCAACGGATGAAGGATTTGGGACCATGAGATTATCTGTGAATAGTACCACTCCGTGAGGAGCACCATGGGCCGGCGTTACCTGTAGGTACCATTACATGAGAAACACCATGGGTCTAGTACCACTATGTGAGGAATGCCAGCAATCTACGTTACCTGTTATTCGTACCACTATATTATGAAGGACACCATGGATCTACTTTATCAGTGATTAGTACCATTAAGAGGGGCATGTGACCTGGATTTTGGACCCCTTTGGAGAACAATCATCATATCAGAAAATCACGCATTGCGAATTTGACCCACTGTGTTTTGGATTCATGGCTATTTTTCACCATGATTCCTTTTAGATTCTGGTCAGTGAATATATTTTGAAATTTGAATATTATTGTCATCGTTTCATTTCGTTGCAACTCGTAACGATGACCTAGCTGTTAGTTCCCTTTAAACAACATAGTCATCATCATCATCATCATCATCATCATCACTATTTAATGTTTCTATCGTGTTTCATAGTGTAGTGTGTATGGAACGAGCAAAAGGCTGTGCGGTATCGGTCAAGTAGTTGTCAGCTTGCATTCCGGAGATTGTGGGTTCGAACCACACTGGTGGTACTCCTGAAGACGGTTTTCCATGGTTTCTCAATTTCACGCCCTGCAAATGCTGGGGGTGTACCTTAATTAAGGCCACGATCGATTCCTCCCCATTTCTATCCCTTTTCTCTCCCGTCGTCGCCGTAAGAACTGTGTCAGTGTGACGTAAAGCCAATTGTAAAAAAATTGTGTAGTGTGTCGTATTTATGTAAAGATATGTGTATTGAAGTAAAAACAAAACACCCAGTCCTCAAGCCAGGGAACTCAACGGGACGTGGCTAAAATCCCCACTCAGCCCGGGTATTGAACCTGGAGTAAGGTCATGACGCTAGCTTTCATCCAAGGAGCTGGACTGTTTTAGCTAGAAATCATGGGAAGAAACTGAATATTATATGCAAGGAACACATGAAACGATGTATAAAAGAAACATGTTTTACCTTGTAAATTTGAGGGCAGAAAGGGCAGGAATGAACCAGAATGGTTGGGAAAACATTTGAGTTATACGTACTGTAGCTCGAGTTTACAGAAGACGTGGCTTTCCCTGCTGAGCAGTTCGGTAAAAGGCTGCAGAACACACTGCCATTACATTATCTCATTTTAAAACCTGCCATAAAATCATATTAGTCAGTATTAAAATGAATCTCTGAACGCATTTTGCACGCCAGCATCTGCTATTCTTTCAGATTAAAGTTATTTCATCGAACACTACCAGACTTTTACGTTGCTAATACTCCGTATCTGGGATGCTATAAAAGAGACGTACCAAGAATACGTGTATGTTTATATCCAAGATGCTCACAGAATTCCTCCTTTCTAACAGATATCTCCTTGATAGATGTTTAAACACTCGTAAATAATTATGTTACCAAATAAGACGTCAAGGAAATATGTGACTTCTGTTTGGTTGCCTTTGAAGTTTCTGGCGTTCGTGTTTTGTGATGGATCGTCGTTTCACTCCAAAAGTTAACAACCGTTATAGATTTACACATTCAACTGCTAATGTACTGCGTAATTAGTTAGACCCTAACCTTCTATTCTCAATTTTGACATTTAATAATAAGTAGCTGCGATTATTTGTGTCAGATTACTTACTGCCATGTTAAGGGACTCTTCCGCTAGGGGATAATTCTAACACTGTAGTGTCCTTTAAGATCGTGGAGTTAAAATGTTATTTAAAATTGTCGCCATAAGACCTATTTGTGTCGCTGCGTTGTAAAGCAACTAGTAAAATAAAAAAATAAAAAAGATCTTTTAAAAGAAGATGATTAAACTGGATTGCTAAATTCAAGTAATTTAAAATCGTTTCAGGTATTCATGTATAAGGTAGGAATCTTTTAAACAACAGAATTTCCGGCAACTGGGAAAAATTTCCCATAATTTTAAACCACTGAAGGACTTCTAGAATCTCATATTTCTCCATGCATTGTTCTAAAACAATTAAATAACTTCTACTAAATTACACATTAACTTATACAAACTATTTTTACATAAACACTTTATTTACAGCTCAAGCTATTTCAGATTCTGAAGGTGATCGGGTTCAAACACCGAGAAAGAATTAGCTACAATCCGTACAAAACATTAGTCAGCTGTAATAAGAATCTAGGGCTTTGGAAAAGAAGCAGCAATACAGACAGTAGTGAGGCAAGGCTGCAGTGCGCCCCTCCCCCTTCCTTTTCAATCTTTATATAGAAGATACGTTAAAGGAAATCAAAGAGCAATTTGAAAAGGGAATGACAACCCAAGGAGAGGAAATCAAAACGCCGAGATTTGCCGATGATATTATTATTTTATCTGAGTATGCATAAGATCTAGAAATATTGCTGAATGGCATGGACAGAGTCTTGGAGAAGGAGTACAAGATGAAAGTAAATGAGCCCAAAACGAAGGTAATGTAGTGCAGACGTCATCACGTAGTTGCTCTAGGGAGCCGGTGTTACTTGCTCCGCTCGGGACGGGTGTTTGTCACGTGACAAGAGAGCAGCAGTCAGGCGGGTTGCATACCATGGCCGTACTGTACTTGCGCCACTGGCCTTCAGTACATACGTCATGAACTTCCCCTACTTCTTCCCCTACTCGCTCGCTAAGCCACTCTCGTTCCTCGAGAGCAGGGAGCAAACTGGCTCCGAAGGCATTTCGCTCTCGATTGACGATGCCTGATATAATGCAGTCGAACGAAGTCAGGTGACGCAGAAAATTTCTGAGTAGGAAGCCGTAAAGGAAGTATATGAGTATTGCTACTTCGGTAGTAGAATAACTAGCGATTAAAATTCAGTCTTGCACAAGTGAGGAAGGCTTTTCTTAAGAAAATGAATTTGCTGATTTCTAACATTGATATAGCAATTAAAAAGAATATTTAAAAACTTTTGTTTGGAGCGTACCATTGTATGAAAGTGAAACATAGATGATAACTAGCTAAGAAAGAAAGAGAATATAAGTTTTTGAAATATGGTGTTACAGAAGAATGCAGAAGGTGAGATGGGCAGATCGAATCACGAATGAAGAGATACTGAATCGAATTGGTGAGAGGCGATCGATTTGACTAAATTTGACAAGAAGAAGAGATATAATGATAGGACACATTTTACGACACCCAGGACCTGTTCAATTGTTTTTCTGATGGAAGTGTAGGTGTTAAGAACGCTAGGGATAGACCAAGGGAGGAATATGACGACCAGATTGGAGCAGATGTAGGATGTATTAGTTACGTAGAAAAAGAAGGGTTAGCACAGCATAGGGTGCCATGGTGAGCTGTATCAAACCAGTCTATGGGCTGATGACTGGAAAAACAAGAAGCGGATACAGCCCACTAGATTTTAAGTTATATTCAGGTTTTTAAATTTTTAAAATTTTATTTATTTATTTTTCCTTCTGGTTCCCACTTTACTGGCGCACATTTTGCTTGTTGTGAAGATCGAAGTGCCGCTCTGTTACGTAAACCACCAAGCCACTAAAACTGCATTGAAAACAAGATAGATTTGTGAAAGATACCATTGCTTACCGTCGCTTACCGGAAAGTGATAAGGCGTCACATTTCATCAAATTATCGCCGAAGATAACAATAAGTTTCCCACAACTTTGTTCTATCTGCCCCTATTCTTCTCTTGTCCCCATAGGACGATAAAATAGGGTCAAATTTTCCCTAACAAGAAATTTCCCGGCAGAGCTGAGTGGCTCAGACGTTTTGAAGCACTGGCCTTCTGGGTTCGATCCTGGCGCGGTTCGGTGGTAGCCTATTTTGAAGTTGCTCAAATACGTCAGCTTCTTGTCGGTAACTTTTCTGTCACGTAAAAGAACTCCTGTGGGACAAAACTCCACCACCTCGGCTTATCAGAAAACCGTCAAAAAGTACTTTAAGTGATGTAAAAGCCAAGAACATTATTATTAGAAATATCCCGTGCGTTGCCGACACTAATGACATTGTTTCCTTCGTCTGTAACCAGTCTACTGCGGTTTCGAAGTGCGTAAGGACAGATTATTTTTCAAAAGTGCATATTTCTATACACGCGAAAATGTTACATCAGTTTAGATTCCTAGCGACTATTGTCAGGGTGAGAGATGGTTAGTGCTTGCTATTCTGAAGACGACTTAAGTGCGTTTTAATGAATCCCCTTCTTCCTTCCACGCTCTCCCTTGCTCCCCTCCACCACCCTGGTTTATGGCTCGTCTAATTAATTAAGTCTCAACGGCCAGAGACATTGCCATCGATGATGCACGGCGTCGCTAGCATGGCTGCCATCTGGCGTGAAGGCACGTAAATGGCAATGATGCACACATTAATGTCTATAAATTACAGATTTTATGGAACTCTGTTCCAGCCATTTCGATAGAGTGGGTCGTTAGGAAAGAATAGATTTCATTACGCAGAGGGGTCAGATTTCGTTTTACAAAAAAAAATTCTCTCAGGTATTTCTGGAGGGAAATATATTTTTCTTCTTATTATTATTCTATTTCTTCTTCTTTTTATTATTATTCCTAGAGTTTTTTCACTGGTGGATGATCTGCTGTTTTAACCTTGGCTCGCCATTTTGCACGATCTTGGGCATCATCTGTCTTAAATTGAGAGTCTTCGTATCAGCATTTACTGTGTCATGCAAGCGCTGCTTTGGACGTCCCCGTGGACGTTGTCAGAGAGAGAGAGAGGGGGGGGGGGGAGCAAGTTGCGAAGAGAAATTAGGTGTGGCGTTACCTCACTAAGACCAAGGTAGAGGAATTCAATCCCGACATATTCAGTTTAATTTTAACATGTTTAAATTCGAGATACCGGTCACATACGAAAGCCATGTGTAAAGGAAAGCAATGAAGTAGGTGGTCCTAAGGCAGAACTAAGGACCATTGGCATTCAAATGTACTGTCACATCTAGAGAACCTTGTCATTAGTAATTAAACTCCAGCGATCAAGTCACAGTGAGAACGATAATAACTCACAAGAGCCCGGCAAAACTGATGATAAACCGTTCAAGGAGTGTATATATATATATACTATTATAATATTTTTACAGATATGTTACAGTTGTTTATATTATGTTTTGAACTAGTGAGTTCAACATGCAGGAAACATTTTAAGTTACATTAACTAACTGAACCCACTGTCGGCAGCCCTAAAGATGGTTTTCCATTTTCACACCGGGTAAATACTGGGGCTGTACATTAATAAGGCACGGCCGCTACCTTCCCACTCGTAGTCCTTTCCTATCCCATCGTTACCATATGACTTACATGTGTCGGTGCGAAATACAGTGGCTCAGTTCTGGTCTGGGCGGCGTTCTTATGGTCGCAATTAGGCTTCATCGTCCGGCTGCAGAGAGCGCTGACAGGTGCACGTTATGTGGACATCGTTTTAGACCATCTGCTTCCCTTGCATCCCTTTGTGGCGCTAGAGTATCCTGATGGGGTTGCCACGCTTCAACAGGACACTGCGCCATGTCACCGCTCCGTGGTAGCACGCAGGTGGTTGGAGGAGCACTCCAGTGAAATTACGACCATGGATTGGCCCTCCACATCCCCCGATCTTAATCCAGTCGAGCATTCAGGGGATTCTTCCGATTTTGGTGTACGCTCCATGAACCCCGCACTCACTGCACAAGACCAATTGTGGGTAGCAGTGCAAGATGCGTGGGTCCATATCGATCCAGAACGATTCCAGCACCGTGTAGAATCGATGCCTCGCCGTATTGCTGCCGGTTTGAGGGATCGCGGAGTAGCAACTCCTTATTAACATCACATTCAGTGTCTTTCCATGACTTTTGGCCACTCATTGTAAGGTAGTACCACCCGTGTTAAGGAACATCGATAGTGACACTCAGAGCTTAGTATAGTGTAAAGAGATGTGGCATCTCTGCTACTAAAAATGGACAGTGGCATCACTGCTTCGAAATATCGACAGCGCCAATCCGAGCTGACTTATTAGGTGCTGTTACCTTGTAGCTCTTCATGGTGGCAAAAAGTTAGCAATCTATGTTCTGTCAGCGGGAAAAGTAATTAAAATTTTGTTTTCATAACACTAAGTCATATGATACATACGTATTATACAGGATGGGCGAAATAAAATTGACCTGGAAAATAATTACAATAGGACTGACGCAGGATCAACCCTGTTAAAGAACACATAAGATGCTAGAAATGGACTCATCTGAAGAAACAAAAAACTGAGAATCCAAAAGTCCTGGGTACAGTTCACTTAGAAACCACAAGTAGAGCGCAACACGCGAAGGTTCGTCTGGACGTTTCAACTCATGCACAACAGTAAATTTGTAAGGATACGATGCGGGTCCCTTTTCGTCACGTTTTGACAGGACGATCTCTTAATTTCCACTTGCACAGATAAACGGTGTTGAGATTTCGTCAGACTCCGTTCCAGGGTTTACTTCAATCAATCAATCAACCAATCAATCAATCAATCAATCAATCAATCAATCACTACTGATCTGCATTTAGGGCAGTCGCCCAGGTGGCAGATTCCCTATCCGTTGTTTCCCTAGCCTTTTCCTAAATGATTGCAAAGAAATTGGAAATGTATTGAACATCTCCCTTGGTAAGTTATTCCAATCCCTAACACCGCCTCCTTTAAACGTATATTTGCCCCAATTTGTCCTCTTGAATTCCAACATTATCTTCATATTGTGATCATTCCTACTTTTAAAGACACCACTCAAACATTCGCTTACTGATATCATTCCACGCCATCTCTCCCTGACAGCTCGGAACATACCACTTAGTCGAGCAGTTTGTCTCCTTTCACCCAGGTCTTCCCAGCCTAAATTTTGCAACATTTTTGTAACGCTACCCATTTGTCGGAAATCACCCAGAACAAATCGAGCTTCTTTTCTTTGGATTTTTTTCCAGTTCTTGAATCAAGTAATCCTGGTGAGGGTCCCATACACTGAAACCATACTTTAGTTTGGGTCTTCTGGTGTTGGAACTCTTTTCGAATAGTTACGGATTTTATTCGCTACAGATCCCGTTTCGCACCAGTTTGCCTCTAAGTTTTGCACTGCACAATTTGCTGGAGGTTTCGCCAAAACACTGCCAGTCTTAAACTCTTCCGCATACAGTTCTAAATAGATTTTCCACGAATCGTACTTCGCTTAAGACTCGACAATGAACATGCGCTGTTTTATCGTCAGCACTATTTTGTGTTGCGTTGAACTGCTCACTAAACACGTCTGCTCCTCTTACTCACACGTGGTGATACAGCGACGTACTCCGAAGATGTGGGAGATGCCCACGTGCAAATATGTGACGGAAACCAAATGGTGCATCGAAACCACTGTTTCCAGCATTTCCTGTGATGGCATTTCTACTGTTCATTAACAAGGGTCAATTAGCGGGCGAGTTGGCCGTGCGGTTAGAGGCGTGCGGCTGTGAGCTTGCATCCGGGGGATAGTGGGTTCGTATCCCACTGTCGGCAGCCCTGAAGATGGTTTTCCGTGGCTTCCCATTTTCACACCAGGCAAGTGCTGGGGCTGTACGTAAAGGCTACGGCCGCTTCCTTCCAATTCCTAGGCCTTTCCTATCCCATCGTCGCAATAAGACCTATCGGTGTCTGTGCGACGTAAAGCCACTAACAGAAAAAACTAGGGACAATTGCGCGTTGGTCTGTATCATGTATCAAGCGAAGTGGCTTCGAGGCTCATAACGTGTAGCTGGGAAATAGTGGCATCGAACATCACTATCGCCAGCCCTGAATAGTGACGGCACTATCGAATGAAAACTACCGAATTATTCGATGGTCGTCAATTACCGTTACAAACGATTATTTCCGTTTACATTCGGTTTTTCATTCGGATCGCAAATTCAAATTTTTTCCACTTGTTAGAGGCGGCCTTCTCTAAGATGTAAACATAACCTAATAAAGCAAATATGTTCGGATATATTCCCCCCTCGCAGACTGGCTCACATTTGTATAAGATAAATGAAATGTTATTATTGTTCACGTTAATAATAGATAATCATGTTACAGTTTTTTATAAATACTTTCCATGTACTGAGCATGAACCTCTAATGATTGAACATTAACCTTAACTGAATGGAATGATGTTTTAATTAATATATGCAGTATTAATTGGTTCTAGGGAAATATGTTGGCTTTTAATTTAGTTTAGTTTGCTGTATTCACATTATTTTAATACGGGGTGTAATTCTAACCTTTGTCTGAAATTACCTAACATTTGTTATTTTATGAACAGAAGATCATACATGCGTTAATTTGTGGTTAGGGATTTAAAGATAAAAATTTCAAAATGTTCCGTATTGAAATATATCACAATGAAATTGATATAATAAATAACGTAGTTCAACCTATTCAATATAAATAAAAACGAAATGTAGTATTACATTCCTATTTAATTATAAGCGGAATCGTTACCGGTTTCGACCCTAATCTGGGTCATCATCAGCCGAATCAAATGCAAAAAACTATGCATAGGTAAATAAGAAATTAACGAGTGAGTCTTTCACAAAAACAGTTGAAGAGGCAAAATATGTTAATGGGGATTGACACTGTGCAATTTTAAATCGTATAATCTAGAAGAAGTAGAAAGTCAGTCACTTATAAGAAGTAAGGCGTGATCTTCTGAATAGTAGCACAACACACGCAAATTTCAGCAATGTCTCATAATGTTTACAAGAAGAGGTGAAAAGTTAAATGAGCCAGCGAATGAGGCGCGAAGTCACAATATAATTTAATGAATATGAAGTTCCAAAATAGCTGCCTCTGTGGATCAGTGGTAGAGTGTCGGCTTCCGGATCCCAAGATAGCGGGTTCAAACCCGGCAGAGGTAGTCGGATTTTTGAAGGGCGGAAAAAAGTCCATTCGACACTCCATGTCGTACGGTGTCGGCATGTAAAAGATCTCTGGTGATACATTTGGTATTTACCCGACAAAATTAAATCTCAGCCATAGACGCCCAAGAGAGATCCGGTTTACTCTGTCTGCCATCTAGCGGACCTAGAGTAAAACGGAACGTCGAAATTGACGAGCAGACAGCCAGATGGCGTCAAATCGAAATGTCTGCACACGGTAGCTGAGGCCATACGATTATTATTATTATTATTATTATTATTTAGTTCCAAAATTGTCTTGAAGTCGAAGACGAGTTGCTTGATTGAAGCGAGTTGCTAGCACCTGAAGATCAGCGCAACACACCCAATGTCCGGCACTGTGCTTTCAAATGCCGACGGAACTTGGTGAATATCTTGATGAACCAATCTGTAATTGTATCGGTTGCGAAAATGTGTGTATATAAATAATACAATTTAATATAATTTAAGTACGTAAACAGGATCTTCTAGATTCTTTACAACAGTTTTGTCAACTGTTATGCAGACACACACAACACAATCTGATGGCACCACTAACCCACCTCTGTGAGTTCTTCAAAAATTGTTCATCTGTTTCATTACTCTGCAGGAGACTTAAACATTTGTCACAGCTTATCCTTGTCAACTGTTGTAAAGAATCTACAAGATCCTGTTTACGTACTTAAATTATATTAAATTGCATTATTTATATACACACATTTTCGCAACCGAAACAATTACAGACTGGTTCATCAAGATATTCACCGAGTTCAGTCGGCATTTGAAAGCACAGTGCCGAACATTGAGTGTGTTGCGCTGATCTTCAGGTGCTAGCAATTCGCTTCAATCAAGCGACTCGTCTTAGACTTCTAGACAATTTTGGAACTTCATATTCATTAAATTATATTGTGACTTCGCGCCTCATTCGCTGGCTCATTTAACTTTTCACCTCTTCTTGAAAACATTATGAGAGAGTGCTGAAATTTGCGTGTATTGTGCTACTAATCAGAAGATCACGCCATACTTCTTACAAGTGACTGACTTTCTACTTCTTCTAGATTTTACGATTTAAAATTGCATAGTGTCAATCCCCATTAACATATTTTGCCTCTTCAACTGTTTTGTGAAAGACTCACTCTTTAATTTCTTATTTACCTTTGCATAGTGTTTTGCATTTGATTCGGCTGATGTTGACCCAGATTAGGGTCGAAACCGCTACCGCTTCCGCTTATAATTAAATAGGAATGTAATACAACATTTCGTATTTATTTGTATTGAATAGGTAGAACTACCTTATTTATTATTTCAATTTCATTGTGGTTAGGGACATGAAAATGCATTTTATTAAAAATGAAACACAATGATCACAATTACTTTAATAGGTAATGTTTATCTTATTTTATAGACCAACGCATTTCATTTTCCAATCACTTCTCTCCAACATTGTGTAAATTCTCGCAGTCGAGTACCACGGTAAAAAACGCATTTTACTACTTCCTAACCAATTTCAAACCGAATGAAAATTATCAAATGTTTTCATTCCATAGTCGCGCTTCACAATCGGTAGTCTTCCGATAGTTTAAAATATTCTATATTCCCATCACTTGCCCTGAAGTGGGTTTTCCATTATTTCTCATTTTCACACCAGGCAAATGTTGGAGCTGTACCTTACAGGCACGGTTGTTTCTTCCCTACTCCTAGTAGTGACAATAGGCGGGCGCCCCCGATCATGAAGATATAATCGCAGTTGCACTTAAGAAAGCGGACTTGAGAGGCGTGACTTCATGCCGTTAAATTGTGCATTATACATAAGTTTAATACTTCATTATGCTGATTTAGTGCACACTTTATACAATATACTGGCTGAGGATCGTTCGCATGAACAGGGTTATAGCAAGAGGCGTGTTAGTTTACATAATCAAGGTACATTATGATGTGGCAGTGGTGCCATCTGTTGGTGATATTTATAAACTACTGATAACTATGCAAGAAAAGCTGGAAAGTGTAAATCAATCTACTATACCTCATTCCACGTTAAGAAAACAGTATTGCTCTCATGGACCTACAAGGAGTGAACACACCCCCTCTGAGACATCCATAATTAATCGTTATTAAGGGATATAATACTGTATTTTGTAATGCATTATGGAAGACAAATGAAAAGGATGAGATATTTTTGCCGTCGAGTTAATAAAATAACTACACAACTTATCTTTTTCGTGAATATATTCGTAGGGAGGAAGCACAATGTCTGGAACATCCATCGCTTCGTTGCCTTCCTTCATTTTCCTTCGTCGGTGTTGCTCTGGTACAAGCATCGTGTAGTCCCTCACTCTGTGAACCACCGTCTGCTCACTTCTGTAGTGAAGTCAATTACAGTGTTTGCATGTTTGCTTGTAGGCTGTAAATCAGTGCGTATGTGTCTTGTGATGAGTGAGAGTTGGTTGTATACTGGATGGTACGTGTGTGTTCTATTATTTTCGTACTCTACAGAAATTGTTACTGAAGATTTTGGTGTTGTGGTGTGCAGGGATACGTCATGGCATAACTTGTATTGATAAAAAAAATTACCGTATGTTTCATTTGTGCTTGGTTTTGTTATTCAGCTGTTATTTTATAAGCGAATTTTAATTTTATCACTTTTTACGACCACATTTAATTTTCACTAAGTTATTGTTTTTGTGAGAGTAGTGCCCCGCGTTGCCTGGGGAAATTTATTAAATGCAATTAAATGCATCCCTTGCCCCTAGAGTCCATAAAATATCATTTTTTATATTTTCTCCCTCCAATTTGCCTTACACTTAAACGCTGAGGATTTTATGTGCCGTAGTTTATCTCTGATTCTGTACAAACCAAACACAGCCCCTGTAAATTCCCCGTCCCCTTTAGTTTACAAAAAATAATTCACAACTTAGTTTCTTCCGCTTTTTATCATGAACTCAAATATTGAATTTCACAAATGTATGTACCGCTGTTTTCCCATGGTGTTGAGCAGAGCCGTTCGCTATGGCAAACCTGTTGCCACAACAACAATACTGTTTCCTTAACATGGAATGAACTATACCGACATGACGAAATGATTGATGCTTGTCGTCGATTGAAAAAAGTCAGCAATCGTCCAATTTCTGGAATTAGAGTTAAATTTGTTTAGGACCCATGACGACAAGCGCAAAGTCAAACGAAACTTATCCACAACCCACCTCGGCATATCTACTAAAAACCCAACCCAATCTATTACGCCCTTCTGGGCCTCGAATGGACGACCCGCGCAAAAGAATGCCTGCACATTACAGGGTAAACACCCACGGATGAGACTAGAGTGAGGAGCGGCTCGACTTGCCTAACGAGCTTCGAACCGATCCCCTTTCTACTTTCTGTGCTGGCCTCGGCTGCTCGAGCACTTGGGGGATGGTATGTTCGAAAGAAAAGAAAAACAACAACAAATATTTAAGATGGAGCCTTATGTAATCTGAAAATAGGATTCTCTGAGTTCAACTGTCTACTGGATACTGCTTAGCACTGCTACAAATGACGAGAAGCATATAATGGGGGGGGGGGGGTTACAAAGACTAATTTATTCAAAATATGACATAATAATAAAATAGATACAACCCTATACAATGAATTCTCCGTATATGGGAGGAAAAGGAAATAATTAACACTTTAAAATTCGACTCCCTAAGGGCGTCGTCTGCACAACGGTGTAATTGAGGTTTTGCGATTGCTATCTTTCATCTTTCCCTCATTAGTTCAAACCGTTCATGACATTTTTATATTCTGTCGATCACACCGTGAGATGAGCTGATGTCCCTGCACATAGTATTTCCTGTTCTTAGCACGTAACTAACTGGTTCCTGCACTACATGATTACCATATTAAAAGATATATTTACATAATACATAGACAAAACACACATACCATTTAGCTAAAATCCCCGGACTTCCCTGATCTGTCACCAAGACAAAAACTACGTTGAACATCGGTTCTGTTTGAACTCAAAACAAATGCACATTAAATACTAAACCAAAAAAAACCAAACCCCATGGCACTACAGCCCTTGAAGGGCCTTGGCCTACCAAGCGACCGCTGCGCAGCCCGAGGGCCTGCAGATTACGAGGTGTCGTGTGGTCAACACGACGAATCCTCTCGGCCGTTATTCTTGGCTTTCTAGACCGGGGCCGCCATCTCACCGTCAGATAGCTCCTCAATTCTAATCACGTAGGCTGAGTGGACCTCGAACCAGCCCTCAGGTCCAGGTAAAAATCCCTGACCTGGCCGGGAATCGAACCCGGGGCCTCCGGGTAAGAGGCAGGCACGCTACCCCTACACCAGGGGGCCGGCATTAAATACTAAACACACACAGATATATACACCTCATGCATAAAGGAGGCTATTCCTGTAAGAAAAACATGGTTATCAGTATCTTCCACCTCCGCCCATCTGACCTGGGCTCGAACTGGATGACTCCGACTGAGAGGTACATTCCTGAAAAATCCCTACACTATCTACGGTCTTATATTACCGGACATTGGGGGAGATCCCTACTCATTCATTAATTACCTTCTATATCACCGTGATATTATCATTCACAGAAGTGTCTTAGATGAACCAGTTAAAACAACCAGCAGTACGGGGGGGAGATCCTGAGCCTCAAGTCTTAACTGTAATAGCACAGCGGGACCGCTCTGTCGCGAGGAGCAAACACTCACCAAAAAAAGAAAGGGACGGTCATTCGCTTCATACTACCATTCCTCATTCATTGGCCACGCCGGATTCTTGACCCCTCTCAATTATAATGGCCAGCCCTCCTTTTCTCGGAGACACATATCTCTGGCCCATCTGTTTACTCATCTTACCGCAGAATTCCCAAGAAATACTCATTTATTCGATACTTTCTCATTCTTTTCGTGAGCACCATCACTTCCGAATCATCTCATCATAAAACTATCTGGGCATTCGGCCCTCTCATTACGTCCCATATCGCATATCTTCTTTCCTTGGGCACAGGACTCTCATGATTCCCCAATTCCACGATCCTCATCTTCTTTGCTCACCGCCCAAAGTTATGCATATCTTTATATTTCTGCCATATATACGACTCTGGATTCTCTGGATCTCAGCCGGTTGCAGACAAAAAAACTCCATACATTTCTGGTTAAATAATCAAGAATCACGGGAATCTCGCGAACTGTCCCTCACTATTATGACTAAATAACATATTTATGTACCTCTCTCGGACAGGATCTCTTCTCTCTTGCTGCATGCAATTATTACGTGTAAGTTACGCATGCATCGTCTGATTGACCCATGAGTTTCTCCAGCATATACGCTAGCCACCTTGGACATTAACTAACAATCTTTGGACATGGTTTTCCCTGCTCTTCTACTATTGTTCCAGCCACCCCTAGGGGAACTCAAATATTCTCCTATCCTTGTCTCCCTTACTTGCTAGGATACTCTACATATTATTAAGAATAACCCCTCACATAAACTAATCATTAAGAAGGAAACAAATGGGTTGTCCGGGGAGTTAGCTTCCCTTGAATTTTACGTTAGTAGTATAATAGGACAGTTCGGGCACCACCACCTCCTCCGGCTCTCGGGAGGCCCCTCCGCCTCCCGCGGGAAATTTGAATTTTGGCGGGAAATTTGAATTTTGGCGCGAGATATGAATTTATAAACAAAGCCACGTGCTTTTTGACAGCTGTCATCGACAACAACGCATCGCTAACCTCACTGCTGCCATCTTGACGGGCCTAAACCTCAGTGGTACCAACTTAACCTAACTAGCGCGAGATTTGAATTTGTAAACAAATCCACCTGTTTTTGACAGCCACGTGCTTTTTGACAGACAACAACGCATCGCTAACATCACTGCTGCCATCTTGACGGGCCTAAACCTCAGTAGTACCAACTTAACCTCACAAGCGCGAGATAAACAAAGCCACGTGCTTTTTGACAGCCACGTGCTCCGCCATCTTTAAACTACAGAGCACCGTGCTGCCCTCTTTATCGCAGTAGCTGCAAATTCGTCACCTGTCATCGGCAGTGCTGCCATCTTGGCGGGCCTAAACCTTAGTGCTACCAACTTAACCTCACTAGCGCGAGATAAACAAATCCACGTGCTTTTTTGACAGCTGCCATCCGCCATCTTTAATCCTTAGAGCACAGTGCTGCCCTCTTTAGCTACTTACCTTTCAAATGTGGTGGCGGATAATTTGAAAAATGCTTTTTGACAGCAACCATCTTTGAGCACCGTGCTGCACTCTTTGTGGTGGCGGCAAATTCCACGTGCTTTACAAACCTATGTGCATTTCTGACAGCTGTCATCCGCCAAGCTGTCGTCCGCCATCTTTAATCTAGAGAGCACCGTGCTGCCCTCTATGTGGTGACGGTAAAGTCCACGTGCTCTTGTTTGGAAACAAATCTACTCGCTTTTTTTTGACAGCTGTTATCCGCCATCCTTAATCAACAGAGCATCGTGCTGCCCTCTTTAGCTAATTACCGTTGAGGCGGGCAATTTAAGAAAATTATATTTGACAAGCTGCCATCTTTAATCTACAGAGCACCGTGCTGCTACCTTGCGGGCAGTTTCTACGTAACAGCTGTCATCCACCAGCTTGCATCGCTAACCTTAGTACTGCCCTCTTTAGCTACTTACCTTTGAGGCGGACAATTTGAAACATGCTATTTGACAGCAGCTATCTTTGAGCACCGTGCTGCCCTCTTTAGTTGAAATGCGGTGGTGGACAATTTGAAAAATTCTATTTGACAAGTTGTCATCTTTAATCAACAAAGCATCGTGCCGCACTCTTTAGGTACATACATTTAACATGTGGTAGTGGATAATTTTGAAAAATTCCGTCAGCTGTTATCTGCCATCTTGCATCGCTTACCTCAGTGCTGCTATCTTTACGGTACTAAACCTTATCGTGGTGGCGGTGGTGGGAAATTAAAAATCTACATGCTTTTTTTGACAGCTGACATCCGCCATCTTTAATCATGAGAGAACCGTGCTGGTATCTTGCGGGTAATTCCGTCTACTGTCATCTGTCATCTTTAATCAATAAAGCATCGTACTGCTATCTTTAGTTACATACATTTAACATGTGGTGGCGGATAATTTGAAAAAACTTCCGTTAGCTATCATCCGCCATCTTTATTCAACAGAGCATCGTGCTGCTATCTCTAGCTACATACATTTAACATGTGGTGGCGGCAATTTGAAATTCTATCTAGATGCCATCTTTAATCAACAGAGCACCGTGCTGCTATCCCTTTGAATTGTGGTGATGGATAATTTGAAATTCCGTTAGCTATCATCATTAAACATAAGTGAATTCGCTAACCTAACCTCTCATCTACTATCTTGAAGGAGACTATACGACACCTCCTCTACCTCCTGCTCTTCCTCCTCCTCCTCCTCCCCTACCACTTCCGCCTCCTCTTCCTCCTCCTTTGTCAAGGCATAGCTTTATCGAACACGCATCGCGAAGGCAAGAGTGTGCAGCGATAACATTATTATGCATGTTTAGACTTGCGGATTACGAAAGAAACATAACAAGACTAAAATCGATGTTGTTATCTTCAACCTGTGATTTGATGTGTTCAGAACACTACATAAGTGATCAAGACTAGAATCGAACGCTGTACTTAATACAACATGTTAGGGGATACCTTTGTTCTAAGAAAATCAGATTGAAACATAACAAGACTAGAATCGATGCCGTTAACTTCAACATGTGACTAGAACATTGATTGATGTGTTCAGATCACCAAACAAGTGATCAAGACTTGAATCGAACACTGTACTCGATGTCGTTAACTTCAACATGTGATTAAAACATTGTTTGGTGTGTTCAGAACACTACATAAGTAGAATCGAACGCTGTACTTAATAATTCCCATGTCTGGATCAAAATATCTTATAATTTTTACGCGCCAAAATTCGACGTTGGCACCCGTGAAACGTGCATAAAAACCGGAAGTTTCTTCTGTCAGTTTGGATCCCTGGTAAAATAGGCCACACCTCGGGGCGTGTTTGACTACTCCAGCGTCGCGTCATACCTCCAACTCTCTCTGCAAGTTGAGAGGGCCCTTTCGCGGGGGCTTGGCTCCTGTTCAGCCTTCCCTTTGTTTTCCAGGCGCTCTTTCGCGGGTTCCGTTCTGGCCGGATGCTGCTCGATCCCCATCGCCCATAATTTTACCAATGACGCGACCCTTAGAAGTGATTTTAATGAGGTAGAAATGCATTTATGATTTCAGTGAGATGTACAGGACACTGTACGGTTTCGCTATGTCAATCATTTACTTGCCCCAACTATACCCCCTGTGGGTGGGTGACGCAGACGAAGAATACACCCACGGTATCCCCTGCCTGTAGTAAGAGGCAAGCAAGGAATGCTGAGTGTTGAAATATGATATTACCTGTGATTAGTACCATCACGCGAGGAACACCAAGAGTCGATTATTCTTGCGATTAGTACCACTATGTGTGAAATACCATGGGTATGTGGGTGGATCAGTATGGGTTTGAAGTACCCCTATATAGTATCCGCCACTATAACGGAGGCTCCCCTCTGTTCAGGTTCAGTTGGAACACCCCAGGCAAATAAAAGTAGGCTATCCTCTCTGGGGTGTTTCAGCATCTGGTTGTGGACATCAGTGGGTCTGCGCTTCGGGGAAAACCACGGGTCTAGGGTTGCCTGTAGGTGTTAGGCCCCTTTATTTTTTAAACTTGCTTTACGTCGCACCGATATAGATAGGTCTCATATGGCGATGATGGGAGAGAAAAGGCCTAGGAATGGGAAGGAAGCAGCCGTGGCCTTAATTAAGGTACAGCCCCAGCATTTACCTGGTGTGAAAATGGGAAACTACGGAAAACCATCTTCAAGGCTGCCGACTGGTGGGTACGAAACCACTATTTCCCGGATGCAAGCTCATAGCTGGGCACCAGGCCCCTTTAAACAACAAGAATCATAATCATTACCATCATTGCCCCAAGTAGAACAGTTTTATTTGCAAAGGCAAATCATCTGTTCGTGAAGAGGTCTACAAATACCTATCTCTGGATTAGATCATGATTAGGAATGTGGATGGCAGCCTTTTTCATGTTAACAATACTAACGAGGACTTAGGTAAGTTGTGATCTCCATGTATTTGCGTAAGCAAAGCAAACAGTCATATCTGTACAGATCATGAAGACCCTTGGAGGGGTGAAAGGTAAAGGCTTCACCTATCTGTAACCTCGGCAGTTGGTGGAGTAGAGTGGTTAGCTCTACGGCCGGTCGCCTTTGCCCCCAGGATTAACCTGGTACTCAGTTTTGGTGAAGGATGAGTGAACCTCAGAGCCATGTGTATCTCCGGAAGTCGGAATCACGTTTCTTAAATGTTTGTACTTCTCGACGGAGAATCGAACCCAAGTCTTTCTAGATGAACGGAGCACGCCTTTATCGCCTCGCCCAGGTAGCCACTTGTATTTATATATAGATTCATTCAATTTTTCTTGGAAATTATTGAGTCATTTCTCTGTAAATATTTTTTTTCTGTTGCATTTCTTTATAGCGAGTCCTGCGGTGATCGCTATGTAGTGTTCAGAAATGACAGGGATCTGACTGTTTGTGCGAATGGTGGAGTTCTAGTTGTGAAAAATAGTTACAAATCCAAACTGTATTCTGGTTGTAATGAGCAACAGTGTGTGTTAATAACTCTTTCCATTCACGGTCATACTCGGATGGGGAGGGTGAACGGGGGGTGGGGTAGCTTTATTAACTCACTGGCTTATTTGATGTCTTCCCATTCGGAAGACTGAGATTTGAATCCCGGTCGATCCTGGGTTGAGATTTTTACATCAAGAATTACGTGGCGTCAGGAAGAGCATCCGGTCTCAAACCGCCGGCCAAAATCAAAATAAGTCTGGGTGGCTCCATTGACCCCAGGAAATAACTGGGATAAGCTGAAGAATGTTCTTTCAGAGTCATACTCGTAAGTTATTCATAAATGGTGTCAACAATACTCCCTCTAATAATCGTTCTGTATATAAACGGTACTTGAATTATGTTGAAAATATAGATGGTCTTACGACAGCTGACTGCCTTATTGCGGGCGATTTTCACATAGGTCTACCTGCAGTTAGTAATACCAGTTATAACTTTAATTAAGGATCAATGGCAAGACGTCGTCTACTACTATCTCATAACGTAAACAAATTCAAAATTTTAATTTCAGGACATTATAATTATAATGAAAACACGTTGGTCCACAATAATAATGTTATTGTGCCAATGACCTAGATGTTAGGCCCCTTTAAACATCAAGCAAGAATAATTTTATTGCTTTTGACGTCCCACTACCTACTTTTTGACGGTTTTCAGAGACCCCGACGTGCCGGAATTTTGTCCCGCAGGAGTTCTTTTACGTGCCAGTAAATCTACCGACACGAGGATGACGTATTTGAGCACCTTCAAATACCACCGGACTGAGCGAGGATCGAACCTTCCAAGTTGGGGTCAGAAGGCCAGCGCCTCAACTGTCTCAGCCACTCAGCCCGGCACGCGTTGGTACAAGAGAACTTAAATCGCTCTGCACTTTGTTTAGTTTTGCTACCTCTTAAAAAGGCTTCCTTTCCCCCTAGAATTAATCGCGATTATTACGACTCTAAAAATGCTGATTTTTTTTAGGCTCTATTGTATCGTACGAGACGTCGACTGGAGTTTATTATATTCCTTCAAAATTATTTATCTACAAATGTTTTGAAATCTGCGTTCTAAAGCAGAAGGTCATTCGAAAATTCAGATATCCAGTCTGGTTCACACGTAATATTATTCAATCCATAGCATTTAAGGAGAAGTGTGGTAGAAAAATATTTTTGAATTATTACGGTAGAGATTGACAGCTTCCATCCGAACTGAAAACAACATTACACAGGGCTTATGCTGTTTATATTCATAATTTCGAAAATTGAGTTAAGAATAATAGTATTCGTCAGTTTTGGACTTTAAAAGTAAGCTGGGATCACGACTATGCGACAACTCATTTCTACCAAGGAAAATTGTTATACGCCTGGAAATGTTGCTGGCGAGTTTGCCAAGTATTCCTTTTCGCTGTATGTTAACACGGATTTGTAACGTGGAACATCTGTCTCTGAATGAAGTTCCTATTCCACACAGGGTCGATAATTGAACATAACTTGCATAACGGTAGACGAAGTAATAAGTTTTTAGTAGAAAGTTTAAAACCTAAGAAATCCAGTGGACCTGATGGCATTGCACCATACTGCTTATTCAAGTTAACTTACATTTTCAGTCTTTATGTAATGACGTTCTGTTTCCCAGAAAAGTGTAAAAGGGCGACAATTACTCCAGTCCTAAAGGGAGGCAACTCAGAGATGATATCGAACTACCTTCCGGTTTTATTAATTAATGCTATAACAATATTCTAGGATTTACGATCAAATTAAGTTAGAGCTCTCACTGTGTCCGGCAGAGGTATGCCGCACAGGGCTGCCATTACAAACTTGCTAGGTTTTACTCAAAAGGTTTACAACGCATTAGCCACTAATAGAAGAATCGATGTAATATACATGGATCTATAAAGTGCCTTCGATAAGTTGACCATAAAATTATTTTGACAAAGTTGTATCAGTTTACAGTTTCTCTAAACCGTGACTACCACTACTAAACGTTTTCATTCCTCCCCTGAAGGGGGAGGCGGGCCTCTTAGACGGTGACGCCGTCTCTTAGGCCAGGAGATTTGTTACGGTGAAGGAGATGTGCGGACAAGGTGAGGGGGTGGGCGGCCGTGGCCTATACTACGAACTGTCCCGGCATTCGCCTTAGTGAAGGAGAATGGAAAACCACGGAAAACCATTCTCAAGACATCCGACAGGTGGGACCAGGCGTGTAGTCCGGCACTGTGTCCCAGACCCGTCTCCCGAATGCAGAGGCGTAGAGCCACGGTAGAGCCTGGCCAACTTTCCTTTGCTCGGTTGGCCGGTCAGAGTAAAGAGCTGTTGAACCACGGACAAGCCGTGGCCTCTTAAGGGACGAAACCCACTCTCTATCTACCGACCAACCATGACTTCAATTATTATGTTCCTATTTAAACTACTACTGTTAACTATGCAAGAGAAGCTGGACAGGTTAAACAAATCTACTACTGACAATGTGTGACAACTAGGCAATTCGATTAATGTTCGTCACTAGAGACTGCATAAAAACAGTAAACTTATCAGAAAACAACAGAAAATAACAGACAAGCACTGAACTATTATGTTACTTTTGATTATGCAAGTATAACCTCTATTTTATATAGGGTATATTAGGGCTGTACATTAATACATAAAATAACAACTAAAAGTTAAAACTAGGACGACTTCCAATTAAAATTGAAATACTTAGCAGACTCATTATAACAGCAATTCTTTCAAATAAATCATTAAAAGGTGTTTGATATTATATCACGCATATTTCTGTGGCTTGGTTCTAAAAGGGCCAATGTCAAAAAAACCTGTTTTTGAGCTATGAGCATTTGAAGTTTTGCTTATAGTTTTCCAATTATTTTTTTCAACAACTAACTTTAAATAACTTTATACTTTCTTTGTGTAAATAAACCTGATTAAACACTAATCTTTTCTATCGTATTCTTTAAAAATTGCAGGGTCTCTAATCTTTATTGGTAATCTAACATTATTGGTAAGGGCTTATTTAATTAAACGTTAACTGTTCGTTTAGTACTTAACAGAGACATTGGCCCTTTTAACATCTTGCAAGCTAGGATAAAACGCGTTTGTATCAGTTAATATCTCAATTTCGATTAAAAAAATGACATTGGCCCTTTTAGAACCAAGCCACAGATTTAAGTGAATGAATAATTCATACCTACTTCTTTTAAAAATGGGAAAGTCAAATATGAAAGATGAAAAACTGTTCATGGCATTTCACACAGGTTCAAGTGTATGGCTTCTGGATATTGATTTTAAACCTCTTACAGTTGAGGCGCTGGCCTTCTGACCCCAACTTGGCAGGTTCGATCCTGGCTCAGTCCGGTGGTATTTGAAGGTGCTCAAATGCGTCAGCCTCGTGTCGGTAGATTTACTGGCATGTAAAAGAACTCCTGCGGGATAAAATTCCGGCACCTCGGCGTCTCCGAAAACCGTAAAAGTAGTTAGTGGAACGTAAAGCAAATAACATTATTATTGATTCTAAACCTCTAACCAGTTTGGTCCCAAAAAATAGATCCCTGATTAACATGGTAAATTTCTTTCGAAAATCACCATATTAAACAATGTATCTCTACATAGTATAAAATAAAGTCCTCGATTCTGTGTGTGTGTGTGTGTGTGTGTGTGTGTGTGTGTGTGTGTGTGTGTGTGTGTGTGTGTGTGTGTGTGTGTGTGTGTGTGTGTGTGTGTGTGTGTGTGTGTGTGTGACGGCTAATCTCAAGAACCACTGGCTTGATTTAGATGCGGTTTTCACCAGTCAATGAAGCATTTCTCGAGAAAGGTTTTATATAGAAATATTAATCTACGGCCGCAGGAAACCGAGCAGTAACGATTTCAGTAAAGCAAGTCAAGGGAAAAACGGTCGTTTCTGCGCGGTTTTAGCCTACGATAAATACATCGACACTATTAGTGTAATAATTGTTCAGAATAAAATGTTCTGCAAAAATTTCCGCGACAGGATATAACTATCTTTTATTATATTGCTAGTTGCTTTACGTCGCACCGACACAGATAGGTCTTATGGCCACAATGGGATAGGAAAGGTCTAGGAGTTGGAAGAAAGCGGCCGTGGCCTTAATTAAGGTACAGCCACAGCATTTCCCTGGTGTGAAAATGGGAAACCAAGGAAAATCATCTTCAAGGCTTCCCACTCCTAGGCCTTTCCTATCCTGTCGTTGCCGTAAGACCTATCTGTGTCGGTGCGACGTAAAGCAAGTTCTAGGAAAGAAAGTGAATTTTAAAATCAACTTTTATGTTCAGTTGATTTTTATCACAATAAACTGTTCATTCCCCTCAAATAACTAATGTAGATTGTGTCTAATTTACGGAATTAAAGTTTCATCTATAAATTCGAAGATAGGGTCGTTTACATTTTTCCGCGCTGTCTCCGTTCTGGCAATGTAGAAATGTATATGACCAATTTCAGAGCTAGTAAGACAAAGGTGTCAAACCTTACCCACCGTAAGCGCAGTGCCAGTGCTAGTAATACCTGTATACACCCAGGCGCAAGTTTCTTCCCCTCTGTCGGCTTGCATTTGCCCACGTTGCTGACTCAGGACTGTGAAAGCCTGCAGGTGATAGGCTCCAGTCACCTGTTTTGATCTAAAAGTAATGGTTGAAATATGCACCTACACAGGCTGTAGCATGAGGATTGACACAGTAATTTGTTAGTGTGTGTTGATTGAAAATAAAAATCCACAGCCTGTTTCCAGTTATTTCACCGGGTCAGGAATGGAATGAATGAAGCCCCCTTCTAGCGGCGAGAATGGGAATTGTGCCCGCTGCCGAGGCCTGTCGCACCTCTCTGAGGCAATGATTAATGGACAGATGAAATGAAATGATATTGGAGAGTGTTGCTGGAATGAAAAATTACAGGGAAATTCAGAGTACCCAGATAAAAACCTGTCCCACCTCTACTTTGTCCAGCACAAATCTCACATCGAGTGACCGGGAGTTGAACCACGGAACCTAGCGGTGAGAGGCCGACGCGCTGACGCCTGAGCCACGGAGTATTCTGTGTGTTAACTGATTGATTCATTTGTGTACTTTTGTATCAACACGATTCCTTGAACGGATGCTACTTTATCGTATGGTTCTGAAAGGGCCAATGTCAAAAAATCTGTTTTTGAGCTATGAGCATTTGAAGTTTTGCTTATAGTTTTCCAATTATTTTTTTCAACAACTAACTTTAAATAACTTTATACTTTTTCGTGGAAGTCACCTTATTAAACGCTATTTTTTTCTATCGTATTCTTTAAAAATTGCCAGATCTCTAATCTTTATTGGTAATCTAACATTATTGGCAAGGGCTTATTTAATTAAACGATAACTGCTCGTTTAGTACTTAACAGAAACATTGGCCCTTTTAACATATTTCAAGCCGGGATAAAACGCGTTTGTATCAGTTAATATCTCAATTTCGATAAAAAATGACATTGGCCCTTTTAGAACCAAGCCACAGAATTATGAACGTGTAATGTACACTCCTCCACCGTTACGCTATCTCAAAACGTCCTGCGCTAGCACTCGCCACAGCCGTTTCTCATGCACGCAGAACTGTCAGTCAACTCGTGACCTTACATATCTGGAATAAGAAGACTGAAAACCAGCGGCAGAACCTCTCATCCAAACTATCAACGGCTTCGGCCAGCTGCTAAAACTCTTAAGAGTCGAGTTAAGACTTCAGAGAAGTGTGGACGTTTTGGGAGTTTCGCTATTGATTCCATTCACTCGGTTTTTCTGTATTCCTTCCGTGGACATTTCGCTCAACAGTCTGGAGTTTCCGTGGTAATGTTGATGCACCTCGGCTTCGCATTTCGTTTCGCAGGCTACACAGTGCGGCTGATTTCATGCACCTCGGTCTTTAAAATTCTGTTTGTGAACATTTCATTGTTCATAAAACCAACCAAACCAAACCCCATGGCACTACAGCCCATGAAGGGCCTTGGCCTACCAAGCGACCGCTGCTCATCCCGAAGGCCTGCAGATTACGAGGTGTCGTGTGGTCAGCACGACGAATCCTCTCGGCCGTTATTCTTGGCTTTCTAGACCGGGGCCGCCATCTCACCGTCAGATAGCTCCTCAATTCTAATCACGTAGGCTGAGTGGACCTCGAACCAGCCCTCAGGTCCAGTAAAATCCCTGACCTGACCGCGAATCGAACCCGGGGCCTCCGGGTAAGAGGCAGGCACTCTACCCCTACACCACAGAGCCGGCTTTCATTTCTCATGCTACGATAACATAATACACAGTTATCCAATGATTTTTTCTATTTTCTATATAAAATCTGTCATAATCCATCATGCCGAGACGGTAAGCAAATATAGATCGCAGTACATTGCATTCGAAAACAGTGCGTTTATCACGTAACAATAAAACTAACACACGGATTCTCGATTTTCACAGGTCAGAGAAAGAATTACTTCATCTCTTGATCGTAATAACCATCTGCCTTTATATTGAGGTAAACACAATTCAAATAGAAATGCAGAATCGTCTGCTGACTGAAATAACTTTCTCTCAGATAATATACATTATTCACAGAGAGAAAGAGAGACCTCTGTTCAGTAGAACAATGACCAATATTCTGACAGAACCAGAAAAGTTCATCTGAGAAAGGGAGGAAAATATTTTTCGTCCGATAAAGAGTATTCCACTACGAAATATGATTCGTCCATAAATTATAAAAGTGATTCTTCAGTTTCTTTTGGTACAATGTCTGTATTCCGGCAATATTGTTCAGGTCTAAATTGGAATACTATTTTAATTGGCTTAGGCACAGGAGACCTCTTGATTTGCTTCTTGAATTCAAACTAGTCCAGTTCCCGGCAAGTCTCCTTTGGGAAAATAAACAAATGATATAAATGTTGATTCCCATAGGGAATCTGAAATATTTGTTCCGAATGAGTAAATTTATAATACCAATATAAATGGTCCGTTATTGGACATTATAAATTTTCCAGCTAACTCATTCCTGGTTGCCAGCGTTTCGCCCCCGTGTGCTAGGCTGGGCTCATCAGTTGGTACCTAGCACACCTACCAAGAGGCTGGCTAGTGCATACCGTGGAGGCCACTGCGTAGGCTAATTGTAGCCACCGGCAGTGACATGCACTATGAGAGACCCTGTCTCACTACTAAAAATTATATTATATTATATATTATAAATTTACTCATTCGGAACAAATATTTCAGATTCCCTATGGGAATCAACACCTATATCATCTGATGGCTAAGCAGGCATCAATTTTTAGTAGTGAGACAGGGTCTCTCATAGTGCATTGGCACTGCCGGTGGCTCCAAGTAGCCTACGCAGTGGCCTCCACGGTATGCACTAGCCAGCCTCTTGGTAGGTGTGCTAGGTACCAACTGATGAGCCCAGCCTAGCACACGGGGGCGAAACGCTGGCAACCAGGAATGAGTTAGCTGGAAAATTTATAATGTCCAATAACGGACCATTTATATTGGTATTATAAAATAAACAAAACTCAGCTTCAGAGACTCAGCATAGCTGGAATTGATTTAAGTGGAAAAGTTTTTCTCACGGACAGCGTTACGTGGCCCTTTCACTTACTGTAACAAAACTAAGTATTTTTTTGATCACTACTCGAGGAAACACGACTAACATAGTAAACAAGGAAATACTATAAATCCTAGGTTAAAAGAAAGCCCCCCCCCCCCCTAACCTTTCAATGCATGACATTTGTATTTTAATATTTAAACATTATTTTTGGATTCCCCGGAAATATTTTAAGAAAAAAATATTTAAAAATTCCATGTCAGTAGTCTGACAAGTGAAGAGAATTTTTGTGTTACATAATTATATGCAGCATTCGTTTCAGAATCGACGTATCGCTTTACACTATATTTGTATACACAAACAAAAGTGTTCTTTTCACTCTTTGCTAGAAATTATTTGCGTACCTGGTGTGATTTCTTGCACTGATAATTCTGTAGAGGAAAGCACTACTTTCCAGTTTCTGTCACTTTAGGAACACTGGATTATCACACCAAAAACAGCAGTGAAATCATTCCAGGCTATCGGTGGAATACAGTGAAGTAGTAGCCTACTTGCCTCTATTGCAACACTTCATATTTTGTGCATGAAAGTAATGTAAACCCACTACATCCATGAAACTGGTATGGATTCTAATTGGCATTCCACTTGAGCCAGTTAACAGTTGAGTTTCGAGTCCGCAAAAGCTGCTTCAGTCAATCAATGAAAATCACTTCATTTACAAATGAGGTGTCTACCTCGGTGGCAAATGATACACAAAAATGTATTGTTCTCAAGCACTAAATTTTAAACAAAAAAGGCAATTTCGTAAAATACAGCATTATACAATTAACATTAACAATTTTTTTATTAAACACACAGCTCATCCTTTATAAATTTAAATTATTTACAAAATTCTACTCATAATACCTTCTGTACTTATACATATAATAAACTCATATACAGTATGAGGAATCACTTCAAATAATACTATACAACTGCTATAAGATTTAAATGTATATTGCTTGTTATTACCCATTTTGGTACCTAACGTCATGATGACCTGCTGCGTCCTAACGAGAGCCCCTTTTGCCAACGCTTTTCAGAGTTATTGAAGGGCTTTCACAACTATCGTAGCGGTCCCAGGCACCTCAAATTCCCCACTGTACTTCACCCCTACAGGCAGTCCTCTACTTCGGCTGTCCAATCTCCATAGACAAGGGGATGAAGTTACAAAACTTCTTTATTTACAATAACCTGCACAGGTCGAATGCTTTCTAAAATTCCATTCCTTTTCTCTGTTGCTGTTTACTTTTTTATTGAATATCTGTACAGATTTTGGAAAAGGATCAAAAACTTCTCCCGGCTTTGAAAAATGAGATAAAACGAACTTCAAACTTTAACCCATTGCAGCACGGTGTAATCTGTTCCTACACATCAGCAGATATCCATGTAAATCGATAGTGTGGACAACCACTAAGCAACCAACATCAAGGATAATTTGATAACATTATGGAACGCATGAGAAGCACATACTATTTCACGAAATTCCCTCCAGAGGTGTTCACATCATATTTCGAACGGTGTTGCAGATATGCTACACCATGCATTCAGGATTAGGTAGAGATGGGAATAATTGATATTTTGTAATCAGAGTTATAAATGTAAATTGCTACCTTTTAGTATCTGTTAAACTGTGATTTGATCACAGTTGCTTACAATACAGCGGCTGCAATTGGATGCGATGAGTCAGAAAATCTCTATTATATTACACTGGTAGGGAAGAAAACGCCCGCCTCTGTGGTGTAGTGGTTAGCGTGATTAGCTGCCACCCCCGGAGGTCAAGGTTCGATTCCCGGCTCTGCCACGAAATTTGGTACGAGGGCTGGAACGGGGTCCACTCAGCCTCGGGAAGTCAACTGAGTAGAGGTGGGTTCGATTCCCACCTCAGCCATCCTGGAAGTGGTTTTCCGTGGTTTCCCACTTCTCCTCCAGGCAAATGCCGGGATGGTACCTAACTTAAGGCCACGGCCGCTTCCTTCCCTCTTCCTTGCCTGACCCATCCACTCTTCCCATCCCTCCACCATGCCCCTGTTCAGCATAGCAGGTGAGGCCGCCTGGGCGAGGCACTGGTCATTCTCCCCAGTTGTATCCCCCGACCCAGAGTCTGAATCTCCAGGACACTGCCCTTAAGGCGGTAGAGGTGGGATCCCTCGCTGGGTCCGAGGGAAAAACCGACCCTGGAGGGTAAACAGATTAAGAAGAAGATGAAGGAAAGAAAACAATCTTTCTTGGAACCCAGTTTACCTTTATCACCGAATTAATTTGGAAGTAAGTAGTTTAGAATAGAAGGTGAAACTCTTTTCTTAAGAAACGAATTTTCAGTAACTTAGTGAATGGTATGTTCAAATTAAGAAAAGGTCGAAAGAGTATGCATTAAGGCAGGTCGTAAGTGATCCAAGGGCCTCGATGTTTAAATATTGTGTTTGGCTCCTTGGTTCTTATCACCTGTGTAGCAAGTATAAGATCTGTTCTCCTATTGGCTGCACGTGAACAATTACAGATAAGCTAGAAGATCGACTGCAATTGGTGGACTGGTAATAGTCACAGGTTGCGTCAGAGTTGCGTGCCACTGTATCACGAGTGCCGGCATCAGAGTCACAGAATAACAGTTCTTAATGCTCCCACTAGAGGTCGTAGCTAGTAGAATGTCTACAAATACTCCGAAATAGTTCACTTCATGCGCCTAAATCGGCATTTTGCACACCTTTTAACACAAAAAACATATTTTAATCAATTTACTGCATAGTCTATAGTCATTCGTTGAACAGGACAGAAAAATTATAAATCACAGATATTTCGTTCCAACAGTCACATATTGTGATTGCTACTCTTTGATATCTGTGACTAAGTCACAGTTCGTGAATGCTACGCACATCTCTAGGGTTAAGACAATAACCACTACCACTACAATTTACACTGCCTGACAAAAAAGTTAAGCACCCAGAAGGAGTGTTCCAATATTATCCCATTTCGATATACATGTATACCTTTTGTATGTGAGTAAATTATTAGATTTACAAGGATCTGTAATGTGTAAAATGCCCACCAGAGTGCATTCGCGATGTCACCGTCAGTCAACTGCTGTGAGTCAGACAGTTAAGCAAGACGTGCAGAGAGGACTACTGTTGGGAGATCAGAAGAATGCACGTGCCCGGTGGGGCACGGGACGAAGGGGTTTTCACTAGCAGAGCCAGTGACGCAATGGTTACCATAGCAACTCCGCTACTATCCAGGCGACTTTATATTGTCTTCTACTGGCAGCTCTTCGCTCTTGTCAGTTGTAATCCAGCAAACTGCAAAGTGTCAGTCAATGTTTTCGTGTAGCAGATACGAGCAGATAAGAGCCGATCTGTCTGGGCAGAACAGGAAGTTCGTGCTTGCAGGCCACATTCCTCATTCTTGCATTCTTCTCATCTCTACACAGTACGTACAGTACGAAGCACCCACGATGCCTCGCAGACGCGTTCGATAGCTTGTCCACCAACTGGCAGCATTTGACAGAGGCCGCACTATGGGAGTGCATGAGGCTGGTTGGTCGTATCGAGCAATTGCCAGGTATTTGAGCCATTCAGATGTCACAGTGGCCCGATGTTGGACTCAATGGGTACATGAGGGTCGACAAAGAAACACCGCCCTGATGGAGGACCGTCGTTTGGTGCGCCAAGCATTGCTGGATCCTATAACTTCGACAACCGCCATCCGCGAACATCCGCCGGATTGGGGTGCTACCATCCCATGCATCGGTTGCCATTGACATCAGAACACCAACGCCTGCGTTTGGACTGGTGCCTGGCCCGGGAGGCATAGACAGAGGACGACTGGCGTCGCATCATATTAAGTGATGAGTCCCTTTTCTCCATAACCTCCGATGACCATCGTGTGCGGGTTTGGTGGCGTCGAGGGCAGATCTCAGGTCCTTCACGTATTCTGAAAAGACGCACAGGCGTAATCCCTGACATCATGGTGTGAGGAGGCATAGGCTATGCGTTCGGGTCACCTCTAATAATGCTTTGGCAGACTTTGACGGCACAGCGGTACGTCAGACATTCTGCGTCCGCATGTCCTACCCCTTAAGACACAGCACCCTGGGACGGTGTTTCAACAAGATGAAATGAAATGGCGTATGGCTTTCAGTGCAGGGATATCCTAGGACGGGTTCGGCTCACCAGAGGAAGGTCTTTCTATTTGACGCCTGTAGGTGACCTGCACGTCGTGATGAGGATGAAATAATGATAATAATAATAATAATGATAATACACCCAGCCCCCGTGCCATTGGAATTAACCGATTAAGGTTAAAATCGCCGACCTGGCCGGGAATCGAACCCGGGACCTTCTGAACCGAAGGCCATTACGCTGACCGTTCAGCCAACGAGTCGGACATTTAAACAAGATAATGCATGTCCACACACACACACACACACACCTCGTGTATCTATGCACTGCCTAGTGCATGTTGAGGTCCTCCCGTGGCCGGCAAGATCCCCGGACATCAATGAACACGTGTGGGATGACGTTGGAAGGGGACACCAGCCTGCGGGATCTGGAGGACAGCTGCAACAACTGTGGACGAACTTGTCTCAGGAGAGGATCCAAAGGCTGTTTGATACTAATCCCAACCGCATAAGGGCATGCATTGCTGGCAGGGGCGGGGCATGGGGGGAGAGGTTGCGACAACCTACTGACCTGGCGCCAACATTCCACCTGTAACTGCCAACGGCCTTATCTCTTTCATCCCATATTGTAATAACTTCAATAAAGGCACATATTCTTTCAGAATATGTAGTTTCATTCACTTTCAACCACTCCTTCTGGGTGCTTAACGATTTTAGTCGGGCAGTGTAATTTTCGTCTTGTGACAATTCATTGCTGAGTTAACGAAATGTCGCTATTCCATACCACACTAAATCAGATCTCTCGATCATCCAAGTACGAAACCTGGTTTCGCCACTAGTAGAATACGAATCAGTAGAGGAAATGCCCACTGTGAGAAACATGGGGTTAGTTACGGTGACGTTATAGTCTAGCCACACGGAACTCTCCCGTGCCGTGCGAAGAATCAATTGACTGGTTCGACTGCACGAGTCTTGGGAAACAACTACATATTTATAGATCTGTAATTCCAGGCTAACTAAACCCTCAATTTGCTCCCTCAAGATTGCTTGCTCTAGACAGAGTAGTTTCTTTTCCTCCCCTTTAAACCACGTGCCTTCTAACTTGAAGTTTTACCTGTAATTTACAACTGTTACAGAAACCTTTCCCACTTAACATTCAAGAAACTCGCTATACAATAATTGTATTATTTCTTCATCGTAATCTCCCTATCTCTACGACTAGGAAGATAAATGAGTTGATTAAACATTTCCTGCTCCATTGACACGCAATGAATTGAAATACTGAAAACTGGCAATTTCTTCTTCTTCCTGGCCGTTTCCAAATGTATTGGGGTCGGCAATTTATGTGTATTTGGACCAGTCTTATAGCCCGATGCCCTTCGTGACGCCATCTCTATGAGGGGATAGTCACTATTTCTTGCTTCTGATATGGGTGATAGTGTGGTGTGTATCGTGTTTATGAGGACTAGTGCAATGGGACAAACACAAACTTCCAGTGTCCCAGATAAATTAACCACACTCTTTTATAATCATTGGCCTGGCCAGGAATCGAACCCATGGTCCTCTGATCTAATGACCAGTACACTCGTCGTTCGCCAAGGAGCCAGCCAGAAAAGGGACACCTAGGTAGCGAATTCATTTTTACACATCTTGTACAAATATAGACACAAGGAGTTTGTTTTCTGAATTTGGATTGTATATAATGGTAAGGGAAAGTGTAGGGTCCCGATGCGGGAATTGTATATTTTTACACCAACAGAGTGTATAAAAAATGTCTAAGGCTTTTCAAGAGTGTGCCCTGACGCTACTGTATATCATTAGAGTAGGACATGGCTGGCCTTACTCACGGACGCTGGGGTGTATGCAGGTTCAGAAGCCCATTAGTAGTGGCATGGTATGGTAAGTGCATACAGGAGATAAATCTCGACAGTGGAATTTTTGCCCGTCTAGCAATTTCTAATGAAAGGTCTGTTTTCGATGAGGGAATTTGGTTTTTCACTTCATCAATATATTGTATAACATCATGCATAATAATTTAGAAATATTATATACAAAAGTAGCCTTTGCAGCCGTCTTTGACGGGTTCGTTTCTGATTTACAAGCATATATTAGCGAGAAATAACCTGACACCCTCAGGGAGCCAACGGCTTCGGGCGGATGAGCTCCTTGAGGAAGGGCGGTGGTCCCTCAGTGGAGGAAATGCCACTGGAACCCACTGAAAATCTGATGTCGGGCAGCAGCGCCATCAGTATCGACTTGATGCACAGAGCAATTCAAGCTCGAGATGGGTCAAGAGCGGGGAACCTCAAGCGTCACCAGAATGGATTGGTTTTTCGGTTGTGGTACTGCGGTGTAGAAGAGAGAGGGACCTCACTACACTATTATTCCCATGAACACTATCATGATACCTGCTTTAAATGGATCTAATTCGTCATGCGACCCGGCTGACAACCCGCGATTTTGCGGTTCCAGGCTGCAGAGTGTAAAATGTGCTACTGGACATGCGCATGTAGGCAACCAGGCTGCATATGCGAAATTTGCGCCTGGAAGAACAAAGCAGAATGTGGTTACTTGGAATGTGAGAGGACTTTTAGCTTCAGGAAAACTTCTCCTGATAATACAAGAGCTGTAAAGATATAATATAGGAATGGCTTGGATAAGTGAAACTCACTGGAAAAGCAAGGCCATTTTAGAAGTGGTAATCATTGGGTCTACTTTTCTGGAAATGGGGTCGCAGTTGTGATCAGTGACAAACTGAATGGCCTAGTGAAAGGATATAAACCTATTAATGATCGCATTATAACACTAAGTCTCAAATGCAAGCCACTTTCAATCAACATCATTCAGGTTTATGCCCCAACAGCGAATGCGTCTGGTGAAATAATCGACCGCTTCCATTAAGATCTTGGTGCTACTGTTTCAGCTTTTCCAAGCAGAGAAATAACTATTGTTATTGGAGACTTCAATGCCAAAATTGGTTCAACCCAACATGATGAGCATGTCAGAACATCGATAGGAAGATACGGAATTGGAGAAAGAAATGAACGTGGGAATAGGCTTCTTGAGTTTGCAATTCAAAACAGGTTCACTATAACTAATACAGTCTTCAAACACCACATTCGGCACATGTACACATGGACTTAGCCTGATGGTCAATATAAAAATCAGATTGACTACATCTTGATCAGTTCAAGATGGATGTCTTCTGTAATGGACACCAAAACCTGTCCAGATGCAGTATGTGGCAGTGATCATCAGCTTCTTAGAACATAAATAATAAAACTTCAAACACCAGTTAAAAGATCACACAGGATACCACACGTAGTTAATATGTCGTCATTCAAGGAATCATTGGCGTGAAGAGCCTCCACATATTACAGGATCCAGTAACAAGTGCAGAAGGGCTGTGGAATGTGACTAAAACTGGATAGAGTCCCCTTTGAATGAATCTCGAGTACCAAATACTAGCAGGCAACAGTGGATCTCTGACTTGACCCTTCAGCTTGTAGATGAAAGAAGGTGCCTTAAAAATCTGGCAATAACACTAAAGAAAAAAGAGAGCAAATGTCTGATCTTGATAGGATTCGGTCTTCTTGTAGAAGAGATAAGAATAATTTCCTTAGTAACATTTGTTTCGAGATTGAAGACCATGCAAATCAAAACCACAGAAAGGATCTTTTTGACAAAATTAAAATCACTCGAGAATTTAAGCCATATTTCTGGAATATACAGAACTCACAGGGTGGTGATGTTGTGGATATAGAGAATGTACTGGAAATATGGAGATTGTACTGCCAGGATCTGTACAGTGAACAATGTAATGCACAAGACCAAGTGAAGATAGACAAAGAGTCAGATCCTGAACCTGACACCCTCCGAGATGAAGTAGAAATGGCTTTGAAAATGCCGAGAACTGGAAAAGCGTGTGGATCTGATGGAATAAGCGCAGAAGTCTTGAAAGCTACAGACGTTGCTGGAATTGAAATGCTGTTGAAAATCTGCCAAGCAATATTGAATTCTAGAAGATGGCCCGAGGAATGGGTACAGTCAATCTTTGTCCCAATCCACAAGAAAGGATCAAGGAAAAAATATGGAAATTATCGCTTAATTGCGTTGATTTCACATGCCAGTAAAGTTATGCTTCATATCCTGCACAAGAGACTCCGGGCATTCCTAGAGCATTAAATTCCTGTAGTCCAGAATGGATTCATGAAAGGGAAAGGTACTCGAGAACAGATCTTAAGCCAAAGACAAATCACAGAAAAGTCTATAGAATTCAATGTTCCGGTATACCTGTGCTTTATTGACTACCAAAAGGCCTTCGATACTGTCAAATGGAACAATCTTTGGAAAATTTTGGGTGACATGGGTTTGCCACTCCATTTGATTGATCTCCTCAAGTCCTTTTATAAGGAAAATATAGCCACTGCGAAGATTCAAAACAAACAATCTCAACAGTTTCGCACAAGGGCTGGAGTTCGCCAGGGATGTATCCTCTCACCGTTACTTTTCAATCTCTATGGTGAATATGCAATGAGAACTGCATTAGATGGCTGGGACAAAGGGTTTTCCATTGGGGGTTTCAAGATCAACAACTTGAGATTTTCTGATGACACCACCTGGGTGGCATCATCTGAAGAGAAGTTGACAGAGTTGATCAAGAGAGTAGAGGAAGAAAGCCTAGAAATTGGATTACGCCTAAATCGACAGAAAACCAAAGTCATGATTGTTGATCGTAAGACCAACAACAGTCCACATATCAAACAGATTGGAGGGTGTGAAGTTGTACATCAGTATGTATATGTACGCTCCTTACTGTCCAATTCTTGTGGTTCCAAAGATGAAATAAAGCGAAGAATTGAAATGGCAAAGGTAGCAATGATCCGTCTGCGGAAGATCTGGAAAGATAACATAATCATCAATACAAAAAAGAAGCTCGTTGAATCTCTAGTCTTCTCAGTCTTCTTGTATGGCGCAGAGACGTGGACAATCCTCAAACGTGATCGTGAACGGATAGAAAGCTTTAAAATGTGGTGCTGGAGAAAAATGTTAAGGATTCCTTGGACAGCTCATCGGACGAACACATCAATCCTGAACCAACTTCAGATAAAAGTTCTTCTATCGTGTAAGGTCTCTCAGCCGATTGTACGCTACTTTGGACATAAATATAATGCGCCGAGATGGTAGTATTCAAAAGCTAACTGTTGAGGGCAAAATCCAGGGAAGTAGACAACGAGGACGAGTACCAACGTGATGGATTGACATGGTGAACGGCCCCCTACAGCGTTCTCTCAGAGCAACCACATTGAAAGCTTTAGATGGGGAAAAATGCGGAGTATGGTTCCTCGGCTAGAGGGATGAATATTACGATAGTCACGACGCCTCAGTCATGAGGCAAAACAAAGAGGAAGAAGAATAAGTAGCTTCCTACTGGGTTGAACGGAAACTTTTATCTAGGTACTCGATGCCACACTTGATATGCTATTTTGAATATCGTTATATGATCGAATACCGCCCAGGTAAAACTTTTCCTTTAGTATCTTCGACAAATAGTCCTCACAGGGATTCGCATCGTGTGATCGGGTAGGCCGCATAATTTAGTCTTTAATTTCCCAACTGGTTTTAGATTTGTGATGCTTAAGGAATATTTTTTTCCGATATTTCATTTATCGGAAGAGGTTGGTTGCGCAAGTGTACTTCCTCTTAAAACATTAAAACTAGGAAACAATGCTAGGTTTTGGTCCAACCAATCAATACACATCACTTTACAAGTGAACTGTTTTATTAAAAGCTTGTAAAGTGATGTGTATTGATTGGGCGGACCAAAACCTAGCATTGTTTCTTAGTTTTAACTGTATCAATAAGGATCTACACGATGAGGTTCGTAAATTATACTCTTAAAACATTAATCACCACTACTACCACCATCAGAGCTCTCTGCTGTCTGTTCCTTGTTCATGAAGTTCTCATAAAGAGATCACATGCAGGCAGTTCCTAAAAAGAGAGACAAAGAGTGTTACAAGTTGATACATTGAATAATCCTTGCAACTGCATCCTATCTCGATTTATAGGAGCATATTGGTTAATCCAGTGATTGTTATACATGTCCAATCATCAAATGAGATGTTCTGTGCTGGTTGTGTGCAGGAGAACATTGTGCAGAATAAGGCATACATATCTTTATGTTTATTAAAGATGTGAAGGAGTCTATTTTCACCGCCATTTTTCAATAACACCCTATTTCCATTCTGACATAAAGCCCTCATTTTACAGCCCAGTCTTCTAGATCCAGTTAAACAATCAGTTAAATAACACCTCTGAATAACAGGGAATTTGTATTACAACCGTTAGATTGTTCACATTACTCTGCTAACGAGCCTTACGAGAGGTTATTCTCTAAAACCATTTTTGTTTCATTTGGTGTTTGACATGACTGATATAACTGCGCCTAGGTCGAACACGTAAGATGAAATAAAAGAGCTAGGAACGTAATCTACTTGTATGAGAAACTACATTCTACTACAGTGGTACTTCAAATTTTGACATGTATGGACAGACAGCTGTAGGACGCGAGATCTACAATTCAATCTACAAAACCAGCTTCCGGTCAACTCTTCACGTCCTTCCTATTCTTACCCCATTGGTCCCTCAGTAAAGGAAACTTGACAATGTCGAGTTTAACAATCTAGAGTGTAGCAAATCCGTCAAAAAGTGCTCAATTTGTTAAATCAAAATCGGAAAAAGTAGTCACGTTTGCAGATCAACAGGCAGCTCGTTATAAGGCTTGAATGATTGACTTCTATCAACGAAAATTTAGTTCATCATGTACGAAAATACTGGAAGAAAAATGAGGGAAGGGCGTAACTCTTAACATTACAATACATCGCAGATGGGAAGTGCTCTGATGGTAATGAAGTGACAGTTAATTGGAAAGAAGGCGGTGTTACTGGACGTGACGTGAATATTTTGCGTGACGTATTCTCTGTGGTCAGGGATATGACGTTCCGTCGTCCTGCCGCTGTCTAGGTGACAACTGAATATGCCTGCCATCCGTCATTCCCTGTGCAGGATCCTGTTACTGCTGTTCACATTAATACATTGAACATGCAAAAGACAACGGAGTTCGCTGATTTTTCTGTCTAACGAAACAAGACCTGAATTTCATGATCTGTTGGTAGAATTTGTTGTATTCCATGGAAAATAGTCTTAAAACCACAAATGATACCTTTCTAAGTTAGTGTACGGAACGCCATGGATACGCTCAAATCCTGCACTGTATGGACACAGAATAGGTAGCATACACAAAGAGTAGTTCAGTCCAATCCATGAGCATGAAGATTGTTTTCCTAATTAAAATAGTGTAAACTGCAGTCATACCTAGCATCGAGTAAGCGCTTGTTTTGTACCTTTGAGCTTTAATTTGAAAACGTAAACAGCTGTAGTATGTGCATCCAAGCTGTTTTATACGAATTTAATGTTACATTTCGTTGTATATTGTGTTAACATTTCGTTTCAATCAATCAATCAATCAATCAATCAATCATTTCATTAGATAATGTGTTTTTGAGAAACAATTTCTTAAATTTTATGCATGGTTGAAATACGTTCAAAAACTTTCCCTTTTTGCGCTCTACTTGCGATAAAAATAGATTCAAATTTAAATTAGAATCCAACCCAAAATGTCAAAACATGAAATAAGGAAAGTGATGAAGTTACTGTATTTTCTGTAGGCCTATTAGATATTTAATAAACAACCTCAAAACCCGAGTTCACGTAGTAATTAGGTCGGCAGTAGCGTGTGAGTGGAGAGACAGTGGACAGCAACGGGCTAGGCATGTGGTGGGGACGTGAGCTGAAGAGGCGGGCTGAACACGCCTACCAGAATCACGTTATGTGCATCTCTGAAGTAGAAAACGAGCAGAGGTTAAATTACAAACCGTTAGATCGCATCACATAAACCAATTACAACCGAGCTCGATAGCTGCAGTCGCTTAAGTGCGGCCAGTATCCAGTATTTGGGAGATAGTAGGTTCGAACCCCACTGTCGGCAGCCCTGAAGATGGTTTTCCGTGGTTTCCCATTTTCACACCAGGCAAATTCTGGGGCTGTACCTTAATTAAGGCCATGGCCGCTTCCTTCCAAGTCCTAGCCTTTTCCTGTCCCATCGTCGCCGTAAGACCTACCTGTGTCTGTGCGACTTAAAGCTAATGGCAAAATAAAAATAAAAAAATAAACCAATTACAAATTTTTAATTTTTTACTTATTTAGGATCAGCAACAGCATAACGCCGAATTACAAAAATCTGGCATGTGAACAATAGTTATTCATTTAAAATTTAAAATGTACAAATATTTACAAAGGACGCAAATATACACAATTACAACTGTATAGTCCTATATTTTACATATTTACATAAACCAGGACTTAAACAAAGGAAAATATACTTAAATACAAGAGAAGAGATAGGAAGAAACAAGAAAGAAAATTAAATTGTGTGAAAAATATCACGACATAAGGAAAGATACAATAGGAATATGTCAAGGCTCTTATTGATTGATAAGGTATTAAACACTGCTGGAAGACGTATAGAAAAGGACCTCTGGGTAAGAGAAAGCCGTGAGTAAGGAATATGGAAGAGGGTCTTCATACCACACATGGTACGTGGAGGCGGAATAAGGAAACTGATTCTGGAGACCTAAATATTTCATTAGCTGCTTTGTAGAGCAACAGTAGGCCGGCTACTTTCCTCCGAGCAGAACGAGTTTTGAGTTTTAGTTTCCCAAGAACTTGGTTAGTGCGCAAGTTGCGATAGGCAGTGATCCTGGCTCTGACGACTGCACAGAAGAAATATTGTACACGGTGAAGGTAGCTGATATTTGAAGAATAATAATAATAACAAGAAGAAGAAGAAGAAGAAGAAGAAGAAGCATGGACCAGACTGGAGAGGCGTATTCGACAATCGGTAAGATACAGGAAACTTAGAATGCTCTGATGGCATTTATATCTGCGATGTCAGAAAACAGGTAAAGTAAATCAAGGAGTGACATAGAACATTAGGTGAGCCTGTTTAAGTGTAAGACAAACAACAATTTACTGTCAAAATGCATTCCAAAGTCTTATCAACAACTGTAATAGGTTGGTGCAGCAGATTATATTCTTGTAGTACAGGAAATTTACGAAGTGTGAACGAAATGGTGTAACACTTGGAGGGATGAAGTTTAGTAGTAGTTTAGTAGTACACCACCATGACAGTGAGTCAAATGCATTTTGCAAAATGGATTGTATCCATAGAAAAATTTATCTGCTCGAATATTTTACAATCATCCGCAAAGAGAAGGATTTCGCACGAACGGTGCGAAACAGTATCGATAAGATCATCAATACACATGGCAAATAGAAGGGAATATAGGACACTACTCTAACACTTCCTTAACAATGATAGATCATTTCTATAAAAATAGGCGAAACACTAAGAATCGAGAGAGAATATTATTAGCCATTCAGTCAACAAAACAAATTACATGTTCCTAAATCCATTGGTGTATTATGATAACAAAATTGTTCCAGAAACTTATTTTTAATGTTTTGCAGTTATGAATTTTTAATTTGCTACTATTTAAACCACTGTATTTGCAAAACCAACTATTTTACTAGCGTGTAGTCACCGAAGAGGCCTGATGTAGGTCTTTTGAACTGACGCGATCAGCACATCTATGATTATAGCACCCGGTCTATGCAGAATTATAATGCTGGAGACGACACACCCAGACTGAGCTTTAACCAATAAAGGTTAAAATATCTGATCCAGTCGCGAATCGAACCAGTGACCGCTTGACTAAAGGCCAACACGCTAACCATGTAGCCATGGAGCCGGATTACAAAACCAACTTACATAAGTTTGTGATTTCCATTCACTTGTAGGGAAGGTTTCGTTATTTGCGTCCGTGTCACAGTCGTGACTGCCAGAGTGAAGTATCTTGTTTGTAACTCAGTTTTCTTCCTACTGGTTTAACTTCGCACGAAAACATCGACTTTTTTGTGCAAGGGAGGTGTGGGAAAGGGTGATAATTGGCAAGGTAGCGACCGTGACCTTGATTAAGTTGTGAAAATGGGAAACCACTGAAAACCACCTTAAAGGCTGCCGACAGTGGGATTGGAACCCGTCATCTCCCGAATGCAAGCCCAGAGCTACGCAACCCTAACCGCTCAGTCGACTAACTCGATATTTAGTATTTCATTGTAAGTGTATTCACAACGAAATAATTTGACCTACTTTCTAGCATGTGAGGTTTTCTGTCATAATAAGCGAGAGCTCCAGATTTTATCTCGAGACAATGTGGCGCTTGAGTTGTATTGATTTTGACTATTCAGCGAATAACTACAACATTAAATAATTAATTATAATAAAAATGTGTAAATACAATAAAAATCAATTACATAGGTATTTATAAACTATACTGAGAACCAAACTTTCAGCAGGAAAATATGCCGTTTCCTTTTGGCGTTTAAACTCTTCGAGCCACTGTCTCCTAACATGTCAACCGTCTTCATCAAAAAACAAAGTTATTTAGCATTTGTTTTGCGGTCTGTGGTCAAATACACAGGGTGTATCATAATTAATAGCGCAGATCGGAACGGCAATAAGTACACGACGAAAATGAAAATCCGCAGCTTGCTTCCGGTCATTCGACCGGGTCAGGAATGGGATGAATGAATTCCCCATCTATCGGCGAGGATAGGAATTGTGCTGGCTGCCAAAGCCTCTCTTACTCATCTGGAGCAATGGTTGATGAATAACAGATGAAATGAAATTATATTGGAGACTGTTGCTGGAATGAAATATCATAGGGAAAACCGAAGTACCGGGAGAAAAACCTGTCCTGCCTCCGCTTTGTCCAGGACAAATCGCACATGGAGTGACCGAAATTTGAACCACGAAACCCAGCGGTGAGAGACCAGCGCGCTGCCGCCTGAGGCACGGAGGCTCTAAGTACACGATAACCGAAACAAAAAAGTCTTACTAAACATGAGTTCGCAAACGAACCGTTCGCCAGATAATTTAGAATTTGTAGTTACCCGCCACCCCTGATTTGACTGTGTGTGAACGTCATCCTTGTTAGGAAAAGGATCAGAGACTTTTTTCTGCAACTTGCTTTACGTCGCACCGACACAGGTCTTATGGCGACGATGGAGCAGGAAAGGGCTAGGAATGGAAGGAAGCGGCCGGATGCAAGCTCACAGCTACGCGACTCTAATCGCATAGCCCACTCGCCCGGTGCGTTCAGCTTTTAGTACGGGACACGCTGGAAACACATGATAATACGTCACCTCAAGGTCGTGAACAATATGTTGCTTTTGACGGTTTCATTTAAAATTGTATCAGGTTCCGTTATCTGCGCCAGCAATATTTCAATGTTTTCGCGGGTATTTAGTTCAAATCCATAATTACCTTTAACAATTAATTTCATGTCCTTTTCGACCCCTGAAAAATTGTGATTTTTGTTATGTGTTCAGCAAAAGCTGAATATTTGTTGTACTTTATTGCCTTGCAATGTCCTTGATATATTTTATTTAAGGCTCAGCCAGTCCTTCCTGTGTAAAAGATTTTGCAGTCGTTACAATGACAGATTTGTACAATCTGTACTGTTATTGTAATATGTAATTGTAACATACTAAGTGAGACTGTTTTATTGTTCATTAAAATAAACTGCATTTCTATAAATGTATCTAATAACTTTTCCTAATGTTGTATTGGTACATTTTCCTAAGTAGGATGATATTGACTGTGTGTAAAGTCAGTGGTGACTGGTAACCACAAATTCTAAATTATCCCGCGACCGGATCCTTTCCGGACCTATGTTTACTAAGACATTTTTTGCTTCTAGTATCGTGTACGTACAGTTGTACTATTAATTATGTTACAACCTGTACAACTGAAGATATCTCAGTGCTCTCTTCTGCTGAATTTGTGTAAACACCAGGGCACATACAGTAGGTGCGATAAATTGAAAATGATAGTATAATGGATAAAGTTATGGTGATAAACGGCTGTTAATATTTTAAGTTCACGGTTTCTTTGTCATTGAGGCAATGAATTACATTTTCAATTTAAAACGCTTTATATGATTTATGGAACGAAGACTTGATGTTTACACAATAACTGACAATTTTAAACGTAATAGTTTATCACTACGTAATGTAATGGCTCAGTTACATGAAGAAATAATCACAAAACTCCTAAATGACAAAATCTGTAACTTTGTAACATTGATAGGGAAAGTACTGAAAAATGTGTCTATCTTACTACGCTCTAACACTTGGCTTCCCTTACTTTCGTCAATATTTAAGTTTATAAAAGTCTGTGTAGCAAGGTGCAGTGTGTGCGTGTGACTCACTTTCCAGTTTCAATCACACGAACTTCTCGTCGGAGCTGTGACAACTTTTAACATGGGCGACTGTTTGTGATATGGGTGGTGACGGGAGGTGGGGATACAATTTGAAATTTGTTCTCTGTTAGTGACATTTCACTTGAACTGAGGACAGGATCTCTGTAATATGTCACATACGATACTAGGGATTTTCATCAAATATATCTGTTTTAATTTATTATCGTAATGTTTATATTTGAAGGGAATAGATCTTATTACAAAAATGCGTACAGTACAAAGCATAAAACCGCAAAGAACTTATTTATGCACTCTAAATAATGCAAACCATGCGAAAATAAAATGTTTGTTTGATGTTTTCAAGAAGACGCTGATGGAGAAAAGAAGCTTATCTTAATGGCTGACTACATCTTTTTTAAAGATAAATTAGTATTGAGAGACATTAAAGGGATATAATTAATAGTAAGGGCTCGAGGGACAGTTCCTCGATTAATTTTAAATGTTTAGAAGCAACTTATTTTAGAATTCCCTGAAATAGTACCCGAGTTAAGTTTGTAGCTCAACAACATTTATATTTTTCACAGGTACTGAGCTATCAGGTTCCGATAGTTCAATATCGCGCTGAGCCTTATCTATTCAATCGAAATGAGAAGACAATTTGATGTTACTTGTTTATTAACTTAGCTGATTATTCCTATGTACAACTGTAGATTAATTACATCTCTACTATGATCAGGGATCGAACCCGTGATCCGAGACGTGCGAAGCCTGAGAGCTTACTAGTCTATAGCTGACTGGTTGACGAGTGAGTAATAAGTCTTATGAGACTGTTGGTTTTTATATGCTTAGCTTTCAGGTTACAATCACGTGTCAGTACACTGGAAAACAATCTTACATGTTTTTGACAAGATGGGTTGGTGACGTATAGTTGAGCAATATTGCAACACACTTGTGAAATATTGCAGTAAGTCGTGAGTGCCACCAAATCTGAACAACACATATTTTCTCAGAAAAGGAGGGTAACCTTGTTATTGTCAAAGTTTGTTATTCTCAAGAAACCCATGTTTCTTGGAGAGCGTTTCCTAAGTGAAATAATGTGAAGCAATATAATTTTACTTCCTTGTGAAACGACCAAGTATGGTCTTAGTTTATAATATAATATATATTTAAAATCCCAAGTTCTGGACTGTGAAAGTCCTGGACTCGACACTAGTTGTCGGGATACATAACTCCCGTACCACAGTTAGCTTCATGAGGTTAAATTTTATTGCTGAAAAATCCTTGGTATTAATTACTCTTTTATTTTAACGACATCATAAAAATAAAATCGGCAAATTACCGCTGTAAACCGAAATTATAAATGTCAGTGTCTCATTATTATTTGTCAATTGTGGCAATGTTCGAACTGAGCGAGATTTTTAAGTAAGGGACAATTAAAATTAAGTTTGACCATTTATTGCTATTTACAGGCCATTAGTTAGGACCCACAGTAGAACAAAAAGGAAAAAAATTCAGAAAACAGTTTACAAAAACAGATGTTACTCGCCTGGGAGGTAAGAGCGTGTCTGTGCGCAGAAAAACCTGCGTGTACTGACTACCTAAGAAATCTTCGTGATAATGTGCTCCTTCCTTTCGGTCGTATTTCTAGACGAATCCTAGGCGCTATCGGCTCTGAAAGCCCGTGGACTAAAAACCGGCTGCTGCTCAAACTGAAAGCCTCCAGATTGTAGGATGACGCGTGGTCATCTTGTCGACCGTCAGTTTTGTCTTCCTAGACCGGCGCCACCAATGGCACCGTCAGATGGCTACTCAGTTGTAATCACGCAGGCTGAGTGGAACTCTAACCAGCCCTCAGGTCCAGGTCAAAAAATCCCTGATCTAGGCGGGAATCGAACCAGGCATTCCGGATAAGAAGCAGGCACGCTATGACCTACACCACGGGGCTTTTACTCGGAAAGTTACAAATTCTCAGCCTCATAGTCTCCGTCTAACATTTAGCCCCGTTTATTGATAATGGGTCGGGAATGAAGTGAGGTGAATTTACAAGGCATGTTTTACGACCGGAGCCCTTCTTGACACTAACTTCAGTTGAGGATATAATGAAGATGAAATGAATGTTGGTGAATATAATTGGGTAAGGAGCTGCAAGGAATCGGATGTGGTCAATGAATAAAAACTGTGCCGGCATATATACTGTATGTATATATATGTTTATGACCGGAAGGGTGCGTTGTGATAGAGAAAACAAAATGTAATTAGTTTTGTATCGCCTACCTTTCATTTCCGTCTGTTGCTACTTCTTGATGGATGAGTATGTTTGCATCTGTCTCTTGGAACAAGCCAGAAGGAAATGTAGCTTACACCGATGACTGTCCCATTTGTAGCTGTAACTGTATAGAAGTGAATAGTACTGCGTATTAATACTGCGTAATAATACTGAAATGCATGCACCAACTGACCCTATGAGCAACATTTTCACACCATTCATAGCAGGGACTGGCTGCAGAAGGAATGGCATTACTAGCATCGCTCATACCTCAGTCACTTTCATAATGTCAAAGCCAAGTATAAGTCAGAGACATATCAATGAAAGTAACAAACTTACTCTAGCCCATACTAGAAGACACAGTGCACTGTAAACACTAGGTCCTGCCAGCAAAGGCAACATTGTGATTTAAAGGTGTTCAAAGAAGTCAGCCTGGCACGTAAAAGAACTCCTGTGTGACCGAACAATTGGCTGTGTGGTTTGGGTCACGCAGCTATCAGCTTGAATTCGGGAGATGGTGGGTTTGAACCCCACTGTCGACAGCCCTGAAGATGGTTTCCCGTGGTCTCCCATTTTCAAAACAAGTAAATGCTCGGGCTGTACCTTAAGGCCATGGTCTCTTCCTTCCCCTTTCCTATCCCATCGTCGCTATGAGACCTATCTGTGTCGATGCGACAGAAAGCAAATTGTACTTGACTAGTGTGTCTGCATGTATGAAAAGTGCTACCATAAATGTTGCAATAAAGCTTTCTGGCCCAGAACGTAAATAAATGGCAAACTGCCTCACTCCTTACCATAGCTTGTACGCCTCATTAAAGTGAAGCCGTTGGTTTCAGGATACCAACAAGCCTCCAGACTGAATATTTAATAGGCAGACCTTCTCTTGATCATCTTTTTATTAGTTCTACATTCTTTATTCCTATAGTCCTATGGCCTTGGTAATTTTTCTTTAAATCGGTCTGAGTAGCGCTGATCTCTGAGTTCAACTTGGTAGGTTCGATCTTGGCTCAACCCATTGTGATTTGTGTATGTATGTTCAGTCTTCAGCCCTAAGGCTGGTTGGATCCTCAACAGCTTCGCCGTCAGCTGTCATAGATGGCCTAGGCATCACTGAAGAGGCGTACTATGGAAATGAGGAGTGAGTTTCCCGTTGCTTTCCTCACCGAGCCAGAAGTTGCTATTACATATCAGCCTGCCAAGCCCACTGAAATGCATGCACCAACTGACCCTATGAGCAACATTTTCACACCATTCATAGCAGGGACTGGCTGCAGAAGGAATGGCATTACTAGCATCGCTCACACCTCAGTCACCTTCATAATGTCAAAGCCAAGTATAAGTCAGAGACATATCAATGAAAGTAACAAACTTACTCTAGCCCATACTAGAAGACACAGTGCACTGTAAACACTAGGTCCTGCCAGCAAAGGCAACATTGTGATTTAAAGGTGTTCAAAGAAGTCAGCCTGGCACGTAAAAGAACTCCTGTGGGGCCTAATTTCAGCACCTCGGCGTCTCCGAAAACAGTAAGGGTGGCGTGCACCATCCTAGAGTAAGTTCTACTTCCGTAGTAAAGTACTCTTGAAGTCAACATTCGGCGACTTCCATACGAGAGTAAATTACTTCCGAAGTATTTTAGTACTTTCAGATACTCCTGGACTAAATTACTACAAGAGTAAAATGTTGAAGTGCACCATCTCGTAGTATATTACTATACTAGACTTAATTAAGTTGGTGTCTGACAGGTAAGGTTGGAGGGAGGAGCACTGCACGTGCCATTTCACGATGTTGCCACATTCCAGCATTCCTTTCTACATACTCTTATCCCTCGCTTCCGGCTCACTTGTTCCCTCCTTCATTCTGACCGCTGTAATCTGTTGTAGACTACCTGGCCAGGTGGTGTCGTCCCATTTGCGATCACTGTTATACAAACAATCAGGTTCTTATCAGTGACAGTGACAGGTTTGGCAACTCCCAGCAAGACGAGCTGCCCTGAAGTTTTATCTACATGGCAACTGCAGTCGCCCCACCCTCGTTTCCATGGCAACCACACAGCCACTCCCTTTATCCCGCCTCGGCAGGCAGTAAACGGACCTCCCTCTAAGAAATGTCAGATACCAACTCTTATTATTAGCAGTATAAAGAAATAAATAACGTACGAATATAGGTTAGAATTTACTCTCACGTCGTGCATGGAGTAAGCTAAGTTTAGACTTGTTGACTAATGATAATATCGTGCAGTATATGAGAGGAAAGACGTTTCAAACGTGTTTATGGATTACTTTAATTTAAGTATATTGACGATCTCGACGCAGAAAACGATGGGAAATGTAATAGTGCGTGAAAGGCGAGAGCCGTATAATGTGCACACCGAGAGTTTCAGAAACGTTTTTGGTCTTAGGAGGAAGGAATCCTTTACTTTCCTTCTAAATCTACTTGGAGATCACTTACAGCTAAATTCCTGTCTTAATTTTGTTGTATCTCTCAAATTACAGTTGCTGTGTGGCCTACGAGTGTTTCGTATCGGAACATTTCAGTATAGTTGCCGGTGATCTAATTATCGTTTACCGCACGACTGCTGGCCGTAATCTATCATCACGTGGTTAAAGCACTACTTGAAGCCAAGAGGGAGGTACGCCTGCAAATGATGATGATTGTTCGGAAAATCAAAGGATATTCTTCACGTTGGCAGGTTTCCACACATCGTGGGTGCAATTGACTGTGACTGCACGCATATTCCCGTTTTGTGCCCTCCCGGTGACAACGGTGAACTTTTCAGAATTCGGAAGAGGTATTTATGTTTTTTTCTCAATTTTCTTAACGTCGCACCGGCACAGATAGGTCTTACGGCAACGACAGGGTAGGAAAGGCCTAGGGATTGGGAAGCGGCCGTGGCCTTAAGTTACAGACCCAGCATTTGCCTGATGTGAAAAATGGGAAAATTTCGCTGTGGATGTAGGCGATTTGTATGAAGAAACCACCATCCGCGTGTCCATGACTTTCTGCTTTGCTTTCGCCTTCGCTTTTTAGTTCTTCCACAGAATCTTACCTTGCTCTTCACTGCGCAATCCGTCACTCGAAGCATTCAATTCTTCTGTCACGACTTTCCATGAATTTCTTATCCAGCATCTTTATGTTATGTTTCTTACATCCTATATCCTTTGCATATCTCGTCATTATCTCTATTAAAAAGCATTTATGTTCTTCGCTTCCGTTTCTCTCCTATTTCCTATCGCACATAACCTTATCCTTTCAGATTTCTTTAAAGAAGATACACAAACACAACACTACTCCGCGAATAACGAACGCTACTTCTATAGTAGTAACTAAAAGAGTAAATTGTACTTCCGGAGTAAATGACTCTCGTAGTAATTTACTTCTGTAGTATGGACTTCTTGAGTAAACGCTACTTCCGTAGTAATTTACTCGAAGATGGTGCACGCCACCCTAAGAGTAGTTAGTGGAACGTAAAAGCAATAGCAGTATCACCATCAATGTCATTTTCTCTTCTCTCTTTACCACCTGGATATCACATGGACATTATTCCAAATTTCAAACGGCATTGAGGTGAACGTGGTTTGAGATTGGATGTCACAAGACTTAGGGTACGTCCAAGATGCACGCTGGTTTTCTGAAGCAGACAGTCGGCGCCGAGTCGACATAAGTATGTCCTGTGTTTTTAAGCGGGACTGGCCATAATGCACCTGCGCGCAGGAAGCCTGCGCACTGGTAGTCTGACTCAGATATTTACCGGAATGATTCGTTCATTCTGGTTTCAGACAACCTGCCGCGCAGGCTGTTGATTTTCGTGTTGAGTGTGGTAATTCGCCCAGTTCTTCGTAAGCCTGTGTTCAAATTTTAACAAAATAAAACAAAACGTATCCGAACTCATTCTGAAATATTCAAAAATCTGTTTTTGTCGACAAGAAACTGTGGAAAAAGGTGTTTGTACTCCCCGTAAATATATCTTAATTCATTTATTGGATGTATATCACTTCTCATTCGTTTTAACTTGGTTGTAACATTGTCACTTAGCAGCAAGAGCTGCAGCCTGTTCTCTTGTTAGTTCCATGCTACACTGATCAGTTGTATTTCATATCTTTTCTTTTGTGGCAGCTCTGTCTGCGCTGACAACCAGCTTTCATAATGGCCACATCCCACCTGCAACCGTAAAGGCAAGAGAAATGCTGGTCGTTAGAAAAAGTTGACATTGGGAAGTCGGATCAGGCAAATTGAGTCGGATCCTTGAATACTGGTGATGATTAATTGGATTGGTGATGTAATAAGAATCCACATGGTACGTATATGTACGTGCGAGGGAGACGGGAACAAACATCTCCCTTATGAGCCGTATCTCACCCTGACTTGGCGCCTCACGCCTGCCCTATTTGTCTTAACACAGGGAAGCACCGGGCGTGACTCGCGCCGGAGTCACGAAGCGCTCTTGTGGCTTCTATTTCACGCGTGAGTTAATTGTTGACTTCTCAAGACACGTCACATCACGTGTACAGACAATCTTATCAGCGTCTGTCCGCATGCAGCCACGTATTAACTACTTTATTGCCAACACAGGCAACTCTATTTGAAACCCTTCGTCAAGGTTCCTGCCTCAGTGAATTATCTTGAATAGACTGACTGCGTGGCGTATTTCGTTAGTAGCTTGTTTCAATCATACGGAATCAAATTTCAGCACAACTGATTAACAATTAAAAGTGAGAATTCCTTATTAGTGAACTTAAGAGTTCGTAAAAGCTCCTAATACCAACAGTCTTGTCAGGACAGTATGTTGATCCTGTTTAAAAACTAATTTCTAAGAAGTATTCAATCATCACCATCAATATATTTATTTATTTATTTATTTATTTATTTATTTATTTATTTATTTATTTATTTATTTATTTATTTATTTATTTATTTATTTATTTATTTATTTATATTGCCATCATTAGAACATTTAGGCGATTATATTGTGACTATGTTCCTGAATTGCTGACTAACTTTTGAAACTTATAAAAATCTGGATTAAATTAAAAAATGGAAATTATGAAAATTAACACTCATTAAATAAAATACACACTCGTCTGACCTTGTACTCACACTTACTTGTTACCTGCTTACTTACACATACGTTATTTGAAGGGCGCCAGCTGCCACTCAGTGCAGCAATAATAGAATGAGACTCTTGACTATCTCTAGGGTGTGGGGTAATAAGCTTACTTTTGACAACATATCATATAAGTTCTGGGAAAAGGAGATTGGCGTTCGGTTTCCCCATTAATTTTGAGGTTAAAATATTTTACTTTCATTGAAATAAAACTATGAATTCGTTTGATAGAACAATATATATTCTTTAAATAATATATCAAAAAAATAGTGAGTCTTGTTGCGATAAAACAGATGAGAATGTGAAATTATGACATTGCAACTGAAAGAAACTAGGCATGAATTTGAATTCTTCTTGACCGGACATTTAACAATTTATACGAAATATTTCCCTCACTGATTCACTTGACTGTACCTTCAACACTTTGGGTGTAATTACGACGTAATCCATTGATCTGGTGTTTACTGTAGATGTGTCACGCCTAACTTGGTGATACATCCTTGTGACTGCTTCTTCTCCATATCATCTGACTTCTTTGTAAGTCAGTATGGTATTACCTCTTGGCAGGTCCAGGGTTGCCCTCTCTGACTTCATGGTAAGCCCTTGCGTCCGTGTCTTCCACTAAGTGACGGACCAACCAACTTTTGGCCTCACTCTCTCAATGACCAATAATTAATGGCTCACTGAGTCTTCACCATCTCTCGTTCACACTGGTTGACTGACCAACTAAGGCCTCTTGATCTAGTAGACTTCTTCACTGTACTGCATCCGTATAACTAATGACTGACGCTACAATATGCACCCACCTTATAGACGTTGGTTGACACAGGTACGTAATCTCCAAAAATAACAATGACATACTCCCACCTACGCGACAGATATTACATACAGTGGTGAAATAGCCCTGCGGCGGCCGACTCGCTGAGCGCATATCTAAATAAATACAATGCCGTAGCCATGAAGTGGCGATGACTTGGCAGAATCGCCACTAATCTTGCACAATGTCCCAACGTCACACCCAATCTCTGATATATACAACAATAATTCTCACTGTACAGGTATTTAATGATAATCTACACATACGTATATATGCATATATCTAAGTACAATCTTGCAAGCAACAGGCAATTGCAAAATCGAATTGAATAAAACGGATAATTACAATAATAGTAACAATATCACAGATAACATAATAATACGGACATAATAATAATAATAATAATAATAATAATAATAATAATAAAATACAGATAAAATCATACAATAATAAAAATACAGATATCATCTTGTAACGGGATTTGAACCGTTACAATATAAAAAGGGATTTTCAGTTTCCCATCAGCCCAATATTTCTTCGTTCTCTCTGATCTTATCTTTACCAGGCGAGTTGGCCGTGCGGTTAGGAGCGCGCAGCTGTGAGCTTGCATCCGGGAGATAGTGGGTTCGAATCCCACTGTCGGCAGCTCTGAAGATGGTTTTTCGTGGTTTCCCATTTTCACAACAGGCAAATGCTGGGACTGTACCTTAATTAAGGCCACGGCCAATTCCTTCCCACTCGTATTCCATTGTCGCCACAAGGCATACCTGTGTCGGTGCGACGTAAAGCAAATTGTAAAAATAAAAAATAAAAAAGCCCCCCATTTATGGGCTGATCACGACAAATGTTGTTTGAAAGATATCACGAGATCTGGCATCTCAACATGTTTAAGCCATTGGCAGCCATTGTTTTCACGTAAAAATTGGTAATGAAAAAAATCTCTGCTCTTTCTTTCGGATTACACGTAGGACTACAGTATAATCACGGTATCAAGAATTATGTAAAACCAGAAGTTTGCTTAAATATTTATCCCAGTCTTAGGATGATTACCGGTATCAAGTAGATATTGTAGTTAAGAAACTGGCCGTTACGATGTTTTAACTGCGCGGTATTTCTTGTAACAGTCCGTGAGAAGTCCATTTCTTTGTGTTGAAATAATCTCCTCATTTGGAGCTCCTTCAACTTCTTTAACAACAGACGTTATTTAGGCTTTATGAAAATTAAAATTGTCTATTCATGTTACGAGGTTCAAGGGTATTACTGAGCTTTTTAATATAACAATACACACAATTTTGAATTAATAAAAGAGAAATAAAAATGCACGTGGTTAAATCATAGAAATGAACAAAAGTGTATATCCGTATTAATTATGAAATATATCGGTACTTCATACGAATGGATGAGGTGATTGACTCATCTAAATGATGATGGATCGAAAACATATATCACTCTGAAAGAAGGAGATTAAAAAGTGTTAACATGATGTATATTTATGGAACAATTGCGTTGAATAGATTTAATACAATATGTATTTCAATAAATAGAATAGTGAAAATATAGTAGCCAGAATTTGACAATGAGAGCCTGAGAATACTGAGTTTTAAAAAAATGACTTGAACGTGTGAATTTCCTCGTTAAATGTAGGTACAAAGCAGAAATAGAGTAGAAAGATACCAACTCCATATCAGCGCATTACATTGTATTATCGGGTAAAAATTCGGTTAGGGACTGTCTAGCCGAGGGCATACAGGTCTGCTTAGTTCACCGGAAAGGATGCACCTGGTTCTAATATCCACTCAAATCAACAACTGTCCACCTCCGCAGTGCTGACGTTTAGTGCTGTTAGCTGTATTCCTCCGAGTGACTCTGGTTCGTTTACCGGTAATGCCAGTAATTTAAGAATGGCAGGAGGGCTGGTATGTGGTTAAATACGTACATGAAACTCACTTCAGTAGGGTATATACCTGAAAAAAAATTATTCCGGCTCCCTGGTGGAATGGTTAGCACGATTAGAGGTCCCCAGGTTTGATTCCAGACCGATCGGCCTATTTAAAATTTAAATGGTTGATTCCGTCGTCTCGGAAAGTGAATATTTATATTGTCCCCAACATCCCCGGAACTTAATTAAACACTACGCACAACTCTATCATCAACCACATTAACACGCAGTTTCCTGCACACGGCAGATACCACCCAACCTCTACGAAGGGTCTGCTTTAGAAGAACTGTAAATTATTGTTGTTAGTCAACTACTGTACTTCATTATGGCGTGAATATATCTTACATATATATATATGGATGCTAGTTTGGAAAATTGAGTGGGACGAAAGTTGGAAAGGTTTTAAAACCTTATAAAAAGCAAACCGTGCTCATTACATATAAGCTACGTAGATACGTAAGAAGGACAAAAGTTTAAGAAGTTTATGGGCAATCAATAAAAATGGTTCCCAAAAATAATGGCCACGACACACACTTCCCGAGCGGCCAGTATACTTTGAGAGTGTCCGGCTCCATGGCTAAATGGTTAGCGTGCTGACCTTTGGTCACAGGGGTCCAGGGTTCGATTCCCGGCAGGGCCGGGAATTTTAACCTTAATTGGTTAATTTCTCTGGCACGGGGGTGGGTGTATATGTCGTCTTCATCATCATTTCAACCTCATCACGACGCGCAGGTTGCCTACGGGAGTCAAATGGAAAGGCCTGCATCTGGCGATCCGAACTTGTCCTCGGACACTCCCGGCACTAAAAGCCATACGCTATTTCCATTTCCACTTTGAGAGTGCGGAGCAAACATACGCGTTAACCATCTCCAGGGATATTGAGCTGTACGTTTTGGTAAATAGGGATGAAATATTTCAATTTTAATATTCTGCACAAAGGAACAGCCTTAAGCTCCCTGTTCAAAAATGTTGTACCATTGCGACCATTCCTGAGTGAGATAAGGCCATATTTAAATGACTCTGCAGGGTTCATTCAAATCTCTGCATCTCCCCTCTCTTGTTTGACGATTCTTGAAGTCCATAAAAATACGTATGCTCAACTCGCTACATAAAAATTGTACCTTAATATAGGACATTGTATTCAACCGAATGTCTTTCAAGATGTTGCCTCACCGAACTCGATAGCTGCAGTCGCTTAAGTGCGGCCAGTATCCAGTAATCGGAAGATAGTGGGTTCGAGCCCCACTGTCGGCAGCCCTGAAGATGGTTTTCCGTGGTTTCCCATTTTCACACCAGGCAAATGCTGGGGCTGTACCTTAATTAAGGCCAATGCTTCCAATTCCTAGGCCTTTCCTATCCCATCGTCGCCATAAGACATAGGCCTATCTGTGTCGGTGCGACGTAAAGCAAATAGTAAAAAAAAGATGATGTTGCCGCGGTTCTATCTAAATTTATAATGAAAGCCTGCATGCATCAGTATGGAGTAAATGGTCAAAATAGTTCTTCGAATCTTCCGAAAGTTAGAGCTTAACTATTTCCCAGGCCGGCAGATAATTTAGCATGGGATGGAGTGCAACACAGAAACTGAAACTGGTTTTAAATCTATCAAATTATCTACAGGAAGAGACCAAAGGAGAAAATATGGTAGTCGACAGTCCTCCTCAGAAGAAAACAATCAGGAGGATAGATCTTAGGGGTGCAAAGAGAAGAGCGCAAGAAGAAGCAGGAAGGAAAGACGTATGGTGTTTGTGAAATTCAAGAGAAATGTTGACAAATTTATGAATTCTGGTATGTTCAGACTTCAAACTCAGTTTTCTCAGAACTTAATTTTGTGATACGTGCAATGTCCCATATGGTGTAAAAATTGTCCAGTTCTTATAGAAACGAATATAGAGTTATTAAATGTATTGTTCTTTTTTCATTCAGCAGATTCTTGAAATTCTGTGATAAATCACTGAAATATCAACAAAAATTGAAATTAGTATTTTAGAGAATTAGTAAAGTTTGTGCTTTGTTACGGAATTGTATTATTTTACAAGTTTTGAACCTCATGCACACATTTTTGCACTACATAAGACATTCTGAAATTTCCGAGCAGTCATATGAAGTGGAATAACGTTACTAGACGAATAAGCAAGAGTGTAGCTTTTAAAGGTAGTAGGAAAAATCATAATATGAAGATAGTGTAAAATGAGAATTCAAGAGGACGAAATTGGTGCAAATATTCATTTATACGGAGAAGAATTAGGGATTGAAATAAATTATTATGGCAAATGTTCAATAAATTTGCACGTTATTCGAAATTCTTTAAGAAATGACTTGTTAAGTAATTGATAGGGAATCTGCCACCTGGGTGGCATCACTAAATGCATGTAAATGATTGATTGATTGATTGATTGATTGATTGATTGATTGATTGATTGATTGATTGATTGATTGATTGATTGATTGATTGATTGATTGATTGATTGATTGATTGATTGATTGATTGATTGATTGATTGATTGATTGATTGATTGATTGATTGATTGATTGATTGATTGATTGATTGATTGATTGATTGATTGATTGATTGATTGATTGTCTAAAATTTCGTAACGTCGAGCTATATGGCGAATTTATACAAGAAAAACTTCCGGAAATAATTCTTAGGGAAAATAGCAATTTGCCAGTGCTGAATGGAGCAGACTACTGGTTGAGCCCTGCACGGATATCCGCGAAATTAGTGTCTCAGCGAATGTAAACTGTACGGCAGTACGGATAATTTTGCTGATCATTTCTGAATAATGATGTTTATTGATTTTTCACAAGTTAATCTTTCATACATTTCATGCAGTTTACTTTTCCTTGTGGTGAGGCGACCCTTGAGAATGGCGATGTATAAAGAGCCTAGAGCCCATAAAGCCGTAAATATGACCTACGCCAAATTTGCTTCGGCTCGTAATTAGCGGAAGGAAGGAACAAAGTTTCCGAAAGAAAACTGTTCGGTGTGTCGGTAGTTGTCACTGTAGGGGTGCTGGTACCAGGTATTATTTACTTTTTATTTTGCTAGTTGCTTTACGTCGCACCGACACAGATAGGTCTTATGGCGACGATGGGACAGGGAAGGGCTAGGAGTGGGAAGGAAGCGGCCGTGGCCTTAATTGAGGTACAGCCCCAGCATTTGCCTGGTGTAAAAATGGGAAACCACGGAAAACCATCTTCAGGGCTGCCGACGGTGGGGTTTCAAACCAACTATCTCCCGAATACTGGATACTGGCCGCACTTAAGCGACTGCAGCTATCGAGCTCGGTAGTACCAGGTATCAGGCCTATTGAATTATGTTAACATATCTATCCGTTTCTATACATTGGGTATACGAATACATTCTTCAAACATAAGGCTATTCACCGCTACACATGGGAGGGAACGGGTACCAGATCCATAATAGACTATATCTTAACCGCCAAATCTACCCACATCATTCGCTCATTTACGTGCCTGACAGAAACTTTGTTGCGTCAGTAGTATTCCTGATGAACAGCCCTACCGCAGACTCTGCCCTTCCCTTGTTAACACCCGTCAAGTACACTTTATAATCTCCTATCTCTTCCTCGTCATCTCCCCTTACCCGAATATCACTTACTCCTAGTACATCCAGATGCATCCTCTTTGCTGACTCAGCCAGTTCTACTTTCTTTCCTCCATAAGCCCCATTAATATTGATAGCTCGGCCGGTGACCTTCGATGTTAGGCCCCTTAAAACAAGCATCATCATCAATATTGATTGTTCCCCATCGAATTCCATTTCGTTCGCCAAGTTGTTTCCACGGACTCTCTCGCCTGTCAGATGGGAGTGGGACTCCGTTACTCCGTTACTCCGTTACTCCCACATGTCCGAGGCTTGCTTAAAATGCTCTGAGCTCGGTAAATTCGTGAAGCAGGATGCTACCCACCTTACACATACTCCAAGTGAGGATCTCTCCTGTAAAGGGTTAGGGACCAACGATGGATTGTATAGTCCTAGCCACCTGAGTACAAGGAGCGTCATGACTCAGAATATGTCCAAAATGCCCAATCCCATTCCGTATCAACTTGTGTTCCAACTCTCAGGACCACTTACTAGGCCACTCAGCCGTTGCCCATGGTTCACTAACTAGGTCGTGACTATAGTAACCCACACCATGAATTATTATTATTATTATTATTATTATTATTATTATTATTATTATTATTATTATTATTATTATTATTCGTTGGGGCCATCTAGGACCACGTTAAGTCTTGTTAAATTTGTCAGTTTGCTTCGTTTTCTTTTGAGCCCAGAATTCCCTCATTCTCTGTGAGTGGGCAGCTTGCGTTCTGCTGTCCAGGTGGTACCTCGTCTTCTTTCCGGTTGCTTGTCTCGGTTTAGCTCATTCGTCAGTATCTTTTTGCGGAAGAGATCCCTGTTGAAAGCGTTTTCGGGTTTTGTGTGCAGCATTTAGAGGTCTTCTTTGGTGTCCATAAACCAGGGCATTGTGGTTTTGGGTTTGGAGTAAAAAAAAGTGAAAGATCTGTTTAGTCAGCCTGTTTCCGTCCGTTCGTTTGTGATGACCATAAAATCGTACCCGTCTCCTACGGATTGTTTCTTTCTTTTCTATTTTACTGTAAACTTCTTTGTCGGAATTTTTTTATAATGGGTGACGTTCTTGTAATTTGATCCCATGATACTTCTGATGATTTTGCGCTCTTTCTTCTCCAGTTCTTCGAACATTCATTTATTAGCTTTTGATAGATATTTCGAGTTTGTACACTCGTTCCTTACTTAAGTGCTTCTTTGTCCAGTTCATTTTTCATTAAGATCTCACCCATATACTTAAATGTTTCTACTCGGTTGATCTTCCCGTATTTTGTCTGGAGTTCTGCTGGGGCATCTTTGATGCTAGTCATTATTTCGGTTTTCTCAAGAGATACCTGCAAGCCAGTTTGTACAGCGAAGTCTTTTAGAAGGTCGATTTGCATCCTAGCAGTTTCTACATCGTTTGACAGAATAGCGATATCATCAGCAAACGCTAGAGTGTCGATCATGATCCCCTTAAATTTTGTTCCTATTCTCAGAGGACTATAATCAGTTTCTAATAATTTTGTTAGCCAGGTCGTAACGATCTTTTCTATCACACAGTTGAAAAGCATCGGAGAGAGCCCTTCACCTTGTCTGATTCCTGTTTTGACCTCGAAAGAGTCTGATAGGCATCCTAGGTATTTTACTTTGGTTTTTGTAGCAGTCAGAGTGGCTCTAATTAATGCCAGCAGTTTCAGGTCAACCCCGTATTCGTTGGGGATGTTTAGCAGAACTTCGCCATTATCATTATTATTATTATTATTATTATTATTATTATTATTATTATTATTATTATTACTGAGACGCCGATGTACCTGAATGTTATCGCGCACGAGTTCTTTTACCATTCGGAAAATCTGTCGACACGCGGCTGATGAGCACCTTCGAATTCCATCAGACAGAGCGGGGATTGAACTCGACAAGCTGAGCTCAGAAAGCAGTTACCAACTATCTAAACCACTCATCCCAGTCGACTACACAATGCATTTCTGCAAAGGACTATTGTTGCTGTATCACAGGGTTCAATAGTAACGTAGTGCATATCTATTGTCGACAATAAAAGATTGAATTTCTACGATCTGTACTCTTTTTCCCCTACCACATAAAAACTTGGAGAACTAGTGGAGATAAATTTTTACCGTGATTTTCAGAGCCTACGAACTTCTATCACTTCAAGCCAAGTGGTATACTATTTAAAAGGAATTTGATTTCTATAACTCAAATCTACGAATTGAAAATTGAACACCGAACTCGATAGCTGCAGTCGCTTAAGTGCGGCCAGTATCCAGTATTCGGGAGATCGTGGGTTCGAGCCCCACTGTCGGCAGGCCTGAAGATGGTTTTCCCTGGTTTTCCATTTTCACAGCAGGCAAATGCTGGGGCTGTACCTTAATTAAGGCCACGGCCGCTTCCTGCCCAGTCCTAGCCCTTTCCTGTCCCATCGTCGCCATAAGACCCATCTGTGTCGGAGCGACATAAAGCCAATAGAAAAAAAAAAAAAAAATTGAACAGCTTGAAATATCAAGTCTGAAGTAAATAATTCGTAAAACTCGTTCTTTCATGTCACTCGAGAGACAATTAAGGAAACTTATTTTCTGATTGAGGAACCCAAATTCAGGTGGATATTCAATCATTTCCAGTATCCATGTACTTAAGCTTCGTCTTATATTAATCCTTGAATGTGGTAAGAAATGTTTTTTTTAGAAATGCACTTTTCAGCAATAAAAATATGGTACGGAACGAGTTCGCCGTGGAGTTAGGATCACGTAGCCGTGAGTTTGCATTAGGAAGACGCACGGGTTCGAATTCTACCGTGGGCAGCCCTGAAGTTGATTTTCCGTGGTTTCCACCAGACAAATGCAGGGTTTGTACGTTAATTAATGCGAGGGCCAGTACGGCCCTTTCCCACCCTTCCGTTGTTGAAAGCATTCGATGTGCTAGTGCGACGTTAAACCGATAGGGGAAAAGTATATAGTGCCGTGACTTTCCCATTGAGTCATACGGCAGTTTCCTTAGATATACCGTATCTTTGATATTATCGAGTAATTTGATTGCCTCATTTGAATTAAGAGCTCCGCTCGACTTTGCTGCCTTTTTGCAAAGGCATCGCTACTTCCAGGATTTAAGAACTACCTGGACCATTAGAGGAGTGTTAAGTCGATATTATCCCACCCTCCCCAAAAGGAACCTGCGAGAGTCTTGTTGACAAGAAGGGAGAGGAAGAGGGCGACGACGTAAAAGTAACTTGGCAAACGTTTGAGCAGTTTCCTGGTAAACTTAACTCGGCACACACTGTCTCCCAGCTTAAGACATGTTCCTCTCTTCAAACAGTCAACGACTTGGAGAACTCGAGCAAGGAAATCTCTTAACCAGATTTTCAGCGTCACTAAGGCTTATTTATATCGCTTAAAGTTTATAGCTGTTATGTTTGATTTAAAATTGGAGAACTCGAAATATAAAGTCTGGGTTTTATGACACAAGTGAAACTTAATGAAAATTGATTACCTCGAAATACAAAGTCATAAATAACTTACACATTAACAACTTTCTATACTATGTTATCTCGTACATTACATAACGTTATAGTATGTGTCACTTAGATCTAGGTTGTAAGTAAGTAAGTAAGTAAGTAAGTAAGTAAGTAAGTAAATCGTTTTTTTTTTTTAAACTCGCAGTATTAAGGTCCTCAGGCCTTCACTTCCATCTAACCAGACACTGAAATATACGCATATTACATTGTATTACATTGCAAATGTCCGACTCGTTGGCTGAATGGTCAGCGTACTGACCTTCGGTTTAGAGAGTCCCGGGTTCGATTCCCGGCCGGGTCGGGGATTTTAACCTTCATTGGTTAATTCCAATGGCCCGGGGACTGGGTTTTTGTGCTGTCCACCACAACAACACGCAGTTACCTACCCATGGCAGATGCCGCCCACCCTCATCGGAGGGTCTGCCTTAGAAGGGCTGCACTCGGCTAGAAATAGACACACGAAATTTTGAAATTTTTATTATTACATTATAAATGTTTTGAAACTTTGTTCTTTTATTCAAGAATATTAAAATTTACATGTCAAGCGTGTTTGAAGAAATATTAGTAATTGGCATTGACTGGCCGTTATCAGATCGAGGTCCATTTATTATTTATTTATGGGTCCGTAATTGTAATTATATACAAAGAGAGAATATAAAATATTAGCGTTTAGCCCTAGAACTAGGCATACTTCCTCATTCGTAATTAAATTATTAATAATAATACAAATAATGATAAGTGATTACATTAAATTGAATTCAATTTAGAAAAATTAAATCTAATATGAGAAAAAATTCTAAAAACTAATATCCTACCTGTAAAAATAGGCAGTGCATAAAATTTAATAACATTTGAAAAATAAAACGCTTAAGTATTTTAAACTAATCTTCTACCCGGGCATCCATGACAATAGAACAGTTATAAGTAGCAGTATCAAGTTTATATATTATTCTTATTGGTGTATAAAATGTCTCGAAAGTGCTTCTTTGAAAGTGTGAATAGCACTTAATCCTCTGATAGTTTCAGGATGACCGGGCAAGTTGGCCGTGCGCGTAGAGGCGCGCGGCTGTGAGCTTGCATCCGGGAGATAGTAGGTTCGAATCCCACTATCGGCAGCCCTGAAGATTTTCCGTGGTTTCCCATTTTCACACCAGGCAAATGCTGGGGCTGTACCTTAATTAAGGCCACGGCCGCTTCCTTCCAACTCCTAGGCCTTTCCTATCCCATCGTCGCCATAAGACCTGTGTCGGTGCGACGTAAAGCCCCTAGCAAAAAAAAAGTTTCAGGATGGAGTTCCACTCACTGTTGTTTAGTTTCTTAGCTGTAAGCGTCGAATACGACGTGTCCAAAAGTGTCGTTTTCACATTGTCATCCGTAGGTCGGACAAAAATAATAGACGCATTCACATCAAGAATGAACATGACAGAAAACTTAAGTGAAAACCTAGCGATCATTGGTTTATTATAATTAAAGCGTCTCGATTCAGTTTTCCATGGTATACAATCATTCTGTGAGAATAAATGCCCAAAATATATGGAAATAATACACTCGTTACAGTTTTGTGTTACCAACCTGACATTCAATCCTCTAAGTGTCTTAAATACAGAGAGTATTCAAGTCTTGGAAATATGAATTACTAAATCGTACTCATTGCATTTCTCTTCTAGCTTAAAGATATCTTATTGGAGACTTTTAATAATGGTAGGCCTAATAATAATGGCTTTACGTCCCACTAACTACTTGTATGGTTTTCGGAGACGCCGAGGTGCCGGAATTTAATCCCACAGGAGTTCATTTACGTACACGTTAATCTACCGACACGAGGCTGACATATCTGAGCACCTTCAAATACCACCGAATTGAGCCAGGATCGAACCTGCCAAGTTGGGGTCAGAAAGCCAGCGTCTCAACGGTCTCAGCCACTCAGCCCGGCATTGGAGACTTTCACAACAATCTTCCGTTAAGACAGTTCGTCAGCACACACCATTCTGCTTACTGTACAGGGTGAATCACCTATCAATTGCACTCCAAATATTTATAAGATGGATGTGCTGTTTCCACAGAAATGATGTGTAACACCGGTCTCATAATTGTAGCCTATACACAGATTTTAATAGTTATCAGAATGTGTATTTTAAAGGTTTAATTTTGAAATGGAATAATACCTAGTAACATTTACAATATATAGATAATAAATAAGAATGTCAATGGTGCTTTTTTTCAGGATTCTGTTACAAGTATTATATGAGCTATCATACTCTGAAAGTTGTAAATACCGACACTTCTGTCCGGCTCCATGGCTAAGTGGTTAGCGTGCTCTTCTTTGGTCAGAGGGGTCCCAGGTTCGATTCCCGACAAGGTCGGGAATTTTTACCACCATTGGTTAATTTCGCTGGCACAGGGGCTGGGTGTATGTGTCGTCTTCATCATTATTTCATCCTCGTCACGACGCGTAGGTCGCCTACGGGAGTCAAATCAAAAGACCTGCACCTGGCGAGCCGAAGATGTATTCGGACACTCCTGGCACTAAAAGCCATACGCCATTTCATTTACCGACATTTGTCTAATCTATGTGTCAGCTCTAACTTAAGAATAATGGGAAATGAACAAATTCTTTGAATTCTGAAGAAAAGGAGAATTGGCCTTCAAAGATTTTGTTCAAAATGACGATCGCCAGCTTTAATATAAACTTCCAGTCTGTCATGTAAAGAGTGATGCACATGTTTCTGGATTTCATCTGAAATTTCAGCGCAGGCAGCAGTTATACATCGCTTCATATCGTCTGGTATAGTCGGTATGTCCTAATAAACAGTGTCTTTTAGCTTCCCAAGAGAAAAATATCTAAAGGGGTAAAATCTGTTGAACGGGTGGTTAAGGGACAGGTCCCCTTTGCCCAGCGCAACGATTTAGAAAGAATCTGTGAAGATAAGCTGGAGTACGTCCTGCACTATACGTTGGACAATCATTATGCCGATATAAGGGTCTTCTACTGGTCGAGCACCAATTCATGTTAAATGGACAACAATGGAAACTATAGATCAAAATATGATTTGGTGATTGGATAAAATTGGATTCCACGGAATTTGTTATTTGCAGTATAAGGAAGGATGACAAGAATTGCAATAGATATCACTAATGCAATTACTCCCCCTAATTTATTAGGAATAGATCGTAAAATTGCGTATGCAAAGAGGAAATATCATTCGGGTTGAATGTGAACGGGTGTGACTGAAGGGTTGGCAGAAGTAAAATTATCAGGGTCTCCTAATATATAAGGTTCGAGAAGAGTTAATAATAGTAGGATAGCTACTATAATGATAAAACCAAAAATGTCCTTGAAGGAGAAATAAGGGTGGAATGGGATTATGTCTGAATTTCTATTTAGACCTAAAGGGTTATTTGATCCTGTTTGATGGAGAAACAAGAGGTGAATTATAACTATTATAGCTACAATAAATGATAGAACGAAATGGAAAGTAAAGAATCGAGTGAGAGTAGCATTATCGACAGCGAATCCTCCTCAAACCCATTGAACTAAGTCAATACCTAAATGAGGAACAGCTGATAAAAGGTTTGTAATTACTGTTGCTCCTCAAAAAGATATTTGACCTCAACGGAGAACATATCCTATAAAAGCTGTTCCTATTACTAGAAATAAAATTACAACACCTGTAGATCAAGTGTGTATATAATTATATGAACTATAATATATTTCACGGCCTACATGAAGGTAAGGGCAGATAAAGAAAAAGGATGCGCCATTAGCATGTAAGGTACGTAAGAGTCAGCCGTAGTTGACATCATGGGAGATGTGAGCTACACTAGAGAAAGCTAGATCTACATTTGCGGTATACTGTATAGCTAAGAAAAGGCCGGTGGCAATTTGGATTATTGTCTGCAGTGGAACGTCTTCTAACACCCGTGGAAGGTGTTCTGTTAGGAGGTTGGGATACTTTTGAAAATCTAGTATTCCTTCTATGAAAATAAAAGGGCCTACCCAAAGACAACGATAAAGACCTACAAGTTTAAAGAACTGGCACATCACGCTAACGCATGTGCAGTTATTTGACGGCGATAGGATATGAATAGGCTGGGCCTGAATAGAAAGCAGTCCAGGTAATGATTATGATCATTATTTTATGGTGATTGACGTTTAAGTCATCGGCCAAAAGCAGATGTCTTAATTGAGGCACAGCCCCAGAATTTGCTTGATGAACAAATAGGAAACATGAGAAAACCACCTTCAGGGCTGTCGACGGGGGAGTTTGAACCTTCTATCTTCCAAAGAGAACCTTACGGCTTCACGACATATACCACAAAACAAACCCCTTTTCCGTAGGTACAGTAAACCGTTCAGGACGGTCATATTTGAATAGCGTGAATAAATAATGATTAGACATATCGACCTCAGTAGTTATCTTTCGTTGAAAATCAATAAGTTCTTTCCTGTTAAAGTTCATAAAGTTCTTCAAGTTCTTATTTAAATTGAGTGAACTTAAATGATCAGTGCAGTGACTCGTTCTTCAACCTCTGCTCATGACGCAAGTCAAAAAACTACTTCAATAATGTTACGAACTCTGACGATTATCACTTTGTGAAATGTAACTCCTTTCTCCTACATTTCTCCTTCCTACTTAGAAGCAGATGTTTTTCGCACCAGCCAAAAGTAAGAATAATTTAATTTCGTAAGGCTATTTCTAGCCTGGTGCAGTCCTTGTGAGTCAGACCTCCGGCTGGGGCGGGTGGTGTCTGCTGTGTACAGAAAACTGAGTTGTAGTGTGGAGGCGGTATATAGTATATGAGTTGGAGGAATGTTGGGATAACAGAAACGCTCAGTTCCCGAGCCAGAGGAATTAACCGTTTGATATTAAAATCCCTCAGCTGGCTGGGAATCGAACTCAGTGCCTCGAGAACCAAAAGTCAGGACGCTGACCACTCGGATAAGGAGCCGGACAGCCAAGGGTAAACTTACCATCGCTCTCATATATACCAGGTTTTTCTATTAGCAGCTAATATTACGTTCCTGACCTAGGCATTCTATGGCACATTCAAACATATCACAACATACCACTTTCCTACACTTGAATTGCGATGGTTCCTCTGGAAGACATCCAGATAAGATTCATCTTAGAGCACATTTCCCTCACCCTTGTCTCGTAGCGGGTGCGAATTGTGTCACATATTGTACCAGGAAAAATTAAGGATGTGGGCTTGAGAATCTTGCCGAGGGATGTACGGTCCTTATGGAGCAGGTACAGAGAAAGGTAGATGCAGAGCGAAATAATGGATAGATTTTAAAACTTAATTCATTTATTGATAATTTGATGAATAATTTCCCTATTATTTCTGACTCGTAGCATTAAATCGAATTAAAATATTTTCTGAACAAGTTAATGTCGCCTGGCTAATTGAATTAAAATCAATTTTTATGACTGTCTATCTATTAACGTTAAAAATTAAATAATTGAAAAAGAGGTTCAACCTATTCAATACATAAGAGAAAGAAATGTAGTGATTACATTCTTATTTTTTCTGGTGAAGAAATTTGGGGGTAAGAAAAAATAAGAATGTAATCACTACATTTCTTTCTCTTATGTATTGAATAGGTTGAACCTCTTTTTCAATTATTTAATTTTTAACGTTAATACTTTCAATACGGAACAATGAAATTTTTATCTTTAAATGCACAAGCTAACCTAGCTAAACAAAAACCCTTCTCTTACATGGGCCTTAAGATCAAGATCGCTAAATTAGGAAAAGACATCGACTTCCTGAAACAATGCATATCCTCCAATCTTACCCCCGAATTTCTTCACCAGAAAAAATAAGAATGTAATTGTTACCGTGTTTTTTGCGGTAGTTAGAGGTGAAAGAAGGTGCGGGTGTGAACGGGTCTCAAGCTACGAAATTAAAGTTACTGTAAAATTTAACAAGGTTATATTCTCTTTCCAAAATTCAGAAATAACACAAAAGACAGGTACAGAGTAGCAAGTCAACAAAATGTAGTTACAATATTTACTGGATTTGGGCTTCGCGCCCCGACTTCACAATGCTTGGGCAATCAGCCCAACCTTACTTCAAAATAAGTATTAACAGAGGGGCAGAAAACCCCATTCATGCTCAGGAGCACTTGCTCCAAATTACACAGAAAAGCCTCCTCGAGGCATACAACACTCAATTTTCAAGAAAGAGCCGCTCGCTCTCAAACTTTAAGCCTCTCAAAGGCCACACCAAACTCCACCTTCAAGTTGTCCTCTCTGGACATAGACACAGGGGTAAAATACCTAACCTACTGAGGTCTATTAAGTGAGAAAAGATTAATTACATGACCTCTAAAATAACAATTTGAGGGAAGGCGAACTTGCGCTCCTAATACGCTTTGTTTAAAACCTACTTGGCACTAGGCCGTTAATACAAGGGCTAATCCCATACTAAAGAGGTGACTTAAGAAGGAAACAATTTACATTACGTTAAAGAAGAATAGGTTGAGAAAAAAAATAAGTTCACCTCAAAACAATATGAGTGGGAGCTCGAGAGGGTCAAGCACTCTCTATCCCGATATGCAGTATAAAGATAGAATATATACCAAGTGTCTTTACATTTTAAGGAAGGTTACATTATGGAAAAACTTCGGACCCGCCCCGAGAGTTAAACTGCTGAGCTAGCAAAGAAAGAAATTATTAATCGGCCATTACCTTGTTGTTGACCGCTGCCGGAGAGAGGCGCTTCCCGCCCCCTGCTATGTACTTTACACACAGAAAGATGAAACAGAAGTGGCGCAGAGACCCAAAAATCAGCAGTTTATATACTCTCGAGGAAAGTTCGAGGCGTTTTAGGGAAGAAAACACCCGCCCACAATCACTTTATTGGGTAGGGTACAGCAACATATTCAAGTTGGGGGAAGATACATCAGATTGGTCAGAAATTAATAAAAGAAATTCGGGATTGGCTAAATACAAAACAAGGGGAAAGAGAGGGGTATACAGCCAACTTAAACAATAACAGAAAGAAATTTAACAAGAAACAAACTTTTGAAATAAAAATTTCTCAAAAAAATAGTTCTTTCACGTCGCACTAGGGTGCACCATTGTAGTTTTTCAGTAGTGTCCTCTAGAAGAGAAAGTTCACACTTCTTACTACCGGTAAAACAAAAATACATCAAAAGTGGCACAGTTCAAAAACTCCAAACTTTCCACGTAGTGACATCTTCTGAGAAACTTGAAAATTAATACCGTCGATAAAGTTCAGACTTCCTCCAGCAGAGGAGTTTCAATTGGCGCACATTTTAAATTAGCGGCGTGGAGGTGTACCGCCCGGTACAGTAATCACTACATTTCCTTCTCTTATGTACTGAATAGGTTGAACCTCTTTTTCAATTATTTAATTTTTAACGTTAATACTTTCAATACGGAACAATGAAATTTTTATCTTTAAATGTCTATCTATTAACATGAAACGCTTACCTTTCGTTGAAAATCAGTAAGTTCATTCCTGTTAACGTTCATAAAGTTCTTCAAGTATTTGTTTAAATGACAAAAAATGAAATTCAAAATAACACCTTTTCACCTGAAAAATTAATTTCCCTAATCTTTTTAATGTTTTAACACTTCAAAATATCGTAAATGTTATCTTCTCCTAAAGATCTGTGCTATTGCCTATTTTAGAATTGTCATTCAGCATTTATAAAATGTCATGTGAATTCCAATAAGCGAAATAGTCCGTTGAATTATGAATGAAATCACTGATTCAAAACTTCAACTTGTAATAAAGTTAGTCTGTTTAAATCTCAAGTTTATTTAGAGAGGCACTCATATCACCTGAATTATTTGGATATCAAGACTGCAAATGTAGAGAAATGCGGTTCGACGAGCAGCATATGAAGTCCTTGGCACCTGATGTTGTGATGCCATCCCCATGGTACCACGTTTGATTCCTGCGAAGTAAGCACGTTCCAAATCCAGCGTCGAACCACGCTCCATCTCCCGCGTAGTAACCACGTTTAAATTCCATGAAGTTTTTTTTGCTATTTGTTTTACGTCGCACCGACACAGATAGGTTTTATGGCGACGATGGTATAGGAAAGGCCTAGGAATAGGAAGGAAGCGGACGTGGCCTTAATTAAGGTACAGCCCCAGCATTTGCCTTGAGTGAAAATGGGAAACTACGGAAAACCATCTTCAGGGCTGCCGACAGTGGGGTTCGAACCCACCATAATTCCATGAAGTCACCACGTTCCAACTCCCACGTAGTCGAAATGATAGCAGGTTGATATGACAAAATAGGCACTCGATCAGGGTTTCAACGTGTCACTTATAAACTTTATAAACACGAGAAAGTTCAACTGACAAGATTAACTTGTGAGTGTCCTATGCTTTTAAATCGTAAACATTGGCGCTGTATTTTACTAGGTGCTTTTCCCCTAATGTTTAATCACTGGTAGAATATTGTTAATGCTCATTAGATTGGATTCACTGTTCGTGTTGAAGCACAGTTATAGCATATTTACACACGAAAATCAGTCTTATTCGCTATATAACGAAATACTTAATTCGCGGATATTTACAAGTTCCTGTGACGGCAATGCCATACAATTGTCAAATACTGTTCCCTTGTGATGAAGGTTTAGCCTTATTAAAACTTCAACCAATAGTTATTACGCACGTACTTAAGGTAATCTTATAAAACAGATTATTTTGACAGATTAAATGTTCAATTACTTCACTCGAAAATTGTCTTAATATTCACACGCTTATTTCTAATGAATGTTTAAAGTCTGTTTCATTCGAATATGAATACAAGTTTAAATCAATTAAATTTATTCGATTTGCAGTTGAAAATACCAAGTCTGTAAAGTGATTAAATATAATGAGTCTTCGACAACATTTTGAAATTATTAAGTTAGTATCATATAACTCGAAAAGTTTCTAAGTTCCAACACGAGTTATTGTTTTATAATTCTTGTCAAAAACTTCACCGAAGACTTCGTACGATGGGATGTCTTGAGTTTGAACCTCGCGGCCACGTTCACGTGAGACAGCATGACTACACGACGGCAGCGAGTTGAGAATTGAACTGACTTGACCTAGCAGAACCCCATTCTTTTATACCAATCTGTCGAGGTCAGCTTCCTCCCCTCGTGGAAAAAGCAAGTTTCTTTACAACTGAATTACTCTTAAGTCCGTAAGCTGATATTAATGAAACTGCAGTATGTTTGCCTTTAAATAATGGGCTATACTACGGCGTATCTCATTAATATCGCAATGGGTTCCAAAGTTAGTAAAATTTCTTCTAGTATGTTGGGCAATATCAGGTGGTGTTCACGTGATAGTTGCATCACCCTTCTGCCTGACGTAGTTTGTTTGCTGCATGCATGCCCGAGCCGTTCCGTTGCGCTACTTCGCATGCTAGGGTCGTCCCGTTGGGCTGACTTCCATTAATTAATATTATGTTCCAGGCCATACATGATTCCTGGTACAATATGTATATTTTGCCCTGTTTTACTTCCTGATGCCTTTCCCGTCCCCAAATCTATGTGGAGGGTTGTATTCCCAATTTCGTGTTCCTGTAGTGGTTGGTAGTGTTGTGTGTCAGTAAGAAGATTTCTTTAGTAATATCTGAAGCTATCTCCCTTCAGTTTCGACTCAGGTAATTTATAAACATTAGATTCACCAGTCCGCCGAAACTAATTTTGAGTAATAAATCTTTAAACTACAAGAAAACGCATGGTGACAGTATTTTCTTAATCCGTTTACTCTCCAGTGTCGGTTTTCCCTCGGACTCAGCGAGGGATCCACTTTTATCACCTCAAGGACAGTGTCCTGGAGCGTGAGACTTTGGGTTGAGGATACAACTGGGGAAGGAGGACCAGTATCTCACCCAGACGGCCTCACCTGCTATGTTGAACGGGGGCCTTGTAGAGGGATGAGATAATTGGAAGGGATAGACAAGGAATAGAGAAGGAAGTGGCCGTGGCCTTAAGTTAGGTACCATCTCGTCATTTCCATGGAGAAGTGAGAAACCACTGAAAGCCACTTCGAGGTTGGCTGAGATGGAAATCGAACCCCCATCTCCTCTGCTGACCTCCCGAGACAGAGTGGACCCTGTTCCAGCCCTCGCACTACTTCTCGAATTTCGTTGCAGAGCGGGAAATCGAACACAGGCCTCCAGGAGCGGCAGCTAATCACACCAACCACTACACCACAAAGGCGGACAACAGTATTATAATGTTTATAATTAACTTATTCCTTTTTCAATTGTAATTCAGTTACCAATTTTTTCAGGTAGTTTATATATTTATTATTCTAAATCTAAATTAGTTTCGGCACTCTGAAAAACATAACAGTTATAAAAATAAAACGTTTAAGATGATGTGTGTATTGCAACAAATACAAACATCCAATCCCCAAGTCGAAAGAACTAAGAAGACGCTGTTAAAATTCCCCGACCAAGCCGGGAAACGAACTCAGGACTGTGAACCGAAGACCTTGACGCTAACCATTCAGCCAAGTGGCCGGAGTACATCAAGATAACAATGCGATGTGCAAAACTACCACACAGTGAGACGTGAAGGATCAGTAAGCGGGCAATGATTACAACAACGAGATATTAAAAAAACGAGCAAGTTGTTGCGCCATTTGGGTGACGCAGCTATCAGCTTCCATTCGGGAGATAGTAGGTTCGAACTCCACTGAAGATTGTTTACCGTGGTTTCCCACTTTCACACCAATCAAATGCTGGGTCTGTGCCTTTATTAAGGCCACGATCGCTTTCTAACCATTCCTAGCCCTCTCCTATCCCTTCATCGCCATAACATCTGTCAGTGATACGTAAAGCAAATTGTAAAACAAAAAAGAAAAGAAAAAATCCTCAGAACATCATGATAAACGAAACATCCTTAGTCAAGCCTGCAATGGAAATCTTTCCTACATCACTCTCCTTTCTTTGTTGTTGTTGTTGTTATTGTAATACTTGTTTGTAGCTGCGAGTTAATTTATAAGTTCATTCTGGAGGAGGTAATTCAATTTTGAGTTCGCTGTAATTTCGGAACGTGGACTGGTTTGTAATTTCTATATTCTGACAAAACAGGAACTATTTTTATATTTCCGGAATTTAATTAGTATGCTCAGACACTGCCCATCTACATAATTTGTTTCCGCATAAAGAACAATGCGGCGAGGTAGGCTACAGAAGATAATGAAAAAATGTGGCAAATGACTTCGAAATAACTCAATTCTCATTGGCCTGTAAAAATGATTGCCTTTAAGCATGTCTGTCTGTGCACTATTTATAAGAAATTGTTTCTTATTATTTGTTTCATTGATATTTTTCTAAATAAAGCAATTCTTACAGACTCCAAATTTGGATGTTGCCAAACCGAAGTGAAAATGTACTCACATTACCTGAAGGATCGTGGGTTCGATTCACCGTCAAGCAGAGGAGAATTTAAGAAACGAGAATTCCAATTCCGGGGAGACAAGTGGCCCTGGGATTCTCTCAGGATAAAACATAAATGAATACAGATTATTTGGATCAAAATATGAGATCTCACACGAGTACCTTGATATCTCAATGATTTTCTCCCGAGCACTTGGACCTAAATTCTTACCGGCTTTCCATTGTTTTATACAGAGTGCTAGGGGTATACCTGCAGAAATTTCTTCTAGCAATAGAGATCGATGTGACGAACCACTATATATCAAACATTGAGTAATCCTCGGAAGTTATTTTCGAGAGCAAAGATATACGATGTTTTTAGAATAGGTAGTATGCCTTGTTCTTGCGAATGAATAGCCTTCCTTTGTTAACAGGCAAGTCACGCGCCATCCGTGCCAAACTGGTTTCTGTTTATGTTTACCAGCTAATGTACTACTGTAACAGATGAACGCTACCTATGCAATGCACGAGATGTTACGTAACATACTTATCAAACTGGTTTTTTGTTTAAGAGCAACTGAACTACGATAACAGCTCAAGGCGGCTACTACAGTAGTGTATTACGTTACATTCTCGTCAGACTGGTTTTGTTGTTGTTAGTATTTAGTTTCCGTGTTAGGGGCTTCAAACAACACAGGTCATCGGTTTCGGACCCTGGAGATGTATCGAATTCTCAGCGTTAATACTGGTTCATTTGCTGTTACGTCCTTTAGGGGATTGGGATTTCTGTGGTCATCAGCCCCGTGGTCTAGTGAGTATGGAAATGACCTGAAAACTTGTGTCGGTGGGGGACCTGTGCGAGCGTGTGATATAATTATTGGTTGGGATAGGCGCGCCGGGACGTGAAATACGGTACGATCCCCGTTGTGCATCGGAAATGAATTATCGAAACACATCGGACGTTTACTTTAAATGGAATAATGTACATGTTATGCAACTACATAAACCGAGCTCGATAGCTGCAATCGCTTAAGTGCGGCCAGTATCCAGTAATCGGAAGATAGTGGGTTCCAACCCCACTGTCGGCAGCCCTGAAGATGGTTTTCCGTGGTTTCCCATTTTCACACCAGGCAAATGCCGGACCTGTGCCTTAATTAAAGCCACGGCCACTTCCTTCCACTTCCTAGACATTTGCTATCCCATCGTCGCCTTAAGACATATCTGTGTCAGTGCGACGTTAAGCAATATAGCCAAAAAAACTAAATAAATTAAACGTACCTACATTGCGTGCCTTCTTCAGGGCTGAGTGGCTCAGAAGGTTGAGGTGCCGGCCTTTTGACTCCAACTTCGCAGGTTCGAAGCTGGCCCAGTCCGATGGTATTTGAAGGTGCTCAAATACTGTACGTCAGCCTCGTGGCAGTAGATTTACTGGTACATAAAAAGAACTAAATTTGCGCACCTCAGCCTCTCAGAAAACCGTAGAAGTAGTTAGTGGGACGTAAAGCACTCCACGTTATTATTATTATTATTATTATTATTATTATTATTATTATTATTATCAGGTCATTAAAACCTGAAATACGTTGAAGAAAATAGTTAAATATGGGTGGTTTAAGAGGAAAAATGACATATACGTCACGTGAGGCAACATCGGTCGCATTAGATAACTACACATTACTATGCGTAAGACGAGAACCAGGTCAAATTTGTGGGGATGATTCTGCTGTTATCTCGTATTGTGTATAAACATCAAACATACACATCAACAAATCTGAGAAACATAAACAAGGTTACACGTTAGAGGCTTGTAGCTATTAACCTGAACGCCAGGCCGACGCGCGCTTTCATGAGCACAAGATGAGATATCAAATTATACACAATTCACAGATGTCGAACGTATCTAAGAAGATTCCTCCACAACTACATCCTACATTTTACTATGATAGTGCTAATAACAAATCGCAGCAGGTTACTTTACTGCGTGTTAAGATGATGTCGATAGAATACAATATACCTGTTAAGACATAAGGCTGCAGTAGAATAAGAGGAAGAAGAAGGTAACGAGAGCCGCATAGTCAAACAAGACAGAGCCGAACAAGGCGCACATTAGTGACACAGGAATAAGAGTGACGTGGTCGTAGGAACTACAGTCGCAATAGTAACACTCTGTTGTAGAAAAGAATGAACTAAAATACAGTAGGGTTTCCGTAATTCCAGGTGAACGGTAACAAGACTATCTCGAATAAAAAAGCACGGATTTACGAACGTACACGAAAACGCCTGTGTACAAAAATGTACCTATGTTAAACATTACAGTACAACAGTTTCGAAAACAAAAACGTACAGATTGCCTTACACTAAAAGAAACTTTAAACTTCCTTTTGTTAATTAACAAAACACTCTAGGCAACCTTCTTAAGTTAAATGTTTACTTGTAGTTCCTATTTCAGTAGTGATGAATATAAAACAAGCACTTTATTGAATTTTAAAACGTGATAATAATAATAATGATGATGATGATGATGATTGCTGTTTTAAGGTCATCGGCACTTAAAAACGCAATGTGTCTTCTGTTTTAACTCGTAGTGAATAAGAAACAAAATACAAATTGCTCGAACACACGTAATAAACCCAAACCACCTGCAGAGTAGAATTGAGGTACAGCCGAACTGCGTTAAAGGACAATGTCTAGAGTTTTAACAAGCAGGTCTTCCGTGTGTTGTGTTCAGCTTAAACTCTCGAATTTATAATTTTTGTTACGGGTACATTAATTTCTCTGCTCGGATTTACGAGCACATCGAACTATCGAGAGTCAAAATACAATATCTATTCTGTACTGTACTCCCAATCCATTACGTTGCAGAAATGGCGTGACATCTGACATACCGAAGTAAAAACTCGTAGCAATTGTTCAAAGTGATCACCCTGGGCTTCTCTGCAGGCTTCACTTCTCCGAATACAGTTGCGACGCATTCGAGCCAAGACACCATGATTGTTCAGAACATCCTCTGCTGCTTAAAAAATACGTTCGCGGAAGTCATCCGAAGTGGTTACTTCAGTTCGATATAGTTTGTGTTCCATGTCCCCCCAGACATAAAAATTCATCGAAATAAAGTCTGGAGATCTGGCTGGCCAATTAATAGTACCACACCGTCCTGTACACCGATGAGGAAATATCTACACCATCGTGTAAAATCCACGTGGTTCTGCGTAGTCGAAGCCACACGTCCTCTGTTAGCTCAAATAACGTACTGTACCTACAGGAGCAAGGTGTTGTGTTTGAGTAATCAGTCTATAGACTGGTTTGATGCAGCTCTCCATGCCACCCTATCCTGTGCTAACCTTTTCATTTCTACGTAAGTATTGCATCCTACATCTGCTTTAATCTGCTTGTCATATTCACACCTTGGTCTACCCCAAGCGTTCTTACCACATACACTAACTTCAAAAACCAACTGAACAAGTCCTGGGTATCTTAAGATGTGCCCTATCATTCTATCTCTTCTCGTAAAACTTAGCCAAATCGATCTCCTCTCACCAATTTGATTCAGTATCTCTTCATTCGTGATTCGATCTATCCATCTCACCTTCAACATTCTTCTGTAACACCACATTTCAAAAGCTTCCATTATATTTCTTTCTGAGCTAGTTATCGTCCATGTTTCACTTCCATACAATGCCACGTTCCACACGAAAGTCTTCAAAAAAATCTTTCTGATTCCGATATCAATGTTTGAAGTGAGCAAATTTCTTTTCTTAAGAAAGCTCTTCCTTGCTTGTGCTAGTCTGCATTTTATGTCCTGCTTACTTCTGCCATCGTTAGTTATTTTACTACCCAAGTAACAATATTCATCTACTTCCTTTAAGACTTCATTTCCTAATCTAATGTTTCCTACATCATCCGCCTTCATTCGACTGCACTCCATTACTTTTGTTTTGGACTTATTTATTTTCATATGGTACTCCTTACCCAAGACTTCATCCATACCATTCAGCAACTCCTCGAGATCTTCTGCAGTCTCAGATAAAATAACAATATCATCGGCAAATCTCAAGGTTTTGATTTCCTCTCCTTGGACTGTGATTCTCTTTCCAAATTTCTCTTTGATTTCCTTTATGCCTGTTCTATGTAAACGTTGAAAGGAGAGGGGACAAATTGCAGCCTTGCCTCACTCCTTTCTGGATTGCTGCTTCTTTTTAAAAGCCCTCGATTCATATCACTGCAGACTGATTTTTATATAGATTGTAGACAATTCTTCGTTCTCGGTATCTGATCCCTATCATCTTCAAAATCATAAATAGCTTGGTCCAATCAACATTATCGAATGCCTTTTCTAGATCTACGAATGCCATGTACGTGGGCTTGGCCTTCTTGATTCGATCCTCTAAGATCAGGCGTAAAGTCAGGATTGCTTCACGTGTTCCTACATTTCTTCTGAAGCCAAATTGATCTTTTCCCAACTCAGCTTCAAATTGTTTTTCCATTCTTCTGTAAATAATACGTGTTAAAATTTTGCAGGCATGAGATACTAAACTAATGGTGCGGTAGTTTTCACACCAGTCAGCACCGGCTTTCTTGTGAATAGGTGTAACAACATTCTGCTGAAGATCGGATGGGACTTCTCCTGTCTCATACATCTTACACACTAAATGACATAACCTTGCCATGCTGGTTTCTCCTAAGGCAGTCAGTAATTCAGAGGGAATGTAATCAAATCCAGGTGCCTTGTTCCTATTTAGGTCACTCACAGCTCTGTCAAACTCTGACCTCAAAATTGGGTCTCCCATTTCGTCAACATCAAGAGCCTCTTCATGTTCCAGAACCAAATTATCTACATCTTTACCTTGATAGAACTGTTGGATATGCTGCTGCCATCTTTCTGTTTTGTCTTCTTTCCGTAGAAGTCGCTTTCCATCTGAGCTCTTAATATTCATACACCTAGATTTCCTTTCTCCAAAGGTTTCCTTGATTTTCCTGTATGCAGCATCTACCTTTCCCAGGACCATACAGCCTTCGACATCCTTGCACTTCTCCTTCAGCCATTCTTCCTTAGCTACCTTGCACTTTCTATCCACTTGATTCTTTAATCGGCTGTATTCTTTTCTGCCCTCTTCATTTCTAGCATTCTTGTATTTTCGTCGTTCATCAATCAGGTCTAGTATCTCCTGAGTTATTCACTGATTCTTAGTTGATCTTTTCTTCCATCCTAACATTTCTTCAGCAGCCCTACTGACTTCATTTTTCGTGCCTCTTCACTCTTCCTCTACAGTGTTTCCTTCAGCCGTTTCATTTAGTCCTTGTGCAACACGTTCCTTGAAACAATCCCTCACAATTTGTTTTTTGCAACTCGTCTAGATCCCATCTTTTTGCATTCTTTCCTTTCTTCAATTTTTTCAACTTCAGATGGCATTTCATGACCAACAAGTTGTGGTCAGAGTCCACGTCTGCTCCTGGGAAAGTTTTGCAATCCAACACCTGGTTTCTGAATCTCTGCCTAATCATAATGAAGTCTATTTGATACCTTCCGGTGTCTCCAGGTCTCATCCACGTATACAGCCGTCGTTTGTGGTGTTTGAACCACGTATTCTCAAGGACTAAATTATGATCAGTGCAGAATTCAACCAGCCGATTTCCTCTTTCGTTCCTTTGTCCCAATCCAAATTCTCCTACTGTACTACCTTCTCTTCCTTGGCCTACCACTGCATTCCAGTCTCCCATCACAATTAGATTCTCATCACCTTTTACATATTGTATTATATCTTCTATCTCCTCATATATTCTTTCAATTTCTTCATCATCCGCTGAACTAGTAGGCATATAGACCTGCACTACTGTGGTGGGCGTTGGTTTGGTGTCTATCTTGACGACAATAATTATTTCACTATGCTGGTCTTAGTAGCTTACCCGCTGCCCTATTTTCTTATTCATTATTAAACCAACTCCCGCATTTTCCCTGTTTGATTTTGTTTTGATAATTCGGTAGTCACCTGACCAAAAATCTTGTTCTTCCTGCCAACGTACTTCACTTATACCAACTACATCTAACTTTAGCCTATCCATCTCCCTTTTCAGATTCTCTAACCTACCACAACGATTCAAACTTCTAACATTCCACGCTCCGACTCGCAGAATGTCAGTATCCATCTTCCTGATGATCGCCCCCCTCTCGTGTAGTCCCCACCCGGAGATCCGAATGGGGGACTAGTTTACCTCAGGAATATTTTACCCGGGAGGAAGCCATCATCAGTACACCATTCATACAGAGAGAGCTGCATGTCCTCGGGAGGTAGTTACGGCTGTAGTTTCCCGTTGCTTTCAGCAGTGTAGCAGTATCAGCACAGCTAAGCCATGTTGAGTATTACTACAAGGCCGTATCAGTCAATCATCTAGACTGCCGCCCTTGCAACTACCGAAAGGCTGCTGTCGGCAGCTCTAAAGACGGTTTTCCGTGGTTTGTCATGTTCACACCAGGCAAATGCTGGTGCTGTTCCTTAATTAAGACCACGGTTGCTTCTTCACGATCCTAGCCCTTTTCCTGTCCCGTCGTCGCCGTAAGATCTATCAGTGTCGTGGCGACGTACATCGACTCGTAAAAAAGTGGTAATCAGCTGTGAAAGACACTGCACCCGTTGAATGTGGTCAGGATGCACTCGCTCTTCATGCAGTGTCCTACGTATGGTACAAGTTGGTACACCAACGGCACGTGTTATACTACGCGTACGGCGCCCGGGGTCATAGTTTACTATTTTTAGGATGCCCGGCTCCATGGCAAAACGGTTAGCGTACTGGCCTTTGGTTACAGGGGTCCCGGGTTCTATTCCCGACAGGGTCGGGAATTATAACCATCATGGTTAATTCCCCTGGCGTGGGGCTGGGTGTATGTGTTGTCTTCATCCTGATTTCATTCTCATCACGACGCGCAGGTCGCCTACCGGCATCAAATCAGAAGACCTGCACCTGGCGAGCCGAACCCGTCATGGGATCTCCCGGCACTAAAAGCCATACGCCATTTCATTTCATTGTCAGGATGTCTTCTTCCACGTCTAGGATTACACGTGGCCGTTCAGGCCATCGCTTTTCAAACCGTGATGTAACACAACCTGTATCACGAATCGTTGCTGGATTCGGCACCCGTTTGTTGGGAAGCCTTTCCCGATAGATTCGTGGAGGGCGACCCGTGTTCTGTTGTGCCACACGATACACTAGCAGCATATCATGGTATTCATGGTATTCATACACTGGCGTTATTCAAATACTACTACTACTAATACTACTACTACGTAACTCGCGTACTAGTACGGACGATACTTTGCCTCTCTGACAGCTGTTTTTCAGGTCAAGGTCAGGCAGCTCGTACCTCTAGTCCGGTTTCATGTAGGGGCGGTAACCCGTCCTACCACATCCCCGTCGCTAGGAAAAGCAGACAACCGAACTGCTTACGTGGAATATTCTCCCACAGTGTGATTTCAATACCATGGATTTTTGGGAGACCAACTCGCCGTATGCAGAAATAACCTGTGTTGACGTGTACGTAAATAAAGTTTCTTACGTCAAAGAAAGAATGCATGGGATAGGATTTCCAAGTGAGTTGTATAAGAATTGAATTGTCAAGGCACATCGAACGTTTTGCTTCATACCAATAAGGGACATGTTATAAAATTAAATAAATTAAACGTACCTTCCTTTCGTGGTTCCAAACGAAAAGAACATATTTAATGGTAAATTAAAATATTCTGCTTTTGCAGTGCCTATTAAACGTATCAAAATAAACGTTGCCAGGCTAAGTGGATCAGACGGTTCAAGCACTGGTTTCATGAACTTAGCAGGCTCTATCCTGGCTCAGTCCGCTGGTATTTGAAGGTGCTCAAATACGTCCGCTTCTTTCTGATCGGTAGAATTTTATGCACGTTAAAGAATACCTGTGGGCAAAATTCCGAAACCACGCGTCTCCATTGGCACGCAAACATTTACTATTATTATTATTATTATTATTATTATTATTATTATTATTATTATTATTATTATTATTATTATTGGGCGAGTTGGCCGTGTGATTAGGAGCGCGCGGCTGTCAGCTTGCATTTGTCGTAAAGCCACTACCATAATAACTGTGTTAGTCTGTTATTACTAACTATTACGAAAATAAAAGTTAAACGCCCCACTTAAACTTCGTAGCTCGTAATCTGTCAGAAAACACTAAAGAAAATAGTGAACTTTTAACAAGTGCGAATTATTATTAATCTTATAATTGCAGACATGTCTCCGAAATTACCGAAACATGTACTTACAAATTGTTTTACGTCGCACCGACACAAGTAGGTCTTACGGCGATGACGGGAGAGAAAAGGAATACAAGTGGGAAGGAAGCGTTCGAGGCCTTAATAAAGATACAGTCCCAGTATTTCTCTGATGTGAAAATGGGAAACTACGGAAAACCATCTTCCCGGCTGCCGACAGTGGAGTTCGAGCCCACTATCACTCTCACAACATAAGGAAAATGTCAAGAGTGTTAGCACGACCAGGGATAAAATAAGTAAAGGACTACTTACGATTATCCCAATCAATAGGCCGTCGCACACTGTGGAAGCTCTGGACACAAGAGGTCTAGCGAATCATCTTAAAATAAGTTACTTAATTAATTGGCTGAAATAATAACTCAAAATAAATTGATCAAACTAAATTTAATTAGGAAAATAAATTAAAAATTTTCGACCTCAAACAAAATAACAAATGAATTACCACCGCACAATGAACGTGCACACCATTCAGAAGAATTAATTAAGGATATTAATTGAAAATAAATTATTTTAACACTGACTCAAATTGCCAGGATGCAGTAAATGTTTTGAAAATAAACAAACGTAGGGCAATTGAAGATTTAAAATCTTAAGACAACTATTTTGAAAGAAGCTTGAAAACTTTCCTAATGAAATTCTCGGTCACTCCAGGCCTGCATTTAAAATTAATCAAATCGAAGAAAAGGCATAACTTCATTTAATACCACGAAATTATTCGAAACATGGGCATAAATCCAAAATTAGGATTAATAACCCAAATACTCTCCAATGAACGGTAGCTTAAACCAAATGAATTAATCAAACTCAACGAAAAACATTCCACACGCACAAGGATCTACACCAAAAATCAGCTGAAAAAAATAAGTTACCAATAATACGACGATCCTCAAATGTCAATGTCAACACGGCATGGCCACGGTAAGTTTGCATTCTGTTACACAGATGTAACAGATGACGAGCACCGAAATCAAAACAAGCACTTGAAGTACCGAGGAAGTCATTAGAAGTCCTACATTAAAGTCGCACAGATTCTATTTTAGTAGCCCAACATTCGCTTGAAAATATTATAATTAAAAAAATAACTTGCTTTGGTGCACCAAACTAAAATTAATTGAAGTCAAGAAGGTAAACAAATGCCAACATGATCATTACAACACTGAAGCCTAAAACAAATATTATCATGTTACAAGATTTTTATGAAGACCTGTTTTAGGAAGTTAATTTCTTTTAAAAACACATGCCCAATTTCACATACGAATTTAAATATCTCCGCGTATTAACACAATTATCTAATCCATTCCTTGGTCGCTTAGTTCACTACAAGATGGATGCACCTTACTTAGGAGGTCGAAGAAAACAAATATACAATTAAAAAAAAATTCAGAAGGATAACCAAATATTCAGGCCTATCGCCCAGATGGGCAATCCATCACCCATGGTCTAATTTCTTGACCATCTCCTCTTCTTGCATCTTGATTTACTAGTCTTCTTAAAGCACAATCAGTAGAGAATAGGTTCCTCCGTCTTCAGACTACAAATCAATAATCGGAACAACTGCTATCTGCATTGTCGACAGACTACGACAGAGAAAGCTTCACCTCTAGCGCCCAGATAGCACCACAACTAGCTACCTCGCAGCTTAAATTCCAAGTCGACCGCTAGATAGCACACCATCATCAATTATAGAAGTCCATGGAATTCTGAAGTTTGAAAACACGGTGGGCCAGACAAGAAAATAGACACATAACCAAATGCATCGTACCATCGCGAAGAATAATTTTAAATCCATTACAGCCTCCCCCCCGAAACCATCAACTTGGGGTGGGGTATAACAAGCAGTCATAGATAAAAACCATCTGTTGTCTCAAGAATATATGTAAGAAAGTTCCATCTAGAATAATTTAACATAAACACTTCTCCAGGAGAGCAGAGGTATACTTGGGTGAGGTATAACAGGGATACATACCACACGCAGTTGTTTAGTGTTCAATTAAGTCCAGTTTTCACGCGCAATATCATCAGCACGCCAGTTTTCCTTGAAATGTGCAGATAATACCGAGGTTTCTAAGGTAATCGAACTTCGCATAATCACAATAAATTTTCAGAGGTACAACCTACACAATAAGACAGGTCTTACAATGTTTTAAACATAACAAAATTCTCTTTTGAAATTGATTCCGGGCTACAATAATAGGGGAAGACAAGACTTCATGAGTGATAACCAAATTACCACAAAAATACCTCCCAAAAGAAAACACAAGAAGAAGAAAGAAAATAGAAAAATAATTAGGAAAACATAAGCCTCCACGAGAAGCAAGTCAGTGCAACAAACATTAGATAATTCTTTAAGTAACTTATCGCACTAATCACTTTATCATCAGTTTCCTCCAATCAGTACAGAATACAACTGCAAGAGGCATAAACAGAGTATCAAATCACTCACGCTAAATTACCACATCAAGCTAATAGTAGCGAATAAATCAATACATGAATAAAGATAAAATTTTAACAGTCATATCTGTGAAATTATAACCCCCAAATCAATAGATGATAAGGCCTTTCTTTTTAAATTTTCAAATCATTTCTTGGCTTAAATTAATATTCCATACTCACAGCTTCAACTTCCATAGGCTTACTACACATATACTCGTTCCAAGCAGAAGGTGAAAACAAGAAACAATAAATAGAAGAATACTGAATAACACGTTTAGAACAATAAGCTAAGCTAGCGTAGAAGATATGAATGTTTAGAGCCAAGGGTAAAAGGTTAATTACAGTTGGAGACATATGTATAATTCAGATGTAGGGTACGCGTAAGGTGGGTCATCAACAACCGAACTATCACCAATTACCAGGCAATGAACACACAATATCAACACCTACACCGGGACAGAAAATGACCAGGAGAAACACGGGAAACAACACTATTCTGAAATCATATACTCCTTCTACAAGCCCCCATATGCAGGTAGAGGATCGATGACTGCAATACCGACTGTACAAGGAGAATAATCCCATACTTATTCTTCTACATCACAGAACGATAAGTTACGATACCAACGACACTAATTCAGGAAAGGCTCCATTTTAAAAAAAATGCGCTAGACAGGCAGGTTAATCGAAATGAAAGTTAAGATCGTAGGATTAACAAGATGACTTCAGAAGAACGGGTTATGGCAGAGAATATAAGAAGATGAACCAAGAACCAGACGACAATCACCAAGGTACCAATTAGCTAATAATCATTCCCAAAAGAGTTGTAGATGCATAGATTAGTTCTATTTAAATCCCACTCGACACCAAGAAATCACCTCAAAGGTCATGTCCAACCTTCACTTGATGTCCATCGAAAACTCCTCCAAACTAGATTACCACAACAACAATTCAACACCACTCTAATGATTACCAGTGCCGATGTATCAGCCACAAGGGTAAAGGACATACAAATCCTCGACAGCATCCCACCAATCACAGAGTGCCCACCCAATATCATCACAACAACCGCAATGACACCATCATGACTTCAGAGGAACACAGTCACCTCTCAATGAAACCATAATGCCACCCCAACATAATTCCCAAAATCAAACCCATAAATCCAAACTTCTCCGATACACAAGGATCAGAAACCATACCATAAGGTCATAAATCCTATATTACCCAAACCAAAATCTCACAATAATCCATAAGCCGACGAATGCCCAACCACTAACATGACTCTACAACTCTACACCGAATCAGTACAGCAAAATAGGTTTAAATTTCCCTAAAACCCTCAGCAGAAAGAAAACAGAGATGTACAGACAGGATACTCGACTGCAATTCAAAATAAGACCTCCCGATTACAACTTGCATAGGCTCAGAAATAACGCTACAAGATTTAACGGACCACCTACCTTAGTAATTCACATGCCAAACCAAATTAAAGAACAGCAACAAGAGTTTCATGAAATAAACGCGATGTATACAGAGAACCAAATTACTTCAAAGATAAACATGAAGTTCAATACCCCCAAAAAAAATCCATATTTTTTTTTTTTCCAGAAACCAAGAATTAAGATACCGTAAGAGCACAAGGCTCATGCACACAGCAACCAGTAACTCTTCTCCAGCTCCGGACGACAGGATTTCACCCAATTAACTTCACTCGGATAAAGGCAGAGTACCCAATATCCTCAACACCTTTCCTCAAGTTCTCATAACGAAACCTTTAAGACTCATAGCTCCAGAGAAACACCTTTTTCTTATTATCACCCCAAGTAAGTACCCAGACAAGAAAAAAACTCGAGATTACAAGATACATCACAATTTTTACTGTACTACATTATGGAACGCAAACACTCAACATAGGTAATTAAAATCATAGAATTTTTTTTTTTAATAGACACTATATCAATACCAATATCACCCCAAAAAAAAATTTTTAAACACAAAGGTTCTCTTATAGACATCCATCCTGCACACCGCTGAATCATACTACCAAGGCCACATTACCAAAACAGGGAACCACCTCAATTCTCAAATTTCAATCTCCCACCACAACAGGTTCCAATTAAATTCACTCGATAATACTTAACAATGATAATAATAACATTATTTTAAACTTCCATCCATTGATCACTGAGTATAAATTTCACAGATACTCCCTACTTAAACATGATGAAACATCAAATACAATCTTTCTTACATTTGTCCATATGGACAGCACAATTTCCGCACTTCCATTACCCATTTTAATCAAACAATAACCCGATCGATAATTACCAACCACAAATAAGATTTTGAACTCAACCAACCCCCCATCATATATCAAGTCGCTTTCACTTGGGATAAATGAACTCTCCGAATCCTTTTTGCCACAGGATCACTGACAAGCATAGATACAGGACTCAAAAACTGCAATATCGTACAAGGTCCCTGAAATCTAGGAGCTAATTTTGAAGTAAATTTATTTATAGCCTTGCTGACAGGATAACATTTTACGAAGACTTGGTCTCCAACACTTAGCTTGGTGGGTTTTCGGCCTTTGTCATAGTTCTTACGTACCTTTTCATACGACACAGCCAACCTAGTTTTGGCCTCATCCCACACCTTTCGCACATCGCGAGGAGTAGAGACTTCAGGAAGCAGTTCCTCAATTCGAAGGAGATTAGATAGCGGAGAAAATGGAACAAAACTCAACATTAATTCCATAGGAGTTTTGCCATGAGACTCATGAACGGCAGTATTAAATGCATATGACAACCAATGAAGACAGGTGTCCCACTTGGTATGATTCGAGTGGTGGTAAGCTATGAGAGCAGATTTTAAATTTCTATTCATTCTCTCGGAATATGAGGGATTGGGATAATATGGAGTAGTGGTCACATGGGAGATGCACAAGTCAAACAAGTACTTCCTGAATAAATGACTAGTAAACCCAGCAGCATTGTCAGATACAAGAAACTTAGGGGTTCCAAAGGAGGCAAAAATAGAATTTAAACAAGAAATAGTGGACTGTGAATTGGTCGATCTAGTCGGAAAGATCCAGCAAAACCTGGTAAACCCATCAATGCACACCAATGCATGAGTATTTCCTCGACTGGAACGTGGAAAGGGTCCAACATGATCGATAAACAATCGCTCCATAGCTCTGGAAGCTTGAGTCGACGACAACAACCCCGTACGTTTGTTTAGATTAGGTTTACTAATGGCGCAACTTTTACAAGACTTAACCATGGATGTGATATCCCGATCCATGCTTTTCCAAATAAAGAACTCCCTTATTTTTGACCTAGTTTTGAAGTTTCCCAAGTGTCCGCCAACAGGACTATCATGGTAATACTGAAATATGACTGGAATTAAAACCTTGGGGACAACAATCTTTATCCTTTTATCATAACGAGATTGACAACAGAGTACCCCTTTCACCAAGGAATAGGGTTTCATAATTTTACCAGAATTAATCTTCCCCAGAATTTCCTTTAACTGAGGATCATCGTTTTGATGCAGAGCAATATCTTGATACAACATTGGAAGATTAGTCAAGATAGAATTCACATTTACCGAACCAATTTGAGGTACACTCTTCGCTTCCAAGTTTTCAAAACCATCCTCCTCATCAAACATACGACTAAGCCCATCAGCGATTACATTTTCCGTTCCACGAATGTGCCGAACATTAAATTTAAAAGCAGAAATTCTCAGCGCCCACCTAGTTAATCTTCCAGTTCTTTTGGGTCTTTTCAGAACCCAGGAAAGAGCTTCATTGTCTGTCTCTAAATCAAAATTAACGTGCTCCACATAAACACGGAATTTCTCCAACGAAAATAGTACCGCTAAACACTCTAATTCATAAACAGAATATTTACTTTCCAGAGGGGAGAGAGCTCTAGATGCGTAAGCGATAGGACGTCTACCCATTTCTGACTCTTGCAATAAGACTCCAGCAATAGCCTTGCCTGAGGCATCAGTCTGGATAATGAATCTTTTATTAAAATCAGGAATAGCAAGTATAGGGGCATTACTGAGAGCTCTCTTCAAGGTTTCAAAGGCTTTTTGTTGAGGGTCTTCCCAGACAAATTTGACATTCTTTCTACGTAAGGAATTCAAAGGGGCAGCAATTTCAGCATAATTCGGAACGAATTTTCTAAAGAAATTAGTCATACCAATGAATCTGGCAATCCCTTTCACATCTTTAGGTGGTTTAAAATCGTGAATAGCTTGAGTACGGGCATGATCAATTGAAATACCCTGTGACGATACTATATGTCCCAAGAAGGAGATCTGAGATTTGGCAAAATTGGTCTTGGAAAGTTTGACAGTTAAACCTGCTTTCTTCAATCTTTCAACTACCTCCTGTACATGCTTGAGATGATCTTCAAAATTTGCAGAATACACAACAAGATCATCCAAATAATGAATAACGTACTTAAATTTCACATCCCCAAACACAGAATCCAGTAATCGAGTTAACACAGCCGCTCCCGTCGATAGCCCAAAAGGTATAACCGTGTATTCATACAGATTCCAGTCAGTGGCAAAAGCAGTGAGAGGAATAGATTCCTCATCAAGAGGTATTTGGTTGTATGCCTGATTCAAATCAAAGGTCGAAAAATAATTAGCACCGTGGAACCAGGAGAAGCACGTATGCAAATCCGGTAGAGGCACAGACTGCATGACAATCTTACGATTTAACTCTCTATAATCCGTCACTGGCCTGAAACCTCCAGATGACTTGGGCACCAGAAACATCGGAGACGAGTACGGAGAAATAGAAGGTCGAATAACACCATCCTGAAGCATCTTATCGATGATTTTCTTTAATTCAACCATCTTAGGTGGTGATAACCTATAGGGCGGAGATCTAACAGGAATCTTGTCCGTAATATCGATGTGGTATTTAAGCACATTAGTCAATCCCAATTTATCAGTGAAAACTTCAGGATACCTAGCACAAAGATCACGAATTTTACGAGCTTGATCGAGAGGCAGGTGATCAAGATCTAATTTATTACCTTCGCTTTCCTCAACATCCTCATCCAATGCACAGGTAGAATACCTTTGAAACACTACATCTTCATGAAATTTGAAAACTCTATTGGGACAAAATTTGAAACTAAGGTTCCTATCTTGTAAATTCAAAATCATTCCAACCTTGCCCATAAAATCCGTCCCTAAAATTACTTGATAAGATAAATCAGAAGCCACCAAACAATCTGTTTTCCAAGTAAACTCGGCAATTCTAATTTTGACAGATATACAACCTAGAATTCTTAATCTGCCTCCATTAGCAGTCACACAATTAAGTTTCGAAGTCCTAATTTCAGGTAATTTGCAACAAACCTTCATCCTCGAATACCAAGTCTTACTCATAAGTGACACAGTACTACCGGAATCTATCAATCCCAATGCAGGTTCATTATTCACTTCAATACAAATAGTCGAGGTTTTAGAAACAACATTACTAGAAATACCTAACATTTCCGGAAAAGAACACTCATTCACATGACCTTCAACCGACCAGCTCTCATTATCTGCATTGGGCATACCACACGGTCATTGAAAATTACTATTGTTTACCTTAGGGCACTGCCTTTTCATATGTGACTTAGATCCGCAAACATAACAACTACCATTTTGTTTACGACTCAATGTATCTTTTCTTCTCTCAGAAGGGCAATTATTCCTCAGGTGATCTCTAGATCCACAAGCGTAACATTTTTTGAAGGAAGAAGAAGGCACAGCATGAGCGGAGACATTGTTAGAGCGAAATGAAACACAGGGAGGGGGATACCTAGTGTGCCGGGACTCATCTCCATGTTTTACATCCTCGGCAAATGTACAAGCTTCCTCGAGCTCTGCAAAACTACTCGGGCACTTAGTCAATGATAAAAAGGACCGATATTGAGGAGTAATGCCTTTGATTATACGACCTACCATCTCTTCTTCCGGTACCATGATTTTAAAAACCTCGCAATAAAATTTCAAATCCAAGACATAGGCCAATAGATTTTCATGCAAGAACTGCGTCCTATAACAATGTTTTGGAACCAGACTTTGCAACGCAAGGGACGGAATAAATCTTGCCAAGATCAACTCGTGAAATTCATTTACACTTAAATTACTACTAATAGCCTTAGAAATTTCTCTTTTAAGAACACCTTGACAGTTGGGAAATAACACTCTAAAAATTCCCAGGGCATCCATGCAATACACATTAGCCGACTCAGATAACTCTACTAGAAACCGCAGGAATCTGATGGTTTCGTCAATGGAATCTACAGAAAAGGTCATTACATCTTTGAAAAGATCCTTAATAGAATTAGGAGCCGAACATGACCTAATCAACAAATTCTCAACCGCAGGACTAAGTCCGCAGCAATGAGATAAGGATGGATTATTGACGGTCTGAGAAGTAATTAACTCATTAGTGGCACCAAGGTTGTTACCTTCATTAGTTTCAATCTCATCACTTAATGATAACTGACCAACCTTCTTCATATTAATCATAAAATCGAGTTCAACCGAAACATTAATTACTGAAGTTAATAACGAAGTACATTGAGACATCAATTCACCTTCAGGTCCAAGAGAAATCAAATCTTGCACCCTGTTAATAAAGTGATTGGTACGAGCTTTTAATCTTCTCAATTGGTAATCTGATGGATTACACTCTTTTAACTGTTTTACAAACACTAATAATTCGTTAATAGAACTGGACATTGCCTGCACTGACTTACCCAAGTCGATGCTCATGTTACCTGGATCTACAGGGGAATCCAGGCAGGCCAGAAGCAAGTTAACATCGCCTTCCATAGAACCAGTGGACACCAAACCCCGAATATCGAGCTCGTACAACAGCTCACCCTTCCTCAGCATTCTTGGCAACAACACGGCACGTGCACTCATTTTGATATGAAACAGAAAACGCCAAGGTTAGCACTCCACACAAGCCTGTCTTTCCCTTCACAAGTTTAGTTAACTAGTCTCAATTGATTTATTATTTCAGCCAAGGTGATATCAACGGCCTGATAACATAGCCAACGGTTACAATAAACAAGAAAGAAAAATATGCTTCCACAAGATATCAGAACGTAGCTGTACAGAAAACTACACAATCTGATACCAACACAAATAATGAGAATAACAGAACGTAGTTGCAAAGGCAACCACGCAATCTGCTACCAAACACACTCTCACAACATAAGGAAAATGTCAAGAGTGTTAGCACGACCAGGGATAAAATAAGTAAAGGACTACTTACGATTATCCCAATCAATAGGCCGTCGCACACTGTGGAAGCTCTGGACACAAGAGGTCTAGCGAATCATCTTAAAATAAGTTACTTAATTAATTGGCTGAAATAATAACTCAAAATAAATTGATCAAACTAAATTTAATTAGGAAAATAAATTAAAAATTTTCGACCTCAAACAAAATAACAAATGAATTACCACCGCACAATGAACGTGCACACCATTCAGAAGAATTAATTAAGGATATTAATTGAAAATAAATTATTTTAACACTGACTCAAATTGCCAGGATGCAGTAAATGTTTTGAAAATAAACAAACGTAGGGCAATTGAAGATTTAAAATCTTAAGACAACTATTTTGAAAGAAGCTTGAAAACTTTCCTAATGAAATTCTCGGTCACTCCAGGCCTGCATTTAAAATTAATCAAATCGAAGAAAAGGCATAACTTCATTTAATACCACGAAATTATTCGAAACATGGGCATAAATCCAAAATTAGGATTAATAACCCAAATACTCTCCAATGAACGGTAGCTTAAACCAAATGAATTAATCAAACTCAACGAAAAACATTCCACACGCACAAGGATCTACACCAAAAATCAGCTGAAAAAAATAAGTTACCAATAATACGACGATCCTCAAATGTCAATGTCAACACGGCATGGCCACGGTAAGTTTGCATTCTGTTACACAGATGTAACAGATGACGAGCACCGAAATCAAAACAAGCACTTGAAGTACCGAGGAAGTCATTAGAAGTCCTACATTAAAGTCGCACAGATTCTATTTTAGTAGCCCAACATTCGCTTGAAAATATTATAATTAAAAAAAAATTCAGAAGGATAACCAAATATTCAGGCCTATCGCCCAGATGGGCAATCCATCACCCATGGTCTAATTTCTTGACCATCTCCTCTTCTTGCATCTTGATTTACTAGTCTTCTTAAAGCACAATCAGTAGAGAATAGGTTCCTCCGTCTTCAGACTACAAATCAATAATCGGAACAACTGCTATCTGCATTGTCGACAGACTACGACAGAGAAAGCTTCACCTCTAGCGCCCAGATAGCACCACAACTAGCTACCTCGCAGCTTAAATTCCAAGTCGACCGCTAGATAGCACACCATCATCAATTATAGAAGTCCATGGAATTCTGAAGTTTGAAAACACGGTGGGCCAGACAAGAAAATAGACACATAACCAAATGCATCGTACCATCGCGAAGAATAATTTTAAATCCATTACAATCACCAAAATGCAAGCTCACGGCTGCGCGCCCCTAACCGCACGAACAACTTACTCTAAGCTCTAATGCCGGTCTGAGTAGCTCGGATGATAGAGCGCTGGTTTTCTGATCCCACCTTGGCAGGTTCGATGGCGGCTCAGTTCGGTGGTACTTGGTGCTCAAATACGCCAGTCTCGTGTCTGTAGATTTACTTGCATTAAAAAAATACTCCGGTAAAAAATTCTGGCATTTCAGCTTCTCCGAAAACCGCGAAAATTAGTTGGTGGAACGTAGAGTCATTATTATTAGTAGTAGTAGTAGTAGTAGTAGTAGTATTACGGAAGTTCTAATTAAACGGGCCCATTACAGTCATCATTTTACCTATCGGAACTTACTGTCCAGTAATAAGCCTTCTGTCCGCCTTTGTGGTGTAGTGGTTAGTGTGATTAGCTGCCACCCCCGAAGGCCCGGGATCGATTTCCAGCTCTGACACGAAATTTGAAAAGTGGTACGAGGGCTAGAACGGGGTCCACGAAGCCTCGGGAGGTCAAATGAGTAGAGATGGTTCGATTTCCACCTCAGCCATCTTGAAAGTGGTTCCCCGTAGTTTCCCACTTCTCCAGGCAAATGCCGGGATGGTACATAACTTAAGGCCACGGCCACTTCCTTCCCTCTTCCTTGTCTATCCCTTCCAATCTTCCCATCCCCCCGCAAGGCCCCTGTTCAGCATAGCCGGTGAGGCCGCCTGGGCAAGGTACTGGTCATTCTCCCCAGTTGTATCCCCCGACCCAATGTCTCACGCTCCAGGACACTGCCCTTGAGGCGGTAGAGGTGGGATCCCTTGCTGAGTCCCAGCCAAAACCAACCCTGAAGGGTAAACAGATTAGGAAAAAGAAGAATAAGCCTTCTATTACAAATGCCCTGCGGCAATTCCACAGTGGCGCTTTTCTCTTCGAGCAATGTTCACGATGGATGCAACTACGGTTTTTGAAATTTGTCTCATTAATAACAATTTCACTTAATACTTATAGCCTTTTCTTTCAGTGTTCACCGTCCTTTCATTAACCTGAAAAGTTTATGAATAAGCATAGACAACTCGCGTTGTCTATTGTCAGAAATTCATCGTAGTCTGTCGCAATGACAGCACAGAATTGTTGCGCCCATTTTTCATTACTTAATAACTATTTCCCTTCATTTTGTCAGCTTGGATCACTGAGTAATGCCATTGACGTCTTACAAATCACACACAACAACAACAACAACAACAACAACAACAGTTGATTCGCATGCATTTGCTGGTACGGATCTTCGACGTCACTGTAAGGATTCGGTGTACTTTTAACACAGACTACCCTAGACCGGTTTTCGAGTACAGCAAGGAGCCTGGCACGAGAGTCAATCTCTCCTACTTGCCAAGCCTTCAGGGGAAGTGCATAACAACATGTGCTGGCCTGCGATAAGAAACAGGTTCAACAAGCCCTATACTCTGCTAATGTACTTCCACTACGCGAAGACAGAATGACGTAACCGGCGTATTCTGCTACGGCCGTTCAAAACACATTAGGTCCTGAAATATTTGGCTCAGTTATGGGAAAACGAATAGGACAAGGTAAAAAGTACATAGCATATATTGTGAGATGTAGTTTTCTTTTCCGACTAGCTTAATATCTGCACGTATACCCCTAACATTCTGTATATTTCAGAGCTTAGCCGAAGTGACGCATTTTTTTCTCGCCTTTCTCACATTAATCATGAGGTTACAAACTTCAGATTGCACAAAAAAGAACTCTCTTCTCTTGCATTAGACTTCGCCTCGAGACTATAAAAGCAACTAAGCCTATGTACCCCTCAAGACCACTTCAATACGCTCCCCACCACCAATCTCGCTACTGGCCGCCCGCTTTACTGTGACTGCGACACAGCAGCAGTCTACCAATCGTCAGGATGGATACGACAGATACCATTCGCCCAGGAAATAATATACTACACAGCACAGTGTAGCCGAGGAGGAGGACCACAGTGGCGGCGACCGAGGAGAAGCCGACCTTGAGCAGAACATAGACTCGGTTTCAGCTATAGCCGGTTGTCAACAGTGTATGACAACAAGAAAGATTTAGGTATTTGTACATTAGGGGAAAAGAGTACATCATTGTCCAGGGTAGAATTATTGCCGAAACCATGAAGTACAATATTCTCACAGAGAAAGACTAAAGCACGACAAATTGAAGTACGGCCCCTGAAGCTAAGTGATATGAGTGCTAGTTCAGTAAGTTGGTGTGACAGGGAGCAGGACGAGTATGGAAGAGAAAAGGGTGAACACGCTTTTGCCGACTTAGGGAAGCTTAACAGCCATAACTTTTTTTTTCTTTTATCATTTACATTACGTCGCACCGACACAGGTAGGTCTTACGGCGACGATGGAATAGGAAAGAGCTAGGAGTGGATAGGAAGTGGTCGGGGTCTTAATTAAGACCCCTAGCATTTGCCTGGAAAACCATCTCCAGGACTGCTGACAGTACGATAAGAACACACCACCTCCCGAATGCAAGCTGATAGCTACTTGACCCAAATAATGTGCTCCGATATTTCTTTGAATTAGCTCATTTTATTGAACAGTGGTAATAGAGACTTCGTTCCAAACCATTTTACTAAATACGAAGGTATCAAGATCCTGGATAAGGAGTAGTGTTCGCCAGTCTAGGTAGTGGATATTGACACCTGATGTCATGATTGTTGAAATCTTTCAAACATTTACGTTCTACAAAAGGAACTCAACATTACTAACTGCCCAATAAAGGTGATGATTATTTAAGGGGAAGAACAACTTGGCAACTAACCTCCCTTAGCAGTAATCAGAGAGAAAAGTGGAAGAGGTATGACCCTTCGAAGAATGAGGGTATCGTCAGAAGAAATGAATGGCCACGAAGGGTATAAAAATAAGACTTGTGTTAGTAGATATATCGCACTCCACTCTGTATTTATTACAATGCATTATAGTTATTATGTTTATTTGTGTATGCATTTAGTTATATGGTAAAGAGTAGAAGCTGGAAGGTCGCCAGACTAATCTCCCACGTACTTTATTTTGTACAGTAGTTGGAATATAGCTCTACATAAACATTCATCTCTGTATCAACAACACAGCCAGAACGATTAAGTCATTATGGTATCAACGGACCCAAAAGTTCTATTTCAAAGTGTAGCTTGCGGGACGTCTACTTTGGAGATTTAACGCGGGAAAAAATATACCCTGATTGGACAGCCACTGCCCAAAAGTGGGGTACGTCATGACGAGCTGAAGGGGTCTGGTATAGGCCTTTACAATGTGTGGCTGGCCCCGGTCCAGTGTTCCATTTCCATTGCTGATTAACGCCCTCTACACACAGAGCTATTCGTTAACTCGAGTTTCTCGCCGATCACTTGTGAGCCACTTCCTGTGTAATTCGATGGACTGCCCCGCACGGCCAGTTAGTAATTAGTTTGTGATCAGTTCCAGGGGACTCGCCAAGCTGGTCGCCAGTAAGTTTAGTTTCTCAGTTGCCAGTGACCAAGTGCGTTTTCATGGTAGTGAATGGCAGGCGCAATAAGCTGCACAAAGTCCATATAAATTTGTTTGGTCATACGATATAAAGAAGTAATTTAACATCTGTTTGTACTGTACGATCTCCTTTGCTGCTTTGAATAATCTGCAGTTGATGTTCTTTTCAGGACGTGGATGAACTCAGTGCTTTCTTCTTTTCTCTCCTGAAAAAATCAAACATAAACATGACTTCTTCATCGCTTCACTCAGTAGTTAGCATTGTAGCAAGCGATCTAGCGAGTCCGCACCAAACTTTGTGACTAATTAGGAAAAACTCCGTCACTGTAGTAGTTTCGTGTGTGGAACAGAATAACTATTACGTAACTAGACAATTTACGCCCCCAGTCACAGATTAGTTATGTTTCTAATGAGAAGCTCCGTGTGTGTATGTCCTAAGAGTCACTAGTCTGTGAATATCCTACTTATTTTATCATTGTTCATGGGCCTTGTACTATTTCTATTTCGTCACATATCTTGTTGTAGAAGATCATGTGCTTAAAAAAAAAAAAACTATCTACAGTAGGCTTAACTTGGTAAACATCTGTCACCTATGGATAGCGGTAACTGCTTGGTAAAGCGTAAACGTGCTTAATGATGTATGACACAGTACGAAGGCAAAGATCAGTAGCGTTTGTTGACCGAAATGAAATTATAAGTAAAGCAAGTGATGAAATAAGTCAATATAAAAAGGCACAGTATTGAATGAATTGAACTCAGGATACCACATGTCGATGGTGAAATAATGAAACCTTTGTTTATACACAAAAACAAGTGAAGGTGTCGGTGGTCTCTTTATATATGGCATCTCATATCTCGCTGTAATTCGGCCGGATGACCTAGATGTTAGGCCCCTTTAAACAACAAGCTACAAGCATCGCTGTAATTCCCAAATGCTTTCATTAAGGGACCGTTTTCTTGTATATAGGGACAATCTTTATGCATTTCTTAATATTTATTGAGTGTTTCTCTTTTATAATAACTGCGGGTCGAAATGTTCATGCACGGTTCATTGTTATATCAGAAAATGGATAGATTATTTTTAAATCAGTGTGGAGAAATTATGGAGAACCTACCAGTAGGTGTATTTTTCAACCATTTAATAGTTTTCAGTGAATTTGGGAAGGCCCTTAGTGGATGTAACAGTACACAGCCTCATGTACGCGTCCTGGAAGAAAGGCTGTATCTAAATTCGAGGAATCCATTTAGTGAACTCTGGCGGCCATCTTGCGGGTATTTCTGCTAATTATTTATTCATTTCAAGTTCAAGGCAAAGTAGAATCAGCTCCACCATCAGCTGTCACAGATGGCCTAGGCATCACTGAAGAGGCGTACTGGGGAAATGAGGAGTGAGGTAGTTTCCCGTTGCTTTTCTCACCGAGCCAGGAGTTGCTATTACATATCAGTCTGCCAAGCCCACTGAAATGCATGCACCAAAGGACTTTATGAGCAACAGTCTCATAACCATTTATAGCATGACTGACTGCATAAGGAATGACATTACTAGTATCGCTCATACCTCAGTCACTTTCATATTGTCAAAGCCAAGTATAAGACAGAGACAGATCAATGAAAGTAACAAAATTGCTCTAGATTATACCAGAAGACATGGTGCATTGTAAACATTAGATCCCGCCAGCAAAGGCACTGTATATCAATAAGTATCATATTACGTTACAGACTCCTTAGGCCTCGCAAAGCGTACACTGTCGGGGTCGCCGAGTGAGTCGCTGCACGTAACTATCGGCTTATACTCGGCAGATAGTGGACTTCATTCCCACTGTCAGCAGCCCTGATAATGCTTTTCCGTTGTTTCCCATTTACACACCAGGAAGATGCTGTGTTTGTACCTTGAATCCACATCAGCTTTTCTCCCTCTGCTAGCCCTTCTAGTCCCATTGTCACCATAAGATCTATCTGCGTTAATGTGACGTAAAGCAAATCATAAACAAAAAAAAGGCTGTCGGGTCACAAGAGAACAGGAAATGAACAAAAGAAATCGAGTAGGAAAAAGGAAAGTGAGGAACTCTGCGCAAGTATGTGGAAATAATACCACGCTCCCAAGTTGCAAGACCTTGCCTATGGATGTGCTCCACCGCTCCACCCGCACGGCGTGCCGTCGAATACAGTTCAACTGTGTTGCTGTAAGGCAGGAAATCAGAACTTCGAAGCTGAAATGCAAGACGTCTAGATAGTAGCATTGCCGGGCTCAGTGGCTCAGACGGTTGAGGCGCTGGCCTTCTGACCCCAACTTGGCAGGTTCGAACCTGGCTCAGTCCGGTGGTATTTGAAGGTGCTCAAATACGTCAGCCCCGTGTCGGTAGATTTACGGGCACTTAAAAGAACTCCTGCGGAACTAAATTCCGGCATATCGGCGTTTCCGAAAGCCGTAAGAGTAGTTAGTGAGACGTAAAGCTAATAACATTATTATTATTATTATTATTATTATTATTATTATTATTATTATTAGATAGTAGCATTACAGGTCCGCAACGTGATAGATTGGAAAACATAGCAGATTACAGAAAAAACTTTACACAAAATCAGCTGGCCATGCGATTATGGTCCCATAGCTGTGACTTTACACCAGTCAAGAGCTGGATCTGTACCTTAATTAAGGCTATAGGGTAGCCGTTGCCTTCCCAGTCATAATCCTTTCGTATCATTGCGTTGCCGAGTACATTTGATGTGTTAATGCGATCTTAAACCACTAGCAAAAAAGGAAAACTTCCAGAGAATCATGTGACGGCTATAGTTGTGGTAATTATTTAAGGGTGAGAAAAGAGGTTTTCAGCTCGATGTAACTGTAAATGTAAAAGCTAAAGGAAAGGCTAAGAAAACTTAATCACAACTGCCTAGACCTTAAACATTTAATATCTGTCTTCGGAATTACATGAGTAAAGGAATTTACAGTACAAGTTAGAACATCTGAAATGAAGAGAGGAGCTTAGTGGAAGCATTGCCAGGAAACTGTGTTGATTGATAAGTAATTAAAATTAAGCAAGGCAATCATTATTGTGAATAAATGTTTTTGAAAAACCTATTTTACTTATGAGACACTACACGTACAGTATAGTCAGAGAATTAAATTCACCACACAAAAATAATTTGTAGATCTATTTATTTCAGTGAAGCACTACTTCAGAGTTTATCGCTTCAGAGAGAAGTTTACTGGGCCAGTCACTGCATGGTTATAAAATGTCCTAATTCGAGTTTCAATAACTAAGGCAATAAACGGTGGAATGACCTGCATTCAAAGCACAGCTTTGTATGATAAATACAACGAACCGCACTGGCTCTACTCCTTTCTATTGAATTTGCGCTTCCATATCCTGAGGTTATAGCGAGCGAATCCACACAGACAATAAAAGAACCCGCCGCCTACACATTAAAATAAATTACCCGCAACTTAAACTCCCACCACTCAACGACCTCACAAGTGGAACAATGCATTCATCACGAGTAAGGGATTTCAATATGAAGGATGATGAGAACGGGACTTCCCAATACACTAGCCCTCAATGCACTAGCACCGTTGCTTAAGAAAAACGAACTGTTCCCTAGCGATACTCAGAGATAATAAATTCCGTGTTGTGAAGTCTGTACGATTGTTATTTGCAAGTAAGAATTACGTACAGTGCATACATTTACAAATTGTATATATATATATTTACTACCCAATTATCGATATGCATCTACTTCCTTTAAGATTCAATTTCCTAATGTTACAAGTTGCTTTACGTCGCACCCAGATAGATAGGTCTTACGGTGACGATGGTAGAGGAAAAGGCTAGGAGTAGGAAGGAAGCAGCCGTGGTCTTAATAAGGTACAGCCCCAACATATGCCTGCTGTGTAAATGGGAAACGACGGAAAACTATCTTCAGGGCTGCCGACAGTGGGGCTCGAATCCACTATATCCCGAATACTGTATATTGGCTTTACTTAAGCGACTGCAGCTACCGAGCTCGGTAAATTCCTAATCTAATATTTCCTGCATCCCCTGTCTTCGTTCAACTGCACTCCGTTATTTTCTTATACACACGCATATACAGTATATGCTAGCAAATGTACCCGTGCTTCGCTACGGTATTCTATATTTTATACAGATATCAAATAAAATTACTGTACATGCAGTGAATGAGATCTTGTTTAAATTGCTCATCTCTTAGCGTTATCCGAGAAACAGCGTGGGTAAGTCCCCATACCTTGCTTCCAATGTAAAGTACGAGTTGCGGAGTTGTGATGATAACGGCAGGCTCACTTGCTTACTGCCATTCACAATCGAGTTGGGAAGATTTAATTATAATAGAAGGCCCCCTTGTCTACTCTGCGGTCACAATCGATTTGTGGAGTTTTCGTTTCAATGGCAGACCTCTTTCCTACTTGAAGACACAATCGTGTAGGGGAGTTTTAAAACAAATTCCATGGGAAGGGAGAGGAATTATTCAATATAATGGTAGGCCCTCCTTACTAATGCCACTTACACAGGAGTTGAAGGACCCCATTCCTACTGCCACTCAAAATCGATGTTGGGAGTATTGATTGAAATAGCAAACGCCCTCCTGCTCACAGTCAACAATAATTTATTGGTAAATTATTAATTATAATGGCAAACACACGTCTTAGAGGTCGCTACAAATCGACTTCAGTTAATATATATTGATCGGCATACGAATGTATATGCATGTTTACATATTGTACACCATCATTTACTGGTTGACTGTTGCTAAACGGTACGTTATGTTCATAAACGTATTTTACCATAAGACGTCTCTTTTAGCGTTCTAAATGGTTGATCCTGTGACCATTTCTCGAATCTCCCCTATTTGTGTGTTAGATTGAGTTACAATCTCTGAATAGGGAGAATTTTAGGTAAGGTTTTCACACACAGCATTACTTTTCGGATATTTATGTGACAGCTACAGATATAAAATTTACCTCATATATGGCTACGGGGAGGGCCAATGTTCATGCCGAATTTGATGATTTTGTTTTTCCTATATGTGTGTAAAACTATGAATTATACGTGTAAAAACAGTAAAATTTACGTACAATCGAGAAACACAGTCAAATCTAACGCGTAAGGGATAGAGACAGGACAAAAAGTGATAAGACCAAAGTTGTAGACCACTTCAAATTGAACGGAGATGGTGCCATCTGTTTTGTGATATGAATTACCATTAGCCAGGAAATACATCGAAACGAAGGTCTGCACCGTCATTAAAATTGCCTCTATATTTCGAAATTTTCCGGTGGTAGAAAATGAACAATTTAAACATCTTGGAGTGCTTCTGTCGGTTACAGGCTAAAACCTATAACTTTACCAAATTTCAATTTTCTAGCTCATCCTGCAGATTGTGCGGCCATCTTGATTTTGGGGAGAGTGGCAAAAATGAGGACTTTCAGGAAACGAAAGCTAAAATACACTTATGAAAATGGAAATTGCAACACCATGAAGGCATTGGTCCTTTATGTTGATTTTTAAGATATGGGACGATGCCATGTAGGTATGTAAACGATCAAAGTTTCAGACCCATTGGATTGTTGCTACAGGTCTCCCCACGTGATTGGTCGCGGAGGAATCAACTCCAGTATACGGAGTCTGGTGTAGCGTAGTGGACTTGCAGTCTGTGCAGTGAAGTGTTCCCCGTCAAACATGCCTCGACGACAGAAAAGAGCAAGCTATCAAAAAACTGTCGCTGTTTGAGAGGGCTCAGATAATTGAGCTGTGTGAGGCTGGATTATCGCTAAGGACTGTCGCTGCACGTGTTGGCCGACAGGCATCTACGGTACAAGGTGTATGGCAGCGTTGGTCAAATGAAGGTACCCACACTCGTAGACCTGGCACAGGCCCAGCGCGACACACAACTGTGAGAGAGGATCGCCGCATCATTCGGATGACCCGGATGGAACCCCATACAACAGCAGCGCAAATTCGAGAAGCTGTGGCACCCCACGTTACAAAATAAACAGTTGGTAATCGCCTGCGTGCAGCTGGCTTACAAGCCCGTGTCCCTGCAGAAGGTGTTCCATTGACCCCACAACAGCGACGTGTAAGGCTGGCCTGGTGTCGAGTAAGATCGACGTGGGACGACGAATAGCATAGGATCGTCTTTAGTGATGAATCGCGCTTCTGTCTTGCCCGCAGTGATCGCCGGAATCGTGTGCGCCGACGTACCGGGGAGAGGGACCGCCCAGATCTTATTGTCGAGAGGCACAGAGGGCCAACACCAAGCATTATGATCTGGGGAGCTATTGGCCTTAATGTGAAATCACAATTAGTGCTTGTTGAGGGCACTATGACTGCTCGACAGTACGTTGATAGGGCACTCAATCCAGTGGTTGTCCCTATGATGGCGAACATTGCTAATGGAATGTTTCAGAAGGACAATGCCCGGGTTCACACTGCACGCATCTCCAGAGAAGCTCTCCACGACATCACAGCCCGCCAGATCCCCAGACCTCAGTCCTACTGAGCATGTGTGGGACATGATGGGTCGACAACTGGCCAACCTTCCTCAGCCACCCACAACTCTGGAACAACTGACCCGCGCAGTGCAGCAAGCACGGGCCACAATTCCTCAGGAAGCGATCCAGGGCCTTATTGACTCCATGCCTCGACGAATTTATCAATGTATTGCAGCTCGTGGTGGGCACATCCTGTATCGATTGTTGTCCAAACTTGCGGTCAGAGGAACCTGAAAGTGTAATCATCGAATCACAACTGAACACTCGTCCTGCATGTTCAAATGCAGCACTGTAGCGCTACTCCTTCTAGGTGTTGCAATTTCTATTTTTTGTTTCAGTGTATATGCAGAACATCATTATTACACCTGAAACTGATTACTGCCCGAAAATTTCGCCAAAATAGTCAATGTACAGACACACAGTCGTTGCGATTTTATTTATATAGATAAGTATCATAAAAAAGTACTTACACCCCTATTTCTTATCTTTTCAAGACCCCCCCCAAGGGGATTTTCCGAAAACAAAAAATACGTATTTCTTTATTTTTAATGAAGATTCCAAATACACATTTTCACGTCTGTAACTCTTCAGCTTTTGAGTATCAGTATCTTAATAAAAGTATTTGAACACCATTTTCAGTCCTCCTACACCCCCGTAAGTAGTTTTTCGGAAACAAAAAGACGTGTTTTTTAAAATAGATTTTAAAAGAGAAAAATAATACCAATTTTTACGTCTGAATCATGTTAAGGTTTAGAGATATACTGTATATATGCTCATTTTAAAAATTCACACCTATTTTCGCATCCCCGTTAAGTGCATTTTCCGAAAACAAATCCATACGCGTTTCTTTGTTTATAAAGGAGATTCCAATTACCAATTTTCATCTTCAGTTTTTGAGATATAGGCCTACGTATCCTTATAAAAGGTATTCAACCCCTTTTTCACTACTTCTCATTCCCTTAAGGGAATTTTTCGAAAACAAAAAACATGCGTCTCTTTATTTTTAAGTAGGTTCCAAATACCAATCTTTACGTCTGTAGACTGTAAAGTTTTTGAGATGTAGATGTGCTCATTTAAACACTTCAAGCCCCTTTTCATCCCTTAGCGGGGCAATATCAAAAATTTCCCCCTTAGTGATCACCTATGTTGAAATATAAATGTATCCCCAAAATTTAATTTCTTTATGTCGCACAGTTTTAGATTGGCGTTGATGTCAATCGGAGTTAGGTTTTTAAGTAGAGAAAGATATATAATCTTATAGTACAGGGATTGCCAACTTGAAAGAGTTCAAGGGCCATATTGGAAACTTTCGGCATGATCGCGAGCTGCTCTTTAATGGAGGTCGATTTTCATAAAATTCTGCAAATAGAACAGAAAATAGCAGTATAAAATAATGAGTAATTTTAATTGCGTAAAATATTATTTTACAATTTCATAAAATAGTGCCATTAAAAATAAAGAAAAACTTTTATATTCAGTGTACCGGGCGGTACACCTCCACGCCGCTAATTCAAACTTTGCGCCAGTTGAAAATCCTCTGCTGGAGGAAGTCCGAACTTTATCTAATGTATTAATTTTCAAGTTACCCAGAAGATGTCACTACTTGGAAATTTTGAAGTTTCTGAACTGGGTCGTTTTCGACGTATTTTTGTTTTGCTTGTAGTAAGAAGTGTGAACTTTCTCTTCTAGAGGACACTACTGAAGAACTACAATAGTGCACCCTAGTGCAAGGTGAAAGAACTGTTTTTGGAGAAATTTTTATTTCAAAAGTTTGTTTCTTGTTAAATTTCTTTCTGGTATTGTTTAAGTTGGCTGTATTCCCCTTTCTTTCCCCTTGTTTTGAATTTAGCCAATCCCGAACTTCTTTAATTAATTTACGACCAATAAGGGATTTCTTCTTCAAATTGGATATGCTGCTTAACCCTAACCAATAAAATGATTGTGGGCGGGTGTTTTCTTTCCTGAAACGCCTCGAACTTTCCGCGAGAGTATATCAACTGCTAATTTTAGGGTCTCTGCGCCACTTCTCTAACATCTTTCAGTGTGTAAAGTACATAGCAGGGGGCGGGAAGCGCCTCTTTCTTCGGACAGCAGTTCAACAACCAGATAATGGCCGTATAATAACTTCTTTTCTTGCTAGCTCAGCAGTTTAACTCTCGGGGCGGGTCCGAAGCTTTTTCACCATGTAACCTTTCCCTAAAATGTAACGACTCTTAGTATCTATTCTCTTTTAAGCTACGTATTGGGATAGAGAGTGCTTAACCCTCTCGAGCTCCCACTCATATTGTTTTGAGGTGAACTTATTTCTCACAACCGATTCTTCCTTAATGTAATGTAAATTGTTCTTTTCTAAAGTCACCTCCGTAGTATGGGATTAGCCCTTGCATTAGCGGCCTAGAGCCAGATTAGGTTTTAAACAAAATGTATTAGGAGTGCAGATCGCCTCCTCTCAAATTGTTATTTTAGAGGTCATGTAATTAACCTTTTTCTCACTTAATAGGCCTCAGTAGGTTGGGTATTTTACCCCTGTGTCTATGTCCTTAGAGGACAACTTGAAGGTGGAGTTGGGTGTGGCCTTTGATAGGCTTAAAGTTGAGAGCGAGTGGCTCTTTCTCGAAAATTGAGTGTTGTATGCCTCGAGGAGGCTTTTCTGTGTAATTTAGAGCAAGTGCTCCTGGGCATGAATGGGGTTTTCTGCCCCTCTGTTAAATCTTGTTTTGGGGTAAAGTTGGGCTAGTTGCCCAAGAATTGTGAGTTCGGGGCTCGAAGCCCAAATCCTGTAAATACTGTAATTGTACTTTTGTTGCCTTGCTACTCTGTACCTGCCATTTTTGTTATTTCTGCATTTTGAAAAGAAAATATACCCTTGTTAAATTTTAAATTAATTTTAACTTCGTAGCCTGAGACCTGTTCACCACCCGCACCTTCTTTCACCTCTACCTACCACAAAAACACGGTAACATTCAGAACAATTGAATTTTGAAAAAGAGTACTGAGAAAAACTTAAATTAATAATAGAGTCAAAACATGACTTCAAAAAGGAGAATTCAGTGGCAGTATTGTAATCGCTCAACTGCACATAGCATTGCACATCCACCAATATTGTTGTTAATCTCATAAACTGTACCAAGGCAGAACCTGCATGATGACTTCTGTACCGATTTTTAATGAATTTCTTAGAAGAGGAAACACTTCCACATTTCTACATACCTTTAAACACTGAAGTTTTTTTTCCGTCCAAATTGTCTTGAGTATGGGTATTCTTCGCTGGATAGTAGATTTTTAAAATAGGATCCCTGTTCTTTTCTGTATCAATTCAAAGATATTCCTTGTGGAGGAAACATTGATATTCCATTGCAAGAGCTTAAAATTCCAGCTCTATGTACTACCAGGAGTACTTCCCGAAAAATTTCTTCGAGAGTGCAGAACTGTGTACCAGCCATTACTACCAACAAGAGAAGAATTGAAGCCGCTTCCTACATCAATATAAATTAAAGTATATTTTGATATTCGTTGTATGCTTGGTTGAATAAAATTTCCACGGCTGAAGTTGGCATGAAGTCCAAGATTTCGAATGGATACCATAGGCATTTTTATAATAGTTAAGACCCAACACTGACATTTATTAGGGCTCGTCTCCCACCACCACCACCATGATTGAATTCAAAATTTTGAAAATTCAGTTAGATACTGTATAGGCCTACTGTTTAGATCAAGTGAATACATACACAGAAAATAGTTTTAAAGAATGAATTAGTTCTCGTTCGGGCCTGTAAGGGATGTGAAAATGAATACATTTTTGAACGGATTATGAAATATTAGCCGGCCCCGCGGTGTAGGGGTAGCGTGCTTGCCTCTTACTAGGAAGTCCCGGGTTTGATTCCCGGCCAGGTCAGGGATTTTTACCTGTATCTGAGGGCTGGTTCGAGGTGCACTCAGCCTACGTGATTACAATTGATGTGCTTTCTGACGGCGAGATGGCGACCGCGGTCTAGAAAGCCAAGAATAACGGCCGAGAGGATTCGTCGTGCTGACCACACGACACCTCGTAATCTGCAAGCCTTCGAGCTGAGCAGCGGTCGCTCGGTAGGCCATGGCCCCTCCGGGCTGTTTCTCCATGGGGTGTGGTTCGGTTTTATGAAATATTAGTAACATATATATTTTTTTTAAGATTTACTTTTTCAGAAAGCTTTTGCGGGCCACAAAATGTTGTTTCATGGACCGCTAGTTGGAAACCCCTGTTTAGAATTTTGTTTTCGCAACTGATATTGTGTTGTTGTGGGAGGTAGTTTGATTCATGCCCGTTTGTTGTTCATAGTAAATGATAGTTATTTGAAGTATATACTTTCTCTTTCAATTTGTTTTACGTCACTTCGACACAGATAGGTCTTATGGCGACGATGGGACAGGAATAATATTGGGAGTGGGAAGGGATCGGCCATGGCCCTACATAAGGTAGAGCACCAGCATTTACCTGGTGTGAAAATGTGAAACCAAGGAAAACCATCTTCAGGACTGCCGACAGTGGGTTTCGAATCCACTGTTTGCCAAATGCAAGCTCACAGATGTGTGCCCCTAACTGCGTGGCTAATTCACTCGGTGATATTATTCTTTTCTGGCAACCAGATGGTCTAAGGAACTTTAGAAACCGCTTTAAATTTCAGGAAGGTAATTAGGAATTAATGAAATAAGAAGAGCACAAACCTATAGGAAACAGGAATTAACCATATGCGGGTAAAAATCCCCGGGCTGGGGACCTTATCAATCGAATTCTGCCATGCTAACCATTCATCCAAGAAGCAAGACATTTTTATAAAGCAAAATATATTTTATATATCTTTTAAATCAATTAGTACACATATGTAACTCTAACCGATCGTAAGTGGTATTCACGAATAGGTCGTGTGAATACACGGCATTTGATCTCCCTTTATACTGCCAGCTGTAGATGGCGAAGAAAGGGACCGGGAACGAACGTCTGTGCGAATAAGACGAAATACTCCTTGGAGCGTGAACTAGCTCTGGATATTTCTCGCGCTCTCTCAACGCCTTTTCAATGCAAAGTCTTGTAACGAGACATCCCCTAGGCAACGTACACGCCCATTCCTTACTAATTTGCTCCAAGTTTGTTGTAAGTTGTACAAACTGCGGCTGACGAACATCCATTGCTAGTTTAGAGCACCTTCAAACCCAAATATCTCAAGAGATTCCTACAGTTTTGTTGCGGAATGCGGTTGCGGTGTAAGGTGCTCAAAACTTACTAATTAGATCCCTTGGAAGATGCCGATGATGTTACATTCTACATCATATTCATAAAGATTAGTTTGCAACAGAAATGAAATTTAACTAAACTTGTTAAACAGTGTACTCATGAGGCAACTTTTCATCCTTTCGTTCTTCATTCAAATCCCCTCTTATATTGCTCTTCTCTGCAGGTTAATTAAAAAATTAGTTAATTTATTTCTTTCTTTATCTGTTTCCAAACATAACGGCCGAGGGGATTCTTCGTGCTGACCACACGACACCTCGTAATCTGCAGGCCTTCGGGATGAGCAGCGGTCGCTTGATAGCCTAAGGCCCTTCAAGGGATGTGGTGCCATGGGATTTATTTATTTATTTATTTATTTATTTATTTATTTATTTATTTATTTATTTATTTATTTATTTATTTATTTATTTATTTATTTATTTATTTATTTATTTATTTATTCTTTCCACGTTTAGCCTATAGTGGACCAAGGGAAACAACTCGGTTGCTTCTTTTGTTCTCTTCCCAGAATTCCTTCACTTTTTCGCTGAGATTCCTCCTCCTTTCCTCCGACTGCATCATCTTGACATTTGACTTAGTTTTTACTGGACCGAGCTCGATAGCTGCAGTCGCTTAAGTGCGGCCAGTATCCAGTATTCGGGAGATAGTAGGTTCGAACCCCACTGTCGGCAGCCCTGAAGATGGTTTTCCGTGGTTTCCCATTTTCACACCAGGCAAATGCTGGGGCTGTACCTTAATTAAGGCCACGGCCGCTTCCTTCCCACTCCTAGCCCTTCTCTGTCCCATCGTCGCCATAAGACCTATCTGTGTCGGTGCGACGTAAAGCAACTAGCAAAAAAAAAAAAAAAAGGGTTTTACTGGGCCGGGCTGAGCTCATACGGTTGATACGCTGGCCTTCCGACCCAACCTTGGCAGGTTCAATCCTGGCTCAGTTCGGTGGTATTTCAAGGTGGTCAAATATGTCAGCGTCGTGACGGTAGATCTACTGGCACGTAAATGAACACCTGCGGGGATAAATTCCGACACCTCGGCGTTTCCGAAAACCATAGAAGTAGTTAGTGGGACGTAAATAAATGATTATTATTATTATGATTATTATGATTATTATTATTATTATTATTATTATTATTATTATTATTATTATTATTATTATTATTATTATTATTATTATTATTATTATTATTATTATTATTGCTGGAACTCCTTGAATTTGTCCATTTTGGTACGAACACAATGTTATTCCAGATATCTTTCAGATCGATCCCAACTTCCTCTGTGTACTTACTTGTCTCCTAATTCCACTTTTTGGTCGCTTTTATCCTCGTGTTGTAGTTGAAGATATTCTTTGGAGTGTTGTTTTGTTATTTGAAGAATTTATGTTTGTGGCACTGATTTGGTCTATCTCGTTCGTTACCGATATAGAATGATTTCCTTACTGAATTTCTATCAGTTTTTTCCGGACCTATGGAACCGCTTCTTTCTCCTCAATCGTTCATCGGCATTTTTACATTTCTATGTTTATACCATTACTTCTGTGAGGAAGTTCCAAATAAGACATACTACATCAAGAGCGATCTCCGAACTTTTCTTACTTTTATTTGGATATTACAAAAATAATTTCTCTAATCAGTGATAAAAGTTGAATACAGACACTTTGGCCCAGAAAAGTGATTAGCGGGAGGAGGGGGGGGGGGGGTTAAGGTGAGGGACTGTCCACTCTGGCACCTCTGCCCGACGTTTTTTACTGAGGATGGTTACCCAGTTCTGCTTCCTCTTAAAACAATACCACCTATACATTCCCTTCGTATTCAACGTTGCTCAGTGATATCATCTGGTATTTCTAACTTGCAACACATTCATTTACAAAATACCTGACCACTCTGTACACCGACAATTTATTTACCTAACATCCAGTTCTCAAGACTCCTAAACTAGTACACCATGAACAAACTGTAAACAAACAGTTCTTCCTCTTAAAATCTACTGCCAGAATGAGTGGCTCAGACGGTTGATGTCCTGGCCTTCTAACCCCAACTTGGCAGTTTCAATCCTGACTCAGTCCGGTGGTATTTGAAGATGCTCAAATTCGACAGCCTCGCGTCGGTAAATTTACTGGCACGTAAAGGAATTCCTGCGGAACTAAATTCTGGCACCTCGGCATCTCCGAAAACTAGAAGCAGTTAGCGGGACATAAAGCCAATATCATTAGAATTATTATTATTAAAACGTAATCGAACTTGCAAACCTACTCTACTTGCAAATAAGTCATAGTGACCTTGACAGGAAACTCACACTATATTTTACATTTACAGGTATCACAAACGAGCCTCCGTGGCTCAGACGGTAGCGCGTCGGCCTCTCACCGCTGGATACCGTGGTTCAAATCCCGGTGACTCCATGTGAGATTTGTGCTGGACAAAGCGGAGGTGGGACAGGTTTTTCTCCGGGTACTCCGGTTTTCCCTGTCATCTTTCATTCCAGCAACACTCTCCATTATCATTTCACAGCATTTATCACTCATTAATAAAAATCACCTTGGGAGTGGCGACCCCATTGTAATAACAGCCTATATATGTTTCATTCATTACACCCCTGACCCAGTCAATGACTGGAAAACAGGTTGTAGGATTTTTTTTTTTTTTTTTTTTTTTTTTTTTTTTTTTTTTTTTTTTTTTTTTTTTTTTTCAGGTATCACAATTTGGTAGAATGACCAAGTTTTCATATAAATTCATGTAGTGTATCCCAGCTCGAGCGTACGCCTTGTCATCTCCATAGTTTTGTTGATTTACGAAAGGGACTTCCATGCAGGTGATAGTTTCCTATTGCCGGGCTGAGTGGCTCAGACGGTTAAGGCGCTGGCCTTCTGACCCCAACTTAGCAGGTTCGATCCTGGCTCAGTCCGGTGGTATTTGAAGGTGCTCAAATACGACAGCCCCGTGTCGGTAGATTTACTGGCACGTAAAAGAACTCCTGCGGGACTAAATTCCGGCACCTCAGCGTATCCGAAGACCTTACAAAGTAGTTAGTGGGACGTAAAGCAAATAACATTATTATAGTTTCCTATTTACCTCCAATGCAATATTTTGCTTAAGATACGTATTTGCCAAAAATATAATGTAATTGATAAAACAGAAAATACAATTGAAAATTACAACAAAAAATGAAAACATGGGTTTGACAGTTATTAAAAGTAAAGCCTGTTTTATCTGTGAATTTCCGTAAAAGGCCGCAGTAAATAATGTCTTACCTAACAGTACAAAGATTCTAACACAGAATAACATACTATCGCTCCCTGTAAATGCATGTCCAGACCTATGATAACTACCAACAAATTCTTACTGAACCAGTTCGATGGAGGTTATCCGGCTACCCTCGGTGCAAATTTGTGGGATTTGCATAAAGAAACCTTATTAATTTTGCATATGATTTGTTCAAATAATAAATGAATTATATCTATTATTTTCAAATAAAAGACCAGTTATATTCTGGAAATAAATTTATTTTGAATATTCGAGTTCGTTTCGAAACCAGGGTGAGGACTTTCCATGCAAGTAACATTGAACATACCTAATCGTTAATGTGCAGCATATTTCTGAGAACAAATGGAAATGATTACTGTCCGGCTTTGGATAATGACAACGCATTATAGAATAAATAGTAGGCCTTAAGTACACAAATTCTATTTATTTTCAGAACTACCCATAACATAGTGAACGAGTGGAAATTGTAACTGGACTCTTGCTTCTTTGATTTCTTTTTAATGAGCATGAGGTGACAATGTTACGTAGCACAATGTCGTTGTGGTCACCCAACTGAAGTGGCCTTCAGGGAATAAGAGATTGCTCTCTGGCATTAGCTAGAGATTCTCTGCAATAAGAGGTTAAAACCGCGCTAGGGTTTTGTGTTACCCTAAGGGGATTCATTCGCGTGGTAGATCGATTAAAGTTTCCGAGGATGGTAACAGCACTCCGTGAGATGTACAATATTCCTTCTACCACGCAGTTTCATGCTCACCTTTAATGACATTTTAGTCGTTGTTAGAGCCTGCTGGTCATTTCTTCTTTGAGTTTCCCGTTCTTCTTTTCGAATAATTCTATGGGACTCGTGAGTTTGTTGCTGTTGTTGAAAACGTTGTGGGTTTTGTGGACAAAACGTTGCCTTATCAGCTGATCAGTGGCTACATCCTTCCAGAGCCCATATAAAATTGAGATTTTGGTATGAGCGTCGTTATTCGAAGAAAGAGAACATCGCTCATGCGTTGATTTTGTTAAAAATATTTCTCCTTCTTCAGTCCTACTGTGATTAAAATTAGTTCTAATTTGACTAGAAATTAGTCCAGAGTTCAACAAAAAATGATTTGCTGGAGGAGTATCGTTGAATTCAGGTAGACTGTTTTCGAAGGAAATGTCAAATATTGTCCGTCGTCAAAGTCGGAACAGAATGAATTTTGAGATCCTTATTTCTTCAATGAAGAGTAAAAATATCTCCTCCAGCCCCGTGCGTAAGGTGTTCAGGTCGGGTTATTTTGACCTTAGCACTAAGTTTGAGCATTTAGTTTTTATCGTATACTCTTCATTTTTCCTCTCATATCTTTATTCTCATGTACGACTGTTGTATATGCATTTCTAATTTTTTTTTTTTTTGCTATTTGCTTTACGTCGGACCGACACAGATATGTCTTACGGCGACGGTGGGATAGGAAAGGCCTAAGAATTGGAAGGAAGCGGCCGTGGCCTTAATTAATGTACAGCCCCGGCATTTGCCTGGTGTGAAAATGGGAAACCACGGAAAACCATCTTCAGGGCTGCCGACAGTGGGGCTCGAACCCACTATCTCCCGATTACTGGATACTGGCCGCACTTAAGCGACTGCAGCTATCGAGCTCGGTTTTCTTATTTCTTGTACAACAAGCTGAAGATGACCTACACAGGTCGAAACATGTCCTTAGATATAATGTTTAGACAGGCTACTTAATTTAAGAGGTAATATTTTATTGTATTGAACACGTAAAATCTTAAGAATTTTTAAATATAAAAGACAGTTGACCAAACGTAACCGCGAGTTGTCACCGACCCATATGTCAAGGAACTGAGTTAATAATATTTACATCTCCAGAGGTGTTTAAAACACTTCAAACGAAACCATTAAAATAGGGCTACTCAGGGTGCTTGCACCGGTGCATTGCGCAGCACAAGCTACGATAAACAAATTCGCTAGGCTGACCACAGTGCAGACTCGCCACTCCTCGATTTTGAACAATAGTGCTATCTCTCTTTCCCTACTGTAAACTTTCTTAACTGTTTGACTAATTTTACAAACATTATATAAATCTGGATTTAAAATGGAAATCTGAATATCTGCATTTAACATGAAAATTATGAAAATTAACATTCATTAAATAAAATACACACTCGTCGAACCTTGTACTCACACTTACTTGTTACCTGCTTACTTACACATACGTTATTTGAACGGCGCCAGCTGCCACTCAGTACAGCAATAATAGAATGAGACTCTTGACTATCTCTAGGGTGTGGGGTAATAAGCTTACTTTTGACAACATACCATATAAGTTCTGGGAAAAGGAGATTGGCGTTCGGTTTCCCCATTAATTTTGAGGTTAAGATATTTTACTGTCAATTAAATGAAACTATGAATTCGTTTGATCGAACAATATATATTCTTTAAATAATATATCAAAAAATAGTGAGTCTTGTTGCGATAAAACAGATGAGAATATGAAATTATGACATTGCAACTGAAAGAAACTAGGCATGAATTTGAATTCTTCTTGACCGGACATTTAACAATTTATACGAAATATTTTCCTCACTGATTCACTTGACTGTACCTTCAACACTTTTAGTGTAATTACGACGTATTCCTTTGCTCTGCTGTTTACTGTAGATGTGTCACGCCTAACTTGGTGATACATCCTTGTGACTGCTTCCTCTCCATATCATCTGACTTCTTTGTAAGTCAATATGGTATTACCTCTTGGCAGGTCCAGGGTTGCCCTCTCTGACTCCATGGTAAGCCCTTGCGTCCGTGTCTTCCACTAAGTGACGGACCAACCAACTTTTGGCCTCACTCTCTCAATGACCAATAATTAATGGCTCACTGAGTCTTCACCATCTCTCGTTCACACTGGTTGACTGACCAACTAAGGCCTCTTGATCTAGTAGACCTCTTCACTGTACTGCATCCGTATAACTAATGACTGACGCTACAATATGCACCCACCTTATATAGACGTTGGTTGACACAACTACGTAATCTCCAGAAATAACCATGACATACTCCCACAACGCGACAGATATTACATACAGTTGTGAAATAGGCCCGCGGCGACTGAGTCCGTGCGCGCATTGCTAAATAAATACGATGACGTAGCCATGGCGCGGCGATGACTTGGCAGAATCGCCACTAATCTTGCACAATGTCCCAACGTCACACCCAATCTCTGATATATACAACAATTCTCACTGTACAGGTATTGAGTGTTATTTTACACATACGTATATATGCATAAATCTAAGTACAATCTTGCAAGCAACAGGCAATTGCAAAATCGAATTGAATAAAACTGATAATTACAATAATAGTAACAATATCACAGATAAAATAATAATAATACTGACATAATAATAATAATAATAATAATAATAATAATAATAATAATAATAATAATACAGATAAAATAATAAAAATACAGATATCATCTTGTAACGGGATTTGAACCGTTACACTACGCCTGTCTTACTCGCTCCGCCTGTCTCTCCTTTCCTCACTTCCTCTGCAGCGCAGAGTTGAGCCGAGCTTTCTCCCCGAGACAAAACCCTGGTCCGCACCGCGCTGACTCGGACCGATGCACGGTGCACAGCAATTCTACACCTCGCTTTGCACGCGTGACATTTTGGACGTTTGAAAGGCTCTGCACTAAAACATAATCATGCCAAATAGGCTATTTTGTCATTGCCTGCATTAGACATAAGAGAGAAACTTCTCTAAAATAAAAGCCATATTATCCGGAATTGCTCGAACTTATCACATACTTCCGGGTGTAATCTGTGTGGCATATGTAACTTGACCCTCTCTTACGATCTAATACCCTTTCTGACGGGTACGCAATATAGAGGGATGTACTGGCAAACGCAGGTAAAGCAACGTTCAATTGAAAAGATACTAAACATCCATTGAAAACGATATGCACGTATATTCACTGCTCGTGTGGGTCCGGCCTCAATCCTACATACAATCCCTTACAATTTTAAATATATAGATGCTTCATATAAATTAATACAAGCTTAAATGTATATAGACATGATACATGTTAATGACAGATATGAAATATCGTGTCATTACAATAACAACATAACGGAAATTGTTAATCACGATTGAGATTTTGGATGACAACTCGACAAATATATGTGACGACAGCTGTAAGTTCATGAAATTATCAGGCACATTGGTGCAATTATTATTACTTCTCTTTGATCTCTGTACTATGATAAGCTTTATAATCACACCACAAAGAAAGGTATGCTGGAGAAACAAATATGTTCGTGGTGATCAGTTAGAGGATTCACCCAGCTACACACGGGTACTCTTCGTTCCAACGTTGGTGTGCCATCATGGAGAAGTATTCAGTAGAAAACCAATATAAAATGTAGTATCCCGTTATTGGATCACATGGAGTGTGGTTGCATTGTGTATGCTACAATAGTTTTGTTATATTGTTACGAATAAATCTCCATCTGTTTTATTACTCTAATTTATTTCAGTATAACCTAATAAATGCACACACACGTACACACACAATTCTAATCAGCTGTGAATGGCCACACTTAGTAATTGCTGTCTATTTACAAATTGCTCTTCCTTATGGCACAGCTGGAGGTCCAGCCCGTTACTCTACCTTTCACTTTCCCAAGTCCAGTCAACTCATACAGCAGCTGTGTGGAGGTCGCTGGATTTGAACTCAGTGCCACTGGCTACACAGCGTACGATTGACTGTTGGTTCGATCCCACAGACAGTCCGGTAATTCACAGTGAGATGCAGTGAACAACCAAACAAGTCAACAGTATTCAATAGCAGACGATACTCAAAACAGCGAACATAAACACAGATCTATTTAGCTTCACACTCGCCGCAGCGGCTTCCTTCGCTGACTCACGCAGAAAGACACGTACACACAGAATAGTCTTCCGTTCCGTCGTCTCCAGTCAACGCACTCACTGGTCTCTCTACGACACCAAAACAACAGCTTCTGGTTCAGACCTCGGTGGGACACTAGCAACAGCCAACGCCTCTATCTCCCTCAGCCCAGCCACCGAACCCCAACACACCGAGTCTCCACCTCGGAGCCCAACCGTCACTCCGAGTCCAGCACTGACTGACTGTCCGCGGCTAGTATCCCCTTTTGTAGCTCGGATGATTTCATCCAGGACTTTCGCGAGGTCACTAGAGGCAGAATAGTTCCGTTGATTTTCCGAGAAACTTGCAGGTAAGCTCGGCCGACGAGAACAATGTTCAGAAAGGCCGGCCCCACCCTACAAGCCGGCTGGGAGATCCCAGGTCGTATGAATCACTAGCCCCTTCCTGGAAGTACCGAATGGGGCTACCACGGGGATGGCACGTAACAACATTTACCACTCATAGAATAACATCTTCATCATCATTTTCAATATTTAGAATATAAATAACTAACCTTCGGCAAAGTTTTCTTACTATTCCACGGAGGTATGCAGGTTGTAAAAAATAAAATGTCCTACAGAGACTTCACAGTGCCTCTTCGTCAGTGTGACAACATCTTTAGCTGAATTGCTTAGCTTTGCTGACCAAATCCCTTCTCTTTAGTATCAGGTAGCTCTTCAGCTGGTCCCATGAGGCTAAGTGAGCGACGTTCCAGCCTGCAGTTCTGAATTAAAATCATTGAGCCGACCAGAAATCGAAATCAGGCTCTCCGGGTAAGACTCAGGCAAGACATGAGATTGAGAAACGAAACCTGAGGAAGGCATTTTGAAATATTTATATATTTTCATTTTTATGTGTTCTATAAAAATCAGTTGTTTGTTAAAATCCAGACTTGTTGCTCTCTTAATGGACAATGGCATGAGTCATGTTTAGGGCTCGGAATTTGAGAGAAAGTCCATTTTTTCTCGAATTCCCGAATTCAACATGATATTCATATCAAGATTTATTGAGTTTTATGAACATTATTCTGGGTCATTATAGGCCAGAAAATGGTGGGTTTAATCTGTCCTTTTGTAACTTTTTCGGTGTTTTCTGGCGTATTGGCCCTCTTTAGCTCCTTTCTAAGGTCTTGACGGCTTTTTCTGCAATACCTTCTTTCGACTACATTTCTACTGCCCATTTTCAATTCGAGTGATCGTTAATTACTCCATCACCTCTTAAACACATTTTTCTAGTAAATACACATACTTGATTCATATCTAAAAAGAGAAGAGCCTCCGTTGCTCAGACGGCAGCGCGTCGGCCTATCACCGCTGGATACCGTGGTTCAAATCCCGGTGACTCCATGTGAGATTTGTGCTGGAAAAAGCGGAGGCGGTTACAGGCTTTTCTCCGGGTACTCCGGTTTTTCCTGCCATCTTCCATTCCAGCAACACTCTCCATTATCATTTCATAGCATTTATCACTCATTAATAAATCACCTTGGGAGTGGCGACCCCATTGTAATAACAGCCTATATATGTTCCATTCATTACATCCTTGACCCGGTCAATGACTGGAAAACAGGTTGTAGATTTTCGTTTTCATTTTTCATTCATCTAAAAAGAGAAAACATAAAATAAAATATGAAATGATGAAACTAGTGCTTGGAAAAACCAGAGAATCAAATTATGTCCAAGATAAGTAAAATATTGAAAGAAATTTTTGATGTGTTTTTGAGGAGGAAGATCTCACTTGATTCAAGTATGATCCCATAACATCCCTTGGTGTGAAGAGGCGTTTCTCGATGTCTCGCAAGGTGCTATCTGAAAACCGACGATCCTTTACACCTAAGAACCTGGGCATGATTATTTTAATATACTATAAAGCCAACTGAGGTACAGTAATATTTCCTAATTCCAATTACTGTAATCACAGTGTGGTTAAGCCAGATACGATTCCAGTTATACTAATTTCAATTCCTTTATCAAGGTTGTCCATTGCGGATTCGCTGAACTCATTCCAGGTGGAAAAAGTATTCCATTCTAAATTCTGCAAGTACATTTTTTTACAGACACACAATTCTTTTTTTAATTATATTATTGAAAAATATATACTGTGGACTACTGAAGCTGGCAAATGGTGAAACTCTAGATGTACTAGTCAAGCTTTTTGAAGATATCTGGAGAACTGGGGTGATACCAACTGAATGGCTGTCAGCACTAATCCACCCTTTGCACAAGAAAGGTGATAAAAAGAATGTCAACAACTATAGGGGCATCTCATTAGTATCTGTTCCCTATAAGATTTTCTCCAAAGCAGTTCAGAACCGAATTGAAGCTCACCTTGACCAACAGATTGGGGAATATCAGGCTGGCTTCAGAAAAAGCCGTTCGTGCCCAGAACAGATATTTAACCTGAAGACCATCATAAGGTACAAGAAGACAGGAGGACACAGTTACGTGGTTGTGTTTGTTGACTTTCAGAAAGCATATGACTCCATTGACCGCGAGTCATTAATGAATATTTTGGAAGAGTTTGGAGTGGACGATACGTCAAGAAATTTGATCAAACAAACTCTAACCAACACAGTGTCGAAAGTAAAATTTATGGGTGAGATCTCAGAACCGTTTACAATCAGAACGGGTGTCAGACAGGGAGATGGACTATCCCCACTCCTCTTCAACAGTGTTTTGGAAAAAGTCATTCGAGAGTGGAGGAAGTTGTTAGACCAAGAAGAAACAAAGGAAGATCAGTTCAGACTTGGTCCTAAGCACAAAGGGGTGTACGTTGACTGCCTGGCCTTTGCGGATGATCTGGCCATTTTTGCTAACAACATAGATTCAGCAGTCAACAATATCAATAGGATGTCAGAAGTTGCTGAAAAGGTAGGACTCCAGATTTCTATTCCAAAGACAAAATATATGACAAACATCTGTGATGGACCAGAATGGATGATCACTAATCTTGGAAAAATCGGTCGAGTCAAGAATTTCAGATATCTTGGTGAAGTCATCCAGCAGAATGGATTAGAAGAGGAAGCAATCAATGTCAGGATGAGGAAGTTAGACCAGGCATACTGAACCCGAGTGACTTAGGCCCAAAGTCAATCATGATTTGATTTATGAAGGGAAATAGTACATTTATTGAAATACAGAAGTGTAGTTGAAAATATTTCATCTGTGTAGTGTTGAAATATGAGCTAAGGAACACGACAGACTGGAGCCTGACGGATTAGCTCGACACAACAACATTTAGCTGCTTCACAGCAGGGGAGCCCATTAGTTGGCGACCAGAAAAATACAAGTCCACAAATAAGTCTTGGTCAGAAAGAGAAGGGGGTAGTTTGACACAAAGGAAGCTTGCAACATCAGTAGTGCGCTGGGATATTTTTGGCGGACGGAAACTTCCACGACGTCATGAATTCCAGGAAAGGTTGAATGGAGAAGTACAGTGGTTGCGAGGACATTCGCTAGCCTAGGTTATCGCAGGTGGAAATTTAAATCACGTGACCACTTGCAGGCCAATCACGAAAATTTAGATGGAGACTCAGGGATACCATCTTGAGGAATGATGGATGAGATATTCTCGTAACTTCAAAAGTAATCAGTAATAAATTATTGTGAGTACACGGATCGATGTAATGAACTTATTAAATGTCACGTATAGAAAAATAATCGCTAATTATTGGCGAATTAAATAAATTGAAGGCTGGATTTCTTGGAAACCAGACAGCTTGAATGTCATTGGCTGGACGAAAACCATGTTGTAAGGGACGCTTCCCAAAGGCGCGAAATGTGAGGAGCTAAATCCACCCGTATCTCCTAAATCTATGATCGTCAGGAGTTCATATTTAATCCAGCAAATAAGCTAGAGGAGTGGATTAATTTGATATAAATTTTAACGTCCAATTCGGAGTGCAAGTGCCGATATTAAAAATCCACCCCCTCCCTCATGGGTATGACGTCAATGAATCCGCGAGGGAAAGCTTCATCCATATATACGGGCGCAAGGGATACTCGCCACCACACTTGAAATAAATCTCTGGAGCTGAACCGTCGTTCGCAGCTGACTTCAAATCCGTCGGGCGTACAGTAACTCAACATTTAATGCCGCGAGCATCCCCCAGGACTTATAAAATGTGATCGCGCTCAAGCAACATGAACTGGAAGTAGTTAACTTAGGACAGTGCTTGCCAGTTATAAATATCATAGTGAATTCAAATAATTGCATTGTAAGAGTGAATAATGTAAATTGCACCGCAATAAGTACGTAAATAACATACTGTGTGACGAACAGTACTTTGAGGGAATAATAGCCTGTACTTTGGAATATCGAACCGCTATCATGAACACTTCAAGAGGGCCGTATGAAACAGGCGTATCGCGTCGGACGACATAAATCGCGACGGGCGTAAAATTCGACACACCGTCGTACGTGTCCATGTCCATGTGTGCGGTAATTGGACGAAGCTTAAAACAGTGTAAAATATTAAATTTTTGGGTCTAGGGTATTAATTTGTTTTATAAAAGTAAAGTTTTCAGTGTTAACATTGTCAATGATGAAGTATTGTGATAATTAAGGTATTAGTGTAAAAATGGTAATGTGCCAGGAAATCATTTGTGGAACTACGCCATCAAGAATGGAGGAGTAATACGGCGGATAGGGGCCGAAAGGAGCCTCTCATCTGCCAAGCTGCAATGAATTACCAATAACTAAGATGAGTACTAAAATGTAGATAATGTTTGGGAAATGTTAGCGTGATTGGAAAAATGGGAATAATTTGATTAGACTTGGTTACCTTCTGTAACAAGATGAGTCGCTTAACGACCCCATCCTAACTTTGTAGCACGGACAGTATTAAATAATAACAATGTAAATAATCGGGTCTTTTATGTATTCAGTTTGTTGTAGATGTAAATTTTGTAGATATAGGGTAGTACGTTAAGTCATGCATCCATTCATATTTTCTTTGTAGTCAAGAATAATATTTTTTTTAACATTTGATTTTGTTATCATAGTCTTATAGACCCGATATGTGCTTTTCTGTTTGTCATTTTAACGAGTTATGTAATGACATTGAAGGGAAGTCCAGGCTTGTCATACCAGTTGTGTTTTGTTGTTGATTAGTGTGTTCATATTTTCAAAGTGAATTTGTTAAATTTGTGAGAAGCGATATTAATAATAATAATGATTCATGAGATATTGAAAATTTAGTGAGCAGTGCGTAATAATAAAATTTAAGTGATCAGGTGTTGAGTTTGTCGGGAATCATTTAATGACGGGATGTCGTTTTTAATTCGGAATTAAAGAGTGTGGTAATTTCACTTGATAAATTAATAATATTGAAATGTAGATCGGTGCTAATAATCCGTACATGTTAATGAACGTGTGGTTTAAATTACGGTCCAATATTTTTTTACGAATAAATGTCGTGTATTGAATTTGCAATTCAGTAGCCGGAACACGTAGGACTAATATTGCGAAACCATGATTGTCAAATTTTGGTAAATATAATTTCAAGATGTTACGATTATTTGTGGAGAACGAACTAAGGCGTAGATCAAAATAAGATAGAAAAATGTTAACGAATCTACAGTCAGATAATAAAAGGTCGTACGATGTCAGAAGTGGAATAAATAAGTCAGTTGATAATTCTGTGAGAAATAAATGAATCAAGGAATATTGAGATAGAAAGGGATATAAATTCCGTACGAGAGACACTTAGGATATTGAAATGAGTGTAAAATGTACGGGCAGTGTCACAGAGAAATACTGAGTTACGTAGCGGGTAGAATTCGAACCCGTGACAGCATGTACGAAATAAATAGACTGCACCGCTATTCGTCGAGATACTACGGATCTAAGGATAATGAGAGTTCAGATTCCACATAAATGATCGTATATTGTAATCATTGTAATGACGAGTGATGACAATCATGATGGCGTGATGATAATAATAAATATTGCAGATAAAGGATTGGACCGCCTTAATTAAATGAGCGTTGATAAAGATGTTAAACGGGAATATAAATGATAATATGCAACCGATAATAATAATAACAACGTTAGGACGATGATAAATCATCGCGGTCAGATTAATAATAATAGTAATGACGTCTTTTGGTTGATCATTGAATAATTGTAATCGCGACCGATATCTTAATATATTTTGGCGGAAGTGACCGGTTCAATAATAATGATAATATCTTGAGTCACCTATTCATTCATAATAATAATAATCACAAGAGGGATATAATAATAATAACAGTAATAACCATTTGTATTTGCGTCCCGCATAATAATGACGATATTAATCAAACGTGGCAGTGCCAGGAACCGTTGTGAATAATAATAATAATAATAATAATAATAATAATAATTTCAAGGATGATAATTTCGTGGATAAATGAATATTCTGACGATAGTGAATTAATTAGTTGGTGACAACATCCCTCTACTCGTATGTTTGAATAATAAGAATAATAAATATTATAGTCATTTGTTACCTCGTTATCATACGGTTTCCGCACGGGACGAGTTACAGTAATACCTAGTGTGTTTGTTTACTTCGCTTGCGATGCGAGGGGAGGTCATCGGCACGGTATTTCCCACCGCTTCTCGTTATCTCATCTGTAGCAGTAGTCTACTGAGGCTACTTTGTAACATTTCAGATCATGTGTAAATAAAATATAAATGCTAATTCAGTGGTATGGCATCAGCTGGACATCGTAAGATAGGAACTGTCCGTGTAATCCATTTTTCGTAATTCACGAGAAACATTACCCAGTCCGAGTACCGGTCTCGGAAAAATTTATATAGCCGGGGTACGTCATCTTAGTTAAATCGAGAAGCCGACCGTAACATGGGTTATGCTCGGGCTCCCGATAGAAGGAAGCTATATGCTTGAACAACGGTTCGATTCAAATGGAATCGACCCATGAGTTATACTCCAATTGTAATTTCTTCCAGAAGCAACCCAGCAACATATTGATACCACTTGCGGTATAGCAAGTGATTTATTTATGTAACATGTGTGGAAATTTAAATATCATTGCCAAATGTATCAAAGTTTCGTACGTCGGATGGCGTAATAAACTGCTCCTTCTGGCAATTAATTCAAAGGAAACCATTCTCATAATCTTTTTATTGTAGTTAGATGAGACCCTTTTTAAAGTTAACAGTCACTTCCTAATCCTATCATGGAGTCCTTAAATTCAAGTTGACAATCGAGCTTTCCCCATTTTAATTTTAAATTGCTCCGTTCATTCCCGTGTTCTATTATGCCTCTATATTTATATATTTGTGGACTTAAATAATGAACCGACAGCCCTGAGATTAATGCTAGTCTGGGACTCGGGAGGTGGACGTGTGCAATACCAAATGACAAAGAATATCTATAATAAAAAGTCTATGAGTATAGGGGCCAAGTTCCGACACTATAACACAGTTGTAAAACCTGAGGGATTATATGCATCTGAAACTTTGACCTTAAGTTGTAAAGCTCAAGCTGATCGGCTGGAAAAAAGAGAGCGCAGGATACTAAGAAAAATCCTAGGTAATAGGTGGGTTGATGGACAGTGGCGAATGAGACCAAATGAGGATTTGTACAGCAAGACAGAACCTCTCACAGCGTCAATTAAGAAGAGACGGCTATTATTTTACGGTCATCTCTTGAGGATGACTGATGGTCGGCTAACAAAGAGAATATGGAATTTTATTCAATCTAAGGCAATAAGGCCGAGATGGTTCCAGGAATGCGAAAAAGATCTGATGCAGATTGGTATTTCAGACCAAGAAATTCATGACAGGAGCACATTCAGAAGATTGGTGAACAACTATCAAGGTTTCCAAATGGCATCAACTTCCAGAAGACGGAAAGGACCTTTGTCTGATGAGCATAAACAGACACTCGTCGCTGGGCTCAGAAGATACTGGCAGGAAGTCAAAGCCGGAACAAGAACAAGACCTAGACACTGAAATGAAGTTGGTTGTTACCACGCAGTCCATAGAGGCTCAACTCGATGTATTAAAAAAATATACTGTGAAAGAAGAAGTATTTCACTCTTATGTTTTTGGACTGTATTGTTCATATCACCAGAATTTCGCGCTTCAAAACATTATATTTCTTCATTAAATATGTAACTAATACTGAAATTATGAATGAATGTTTACGTCCTCTTTTGCCAGTTTTAGGTCCCTTTTATAATATTTTAGGTCTTTCGTTACGTCCTTTTTAGGTAATTTATAGGTCTTCAAATTCCGAACCCTCGTCATGACTAACGTTAGGGGACATATAATTCACCATGATATTCATATCAAGATTTATTGAGTTTTATTAACTGTAGTGTGTATTGCTATTAATTGCTAGCCATCCACATAAAATAAATATGACAGGGGTTACTCCGTTACTCGTCTTCACAGTGGTGCTGAAAGATTCAACTCTTCTTTCCTTTCTAACACCTCTTTTTTCACAGGAGTATCTTGTAGTTACATACTGAACGCAGTGTAATACAGACACTCCTAAGAGAAGACAACCCCTTCCTGACATTAAATGAGTAACTCGAGACAAGAAATCGAACTTCATAATCAAATTATAGTGAAGCATTCCTATACTTAGGAACAATCTTAGAACATTCCAACTTGTGTAATATGAGGTGAGTTTGCAGACGTCTCAAGTCTGTTGGAACTTTAAATGAGGAAGTATTCTCCACTTCACTGAAAGGGACAAGTTACCTGCAGAGAAATGAAATTCCATTAGACTAAACACAAGAAGTGGTGTGCCATCATATGCGTCTTCTGATCGTGTTGTTAACGTCTGAATTTTTCTTTCTCAATAATTATGTGTCCATTATGTTATAGTAATTCCCAACTTGGCAGGTTCGATCCTCGCTCAGTCAGGTGGTATTTGAAGATGTTCAAACGCGTCAGCCTCGTATCGGTAGATTTATTGGCACGTAAAAGAACTCCTGCGGGACAAAATTCTGGCACCTGGGCGTCTCCGAAAACCGTAAAAGTGGTTGGTGGGACATAAAAACAAATAACGTTATCTATATATTAAGAGTTTTCTAAAACAGCTTTGGCAAATCCGTCCGGCCGTTCTACTGGACTGATTTGCTTCATGGATATTTTATTATCTCTGGAATTACCTGCCGGTGAATTATGAGACATTGATAGGCCTTAAAGTTAAGCCAACTTTGAGTAATCATAAAATTAAATCATTATTTGATCACTCCAATAATTGCAGGCGAATGCTTACCCTAACCCGCAATACATTCTGTACTTAGCTGGTTGCTAAGCAACTAACACTTTCACCTCTGATCATTGATGAATATTATTCTGTGCTATATACTCTTCGATTTTCTGACCTTCCCCAGCTTCTTAATATACTCAACAGCTGGCAGAACTTTCCTAATAACGTATATGCTGCTAAGAGAAGACATCGACGTTCGCACAGTCGGGAAGCTATCAACTCGACTAGCCATCTGTATGACCATTACCTGTAATAAAGCACAGGGACAATCTCATGAAAATGTGGGTGTGTACTTACCCGAACCAGCATTCAGTCACAGCCAATTGTATATTGCACTATCTCGGGCAAGATCGTTTGAAAATGTTAAGATCCAGATACCCCCGAATGGTCGAAACACAGTGAATAGTGTATGGGGAGAAGTGTTATAAAATACATTACGAATGAATCAGTTATAATGTACTGTTGGAAAGAGCAGGAAAAAAATATTATTATTATTATTATTATTATTATTATTATTATTATTATTATTATTATTATTATTATTATTATTATAGAGAAATAGAGGACATGACGAATTCAGAGGTCTAATTGAAGGTATTTTATAAGAATAAGATTAGGTTATAGATTCATACATTTTCCTGTCTTATTTGTAGCTTGCTCTTCTGGTGTTGAAGGATAGTGGATAAGCTCGAGACGACTGACATGAAAGAAGCGAAACTGAATCTCACTACAAGCAAGTGGCAACATATACGGCTCGAATGGAGTAGGCCTGGACTGTAGCCAATGTCACCTACCATTGGTTCCCAAGGGGGAAAAACCGTACCATTTCTCCCCAGTCACTTGTGAAGCTAGGGATATATTTTCTAACTGTTGGGTTGGATTCTGCGTTGCCATCCTTAAAAAAAGATGGCTTCCTTGCCGATACATCTTGCAGCTACTGTATGTTATCGTTGGCATGTTGGCAGCTATTGCCAACGTCGTTTTGATGAATTTTTAAAGTCGCTTGTGGAACATCTCAGAATGTAATTGATTAATATTTTATAATCCTTGAGGACTGTAACGAAATTGGGCTAATATCAACTAACTAGAACGGAGGCATGAACTTAATAACGTAGTTGGTGTATAATTAGACTTAAGATTTGTTAATAATAATATAGTTAGGTAGGTGAACGTCCTCGGTTGCTGCATGCTTTGGAGTAGTATTTCGGTAATCATTGGTGATTTTCGTAAGTAACTATCCAGGATTGAAGTTAGGTCGTCTTGCTTATGTCAGCCATATTTTTTTCCAAGGACCAGTCTAACATAATCTTGCTATACTCGACAACACCTAATAGCTGAAAGACTATTTTACATTTATTTTTACCACCATCACCACCGGTATATCCGGCCCCTTCGCTGAGTGTTCAGTACACAGGCCTCTGGACTTCCGGTGACGGAAAAACGGGTTCAATTCCCGACTGTCATGGAACTCTAATTGTAAAATGTTAATTCCTTTGGCTTTAGGTGAGAGACTTAGTGTTCTCGCAGACCAATAAATACTGTCTACAAATCGCGCTGTTTGTGATTCGAGTAAATACGTAATCTCAATATTTGGAAATCATAAGAAATGACTCATTTCAACTGCAGTGCCTATGCTGCACAATGTCTTGGAAAGCTATTCCACTGTTTCAAAAGATTTTTGTAAACTACAAACATGTTACTGTTTACTGCACAGCTGGAATAGCTTTAGTGTCCGCAACCCAAAAGGCCGTCATATTTATGACGTGCGGGTATATACGAGAACATTAGTGGAGTAATTATACGCTCGTAAGTTGTTATTGCCATCCTTATCTTCACAAACGCGCAGTTAAATGTAAGTTTAAAACCGGAAATAGAACGAACAGGCTTTAATAGCTCAAACGTAAGTGGACTCACTGTAAAATATTAATTTTCTGCAGTTTACATCCACGCTGCTAACGTGCGAACATAATGCTCTCAACAAATGGGAATTCTTTGTTTTGATTCTCTCGCTATTTAAGTTTCTGGATGCAGAGTAATTCCATTTTTTATGTTCTTTCCTCTTCCTTCTTTCTTTCTTTCTTTTTTTCTTACTTTCTCATTATGAACGTTAGATTTTCGTTTGCATTTGAGCTCTACAAACTACGAGAAAGATAGAATATAAGAACCCCTTTAGGTTGGGTAAATGTATTCATTTATTCGGATATAATTCATAGCATGACAGCTAATTTTTCTCATTTTGCACATTCATCCTACTTTTATAAGCTTTTACTGCAATGAAGCCTCGGAACATTTATCCCATCGTGTAAGGAATAAGAAACAAGTGTTTGGTGCCGTACCCCTCCTTCAGTTTTGAATCGCTTTCTAATGAATTCCAAGTGATGAAAATCATTAGATAATTTATGGCTGCAATAGGAGTGGTCCAATACCTCTCGGTTTGAATACTGAAGCAACTTAAGACAGTAGTATACTTAGTAAGGCCTAGCGTTGTCGTGTAGCACTATGTCGATCATGTTTCTCAACGTTCAGCCGGCGATGTACCCTGTAGGCGGTGAAATAGGATGACACTATTCATTTTATTGTATGGCCAAGATTCAACGAGTCCCATTGTCTTCTGTTAGGACAAAGTGTGACTGAAACGTGAGATGTAATGACCACAAGGGCAAATCGAAGTTTGCATACTCTCATTTGGCCGGAATTTGGAATGATATAGGTGACCTTAGAAATCTGACTCCGTGACTGAAGGGTCATTGGACATTAGTTTATAGACTCCGGGTTCGACTCCTGGCCGGGCCAGGAATTTAACTGCGTATAAGGTTCATTCCTCTATCTCGAGGACTGGGCATTTGTGTTTGCCGTAATACACACGATACATTACACTCAAACCCCCAGAGAAACCCGCAATAGTAAACACATCCCTGCACTGTGACTACTCTCATTGATTTAAAAATATGAAGCTAAATTAAAATGATACAATGTTAAAATAATCATGAAATAAAATATTCAGGCGTCGGACTACTTACTCACACTTAGTGCTTACATGATTACTTACATATACAATTGTTGATGGGCGCCAGCTACAAATAGATGTAACGATAATAGAATGAGAGTCTTGAATATCTCTAGGGTGTGAGGTATTAGGCTTACTTTGACAGCATAACATATACGTTCTGGGAAAAGGAGATTGGCGTTCGGTTTCCCCATTAAAATGTGAGGTTATATGTTCTACTATTGAAAACAAGCAATTTATTTATTTGATATTAAACAAAATATATTCTTTAAAAATTGACTTTAACGAGTGAGATTCACTGCGATAATTCAAACAATAGTATAAAACTCTGACATTATAACTGAAGGAAACTGTAGGCATTAAATTTGAAATCCTCTTGACTGGGCATTTAAAAGTTGTACATGAAATTTATCCCTCACTGGTTCACTTTACAGTACCTTCAACACTTTGAGTGTTATTACGACGTATTCTTTTGAATTGGTATCAGCTATAGGCATCTGAAGCCTAATTTGGTGATGCATTCTTTTAGTTTCACAAACGAGATATAGTATGGCATGAAATTATATTTAGGCCTACACTTCACAATCAACTTTACAAGTAATTGATTGATAACTGTTCGTCTGCATTACGATGACTCAATATTCGGCTGTCACAGAAATGACACAAGAACTCGACCGAACAGATGCACGAAACACACTCCGAACATATAGCCTAATCCATTTGGTTACTGACGATTACGTATCCATATCACTGTTCCCCATTCGTCTCCTTCCAATTGACTCCAACTGATTTCATGGAAAGTCTCTCCATTCATATCCTTCCAACCAACTGCTTCCAACCAACTGAACTATCCAACTGACTGCCGCTATAGGATACAACCCATATATCTAGACATAAGTTGTCACATGGTATAACACCCACGTCAGAGCTCAAAATAGATATGATGTCACTCCTACCCAGCTACAAATGTTACATATTGTGTTGAAATAGCCTCAAGCGAACTAGGATTTCCCTAAATATGATCTCATCGCTAAATGCATACAATGACAGAGCGATGACTCGACAGTTACTGTAACAGTATTACACCATTTGTAGCAATGTCAAAAGGTTTCACGAAACATATCCCTATCTGATATTAGGCAGTTAGTCTCACTCTACATGATTTAATGCTAACACACACACACACACACACACACACACACACACACACACATATATATATATATATATATATATATATATATATACAGTATATACAATAAATTAAATACAATAAAGCAAGCGAAAATTAATTAATACATAGAGAAATCAGATTATAGAACTGAGTCAAACAATAATAATAATAATAATACAAATGAATGCTTGTAACGGGATTTGAACCGTTACAGGACATAGGATCGGTGTAAGGAATGGCATCCATCCGTATAAATAGCCCAGATCCACATGTCGGGCCGATCGCAATAAATTGGGAAAGAACAGGAAGAAAAAGACAGATAATATTGTAATTGAAGGCCTTCGTTTAATCTTTATTGTATTAGCAACCAATGTTACAAATAAGCGGTATTTTAGAACACGTGTCAAGCAAATGTCCTTTCAAGAGTTAAAGAAATTGTCAAAATCAACGGATCATACAAAATTATACAATATACGTTTTTACAATATAATTCACTATCTGCAGAATAATATAAAGATGGTGGTGGTAGCTCTATCAGTGGATCAGTGGTAAAGAACCAAAGACCAAGGGTTCAAAATTGACAGAACTAGTAGGAAATGTTGATAGGTGGAATAAATCCATTCTAAAGTCAGTTTCGTAGAATGTAGGCGTGTAAAATGCCTCTGGTGACACGTCTGGTGTTTACTACTCAAAATTAATTAAAACTCATCCATCGATCGCCCAACAGAGATCCATTTGTCTGCCGTTGGTAAAGTAGAATGGAAATTCAAAATTGACGCGTAGGCAGCCTATATGACGTTAAATAAAAATTTTGAAGTTCCATTTTACTTTACCGAATTTCATCCCTTTACATTTGTGGGAAGCGTGCGGTCTAATGATATTGTGTTCAGAACAATTACCCCAATTTCATCCTGTTTATCAGGAAATATCGGAATAAAGCATCTTCAGTTTTCTTAACTCGCTTATAAGGAACACTGTGCCAAATTTCAACCCTCTAGCTTCGTAAGAATTGGGAGAATAAGTGATTATGTACTTAAAATAGTTACTCCAATTTCACCCCTTTAATCACAAAACGGCAGAATGAAACATCATCTAGCGGGTAAGTTGGTCGTGCGGTTAGGGGCGCGCAGCGGTGAGATTGCATTCGGAAGATAGTGGGTTCGAATCCCACTGTCGGCAGCCCTGAAGATGGTTTTCCGTGGTTTCCCATTTTCACACCAGGCAAAGGCTGTACCTTAATTAAGGTTTAATTAAGACCACGGCCGCTTCCTTCCAACTCCTAGCCCTTTCCTATCCCATCGTCGCCATAAGGCCCATCTGTGTTGGTGCGACGTAAAGCCACTAGCAAAAAAAAAATCATATATCGTGTGAAAAACAACTGTGCAAAATTTCAGCCCTCTAGCGTCGTGATATAATAATACGGTTGTTATCCGAATTTCACTCCCCTTTACTTCAAAACATCAGAATAAAACCTATTCAACTTCTTCAATTAGCTTATAAAGAACAACTGTAACAAATTATATCCCTCTTGCGTTTTAGGAAGTGTTTGTTATTTATTTTTATTTTTCCTAAGTAGGAAGCAATACTTTCCAATGTTTACTCAGTTAAATGTAACTTAAAAGATTTTCAGTATATCGAACACATAATTTCAATATCATACTAATGGAACAGTAAGGGTAAAGCACCTGTAGGGGAAGAGCAGGATGTCATTGACCGGACAAGGGTGGGGGGCGTGACGAAATGGTGGGCCAACGGACTGGCAGCCGGCTGGAATCGAGCCAAGAAAGAGCAACTGTTTCTTGAACGCCTCGCACTGTATGCTGGAGTGGTTAAAAAGCAGGGCTTCATTAAGATAAGTTCCTAATTGCAAATTCCTAAGTGTTTGGACAGCAATAAACATAAATATTTCAAAATATTGAATGTGACTTGATAGAATCTAACGATGTCCTTTTAAGAACGAAACGTCACTCTTTGTCTAATATTGTATACTTTTATTCAATGTTTAATAATGTGTCTTTTTACAGGTAGGCCTATGTCTTAGTGTAATATTTATATTAAAATTGTGTATTCGACAGACTGAAATGCTTCTGAGTTACATTTTAGGAAGTGTGCGACTTAATGATATTGCGTTTAGGGCGTTTAGCCTAATTTCACTCCCTTTATCACAAAACATCAGAATAAATTATTAATTACCTTATAAGAAAGAGCTGCGCTAAATTTCAACCCTCTACCTTTGTGGGAAGTTTTTAATTTAGTGATATTATTTTTAGGGTAGTTACCCTAATTTCACATCCCTTATCACAAAACATTGGTATAAAATATCTTTAGTTTTCCTAATTAGCTTATGCAAAACATCTGCACCAAAGCAGATTTCTAGCTGCATTGACGTGTCGGATTTAAACATTCTAATTACCACAATTTCACCCCGTCGGAATAAAAAATCTTAATTTTCGTAGTTGCTTTTAACAAATATATGTGCCAAATTTTATCGCTCTAACTACGTGGAAAGTGTGAGAATTAGTGTTCACTAAGTAAGTCGAGGCCTTCGCTTTTAGACAGTATAGAGAAAATAAGTGATCTCCTATGTACGGTATATTATTACAGAAATTTGGAGGAATGTACAGTAATGTACACATTTGTTAGTAGATTACATCTTCTAATGATTTTTCAGAAGTTCTGAAACCTATTATGAAGGCTTCGGATGGTGAACTGAAGTCCAGTGATTCGTTTTTACGAACTGCACAGTTATAGTTAGTGCATAGTCTATGAAGAGGAGAGTTTGCACGAACAGATGTTTTAACATTCTCGGTTCGAAATGTTAAGTTTCTTCTATTGTTAATTCCGGGAACATGAATATTTAAACTGCCAAGAATTCAGAATTATCAATTCCATCCTTTACAATTTTGTAGAAAATTATCACGGCATAATTCCGCCTTCAGAATTCTGGGCTGCACAGTTTAAAATTTATGAGGCATTCGTTGTGTGTGTCATTAGTATGTACAGGGTGGTAAGAAAGACGTGCACCGGGTATATGAGGATTAGAGGGTTGGTCATTCTGATAAATAATGGAAAAAATAAATGCATATCTCGCTCCGCTGTCATTTTATCAGCTGCTGAAGTTAGCCAATCAGATCGCCTAGCAGGTGACTTCAGATGCGCTATGCGAGGCTGCACGTGGCTTACGACCGGCTTGAGAGAACCAACAGAAAAAAATAATGAACTATTTCAGGGGATGGACGTGACCAAGAACCTCTCTGTTGATAGGCTAGGCTCGTAGTAAGCTCGTACTGTACAGATTTAGCAACACCGCCTCGAAAAAGCCTATTTGAATTCACCCGCGAAGCAATCTGATTGGCTAATTTCAGCAGCTGATAGAAAGACAACGGCGCGGGATATTACTTATCAGCATGACCAACGCTCTAACACTCATATACTCGGTTCACGTTGTTTCCTATCACACTGTATAAGCTTGATTTTAACATGGATAAGTTTTTGGGCTGGAATTTTTCTGGAATCAGCGTAAGAAATTGCCCGAAATTTCCCGAACCAGTGTTCATCTGCGTATGTTAGGTGAGTGGTAGAGGCATCTCCTCACTGTGCGCTTTCTTCTCGTAACTAAGACCTTGAGAAGAGCTCGTAATAATTGAACTCCGTTCTAGACCGCAGTGCGGAATGAAAATCCTTGATGCATCTGGAAGATAGTAGGTTCGAACCCCACTGTCGGCAGCCCTGAAGATGGTTTTCCGTGGTTTCCCATTTTACACCAGGCAAATGCTGGGGCTGTGCCTCAATTAAGGCCACGGCCGCTTCCTTCCCACTCCCAAGCCTTTCCTATTCCATCGTCGCCGTGAGACCTATCTGTGTTGATGCGACGTAAAACAATAACGAACCCAGGACCTTGGAATAAGAGACAGCACGCTGTTACCTCTACACGACAGAGATGGCTAATATTAATAATAATAATAATAATAATAATAATAATAATAATAATAATAATAATAATAATAATAATAATAATTGTTCCATAAATATTCTTCCAATAGCAGCGTATATGAAGCGGTAGGCCTAGGGGCTGGATATTAAGGAGCCATGAATAAAATATGCTCAAAGTTTTATTTTACAAATAAATAAATTGCCTTCCTCCGTTTTCACAGAATTGTATCATACAGATTTTCTACACTGCACTGAATTCCCATTTAGTTCTTTGTTCAACTGTCTAATTTAACATCTTTAAACCACTCACATTTAAGTAATGCTAAAACACGATAATACATAAAAACCACCTTAAAACAACGAGGGAACCAGCCCTCATGAACAGGTACCAATAAACGAGGAAAAGGTTTCTTTCTGCGAACAATTAGGGCATACTCTGGCTATCTGACCACATTACAACAGAACTTACAAGGCGCTCCAAACTAAACGGAGATCACTAAACAAATTGCATACCAAAGTGGAGCCAGGGTTTCCACTGAAGTAGTTAATACCCTCCGTTTTTGAACTTCAATTATCCAAGGTATAAATTTACAGTAAATAACATTCTACACTAAAAGGAACCTTCAAAGTTAATAAAGGCGTTTTCTAATACCTCAGGCCTATCCAATAAGTAAACATTACAAGGAAGGAAACGAAGTCCCACTCTCTTACCTTCACGCTACGTGACCGGGGACGAAAGGCCAGAGAAAAGAGCCCGTCAAGGGAGCTTACAGCTCAAGTGCCAGCAAGCAAAATGCCCGAAGCAGAGGCAACACTACAAGTCGCCGCCAAGGTCAAGTCTCACCAAACTCCTCAAGGGGCGCGGAGAGAGGGGAAGTGCCGTAAGGCACAGAGAGGGGGACCTCGATCCAAGGGCGGCGCTTCAGAGCGAGAACTTTCTCGATTACTCTGAAGCCATGCGGGGGGGTGGAACAAGGGCAAAATTTATTATTTAAAAGGTAACCGCATAGGTGAATAACAAATACATTTAAAATACATACAACAAGTACACAATACACAAGGCAGCTTGCAAGCATTATAAGGCACATAAGAACAAACAAACGATGAGAGGGGAGAGTAAAAGTTTTTCATGGCACAATAATAATAATAATAATAATAATAATAATAATAATAATAATAATTGTACTTTTTATTATATTTATGAAGTCTAGAATGCCTTGCATTTTCTCACAATTCATGAGCCTTACCATCCTTTTCTGGATAAACTCATTTTTGTTTCGATTTATCGAAACTCTGTATCCCCCCTGTAGGTGAAGTCAAACATTCGTTGGTTGTTTGCACGAACTGCACTGTTGTAGATAGTTCATGAGTTTGCATGAATAGACGTTCCAAATTTCTCAAGTTTCTTCTACTTTTAACCATGATATTGCATGTATTAAGGCGCTGCTAAGAGGAACAACCAAAGAATCTGTACTCGCTCTGCCGTCTTGTAAGCCCATAATAATAATAATAATAATAATAATAATAATAATAATAATAATAATAATAATAATAATAATAATAATAATAATAATGTTCTTTCCTTTACGTCCCACTAACTAGATTTTTACCAGTTTTCGGAGACGCCAAGGTGCCAGAATTTATTACCGCAGGAATTCTTTTACGTGCCACTAAATCTACCGACACAAGGTTGACGTATTTGAGCACCTTGAATTACCACACTGGACTGAGCCAGGATCGAACCTGCCAAGTTAAGGCCAACGCCTCAACCGTCTGAGCCACTCAGCCCGGCAGGCCAATAAAATAAACATATCCATGATTCAATTCTTTTCCGAGTAGCGGAGAAATTCGACAAGGGCGAAGTTTACCTGCTTCAACTGTCAATAAATCCAAAGTTTCTAATCGCCAATAGTTTGTACTGTAATAATCTGAATAATATTTTCTGAACTTATTTACCTACTCCCGACATTCATCCAGTTATGCATGGTCGAAACTGATCACTTTTGTTGAACATAGACAATGTATATTCAGAGTAACAAACAAAAAGCTTCAAATACACTTTGGTGTGAACAGCAGTGTGCTGAGCACTTTGACCTCAGGCCATGAAGGAATCCACCTCAACAACAGTTACGAAGAAAGTAGACTGTAAACGTACCGTCGAAGCCTTGTACAGAGAGAGAACCTCATTCTCTTCCCACCGAGTTTATTTCGCGCGTGAGAACATCAAGCTAGTTCGTCTGAGGAAGAGATTTCCTGTTTTATGGCTATTTTAAGATGAGGCTTTCATGGGATACTTTGCCTCAGAACACAGAATACGTGGCTGTAAGACACGATCTCACGTCAAGCTACAGAATATGAACGGGTTACAGCAGTTTTTGGTTAAATTAAACAACAGAACTGCTGGGAAGTCACGATGTCACATACGGCACGTGGTACTGTCAGCTGTTGGAATCTTTGACCGTGCGAAGGTAAACATCTGGTGATGAGCACTAGAGAAAACATTAAGCCCAGTTCAAACCGACGAAATTGAGTGTATCTCCAGGCGCCAGCCTAAACAAGCTGCGATGATATTACCGGCTGGCCGGCGCAAGCTTCCTCCCTGGTTACCTGTATGTGCCACGTATCTCCGGAGAGAGAGGTGGTGTGAGAAGTACCGATACCGGTGCGCTTTATCGCGCTCCTCTGTCGGTCTGTATATAATTATATTAATTTATGATTTTAAAGAAATTGCAAGGGGATTTATTTTCCTGTGTTCACGCTAGGAAGTGAGCAAGCTCAGTGGTTCACAAGGTCAAGTCATGACTACCTCAAAGATCTTGGGCCACAGAACGCCTGTGTTCAGTTGAATATGGTTAGATGCTCGTTAAGTATTCTAAGTGAATTGAAGAGTAAAGTCAAAAATAAATCGAATGCATTTAACAATTAGTGCTGGGAAGAGTGAAATTTAGGAACGATTTTATATTGCTATGGATGACAAGAGTCAGGAAACAGAATTTATACGATCCCAAATTGAGCAGTGTCTCTTATGAAGCTCAAATACCAACACGGTCTAATAGTCGGACCGCGCATTGTACGGCAAGCTTTTGAAGCAGAGTTGGCTGGCTGTGTTTACATTCCTTGTCCGCGGGGTGCCGGCATTTCCCCTACTCGGGACACAGTGTTGTAGACTCTCTGTTTTCAGTATTTAATCGCTGAGAGCGAGCAGCGGGACTGGACAGAACTACGTGCAGGTGTGCAACAATGGAGACCTGACAAGCGAGCCAGCTCCAGGACTGGTACGCTTAAGTACTCCATCGTGCACTGTCACTGACAAAGCAAGCATGCTATTGGTCAAGATCAATCTGCTATCGATCACAACAGAGGAGAGTGTAGACAGTTATAAATCTGCTTACTGTCGAGGGGTGGTACTGCTCAACGTTTGAGTCGCCGATCATTGACGAGGAAATTGACCACACTCAAACACGAGGCCTTTCAAAATGAGCGTAGTTCCGCTGCCGCCGAATGCCCCTCTCTCCCCGTGGGAGATAGAATGCGGACGCCTATATCAAGGCTAGAGAACCCAACAACTGACGCTACTGTTTGCATTTTCCGTTAACATCCCAAAACAGTAACCCATTTCCACAAGATGCTACTTTCAAAGTCAAGAAGGTCTCCAGCAGATATAAAATTGTATTTGTTCTTCTTCTTACAGAAGATTGTCGACTATCATGGAGTAAGTTTTCCTATTTTGGGTTTCCAGTGTTAGACTTCCCTTACCGTGAATGTCGAATCACTGTCTGATGCTTCGCACCCAGGACGATTTTCTTTGTTTACGTCCACATTTCCCTTTTACCTTAGCTTATATGGCCAGTTGTACCAGTGTGTGTTTGTAATTACAAAAAGTGACCGATTTTGGCTACATTTCTGCAGCTCGTGAGGGTTAAGAATTCACATGACTGAAAATTTAACCTAACTACACCAATCGCTTGGATTTAGTTACGATCTTTATTATTGACTTGCCCTCACTGATACTAGTCCAGTAGTAATGTTAGCATGCTTACCTTTCGTCCCCTAAGTTCAGGGGTTCGGTTCTTGTTGTTATTTTTATTATTTTTCAAGAGTAAATGAGACATTGTATGAATAAGAACATATTTATGTTTTAAATCGTTCTCAATATTTACTTAAGAGGCTGGGTAACTGTGTAGCATCGTCGTGTAACTCTCAGTAAGGCGTCTTATGTTCGACTCCCATCCATTATCTGTTGGATTTCCGAAATGAAATATTACTTTCCTATGGTTTGAGTTACGTAAGATCGGAGATCGTGCACTTATCGTGATGTCAACTAACTGCTTTGAAACGGAGCCAAATGTCAAAATGGAAGAGATAAATGGGAAAGGGTTTATATAGGCGAACGTAAACGTCGAAAGCTCAAGGCTTTATATCCCGCACCTTTCTGTCCTGGAAACGTTTCTCAGTAGTTTACTATTTCAGCACCAGATTATTACGAGTATTTAAAATCTAGCAGATAGAAAACGGTATTTGCCTTCCAATCCTAGCCAAGGTTCATTACTAACGGATACGTCCGAATCATCATTCTCTTTATTAATGTAGCATAAATATTATACAGTAGCCTACTGTAATTTTGACACGTAATACCAGAGTGACTCACCCAGTCGGCTAGGTTTCGAATATTGTTCAATGTAGGGGAGATTCTCGATTTGTAATATCACGTTCATATTAACCGGAAGGGGAGAAAAAAAAGGTTATGTTAAAAAAGGCCGATTTTTAGTTTCTTATAGAAAATTATTTGGAGTTTTATTTTTAATTTATGTATGTTTCATTGATTTTGATTAAATGCAAGTTTTTATAAATTTATAAAAAGTTACATTGCACAAGCCATTTCTCCAGATTTCGTGAGTACTTGTTCAGTTAAGACAAGAAATCTCGGGAACTATTTGCTCTAGAAGGCAGTAATTTATGTTGACTTATAGTAAACGTACCGTTGAATAGGATGGATCCATTGGTTGATATGATATCAATTCCTGCCTGGTGTATATGTGGTAAGAAACATGATAGCATCCATGTTTTGTAAGTGGGATTGCAAATTCAGGTGTGATTTCTGAAAGGCTACATTTTTTGTGGATGTTTACCATTTTGTCAGAAACTAATTAGGCTAAAGCTCTGACATTTTTTCTTCTCATTAAAAGCATTATCGTTTTTATATGGAACTTCAATGGTACAGATAAGACATAGTTTGATCATAAATATTTTAAAACGTTATTTTAAAATATTAAGAACTTGATTTAAAAATTTCATATATCGATTTCTAATAAAGGTAGAACCAAGAAAGTAGATCAGCAAATGTATCAGATATGGATCTATATCTACCAACATTTTGTTTATTACCTTGGACACTTCCAGAGAATATAGACCATGTATGTTATAGCGTAAGTCAAATAGTCAAACTTACTTTTCTCGAATTAGGCCTTGCTATGGAACAGAGGGTTAAAATTAATCATTCACTTCAGTTCTGTCTGATTTCTGACCTTCCACTATTTCAGTAAGCTTTTGAAATCATGTTCGTGTACTTAGAAGGTAGTATGCCAGTTTAGGCTAAGGTGGTAGATAATTACCGACCTTAGAATTCTGAAGAAGCCAATTTTACACTCGTGAAAAACGGAAGAACATTCTTTTTTTTTTTTTTTGCATCGCACTGACACAGATAGGTCTTATGGCGACGATGGGACAGGAAAGGGATAGGAGTGGGAAGGAAGTGGCCATGGCCTTAATTAAGGTACAGCCCCAGCATTTGCCTGGTGTGAAAATGGGAAACCACAAAAAACCATTTTCAGAGCTGCCGACAGTGGGGTTCGAACCTACTATCTCCCGAATACTGAATACTGGACGCACTTAAGCGACTGCAGCTATCGAGCTCGGTACGGAAGAACTTGAACAGAAATATGACTACTTTAGTATTCTTATGACCGTGGAAAGGAGATATAATAAAACCTTCAGTACATGACACTGCTAGCGATGTATCAGTTTTGTCAAACGTCGAAGGCTCAAAGAGGACACCTGTACATATTTCTGAAGAGGAATTGGTTTACTGTTTCAGAACTTTACGAATTCAAGAATGATGCCTAACATGTGCAACACGAAGTGTGACGTGATGCGTTAAATCGGTGCTGCTTTTGTGTCAAAGCATGGACGCTAACGGCGTCATCAATGAACAGACTGTAGGCCTTTCAAATCTGAACGGAGCGCGTCTTAACCCTCCCACACTGCAGGGAAGCAGACTATTTCGGTCATATCTTCCTAAATGACCAACACAGCCTGATACAAGTGATCATATAAGGTAGCAGTAATAATAGGTTCGTGTGGTTATTGTTAGCGTGTTGCAGATCCGACTCCTCGGCTGAATGGACAGCGTTAGGGCCTTCGTTTCAGAGGGTCCCGAGTTCGATTTCCGGCTGGAGAACAGGTATATTCGCACTTTTGTCGCTGACACGCTTTCGTAGTATTAACGACTATATGTTTCTGGGAACAAATTGCGATACAGATTCACCTTTTAGAATTCTTAAAGGCTATGAAATACCGCAAAGAATCTTAGTGCCCATATGAAATTCTTGTGCTGCATAACTGATATTCTCGTATACTAAGGATATTAGACTATAGGTTTATTAACTTACTCTTTTGGCTGCTTTTACAATACCTTCATTTGTATAAATTGAAATAATGCCGTCCACATTAAATATTTGGATATATCATATTTGAATTATTGTGTGTGAGAATGAAATGAAATATCGTATGGCTTTTAGTGCCGGGATATCCCAGGACGGGTTCGGTTCGCCAGGTGCAGGTCTTTCTATTTGACTCCCGTAGGCGACCCGCGTGTCGTGATGAGGATGAAATGATGATGAAGACAACACATACACCCAGCCCCCGTGCCATTGGAATTAACCAATTGAGGTTAACATCCCCGACCCGGCCGGGAATCGAACCCGGGACCCCCTGAACCGAAGGCCAGTACGCTGACCGTTCAGCCAACAAGTCGGACTGTGTGAGAATGAATTTCTATCAACAGCACTAAATTTCGAACTGTTCCTTGTCCATATAATACTGGTAATACTAGTGCCTTTCTGCAGCTGATGTTCCCTTAAACAAGGACATACGCAGTTATATGATTGAGTTGTCGTTCAGGACTTGAACTTTGAAGTAGGTGAGCTCCTTCGTAAGCCGGCTTTGGTAGGTAATCTGCATGAAACATTTATTACGAATGTAAATCCCATCTTAGCGTCCTTGTCACGTTATTTTCTTCTCGTCTTTGCCGCTTGGATTCCAAATTTCCTCCTAAATGACTATTTAATCCTATGACGCAAATATTAACTTATATTACGCTCGCAGGGCTTAGGTACTTCTAGATAAGATTTACAATTTCATCGCCAGAATTAAAGTAAAAGTGAAGGCTCTCCGAATATAAGTGAAAACGTGTATTATCTCGTATATCCAACTAAGAGTTCAGACATGTTTAGTCAAAAGATTAGTTAAGGTTAACGTTTGTGTTTCTATAATTTATGATGCAGAAATCATAACAAGTGGGCTGAAAGAATGATAACCTGGTGTTTGACGTATTTTATTTTGTCTTAAAAATGAATGGTTAATGAAAATGTAATACATTTTTCAAATAAATATTATGGTGGAAAAATTCTAAGGAAGTTTTTTATTGCTTGCATGGTAATAATAATATTAATAATAATACCGGGCGAGTTGGCCGTACGGTTAGGGGCGCGCGGATGTGAGCTTACATAGGGAGACAGTGGGTTCGAATTACACTGTCCGCAGCCATGAAGATGGTTTTCCGTGGTTTCCCATTTCCTCACGAGACAAATGCTGGGGCTGTACCTTAATTAAGGCCACGGCCGCTTCCTTTCAACTCCTAGGCCTTTCCTATCCCATCGTCGCCATAAGACCTATCTGTGTGCGACGTAAAGCCATTAGCAAATAATAATAATAATAATAATAATAATAATAATAATAATAATAATCGTCGCCAATGAGAATGTATGTATAGGAGCCAAGCTTATAAAATACATCACGGTTGTTAAACCAGAATGATTTTAATTATGCAGAATGGGACACATGGTGAGCTTGTGAAACATGAACGCACAATTTTACAAAAGGTTTTAGGCAAAAGCTGGCTTATCGGGCAGTTGGGATTGAGATCATGATGACTTCTACAGCAATATAGAACTAATAACATCGTCTATTAAAAATAAAATATTGCTGCTTTACGGGCATATCCTTTGTATGGCTAGTGCCCGACTAAAATGATCTAGAATTTCACAAGACGTAAGAGGATGAATCTAAGATGGTTCTAAGAATGTAAGAAAAAGACCCGAAACGAATTAATATTCCAGAAATTGAATAAGTGACAGAGATGAATTTCCTGCAGACTGATGGTCAAAATCGTTCACGTGTTTAAAGTGGAATCATAACTCAGGAAACTAAGAGTCACTGATCGATGGACTTTCAGTTATACTGGTCGGCTGACCAACAAAATCTAGACTATAAAAATTAATTTTGTTGTTAACACACAGTCCATAGAGGCTCAAGTAACAATAATAATAACTATTGGCTTTACGTTAATGTGTTGGTGAGCTTCAGAGCAATAACTCCGTGAGGGTCCAGCTTCGCGGTAATACCCGGCTCTTTCCTTTTGTCCGTCTGGCGCACACGAATTGAGCGAATTCTGCGTACCTCAGCTAAACCAAAACACTCGAACTGAGCAACTTTACTGCTGTTTTGAAGATGCTCTCAGAGTATTATGAGGAAAATCATCTCAAGCCAAACCCATCGAAAACTAATGTGTGCGCCTTTCATTTAAAGAACAAAGAAGCCCCGCGGAAGCTGCGTGTGAATTGGAAAGGAATGGAGCTGGAACACAGCAATACTCCAATTTACCTTGGTGTTACTCTGGATCATTCGCTGACCTTCACCATAAACTGCAACAAACTCAAGGCAAAAGTATCATCGCGAAACTGCCTACTGCGTAAGGTAACTGGTTCTGGATAGGATGCCCATCCCCAGACAGGAAGGACAACTGCCCTAGCAGTCTGCTACTCTGATACTGAATATACTAATCCCACTGTGGTACAAATCAGCTCACGCAAAGAAAGTTGGCATGGCCTTGAATGAAACATGCAGGCTAATCACAGGCTGTTTAAAACCAACGCTCACACAGAAGTATTTTTTCACTTGCACGTATAGACACACCCGATATTACACGTGAGGTAGTCGCCAGTATCGAGAGATAAAAGGTTTGCAACATGTCAGCCCATCCCCTTCATGAACATCAGCCACCACCAGCTCTACGGAAGTCCAGGAAGAGTTTTCCACAGTCTTCTGCTCCACTTGATTCTGGCCCAAAAAAGACCAGTGTTAAGCTATGGAAACAAAGCTACCCAGATCATCCGGAACGTGTTCAAACAGAAGAAAAGTTGTCACGTGATCACGAAGAGGGATGGTGCACATGGAAGTCCTTAAAAAGACTGCGCACCTGCGTTGCAAGATCTAAGGATAATCTCATGAAATGGGGGCATCGTGCAAGGTGTGGCCTCATTGTGTGGACGTGGAGAGGAACAGACATCTAGGCATCTCTTGGACTGTCGCCTATGCCCAGATTCATGTACAGGGTTGGAACTGGCACTGGCTAGAAACAATGCCATCAATGTAGCCAAATACTGGTGACAACTTGTGTAAATATTGTATATAATGTGGATATTTTCTTTTAATGACTTCTTGGATATATTGGTACCTCTGACATGAATAAATAAACAATAGCAACTGATCATAAGTGGCCTTCGCCAGCAAACACTCCAACTGAGCGAAATTAGATTAGGTTAGGTCAGGTTACATTAGATTGGGTTAGCTTAGGTTAGGTGAGGTGTGGTTACATTAGATTAGATCAGATTTGGTTTGGTTAGGTTATCTGGGCAGGAAGTCGCTCAATTCGAGTGTTTAGTTTAGGTGAGACGGATGGAATTCACTCAGTTCGAGTCCACCCTGTAAATCACAACTTTCGGGTTTTACCTCGGAATACGTGTTATAATTTTAATATGTGCATCACTTGCTTTTTTGACACCTTGTGATGTTTCCGAATGAGTCCTCATTCTCAGCAACACTCATGAAGACAAAACGGGTTTTTAGGATTAATGTGTAGACCTATGGCTAGAGAAACCACAGTTGCACTTCGAAATGTGAAACTGCTATAATAGAAGACAAAAAATTATGTAGAATGGTGGAATCATTATATCAATGATCTTTTGTGAATACCTCATCCTCGAATAAGTGACTTAGTCAAAGAGCTAAAACAAGAAGTAGAAAAATCAAAGATGATAGTGAGGGCGTAAAATGAAGAAAATATGTGTCCGGCTTTACAGTCGAAGTGAACAAAGCACAAAAGTAGGGAGTGTATCACCTAAAATTTTCATCCGAAATATTTCTGAAATGGAAGCTGCTATTGATGTTCTGTATTTCCAGAAATGAAGTGTAACTGAGGGCTCATAATTGTACCCCATACGAAGATTTAATAATTATTAGTATGTGTATTATTTTAGAAAGCGATAATTTTCAAATGGAACAATACCTATTGACGTTAACAAAATAAAACTAGATTAAATTATGTCTTATTCTAGTGTAAATAGTTTACGAACTGTCATAGTTCGAAAGTTGTAAATACCGTCAGTTGTATGCTGCATTCAACTGTTTAGTTACGAGGTTATGACTTTCTAATGCTTGGTTCCTTTACAGTACACTGATTGCATTAGAAATTCCTTCTCAGTTACTTTGTAATAGTTCAAGAAATAGGACGACCGAGCTCGATAGCTGCAGTCGATTAAGTATGACCAGTATCCAGTATTCGGGAGAAAGTGGGTTCGAACCCCACTGTCGGCAGCCCTGAAGATATTTTTCCGTTGTTTCCCATTCTAACACCAGGCAAATACTGGGGCTGTACTTTAATTAAGGCCACGGCTGCTTCCCTCGCAATCCTATCCCTTCCCTGTCCCATCGTCGTCATAAGACCTATCTGTGTCGGTACGACGGTAGAGAACTTCTATTAAGATAGCAGGACGAGGTGGAAAGTGGTATTTACCAATGCTGTTTTTTTCTTTTCTGTAACATTCAATAATTGTTGCCAGCCAAATGTCTTAAGGATGAAGGCAATTATAATAAAACTTAAAGAATGCTGAAAAATCAGACATGTTAATGATGTGTGTAGGATGAATGCTGTTCGTTCTTGTACACTGTACGCGGAACGTTATAAAAAAGACGTCACACTTGTCAATAACTATTTATGAAACTCTTCAACCAATATTATGTGAAACTAGAAGTGTAACACCTAGAAAACATTATGTAAATAGTACAAATTAGAAAACAGAAAAATGACGAAGCATTACAGCGACTTACGGAACTAGGGTCTTAACTTCAAAGGCTGTATACGGTTATCCTCAGGAGTTGATGGCGTTCCTCACGTACGTACCAATTATACATAAACTCGTTCGGGATCTCTTGGGACGAAGTTTGAAGGGTAATTAACTTATGAAAAGCCATGTCTCCACGAACGATCATGCGCAGTTGGGAAGCCAGCATTTCTGGGTGTAGCCCGACAACGTAATTTCCATTGCAACAGATTTTTTCGCAAAGCTAGCTTGTCTATCTTATCCCACTTCTGACAGGCTTTCCGGAGGCCATTGGTAGTGCGTGGACGTCTATTTCCTGTGGTCCTTTTTAGGAGCCCAATCGCACAGAAGTCCATGGGTGACCCATTGGGTGCCTTCACCGGAATATCGGTAAGAGGAATTGCACGGATTCAAGTTTCCACCTTCATTCTTTCTAAGAAAAGACGAGTCGAACGAGAGGTGTGGGTGGATGCTTTACGTATCTTGATGTACCCATATCTGATTTTTCTCTCTCCCACACAATGCTGGTATATCTGTGCTGTAAAGGCTGTGAATTTGTTTTTCTGATAGTACGTAGAGTTCACCCGCACATTACTAGCGACACGGTGAATGGTTAACTTGCCATTGTAGCAGTATACATCGATGATCATCAAACCCCTTGGAAAACAATCCCGGTATTCTTTATACATATTTGATAATTCTTTTCGTCTCAAGGGCGGTAGTAAATCGAGTGGAGCTTGTTACAGTCACGAAGGTACACATACGCTTCGTCTAATTTCACCACATGTACCCATCTATCCCCTGCCAAATAGCCCTCATACAGCTTTCTTGTGAACACGGTGCTTATGCCGCTTTTCTAATTGCATGTCCTTGTTGACTATGGTGTTAACTGTTGAGACATCTTCCAAGTTACGTGTGATAGTCCTTTGGCTGGTAGGGTTACCACCTGAGACAAGAGCCTTCACTTTCCTCACCACTTCTGGTGTGCAGCTAGCGGCTGGTCGTGGGTTTACCTGCTTCCTTCCCCTCTGGATTTAAGCCTAGTCGGTCTTTGCCTGTTTTATTCAATACAGCACTGAGCCCATTCTTTGATATCAAGAAATCACACTTCTTGCGATGGATTTAGCATCAGAAAAGGCTGTTATGTAGCCCTCCCAGTAAGGGTCTATCCGCTTCGGCATCGTTGCAACTAATGTCACAAAACTCTACACACACGTTCTCAATACTGACGAGAATCATCACTCCCCGTTTTGACGTGCTCAAGTTGATAACAGTGCCCCCAGCGGACTTTAAACTCACCAGAGATCCCGAAAGGCCTTCTGTAAAACAGTATGCAGTTTCGGGTGGCGCTAATAATGAACTTTTGCTCACTATTCGAGGTAAATGTTTAACTTCTGACAGTTGTTCTGAAAATGTTTTTAATTTAACCAATGTACATCATTTTAAATGATGTGGATTTGGATCAGTTTGGTTCATATTAAACTCACGTTTCGCCATAAAATCACATTTTGAATCATGTGAACACTTATTCGTGTGTTTTGAAACTTATCCAGGTAAACATTCCAACAGTTACTGGTCCTCTTCACGGAATTCGTGGGCTTTGGCACTCCTATTAATTGAAACTAGTGTGTTTTGAGAGCCACGCCAGAAGTTCTAAGCGATCGTCTACTGTAGTTGCCGCCCAGTAAGTTTCAGGTAATTGTCCAGGTGCAGCCCGAGAATACCTAATTTAAAATTAAAGTTGAAGCGTTGTACTGGCAATAATTTGCGGACTTACAACTGCCTTAGACAACGTATAGGAATGCATTGCTACACTTGGCCTAATTTCTTAACGTATATGAGTCTGTAGGTTGGCACTGTAATATTGGTTTTGCAATTGGCTTTACGTCGCGCCGACACAGATAGGTCTTATGGCGATGATGGACCAGGAAATGAAATGGCGTATGGCTTTCAGTGCCGGGATGTGCCCGAGGACTTCGGCTCGCCAGATGCAGGTCTTTTGATTTTATACGAGAAAGCGACCTGCGCGTCGTGATGAGGATGAAGTGATGATGAAGACAACACATACACCCAGTCCCTGTGACAGGGGAATTAACCAATTAGGTTAAAATTCCCGACCCTACCGGGAATCGAACCTGGGACCCCTGAGACCAAAGGCCAGCACGCTAACCATTTAGGAAAGGGCTAGGAATGAGAAGGAAGCGACCGTGGCCTCAATATTAAGATAAAGCCCCGGCATTTGCCTGGTGTTAAATGAGAAACCACGAAAAGCCATCTTCAGTACTGCCGACATTGGAGTTCGAAACGTCGCCCGAACGGAAGCTCGCAGCTGGGCGCGTCTAATAGCACGTCCATCCCGCTCGGTTCTGGTACAAAGACATCTTGAATGTCCATTCCGAAGCACCTTGTGATGGCGAAAATTGTAACTCTCTTTCACGATTAAATCTTTTCCCTTTCAACATCATAAAATGTATGCTCTCCATGTGTGTACATTGAACACCATGCACAAAGTTAACAGCCACTTAAACGTAGTATATTATATGTGCTCGGCAAGTCTACACTACGTGACATGACAAGAACGTATTCACGGCGTAATAGTTTTTCAGGATTTCAATGGAATGTTTCAACGTGGCCACTACAACTATTCCCATTTACTCCTGATTGAAGTTAATGATCATACATAACTAGACGAAAAGCAGTGGGAGTAGGCCTAATTGCGGGCAAAGCCAACTGAACTATTTAAAAACAACTATTTTTTAATGGGAAAGTGACCTGAACATGAAAAAAATGAACTAAATATTCACACTGGCTATTTCACCTAATTAAGTACTTTCTCGATCTTTTATCTTGTTTCTGATCTCTCGTTTTTAGCTGCCATATTATAACTCTGTAATTTTCTAACAGTGCACCTCCTACTCCGCAGATTATATTTTGTACCGTAATAACCTCTCCATATTTTTTATCTTCCGTATGAATCACTTTGGTATGGTATTATAACCGGAAAGTAATTGCTGTTTAACTTGCTCTCAAAGATCGTTTGTCACGATAACATGTAACAAATGACCCGCGAGTTTCTCTGCTGACGTCTTTTGATTTTAGTTTGTGGGGATATATCTCATTATAGTCCATAGGAGCTATAAATTTTATTAAGCTGGTACGAGGAAAAGAAGAGCACTTCCATGTGGCATGCCTGGTATATTCCCCCACTTCAAATTTTCGCTAAGGACTACAATAATTTCAGACTGTAGGAGATAAGGTTTTCCTCTACATCTCACGCTCTCATTTTTTATTTTAAAAATATAAGTCTCCTCTGTCCTACATTCTCCCTGTGAGCCTAACCTCGGTTATAAGCTCACCGGACAAAAAGATAGTCACCCTTCTGCGGATGCGCAGATGGATCGTTAAGCCTGTACAGATGGCGCAGCGAACGAATCTCGTGCTCAACCGCACCCGCACTGCCTCTGCGTGACCATAATGCAGTAGCGACCAGTGAGATACTGATGTTTCAAGCCGACAGCGTACGTTAATATAGGTAGATATAAGGATGTGAGAGAGTGGCAAAACGGGTAAATCGTGTATGCATGGCCATACGGTGCGTAAAGTTGCTGGACATTTTGATGGTTTCGCAGTGGACTGTTCAACGAGCCTACAAGCAGTGGTGTACTACACGTGGCCACAAAACGTGACTTCAGAATTGTGATCGGAAAAGAATTCTGACTGAGAGAGATCAGAGACGCATTTCACAGCTTGCGAATCGAAATCGCTTCCAAACCCGACAGGAATTGCTGCAGTCAGTGAATGAAGGTCCATCCCAACTTGCTAGTGAGAGAACATGCGACAGGAACTGCATGCAATGAACATTTCGAGCCGGTCGCCTGGCAAAAACGCCAATGCTCACACAGGCACATAAAGGTGCGCGTCTTCAATGAGATAGAAATCATGAACGTGGACGGTAGCTGACTGGCAGAACGCAATGTGATCTAACAAATCACGTTTTTGCCTGCATTTCAATGACGCACGTCGTCGAGTGCACCGAATGTCAAGTGAAGCATTTCATCCTAGATGTGTGGATAGTCAGGTTCAAACTGAAGGTGGGTCTGTGTTGTTTCGGGGGTGTTTTTCGTATCATGGATTTGGCCCGCTCACTGAAGTGATAACGAACATGAACCAGCATGTTTATTTAAACATTCTGGATGATCAGGTGTTGCCTTTCAGTCTCATCTGCACGATGAGTATGCTAGTGATGCCTCGATTTTCAAGATGACAACAGTAAAGTTCATCTGGCTGGACACATATGTGACTGGTTTTACGAACACTCCCCCACCTTATTATATGTCGATAGGCCTGCAAAATTACCTGACATGAACACCATTGAAAATCTGTTGGACATGTTGGAACAGAGGGTAAAACGCCGACATAAATATCTTTGCAATTTGGTGGAACTGCTGGATCGAATCCTCAGCGAGTGGCTTAAACTTGATGTGACGTACCTGCACAACCTTGTGGACTCGCTTCCTAACCGTATCCAGGTGGTTATCGGGTCCAGAGGAAGAGTTACACGGTACTAAGTGATGCTTCTAATGATTTCTCCAGGGGTGAATAATTTTTTGTCCGGTGATCTTACATAATAATACAAATAAACTTTGTTTTTAAAAAATCAAGGATTTGGCCCGTACCGCATTACTAATAGCATGGGTATCATACCGTGCCCTGAGCTTTAGGCCTATATTATACTTTCATCGTAAATTGGTGTTCGTTTTTGGCCAGGACATTACGACGTGAAAAGGGGAAGGGAGGATTTGATTTGATTTGAATTTATTTTTAACTTTCTTCTCACCAAGGCTGAAAATAACCCTTTATCCCTTTGTTTAGTGAATTATTAACGTTTTAGTCTTTTGCACAAAAAATTTAATACGGTTTATTTTTGTGGAGGTTTAGGTATACAAACGTTTATGAAACCATAGATATGCTAAATATTGGTAATTTGGACCAAAATGTTGGGACTTGAAAGTTCTTAGAGGATTGTTTGGAATATTTTCAAGGTGAATATGAATAACAAACCACATCACAACGATGGTAGCAAAAAAGGAAATATAACCATAAAAATAAGTCAATATCATCTGGCTGTGTTGCCTAGGTCCATGGCTAGATGGTTAGCATGCTGGCTGTTCGTCCAAGGTGTCCCAGGTCAAATTCCTTGACAGTTCGGGAATTTTAAATTCTACTTCCTCTGGCTTGGGGGCTAAGTGTTAGTATAGTCTTCATCACTAGAATTTCTCTTAGTAAGCGCCCTGTTCTCGTGGAGGTGAAGGCTGCCTAGAGGGGGTCAACTCAAAAATGTACACACTCAACTGCTGAAATAAAGCTGAATAATTATTTGCCGTTGGCATTGATGCTATTTACTATGAATAGGCTGTCCAATAACCCATGGGTAATAATGCAGTTAGCAACTTCCAAATATAAACTCAACTAGTCTTCGTTATATCTGATACCTGACGGGACTTTGAAGTCCCCCAGTAGTTTACAACAACAGAATTCCACAATGCTACATAATGAATAAGTTCACGCAGGAGAAATGCGTTTGTAAATCAATTTATTTTGGTACTCCAACATTCACCATAATGGCATCTGAAACTATTTCTAGAGAGGACTGGGGAGTCCCGTCAGATTTTCAGATAACGTTCAATTTCTGCAGTGAATTTTAAATGGCGGGACTTTAACTTACCATCAGTTAACAAAGGGTTATGCAGCTTCTGCATAACAAATCTACAAACCTAAGCATATATGGTGCTTATTACATTAATATAATTTCGACTAATTTGAATTTCAAATTTAAATAAGGCTCATATTAGGTTTATATTTGTATTGTCTCGTACACAAAGTAGATTAGAACACAATATACGTTGTTCAGCTGAAACATAGCCATAGCTGGTAAACGCTGCTAGAAACTGACGGCACAGCCAAGAGGCGTCAGCACCACTTGGTTTGGTGTTTGTATCAACAGTTCAGAACGTAGTCAGTCAAATATGTGCGTTCGCTAAGTGGAGGAACAAATTACGGCAAGATTCATGTTTAATAGTCATGTCCAAACGAATACAACGTGGCATGAAACAATTCCTGTGCAAAGAAGGTGCTTTGATGGAAAAGTGTCACGAAATGCCCTTGAGCTCCAAAGCAATGCACGTCAGTACGCATTCGGGGGATGGAGAGGGACTGGTTCTCATTGTCTGGGTTCTGAGAATGATTTTTCGTGGTTTACTATCCTCCTGCCTTAAGGCGAATGACGGGACAGTTCCTATTTTAGCCCTAGGCCGCACCTTTCTTACCCTCTCCGACAGTCACACCACTGCCACAAATCTCCCTGGCCTGAGAAACTGTTACCATTACAGATACAATATAAAAACGTTCGGAATATAGTTATATATTGCAAAAATCTAAAAACTAACATCTGAATTTTATATTGTTACGTGCTCAAGAGACTGTCAGCCTAGCCGCAGCACCTTCGGTATTACCTGAAAGGAGATGACTAAGCCAACTCGGGGAAACTCCCAGCCCGCCCGAAGACATGCTGAGGCCCTTTCTCTATTGTTACCTTCATCTATAGTTTCTCCCCGTGATTTCTGGAAGATACGACGGGAAATTTCCATATACAGCCGAACCCTGAATATTGTAGTGGTCCAACATCGAGGTATAAATACAAGGCCGCTGTGAGCTCTTGTAGTGTTTTCGCTGCCTGAAGTGGGGCCACCGCCAGGATAGGTGCCACTCGGCCTCTCATGGCTTTTGCCCTGTTTACCGGACCATGGCGCGGGCAGATAGGAAGGAGGCCCGGCGTCATGTCCCACCCCGATCCAGGAGGCCCTCGTCTTGGCGGGCTTGGCCTCATTCTCCGGGATTGGAGACTTTCTGTTGCACTGCACATACCGTCGTTGAGGCAACAAAACCGTATCTCGCAATGTTCTTCCTAGCCATTATTTTCCATAACATTAGTCACACCTCTCAGCCACATATGTATACACAGTCCATCAGAACAATTTTCATTGTGTTAATTTTCCTATGCATGAGTTTAAAGGAAAATGAACGTTACAGTACTGTAGGAATGTATTTTTGCGCTACGTATTTACGCACTCCTACAGTCTACTGTAATTAAGGTTAATTTTCCTTTATATGTTCACATAGGAAAATGAACACAAGGAACATTGTTCTAATGGACTGCATATAAGTATGTGGCTGGGAGGCGTGACCAGTCTTAAGGAAAATAATGAATAGAAGGAGCATCGTAACTATTTATTTATTTATTTATTTATTTATTTATTTATTTATTTATTTATTTATTTATTTTCTTCGTCAACATTTTGAACATTTTAATGTATGCTTCTCTCCTTTTGTTTGGTAAAAGTACGAATATCACCAGAGCAATGTTAGTTTCATCTTGCATGCTATCCAGATCCACATACATGGTATGTGGCTGCGTAAATCTACTACTACTACTACTACTACTACTACTACTCCTGAAAATGCCGTCCATGAAGAAAATTTCTTTCATAATCTCTTTTCTCTTCACACTAAAAATGTCATAATTCTTTCCTTACCAACAGGAAAATCAGCCAAAACTTCCATCAGACAGTTTAAGACAATTTTAGTCGTCTTCTGGAAGATCCTGTTCCCTGAGCATTTTATCTTTTTCCTTCAAGATATGAAATAGCAAAATGTTTTGTGTTTGCGTGGGGTGGGAGAAAGTATGAGTAAGCTAGGGAGGCTATTTTGAAAAAATATCGTAGCATGAAAAATCCTTGGTCGAAATTTCAGTGCTTAATAGCCATCACATACCTAGTAAACGCCCTATGGTTAAGTGCTAGGGATAACATTATCTGCTTAACGTTTGTAAAATACACAGGTGAATACTGAACTAATTTTCCAATATTATTACTCAGATTTCATTATTAAACAACTTGACAGAAAAATAAAAGACCATCGTAGACATTAGACTACCTTAAAATTATTTTCGGATAAAATATTTTAAAACTAAGAACGATTGTATAAAGAAAAAAACATCGTTAGACAACAGGTTAAAACACATTTAATGAACAGTTCAAAAGTAAGTTTGCTGCTAATAAATTGCACATACATTACTATTTAATAAAAATAACATCACTTGTGAATGTGAATGCCTACCCACATTGAACAAGTACGTGTAAATGGATATGAAATAGGTAAATGGAGTAAAATTGTTTAAAAATTAAAAAAATAGAATTAAGAGAGTATTTAATTTTTCGTAACAAAAGTCGGAAGAAATCAGCCATAAAAACAATTAAAAGCCTTCTTCGAATTATTAAAAGCTGGGATAGATGGGAGTACCCAGGGGGAAGATATCAAACTCCTAAAAATTTTAGATCACAATTTCGTTATAGACTGGCAAACATGGGGCAACTCAGCACAAGTATTACTGATTCTAAGACGGCGCATGTGCCACTTTTGCCCTAACGTTATTTTAAAGCTCTAAATGGCGGCTTTAAAGGGTAGCGGTATGGCGTGTATAGAGCAAGCATACGCTCCTTTCTCTCACGTTGTCAGACAATATTGGCTTCAAAGTTCTTTTGAACTACCATTTCAGTAATCCCGCTGGAATATATTTACGTTGTGCATAAGAGGAGGCAGAAGTCTTCTGGAGTAACTAAACAGTCCAGAGCAGTTTTAATTGCATTTTTAATTTCATTGCATTTTCAATTGCATTTTCCTAGCTTAAAACATTATCAGCTCATTGTCACGTATAAAATGCTCCTTGCGACAGAGTTCTTATCACATTCACCTGAAATTTTCTGATAAAGTTTCAATATGTACACGAATTAAAAGTTGTTCTGCATTTTATTATCAGCTGAATAATCTATATAAATAAAGTTGTAGGGGGTCCGCTATCTGTAATTTCTTTTGTTTTGCCAATTTTTCAGATATTTATCCGTTTTAGGTCAACTCAAGACCGAATCGGTGGTTTTTACTTTTCGTGTCTGTTTGTCCGTTTGTCTGTTCTACCATCACGACGAAACGGCTGGATAGATCTCAACCAAACTTCATATTTAGAGTATACTCATCCCAGGGAAGGTTTCGATATGCATATCATTTTAACCTCATTGAATCGACGGGGAGTTTATAGGAAAACCAGAACGGTTTTCCTCCATTTTCTCTTATACTATTGATTTTCTATAAACTCCGTGGACCATATGTGAAACGTCTCTTCATTATAAATAACTTTCGTTATGTTCATAATTTACCTTACTCTTCACATGACGGAGAAATTTACTATTTTCTGCGGGTATCATGCTCTGCATTGAGTGACCGACAGACCGACAACGAACCTACAGGTCACCATGGCAACGTCTCTCACTGCATGCCAGCAGGGAAGTAACGTATTGCAATTTTCCTCATCATGCTTTTAAATTCGTGGTTCCTTGGGTAGAAGGCAAGAGAGGCGTCAACCAGCCTATCTGCGGGATATTGACGGAATATCGTTGGAGGTTATAACCGCCCTCGAAGAGATTAAATAATAACACCATTAGTCATCTTCTTATCTGTTTACCTAGGAATCACTGCGCCTAAATTTCTCTTCTTTTACCGCTTTATTATATCCATAACTCACACTAGCATAATTAATTGAGGGGCATTTGATTTTCCAATACATTCACTTGGCATTTACGTATTTGTCGTTATCCGGCTGTCCTCAGTTATAATCCATTTTCTATTAATTTCAACTTTCTTAACTGTATTATTTTCTTCTTTATGTACACGAGTGCTGGAATCTACTGGATATATTTCCACCGAACTTCATATTTAGACTCCACCTGTCCTTGGGTATGTTTTAGGGCAAATATTGTTTCTAAAACCCTGAACTGACTGGGGGTTTATACGAAACCGAAACCGTGATTTCGCACTACAACAAAATATACACAACCATGATTTTGCACTTCCACAAAATATTTACAACCAAACTTAATTTAAATCTACCTGCCTTAATGGAAATTAATTTCCAAACTTTTTTCTCGTGTTCATCATTTCGATACGAGGATTAATAAGGGAGATATCATTAACGGACAGTTTGTCGGTACAAGTCCCATCGGACATAACTCAATAGCGTGTGCGTGTAAAGCGTGTTTCTTACAACATAAAAAATACTGAAAATATTCGAACCCAACTTTATATTTAGCATCCACCTGTCCAAAAGTAGGTTTTAAAGGTCAATAACATTTCATGTTCCCGGAATGGATTGGTGGTTTATAGGGAACCGAAATGGTGATTTTACTCTTCCACAATGTATACAGTACAGGAGAAACCTGACTGGAAGTCAACCAAACGTGATGCAATTCCATCTCTAAAACTTTTTTCATGTGCATTTTATCGTCATATGGATTAATAAGAGAGATATCATGAATGGCCAGTTTTGGAGGTTAAGTCCAGCGGACATAGCCCAAAAGGTGTTGAACGTGGAGCAGATTCCTTATCTATCTATATAAATAAAATCGTAACGACTGTGTGCCTCTACATTGACTATTTTGGCGAAATTTTCGTACAGCTACCCGTTTAAGGGGTAATAATGACCATATGCAAATTTTTTTGGTTTAATTTCCTGAAAGTCCTAATTTTTACCCTCCTCGCCCAAAATCCAGATTGCGGCACGAGAAAGAAAATTGAAATTTGACAAAATTATACGTTTTAGCCTGTAACGGACAGAAAACTTCCAAGATCTTTAAATTTTCACATTTATCCGCGAAGAATATCGAAATACGGAGGCAATTTTAATGATGGTGCAGACCTTCGTGAAGTCCTATCACATAACGGATTGCACAATTTCTGTTCAATTTGGAATGATCTACAACCTTGGTCTTGTGACTTTTTGTCTATCTGTATTCCTTTTACGTTTTATTTTTCTCTATTATTCGATGTAAGTAAATTTGGACTTTTCGCATGCGTAATTCATACTTTCAATCACTTATAGGAAATATAGAATCATCAAACTCTTCACGAAAATTGGCCCACCCAGTAGCCATATGTGAGCCAAATGCTATGTAGCTGTCAATTATCCGAAAAGTAATGCAATGTGAGATAATCTTACAAAAACTTTACCCTGTTCAACTTTTCTAACTCAATCTGACCCAAGAATAGACGAGATATCATAGGACCAGCCATTTAGACCAATAAATCCGGCGTCTTATGGTACAATCCTTTGTCGATATGACGTACGTTTAGTAGCAGTTAATCTGTAAATGAAGGTCTGCAATATTGTAAACACGCATATACTTTCGTATGTCGATCTAAATAATATTCACTGATGTCGATTTGTAGCGATCGAGAAAGGGTCTGCTATTGTAATCAGTACTCCCCACACCGACTTTGACTGACAGTAGGAATGGGGTCTTTCTCCAACTCCTGTGTAACTGGCATTAGTAAGGAAGGCCTACCATTGTAATGGATAGTTCACTTCTCAATTTGACTTGCAGAAGGCAAGGGAGCATGCAGTTTTGTTTAAAACTCCCCTACCCGATTGTGTTTGGCAGTAGGCAGGGTGCCCGCAATTAAAAACAAATGTCATCTAAAATGTGACTAGCATTAGGCATAGTGGCCTGCTATTTTGATGGAAACTCACCAACTTGGTGTGACTGGCAGTAAGCTGGCTGGCAGTAGGAAAAGGGGCCTCACATTATGATATTACCTGCACAACTCAATTTCGACTGATAGTAGGGTAGTTGCCTGCCATTATAATAAAAACTCTTCAACTGTTATCTGTCTAGAAGTAGGAAAGGGGGGCTGCCATTGTAACGAAAACTCCCCAAATCGATTGTGACCGCGCAATAGACAATGGGGCCTGCAATTTTAATGTAAACTTCCCAATTCGATTGTGAATGGCAGTAGGCAAGTGAGCCTGCCGTTATATCACAAATCCGTAACAAATACTTTACATTGAAAACAGCGTATGGGGACCTCCGCATGTTGTTTCTCGGATAACGCTAAGAGACATGCAATATTTTAAAACAATCTTATTTACTGCATGTACAGTATTTACTTCGATATTCGAATACAATGTAGAATACCGTAGCGAAGCACGGATACATTTGCTAGTACTTTCATATTTTTGTTCCTAAGAGAGTACCAAACTAAAGTTTTGCCCATTGTATGAATAATGCAAAATTGAAAACATTATATCTCTAATAGTTTGTACTTGATTATTACAGTTATTACAGTTATTACAGTTATTATTAAGTATTATTAAGTATATGAGTATTTTTGACAATTCTCTCAAATTGGATACATTTGCTAGTACTTTCATATTTTTGTTCCTAAGAGAGTACCAAACTAAAGTTTTGCCCATTGTATGAATAATGCAAAATTGAAAAACTTATAAAGTATATGAGTATTTTTGACAATTCTCTCAAATTATAACCCAAAATTAAATTAAAACTCCACAAGGAGCATTTTCCATTCAACGTATAAGAAATGAATATGATTTGTTTATAACTTTTCAACAAATTAACTAATCAACTTAACATTTTGTATGGTGCTCTATCTTATTAACGGTTGTATTTTAAATTTGTTTGTGATGAGTGCTAATTTGTGGAAGTTCCAGATTTCAGTCATAACTCTCCTTAACACGACACCGATTTCTTCCTTTGTGACAGTGGTAGTTTTTGTTCTGATGAATGGAGCCCCGAGGAGAAAGCGTTTCACCACCGATCAAGCGTTACCTCACGCAGAGAAAGAGTGTTTGAACTGCTTGAACTATTGAAGGGTCAGTAAAGGATTTGGTTCCCCATTAAACATTTTCCTTCTCATCTCGGTCAGACTGAGTATTATGGTACTGTGGTAGATATGGTTAAAACTTTCTTTATACAGTATCAACATTAATTCTTTTTTTTTTTTTGCTAGTTGCTTTACGTCGCACCGACACAGATAGGTCTTATAGCGATGATGAGACAGGACAGGAAAGGGCTGGGAGTGGGAAGGAAGCGGCCGTGGCTTTAATTAAGGTACAGCCCCAACATTTACCTGGTGTGAAAATGGGAAACCACGGAAAGCCATCTTCAGGGCTGCCGACTGTGGGGTTCGAACCTACTATCTCCCGAATACTGGATACTGGCCGCACTTAAGCGACTGCAGCTATCGAGCTCGGTAAGAACTATTTGAGTAGGGTACAGATTACCGTATCGGTGGACCGGTGAACGTTAAAGGTGTGTGTGTGTGATCAAGCAAATACCTGGACAGTTGAAAGGAACTGAATTATTATCCAGAACAAAATAGAGGTAGACCATTGATGAAAGTTAAGGATAAGATGGGACCATGAAATGAAGTTTGTGAAATTACTTCAGCGGGAAATACACTGATCAACAAAAAATTACTTTCGGTAAATATCTTCGCAAATACAGCATGGAAAATACACGACACTTCCGGATTTAGCCTTGTTAAAACGGGAGACGATTAGCAACTGGCGCTCCTAATAGCGTGACCTGGAAATTCGCGGCTAAATTCAAATATCAATGGAAATTCATATGCGGAAATGGATAAATAAATTACGTCTAGAAATAAAGTGTTATTAAGGTATTAACTTCAAAGTTGCTAAAGCAATTCTGGGTAAATGAAAGAAGAAGAAAGACTGAAATTAGGCATATAGTCAAGATGTGAAATGCACTGCTGTGGAAGGGCTTTTTCTTTCATTTATGCATTACTTTTTTTGCTTTAGCATTCCTCCCTGGAAGCTTCCGGGAAGATTGGTCTATTCCCTTATTTAAAAAACATTGTATGGTCACATTAAGACACTTATCAATAAACAGATCGGCACATTGCTGTCTTTTTCTCTTGAAAGGACAATCCGTTTTGGAAGGGTCGGTAGCAATTGATGTTTCATTTTTTTTGGGTGGGGGGGGGGGCGGGGGATTCTGTGTTGATACAGATGACGGCTTTAATCTGAGGAGAGGTGAAAAATGAAGAAAAGCATGAAAATGCTATCAATAGTTATGTTTTGAGGAATATTTACGTACAATTAGAGTAGGAATTTAACATACACTTAGCTGCATAGTCGGGGATTTGTAAAGTCGCTGACCTGAAAATGATCTAAACAGAACACATAATTCTTATTCAAGCATAACGTCCATCTTTCATATTTACCTTACCGAAGTCACTTCTCTGACATTTCAAAGCCCGCAGTTCTAACCTACAACAGCACATCGGTATTTAAGGTTAACTGCTGCACAATACAATAAAAAATGCTTATTATATTTTAAGCCAGTTAAAACATGGGTCGCGCAGGTCAGAAGTTTAGAAAGTACTATAAAAATCTCTTTGTCACTGAAAGAATATAGTGCATGCAAACACAATATTTACTTACGCTTCCCTCGTGACAAGAAAATGTAAGAAAGACTGCGAATCCTTCTGCATTTCATAGTTATTGCAGCCAAACACAGCACATATCTTTCCACCCATGTTGAGAGGAGATATAAAGTAATGAGACAGGCTACTATTTACTTATGTTAACTTATTACAAACGCATAAATAATATCAAAAACTTCACAAATAAATACACGTGCTCTTATGACAGAATCAGTAATTCCAAGTCACTCCGCTAGACAGAGTTCTAATCGCTGTCCCTTGATATCTCGCAGACTGTCGTGTATTATCTCTACGGTATTTGATCTTGGTATCCAACACGCGTTCTAAGACAACTGAAACATGTTGATTCAAAATATGCAAACCATTTTTCTCTATCACCCACTGTTCTTGAAATATACATCAAGCATTTTCGTCTTTTCAACATTGTTTCAAGGAAACCGACTCGCAGACAGAAGTTTCACTAGAGCTTTTATTACTCCATGAAGTGCTAAGATTAGTGAAAATGCACCACATAGCACATATTGGATTTGTTACATAGCCGCACACGTAGCAAAACAGATCACTTGGCGTGATGACCGTGCGGTTAGGGCCGCATAGCTGTGAGCTTGCATCCGGCAGATAGTGGGTTCGAACCCCACAGTCGGCAGCCATGAATATGGTTATTCGTGGTTTCCCCAGGCAAATGCTGGGGCTATACCTTAATTAAGGCTACGGCCGCTTCCTTCCCACTCCTAGCCCTTTCCTCTCCCATTGTCACAAATTAAATTGTAAAAAAGTAGCAAAAAAAAAAAGCTAAACAGATCTGGTGAATGTATGTATTTTCTGAACCTCATAATGTCCACTGTCACTGACAATAAAGAAGCAAATGAGAATATTCGACTTTGCATGAAGAATAACGAAAAACTATGAAAACAATTCTCGATGAGCGCTGTTACACGAACAATAAAACTTTGGCAGCATCTTCGAAATTTGACGTGATAGAGCAAAACGGTTTTCAGAGTTGATATCAGCATGAAAAACTGCACTGAAAGCATAAACATCATATCAGATATCTAAAAACCAAAAACAAACCCCATGTCAGTACAGCCCTTGAAGGGCCTTGGCCTACCCAGCCCGAAGGCCTGCAGATTACGAGGTGTCCTGTGGTCAGCACGACGAGTCCTCTCGGCCGTTATTCTTGGCTTTCGAGACCGGGGCCGCCATCTCACCGTCAGATAGCTCCTCAATTCTAATTACGTAGGGTGAGTGGACCTCGAACCAGCCCTCGGGTCCAGGTAAAAATCCCTGACCTAGCCGGGAATCAAACCCGTGGCCTCCGGGTAAGAGGCAGGCACGCTACCCCTACACCAAGGGGCCGGCTCATATCAGATATCTACCCCTTGAAAATCAGTGATATTCAACGAATATTGACTGTATACACCCTGACACAAAAAGGGCTGCATCCCAAGCGGCTACCGCTTTTCCCTTTCGATTCTGATGTACAAGTTTTCATAACTTCGCAGATGACTCCTATCGCTTAAAAAATACAAATTCATTTTCATTTCCTGCAAACTTAAGACTGCCTAGCTGGAGTCGGTTAAAGTTTAAAGGAACGTGTGTGCGATGAAACAAATAACCGGGCAGTTTAACTGAACTGAATCATTATCCAGAGCAAAATAGAGACAGACCATTGACGAAAGTTAGGGATAAGACGGGACAATGAACCAAAGTTTGTGATATTGTTTCGGTGGGGAGATATTAATTACACTGTACGTCAAATTTCTTACACCAAATGGGGCAGCATCCAAAACTGCTCACATTTTCCCCTCTCTGCTCCGATGTACAATTTCGCAGATGACTTAAAAATACAAATTGCCTTCCATTACTTGCAATCTTAAAGACTGCCTTGCGGGGAGTAGGTAGGCCTGTGTATGGTTACAAATGTGTTGATGTTATGGTTCACCGGTCGTATGAACTAGCCGTCATCATTTAATTCAAAAGAGGATTCTCGTGCAGCGTTCTCCACCAACTGCCAAGCAGGTATGTTTCCTTAGTCAATTATGTTATTGGAAGTTGAGTAGCGTAATGACATTAATACTCATCTGATCGTTAAGATTCTCAACGAACTTCCATTTTTTTCTCCCCTTGTTTGAAAATGAAACGTCTCCCTCTGGCTTGGCACTTTTATTCTTGTTTCCATTTGTGACTGTTTTAATGCACTCACAACATGGAAAAGATTGTAATAGGCAGCCTTGAACTCGTTTTTGAACTTGCTATGAAACGCTTCAGAGCTGTTCGTAGTAAGAGAAGATGAGGAAAATTCCACACACATTTGGCGAGGAATGCGCCAAACATTTCCTGTATAATTTTCAAATTATAGTCAGAAACTTTGTTAGTGATTTTGCTAATAGGTTTGATTAAATCTAAAATTAAACAGCCCAAAACGTGTTAAGCTTGTAAGTATGACAGTCGGAATGAGTGTTTCAATATTTACCTATTTCAGACTCTGTTTCTGAACTCTCTACCAGTATCCAGTATTCGGGAGATAGTAGGTTCGAACCCCACTGTCGGCAGCCCTGAAAATGGTTTTCCGTGGTTTCCCATTTTCACACCAGGAAAATGGTGGGGCTGTACCTTAATTAAGGCCACGGCTGCTTCCTTCCCACTCCTAGTCCTTTCCTGTCCCATCGTCGCCGTAAGACCTATCTGTGTCGGTGCGACGTAAGACAACTAGCAAAAAAAAAAAAAAAAAAAATGAACTCTATAGTCAAGCCTACTAAGTAACTTTTCCTCCAACAACTCTCGCCTAAATGTATACAACATTTCTTTGTTGTTTGTTTAATAATCAGCACATCAGTCCCCTTAGTCTTCACTGCACAGGAACCACATGGAAATTGGTGTGCAGCCTGGCATGTAGAACTTAATGACAGAGCACAGGCACGTCCGAAGGGAAGGATCACAGAATGGCTAGTTAATATACCGAGGTTTATCTACACTTTATCTAGATGAACACTTTGTATGCTTCCACAACAGGTTTAATAACAGTCGCAACAAACTGCCTTAAACGCAGTTGGTCAATTTCATAGTAGGTCTATAACAGAACTCTGCACTTTTATTGGCTAAGTGTTCAAAGGCGTATTGCAAATTAATATTATTGAAGCCGGCTGAGTGACTCAGACGTTTAAGGCCCTGGCCTTCTAACCCCAACTTGGCAGGTTCTATCTTGGTCCAATCCGTGGTATTTGGATATGCTCAAATACGTCAGCGTCGTTTCGGTAGATTTACTGACACGTAAAGGAATTCCTGCGGGACTAAATTTAGGCACCTCAGCGCCTCCGAAAACCGTTAAAAGTTAGTTATTGGAACGTAAAGCAGGGGGCATTATTAATATGAATGAAAGGGCAAACTATATTTTATTGCGATGACCCATATCACGGGACAAGGTATGCAAAGACTAATGCTGAATTTTGTTTACTAATGTGCATTCAGTTTTTCTCCCAGGAAGTGAGCATTAAAGCTTGTTCAGATTTTTAGTTCTTATTGCTTTTGACCATGAATTTAACTTCGAATGTTCATCAAGACTCACCACGTGATCTTCTAGGAAATATTTTTTACCCTAGAACCAACCGAGATTCAAACGACGGCCGTCGTAATTTGATTATTACATCATCCAGACCCTGAATGTTGTGAAGTCTATAAAACTCTTTTTGATCCTTGCAGTGTCACCAAATTGACTCCTTTTGCATAAAATTTGTTTTCCAAATAGGCTCCTGGGTTACATCCGATTTGATTCCGAAACAAGGCATGGACCTCCCCTTTTTATATGATCAGTCTCAATTTTTCTTACTTCTCATTGATTTACTGCTCTCTTATCCTTTATTCAAATTACAATGTCACCAGTAAACAGCACTGTGTTCATTTCTGTATCATCACAAGTTCCATTTGTTGCCGTTCGTGATTTCATTTGTCACAAATAGTAGACGGGACAGTTCACTTAACTTCCAGACAATTCAATTAATTTGTGGACCAGACCTTCCAGCCTTGATGTAGAACAAGAAAATGATTCATTTACACGAATATAATGGTGTAATGAAATTTGCCAATTGCAACTGTTCGTTATTTCGCAACAGAAATATTATCCTGTTGTACTCCATTTCATTGTAGTGAACTGGAAGCTTTCGAGTAAAACCTGACATTATGCATCATGAACAACTGTTGTCCCATGAAGACAGTTTGGCAATGTTTAACGTGACAGCATTATAAGGTTCCGTTCTTTCACGATTTTAGCCGGACGTAATTAATTAATTAATTAATTAATTAATTAACGTAATTACCTTATTGTGCTTCTGACAGACAGGATATCCAATTACGAGAAACCTGTACAATACATTATGGTGTATACAATGCTACTTTACTCTATATACTACAGTCGGTATAACGTTGGCTTTCGAGGCCCATTTTTTAAATACGTTGGTCTCCTGGGTTCACCCGCACAAAATCCGAACACTTTGGCATCTCCGATAACTGTAAAAGTAGTTATACGTTTTACGTTCTACTTAATTGTTACTCCTAAACTCAAGTTGACGGATGGATCAGTCCAGTTCTATTTGAAGGTGCTCAAACATGCCAGCCTGGCGTCGATAGATTTACCGGCACAAAACAACTCCTACAGGGCAAGAATTTAGGCACCTCGGCGTCGTCTGAAAACGTAATAGTACTTAGTGAGTCGTAAAAGAAATAACACAAACGATAATCATAATTTGGCTTGCTTTTTTCAGTAGGCCTACAGATCCTACACTTTCATCTCTTACATTAATTGACACGCCGAAAAGCACAACAGGTACTGCACTTACTCTTGTTAGAATATGATGATGTTCCTTTAAGAACGAAACATACAATTGTTTTCTAATATTGTGTATTTTTATTCCTTTTTAATGGTGTGTTTTTTACAGGTATATTATAGTGCAATATTCATAGTGAGATTTGTGTCTACAGACTTAAAAGCGTTTAAATTACACTTATATTATTAAGTCTTCACTATTTTTTAACATACCCATGAGAGGCCTATTGGCTGACTTCATCGGAAGGAAGTATTTCCAAGTATTATAATTAAAATAAGTACATAATTAAATACAAATGATTTAGAAAAAACTGAAATGGCGTATGGCTATTAGTGTCCGGCGACATGTTCGGCTCGCCAGGTACAGGTCTTCTGATTTGACCCCCGTAGGCGTCCTGCGCGTCATGATGAGGATGAAATGATGATGAAGACGACACATACCCCAGCCCTCTTGCCAGCGAAATTAACCAATGATGGTTAAAATTCCCGACCCTGCCGGAAATCAAACCCGGGACCCCTGTGACCAAAGGCCAGCACGCTAACCATTTGGCCATGGAACCGGACTACGTTTCTGTAATGCTGTGTTATTTCTCCTTGAAAGTTATAATTTTAATTTATAAGTAGTTACTGTTAGCCGTACGAAGTCTAATTTTATGAATGGCTTATTTGTTAAGATTTGTAGTTAGTTGTTTATCAATATAATTCAGTTAATGGCTAAGTGTAAGAGAGGGACAGTTGTCCCAACTTTGCCTGGATAAATAAATTATCATCTTCGATCTATCTGTCTCTCTGTCTATCTATCTAAGTCATCAAGAGGCCCAGCAATTACCAAACCACGACGCCAAGTTGAGAGCACCTAAGTACACATTCAGTCGCCTCGTACGACATAGAGGGGAACTATATATGCAGTGGCGTCTCGTGAGGTATGAATTGAGGGGGTTACGTAGAAGAGAGCGAAACTAATTAATAAATAAATAAATAAATAAATAAATAAATAAATAAATAAATAAATAAATAAATAAATAAATAAATAAATAAATAAATAAATGTGTACCTCACGAGGCGCCACTGAACATTCACGGTTTCCGGAGACGCCAATGCCGGAATTTTGTCCTTCAGGAGTTCTTTTACGCGCCAGTAAATTTACAGACATACGTATTTAAGCACCTTCAAATATTACTGAACTGAGCCGAGTTCGAACCTGCCTACTTGGCGCTCAGAAGGACAGCGCTCTACCGTCTGAAGTACTCAGCCTGAATAAAATAATAATAATGAATTCTTATAATAATGTAATAACATTATTATTTAAATTATAAGTATTATTATTATCATCCTCTGAATCGTTTAACTTTACAACAGTATTCTGAATGCACAGAAAATTGAATTGCAATGCACAGAATAGAGTACGTTGTATAGTAAATAGTCAACTGAATACACTAAGTATATTGCATAGTAAATAATGAACACTGAATTAAAGAGAGCAACATCGTTCGAACTGTTTTAATCTTTACAAAGAAACTACCAAAATTGTTGGATTTATAAATATTACACACCGCACTCGCACTTGCCTTTGCAGTTACTAACACACTTATTACAATACTGCAGTAAGTTTACTGGGTGAGTTGGCCGTGCGGTTAGGGTCACGCAGCTGAGGGCTTGCATCCGAGAGATAGTGGGTTCGAACCCCACTGTCGGCAACCCTGAAGATGGTTTTCTGTGGTTTCCCATTTTCACACCGGGCAAATGCTGGAGCTGTACCTTAATTAAGGCCACGGCCGCTTCCTTCTCACTCCTGGGCCTTTCATATCCCATCGTCGCCATAAGATCTATCTGTGTCGGTGTGACGTAAAGCAAATAGGAAAAAAAAAGCCAGTTTGCAGCCTTCGAACAGCACTCCAGGGTGAAAAATGGTACTTCGAGAAAAAAAAAAAAAAAAAAAAAACATCCGCCGTTCGCCACAGTGCCAGCAGAGAGTTCGACTCATCGAGCTTGTGACCGAGGCTCCTGTAATATTTACAGAGTTTTCCTTCGTCCACATGCCCAGCGGCAAAGTAGTGGAAAAGTTTCCGTATACATTGCTCCTTCAGTCACAGATGGGTTATGCCCGGGTGCTGCATTTAGCACTGGGACTAGCAGAATAGAAAAACATGATACATTTAATTAGTTGTATTTATGACATGATGACATAAATACATTAATTTCTATTCTTTCCTAATTTTAATTTCTACCTGAAAACCAAGGAGGCTCCTACCTTATAAGAGGATTGGGGTTGAGGGTCACGTGCCCCTTTGTTCTTAAAGAGCAGCCGCCACTGTCTATATGTATTCAGCCCTCCACCCTACCTCCCACACGGACACGTAATATCGAGGAAATGAAGAAATGTTCGTATGATCGGGTTGGATCTCTCTATCTCTCGAATATAAGCTAACAGCTACGTAGTATATACTGAGCCGGGCTGAGTGGCTCAGACGGTTGAGGCGATGGCCTTAACTTGCCAGGTTCGATCCTGGCTTAGTCCGGTGGTATTTGAAGGTGCTCAAATATGTCAGCCTCGTGTCAGTAGATTTAACGACACGAAAAGAACTCCTGCGGGACTAAATTCCGGCACCTCGGCGTCTCCAAAAAACCGTAACAGTAGTTAGTGAGACGTAAGGCCGATAACGTTATCATTAGTCTTTACTGCACAGCCATCTTGATCGGTTTACTCAAATGGTTTGTAGTTCGTGATGGAATTCATCCAGGAAAATGCGATATTTAGCCTACATTTAACATGACACTGACGCCATTCAGAGGATTATTCTCCATACGTTTGAAAGGCCAGCATACCAGCATTTAGCAGCTCTCCAGCCTAACTAGAGTCGGACATCTCATGCGGACCAGTGGACACTGAATCACTGGTGCGATTCAGATGGCGCCCGTCCGACGCACAATTAGTGTCGTGATTGCTTACGTAACACAACAGAGGCAGTGCTACGAAATTACATTAGCGCTAGGAAGGAGACATTTTCTGAAGAGTATCGCAGTAATATGATATATATTGATATTAAAGAAATGGCGCAGCAACTGAAAAAATAGCAAAAATTTACAGTATTTCTATATTGAATATGTTGTTCGTATGCATTCTTATAAGTAGGCCTAGTCATAATTATGACAGGACGTATTGTACCTTGCAGCTAGCAAGCGGCTGCGTGGTTTGTTTCACGGAGCTATCAGCTTGTATACGTTGGAACCCCACTGTCGGCAGCCCTTAAGATGGTTTTCCGTGGTTTCCCATTTTCACACTAGCCAAATGCTGGGGCTGTACCTTAAAGTCACGGTCGATTCCTTCACACTCCTAGCCCTTTCTTATCCCATTGTCGGTGCGACGTAAAGCAAATAGGAAACAAAAATTAGCCTAGAAAAGCTAAGAGAGAAGTGCCAATTATAATAAATAAAATTTCATTTTGGTATCAATGTAAACTATCTTCTTTCTTTCGTTATCCGTTTATCTTCCAGAGTTGGTTTTTCCCTCTGACTCAGCGAGGGATCCCACCTCTGCCACCTCAACGGAAGTGTCCTGGAGTGCGAGACTTAGGGTCGGGGGATACAACTGTGGAGGAGGGCCAGTACCTCGGACAGGGAGCCTCACCTGCCATGCTGAACAGGGGCCATGTCAGAGGATGGGAAGATTGGAAGGGATAGACAAGGAAGAGGCATTTACCTGAAGGAGAATCGGGAAAACACGGAAAACCATTTTGACGATGGCTGAGGTGGGAATCGAACCTCCCTCTATTCAGTTGACCTCCCGAGTTTGAGTGGACCCCGTTCCAGCCCTCTTACCGCTTTTCAAATTTCGTGGCAGAGCCGGAAATCGAATCCGGGTCTCCGGGGATGGCAGCAAATTACACTGACCACTACACCACAGAGGGGGGGGATCACTGTAAACTACGTGTAAAAATACACACCCCTAACACACAGAGCGATGTGAATAAATTGTATATAGTAGTTTCTGAAGTCGTCAGAGAACCGTGTTTGTGGTGTCCCCACTATGCTTGATGTTCCCTGAACAATTTCCACTTCTCTTGAGCCATATTATGTATTCAGTTTTCATAGTTTGTATGATTTCCTCCGAATTAATACATTGACTGCCACGCTCAGTATAATAAACCACACTCCCAGGCCAGGAAGAGAGTAAATCGCCTGCACTTCAGCGTTAATAAATGCTCCGTTGTTACATTTCGTAGCAATCAGGATGAAGTCAAACACACATCTGCATGTAGAGAATTCTATCAGGGAGTTAGGTGTAACTTTTGATTCAAAAGTAACTTTCTTTTCTCACATCAATGGTTGGGATGCTGTTACATGTAAAATGTTAGGTTTTATCAGTATTCTCAGGACTTCGCTAACTCGAACATTATTATGCTGCTGTTCAACTCATTTGTAAGAAGCAAGCTGGGATAATGCTACTGTAATTTGAAATCATACAATATAAATTTAAAACATTCTCACTGAACCTGTATCTATAATTGAATTTACAAATTTGTAAGATGATTTAAAGTAAGTATTACAACCAAATGATGCCAGCATATCGAGGTAGTTTGTAATGCAGAAATATCAGACTTACTCTGCAGCATTTCAGTAGCTACATGCGCTGATTGCCTGCCATGAGATGGACAGAATCTCCCACGTCACATGGTCATAGATGTCCGATTGGGGTGGGAGAGAACCACTAAGATTTTTCAAGTTATTCCATGGAGTGCTAATTTCTGGACTTGAGCCCAGTTGAGCACTTCTGGGTCCGCCTCGCTCATCATGTTCGCTCCTTTACATTACACCCGGCATTTCATTGTCCTGGGATAAAGCTGCCTGATCAATGTTCCTGTACCTTCCCGAAAAACTCACAACCCGTTTAGCTACTGCCCATGCTGCACACTACTGTTATTGTTATTAGCAAGTTGTCATAATAATGTGAATTGAATGTGTACCTTTACCTTGAGGGAACATCTTAGAGATATTTAGATCAATTTGCCGAAAAAATAGGTTCTGGAAAATTTTAAGGTAACAATTCATCAGATACAACTAGTTTTGCTTTTTCTAAAATTTCCATTTTTTAAAGTTTCGAATTATTGTTCTGTAATATTCCGTTTAACTTTGCAGAACTTAATTTCACTTTCTTCATTCCTTTTAAATTTACAAGACTGTTACGTCATATGCACCATACTTAGGGGTCTATAATATTAGAAAACAACTGTGAATTAAACTTTTGATTTCGGAGTATTTTTAGCCAGCAGGGATCGTTACATCCTACTTTTCAGTACAAAATTAATTCCTTTGAGTGTTGCATAGGCTATCCCCGAATATAAATTATAAACTAAAAATCTAATATAGACCCTTGAACATATGTTATAAACTAAAAGTTTTCTGCGTCAATGCAAATGAACTTAAAGAAAACTATAGATTTAAAACAAATCCACTTTTGTGAATTTTGAGAATACATTTTATAATATTTAGAAGTATTCCCTAAAAATATTATTAAAATCCATACATGAGGTAGATCTGTTTATCTCCAGACTGTCCCTTTAGCAATTTATCCACTTCTGTGTTCTATGCTTCATTCTTCATCATCGTCCTCCTCCTCCTCGTCGATATGTTAGTTGCCGGCTGTACGCGGTAGAACGAGAATGAATTTCATTTAATCTTGTTCCATGATCATGCGAAGTCTCTGAGCAGAGTTCAAAGTATCGTCTCATATTCTTCTAAAGATTTAATATAATTTGGCTGTATCGTATATTGCCTCTTCCTTAAAGACCACTTAGTGGGTTTATAATCTCCCTTCTCAACTTGTTCCTCGTGTGTTAAACTCTGTTAACACCCGCTAAGTGGTAAGAATATTGTATTAAAATTCTCTAATGTCACGCGTGAAGTGTCTCTTAATTAAGAAGGTAATTGAAATGTGATGGACTACACTACGTTCTTCTGCCGTATTCTGAAGAACTTTATTATAATATTAAAGTTTGGTCTAACTTTGCCAACAGATAAGACACGAATATGAGGCAGAACCCTCCTGACCGAACCACCAAGGAAGATAACATTTGGATCTCAAACAATGATTGATCTCATACTTGCTTCATATGTAAATAAATACATAGATATGCACCTCTTTCTTTCTTTCTTTCTTTCTTTCTTTCTTTCTTTCTTTCTTTCTTTCTTTCTTTCTTTCTATTTTGTTTCTTTGCATGTAATGAAGAGAGAGTGACTAAGTTATGAATGTAATGGGCGGATGAATGTTAACATATAAATCGGCTTCGATAGGGGATCATGTGAGATGAAAGGATGAAAGGTTACCTAGCACTCGGCCACGCAGTGTAAGAGAAGCGAACGAAAACGAAGGTGACGACAGTTTAACTCAGTTCTAAATGATATAAAGGTAAGAAGTTTATAAGTTTAACCAAAGTCACAGAGGCGATTGCAGATAAATAATTTTTAAGTTGCTTTGTGAAATAATAGAGTATTGTAGACTGAACGCTGAAAGACATCCGGTCTATAAAGAGTATGTCATGTATGTACCTGTATGTATGTAATTTTTTAAATAACTTTTTATTCACAGCATGCCCCATTGCATGACAGTAATGTGCTCTGTGCTATGTGCTCTGAGTAATCTTATAACAAAACTTAACTTCCTAACTACACGTGAGATACATTCATTATTCGATGGATGTTATGATGTATATCTGAATATGTAAATAAAATTACATGCTTTTCTCTCACTTTTTCAAACATTATTAAGTTCATGAAACGTAAGTATTGTTTGAAATAATTTTTGATTAACCTGTTTTTAACAAGACCAACTTCATGATCTTCAGCAGACATGCCAATGTTGAGGCAATATTAAAACCAAGCATCCGACAGATTGAGTGAGTAACCATTTTTAAATATCTGGTTGTCATTCCCACTGACAAATTTGATCCTGAGAAAGAAGTGAAACGGAGGGTAGCAATAGCCCGAAGAATATTCACAAAAAGGAATTTTTTTTCTTTTGTAATGACTGTCTAAATTTAAAACTTAGGCAAAGTATGGTGAAGTGATAAATATGGTCAATCTTGCTATATGGTGTGAAAACATGGACCCGCAAGAACATATCAGTGAAACGCTTGGAAACCTTGGAAATTTGGATCCACCGGAGGATGCTCAGAATTTCATGGGTTTCTCTATTAATGAACCAAGAAATATTCAGAAGGGCAAGGGAAAGTCGGGAACTCATTCGAACAATAAAGTGCCGTAAGATTCCTTACCTCGGTCACATCATTAAAAATGACGTCCTTTTCTAATCTTAGTGTTGAATGTACAAAGCACAATACAGGATCGAATAGGTTCCGGGAGAAGGTGAAAATCATGGTTTGGAAGCGTCGAAGAATGGACTGGAATCCACAGTGTTGAAAGACTTTTCCGTCCGGCAAGGGATCGCACAACATTCTCCAACGTGATCGCCAAAGTCAGGGCGACCTGATATGCTAATTTAAAGAGGAGGGAGGAGAAGAAGAAGAATACTCTGAAGCGGATGCCAGAGGGAGAATTCTCAGAAAGATTCTAGGCCCTGAACTGGAAGATGGGGAATATCGGTGACGTCACAATTCAGAGCCTTCTTGCGAAACTGGAAGTCCACACCAATGGCTGACGGACACTGAGGACCTAGAAGAACTGGGGCTGACAGACTTTCAAAACAGACTGAGATAGATCTTGAAGTAATTGTTTGGTTTTAAGGAAAAACTTCTGAAGAAGAAAGTTATCGCCTGGTCAGAGAAAGGTTACGAGCTACACTGGGAGAGGATGTGACAATAATGATCAAATAATTTTTTTTGTTACAAGTTGCTTTACGTCGCACAAACTCAGATAGGTCTTATGGCGACGATAGGGCAGGGAAGGACTAGAAGCGCTGCCGACAGTGGGGTTCGAACCCACTATCTCCCGAATACTTGATACTGGCCGCACTTAAGCTATCGAGCTCGGTGGTTAAAGAAAAAAGTCCACTTGAAATAATAATAATAATAATAATAATAATAATAATAATAATAACAATAATAATAATACTATATGGTTGTCTGTAGACGTAACTACTCGGCCAAAAACTTTCTGACGCAAAAAAGAAACCTACAGAACTCTAGCACAGAACGATCACGGTCGAATTTTGTACCTCTCCCGGTGCTGTCGTCTTTCGTAATGAAATATTTCTGTCTTTTAATACACAGAGTGCCTCAAAAGTTCCGCATCATATGAAAAAACAATTAGACATATATTGTGGTCGAACGGGAGCAGTGGAATGGGCTCCCCCATCCCTGGACTTAAATACAATGGGTTTTGCTGTATGGGGTTACTTCAGAGTGTAAGTTTACAGTGTGAAGTCTGAAGATCAGGGATAGAAACCATTTGCGAATAGCTGCTGAGCGCTGTGCTCTAACGCCAATTATGGTTAAAAAGGCATTCTTCGGAACATGATGGAACACCTACAGTTGTGTTTGGACATTGTGGGCACACCTTCTGAACATGTATTGTAACATAAGTTGTTATTCCTAAGATGCGGGTCCTTTGGGTCGTACTGTATTTATTTCCAGTACCCACTTTGCCGATAAATCCATGTGTTTCTATCATGTTGTAACCGTCCAGGCTTCTCCAGCCCTACTAATTTAATATAATATCATTTTACGCGATATCATTTGACATCAAGTTTATCCGCCATCGGCGATTATTTGTAATAACATATTTATTCAACGTCAATCATTTGTAATCAAGGCATTTTGGAATCATATTGTATATATGATAACATCGTTTTATTATTGAAATTATTATATTATGTAGGATAAGAATTCATTATGTTGTAAATACGGTCAATATGTTGAGACATAGTTGTTTTCATTTCATCTCATGTTTGTGTATACGGAGGGTTATTCTTGAAGCTTGGGATTTTGCGTTAGTCATGGGTTTATTTTATGACCAAGGCTAGTAAACAGCGACCCGTGCGTGAGGCTTATCATCGCCACGCCTTCTGGACTTGTCGAGGAAGAGAAGGGGAGTTGATGCTTAGATCTATCGAATCAGATACTTCGTTGTATATGAGTTTTGAGATTGAACTGTTACCAAGAGTGGGGGTGAGCCCGGATATATAGTGATTCTCAACACGAGAACGGCACCTAACTAAGTACAACTTCTGCTGTGAAGCTAACATCCTAACGAGATACTCCATCACTAGTACTTCTACTGTGAACATCTTTGAACGACGTGATGCGATTTTTGAAACAGTGTGTTGTCGCTGCGATAATGTTATCGGATCTACGAGAAACGAAACAAGCTTATGGCTTGTGTGATATTCAGTAAATATTGTGGACGAAGAACTATGTTTAGTTCAAGTCTACGGAATTTTGGTACAAGTCTGTACCGTATAAATAGTATAGCTCAGTTGGTTTGAGATTTCTACTAATATGGAAAAATTCATATCTCTGAATTTTCTCCTCATACGATCAACGCTGATCAGTTATTACAAGTATAGGGCCAATGTCTAATTTAAAGACAAGGCAAGTAGGGAGTATTAGTCCAGATAGCCCGTACCATATCAGAGAAGGAAGGAAGGAAGGAAGGAAGGAAGGAAGGATGTCCATGGAGCAAAGTCTATATCGAGAAGGAGAGAACGAGTAACCACGGAAACCAGATGACGTCAACGAAAGCTGCAATTGGTGAGCTTCAATTAGATAAAACAAGCAATAAGTAAATTCAGTAAATTAAATTATAAATTCCTCTACGCTTTAAGGAAACTTTTCCGATTCATCTCATTTTTTTTGTATAATAAATTCATTTGTATTTTATATTGCGTTAATTTTCTTTCTTAAGCGATACTTAATGGTTAATTATTTAAAATTCTACCCCTGTGATTTAAGTATAAGTCTCTATGCTAGTAAATATAAATTTTGGTTTACAGTTTTGTTTAAAACTGTAACCATGGCGCCCAAACATTACATAGAGAAATGGGGAACCATGGAATGTTAATTGTTTCTATTTGCGTGGCAATTTGCGGGCAAGTCACAAATAGTTTATTTAATATTCATGTGTCCCAAGATAATAACTTTCATCTCCCCAAGTGTTTTGGACGACGTGGAACAGTTACAATGTTATGAACGTGACTGTTACGTTTAAAGCAGTTTGTAGCGATTGTTATTTTTCAAACTCGGCCTGAAAGCACAGAAGTGCACTCTTCTATTACCAAAGTGTAGATAAACTTCCGTGTGCTATCTAACCAAGGAATCTACATAAAAGCATGCTCTTTCCTTTCAGCATCACTTGTACTTGGGGATTTGTAACCGTTCAGTTTTAATGTCAGGATGTGTTAGTAGATACTGTCAATGAAGTTACTTTCTTGTTAAGAAATCCATCACTGCCAGTTACGGCATAAGAAATATGTATTCGCGGTTTTACACTGAAAATGAAATGAATACAAGAGTTGGGGGATTTATTCATCCCACGTCGTAGTGCTATGCATACAACACTAGAAGAAGCGAGATATTACCTCCAATATTCCGTGAAGTATTGTCTCGTCTAATGTTAACGGACTTTTGAATCACCCGGTAGTTTTATTTATTTCCAATAGTCTCATAGACTCGCTGACCACTTGCTTCCTAAGTTTTTATCCATCTCCAGATGTTCAAAAGTTTCCATTTACCAACAATTCAAACCGTGTTGGTAGTTAGGGAATAACTTGTCCACCACTGAACGAGGAAGAGAATGCACTATTACTATAGCATTCTCGACCCCTTCATTTGTTTACATTGGTCTATCATCGCTGAAGATGCCTGTATATATAACAACGTCGCAGGCCAACCGGATGAAGACGTAATAGTACGTACGTTTGTGGTTTTATTTTATACAATTTGCTTTACGTCATACCGACAGGTAGGTCTTATGGCGACGATGAGACAACCAAAAAATGAAATGAAATGGCGTATGGCTCTTAGTGCCGGGAGTGTCCGAGGACATGTTCGGCTTGCCAAGTTCAGGCCTTTCGATTTGACCCCGTAGGCGACCTGCGCGACACAATGAGGATGGAATGATGATAAAGACGACACATACCCCAGCCCCCGTGCCAGAGAAATTAACCATTGGTGGCTAAAATGTCCAACTCTGCCGGGAATCGAACCCGGGAACCATGTGACCAAGGGCCATCACGCTAATCATTCAGGCATGGAGCCGGACAACGGATGACAAAGGGCTAGGAATGGGAATGAAGCGACCATGGTCTTAATTAATAATAATGTTATTTGCTTTACGTCCCACTAATTACTTTTACGGTCTCCGGAGACGCCGAGGTGCCGGAATTTAGTCGCGCAGGAGTTCTTTTACGTGCCAGTAAATCTACCGACACGAGGCTGTCGTATTTGAGCACCTTCAAATACCACCGGACTGAGCCAGGATCGAACCTACCAAGTTGGGGTTAGAAGGCCAGTGCCTTAACCGTCTGAGCCACTCAGCCCGGCATGGTCTTAATTAAGCTACAGTCAGGTGTGAAAATGGTAATCCACGGAAAACCATCTTCAGGGCTGCCAACAGTGGTGTTCGGACCCACTATCTCCCGAACGTAATAGTACGTTAGTCACCGTTTCACTTAGTGTAACTTATGTTATTTTTCTAGAGTTTTCTGTTGAGCACTTCATGGTTGATGTTGAGTCCATTTCGTAGAATTGAAAATCCGTGAATTTAATAATAATAATAGAACATCAGAGTTGTTCCTCAGATTAAATGAAGAAGTGCACTTTATCTCTAGCGATGGGTCCAGTTAACGTTCAGACATTGTCGCGATTGATAGGAAGGAAAACATCGGCGTTGTTATTGATCCAACAACAACGTTTGAGAGTAAAAGTTGCCAGGCCAAAGAAGTTGATTCTGAAAAGAAGAGACACTGTGCGAACCCTGTTTTAGTACTTTAAAGAAACGTATCACATTCCCGCCAGTTGCCGGAAGATGATTGGGTTACTCTTCAGTGCGCGAGGATCTGTCACAAAATTTTCAGTTATTTCCTTTCTCCGCTTTGGCATTTCTGTTCCGTTTCAAAAAACTATTTGTTTAGATATTTCACGTAATTCATTGCCAATGGTAAATCACTGTTTATACGGTATATGCAAAGAAGCTGTAACATAAAAACTTTCCAGTCGGTGAAACACACAACAATTTCAATATACTAGGTAAATTATAACACAATGAATATACCTGTAAAAATGCATACTAAGAGCCCACCCCAAAATACACAAAAACTCGTGTCCCATTATACCAATAGTAAATTTTAAAGATGCGCCAAGTTACAATTTAAGCAAACAACTCAACCAAATTCTAAAAGAGAAAATCTCACTTAAAGAAGACAGATCAATAAAACAGGCTAGAACTAATTAAAGGACTAAATAAACTTAAAATAACAGAGAGCACACGTATGATATACTTTGACATTACTAACATATACACTAAAACACAAATAGATGAATCCATTAAAAATATCGAAAATCTTAAAGAAAACACTTCACTACAAGAAGCCAAAGGAATTGTTAGTATTCCAAGAACAACGCTACACCAAAATTGCTTTACATTCAACGACAAAATAGATTGTCAAAAACAAGGATTAGCCATGGGCTCACCATTGTAAGGTATAATAGTAAACACTTTTCAGAATAACTTCGAAAACATCTCAACAAGCCGCCATTCAAAAGGAATCTTACATTAGAGCAGATACGTAGATGACGTAATATGCATATATGATAATGACATCACTAATGCACACCAGTTAATGAACACACTCAATTCTTTACGCAAGTCCATCAGCTTCACAATAGAGCCAGAAACTATTTGAGCGAGGTATATCGGTTTGTTGCTTTAAATGCCGATTTTGATGCATGGTAGTGCATAAATGTCGTTACCTTAAGCATAAGGCATTACAGTTTCCACCTAGGATGACTTATTCTTTCCATAAAAGTAGGACTATTCCCATAGATCAGTATGATATTTCCCTCATCCTGCTCTTGGTCTAAGTGCAGCACGAACTTCAAATGGATAACAATATGATGAACGTCATGGTAAAAGAAGGAAATGCTTTGAATGCTGAAACTCGTTCCACTGTGATCACAACATTGTGGAGGTAGTCAGAACAGAGTGGCTAGAGTTGAAATTCTGTAGACTTGAACTAATCATAGTGAAGTCGGATATATTCCGGGAAATTATAATTGTGGAGGAAACGAACCGCACAGCAGCAACACCGGTCCAGCGCTAACGTCGTTATTCACAGACACTGGCGTCTTCTGTGTAAAGACCAGCCTGCATAATCCTCATAATAAAGCTGGCTTCCGCACTGGTAATCTACAAAGGCGAATGAATTACCTCTAAGGCACACCACACACGGAGTTATAGAAGCACGTGTACAGAGACTTATTCTAAAGAGAGTTGGTTGGACACATACTGTAAAAGAGTTTGAACACTGTTAAATAACTTCCATTTCAGCCTGGCATGACATTAGATTAAAATCAAAATAATAAGTGAATGGGATATCTGTAGGACCTTTTACCATATTCTATACCCTCAAACCAAGAGTAAAGAACGATTGTCAAAATATGTTACATTCAGAAAACACAAATCATGGTAACCAGTAAGGGCAAAAAACACGAACGCTTTTATTATTGTAAAGCGTATGGCATATGGATCAAATAAAAATGGAAAATAAATCATAAATATATAATTCGCATAGGCGTAATATATAAGGGGTAGTCAAATGAAAACCGAACACCCGCCATAATCATATTACACGCGAAAAGTGGCAACACTGTTGTTACATATCGATACTGCTATCACTGTGGTAGGAGAACTGCATAGTGACAACTCACAGGTACACGTAGTTATAGGGTTGTGTCTTTATTGGTGTTCTGCTGGTCCAGTGTGTTCGTCGAGGCATGCAAGGAAGAGCAGAAAAGTGTGGTGGCTGAGGGTGTCGGAGTACCCGAAACTCATCGCTGCATGTCAGCTGTGTATGGCGAATACTGCATATCCATGATGAGTGCGTGGAATTACATCAGTAGACGAATAAGTCTGAGTGGCGTCTTTAAAAGTAGGAAATATCACAGTACGAAGATAAAATTGGAATTAAGGCGACAAATTAGGGTAAATATTCATTTGTAGGAAGGGGAGTTAGGGATTGAAATAACTTACCAAGGGAGATGTTCAATAAGTTCCCAATTTCTTTGCAATCATTTTAAAAAAGGCTAGGAAAACAACAGATAGGGAATATGCCATCTGAGCGACTGCCCTGAATGGAGATCAGTAATGATTGATTGATTGATTGATTGATTGATTGATTGATTGATTGATTGATTGATTGATTGATTGATTGATTGATTGATTGATTGATTGATTGATTGATACTTTTGAATAAAACCATTCCGTGGTCGCGTTGTAGCGGATGTTCGGTTTTCACTTGACTTCCCCTTATAAAAAGGGGAAACATGGATCTAGATTTTCATGTTCAAGTTTTCCAGCCACTCTAACAAGAGGTGACGAGGTTTCCACTAGGTATTGTCGAAGATGACATTAATGCGGTGTGCCAAATGGTTTGGAGATGTGTTCCATAATCATCCCCTGGAGAGTATTTGGAGTCTCCCTGATGCATTGTGAACGCACATTTTCCACAGTTAGTGAAGAAACTGTTTAGAAATGTCCACGTCTTTCTTGGAACTTAAGAAATTAGCTAGAACATTGTTTTCGATCAAATAGTCTGGGCCACTCTACAGCTGCAAGTATTCATTGTTCTCTCCAATCTGCTGTTAGATCGAAGGCAGCATCCATCAGCATCTCGGATGTTTTCATTGGTGGACAGCAAGATTTCAACCTATATCTTCAAAGATCCGTGACATTACTGTGGAGGGGAAGTACTAGGTTTGACACAGTCTTATCAAATTGTCCGATCAGAGCATTAGAGTAGCGGAAGCTTGGTCCGGTATTGTGCTGAAAAACTGGCAGTCAGTAAGTTGGAGTGGACCTGATAATGTCAGAAATGGCGTGCACGGTGTTGTTTAGCTGGACGATATCAGTTTTGGTGCAAACACTGTTGTATAAGGGCGTCAAATTTTAAGTACCGGTACCTAGGATGCTGGTTGACACAAGAATGGAATTTGGGTCTAGAAATCAGAACCAAGGGCCAAGTGATGGTGGTGGTGATTTTTGTTTTGAGAGGAAGTACAACTAGGCAACCATATTCTACATACCAGTAATCAGAGAGAAAAATGGGAGGGGTTCGACACTTCGAAAATAAAGTTATCGGCCAAAGTAAGACAAGGGCCACAACGGATGTGAAAAGGAAAGACTTCTTAGGCCTCGCAACCTAATACCGTTGGAGTCGGAAAAGAATTCGAGTTGACCGAGGGAAATCAGAAACGTGAAGAACCTGGCACAAGTAAGTAGAGGCAATGCCAGTGCTCAGATCAGGGCCCCGTGGTCATCAACACATGCTCCCAAGGTGAGGGCCTCTGAGACCCCTTAGCGTCGCCTCTTACGACAGGCAGGGGATACCGTGAGTGTTATTCCACCGCCCACACCCACAGTGTGAAGGGATTTGAGCCAATGAAACAGTGGTGTTCCCAAGCGCTCACCCATCCTAGTACTGACCACGCCCAATGTTGCTAAACTGCGGTGATCGGACGAGAATCGGCGTATTCAACATGGTAACGCCGTTAGCCAAGGGTCGAGGCATTCACCATTCAGCCATAAACCTTGACTGAAAGAAAGAAAGGAATGATATAATGAGAACTAGAAAGTGAGCTGAGAAAATTACTTAGGGTGCGGAATCTTTGAAGAGTCTTATATCCGTGGTACGGCAGCTGTGATAAGGGAAACGCGAAATAGGAGAAATTCATTCATAACGGTTACCAACCTTCCGTGAAGTGTCGGCGCCAGAGGAAGAACTATTCGGTTAAGCCTCCAACATTTGAAGGACGTGGACGAAACTTATTTCTTCGTCACAAATTAATCTGGTATTCATTTACTGTATGTGGCATCTGGAGTCCATCCATGAGCCAAAACAGTGGACTCTGCCAGATTGTCGGACAAACGCTGGAGAAAACGTAGAAGCAGTTTGTATGAGACTAATGCCCACATTAGAGTAAGGCAAGACATATTTTATTACGGAAGACCATAGCACAGAACGAGCTATAGTTTGACACTGATCTCTTCGTAAAAGAACCCGTTCAACTTCTTTTTTATTAAACAGGAAGTGTACATTTCAGTAGGTAAAATTTAAGCTCGTTTCCTCGTCCTGAGATGGTGCAGCTCTTTTCTGTCACACCCCGAATGGAAGAGAGCTGCATGTACCTTTCTAACCACATACTGTACCTCTTGCCATTCTTAAATTTCTAGCAATGCTAGGAATCGAACCTGGGCACCCGAGGGCGGCACCTAACAGCTCTAACCTTTACGCAACGGAGGCGGATATTCCAGTAGGTGAAACGGAGAAAAAGAATGCGCATCTCGTTAAATAATGGCAACTTTAGTACGTAATCACTAGGTAGAATTCGCAGCTGGGAATGTGGCAACAACTTGCAAATCACGTCATTTTCCCACAATAAATTAAACTACACAAATGGTGCATACATCATACTGTAGTAATTTGTACTCTGCTCGCGCGTGTGAAACTGTGGAAATAATTTGCAGCATGAGACCTAAACTGTTGTTTGTTCTAAAGCAAAGTTGGTAATTAAGACATGAATTGAGACTACAAATTTCTACGCCAAGTACTTAATCATACCAGCAGAATAGTTAGAAGGTTAAAACATCAGATATAAATTAAATGATAGCACTTCTAGGAGACGGCATTTCCTTCTGCCATCGCCTTGTGGGTGAGGCTCGTTTGGGACAGAGACAGAATGATGGGGTTAAAATCTTTTGGATTATTCATTAGTTCTCTTTATCTTAACATCCCTGTTCATTAAGGAGAGGGAGAAAGAGGGAGAGAATGGAGTGAGAAGGGAGGAAACTTCAACATTTAAGTGAAATTGAGAACCCCCTTAAGCTGGGATTTTGTTTTCCTCCGCCATATATCATCCCATAATGGAGCATTCACTAGAGAGAGTATGGTGTAATGGCTCAAGGAAGAACACTGCCATGTAAGATCTGGAATGTTGCTAAATGAAGACGTCTTCTCTTCTCGCATCTTTCACATGAAATTCGTTCAAAGATCGCGAAGTCAATCGGCAAGACAGCGTGCGTGATCTTCCAGACAAGTACAGACAATGCATTACGTCAACCACACAGTATTGTGTTCTCTGTCCCTCTCTCTCTCTCTCTCTCTCTCTCTCTCTCTCTCTCTCTCTCACACACACACACACATTGGAATAGTTCTGTCTAGCTGTAGTACCCGGCTCTACTCGGGCGCAGCCTTTGAAAATTTAATTTTAGAATTTGTATTAACTGTTTAAGTACACTTCCGGTAGAGTGGACAGATTCTTTCCAAAGAGTATGCGACCAGCCATCCATTAGGATCGTGTAGCTGTGAAGCTGAATTCGGGAGATAGTGGATTCGACCCCCACTGTCGGCTGCCTTGATGGTTTTCCGTGATTTCCCATTTTCGCACCAGGCAAATGCTCAGTCTGTATCTTAATTAAGGCCACGGCCGCTTCCTTTCCACTCCTAGACCTGTTGTGAACGTTACTGTCTCCCCAATTACACTGTTCACTACTTTTTAAATATTATCACCAAGTAATACCGTAAATGAATGATTTGAACTAATAATAAACTTAATTACAAAAGAAAGAGATATAGGAAGAAGAAATAATATTAATGTAGGATACATTCAGTTACATCAAGACACCATTTATCTTACAATGTATCACTCTGTCACATGATGTAGCGAACAGCGAACTGGTTTTTCAACACGCTAAAGATGTCTATATCAAGATGGTGTACCAGATTATACTGAGTCATAATTAAAAGAGGAGTTCTTGTGTGTGTCTGTTAGTTTTCGGTACGAAAAATATATTCCGGAATCTACTGGGAGTTACATTTGGAACATAAATGTCAATTCTTTCTCTAATATTACTATAATCAATTTTGTCGGTGCGACGTAAAGCGAAAAAGAAAGATAATAGGTAAGTAGACTATTATGAAACATTGAAAGATAAACACATGCAAACAGTTGCCACTGTAATTGGGATTCGAAATACTGTAGTGCGCAATAAATAAAATAACCTGGCAGAGATCGTTGGTACGTCCTTCGTCGCACATCTGAACTTGGCGCAATTATACGATCGCATGCCCTTGTTGACGCCAACCCAAATAGGGATGTATTGAAATATTACGTGTGTTTGAATTTTACCAGTCGTTGAACTGAGACCGGATTTCGGCGACTGACAGAAAAGGGCTTGGACTAGTGGAGAAGCGCACATGGTCTTAATGAATGAACATATTTCTTCTTATTATTCTGCTTCTTCTTCGTTTAGGCCTACGATGGACCACGTGGTTCTTAATTCTGGTGAGCTCTTTTCTTCCTTAGCCCAGTATTCCTTAATTCTAGCGCTATGGATGTCTTTTCTTTCTTGAGTCCATTTCACTCCTACTCCTGGACGCAGTGATTTAGTTGTTAGTGACTGGAGAGAGTCAGATATCTTGACTAACTTTCTGAACTTATCACGGTTGTAAATGTCAATGTTACCAATGTTTAGGTATTGTAGGTCTTACCGCACTAAATTCGTCCATTTGGCATTTGTTGCTTTACCTCCAGATACAGTGTTGAAGATCCTTGAAGTGGGTCTCTGGCTGTCCATCCTGACTACGTGACAGTTCCAGTTTTCTGAGTTGTCCTTTCCGGGTCATGTTTAGGCATTCTGAGGCGTACAGTACAGATGGTCTTATTACGATGTTGTAGTGTCTAAGCTTAAGATTCAAGAAGAGGGATTTAGACTTGTATATGTTCTTATAAAGATGATAGGCTCTTTCTAATTTAGTGCATCTACTCTTCATTGCAAGGTCCTCATTAACATTTGGGGTTATCCATTCTCCAAGATATTTGAATGAGTTGGCCTTGTGTGTTATTTTCTCCCCCAAAGAAATGAAGTTGGGTGCTTCTGTGATATTGGTCAGAAATTCTGTTTTATTGACAGCGATCTTTAGCCCTACTTTAGCTGCTATGCGTTCTAGGGAGGATAGCTGGTACGTAGCTTCTTCCATACTTGAAGCTAAGAGTGTTAGGTCATCTACGAAGGCTAGGCAAGTAACCGATAACTTGTCTTTTTTGTAGCCGATTTTTAATCCAGAGTTGTCAGCTAGTGTGTTCCTCCATTCCCGAATGACCTTCTCCAGCAGAGAGTTAAACAGGATAGGGGACAAACCATCTCCTTGTCTAATACCTGTTTTGATCTCGAAGCATTTTGATAATACCCCTCTGAATTTGACTTTGGACATGGTGTTCGTTAGAGTAGCCTTCACAAGATTCAAAGTCTTCTTATCCAGTCCCATTTCAGTCAATGTCTCAAAGAGGGACTGTCTGTCTACCGAGTCGTAAGCCTTCTGGAAATCAACGAAAATTGCTACAGGGTGAGGTACTAAGGTTTTTGTAGGTAGATAATTTTGAGGTTCAGAATCTGCTCTGTGCATGATCTTGACTTCCTAAATCCAGCTTGGTACTCTCGAATGAACATATTTATTTATTTATTTATTTATTTATTTATTTATTTATTTAACACACATTTCGTACAGAGCAGGAACTACTACTGTTCGTCAGATTTTCCACTGATGGTTTATTTCAAAATGATTATGATTTATTGGTGTGAAAATGGGCAACCACACAAAACCACGTTCAGGGCTGCCAATGGTGGGGTTCGAACCCATTATTCTCAAAAAGTCAAACTGCGCAACCAACTCGCTCGGTTTAGTTGTACCTGTGTGGTGTTTGATAGTGTGATTTATAAATTAAGGACCCACTATTCCATTGTGAAATCATCCTGTAATATTGGTCCTTAGAAAGCAAATATGCCCGACCTAAGTAAGATCCTTGATTTCTGCCAAACCGAATGGTTAATTAAAGTTTGAAAAAATTGCCAAAACAAACTCATTGTAAACTAAAGTAACGTAGATTCACTCATCCGAATATATTAATCATAGAACATAAGAGCTATTCCTGCATCAGATTATTGTACGTACAATTTCCACCATGTGTCAATTTACTTTCCTGTAATAATACCAATAGCCTCTCATTCCCGAGAAAATTTTAAAACAGGATGGGATTTACGTCACTTTCCCCAAATTTTCGTTTTTGTACTTAATCGTAAGAGAATATCAGTAAAGATTGCGATCTGGATATAAGTACCTAAGTGATATGATCTGAGTATTAAGAATCAGGATCTACGTTTTGAATGAACATTGTAAGGAAGTCAGCAATCTTAAGATTTCAAATCTTAGGAGAGTGCGATTCTTATCCCACTCTGGAGATTAATCAGTTATACTAAAAAATGTACTAGTTGCCAAATGGGAGTTAAAAGATAGTAGGAAGATGCTGTATCAACAAGAAGGATCAGTCCTGTTTTGTGCATTCGTGTCACAAGCCCATAAAAGGTAATTATTCTTTTCTGGATGGTATCGGTAATCTTCTCTACGTGGGTGTATAGTTCGTCGTTATGCCGTCTTCTGTACTCCCCATTGTCATTGACGGGATATAAGATCTTCCTCAAAAGTTTCTCGATCAGGCCTTGCTTTTTATGTTCATGGTAATAGATTCTGAATTGTATAATAATAATAATAATAATAATAATAATAATAATAATAATAATAATAATAATAATAATCGTAAGGCCTCAGCTACCATGTATAGGCAATTTGATCTGGTTATATTTCGGTAGCCTACGAGTCGATCTTGACGTTCCGTTTTGCTTATCAAATGGGAGAGCAATTGGAATCCTATTGAGTGATTTGTTGTCGAGTTTTAATTAATATTGTTTGCCAAACGTTGGATATGGTACCATACATCTTTTATCTAACATTTTCAAACGATACGCTCTGCCACATGGACTTTTTCCGCCCATTAAATATGCTACTGCCTCTGCCCGGCTTGAACACGCGATCTTAGAATCCGCAGGTCAACACTTTAATCACTGGTCTACAGAGAGTATAATTTATAATATTAATTGCTTCTGAACTTGCCGCGGAAGATATGCTTTTGTTCCTCTAAGTTGACTGCCAGAGAGGGCCTGGAAGATTTGTATAGAACAGTTTATTGTATGTCACGTTTCTTCTTTATTCATCACAATTGTACGGTATAATGAGCGCTTGAAACTCATAATAACGCGTACCTCTAATGAGGTAAACATCGTTTATGCACTTGTAATATTACGTAAGCTATTATGAGCACAAAGCAGAGATCTGGAAACCAATCCTACTAATTACCTAGTTTCCCTAGTATCTGATGTACATAAAATGCAATTGGATAATAGAAATAATTTCAGTTTGCAATTGCGAAATGTATTATTCTTGTATTGTGCTCTCTGACATTCTGATTCAAAGGTAATTGAAAAGTTTCTTAAATGTCCACATCATCTGAAATAAATATCAGTGTTTTAGTTCTAGTTGTTTCAAAAGGTTACGTATTCAATATTTATTTTTTTATATGTTGAGCAATGCCTTAGCCTTCTTCTCAAATTTCAGGACTGAAGACATCATGTGGACTCTGGAAGCTGTCCTTTTTGTCTGCCTCATGCTGACTGTCGCTCGGGCAAAAATCGGTGAGTGAGAATGATACTCAATTAACTAATGCCAGTGTATATTTTTCTGTTTACTACCCACTGTAACAATTATATCTGGCAAGGAAATAACATGAAATAACTTATCTTTGGGGAATATAGATCCAATTGAGAACTTTTCATTTTATAGCTGGAAACACAGACAGATATTCCTTTGACTGATGTTTATTATAAGTGGGACTACATTACGTTACACCACGACATACAAAGTGAGGCAATTTTTAGAAACGAGATAATGCTTGTGTTTTATGTTAGAGTGTAGGATAAAAGTCCTACATGGAATTCATAAAAATTTTGAAGTACATTTCAATGTCTGTCTGTTAGGTCATCAGCCCTGAGGCTGGTTGGATCCTCAAATAGCACCACCAAAGGTTATGCGGTTATAAGGAAACCGCAAAAACCAATGGCAGCACCAAAATGAGGCGTACTAGGCAAGACGAGGAGTGAGGTAGTTTGCCATTGCTTTCCTCACTGGGTCAGAAAGTGCTATTGCAGCAGGACTGACCCTATGAGCAACACCTTTCATAACACTCAGATGCACTAGTCGTGCTCTGAATGCCATTACTCAGCACCACCCATACCCCACCAGCTTCCATATTGTCACAGCCATGGATGAGACTGGGACTTCGGTGAAAGCTACACTTTACTCTGGCCTGTGCCAAGAGATGGATACAAAAGTACTGTATCCATCAAGAAATGGAAGCAGGCAAATACATTTTCAATATTGCACGGTAATGTTGATTCCGCGTGGTCGTTGGTGACCTATTCACGAAGAGGAAGAGGAAGAGGAAGAGGAAGAAAAAGATGTAATACAGGTGTTTGATATACTACTTCAAAAGGAAGGTATACGTAGGCCTAATAAGTTACATCACTAGCGTTGTAAAACAGCGCCTTTCAAATTGAGGAACTCCCGTATTTGCTATGCCAGAGCACAAGCCACTGCCGTGCTTCAGGGAAGAGAAGGAGAGGGAGGGGAAGTAGAGGTGTATGATGGAGACAGTGCGTATGTACGAGTTTCCTCGTTCGATTCGCACAGGGTTGTTCTTGTTTCTTACAGGCAATATCCATAGTTCATTTATTAAACAGCCGTAACTGCACACACAGTACAAGAACAGTACACACAGTACTGTATTTAAGACATACTTGTCTGCCATGAAATGCACCAGACAGTTTCTCCTCTGTTGCAGTAACGTTCTTTATTATTTACCATGCTCGAAGAATGCAACGCTGTCCTCCCACATGTGTGTGTTCCTTCCCTCACAACATTGTAAATGAAATGAAATACTGAACGAAGGAAACAATACGCCCTATGGTTTGGTAGACGCTGAATAAGCCCCCCCCCCCCCTCCTACTTCAATGCACGGTTCACCAGGGTATAGTAGTGACCTTTGGACTCTGTTTAGACTGTGTAGTGTGTTTCGAACGACATGGAAAGCTGCCGATATTCTTGGGACAAGATCATATTCTCATTCTACGGAGTTCTCATAGTAGTCAATTTGTTCAGAACAAACTGTACACTGCTGGGGCTGGAAAGTGACTATGCGAAACGAACAAGAAACTTATGCATTCGCACTGTCTCCTACTTTCCACTTCCCCTCCCTTTTCTTATCTCCTGTGACGCACACCAACAGGCAGCGACTGGCTGTCTGGCGTAGCAAATACGGCAAGTTTGTCTATATGAATCGCGCGCCCAGATGTAAGAAAGTAACTTAATTTTCTACGCCAATCCGATTGCACGATCGTTTTTAACACAACACAAAGAGCATCTCTGTTTTATTTTTATTTTTTTGTCGGTATAGTTCTGATTCATCCTCTAGTTAATTAAAGACGCGCTTCATTATTTTTTCAGTACTATCATTACTAGACTAGGGGCTGCCTGGCCGAGGCGGTAAAGGCGTGCTCGGTTCGCCCGGAAGGACGTGGGTTCGAATCCCTGGCAGGAAGTCGTAAAATTTAAGAAACGAGATTTCCACTTCCGGAGGTGCATATGGCCCTGAGGTTCACTCAGGCTACACCAAAAATGAGTACCAGGTTAATTCCTGGGGACAAAGGCAGCCGGGCGTAGAGCTAACCACTCTACCCCGTCACGTGCCGCGATTAACAGTGGTGGAAGCCTTTATCTTCCACTCCTCCAAGGGCCTTCATGTCCTGTACGGAGGTGTCTTTGTATTTTTATCATTATTAGACTACGTTAATACATATCAGCGCCTTGTAAGTTCGTACTTTAATTCTGATCTCCGTGCTTCCATGTGCAATGTGTAACACTCATGCAGTGAGAATAAACATACACCAATTTTCACAAAAATAAAATGGGAGCGCACCATGAACGAATTGTGAAAGATCAACGAAGGTTCCCATACGGTATCGTTATAGGCAGACATGTCTCCCGTTTGCGTTTCATGCTGATTGCTTACAGGGTATTTCCACTAGGGGCGTACGTATCCCTTTCTTATTCATAGGTGCATGACACCATAGCAGACATGTGAGCAGTGAGCCACAGATCAAAGTTCAGTGAACGTGCAGCAGCCTATGACTGAAAATTCGACAAACCTTTAACCACCTAGATCAGGGCCTCTCAAACGCCCAAAATCTCACGCGTGCAAATCGAGGCGCAGAGACTCCGTGCACTGTGCATTGATCCGACTCGGTCCAACTCGACTTGTCTTGGATGGTGTAGTGTGCTGAGAGTGACGAAGCGTTCGGTGATAGACGACTTGTTTATCAGTGATATAGATAAGTGCAAGAAAACAACATAATAATGGAGCAACCTGTTTCGAATAAAAGAAAGACTTCCGAAAGTCCATTTCAATCGAACTGGGAACTTTCGTATTTCTTCCTCAGTCATGACGATAAAGCCAAATGCTTAATCGGTGAGACAAATATTACGTTATCATGAAAAAGATCTGTTTTTCAATACGAAGTCTCTGTTCGAATTTTACGAGAATTTCTCGAAGGAAGATTTCCCTAATTTGCATCGAGAAACAGCTAAGATTATTTCTATGTTTCGTTCCTCATGCATACATTAAAGGTTTTTTCAGTTTTGTCTTGTACGAAAGCTAGATTGCTTGCGAGTATTTCTGATTGTAATTTAAAGACTGAAGTCAGAATTGCTGTCAGCCGATCTCTTGTTCCAGTCATTACCGATGTAACTGCAAAGAAATAGGAAAAGAAGAGCTAGAAAAGATAAATTATAAGCTCAAGCTAAACTGAAAGAAGAGTTTTTAACGCCGGTAATATTGTCCCATACAACAGTGTGTCTTCACTCACCGCACGTAAACAGTTCGCAGTGAGGGGAGAACAAGCGGGGAACGTGAAGAAGGCGGAGACAGGCCAAACGGGTGAGACAGGTGTAGCGAAAAAGGAGTGGGGGTTTGCACTCTGGTCAACCTAGTGAAATCGGCTCCTGTACCTTGCGCCGTGCAGTGCACTGTAGCATGTACCCTGAGAGGCCCCGACATAGATGAGTCTGACAGGCAGGTTGGATACTTCGGTGCATTGCTTGCCACTTGAACCGTTGTAACTACACTGTGTGTCTGTATTAGACGCAGTACGAACGTAAGGATATACACAGCGTCGAGAAGACTCTGGCTGACCCCCGTGGACCACCAGTAGGGAAGATCGTTTCATCGCGCACAGGCTGCGGGCATTCCTCGGGTATCGAGGTGGTGAGTGGTATTCAGTGACGAATCACGGCTCTGTGTGTATTTAGATGAACACCAAATTCGATTCTGCAGGCGTTCAGGCCAGTGCAGTGTTACGCGCTTAGAACAGTACACCTCGTTCAACGAGAGGTAATGGAATGGCATATGGTTTTTGGTGCCGGGAGTGTCCGAGTACAAGTTCGGCTTGCCAGATGCAGGTCGTTTTGATTTGTCGCTCGTAGACGACCTGCGTGTCGTGATGAGAATGAAATGATGATGGAGACGACACATACACGTGCCAGCGGAATTAACCAATTATGGTTAAAATTTCCGACCCTGCCGTAAATTGAACCCGGGACCCCTGTGACCAACGGTCAGCACGCTAACCATTTATTCATGGAGCCGTACTCAACGAGAGGTGTCATGGAGTTGAGTGACATTTCCTACGAATTCGCCTACTCGCTGGTGGTGATAGAGGGAACACTGGCGGCCCAACCATAGGTAGGCCTACATGAAGTTCTGCAACCATATGTGCTTTCCGTGCTGGTGCAGCTCAGTAAGCCCATTTCCCATCAGGATAATGCCCAGCCTCACACGGCACGGATTTCTCTGGCCTGCCTCCGTGATCTCGACGTACTTACTTGGCCAGTAAGTTCTCCAAACCCCTCAAGCATCGAGAACGTTTGGAACCAGACTGGACGGCAACTTCAGCATATTGCGCGGAATTTGCGCGAGCTGTGGCACGATCTACCTTAGGGGAACATCAGAGGTCTGCATGCCGCAATACCCGACCGCATCGCCGCCTGTGTGCGTGTTTTTGTAGTGATATAGCGTCCGTAAGCCTAAGTTTTTAAAGGGTGCGATATGTAGTGTAGTTTGTTGTGCGTAAAATACTATATGTGTATGAAGACACAGAGAGGAATTATCCAAATATTTGAGTCTGACTGAGTGGCTAAGGCTCTGGCCTTCTGATCCCAACTTGGCAGGTTCGATCATGGCTCAGTCCGGTAGTATTTGAAGGTACTCAAATACGTCAGCCTCGTGCCGGTAGATTTACTGGCACGTAAAAGTACTCCTGCTGAACTAAATTCCGGCATCTTGGCGTCTCCCAAAACTGTAAAGATACGTAGTTCACGTAAATCCAATAGCATTATTATCCATACAATGATAAAATCCGCGTCCGGTCGGGAGTAGAACCTAGCGCGTTCTAAAACTATGGCCAGTACCCTGACGATTCAGACACTTTCACAGTCTCCATGACGAGTAAAATAGGGCCTATCACATATCAGAGTCATAAAATAAACTTCCTTTTCACTATTCTTCCTTTCCTTTAAACATATTCTTTTCCACAATTTTGTGTGCGTCATGAGAATACATATTGATTTGATGCAGCTCTTCATGCCAACCTGTCCTGCGCTATCCTTTCTATTTCTACATAACTACTGCATCCTACATCTACATGAATTTGATTGTCATATTCATATGTTTGTCTATCGGTAAGCGTCACCCATAACTTGCAAAGTCTAGCAGAACAAGTAATGGGTGACCTAAGATATGTCCTATCACTCTACATCTACTTCTAGTCACATTTCGCCTAATCGTTCTTCACTCCCCGAAGTAGCCTCATTATCCATTCGTGTGTTATCAATCAACTAAACTCACCTACAACATTCTTCTGTAATAACTAGGTGCTGCACCTTATTTCTTTTTCGCTATTGAAATGGCTAAATCACCCTGTCTTGCAAAGAAACATAAAATGAGCACCATAAATGTGTTGTAGTTGCACTTGTTTGAACCTTTTTCTCAATGCTAGCACCTTTTTGCACCTTTTCATAATGTCTGCACATTTTCCCACTTGTTTAATACTTTTGTTTACTCCTTTGCCACTTTTTATTCCTAAATAAATTAAGCAAGAGAAATGGAACGTTTCACCTGTAAAGCTTGGTTTTTTTCTATGTAGTTCCTCAATTCGCCGCTAGGATTATAGGCTCCCTATACTGCACTGATCTGAAGCTTAAGTACGTACCTGTTTATTGTTGACCTATTAGCTTGCCACCCTGCATCAGGTGCTTATCTGCCGGCCTTGTTAGTATTACGTAGGTGACGGTTCACAATACGCTTTGACTGTGTGTGGTGACTGCTATTGTCCTATGTTACCCGTAATAGTATTAGTAACAAGTATGCTGAAACAGAAAATGAAAGCCAAACAAACACATGATAGTGCTAAACGTTTTTGTGCAGATGGAATTCAGAGCAACGGGTCTGTTCTGAGGTGCAGTGATTGTGAGATATTAATAACAATTCATAAAAATAAGAGCGTAATCATGTAATGCAGCATATAGGTAAAAACCTACATGCTGCATGGCAATGGCTTCTTCAAATTCAAGAGCAAAACATTCATTTTTACTGAAATAGCAAAGAAATTCGTGGCGTTTGGTATTCCTCTTCACTAAGCTTAACAACGTTATTATAAAAACTTATTTGCAGAAATATACTGGGAAGTCTGTTCCAGATGAGAGTACCTTACGAAAATCATATATTCAGCCTCTGCATGAAGAAAAATAATATTAGGCCAGTAATAGATGAAAATTCAGTTATTTTCTACTTGATGAACCCAGTGACAGGCAAACAGATATATTCTAGACATTTTGATAGCACCCCTAAATGGACAGCAAGTGCAACCCCTGCTGTTGAAAATGTACCTTCTGAATTAAACCAACAATGCCAGTGTCATCCAAAGATTTAATGATGCATATGTTGTATTGTGGCCTGAAGTAATACAATATGATCGAGTGTGGCTAGGATTTACGGACAAAGCATTTTACAAGTTACCGGCATTTGCCAACCTGAAACCTATTCACAGTAATCTAAAGTACGTGACTTGCATTCCATATGCATTGCAACGAGTTTGTGAAGCGTTTAAAGATTAATATTTTAATGCAAATACATTTCTGTTTTGCATTAAGAGGTTACTAAAACGAATCCTGCTGGGAAACTAACGTATGTTGAAAATACAGGACATCCCCTTCCAACTTCCCCAGTGTTTACTAGATACGGTACTTGGGTAAAAGCTGCAGTGTTTATTTTTTAAGCATTTTAAGGCTATTTGAAATTTCTTAAATTGCTGTTGTGATGGATGTGAAGGAAGCATTGGAGAGTATTGGCAAAGCCGATACTAGAACGCAGCTCATTCAAAAAACCCTGATTTAAGGATGTTGTAACAAACATGCATTTAATATAGACTGCAAACCAAATATCCACCACTTGTGTCTGTTGATTTTGAGCATTCCTTTTCTATATACAAGTATTTACGTAGCAACCGGAGATGCAATCTCACTGAAAATAAAATTTAAATGTCATAAGTTACAGGTTTTGACAGATTTCTGGACATGTGATTATATTAACATTGTGTTCTGGTACTTGTTTTAGGTAGATTTTTTGGTTTGTTTTGCTATTTGCATTAACGTCACACCGACACAGATTTGTCTTATGGCGACGATGGGATAGGAGAGGCCTGGGAAGTGGAAGGAAGTGGCCGTGGCCTTAATTAAGGTACAGCTCCGGCATTTGCCTGGTGTGAAAATAGGAAATCACGGAAAACCATCTTCAGGGCTGCCGACAGTGGGGCTCGAACCCACTATCTCCCGATTACTGGATACTGGCCGCAGTTAAGCGACTGCAGCTATCGAGCTCGGTTTAGGTAGATTTTGAATATATGATAACATGAGAGAATTATTTTTCTTTTATATGATGTAAAATTGATCTTGGTGATGTTCGCATGAGTATTTACATTTAAAATTTGCACCTTTCTTGTGTGCATATTTTCATCTAAATTAAAGCACCAACTTTTGCACCTTTTTAACCAAACTTTTGAACCTTCACTTCCTAGCTCTAGTAATAACGCATTTCAAAAGCTTCTGTTCTCATTTTTTCTGCGTTTGTTATTGCACACTTGTCATTTCGTACTGTGCCACGCTGCACACAAAAGTCTCCAGAAGCATCTTTCAATTACGTATATCTATGTTTCTTAAGACAATATTTTTGTTCACTTGAAAGGTTTTCGTTGCTTTTCCAAGCCTGCCTTGTCATCCTGGCTACTGCACTACTTAAGTTATTCTATTTCCCAAGTTACAACATTCATGTACTTATTTTAACAATTTTTTTCTGATTTATTTAATAATAATAATAATAATAATAATAATAATAGTTATTTTCTTTACGTCCCACTAACTACTTTTACGGTTTTCGGAGACGCTGAGGTGCCAGAACTTAGTCCCGCAGGAGTTCTTTTACGTGCCATTAAATCTACCGATATGAGGCTGACGAATTTGAGCACCTTCAAATACCAGCGGACTGAGCCAGGATCGAGCCTGCCAAGTTGGGGTCAGAAGGCCAGCCCCTCAACCGTCTGGGCCACACAGCCCGACGCAAAGACTTATTTCCTTGGCACGAGGATGGGGTGTTTGAGCTGTCCCTAATATGCCATTACCTCACACAGCACACATGGCACCACCCTATGCCACAATAATACGCAGTTTCCCATACACGGATACGCCATCCATCCTAATCAGAGGTTATGCCTTACAAGGGCTGCATCTAGCAGTGTTTATTATTATCATCGTAGGAAATATATATATTAAGTAAATAATATAATTATGGTTACGTACAATTTGGATCATTACAGTTATAATAGGAGATGAAATGAATAATTGTTTGCGTTACAAAGGCAGACCGAGCGAGTGGACCGTACCTTTTACGGACGCGCAGCTGTGAGCTTGTATCCGAGAGATAGTGGGTTCAAACCCCATTGGCGGCAGCCCTGAAGGCGGTTTTTCATTATTTCCCATTATACACCAGATAAATGCTGGGGCTGTACCTTAACTAAGGACATGGCCGCTTCCTTCTCACTCCTAGCCCTTTACTATCCCATCGTCGCCGTAAGACCTATCTGAGTCAGTGTGACGTAAAGCCAATTGCAAAAAAAAATAAAAAAGGCCGACAGTGAGGTTAGACGCTGAAGAAGACGAGGCCTGAATACGTGAAATATTTTCGTTCGAGTAACGTGAAATATTATGTTTCATATTATGTTTAATGTATTTTTATTTAAATAACATTAAGATGAATAAATTAATCTCAGTTTAGTGCACACCATTCAAACAACAGACTCCATACCTGAGTTTTACATGCATCGAAAAAGTTTCCTGAAAGTAGGTTTTTGTACTGAAGTTGAATACAGTAAGAAACTAGAGAATCGTACCGGTTGTTCTATCAATCTGTGAATCAATCAATCAATCACCAATGATCTGCATTTAGGGTAGCAACCCGGGTTGCAGATTATCTAACGTTTGTTTACCTAATATTTTCTCAAAGAATTTTAAAAGTTGGAAATTTATCGTATATCTCCTCTTCCTATAAAAGAATATTTGTCCAAATTTGTCCTCTTGAATTTCAACTTTATATTCAAATTGTGATCTTTCCTACTTTCAACACCTCTACTGAAGCTTATTCGCCTATTACCATCATTCTACTCCATCTCTCCACTGACAGCTCGGAATATACCGCTTAGTCGAGCAGCTTGTCTTCTTATTCCCAAGTCTTCCCAGCCCAAAGTTGGCAACATTTTCATAGAACTTCTCTTTTGTCGGAAATCATCCAGAACAAATCATGCTGCTTTTCCACTTTCCACAGTATTTTGAAGAACATAAACTTACATTATTATCGAATTTCATAAAATATACTGCGTGATTCATACATGCACTTATTAGTGGAAGACAGTGACTAGTGTCTCTAACTTTGCTTGGTAATATAAAAAATCCACCTCTCTAGCTTTGTATTCCCTGTAGGTAGACCTTACAGTCCACTCAATCTTGCCCCATAGAATGCGGTATAGTGATTGGCTAAATCAACATGCATGTGTGTACACCAGAGGTGGTCAGATAACGACTGGGAGGAAATTCAATACGACATGTTACCTAATTTGTCATTTGCGGTAGCTAAGGAAACTAGTACCAGAATGTTTGAAACAGTCAAGAAATTAGCGACGTACTTGAGATCATATGAAGCTGTCGTTATTAGGAACATACGTCATGATTTTCTGCTTTTTTTTTTTTTTTTTTTTTTTTGACTCCAACATCCCGTCCGGCTCTTGGTTGACCATCCAGTGTCTTTGCCTTGGGGCCTAGGGTTTGGATTCCCGGCCGGGTCGTGGGATTTAAATTGGGAATCGTTAATCCTGTTGACCTGAGGTTTGGAGGTTTGTATTTTCCTCAAAATGCTTACCAATCAGACACGAAACTCAACACTGCCCACCTCCACACAAACGCGAAATTTGTCATACACGGCAGACGCCGTCAATCCTCACCGGAGGGTCTACCTTACAAGGCTTGCACGAAGCAATGAAAATCCACAGCCTGTCATCCGACTGGGTGAGGAACGGAATGAATAAAGCCCCCATCTAGCGGCGAGGATAGGAATTATGCCGGCTGCCGAAACCTGTCGCACTCCTCTGGGGCAATGCACTAAGCAATAGCTACGCGAAAATATTATTTTACTATACAACGGCCTGAATATTATGTATTTATTTGTCTTTGACAACTACGGCATTTCAGGCTGATATGTTTAATTTATACCAGACTAGTTTCTCTATCCATTATTGACGAGTTACGTATTGATATACACTCAACCGCACAGAAATTGACCGTCAAAGATGATTTTTTTTCAAAATCCTCTTGTTGGAATAGGATGAATATATTGTGCAGATGCTAGTATTCCAAGTATCATCTCTTCGGCCACCGGCTATACAATATCAAAATATCCTCACGTTTCGAGAATGTCTAAAATTAACTATTTATTCACCTGCCTTTTTTCTGTGCCACTGATTGTACCTAACAATAAAATAGTAAGTTTCTTTATATTTACGTTATCATAGCTCGTACGATAAATATTTATGAGGTACGGTACAAATGTCATCTTCTACTACTATTGTTATGTGCAGGGAGAATACTGCATATGATGCACATCTGCGCAGATAATTCGACGTTTTTGAAAACTAATTATTATTCCTCGTGTTGTAAACAAAACATGAAATATAAAAAATCGTGAATTCTACTGTGCAAAGTTTTAAACAGTGCAGCCGGGCTGAGTGGTTCAGACGTTTGAAGCGCTGGCGCTCTGACCTCAATATGGCAGGTTCTATCCTGGCTCAGTTCGGAGGTATTCGAAGGTGCTCAAATACGTCATTCTCGTGTCGATAGATTAGATTTAATGGCACATAAAAGAACGACAAAATAACAATTCTTTTTATGTAGACGACGTGTTGAAAATAGGACACACTCTGGATTCTAACCCTATTTGTCTCCCCTCTATAAATAGATCACCGGGCGAGTTGGCCGTGCGCGTAGAGGCGCGCGGCTGTGAGCTTGCATCCGGGAGATAGTAGGTTCGAATCCCACTATCGACAGCCCTGAAAATGGTTTTCCGTGGTTTCCCATTTTCACACCAGGCAAATGCTGGGGTTGTACCTTAATTAAGGCCACGGCCGCTTCCTTCCAACTCCTAGGCCTTTCCTATCCCATCGTCGCCATAAGACCTATCTGTGTCGGTGCGACGTAAAGCCCCCTAGCAAAAAAAAAAAAATAGATCTGTTATAGTTTTTCTATAGACAGTCGACAAACCGTGAATCACATTCAAGTATTTGATATTAAAAGAGGTGTTATAGGGTGGATGAAGTGGATTTGCTATGTTGTTATGGATCCACTTCATTGTCCAAAATATCAATTCTATTTGTGGCCGGCTAACAAAAAATTAAATTACCAGTTCATATTAAATAATCTATCTATTTAAGTATTCGCTCATGCATGATTATAACTGCAATGTATTAGAAACATTTTACGAAGATACGAAGTCAAAATGGATATGAAATAAAATAAAATTAAAAACATCAGTTCTGTCGAGTTGTTATTAAGGAAAATATGTACGAAGGGTCTTCTCCTGAATGAAATAGTGTCTTGATTTCTGATTTACCATCAATTTATTTTATTTAGCATTTCTGTAAATGTTTTCGTGATTCTGTATATTTAGCAGCCAAACTTGCCGGCCTTCAGAAATTTCACTATAGTTTTGTTTCACTAAGAATTTTAAGTGAGATTTATGAATAAATATATGATTTTACATTGTTACTGTTAGTTTCTTGGCATTCATTGTCATCACGGTAATAAGAAAACGCTGCTTCAGGAATACAGATGATATGGTGTACTGGACTTCGAATTTCTGTCTAAGCTACCGCCTTTCATTCTATCACAGTATACAGTTTTCATTTACTTTCGTTGCTACTGCGGTTTTATTTGTTGCTGCTTCATTTTAGTCGATGTGGTCATGTTTCTAAATTAAGTGGTTTATTTTCAAAATCGTTGCCATTAGACCTATTTGTGTCGTTGCGACGTAAATCAAATAACAAAAAAAAATTCAATATTGAGATCTCGAACCTGACTGATTTCGGTGACATGTAAGGATGTTTAAATGCTGCAAGTTCAGTTTCTTTACTTCAGCAGGCATGATTTAAAAAATCGACGGTAATTATTGTTCCACATTATCGATACAACATGGTGTATGCCTTAAGCAAGTTCACAAATTCGCAGTAGTAGTACATGTTTCGGTTTATTATAAACATCATCAGCTACAGATATATTTGTTTATGTTAAAACATTAAATGTGCAGTTATTGATCACTTTGCGCAAGTGTATACAAAGACACTTTAGATGAACATTATGACAAACTGTCACAGTTTACATAAGTGTTTTTAGTTCATAGTTAGTAATTGTTTTTTTAAGTCCCTTCTTTCACCTGCCCCCCCCCACCACCACCACCTTAGCCAATCATTACCTTTTTCCAATATTTTTGAGTACTCAGGTATGCCTTAAGATCATCCTGAGAAAACTATGTCTTTGCACATTTAATGATTTCACCTAAATAAAGAGATCTTATACTTGCGGATATCATGTAGCATGGTGCGCCGAATGGACTTCATTCCACCATTTAAAGAACCGACGCCCTAACTGACTTGAATTCACGACCTGGGAATCTTAGGGATAGCTCTCTACCACTGATACATAAAAGGAGCTGTAATTTATGCTAGCACGAATCAATTCTAGGTTTCGTCCAGTAGTATGTTAATTATTTGTCATCGTCTATTTCATCTCCAATGTTTATTTTCAATATTTTTTCATGCAAAACTAATTTATTTTAAAATTCAATTTTATTCATATCTCTCACAGGATGAAAGTTTCTGACAGTTTAATTTAGTCGACTAGATCATACTTAGAAATTTTCAGTACAATTTTACAGAGATATGAACTAGTATTATAACGGTTCGCTTAAGGTAAGATCAGAGGCCAAATTTTCAAAATATTGTCAAAAAATGTTTGCATTATATAATTATTGGGACTTTTCTGAACATTTTGGTACACTATTTATCATAAAAATCTAATTATAAATATTTTATACAGAGGTTTTAAAATTATGTGACATGACTGCAAATATGGCCTCTGGGCATCATACCGGAAAACTGTTCATCTACAGAATATTATTCGATCTAGAAGGCTGTGGTTTGGATTATTTCCTTGTGGATTGTTCTGCTATTTATTCCTTGGAGTTCTAATGATTGTCCTTTGTTTATCTTCAGTCTGGGAGCACGACTTCGTCAACTGAAAAGCTAACCGCACGACACGAAATTATCTGATGGCAAAAGCATAAAAAATGCTGGTAGGCTTACCGATAAGGTCATAGATTAATTCCAGGAGTACTATGGAAAAGCTACCAGAAAAATACCCATGATTTGGAATCAATGAAAAGAGCTGTGTGGGCACCTACTTCCATAGGTTGTCTACAGAATAAGAACCCAGTTCACCACCTGTGCCCACCTGCACCAAACACGTGGTGTAAGTATATAAAAGCACAGGCAGCTGGCACAATGAATGAGTTCCAGCATAAGAACTCCATTCCTGAGGCAGTAATGGAGGCAGTGAAACCAGTTTTCAGAGATTTGGCACACCCTAACTTACTAAAAAAGTGTCTTCATGGGCGGACACAGAATGTCAACGAGGCATTCAACAATATTATCTGGTCTCGAATACCAAAAAATAACTTTGTTGGCATAAAAACATTGAGGCTGGGTGTATCATATGCCGTAATTACCTTCAATGATGGCAATAAGGGTAGGATTAAGGTCCTCCATAATCTGAGAGTGAAGATAGGACGTAACACGGAAAGAGCCCTGCTGCACCTTGACAAATTACGAGTGCGCAAAGCTGAAATTGCGGCTGAACAAATGACTAAGGTGGCAAGAAAGAAGAGAAGGAAGAAATTTGGTATCAGGGATGAATAAGAAGGCTCAGACTATGAAGCAGGATGCTATTAGCAGTAGGGCATCAACAAACAATAGGAATGTTGACATCATGAAACTTTTACTCAGTTTTTCTCAGTTTAGTTTTTTGCCCACACGTTTGCCCCATTTTCTCAGAAATGAGACACAACAGAAATATAATGTTTACACATATTATTCAATATAAGGTACTGCATATGTAGATCTACACTCAGCTGTATTTCACGGTAGAACTCATTTTATGACGAGAAATATGTAAATACTTTCTTAAAAAATAACTAATTCAAAAAAATACAGTTCTTTTCCTAATCATTTGATCTGCTTGAATCTATATCAGTAAACTTTCATAGGTTCTATGTAAAACTGATGAAAATTACAGCTTTCTATCTTGAATAGTTCCTGAGATAATGGGTCACCAACGTAGAATATTTAACATTGTCGGTATAGGGCATTTAATTTTACCTTAAATGAATGTCTGTGTTATAATTTGTTCCTCATTTGAATGCACGGGAAACTGTACTTATATAAATGGGATACACTGAGATAACTATTAGCAGTCTAAGAGAACGTGAGGAAATCTTTTTATTTCGAGGGTGGAGTGAAAAGTGCGGTTGTGATGGTGATAGCACATTCTACAGCAAATGAAGTCGGGATGAGGCCAGACAGGGAGCTAATAAACAGTGCGTTCAATTATTACAATTCCAAGCTCATTACATACTCGGAAGGGTGTATTAAACGGCAGGGATTTTAAATTGTCCATTTTGATAACCAACGAACTGCTTTTGATTAGGACGGGAAACTATAACCATTGCTGGTATACGAAAATGAAATTCTCTGTTAATATCCACAGAGATCTTTTCCATTGAAGTATTCCACCACAGAGCGAGTTTAATAATAAGGTTTCATACAAAATAATCATCCAAATTTACAGTAGTGCTTCTGGATCAGATTGGATTCAGAATGCACCAATATCGACTAGCTGTCCTCCTGTAACGTGATTACATTCCGTATGGTAGTTCATTTTGTTATGGTGTGTAAACATAGTATCTCAGCCAATAATTAGCTGCTGAAATAGCAGTGAATATGATGTGATGAAATAAATCAAAATAAAGTTAGATACGTACATTTTTTAATGAAATGGTGCGTAAACTGTTACGTGTTTCTTTGTGTATTAAAATGTTCATATTAAAATGTAAATTAATTTCAGCTTTAACTAATTTAATAAAATGTGTGTACACAAGTCTCCACTAACTATTAGATAAATTTTCAACGCTAAATAAAAAAGCAATTATCTCGACTTACTCAATTCATCAAATCATTCGGTTTGGTGAGTGAGTATTAAATATAATCAGAAAACTAAATTGTCATTTTAAAACTTCGGTCTTCTTAGATGATGTAGTTCAATTTTCAGCTACGATAATATACTAAAGCTACACGAATTATTATATTGAAAGGAAGGTTAATTTTGAAGTTTCACTTTGAAGAATTTCAATGTAACAGCTGTTCAGATTAGACATGGCTCTAAAGGGTTCTAAAAATTAATACTTCCTTATTCTGGAGGACATCGTTTCTTCCCTGCCTGAATATAAAATTCAATTCAGATTACAAAGAAAATACTATTTTAAGCGGTATGTGAGGTTGTAAACTATGCACGTATACTACATAATTTTGTTTTAGTGCTCTACTACAGTAAAAGTGATAGCAGGCGTTTACCAAGGTAATTTATACGTACTCTTCAATGAGTGGAGACGTATAAATGGAAAGACGATATACTACTATTGGATACGTCAGACAATATACTTACTGTACAGTTGAACAATCAAGTACAGGCGGAAGAGAAACATGCAATATCCTCAAGGAGAGCTATTTTATTCACAAGCGACACGACAGGTAGTTCATTATTGCAGGAGTATATGATCACAAATTCAGACTAAATGAAACCCACATGTCCAAACATTTGCATCAATATACACAGTACGCCCCTCTGGCGGAAATGCAGGCGTGTATTCGTGCATGCAAACGATCATAAATGTGCCGAATGGCAATCTGCGATACTTCCTTTGTCTCAAGCATCTTGCACCTTTTGATGCATTTCGGTAATGGTTCTTGCAGGTTATGGAGAACACGTAAGTTCCCTCTTCATCAGGTCCCGTATCTGTTCAATTGGCGAGAGATCCGGTGATCTTGTTGGCCAGGGCAGTTCTTGTACACCACGTAGGGCACGTTGCGTCGCAGTAGCTGTATGTGGACGTTCATTTATGCTGAAAAAGCACATAACCTTCCTATCGGAGAAATTGCAGTATCACGGGGGCAACAACCTGTGCATTGCAACAGGCACTGGTTACATTAGTCTGCAGAAAAGCGAACTGTGACCATGAATTTTATGAGTTTTAACTGATGGCTCTCCCCCCACGCTATGAAGCCTTGGATAGGACCTGGGTGTAGTGGGCGAATGCACTCTTGAATAGGTCGCTCACCAGGTGTACGTCCATCCCTTGCATACAAACAGAACCTATTCTGAAGACAACAAGGAACCAATCCTTTCTCCAGCCGACACTTTCAGGACACCAGAGCAGCCGTGCTTGGTGGTGTCGTGGTGTCAGTGGTAACCTGGCCAGAGGCAAACGTGATAATAATCCTGCTGCTAGCAGACGGTTCCCAATGGCCCATGATGACAAAGCAGGTGCCACATGTGACCTGATTTCGTTCCTGAATGGTGTTTGGTCGGCCACCGCTGCTCGCAAAATGCGTCGATATTGACGTGCGTTTGTACTACGCGGACGTCCGGAGCCTGATCTTCGGGTGTGAAAATGTTTCACAGACCACTGCTGAAAGCAGCGACACACCATCGATACATTGCGCCCAACATGTGCAGCAATCCTTAGATACGTCCATCCGGCTTCCCACAGGCCCACACTGTGACCCAGTTCAAATGGCTGCAGTTGTTCAACAGGAACACGTACTTGTTGGCGGGGCATGGTTGTACCCAAGAATGAATGTTGCAAACAATCTTCACCTCTAACCTCAGCACAGTTACAGCCTGCAGAGTCAAAACAGCGTGCGCACGGACAGGCCTTCCGAGCGCCATGTGATCGCCGATGTCCGTGACAAACGAGCGTAACAACCGCTCAGTATGAACATACAGTACTATACTCTGATGCCACTGAACTCAGTCCTTGAGAATGTTGCATGTTTTTTTCCGGCAGTGTAGTAACGCATGCAATATTTTAAAAATCCTTTGTCGGTTATCATCATCCTCATGCTACAACAAAAAGTGATGCAACTCATTTATTGTTAAACGACAAGTTTCTGACGAAATGCGATTGTCAGTACATACGGTAATGAAACTGTCCGCAAATCAGATTAGCATAAACGAATACAATGAAATGGACAAGAAACTACCTTAATAGTTTAATAAATATGTGAAGTGAGGTAGACGTAGAGATGAGATATCTATTATGTTCAACTTATTCAATACTAATTACGTGTTGATGTTACTAATAACTTTTATTTAACATGGGACCGGTTTCAATATTTAAAATGTCATCATCAGCCATAAAATAAATGACAAATATATAAGCAATGACATAATAATCAAAACTATTGTGGATACACATTGAAATATGTTCATTAAAAATCTTTAACCGTCCATTCACACCATGTGTTAAGATAAATCGCCATAACAGAAGAGCAACGGCATAATAATTAAATCTGGCGCAGTGATACATTGAAGTATGCATATAGTCTCTCACTATTCAAAGAAAAAAAGGTTCTTGAATATATAGTCTTTGTGCACCCGTTCAATAGAAGGCTCCGACAGGCTTCCAAAGTAAAGAGTCATTTAAAACACTCATACATGCTATGCGTCAACCAGAACGTCGAGAATTTATTGGAATCACTTGGTATGTAATTTATACCTGATAAAATTTTAACACTGATGTATATGAAATCAGTCAGTAGTAAAAGTCGTTAGTCTTGGGAGAAGGAGATATAAAACGTTATATGTCGTAGGTCTGGAGAGGAGAAGGCGGATGGGGGGAGGGGGGAAGAAAAGGATCTTGTTAAGGGAGTAGTAGGTTTAAGGTGGGTCTCGTGAACAGTGTGGTGGGGGTTTGTAACGTGCTAGGGTACTGTGTATCGCGCTAAATATTGACTTCCTATTCGGAAGATTAAAATACTTAAATACTTTAATTAAAAATCAAACAGAATGTTAGTTTTTTTATGAGATTTCGTTCAGATTCGAATTGGAGTTGAAGAACTGGTCTAAGTGAATGAAGCAATTTCTGCGACGTCAAGAATAGGGACTTTGTCCATATTCATGAGCACCTCTATATCTTGTTGTATGTTACTGAAGCTATGCTTTGAATCTTGAATGTTCTGGCCAACTGCCGAGTTTCTATTATATTTTGTAGCATTAACATCTGATTTTGAAGTTCCTCCCTGTTTGACCAATGTACGAGGATCGACAGTTTTGACATTGGAATCTTTTTGTAAATGTTAGTCTTGTTAATTGAGCTGGTATTATATATGATATCCATATTTCTATTGTTAGTTCGATATGCAATGTTGGTGTTGTGTTTCTTCAGAATATTTGTAACAACGTAAATATCTTGAGGTAGACGTATGCACAGACATGGTGTTCCGTAATAAACAAACACTGCCCTACTCCAGTACTGAAAAGGAGGGGCGGGAGTGAAGGGGTAGTATCGAAGGCCTCTCCAGTAGCAAAAATGCGGGGGAGGGAGTGGAGCGGTAGTGCTGAAGTCTCAGTGTGTATATTGCTATACATCCGCCACTGTGCCTATTTCAATCACAACAGTCTTGTAGCGTGCTGGCTACGTGCAGCAGTACGTTAAGCGAGGAGGTGGGGGGACGCCATGCTTTGTTTACATCGCGTGTACGCGCCTGAGAAGTGAATTTCGGTGGCAATTCGCTCGCTTGCAATGAGCGCTGTCCCCTCAAGAGAATGTTATACAGGTGTAAATATGCTATATGCCATGCACGGTGGGTAATTACACTACAATATTAAGCGTGATCATAAGAGTGCCAGTTCGCTTCAAGGAACGTACCTGCCTGTCAAGGTGAGAACCGTCCGGCTCCATGGCTAAATGGTTACCGTGCCGCTCTTTGGTCCAGATTGATCCGGGTTCAATTCCTGGTCAGGTCGAGGATTTAACCTTCATTGGTTAATTTCGATGGCTCGGGGGCTGGGTGTGTGTGCCATCTTCAGCATTAGAATTCATCATAGGTAGGCCTCATCCTCACAAACGCGCAGGTCGCCTATATGGTGTCAACACGAAAGATCTGCACCAGGCATCTCTGGAGGCCACACGCCAGTATTATTATTACTATTAAGGTGAGAACGAGGGTTCAAATCCTACTCTACGCATTACATTCTTTTAAAACTTTTAGGGAGTTGTGTTAACCAAGTACGTGCCTATTTCTGTAAATTGTAAAAAAACTGATATTGTGCTTTTAATTACGTTCATCCTGTTTTTGACATTACTTAATACCTCATCCGGTATCCATCGGCTTGAACAACTTGTTGCAGCCGACGTGCCATTGACTCAGCAAGCTTCCTAAGTATACTTGGCGCAAAAGTTAGGGTAACAAGTGTTTGACATGCTGTAAGTGTTTATGTCGAAGAGCATGAAACACGTACAGGTTTATACGAATTGCTACACCCCATAGTAATGCAGTCACGGTGGTTTAATTGCGTATAGGTTACCCTATTTAACATAAACATGCTTCCAGTCCCGTCGGGTCTCAATGCAAAGTAGTCCACTTTCGCCACACTATTGGTGACTTTGATACGCATTATTCGAGTATGAGACAGTCAACCTGAGGCATCTGAGCGAAGCGGAAGTGTCCCGAGCTGTTGCCCTACGTCAAGAAGGGAGAACAATGCGGTATGAGGTGGTGGATTGGTCATGTTGTTGGGAGGGATCATGATAGATAATCGTACGGATCTTGTGGTGGTACCTGGCGGTCTGAATGCTGCGATATAAGTAGTATAATAGGACAGTTCTGCGGCCACCTCCTCCTCCGGCTCCCAGAGGCCACCTCCACCTCCACCTCAGCCAGAAGCCTCCCAGATGCCTCCTCCACCTCCACCTCAGCCAGAGGCCTCCCAGAGGTCTCCTCCACCTCCCGTGGGAAATTTGAATTTGTAAACAAAGCCACGTGCTTTTTGACAGCTGTCATCGACAACAACGCATCGCTAACCTCAGTACTGCCATCTTGACGGGCCTAAACCTCAATAGTACCAACTTAACCTAACTAGCGCGAGGTAAACAAATAAACGTGCTTTTTGACAGCCACGTGCTTTTTGACAGACAACAACGCATCTCTAACCTCAGTACTGCTATCTTGACGGGCCTAAACCTCAGTAGTACCAACTTAACCTCACAAGCGCGAGATAAACAAAGCCACATGCTTTTTGACAGCCACGTGCTTTTTTGACAGCTGTCATCCGCCATCTTTAAACTACAGAGCACTGTGCTGCCCTCTTTATCGAAGTAGATGTAAATTCGTCACAGCTGTCATCCGCAGTGCTGCCATCTTAACAGGCCTAAACCTTAGTGCTACCAACTTAACCTTACTAGCGCGAGATAAACAAATCCACGTGCTTTTTTGACAGCTGTCATCCACCATCTTTAATCCATAGAGCACAGTGGTGCCCTCTTTAGCTACTTACCTTTGAAATGTGGTGGTGGATAATTTGAAAAATGCTTTTTGACAGCAGCAATCTTTGAGCACCGTGCTGCCCTCTTTAGCTACATACCTGTGGTGGCAGGCAATTCCACATGACAGCAGCCATCTTTGAGCACCGTGCTGCCCTCTATGTGGTGGCGGCAAATTCTACATGCTCTTGTTTGGAAACTAACTCACGTGCTTTTTTGACAGCCGTCATCCGCCATCTTTAATCAACAGAGCACAGTGCTGCCCTCTTTAGCTAGATACCTTTGAAATGTGGTGGCGGCAAATTCCACGTGCTCTTGTTTGGAAACAAAGCCATGTGCTTTTTTGACAGCTGACATCCGCCATCTTTAATCTATAGAGCACAGTGCTGCCCTCTTTTTCGTAGTAGATGTAAATTCGTCACAGCTGTCATCCGCAGTGCTGCCAACTTAACGGGCCTAAACCTTAGTGCTACCAACTTAACCTCACTAGCGCGAGATAAACAAATCCACGTGCTTTTTTGACAGCTGTCATCCACCATCTTTAATCCATAGAGCACAGTGGTGCCCTCTTTAGATACTTACCTTTGAAATGTGGTGGCGGATAATTTGAAAAATGCTTTTTGATAGCAGCCATCTTTGAGCACCGTGCTGCCCTCTTTAGCTAGATACCTGTGGAGGCAGGCAATTCCACATGACAGCAGCCATCTTTAATCAAGAGGGCACCGTGCTGCCCTCTATGTGGTGGCGGCAATTTGAAAAATTCTACATGCTCTTGTTTGGAAACAAACTCACGTGCTTTTTTCTGACAGCTGTCATCCGCCATCTTGCATCACAAACCTCAGTGCTGCGCTCTTTAGCTAGATACATTTGAAATGTGGTGGCGGCAATTTGAAAAAATTCTATGTGCTCTTGTTTAGTAAACAAAGCCACGTGCTTTTTTTGACAGCTGTCATCCACCATCTTTAATCTACAGAGCACCGTGCTGCTCTCTGTAGTAGCGGGCAATTTGAAAAGTTCTGTTAGCTGTCATCCGCCATCTTTAATCAAGAGAGCACCGTGCTGCCATCTTTGGCTAGATACCTTTGAAATGTGGTGGCGGCAAATTCCACGTGCTCTTGTTTAGTAAACAAACTCACGCGCTTTTTTGTCAGCTGTCATCCGCCATCTTTAATCTATAGAGCACAGTGCTACACTCTTTAGGTACATACCTTTGAAATATGGTGGCGGATAATATAAAAAGAAAAATTCTACATCAGCCATCTCTCGACGCTAATTGCTCAAGATGCTGGCTATACATGACTCCTTAAAGGTGCTTATGCAAGATGGCCGCTATACATAGGTTCTTATGAGATGCCCTTGGGATGCTTGCCCAAGATGGCGGTTATACAAGGCTCCTTATGAGACGCCCTAGAGATGCTTGCGCAAGATGGTGGTTGCTCTTATGAGGCGGCTTAAGGGTCCTTGCACAAGATGACTAGAGACGCCCTAAGGATGCTTGCACAAGATGGCGGACGCAAGATGGCGGCTATACACGACTCCTTATGAGACGCCTTAAGGGTGCTTGCGCAAGATAGCTGCTGCTCTTAGCTTAGAGGCTAACGTGTCGTGCTAGTTCGATTCATTAAATTTGGGGCTTAAATGCATAATGTTAAATATCTCGAAAACGGTGCATCGTAGAGCAAAACGGACAAAATTTTTCTACCCAATACCTCGGTTAGCAGTATGGAGAACAAGTAAAACATAGTCTAATGATGAGATCAACGGTTCGGTTCTAACTTAGGCCCTTTGGCATTAGCTCTGTTTCAGCTTGTAATGAAGCAAGTCTTCGTAACATGATCAGGTCTAGCTATGGTAGAGAGTATAACGTACCGTGCAAGTTCGATTCATTACATTTGGGGCTTAAATGCAAAATGTTAAATATCTCGAAAACGGACAAAATTTTTCCACCTGATACCTAGGTTTTCAGTATCAGGAACAAGAAAAACATAGTCTAATGATGAGATCAACGGTTCGATTCCTACTTAGGCCCTTTGGCATTGGCAGCTATCTATTTCTATAAGATGGCGGCTATACATAGCTTCTTATGAGACAGCTTAAGAGCGCTTGCACAAGATGGCTGCTGCTCTTATGAGACGCCCTAGGGGTGCTTGCGGGAGGTACCAGCGACAAGACGATGACTATACACAGCTGCTTATGATACGGCCTAGAGGTGCTTACACAAGATGGTGGCTGCTCTGATGAAGAAAGCTAGCTTTGCATCGTGCAGGTATTTTTACAGCACTAAACCTCATACCTTTGAAATGTGGTGGCGGGTAATTTGAAAAATTCGACGTGCTTTTTCTTCACAGCGGCTATCTTTAGACAATAGCGGCTATATATAATCTGTTAAGGCCTCCTCTTATGTCAAGGCATAGCTCTATCGAACAAGTTTAAACCTGCATCGGAATAGCTAGAGTAAGCACGTGCTGCAGTGATGACGTCATTAAGCATGTTTAGACTTGCAAATCACAGAAGAAACGTAACAAGGCTGGAATCGAAAACTTCACTCTATGCCGTTAACTTTATCATGTGATCGGAACATTGATTGGTTGTTTAGAACACTAAATAAGTAGAACCGAACACTGTACTCGATACAACATGTCAGGGGATATCTTTGTTCTAAGAAGATTAGTTTACCGCACATTCCTTGGCTAAAGGGCTAAAGGGCTAAAGGGCTAATGGGCAAAAGGGCTAAAGGGCTAAAGGAGCAACAACCTCATCGATCGCTATCAGCAAGAACGCTTGTACTTTGTTAAGTGTAGAAAATTAATCTTTATTTGTAAATGGTTTCATGTTCAGAACAAGGAATGGAACCTAGGGGTTACGTCTTACCTAATAAAATCCCCGAGGTGCGATGAGTTACGTTTTTCGAACTAGTGTTTGGAACACTGAACTTTTCAAGATGATAGCAGAGAGTTTAGCAATGTTCTGTTGTTGGATTATAAATTCCGCGCTACAACATGCATAAGGTGGCAGCCCTTGAGGTTTACTGCCGTAAAGATGACAAGAGTGAGGTTAACAATGTTCCGTTGTTGGATTTTAAATTCCGCGCTATAACATGCATAAGGTGGCAGCCTTGAGGTTTACCGCCATAAAGATGACAGCAGTGAGGTTAGCGACGCTCTATTCTCCTTCAAAGTGAGGTTAGGGTTCGTCAAGAAGACAGCTGTCAAAAAAGCACGTGGCTATGTTTACCAAACAAGAGCACGTGGCTGTGACGTCACGGTCACGTAGTATGCTGCCTCAGCATGCAAAGTTCAATGTCTACACCTACGTAGTAAACGTTCTGCTATGTTCACAAGATTTTTTACACATAACTATTCTTTATGCTTTAAGTTCATGCACATAGGCTATGCTAAGATAGCAGCACAAACACATGCGAACTTTGTACATTCTAATGGGATAAGTTTAGTACTGCGTGCATCATGGATACATGATGTGTACACGCATTTAAACATTGCTAAACTTAATGCTGCTGCTTTGTTTACAAGATTTTATACATTGCTATTCTTTATGCTTTAAGTTCGTGCACACACAAGCGATAGTCGTACGCTCCGGCAGGAGAAGTTTAGTACGATATTCGATACATACATTATCGATAGGTGATATGTACACGCTTTGAAACATAGCTATTCTTTGTACTTTAAGTTCATGCGTCTTAGTTATGCTAAGATAGCAGCACAATCTACCTGAAGAAGTTTTGTACGAGAGTCGATACATGCAAAATAGATTGTTGATGCGTACACGCTTTGAAACATGACTATTCATTGTACTTTAAGTTCATGGGTATAGGTTATGCTAAGATAGCAGCACAATCTAGCGGAAGAAATTTAGTACGATATTTGATGCATGCAAAATCAATAAGTAATGTGTACACGCTTTGAAACATGGCTATTCTTCGTACTTTAAGTTCATGTGTATAAGTTATGCTAAGATAGCAGCAAAATCTAGCGGAAGAAGTTTAGTACGATATTTGTTGCATGCAAAGTCGATAGGTAATGTGTACACGCTTTGAAACATGGCTATTCTTTTTACTTTAAGGTCATGCGTATAGGTTATGCTAAGATACCAGCACAATCTAGCGGAAGAAGTTCAATACGAGATTTGATGAATGCAAAATCAATAAGTAATGTGTACACGCTTTGAAACATGGCTATTCATTGTACTTTAATTTCATGGGTATGTATGTATGTTGGGTAATCAGCCCGAAGGCTGGTTTGATCCTCTGCAGCTTCGCCAACAGCTGTCATAAATAGCCTAGGCGTCACTGAAGAGGCGTACTAGGGAAACGAGGAGTGAGGTAGTTTCCCGTTGCTTTCCTCACCGAGCCAGCAGTTGCTCTTACATATCAGTCTGCCAAGCCCACTGAAATGTATGCACCAACTGACCCTATGAGCGATATTTTCACACCATTCATAACAGGGACTGGCTGCATAAGGAATGGTATTACTAGCATCACTCATACCTCAGTCACTTTCATATTGTCAAAGTCAAGGATGAGACTGTGACAGGTCAATGAAAGTAACAAATTTGATATAGCCCATACCAGAAGACATAGTGCACTGTAAACACTACATCTCGCCAGCAAAGGCATTTTATGGGTAATAGGTTATGCTAAGATAGCAGCACGATCTAGCGGATGAAGTTTAGTTCCATGGTCGATGCATGTAAAATCGATAGGTGATGTGTACACGTTTTGAAACATGGCTATTCATTGTACTTTAATTTTATGGGTATAGGTTATGCTAAGATAGCAGCACGATCTAGCGGATGAAGTTTAGTTCGATGGTCGATGCATGTAAAATCAATAGGTGATGTGTACAGGCTTTGAAACATGGCAATTCATACTGCTGCTCCGTTCCCAAGACTTTTAAGCATAGCTAATCCTAATGCTGCTCTTAACGACGTCGAGCTAAGGATTGATTACGTGACCGTGACGTCACAGCCACGTGCTCTTGTTTGGTAAACATAGCCACGTGCTTTTTTGACAGCTGTCTTCTTGACGAACCGTAACCTCACTTTGAAGGAGAATAGAGCGTCGCTAACCTCACTGCTGTCATCTTTATGGCGGTAAACATCAAGGCTGCCACCTTATGCATGTTATAGCGCGGAATTTAAAATCCAACAACGGAACATTGTTAACCTCACTCTTGTCATCTTTACGGCAGTAAACCTCAAGGGCTGCCACCTTATGCATGTTGTAGCGCGGAATTTATAATCCAACAACAGAACATTGCTAAACTCTCTGCTATCATCTTGAAAAGTTCAGTGTTCCAAACACTAGTTCGAAAAACGTAACTCATCGCACCTCGGGGATTTTATTAGGTAAGACGTAACCCCTAGGTTCCATTCCTTGTTCTGAACATGAAACCATTTACAAATAAAGATTAATTTTCTACACTTAACAAAGTACAAGCGTTCTTGCTGATAGCGATCGATGAGGTTGTTGCTCCTTTAGCCCTTTAGCCCATTAGCCCTTTAGCCCTTTTGCCCATTAGCCCTTTAGCCCATTAGCCAAGGAATGTGCGGTAAACTAATCTTCTTAGAACAAAGATATCCCCTGACATGTTGTGTCGAGTACAGTGTTCGGTTCTACTTATTTAGTGTTCTAAACACTTCAATCAATGTTACGATCACATGATAAAGTTAACGGCATAGAGTGCAGTTTTCGATTCTAGCCTTGTTACGTTTCTTCTGTGATTTGCAAGTCTAAACATGCTTAATGACGTCATCACTGCAGCACGTGCTTACTCTAGCTATTCCGATGCAGGTTTAAACTTGTTCGATAGAGCTATGCCTTGACATAAGAGGAGGCCTTAACAGCTTATGTATAGCCGCTATTGTCTAAAGATAGCCGCTGTGAAGAAAAAGCACGTCGAATTTTTCAAATTACCCGCCACCACATTTCAAAGGTATGAGGTTTAGTGCTGTAAAAATACCTGCACGATGCAAAGCTAGCTTTCTTCATCAGAGCAGCCACCATCTTGTGTAAGCACCTCTAGGCCGTATCATAAGCAGCTGTGTATAGTCATCGTCTTGTCGCTGCTACCTCCCGCAAGCACCCCTAGGGCGTCTCATAAGAGCAGCAGCCATCTTGTGCAAGCGCTCTTAAGCTGTCTCATAAGAAGCTATGTATAGCCGCCATCTTATAGAAATAGATAGCTGTCAATGCCAAAGGGCCTAAGTAGGAATCGAACCGTTGATCTCATCATTAGACTATGTTTTTCTTGTTCCTGATACTGAAAACCTAGGTATCAGGTGGAAAAATTTTGTCCGTTTTCGAGATATTTAACATTTTGAATTAAAGCCCCAAATGTAATGAATCGAACCTGCACGGTACGTTATACTCTCTACCATAGCTAGACCTGATCATGTTACGAAGACTTGCTTCATTACAAGCTGAAACAGAGCTAATGCCAAAGGGCCTAAGTTAGAACCGAACCGTTGATCTCATCATTAGACTATGTTTTACTTGTTCTCCATACTGCTAACCGAGGTATTGGGTAGAAAAATTTTGTCCGTTTTGCTCTACGATGCACCGTTTTCGAGATATTTAACATTATGCATTTAAGCCCCAAATTTAATGAATCTAACTAGCACGACACGTTTGCCTCTAAGCTAAGAGCAGCAGCTATCTTGCGCAAGCACCCTTAAGGCGTCTCATAAGGAGTCGTGTATAGCCGCCATCTTGCGTCCGCCATCTTGCGCAAGCATCCTTAGGGTGTCTCTAGTCATCTTGTGCAAGGACCCTTAAGCCGCCTCATAAGAGCAACCACCATCTTGCGCAAGCATCTCTAGGGAGTCTCATAAGGAGCTTTGTATAACCGCCATCTTGCGCAAGCATCCCAAGGGCATCTCATAAGAACCTATGTATAGCGGCCATCTTGCATAAGCACCTTTAAGGAGTCATGTATAGCCACCATCTTGTGCAATTAGCGTCGAGAGATGGCTGATATAGAATTTTTCTTTTTCAATTATCCGCCACCATATTTCAACTAAAGAGTGTAGCACTGAGCTCTATAGATTAAAGATGGCGGATGACAGCTGACAAAAAAAGCGCGTGAGTTTGTTTACTAAACAAGAGCACGTGGAATTATTCAATTTGCCGCCACCACATAGATGGCAGCACGGTGCTCTCTTGATTAAAGATGGCGGATGACAGCTAACAGAACTTTTCAAATTGCCCGCTACTACAGAGAGCAGCACGGTGCTCTGTAGATTAAAGATGGCGGATGACAGCTGACGAAATTGCCCGCATGATAGCAGCACAGTGCTCTATTGATTAAAGATGGTGGATGACAGCTGTCAAAAAAAGCACGTGGCTTTGTTTACTAAACAAGAGCACATAGAATTTTTTCAAATTGCCGCCACCACATTTCAAAGGTATCTAGCTAAAGAGCGCAGCACTGAGGTTTGTGATGCAAGATGGCGGATGACAGCTGTCAGAAAAAAGCACGTGAGTTGTTTCCAAACAAGAGCATGTAGAATTTTTCAAATTGCCGCCACCACATAGAGGGCAGAACGGTGCCCTCTTGATTAAAGATGGCTGCTGTCATGTGAAATTGCCTGCCACCACAGGTATCTAGCTAAAGAGAGCAGCACGGTGCTCAAAGATGGCTGCTATCAAAAAGCATTTTTCAAATTATCCGCCACCACATTTCAAAGGTAAGTAGCTAAAGAGGGCACCACTGTGCTCTATGGATTAAAAATGGTGGATGACAGCTGTCAAAAAAGCACGTGGATTTGTTTATCTCGCGCTAGTGAGGTTAAGTTGGTAGCACTAAGGTTTAGGCCCGTTAAGATGGCAGCACTGCGGATGACAGCTGTGACGAATTTACATCTACTACGATAAAGAGGGCAGCACTGTGCTCTATAGATTAAAGATGGCGGATGTCAGCTGTCAAAAAAGCACATGGCTTTGTTTCCAAACAAGAGCACGTGGAATTTGCCGCCACCACATTTCAAAGGTATCTAGCTAAAGAGGGCAGCACTGTGCTCTGTTGATTAAAGATGGCGGATGACGGCTGTCAAAAAAGCACGTGAGTTTGTTTCCAAACAAGAGCATGTAGAATTTGCCGCCACCACGTAGAGGGCAGCACGGTGCTCAAAGATGGCTGCTGTCATGTGGAATTGCCTGCCACCACAGGTATCTAGCTAAAGAGGGCAGCACGGTGCTCAAAGATGGCTGCTGTCAAAAAGCGTTTTTCAAATTATCCACCACCACATTTCAAAGGTAAGTAGCTAAAGAGGGCACCACTGTGCTCTATAGATTAAAGATGGTGGATGACAGCTGTCAAAAAAGCACGTGGATTTGTTTATCTCGCGCTAGTAAGGTTAAGTTGGTAGCACTAAGGTTTAGGCCCGTTAAGATGGCAGCACTGCGGATGACAGGTGACGAATTTACAGCTACTGCGATAAAGAGGGCAGCACAGTGCTCTGTGGTTTAAAGATGGCGGATGACAGCTGTCAAAAAAGCACGTGGCTTTGTTTATCTCACGCTAGTGAGGTTAAGTTGTTAGCACTAAGGTTTAGGCCCGCCAAGATGGCAGCACTGCCGATGACAGGTGACGAATTTTACATCTACTACGATAATGAGGGGAGCACAGTGCTCTGTAGTTTAAAGATGGCGGATGACAGCTGTCAAAAAAGCACGTGGCTTTGTTTACCACGCGCTAGTAAGGTTAAGTTGGTACTACTGAGGTTTAGGCCCGTCAAGATGGCAGTACTGAGGTTAGCAATGCGTTGTTGTCTGTCAAAAAGCACGTGGCTGTCAAAAAACACGTGGCTTTGTTTATCTCGCGCTAGTTAGGTTAAGTTGGCACTACTGAGGTTTACGCCCGTCAAGATGGCAGTACTGAGGTTAGCGATGCGTTGTTGTCGATGACAGCTGTCAAAAAGCACGTGGCTTTGTTTACAAATCTGTCAAAAAGCACGTGGCTGTCAAAAAGCACGTGGATTTGTTTACCTCGCGCTAGTTAGGTTAAGTTGGTACTATTGAGGTTTAGGCCCGTCAAGATGGCAGTACTGAGGTTAGCGATGCGTTGTTGTCGATGACAGCTGTCAAAAAGCACGTGGCTTTGTTTACAAATTCAAATTTCCCGCGGGAGGTGGAGGAGACCTCTGGGAGGCCTCTGGCTGAGGTGGAGGTGGAGGAGGCATCTGGGAGGCCTCTGGCTGAGGTGGAGGTGGAGGTGGCTTCTGGGAGCCGGAGGAGGAGGTGGCCGCAGAACTGTCCAATTATACTACTGATATACACCAGGGACATTGTGAACGACCATTTTGCTCCTGCTGCTCTTGGTGTAGGGCGTGAATTCTTCCTGATGCATGATAATGTGACAGCCCATACTGCACAGTACACCTAATATCACTTCCAACGATTCCACATCTCTGTGATGGATTGGCCTACAAGTATCCCCGACCTGAATCCACTGGAGCACTTATGGAAGACGGATTCGGTAGCGCGAAAATGCTCTCCAAACAGTAAAGCACTCGTTGAGGAGTGGGTTGCCATTCCACGGACAGTTATCCGACGTTGCATACGCAGCAGCCACGCTGGGGTGCAGCTGTAATTGAAACTAGGAAAGGTGCAACACGGTATTAGACAACTGTCGCTCGGGTATGCAGAGTGTTCAGCAAGAACTTTACATTGTGATTGTGGTAGCTCATATGTTGTGTTGAGAATTGTGGTGAATGGCTAAATGAAATGGCGATGATTTTGTTGTTGTTAATTAAATAAAGCATGCAGTTCCTTCGCCAACATGTGTTTCTTTTCACACATACATATCTCGAGATTCTACACAGCATTAAAAACTTGATCCGCTAAGTTTTGTACTGAGTGTATTCCTCGTCTAGAGCAATCATCTCGCATGCATTCAATATAAAGCTCCTCAAGGTACCATGCAAACACTGGGGAGAGTGAAGCGAGTATTACATTATATGGCATTTCCACCTTGCCCACACATGCTGAATGGAGTTCAAGTCTGGAGCTATCTATGAATAATTCATAATTATTATTATTCCTTTCATTTTTTATTATCTGACCTACATACTTTTTGCTCTCCTCTAAATAATAAAATATAAACTTTAGGTAATCGAAGGAAGTTATACGGTTCACGATTAACTGGTAGCTTTTCTAGAAAAATGCTATTTGTTCGGGGCGTCGACCCATGTGAATCTTTTGCCCCTACTGGCACCATATTGTATGAACCTGCATGTGGTTTGAATGGCGGTAGTGTTGAATGGTGTGTGTGAGGAAAGAAAGATTAAGGACGTCACAAATACCCAGTCCTCAGGCCAGGGATATTAATAATTACAATTTAAAAACCCTGACTCAGCGGGAATCGAACCCGGGCCGCCAGGTGACAGGCGGATGCGTTTCCCCATACACCGCGGGGCCGGACAATTAGTAACATAGTGTTTGCATATCCAGGAGGTTGATTGGATTCTCAAATAGGGCCATTGACAGTTGCCCGGTTGTAGCGTAAACACAAAAACCGATGGTGACGCCAGAATATTTCGTAATTTGTAAGATGAGGTCTGAGGCAGTTTGACGTTACTTTCCTCGCTCTGGCAGAGAATGTCATTGCAGCACGACATATTCTATGAGTAACACCTTACATAACACACAGAGGCATTGATCGTGCTCCGAATTTTAAATTGTTCTGTACCACTCGTCTTTCATTAAACTTAGTACTCTCGCAACCATAAATGAAACTGGCACTTTCAAAAAAAGTTACATTTTTCTCTAACCAGTGATCGGAGACAGATGAAATGTTACTTCTTCAATCAAGAAATAACGCCAGGAGGCTTGGGTATGGCATGCATGATCAAAATTCGGACCTTTGCTAAATACAAGCTCTCATCTCTCTTATAGCTTTCACTGTGTACTAGTACGCAATGCAGAAAGATGTAAATGGTATTCTTGGTTTAGCCACGGCAGTTTCCTCTCCACGTTACTCACGAGAAAGGTAACCTATGTGCCACTAATTGGTGAGGTCTTTCAAGTGCGAGAAAGCATAGATGATGAACTGTAAATGTGATCAGTACGAAAACTATGCAAGAGGATAGATTTTAAGTCCGTCTGTTCATATAATACAAATAAAGTATCAAAATAGGTTAACGATAGAATGGCAAGAAGTAGCTAACAGTTACGCAAAAGTTCATAATTCGAAGCATTTGGCTTAAAGCTGCAAGCAGAAATCGAGAAAAGTGGATTCAATGAATATATCTCGTCCAGCCAAATCCGGTGATAACCTATTCACTGCAGCATAAAACGCCAGACAAAGGGTTAAAGTGTACGCGATCGAGGCAAAATCCCCTTGTATTCTTTGAATTCTGGACAGGAGTCGCACAGGCACAATCATCCGACGACGCGACGTCCATGTCTCCAAAGACAGCTCGCTGGTATGAATATGGTGACCTTTGCGGCTGTGAATGATTCAATATTGCACTTCTGAGGAACCGTTTCTATACCATTTACTAGTGACATGCGGAACAACAGAACCTTCTCTGCTAGAACACTACTCCCACAGCATATCGCTTATATAGACACGCATATTTGTAATGCACTATGAACTGAACAGCCTCTAATTAGAGGAAATTAAATAAAAACATTTCGATGATGAATGATATTTGTTGTTCATAATGAAAGAAATAATGTATCAAGGATCATCTTAAGGACGAAATACATATCCAAAACATGAAAATGGTAAAGTTCTATAGTAAGTAGAGATCGGGTTTTGGCATACTTGTATATTTTGTATCTATCACGATATAGTATGCCCTTAAGAAATAAAGGCGATGCATAGCATTTGAAATCGAATGGCTAAATTGTATAGTGCGTATATACGTAATGCGTGTATATTTTTAACACACGTGCATATCAATGCATAATTGGAGTTTTTGTTGTTCTTTTGTATAAAACAACGGATATACTGTAGGCTATATTGATATTCTGGTCGGTACAACACTGCAAAGAAATGAATGATAAAATTTCATTGGCCACCGGAAGACTTTACAATTCATTGTTGTTGACAGTCGACAGTATTGAAACGTTTATTACGGTGTCGGTGGTATTCGGCTCGGATGTTGGAATCATACATAAGGTAATATTTTACGATTCCTGAAGTAACAGAGAGGAAGATCCTTCCTCAATGCTTACTAGGGACCAATCCGCCTACCACGTAATGTGTTTTTTCTTTTATAGAAGAATTATAACTATTGCAGCCTTAAACCGAAGAATGCCTCCATTTTCTTCGTTCCTTTCGTCTTTTCACTAACCGGACCGAACCAATCCAGACTTGGTCTTGTCCAGACCAATATTTTGTAGCTCTAACATCTTTCATCCTTGCGCTTCATGTTTCGTGTTATTCAATAGCAGTGTAAGCTTGGTAAGTTTGTTCGGTGTATTGGGAGCTTGTCGGAGCCGCCGCCACGTTGGATCTATAACCTATACCTTCATTTCTTCGTTTTATGTAGACCTGAAAACACTAGAAATCATGCCATAGGAAAATAGCACCTAAATACATTCTGCTTCAGCAGAGAACCAACGTTACGCATTAGGAGGGGGAAAAAAAGAATTTTTCGGAGTATGCACTAATGCATTTTTTGTGTTTTTTTTACTGCATATGAATCCGCCCCCTAGTAATAAAATATGGTAGTCCCAAGGTTACCTGTACGGAATTACTCATCGTACGTCCCAGAACAGCCTCTGTTAATATGTCGGCGCACTTTGCTCCAACTTGGTCGGTAGATGCAGAGTGGGTTGTTGTCCCATATGCTTTGTACTCTGACCGGCCAACCGAGCAGAGGAAAGTTGCCCACGGCTCTACCGTGGCTTTACGCCTCTGCATTCGGGAGACGGGCCTGGGGCACAGTGCCGGATTTCACGCCTGGTCCCACCCGTCGGCTGTCCTGAGAATGGTTTTCCGTGGTTTTCCATTCTCCTGCACTAAGGCGAATGCCGGGACAGTTCGTTGTATAGGCCACGGCCGCCTACCCCCTCACCTTCTCCGCACATCTCATCAGCGTAACAAATCTCCCGGCCTGAGAGACTGCGTCACCGTCTAAGTGGCCCGCCTCCCCCTTCAGGGGAGGAATGAACACGTTTAGTAGTAGTTAGTAGCTCCAACTTCGTACGTTTGTCAATTCATGTAAACTACAAAGAACGCAGACATCGAGCGAAGTGGCCGCGCTACGGCTATGGAGCCAAGCTCTGCATCCAGAAGGTGAGTGGGTTCAAGCCTTACCGTTAGCTGAGAATGGTTTTCTGTGGTGTCCCATTTTTCACTTCCAGGTGAATTCCGGAACAGTTTCTAATCATATACCAAAGCCAATTCCTTCCGCCTCTTTACACACTTCCATTCATCATCATTCAGTTCATCGTCATTAGCTTCACAACTGAGGTAGAGGACAGGAGGTGAATCCGACAGAAAATACATGCCATATAATTTCATCTCACCTCATCCCCGACACCGTATCAGGAAACTGTAATAAGGGATATACATACATACATACATACATACATACATACATACATACATACATACATACATACATACATACAAAGAAAACAGACACCTTTTTTATGTAACCGCCATACTATTGAAGTAATCAGAATCAATGTTAAACCCCATGCTCAAGAACGAGTTCAAAATTCATGATTCTTCAGGAGAAGAGTTCGAAGTTCTAGCAGTTTACATCATTGCCTCTAAACCAAAAAAAAAAAAAAAAAAATACACTTGTTCCACCATTTTTATGAAACTTGGTGTGTACATAGTTGTTACATCAATATCATCTGCAAAAGCGTTACAACTCAAAATGACCCTTTCGAAATAAACAAAACGATTAATGTCAGAAAATTGAAAATCATCAGAACATGAAAACATTAGAATTATTGAACACATTCGCAGATTTTAGAGGTAGAAATAAGCTATGCATTGATGGTACAATCTCAAAAATGCTATATTTTTTTTAAAGTTTTAACCCTTCCGTTCTCAGCCATGGATATGTCCCCAAGGTTTATACATTTTCTTCTGACTGTTATATTGTGTTCATTACTTCCACTAGTAAGGCTGTTATTTATCCACCCGACTGCTTATAACGTATGAAATGGTGCGGAGAACTGGTTCATTTGTGTGAAAATTCCTAGTATTAAGTCGTCGACTATGACAGCAGACATTGTCTGGGTAGTACTGGTGGTCACATACATGTTAGGCGAAGACTTGATTAATATAACTTCCTTCATGTGCAGCTCAACACAGTGCGGAAACTGCTCTTAGAATAATGTTATTGTGTGATACCCGAAAACACTCGCTTGTTTGAACATTTAGGTATAGTTTAGACTATTCGACTAATGATCCGAATCTTGTGTTAAATAGGGTATATTCCTGATCCAACAAGATTTCGATCGTGTGCATTCTTGCCATTCAACTCGACTTTCACTTTGGAATATCCCTCAACTTCCGCAGCCAGCATTATCACCTGAATTCTCAATAATAGAGCATTGAACAAGTCTTCAGGCTTCCCACTAATAATACCGGTACTCAATCATTTTCGTTGGTGGGTATAGGACTGTCGAACATAACACGACAGGTCACTCGCCATTCAAATACCAAATTAGAAATTCATTTTATTTCCAGCCAAAGTAGTTTTTATAGAATTTAAAACGTAACAAACACTGTGCAAGTATACACATCACATGTTAAACTGACATAACATAAAGATAATTGAATGATGTACAGTACATAAAGTTAACAATGTCATTTTTGAAATTAGTTACAAGTAACTTAAAGAATACAAGAATAACAATTTATACAAACAACAAAACACTGTTCAGTTCAAAATATATTTTATTTCCATTATCTGTATTGAATTCAGAATTGGATATTTACGAAAATGCTTATCTATAGACATCATGCTGTACGTTTAAATGTATAAACATAATCTTGCATAAATGTTACTTTTGAAATTAGTCACAATTCTACGGAAAAGTAGAAAACTTCCTTAACTAAATCTTTTCTGTAATACGGAGTCTAGCAACAATTATTCTTAATGGAGGAAATGATAAAATCCATATAAGGCTACTGCGTTGCAGATAATCACGGCCATGCTGGAAATTTATTGGAATAATTCATATACTTTGTTTTATCATTCACAATTGGATGATGTTATCAGTGGATTACTGGTTCCATAAGTCATTTTCTCATGGTAGTCTCCACCTGTATCAGTTTTCCACTAGTGTGCGTGGATTTCAATGACAACCACGTTTAATGATCCTAGTTTGTAGGGTAAGGCAACTGAATAGTCAAAGTGTCTGCGATTTAGAGGTGCCGCGTTTGATTCCCGGCCAGTTCGGATATTTTAATTGCGTTTGGTTAAATCCTCTGACTCGGGGAATTGTGTTTGTCCCAACACTACCAACAACAACAGAAACGCACAATTTTCAATATATTTCTACACATAGGTTTTTCAAAATACTATTTGTTCGGGGCGTCGTCCTAGAAATATCTTTTGCCCCTACTAGCACCATATGTGAAGAACCTGCGTGTATGTTGTATGTGTTAAGCTTTGAATCTGAGGAAAGGAACGGTACGGACGACCACAAACATCCAGTCCCCAGGCCAGGGATATTAATTATTTACAATAAGGATCCCTGACGCAGCCGGGAATCGAACCCGGGGCCGCCGGGTAACAGGCGGACGCGTTGCCCCCTACATCGCGGGGCTGGTCACACATAGGGTTAGTCTCAGGAGGGCCATCTGGCCGTAAACTGAGTCCGATGTGCTCCACATTTGCTCCTACGACCCTGCCAAGAGGTGGAAAAGCAGCGGAACGGTGAAGAATCTGTGCTTTTAGGCTTCTTAGTCATAACTACATACTACTATATTTCTAAGCCCTTCTCCTCCTCCTCCTCCTCATCATCATCATCATCCTGCTGATTCTTCTCCTACTACCGTATTCATGCCCCTGTTTACTTTCTGACAATATACCTGCAGTACAATGTTTATGCCTCCTACGGTCTTGTAAGGTATCTTAATGTGCTTTGATTATTCGAGTCTAATGATTGTATGATTGTATAGATACATAATTAAACGAATTCAGACTGAATATACGAATTTTCTCAACCTCCCTGTTTATAATAATAATAATAATAATAATAATAATAATAATAATAATAATAATAATAATCGATATATTATATAAAAGACTAACGCTTCATACGTTAACGCTTATTTTCCGAGTTCTACTAGGGGGTTTAGAAATTCTATGTTCGAAATCTCTTGCCGAGTGATTCTTAAAAAGAAGTCATAAAGACGCTAACTTCTCCGAGAAACTAATCGTAAAGGTGGAGAAATCACTGCCTCCTCTACTGAGCTGAGATTATTTTTATTCCCCGGCCAAGAAAACCAGAGACTTCTCTTATTTTTATCGAAACATAAATGGAAACGTCATTCCAGTGGCGGAGAGATTCAACCGCAGGATCAAAAGAGCCAATCGTGAGTGGTACTTGGGAGTGTCCATTGTGGGCACACATACGACCAGGAAAGAAGTAAATTCTGTATACTTTATCGCATAATTTGAAAATGTATCTTTAATAATTAATGGTCGATCTGAAGATATACAGGGTGTCTAAGACCTTTTGGGTAAAATTGAAACAGGTGGTAGTGGGTTCACAACCGATTATATTGAGGTAGGAACCAATGGTCGAAAATGCATATTTATTGTGTTATAGATATGCACAGCTTACACCACATAATAGCAACGTAGCTCCTAGTAATTGTTCAAAGTGACGACCGCTTGTCTCAATGGCAACAGCGTGATGCATGATGTTTTGTCGCATTCCCTCAGAGATCCCTGGTGTCTGTTGTACCAGGATACAGGCAGCTTAGACCCTAGCAAGCAGGTCTTCATCCGTTTCTACAGTTTCTACCAACGACTTGACATAACCCCAGAGAAAAATGTCCGTAGGTGTGAGATCCGGCGATTGCGCTAGCCATGGACAGAAACACCTTTTTCAATCCAACAATGAGGGTGCATGTTGTTCAGGTGCGGACATTAACATCGAAGTGGGCTGGTGCACAGTTGTTGAAACCACATACTTTTGCGCACAATAAGAGGTGAAGTCTCTAGGAACTGTGGCAGCTCATCTCGCAGGAACACCAGGTAACGTGGAGCAATCGAACGGGGAGGCAGAAAATAAGGTCCTACTAGGTGATCTTGCACAATGCCCACCCATACGTTTACAGAGAATCGTTGTTGGTGGGCACCGATGTGGGTGGCATGTGGTTGTGGTTGTCCTCACTCCATACATGGCTGTTGCGGCTGTTGGAAACACCAACACGAGAGAATGTATCCTCATCCATGAACAATGCAAACTGCACAAAGTTCGGCACTACAGCACTGCGTTGGATAATCCATTGACAGAAGTGAACGCGGGGCTCAAAATCCGTTGGCCCCAGTGCTTTCACGCGTTCTTTATGATAGGGATGTAATACCTGTTCCACCTGTACTCACCACACTCTATCCTTCGAAGTGTGCATTTCACGGGAAAGTTGGCGGGTGCTTATTTCTGGGTGGTCGGCCACACGATCCAACACCATCTCCTCAAAGTTTGGTGTTCGGACATGTATTTGGCTTGAACCTTGGCCGGTTCTCTGTGGCGTGAACGACCCTGCCTCGTAAGTTGATATCCACGGAGATACAGGTCTACTTCTTCCAATTAGGATGACAGCTGTTGGGAAAGCATTCTCTGTACATTCGTACTACTTCACGGACACTACATCCGCTGTACCGTTTATTAAATGCATGTCTGCCAACTCTCGTGACGAGTAACGTTCCATATTTGACTACGCGTCATGCACTGAACACAGTAACACACCTCACCATGGACACATCACAAGCTGTCTGAGGCAATGGACAACAAACACTAGGGATAGTGGTGTGCGTGCGGCAATTGTTAATGTGCCGGTGCGATGCATGTTGTCGTCACATGACACACGTGCTATGAGCTAAGTTATGTACAGTACGTCTGTTTGGTGGTCAGGGGTGTACACTGCTTATCATCCGCTGTCTGTTCCAGTGTACAACAGCCACCCGGGAACTTTGCGAGAGTGCGACAGAATTGCTTGCGCCGTTGCAATACAGCAGTGAGACTGGCGGTGGTCACTTTGAAAAATTACTGTGAGCTACATTGTTGTTATGCGGTGCACGCTGTGTATGTCCATTACACAATAAATATGCATTTACGACCATTGGTTCCCTATCTTAACGTAATTGGTTGTCGACCACTATGACCTGTTTAAATTTGACCCAAAAAAAATGCGACACCCTGTATAATAAAAGCGGTCCTCTGACGTAAAATAACTTATAATTGAAAAATTGGAATGGGAAAAATGTTCGGAAGGGGTGTTCACACCCCATACCGTAGAAAGCTATAACCATGTGCGCATTTTCGGCTTTCAGTTTAACATATTTCCACGAATTCCTTCAGCCCGTTTTATTTTTACATGCAATGGGCTTTACTGATTTTAATAATAATAATAATAATAATAATAACAGTAATAAGTGGGTGGTACAAGCAATAACGATATTATATTTATTCATCTTACTGACAGGAGACGGTAGTGCACCATGAGTAATTAGGGCGTAAGTATTAAGAAAATTTAAAATTAATCGAAGTATATCGCTTTATCTACAGTTCTCCTTTACAATTTCACCCAGCTCATAACATAAATATCTTCGTGATGGTTTGAGTGAAGTCGTTCTGACACGCTGTATAGCTTGAAAGGGAGACACGAACAACAGCGGTCCTAGAACACCGCCGTGAGGTAGTCCGTGTTATCAGAAGACCGAGGCGCGCTCTTTGTACGTCCGCAGCTATCAGTGTTGAGCACCAACTGGAGCAGAAATCCTGCACCACTCATGTTAAGAATACTAAACAAACAAAAAGATACGCCACATTTCTGTGCCGCGCAGCCAGAAGACCGAGAGGAAGAGATAGCGATCACCAATCGTATTTTCGTCGCAGAATCCAAGCCTCTGTAAAGTTAATGTAGTCCGAGTGAGGTGAAACCAGCGACTTCAAATAAAGTGTGAATACATGACCCAGAGTTCAGTCACACATGAAGTCGACTGCTCTGTTGAAGACATGCTGCTTTCAAGAGAAACCAAGAAGCCAAATTTCCTCGAAATTTCTAAAAGCGATGTTGTGAATTTCCAACTGAATCTGAATGTCGCTTTAATAGAAAAGTCATTCGCTAATGTTGATTGCACCAAGCTATATGAAATTCTGAAGGTGATCGGGATCAGATAAGAAAAAGAATTATCTACAATCTGTAAATAAAAATAAATTCAGTCAGCTGAGAGAAGAATCACGGACTATGAAAAAGGAGTAGTAATCCAGAAAAAGATCAATGAAATGCTGCAGTTTGTACCCTGCCCTTTGTTATATATATAACGGGTGGTAAAGAGAATCTTAGAGGGCCGTTCTGATTGGCTCAGACTGTTGAGGCGCTGACCTTCATGGTCCCAACTTGGGATGTTCTATCCTATCTCATCCGGTGGTATTTGAAGGTGCTAAAATACGTGAGCCTTGTGTCGCCAGATTTATTGGCACGTTAAAGAACTACTGTGGGACTAAATTTCGGCACCTCAGAGTCTCCGAAAACCGTAAAATTAGTTAGTGGGACGTAAAACCAATTTTAACGTTATTATGAAATCAAAGAGGAGTTTGGAAAGGGAATCACAATCCAAGGAGAGGAAGTCGAAACACTCAAATGTGCCGATGATATTGTTATCTTATCGCAGTCTGCAGAAAATCTGGTGGAACTGCTGAATGGAATGGACACAGTTTTGCGGAAAGAGTACAAGATGAAAGAAATCCAAATCTAAAGTAATGGAGTGCAGTCGAACGAAGTCAGGTGATAAAGGAAATATTTGATTAGGAAATAGTCTTAATGGAAGTAAATTAATATTGTTACTTGGGTAGCAGAATCACTAATACCAGCAGAAGTAAGAATGACATAAAATTAAGATTAACACAAGCAAGAAAGATCTTTCACAAGAAAAGAAATTTGCTCACTTAGAACATTGTTAGAGGAAGTAGAAAAATGTGTTTGAAGACTTTCGTCTGGTTCGAGGTGTTCTATGGAAGTGAAACATAGGTAATATTAAGTTCAGAAATAGAAGAGTAGAGGCTTCTGAAATGTGGTGTTACAGAAAATTGCTGAAGATGAGATGGTTAGATCGCATCATGAATGAAGAGGTATTGTATAGAATAGATTAGAGGATAACACTTTGTAGAAATTTGACAAGATGAAGAAATGGAATGACAGGACATATTTTAGACACCCAGGACTTGTTCAATTTGTTCTGAATGATTGAACTCGTGTCCTCATACCGAGATGGTGCAGCTCTTTTCAGGCACACCACCCAATGGAGGTGAGCTGCATGTACAATTTCAACAATATACCAGCCCTCCTGCCATTCTTAAATTTCTGGCAGTACCAGGAATCGAACTCGGGCCTCCGAGAACGGCAGCTAATAGTGCTAACCGTTACACTACGGAGGCGGACTCAATTGGTTCTTGAGGAAAGTGTATGCGGTAAGAACGGCAGAGGTAAACCAAGGTACGAATATGACAAAGAGATTAAACTGTAGGTGGGATGTAATCACGTGGAAATAAAAACGTTAACACAGAATAGGGTGGCATGAAGAGCTGCATCAAAGCAGTCCATTGACTGATGACCTTAACAACACAGGAATGAACGTACTACAATGTGAAAATAAATCTCCAGTGCACTTTCTAACATCAAAAGTGATGGCATAAAAATACAATCACCGAGCTATCCGGCTGCAGTCGCTTAAGTGCGGCCAGTATCCAGTATTCGGGAGATAGCGCGATTGAACCCCACTGTCGGAAGCTCTGAATATAGTTTTGCGTGGTTTCCCATTTTTACAACAGGCAAATACTGGGGCTGTACCTCAATTAAGGCCACGGCTGCTTCATTCTCACTCCTAGCCCTTTTCTGTCCCATCGTCGCCATAAGACCTATCTATGTCGGAGCGATGTAAAGCAACTTGTAAAAAAAAAAAAAAACCGAGTAAATTTACAATCGGAAAGGAGGAACATAATATGGTGGAGACTTTTTGGCTAGTTAGTTCACTGAAACTCATTAACACATCACCGATAATAGGGTGCACGTGCATGGTTTAGTACGACTTTAATTTATAATACTCAGTACAATTTTCCTTAAATGTTGCTTGCCAAGATGTCCATTTACGTAGTGTAGCGGTTAGTGTTATTAGCTCTGTCTTCTGAAGCCCGTGTACGATTCGCAATGGTTTCAGAAATATAAGATCGGCAGGAGGACTGGTATGCGGTTAAATAGGTAATCTGAGAGAATCTGCACTACCTAGATACGACGTCAAAAATTTATATTTTTCACTTTCCCGAGATAATAGAACTCTGAAAGTTTCCTCGTGAAGTGCGAAGTGGACAAATTGAACGAATAATTAAGACGGGAAATATTTTGTCACGAAATATCACATCAAGGAACGAGATACACGAAGTTTAACGCTTATTCTTCCATACAAGACTGCTCTCAATGTTAATGTCAGTAAGTGTACCTAGAAACTTAGTTTAGAGTTATAAAAGTAAAACTGGGGCCGATGACCTTCGATGTTAGGCCCCTTAAAATAACAAGATTCATCATCATCAAAACTAGCGACCTTCATAAGGGACATTTAACGTACAATATTTCTATAGCTTCGAATCCGTACTCGTAGCATTAAAAATCCCATGACAGTTGTAAAATTGATATAATTTATTTCTGGAATACCCGTGCGACAAATATATTTAACATCTCAATGTAAAGATGGAGGACTGTATCAGTGATTGTCAACCACTGGGCCTTGCTATCATCATCCCGGGAGCGAAATATTATCTTGGAATGTATTTGCTAGTCTAAGCACTTTTTTACGAATAAATATTGTATAATGGAAAGTAATTTTCGTGATTATGTTTAGAATTCAAAGATTCACAATTGTTTCTATACAAAATCATATGAAAATGAAAACCTACAACCTGTTTTCCAGTCATTGACCGGGTCAAGAATGTAATGAATGAGGCAGATATAGACTATTAGTACGATGGGGTCGCCACTCCCAAAGCGATTTATTAATGGCTGATAAATGCTATGCAATGAGAATGGAGAGTGTTGCTGGAATGAAAGATGACAGTGAAAACCGGAGTACCTGGAGAAAAACCTGTCCCGCCTCCGCTTTGTCCAGCACAAATCTCACATGGAGTGACCGGGATTTGAAACAAAATCATATAGAGTCCATAAAACCATTTGGCATGTGTATATGTTACAAGAGCTTCGCCGATCAGTTGTCATCCTTCAGCTGCTAATCTACTTCTGTGGTGAAGTACAATGCATAATATTATTTACCAGTAACATTCTTTTTTCATACAAATATCAATAAGTACAATTTAATAATAAAACTATCTGCGTTATATACTTTATAACATATTTATGGTCAGAATGGGATGTGTGAATGATGCTGGCTTGAAGAAACTAAAACATGCCCGAATGTGTTACTCATCCAGTAATTAATTAATTACCAATTCCATCAATATATTACATCATATTCATAGTGTTCATTTTAAGATCACGCAATACTTAATAACTGAAGACCTCCCCAGGATAAGGATGTAACCAACAAATTTATGAAAACCAAGATTTCAGTGTATCATCACGCCTCTAGGCTGCGGTGTCACCTTATGTCCTACATTCGAACTTCAAGCTGGTTTACAGCCAGCAGAACTTTGTCCTCCGTGGTGCAAGGAACATCAGTCAAGAAGGTGCACAGTGCTTGTGTTGGTTCATCACCAGGTGTAATAGATCATTTAAATAAATGCCATAGAGGGAATGACATCAATATTTCGAAATATTTTCTTGACATTTTAATGTTCTTGTTGTTAGTTTTTATAATTTGTTTCCAAGTTCAAATACAGGATTTCTCTTCTGTTATATACAAAAAAGTAAGACATAGTTGCAGATTGTGTCCCATTTTATCACATCCAATTCATACATTATTTTAAAACCTTAAGTTATAACAAAAATATTGTTTTACTAAATTAGCTCATTTGCACACTTACTTATGCATTTAGTTCAAGTACTGAATAGCATGAAATAAACTTCAAAAATAATTTTCCTCTCTCCTGAAGATTGCCAGATTATTTTAATACATCTTTATTCCGGGAGGTCTTCAATTAATACTTACGTTAGCTTAGTGTATAGACATTAAGAGAAACTGGAAGCGTATTTACGAGTTAATTTCAAAATCATTGAAAATGAATACGAAATGATATATAGTGGCTTATTACAATTTTGACGAGTCTAAAATCATGAATGCCGACTGCCAAAAGAAATCATGAATGCCGACTGCCAAAAGACATATCGGGAGTGTCTCAAAGTTAAGGCGTCCAAGCGAAGTGAAGGGAATTCCGCTCTACAGGACCCCAAGACGAGCACATTTTCTGCATAAGTAGTGGAAAATGACTTCTACCTCATCGATGTGCATACTTATCACGTAGGTGATTGTGGAATAAAATGTCAACAGTACAATTTTGAACCTATAATTTCACTCGGTACGCAATCTACGTAAAAACTTGCCACTATGAATCCAGCAGAGTCCTCTTAGAATTATGTAACAGACGAAAGAAATTTATTAGAATGTAGTAAGTAAACTATAATATTTTATGTTTCTGGTTCTTCAGTGGTGTGGGTCGTGTCAATATCGATAACATGCATGTGACTGTCGCTTTTACATGTGAGGCATGTCGATTTTTAGATGCATGCCTGACAACTTGTTGTAATAAACAGAATAATTGCAATTTAATACCAAATAATTTGTACGTTATTTAATGAAGTAGATTAAGAGATAAAAGAAGGCTTTGAGCATCTATATTGTACCGCACAATAATAATGCACAGTCCTATTAACATTAGAATTTCCAAATGAAACGCTTAAAATTTTGTTTTTTCTGAATTTTCTCTTTTCAGTTATATAGTTTTATCATTAATGTGTGATTATTTAAGTTCTTTGTGATAAGGTTTATCCTTCTGTCACATTGTGTTCAAACCATTGTGTTCTGTATTCAGTGGTAGGCGATACATAAAGGGATTCATTATACTAAATGGGACAGTGGAGGCTAATACATTCAAATTCAAGGCAAACTATATAGCCATCCGTTAACCATGATACAATCGGAGACCGGACTTAAGCCCTCTGGACAGCATGATGTTACACTCTCGACGAGGCAAGCTGGAGATAACCCCTAATGATTTTTTGAATTGGAATACTAAACATAATGATTCCTAAGTCTATGCAGGGAGAAAAGAGGAGAACGTGCCATAATAATTCGCCTCACATTTCCGTAAGAGGATTTCACCTCTGACTTTGAGAGGGGGCGTTTCGGACACTTGATCACCTATGATCCGAAAAAGTAAACCTTCATTATCACGTGAGTTCTCCATTTGAAAAACTTATGTCGATGTAAACATAATGCTAGGAAATGAAGGAAAAACACATTCCTAGTCCTACACTTCCAAACAGACATGAGATCCCTTTTGTAAGATATTCGTAAACCATTTCTTTGAAATAAAGAGGGAATGTGTATAAATCTCTCTGAAAGGGAAATATATCAAAATACTGGAAATGGCTTAGACATAATACATTTTGCAGGCGCACGAGGTACATAAAACAGATTGTATTTTTTCATTGATGTAGAAAACTGTGACATTTTCCAACAAGTTGCTGTGAAAATGTCACAGCAACATATAAAAATGAAGTAATGAATAACGCAAAGTATTTACTTATTATTATTATTATTATTATTATTATTATTATTATTAAATTAATATCGCGGGTCACAGAGGGATAAGAAACGTTATGGCTAAATGGCTGGACAAAGAACTAACTAGAGCAAAACTTAACACAACAAATTTTGATTTTTCTTCCAGTTCCTTTTTTCTAGTTACAAATTTGAGAATTAGAAAACCTGAATGAATACCAAGTGGCCTTATTGTAGAAAGAAAATGTTGCATATGACCGGCCATAAACAAACGGCTAGGAGGCGAAACACTTGGCCTCATTATAGAAATACACTGACTGAGCAAATGTCATGGGATAGCGGAGCAATGATGCGCAGGTGTGTTGTCGGCGCACCACACGCCCCCTGTGCCAGCGGCAGTTGTATAGGAGACCTCGTTAGCAGTGGCTGTGCATGTGACAGGTGTAACATGGAACGTCATCGTGAGCTGACACAGTTCGAACGGGGTGTGGTGGTCGGTGCCCTACGGATGGAAAGTGCGATTTCCGAAGTGGTGCGGGAATTCGGCTTCACACGATCAACCGTGTCCAGGGTGTATCGCGAATGGTTGAATGCGGGAGTCACCGTCCACAACAGACGAACGACCGGCCATCCAGCCACCCTCGATGACCTGACCGGCGACATCTGAGACGGATTGTCGATAGTGACAGACGGGTAACCGTGCAACAAATTACGGCTCAATTCAACACAGGCCGTGCTAGACACGTCTCCCAGTGGACAATCCGTAGGGTTCTATGGGATATGGGAGCCGGCGCCGCACACGGGTGCTACTGTTAACCAAACGTCATCGGGCACAACGACGCGCATTTGTCGCCAGTCACCAGGGATGGACACTGGAACAATGGCGATCAATCACGATTTCAACTGCACCATGCCGATGGGAGGCACCGTGTATGGCGCAGACCACATGAAGCGATGGATCCCTCCTGCCTCGAAGGTGTGGTCTAGGGCGCTGGTGTTTCTGTTATGGTCTGGAGTGCATTTTCCTGATATGGAATGGGCCCCCTAGTTGTTCTGGAAGAGACTTTGAATGGTACGCGGTATGTTGAGCTGCTCGGAGACCATCTCAACCCATGTTTGGCCTTACAGCGCCCAGACGGTTCTGCGGTGTTTCAAGATGATAACGCGCCGCCACGTCGCTCCCACGTCGCCCGGGAATGGTTCCAAGAACATGCAGCGGAGGTCCGACGACTGACATGGCCACCCAGGAGCCCCGATATGAGCCCTATCGAGCATATCTGGGATGTCCTGGAACGCAGGCTCCGTTCCATGTATCCTGCACCCACGAACAGACCTGCAGCCGCTCTGCAAACAATTTGGTGTCAGCTGGGTCCAGAGGACTACCAGGGACTTGTCGACTCACTTCCATAGCGTCTCACTGCAGTTCGCAGGGCCAGAGGAGGCCCTACACGCTATTAGGTGACTATCCCATGACACTTGCTAAGTCAGTGTAGTTAAAACCCTAAGTAGGCTTATGGCCTTATGCCAAATAAGGTTTTAGAAATTTAGAAGTTTGGAAACTTTAGTCACCCCGTGCCAAGTTGAATGGGAGCCGAAAGAGGGTGCTCACTCTTTATTCCATTACATATTTTCGAGCAGGGAATAGAACCGAGTCCTCAGACTTGTCGAACATTCTACATTTAAACCACCAAATTTAGAAATTTACATTAAATAAAAGAGACTGAAACCTTCCCATCGCACTATCCGCAGGAGCTATCACACATCTATGAAAATTCTGCCATTACTTTGAGTCGCTTGGCCTTCCTCATGCAGGCTGCGCCCCGCCTCCCTTAGGACAGGCTGCACTCAAATCACTGGAGCAATTGAGACAATACGGCCCTAAAGCGCACTGCTTTTATAGTATTTTAAGGGGAAGCTTCCATAACTCTTTACTGGTAGGCTGTATTCCTGTACACACCCCCAATTTTAGTTGGCTAGAGAAAATATTTACAAGTTCCTGATAGGTTGATTACAATTGATGAAGAAACCAGCTGAACTTCAATACGTAAACAAAACAATCCTCAAAACCTAAGGTTTTCCAACTGCAAAAATAAACATTCCTTTATGAAATGCTTAGAGTTCATCCCACTAGAGGGAGCAATTAAACCGATGGTAGAGACATGTAACAGTTGAAGACCAAAGTACTATCTGCGCACTTTTTAGCGATAGATTTACACCCTAGTGCTGAAGCATTCGACCTCGGCAATCTTAGAGATTCGTACTGGCAATCTTTGAAACACAAACTATGAATCGCTTATGCATCGCTGTGCGACGTCTGGCGTACACTTTACGTACTAATACTGTTATTTACACAGCAAAGCCAAACTCTAGAACTCACTCTAGGAATAAGATTCGCATCGAGAAATGTTATATAATGTTATACCGAGCTCGATAGCTGCAGTCGCTTAATTGCGGCCAGTGTCCAGTATTCGGGTGATAGTAGGTTCGAACCCCTCTGAAAATGGTTTTCCGTGGTTTCCCATTTTCACACCAGGCAAATGCTGGGGCTGTACCTTAATTAAGGCCACGGCCGCTTCGTTCCCACTCCTAGCCCTTCCCTGTCCCATCGTCGCCATAAGACCTATCTGTGTCGGTGCGACGTAAAACAGCTGAAAAAAATAATGTTATATAAAATGTGTGTGACACAGTTGTTGGCTTAAAATAACAAAGGTTTAGAAAATTCATATCGATCGATCATATTATCGATTCAGTTCAGATTTCATTTCCATTCAGTTGGCAGTACTAACGAAACCGGTACTGCTCCCTCCGTACTCCTCAAAACCGTACACAAATCTATCGCTAAAAAGTGCGCAGATAGTACTTTTTCTTGTAGTACACCAGTTCAAGTTTGTTTACATAGATGGCCTTAGAGAAGGCGCGCAGTTCAACTGGCCGTGGAAGGTATTCCCCCGGTACTTGAATAATGATAATAATAATAATAATAATAATAATAATAATAATAATAATAATAATATAGATTTTATATATATATATATATTATTGTGAACGTAATTGTTTGTAAATGGGCTGGTCATATGAAAAATAATTTTTCATGCATAATCAGAAGAATACTGCAATGATATTTTAGTTCCCTCTTCGGGTCTCGGTCAGCTAACAAATACGTGTTAGTTTATAATATCAGACCACTACCTCCCTCTCCTAGAGATGGGCACTATCGACTGAAAACCACTATCGACTAATCTGGCGATAGTCCCTTCGAACTATCGACTGAATAGTCGAATGATTTCAGTCGAATAAAAGTATTCATATAACCAAGTAGTCAATCGTTCCATGAAAAACATTCGAATGTTTCCAGTCGAAACTCTCCGTATCAAAAGTGGAGAGTCGTACTTTTACGAATTCGACTTATTTTAGCGCAATCTACCAATAATTAGAAATCACTTGTATAGACACCCATTAGAACAAAATTAATGTTATATTGAGTGACTTATAAAATTTATTCAAAGGGACCCACGTTCGCAGCTGAGAAGTCCACTCCTTTCCACATTACGAATAAGAAGCTGCACCACTCGTAGATCCCAGGTTCGTATTCCATTCACTGACAACGGATACCGTAACTTTAATGTAGTTTACCATGGGGTTTTCTACGTTCATTCCTGTCAAATGCCACAATAGTACTGAACCTTGGGCGCATTCCCCAATTCCGAACTTAATCACACTATTGTGGAACCAACAGTTGCGCAGGTTAAAATCCGATTTACGCATTCGTCCCTACACGGGGCTAATAAGTAGATAGATGCCCATATATGAGCCAGCATCATACGAATGGCCTTTCCTGGTGCTAACTGGACAGTGAAACGTAGAAAGACGACAATGAGGCTCTATTCCCGAACAATGCTAACAATAATATGTAAAACTTGTTGCTGTAGTACACAATCTGGATGTATATGAGAACAGCCAAACACACTACTACGCTACTACTGTATTTTCTAGATTGTTATTATAGTTATGCCTTATTTATGAATAACGTAATTAATGTAAACATGTATACAACGAAACAAAGAGCACATAAATGACAAGAGAAAATCGCCATATCAAGTAGGTACTGTACCTCTGTAGTTAACAAAAATATTAACTACATTTCCGAAGTGACCATAAACCGATAGTTCCATTCGCTTCCGCGTCGCTGTGACGGCAATGCGACTGAATTCAGTCGACTTGTTTTTTAAAGTAGTCGACTGTTACGATAGTAACTCTGCTTGACCTAAATTACCGTTCTCCTTGTTATCAATACACGCGTGTTTTGCATAGTTTTGCTAATATCAATAGTTACTTCATTTTCTTTTTATCTATAAGCGACAGGCATGGGAAGAAAGTACAACTGTGCTGTCGTCCTTCAGAACTCAACTTTTCGGTCCAATTAATTCTTAGTATTTCGAATCATGAGTTAGTATTGTTGTTTTCAGGAGAACTATAACGGGATAATAATCTCTTAACTCGCGAAGAGCCAGACAGTGTGGCTCTGACGGTAGAAGTTTGACTTCTGACCCCATGTGGGGAGGGGGGTGTTTATCCCGAATCAGTCCGACAGTACTTGAAAGTACTCGGATACTCGAGTCTCGTGACGGTAGATTTATCGGCACGTAAAAATTCTCTAGTGACACATTTGGTGTTTACCCAACAAAATTAATAAAAATTAAGCCTTAGTTCGCCCAGCAGAGAACCGATTTCACCGATTTCTGGCGGAGTAAAATGAAAAGTCGACCTTTACGAAACGGCAGCCTGAGTGACGTCGAATTAAAATGCTTGCATAAGATAGGTGAGCCATACGAGTGTCATTATTATTATTATTATTATTATTATTATTATTATTATTATTATTATTATTATTATTATTACCGAGCTCGATAGCTGCAGTTGCTTAAGTGCGGCCAGTATCCAGTATTCGGGAGATAGTAGGTTCGAACCCTACTATCGGCAGCCCTGAAAATGGTTTTCCGTGGTTTCCCATTTTCACACCAGGCAAATGCTGTGGCTGTACCCTAATTAAGGCCACGGTCGCTTCCTTCTCACTCCTAGCTCTTTCCCGTCCCATCGTCGCCATAAGACCTATCTGTGTCGGTGCGACGTAAAGCAACTAGCAAAAAAATTATTATTATTGTTATTATTGTTGTTTCGCACAGTATCAGTTAGGCTTCACAAACCTAACGCTGAGAGACAGAAAGGAGTTACGATTGACTGAGAGAAATGGTAGTGACTTGAAAACCACATTCAGCTGATGGATGTTCGACTTCGCCAATGTTTTTTTTTTTTTTGTTTTTTTTTTTTTTGCTAGGGGCTTTACGTCGCACCGACACAGATAGGTCGTCTTATGGCGACGATGGGATAGGAAAGGCCTAGGAGTTGGCAGGAAGCGGCCGTGACCTTAATTAAGGTACAGTCCCAGCATTTGCCTGGTGTGAAAATGGGAAACCACGGAAAACCATCTTCAGGGCTGCCGATAGTGGGATTCGAACGTACTATCTTCCGGATGCAAGCTCACAGCCGCACACTTCGCCAATGTATATGCGGTATGTGTAGTATTACTGGAATGCGATTCGAGTCCGCTCCAAGATTAGTTGGTGACAGACGTTTGAAACAAGTCTTGGACTGCTCAGGAAGGTGAGGTGGTGTACCACAACCTGAATTATGAGTTGCAGCAACAATGACTGCAGAGGATTAAGTGTCGAAAACTGGGGAAACAAAGGAAAATGAAAATGATTGGTCAAATTAAAACGTCCACTGTAATATTTTATTTATTTGTTTGTTTATTTATATATAAGTTAACGTGTCATTGTTCCTGGTACTCGACTTGCCTGTAAGAGATACAAGAGAAGTTTCGGGTGGTTAAAGTTTACGCGGACATCGTTGGCCTACACCTGATTCATAAATAAAAAATATTTGCATTGTAAGGCTCTTTGTGATGAATTGTGTTGGTAAACAAACACTGTGTACCCCTGACAGGGTTTGTGAATTAGTAATGCAACGTTCCCTCACAGTATCCGACGTGAGCAGTAAATGCCACTCGTGAAATAATAATCATAACCACTGCGATTCAATTATAAACCGCGGTCCGATGGTCTGCAGCTCTAGAAACCGATGGGATGACCTCTCCCCGTTCAGCATATTGCCGGCTCTAATTGGTATCGCTGCCACTTCTGGTCACTGCACTGCACAATACCTTATTATGTTTTGTGGAACTGTAACAGCCACTTTGCGTCATACTGCCACCTGTTAAAGAGACGCTTTTGATCCCATTGATATGGCGCTTATAAATGAACTGGTCATATGCGAAGGGAGGTTCGGAATTATCAGCAGCTCTCACTTACAATGACAGGGCCAGGGAAACAAAGGTCAGTGGTATGATCCAGGATACCATCACAACTGGTTTCTCCACACATTTCACGGAGAGTTCAGCATGACTATGAACGATCTTAAATTGAATATGTCAATATTCAGTTTGAAATTTTGGATGTTGTATAACTAGATATGAAAATACACAGCCTGTGTGCAGACATTTGGTCGGTTGAGGAATGGAATGAATGAAGCCCCCATCTAGCGGCGAGGATAGGAAATGTGCCGGCTGCCGAAGCCTGTCGCACTTCTCTGGGGCAATGATAAATGAGAAATGAAATGTTAATTGAGAATGTTGCTGGAAGGAAATATGACAGGGAAAACCGGAGTACCCGGAGAAAAACCTGTCCCGCCTCCGCTTTATGCAGCACAAATCTCACATGGAGTGTCCGGGATTTGAACCACGGTATCCAGCGGTGAGAGGCCGGCGCTCTGCCGCCTGAGCCACGGAGGCTCCTATATCACAAAACATCGGATTTACATGCTGTATTAATCACCAATATAAACATGCAAATGTGCTGTAAAAAGTGGTGACATATGCACTCAAGTAACTTATGCACTAATTTTCATGCTATTAAACACTTTTATGAAATTCAAACGTAAGTTTCCTTTACTAGATTCACTCGACTCACCCATACGAATACATAAAATCATGATCATGAATAAACAACTGGATAAAAAACAAATAGATCGCATTCTGTTTACAGCTGCAGCTGTTCCAGTAGTACAAATAATCTGTGCATTGTTCGTGAGACGTATCAATCAAAACGGTAATCACTGTTACAACTTATGCACACGTCTCCTAGGTAAGACAGAGTGTGTTTATCAATACACATAAGAAATCATAATTTTTGAGGCTGTAAGAAAACCGTGTAAAAATCACACAAACGTGAAGAAACACACTTAAATATATATTCCTTTTTCATTTTACACTGAACACGCTATGCAGTACACTACAGTAATCTTCCCCAAGTTTTCTGGTATAAATCTGTGTCGTTTGTTAAAATTAGCTTCAATGCGGAGAATGATCTCTCTGCATCCACGGATGTGGCAGGGCAGTACTTGCATTCGGATGTGCATGCTGTGCTCATGTTTAGTTTTTTCTTTGAAATCTTACCACAGCAGTAATGTTCATTCAGAACAAGGACATTCATTCCGCAAGAGCTCACGGCATTAAATACTTTCCATTTCTTGAAGACTGGTTGTAAAACATGTTAATATATGCATAGTAAAAGTCGAAAACCTGCACAATAAATCCTAAATTTTTTAAATGTATGTACTAATCTTAACAATATGCATATATATGCACTATTAAACTTAATACATCGTGTACCGGGAGGTACACCTCTAAGCCGCACATTTAAGTCTTGCGCCCAAAAGAACTCCTCTTCTGGAGAAATCGTGAACTTGAAACTAGACCTACTTAAACCTTTACTCAGAAGATGTCATTACAGAAATCTAATGAACTTTTGTTATTTTGAAGTTCCCTGTACTGTGTGAATTTCTACTTGTTTTGTTTGCCCTTCATCAAGAAGTTTGGACTTTCTTCAACAGATGTCATTGCTAATAAACTATAATCAAGCATCCTGGTGCAAAGTGGAAGAACTTTTGATTTGAAGAAGTTTTGTATTCATAAGTTATTTTTTTAACTAAATTATGTTCTTTCATTTTTGGGTTGGCAATATTGATCTTTTCTTTCCGCCAGTTTTGAGTTTAGCCAATCATGAATTTCTTTAATTTTCTGCCTATCACAGGCTTCTTCCTCGATTATGAGTGTCACTTTTGATGTTATTCAATAAAATTGTGAAGGTGTGGCTAGTTTATTCATGAAAGGTCTCGAACTTTCCCCGAGGGTTTAAAAACTGCGGATTTTCACGTCTCTTGGCCATTTGATCAACATCTAACTTCGTGTGTGTGTCAAGCAGGAGGCGGGAGGCGCCTCTTTCATCAGGCAGCAGTTCTTCAGCAAGCTAATGGCCAATTAACATCTTTGTTTCTTGTTAGCTCTGCAGTTTAACCCGAGGGGGAGGTCCGAAACTTTAACTATGTAACCTACTTTTCTGAAAATGTAATTTCTGCCGGCTTATGTAATAACTGCATAAAATCTTTAACTGTAAATCGGGGATAGAGAGTGATGTACCCTCTCGAGCTCCCCTTCATATTGGTTTGAGGTGACTACGTTTTGAAACTGGTTTTCTTCCTTTCCGTAAAGTCTTAATTTATTCTTATACGAGTCACCTCCATAGTTTGGGAATAGCCCCTGTTTCATCGGCCTAGTGCCCTTTAGGTTTTAAGGATGCATATTTAGGAGTGCAAGTACTCGCCTCCATTAAATTTGTGTTTCGGGCCATTTACTTAACCTGTTTCTTTCCGCAACCGCCCAATAGGTTGGGTACCAGATACCCCTGTTTCAAATTGGTAAATAGTGCCTTGTAAGGCCTGTGATTTGTAGATGTTCCTATAATGTTGCCTTGAGTAGGCTTGGAAAACTGAGAGCACGTCTACTCTTTTCTAGTGTTGTTTTTTTGTTTTTTGTTTTTGCTAGTTGCTTTACGTCGCACCGACACAGATATGTCTTATGGCGACGATGGGACAGGAAGGGGTTAGAAGTGGGAAGGAAGCGGCCGTGGCCTTAATTAAGGTACAGCCCCAGCATTTGCCTGGTGTGAAAATGGGAAACCACGGAAAACCATTTTCAGGGCTGCCGACAGTGGGATTCGAACCTACTATCTCCCGAATACTGAATACTGGCCGCACTTAAGCGACTGCAGCTATCGAGCTCGGTTTCTAGTGTTGTAAAAGTGCCTCTGGGAGGCTTGATATTGTGAGTTGGGAGCAAGCGCTCCATGTATTGAGGGATTTCTGCCCTGGTATAAATTTGTACTCTTTTGTAACTTGAGCTAGAAGCCCAGGAACTGTAAAGTGAGGGTTTGAAGCCCAAGATCTGTTTATACCACCAATCTTGTCTTTCCTATACTTGTTTATTGCTACTGGTACCTGTTACATTGTTATTTGTTGATTTTTGAAATTCTAAAGAAATATAACCTTTGTTAAAGTTTTAAATTAATTCGCGAAATTGTAGTTAGACCCATTCACCCCGGCACCTTCTTTCACCTCTGCTGGTCCACGGGAAGACCCGTAACATATCGTACACTTTCAACTTCAAACGCACTTCCTTGTCAGTTTTGGAGGTCTTTATATGTCGGCGAATAAAATAGGCATTTGCTATATATCCCATGTCCATTTATCACGTATTGTCGGGCTGAGTAGCTCGGAGCGTAGAGCGCTGGTCTTCTGAGCTCAGCTTGGCAGGTTCGATTCTGGCTCAGTCATGTGGTATTTGAAGGTGTTCAAATACGTCAGCCTCGTGTTAGTAGATTCACTGGCACGTAAAAGGTAAAAGAACTTCTGCTGGTCAAAATTCCTAACCAATTATCGCTATAAGACCAATCTGTATCGGAGCAACGTAAGGCAAATTGTAAATAAATAAATAAATAAATAAATAAATAAATAAATAAATAAATAAATGAGAAAAGGAAAATTAGAACACGATCAGAACCATATGAACATTGTTCGGTTCATACTAATGCATGAAGCTACAACTATAGTTGCCCAGAGCTATTCTTTCTACACTTTTCTGAAGTGATATTTTGTAAAATCCTTGAGTAAACTGCATTGACAATGTCCTAACATCGAAGTTTTTTTCTCTGCCATGCACGGTAATGAAGTGTGACATCACATCCGTAACAGGAGAACGGGGTTTATTTTATGCCTACATTTACCAGTCGTAGTTCAATCTCAAGATTCATTAAATCAGATACAGGCGCCTCCGAACACCTGTACCTTTACTGAGACATCGTCTCGGTTTGAGCGTTCAGCCTAAATTCAGTATTTTTGTTGTTACTTGCGAGTTTCATAATGGTTGCGGAAGGCAAACTAAATCTAACTCGTCTTACAAGACTCTGCAGTGCTGCACGAAGGGGGTCACGTGACTTGTCGCCGTTCTTCACAGGTTTCGTTTGTTGGGTAAATCTTGATAGCAGATCGAAGTGAGTCACGGTTAAGTGCTCAGACGACATCATTATGTAGGATCAATATCATTAAAGTTGATAGGTCTCAATTGAGCTCGAGCATGCTTCGCTCTCAGATAATTAAATATGCAAACTGCGCTGCGGCCGTAGGACTTATTAAACTCTAGAGTGGAAATGGAAAATTGAAGAAACTGGCTGCCTGGCAAATGAAGAAATTTATCCTTCATTACAGTTTAGTGTTTGGTAATTCAACAGTTTCAGCTTTATATTTCTCTTCTCGAAAATATTTCAGCTGTACTTATACTTTTGTGCTGCAACGTAAAACAGAGTCTTTCCTAAATAGTTTAAAGTGCGTAAAGGGGGGTCTTTCCAGAGTACTATTGAATGAAGTGCAAAACTGAGTTGGACTGTGTCGGAGTCACGTCCGCATGTTTAGAACGAAAACGCGTATCGACACCACATGATACCCTTGGTCGCAATGAAGTAACTAGTAGGCGTAGGGTTGAGATTTTATTGTTGACACTGTATGCCTTAATTCTAAACAAATTAACGCCTCTTCAAGACCATGAGTTCCAAATAAATTCGCAACAGTAGGACAGTAGATTTGCTTGCCTGAAGGTCTGCTCACACCAATGCGGAAAGTGGGAGCGAAACTGGGTACGAAACCATCGCAAACTGTTATGAGTACAGCGGAAAAGGATTCAACTCTCACGCCAGCGTCACTCTCCCGCCTACGTCGCGCGACTACAGCGTAACATTTTCAGTTCGCTGCATGCAACACTTTCCCACGTCCCGCGTTCGTTATGTCGATGGCAACTGAGTTGTTGATAGTGCGTTAAGAAACATCCTACCGGGCGAGTTGGCCGTGCGCGTAGAGGCGCGCGGCTGTGAGCTTGCATCCGGGAGATAGTAGGTTCGAATCCCACTATCGGCAGCCCTGAAAATGGTTTTCCGTGGTTTCCCATTTTCACACCAGGCAAATGCTGGGGCTGTACCTTAATTAAGGCCACGGCCGCTTCCTTCCAACTCCTAGGCCTTCCCTATCCCATCGTCGCCATAAGACCTATCTGTGTCGGTGCGACGTAAAGCCCATAGCAAAAAAAAAAAAAAAAGAAACATCCTATACTTTACGACATGAGTAATGAAGATTATAGGAATGCAAGGAAAAAAGACATAATAATAATAATAATAATAAAATAATAATGATGATGATGATGATGATGATGATGATGATGATGATGATAATAATAATAATAATAATAATAATAATAATAATATTAGTAATAATGATGTACAAAATTATAACATCACTTGTAGTCAATAGAATCCAGAAGCATTACAAGGCAATGACATAATCGCTGTATAGGTTTGCGTTGCCTGTAAATAGCGACACAATATGCGAAGCACCATAGCTCTGTGTTACACGTGCGCATTACATTGAGTAGTACCATAATGTGTAGGATACCGCGAGTCTACGCTACTTTTGATTAGTACCGCAACATGACAAATACCATGGTTCTACTTTCTTAGCGATAAGTACCATTAGGAGGGGTCGATGACCTGGAGTTTGGACCCGTTTAGACTACAAGCATCATCGATTCAGTATATTGTTCTTTAGAAGCAGTCCCTTGGTCTTTAACGCTAGTTTCTGGAAATGTGGGGCATTGTGGGTCAGATCCACTGATTGTTTTAAATTCATAACCATCCATTCATTCTTCGTCCTCACGTTTTGAATTCTGCTGAGAGAAGGATTTTTTACTTATAAATTATCATTACATTTCGTCTCATTTCGTACCATTAGGGACCGATGACCTAGATGTTAGGCCCCTATAAGCAACAAGCATCATCATCATCATCATTGGACACCTTTAGACTGCAAGCATCATCATCCGGTCATTCGACCGGGTGAGAAATGGAATGAATGAAGCCCCCATCTAGCCGCGAGCATAGGAATTGTGCCGGATGCCGAAGCTTGTCCCACTCCTCTGGGGAAAAACTTAATGACTGACAGATGAAATTATATTGGAGTATGTTGTTGGAATGAAAGATGACAGGAATGTATTTATTTATTTATTTATTTATTTATTTATTTATTTATTTATTTATTTATTTATTTATTTATTTATTTATTTATTTATTTATTTATTTATTTATTTATTTATTCTTCATTTTGAATTACCCATCTTTGGGATACGTCAGATCAATCACTTCTTAGATGCTTGTGCTCTTTTCTTCTCCCAATAGTTCTTCATTCTAACTGATCTCCTCCTCCCTTCTTCCTCTGATATCTCAATCGGTTTTCTGGTGTTGATCTTAACATGGAACCTCTTAGTTTTGTCTTTGGTCACGGTCTCGGCTGTACCATTCTTTAACATGGCTTCGGTAATCTTAAGGTCTCTCAGATCCTTTTCAACTTCCTTAAACCAATTTGGTCTAGCCTTTTTTGTAAAAGAAGTCAAAGATCTGTTCTGTGAATCTGTCAGGATTCATTCGGAATATGTATCCATAGAAATCAATCCTCCTTTTCCTCATGGTATCCGAGTCTCTCTCCGACTTTACGTAGAGGGATTCGTTTATATAAAAGACTTGTTTGTTATTTTGGAATTTGGGACCCATTATCTTCCTCAATATTTTCCTCTCCTTCATTTCCAATTTCTCTATTTGCCCTTTCCTCCCTATGACTAGTGTATCTGCTGCATAGAGTGCTTCCGGCTTAATTACTGAGTTATAATGCCTTATTTTGGTGTTCCAAGAGAGGGTTGTCTTATTGTATGTGTTTTTGGTTTTCTGGAAAGCTAGTTCCATTTTGTTCCTTCTCGCTTCCATTACTTTCCCTTCAAGGTTGTTCCAATCAATCCATTCCCCTAGGTACTTGAAACTCTTCACCACCTCTATCTTTTGAGCTCCTACTTTAATTCTCTTAGGAGTGTCAAGTATATTCGTCATGATCTTCGACTTTTCGAAAGAAATCTTAAGTCCTATCTTCCCCGCCTGCTCTTGTAATTCGGCGATTTGTTCTTTTGCTTCCTCCCACGTTTCTGCGAGCAGCGTCAAGTCGTCAGCAAATGCCAACCACTTAATCATGATTCCTTAGTTTTTTGTTCCTAGTCTTACTCCCCCCTCTCGTTCTTGCATTCCATTCCCTCACAACATTTTCAAGTGCACAGTTGAACAACAGAGTGGAGACACCATCCCCTTGCCGGACCCCTGTTCTGAACTCAAAAGGTTCTGATAGTTCGCCCATGAATCTGACTTTAGAGGATGTATTCGTGAGCGTCTCCTTGATGATGTTTAAAGGTTTCCCGTCCAAGCCAAACACCTCCAAAGTATTTAACAACTACTCTCTGTCTATGGAATCGTAAACTTTATGAAAGTCTACAAAAGTCACCATATATGGTTTCGCCCTCTGCTTCTGGTATGCTAAAATATTTCTGAGGTTTAAGATCTGTTCAGGGCAAATTCTTCCTTTCCTAAACCCTGCTTGATACTCCCCAACTGAGGTTCAGCTCTTTGAACTAATGCTCTGGTCAACATCTTGTATGTCACGTCCACCAGTGAAATCCCTCAGTAGCTGTTGGGATCCGATTTCGAACCTTTTTTGTAAAGAGGGTGTATCAGGGCCATTTTCTTCTGGAATAACCGCTGTCTTCCATATCTCTTCAAAAAGTTTTTGGAGTGAGACAATTTTTGCTTGCATACTTCCATAATTCAGCTGTTATCTGATTTTCCCCCGATGCCTTGTTATTTTACATATGAGTTAGTATTGTCTGGATCTCGGTTATAGATGGGGGTTAGAGTCAGGATTGGAGGATGAATTCGGTCCACTATCGAACGCCATCTTTTGGTGTGGTTCTTCGCAATTCAGAAGTTCCTTGAAATATTCTGCTAGTATCTTACAGTTGCCCCTATTTCTATACGCCATGTTCCCTTTTTTGTCCTGAAATTGGAGAGTTGGGGGGGGGGGTCATATCTGTTTGGATTCTCCCTGAAGATCCGATAATAGTTTCTCATGTTGTTCTTAGCAAAGTCATCATTTATCTTCCTGAGTAGTTGGTCTCCTTGTTCCTTCTTAACTTTCTTGATCCCCGTGGACATTATCTTCCTAGTTTCCACAAAGTGTTGCGAGGCGCTCTCGCCAGATGTGCCACGCCTTCTTCCTCAGATCAAGTAGTCTATCACACTCTTCGTTCCACCATTTGTGCTTCGTCCTGGTAACAGGCGCAAGCTGCTCTGCCTTGGTTGTAAGATTCGTCTCCATTTGCTTCCACTCCTGACCTCCTAGATCGCTTGTTAACTTGCTCCAGTCCTCCTTGTTCTCCTTATTATTTTCCGGATCATATCTCCTTCGTGCAAGGTTTTTCCTTCGAAAATTACTCTTGGGGATGATCTTCAGTTTGACTTCAGATAAGTAGTGGTCCGAGTCGAGGTTGGCCCCTCTGAGAACCCTAACATTTTCGATTTCCTTATTAAATTTCCGCTTTATCGTAACATGATTTATTTATTTAGCGTGGGGCTTTACAGATACAATACTTACGTTCATGATATTGGAAAGCAAACCATATCTTTATGCCCAGGTTTTTATGTAACTAATTGTCTCTGGAAACGCACTAGAAAAATCACTGATGTCACCATTGTTACTCATTTGGACACTTAGTGATAATATTTGATGGTCTGCTTAGAGGCACCACAATCGCAGTTAGGAATAAGAATTCTTTTCCATTTGTAGTGGAAATCTGCGCAGTTACCATGTCCTGACAGGAAAAAAACGGATTATCCGGAGAAAAACCTTTCCCACCTCCGCTTTGTCCAGCACGTATCTTACATGGAGTGACCGGGATTTGAACTGAGCGGTGAGAGGTCGCCGCGCTGACGCCTGAGCCACGCAATAAACTGGGATAAGCAGAGGAAAGTTAAAAATAATAATACGAACATGCGATGATCACGTTCAGCAACTGCTGGAAGTAGAAGTAGAAGCATTTCCCCATCGGCTACCGTTTCCCGTTACGGTGTGGAAATAAAGACGAACTTCGCAGCGGGAATGTAGGTTTCGCTGTTGCTCCAGCGATAGTGTGAGCAGATCCTTAAGTTGTGGCCACTATATTGATGCCCTTTTATAAATTAAAAATAATTGCTCTGTGGACCGAAGCATTATTTTCCCGTTCTGCAAGCGAACACCCGTATCCACCGTGGCCTAGCAGGAAATCCAAAAGCAATCACCGATGACCGCTGTTGCGCTCAACGTATGACGCATTTCGACGCTCAACGTTCTTGGTTTTGAAAATGTTGGATTTGCTACAGTACCCCCTATTTTCTCGAATGCGTTTTCTGTAAATTTGAACCAATTTATTGTCCATATTTAACGCATGAACATTGCAACTAAAATGAAGGGCGTGGAATACTCCCAAGGTCTCCCAAAACTAATAACGTTAGAATCGGAAAAGAACACGAGTTGACCAAGGGAGGCCGGATAGAAAATATAAGCGTGAGGAGGCTGACACCAGTTGAATCAATACCAGGACTCACCTAAGGGCCCCGTGGTCTCCAACTCACGCACCATAATTAAGAGCCCCTGGGCCCCTTTTGCTGGCCCCGTGGTGTATGAGTAGCGTGCCTGACTTTTACCCGGAAGCCCCGGGTTCAATCCCCGACCAGGTCAGAAATTTTGACCTGGATCTGAGGACTGTTCTGAGGTCCACTGAACCTACATAATTACAGTTGAGGAGCTATCTGACGGTGAGATAGTGGTCTTGGTCTAGAAAGGCATGAATAACGGCTGAGACGATTCGCCGTGCTGACCACAAGATACCTCGTAATTTGCAGGCCTCGGGCTGAGCAGCGGTCGCTTGGTAGGCCATTGCCCCTTCGGGACTGTTGCGCTGTGAGTTTTGGTTTGGTTTGGTTTGGTTTTGGGTCTTCTTTTGGTAGACGCCTCTTAGGACTGGCAGGGGATACCGCGGACGTTACTCTAACATCCCTGTCCACAGGAGGATGCAGGGGAATACATTCTCCCGTTGAGATATTTTTACTCAAGGTGAAATATTTTGACTCAGGCTCACAGGTTGAGACGCACCCATTATTCGTGGATTATCACCCTCAACACACTACCGGCTTACAGTACAACTTTCATGGTGAGAGGATTGCACTTCGAGCTCTAGGAACGAAGAGCTACCAGCACAGATTTGCAGGAAAGCCAGAGTAAAAGCCCCTAGTGTCTATGTGGCAACCCTGGCGCCAAGAAATTGAGTTTCAGCATTACTCATACCCCAGTTACGACATATTGTGAAGGTTAAGGATGACACTGACACTGTTAGATTTATGTAATATACTTGTTCGAGGACACATCAGCAATCATAAACATAGATTAGCCTATTAAGAAATCAAAAGATAACTACAGTACAAAAAGACGTGAAACTGAGAACCTACGCGAAAGTCCCCAGAGTTTAGTGACAAATCGAGAAAAATGCAAATAGCAAGTTTGAAACAAACAGGAAAAAATTTGGTACAAATTTGATTATTTGGTGACTTTAATACAATATATATTCCTTTTTATTGCTTCTGGCTTTACGTCGCACCGACGTAGATAAATCTAACGGCGACGATGAGATAGGAAATGGCTAGGAGTGGGAAGGAAGAAGCCGTGGCCTTAATTAAGGTTCAACCTCAACATTTGTCTAGCGTGAAAATGGGAAATCACGGTAAACCATCTTCAGGGTGCCCGACGGGGGATTTGAACCCACCATCTCCCGAATGCAAGCTCACAGCTGCGCGATCCTAATCGCATGGAGAACTCGCTCAGTGAATGAAATATAAAGCTATATACACAAATAATAAATGTAATTTCTATTAATGCAAGAAGTGTAGTGAAAGTTTAATCGCGAAATGAGGGGAAGAATGGGTGAAATTCGTAAAGAAATCCATAATAACGAACTTACGAATAAAACACTGACTGTTTTGATTGAACTAGTTTAATTGTGGTTGGCCCATTCAGTGCACACGCACACATAATCATTACATTCGACATCACTTCAATAATTACTGACTATTTACAAAAGTGTCCTGTCCTCATAGCGGATCTTCGACAGGCAGTCTTTACCTTGAACGGATCACACTCCACAATCTTGACCGACAGGTTTCACACTCCACTTGCTGTGCACGCTCCACTGTCACTTCACACTGCTGCTGCATGTAGTCAGGCTCGAACGCACGTCCGTTGCTTATCACAGTGCACGGCTACTGCACACCTGATTCGACTCCACACAAAACCGATAACTAAACTCTCGGCTTACGACTCATAACTAATTACTCAACGCAGTGTCCTCCTCGAGGCGAGCCTCCTTCTACATGCGTGGTGATGAAGTTCTAGTAACATCGAGGTAGGGCCAGAACACGAGTGTTCCAGCTAGCGCAGGAGGGAGGGCCTACTATAATGCCCTTGCGTAGTGTTACCACAATTCTACATTCCTTTCTCCTTCTCGCTGTCATTCGCACTTACACTGGACAATTCGTGACAAGATCTGAGAAGTGAATGGTTCGGCAACTCCGCGCAGCTCCATGCGGACAGCAGGCACGTCTCCATGCCTACAACATTGGGTCCGCCTCTGTTTTCATAGCGACCATACCTCTGTTCTGTTCTGTCCAGCCGAGCAGGGGAGTAAGCGGTCCCTCCCTGCGCTAGCTGTCAGAACGCTTCTTTTAATGTTACGACTATAAAAATAACGACAATAAAAGAATATATTATTATTATTATTATTATTATTATTATTATTATTATTATTATTATTATTATTATTATTATTATTATTATTATTATTATTATTTGATACCATTTAAGCTGCGTTCTTTTCTGTCAGATGGAGAGGAAAGTATTGTTCGATTTTCGTGACCTATTTCTGTATGTTAATTTTTGTCGGGCAAATACGCCGGCATCCTACGACATGGATCGTCGAATGAACTCTTTCCTTTCCTTTAAACATCCGACCACCTCCGACCAGTATGAAATGCTACTCGTATCTTGTGACCCGCAGGCTATCACTCTTCTTCTGCTCCACAGAGTGATTTAAAGATCTTGTCAATTGGTAAGAAAGCTACAGCATAACACTTAAGATTACGGTGGAGGATCTAACATATGCCAGGAAGGTCACTTTTCTGAACGGTAGCAGACTGATTCAGGAAACGCTAGACAAACAGCCTGGTCAGTCGATCCTTCCAATTTATGCAAACACCTGCTTGTTAACTTGTCCAGTTCGCGTGTGATCTTTGGCAAGAAATAATTCCTCATCATGTACTACGTCAATATGTCCTTCTCTCCAGAAGTGAGCAAATTAAGAGCCAAATGAGAGGTTTATAAAGCTATTATTTCCTTCCCTAGCAAGCAACCGCATTAAAGGAATAAAACGTTCCTTTGTGAGGCAGGTGCTCCGCAGAAAACAGAGATATTGATCACAGAGTATTTATAGTCTATTAAGTGGTTCTTTTATACTCTGGCATCTTAAATATTGAAAAGGTTTATTCACTTTCATAATGGGCACTAAGCTCTTAATTCTCTCTCTTTGGTGTACAGCGCAAATACATTGTTCAATGTCTAGTCAAAGAATAAATAGTGAATTATCAAGGGACTAATTGTCCTCTCCTTGCGCCAATTATGCAGTTTAAGTGGATAGATATTTGTAGTTATTACAAAATAACAAGTAATAAAGCCCTTTGCATGGAAAAAGACAACGGATTCTAGGGGAAAATGATCTCTGTAATTTCTCTAACTGAAAACCGAACGTCAGCAGATGGTTCAACGTTTTCCTCATGCTAACTGAGGTATGGATAGCTTTCTGAGCTTTCTCCATTCTGTCTTTCTCGTTTTAAAGTACATTCGTGATGCTGCAAACTGATAACAGAGCGAGTCTATTAGCAGCTGTTTTTAACGTCACCTATTAGTGATTTAAGGCACTCTTTAAATAATTTGGTAACTTTTACCCAATTTACGGTTTTACTCAAAGCGTCTCTAGTTTTCTGGATCGGTGAGTCGAATAAAAACGTGCCTGCCTCGATATCTTTAACGGTTAAGGAGTCAGTGGGTTTTCCAATGTAAGGTGTGGCTTCCTTAGAAAAATGTATTTCTTTTTTGTCATCGGATCAGCAATATCTTTCGAACGGCATAAAAATTGTTAAAATCAGCCCGGTCAAATTATAAAACTTTAACTGATGAAGCCGTAGCCTTTTATATATTGATATTGAAAATTACATTCTGTTAATAACAATGTTATTGGTTTTAAGTCCCGCTAACTGCTTTTTGACGGTTCTCGGAGACGCCGAGGTGCCGAAGTTATGTCTCGTAGGAATTCTTTTACCTACCAGTAAATCTCCCAACAGGAGGCTGACGTATTTGAGCACCTTCCAGTACTACTGGACTGTGTCAGGATCGAACCTGCCAAGTTGGATTCACAAGGCCAGCGCTCTACCGTCCAAGATACTCGGCCCGGCAAAAGGAAGAAATCATTTTGGAGCAGACGATTGTGGCATCGATTATCCCTCTCAGGAATGTGAATCCTTCCCTCTGCAACGAAAATCGACTCTCAGTCAAGAAACTGATGCCGAATATTACTGAAGCTGCCATCATAACTGGACATGCCGCGAGCGAAGTAATATTCATTCCTCGGATTCAGATCATCCCCTCGGATATACCGTTTCAATTTAGACGTCTGAAGTTCCCCGTTTGTTTGAGTTTAACTATATGCATCAACAAGGCACAAGGACAACCGTTTAAAGTGTAGGACTCTATCTCCATTGTCAACTGTTCACCGGTTGTTAAAGATTTGGAAAGGCAAACACTCTATACATCTTAGCTCCAAATGGAATGACGCTTAATATCATCTTACGCGGAAACTCCATAAGCAAAAATTAGTATTTTTAAATAATGTGGTTTTGTACAAAGTTTTAAAGTTATATGTAGCATCCCCCAACCCGGTATTTTAAGCACTGAAAGTAGGAATATTATTTAATTTAAAATAGTATATTCCATTCGATGTTTTAAAAACTATGTGTGTTAATAAATGTTGTATTATTATTTTTATTATTTATGAAATTATTTTCTTTAAATTGTACATGTACAATCCTGGGGGGGGGGGGGGGGGGTAGGTGGAGAAAAGGCAAGTTCCACATACACTAAAGTGCCTCCATCCCCACATGTACGTTTACATAAACTGTACTGAATATAAATTTTATATATGTGCAGACAATTTTAAATGGACATATTTACACTCCAGACTCTGTACTCCTACAGTAATAATTATCCTGATTTATGCTATACATATTAGAGTAAGAAGACCCAGTCCGACTCGTTGGCTGAACAGTCAGCGTACTGGCCTTCGGTTCAGAGGGTCCCGGGTTCGATTCCCGGCCGGGTCGGGGATTTTAACCTTCATTGGTTAATTCCAGTGGCACGGGGAATGGGTGTATGTGTTGTCTTCATCATCATTTCATCCTCATCACGACGCGCAGGTCGCCTACAGGGTCAAATAGAAAGACCTGCACCTGGCGAGCCGAATCCGTTCTGGGATATCCCGGCACTAAAAGCCATACGACATTTCATTTTTTAAGACGACCCAGTCATTTAAACCCTCGCCTGTACCTCTGTATACACACTCATTCACAACCACTCTCACACCCGCACGCATACATATTCATCCACATTCAACTGTGCATGCACACATCATTCTTGAAATTCTAATTTATACAAGTTACTAGCAGAAGTACCCGTTCTTCGTACGGGTTATCAGAAAATGGCTTTAGTTACTCATAATATCGGTGTGACTGACTTCATTAGATATTTATATCACTGGTGTATTTACGTAAGTACGTAGAAATTATTTGTCATGTTTGGAATTATAGTGTATCTTCTTCTTCTTTTCTTCATGGGGGCCTCTAAATATTAGTTCCTAATTATCGTCGACCTCTAAGATCTTTTTCTACCACGTTTTTCCTTCATTCCCACCTAGATATACCTGCTCCCTTCACAAAGCTGCAGGTTTATTGTAAGTATACTTCCGCTAGATAGTACCACAAATATAAATATTATTGAATGTATTTGTTTGATCCGACATTTCGTAACTATTACAAATGATCAAGGAAATGTGCGATGCATAAAATAAACTACTATAATTATCGAGAATTATAAATCTCAGGGCTTGTCACTCATGTCGCACATCACATAATGAATGTGAGTATAATTGTTGAGAAACTTTTTCAAGTCATGGGCGCACCATCTTGACAATTGTGTACAGTATATAGGTTGTTTTCATGATTACAATGATTGTAAAAGTAGACCAAAATATCGGCACTAATAACATCAGTGATCCTACTACTCCATGATTTGATAGAAAATAGTTTGAACTATAGGTAACAGACTCCGCAAAATGTTAAAACCTAAGCCAGTACGTAAAAACGGAGGCCCGTCGGCAACCGCTGGTCGCTGTACTACGGAGATCTCCGGAACTATTATTTTTATACTTAACTCCCTTTCCATCCCCGCCGAAACGAGTGCTATGAGCGTCTTACACAACAGTTTATTTTTTCCAGATAGTAAGTCATATATTTATCAATTTTGTTTGGCAGCTATGCCCAAACGTACATGCATAATCTAGCTGCTGTAGAATCCAGGAGTTGACGTTGCCATGGTTACGGCCGTTCGTTTCTTTATCCGATTCCTAGAGCAGGGGTAGTGTGTTCCAATATCTCCATAACGGTTGGTTTTTAGGCCTTAAAACATGGTTTTCGAGCCCGAAGGGTTTACCGAGTTTTGTTCTTTGCGTCAAGGTGCTTAAAATGAGCTTTGTCTCGTCCTTGTACGACAAATTCGATTTCGCCTATATTAGCCTATTATTTTAATGTTTTTATATCTCCCCCGTCGTCCCCCCTCCATAGAATTGTTTTGAAAATAAAATACAGCCCATGTTATTCACTGGCAACGTAGCTTCCTATAGGTGAAGTAATTTTAAAAATCGGTTCAGTAGTTTTTGAGTCTATTCGTTACAAACAAATATACAAATATTTCCTCTTCATAATATTAGTATAGACTAGCAAATGTACCCGTGCTTCGCTACGCTATTCTACAATGTATACGGATATCGAAGTAAATTGCTGTACATGAAGTGAATAAAACATTTTTAATTTCATGTCTCTTGGCGTTATCCGACAAAAAGCATAGGGAGGTCCGCAGACGTTGTTTCCAATGTGAAGTGCGAGTTGCAGAGTTGTGATGATAACGACAGGTCCACTTGTCTGCCGCAATTCACTATGCGTAACGTCAGTCACATTTTGATGGGTAAATTTGTTTATAATCGGGCGCACCTATACCTAATGATAAAGAGAATCAGGTAAAAGAGTTTTTAAAAAAATGCACGCTCCCTTGCCTTCTGCTAGTCAAATCAAGAAGGGAATTATGCATTACAATGGTACACAGGCGTTGGAGAACTACCCCATTCCTATTGCTAGTTAAAGTCGATGTGGGGAGTACTGATTACAACAGCAGACGCCCTCCTGCTGAGAGTCACTATTGCTTTGTAAAGTATTAATTACAATGTAAGACACACCCCTTTCTAGATCGCTACAAATCGACTTAAATTAATAAATGTAGATCGACATACGGAAGTATATGCATGTTCACCTTCATTTACAGAATAACTGCTGCTGAACGGTGCATTCATATTGAAAAAGGGATTGTATACAAAGACGACTCTGGCCTCATTTAGCTATCTAAATGGCTGGCCCTATGATATTTCCTCGTACCTCATCTATTTAAAGGCAAGATTATTTTAGAAACGTTGTAGGGTGAAATTTGTGTTAGGTTTTCACACAGTGAATTACTTTTCAGATACTTATGCGACAGCTTCAAACATAGAATTTGGCTGGGTGGGCCAATATTCGTGTAGAATTTGATGATTGCATCTTTCCTATAAGTGAATCAAACCATCAATTATACGTGTACAAAGTGAAAAATTTAGGTAAATCCAGAAAAAGAGCCAAATTTAACATAAGGGATAGAGATACGACAAAAAGTCATAGGACCAAAGTTGTAGATCACTCCAAATTGAACGGAGATTGTGCCATCCGTTTTGTGATACGACTTACCGTTTAGCCAACAAATACCTCGAAAGGGAGGTCTGCACCGTCATTAAAATTGCCTCCATATTTCGATATTTTTTGGGGGTAAAATTTTTTTTTAAAACATCTCGTATTCCATCGGTTACAGGCAAAAAGCTATAATTTTGCCAAATTTCTATTTTCTAACTCGTCTAGGAGATTGTGCTGCCATCTTGATATGGGGGAGGGGGTTAAAAATTAGGACTTTCAGGAAACGTTTAAGCCCATGAAACGTATAGGTTATCGTTCAGGATAAATATCACCGACTGTGTTCTTATGCAGAATTGAAACTCCCAACGTGTCCCTCTCAGATAATTTTGAGAATTTTAGATTTTTCTAGGGATCCTGAAGTCATCTGGTTGTCTGTTACTACCAAGTTTCAAGTTTCTAGGATGCCTAGAATGGTCTCATTAATTCACGCCTTCACCGAGCTCGATAGCTGAAGTCACTTAAGTGCGGCCAGTATCCAGTATTCGGGAGATAGTAGGTTCGAACCCCACTGTCGGCAGCCCTGAAAATGGTTTTCCGTGGTTTCCCATTTTAACACCAGGCAAATGCTGGGGCTGTACCTTAACTAAAGCCACGGCCGCTTCCTTCCCACTCCTAGCCCTTTCCCGTCCCATGGTCGCCATAAGACCTATCTGTGTCGGTGCGACGTAAAGCAACTAGCAAAAATAATTCACGCCTTTTTCATTTTTATGCCTTAATTTATATATGTATAGTACAGTATATATAGATCGCGCCAAACTGACTTCTTATTTATTAATATGGATTATATATTTCACCGCGTCCGAAGTGGTTCTAGGAGGGTCTTACTCCCACAGTATGTTTTCCTGATAGTACTGTAAGTCATACTTGAAAGTCGTACTGGAACATACACACGTCTACTACCTTGGACATTCTTGACAATTTATTTTTTCACCCTTTCTCACCCTCTATGCCAAAGGGGGGCATTTTTGACAATTTATTTTTTCACCCTTTCTCACCCTTTATGCCAAAGGGGGCTGGAGCTGGACTTTCAAAATCCGGAATGTTACTATTCAACTCAGCGACCCGGAAAACTATGGATTATGCAGTATATTCGATTATTATTATTATTATTATTATTATTATTATTATTATTATTATTATTATTATTATTATTATTATTATTATTATTATATCTCACTCCCCCTCCCCCCTAAAGGGGGTTAAACTTTGAGTTTTAAAAAATCGGGAGTGTTACTGTTCATCTCAGCGACCCCGAAAACTATAGCTTCGACACCATTTTCGATTATTTTTAAATCTGAATCCCCCTCACCCCCACCAGAAAGGGGGATGAACTTATAAAATATCCGGAGTCTCGCTACTCATCTCAGCGACCCCGACAACTATGGATTCGACATTCTTTTCGATTATTTTCATATATCACTCTCCCATCGCCCACTACCACGAAAGAGGCTGGACTTTAAAAAATTCCGGAGTGTGACTATTCATCTCAGCGACCACGAAAAGTATGGATTCAACTCTACATTTGATGATTTTTGTATCTGAGCCCCCTTGCCCCCCTGCCCCTAAGGTTTCTTAGGGTGTAATACCCCCACGTGGTTTGTCTCCTGATACTAAAAATCCGGAGTGTCACTATTCATCCCAGTGACCCCGAAAAGTATGGATTCGACACTATTTTCGTTAATTTGTATATCTGAACCCCCTCACCCCTCCCTAAGGGTTCCTGCGCTGCCTTACCCCCACGTGGTTTATCTCCTGATACTAAAAATTCGAAGTGTACAATTCACCTTGGCGACCCCGAAAACTGTGTATTCGACACTATTTTCGATTATGTCTTTACCTGAACCCCCTAACCCCCACCCCTAAGGGGGATAGAGGTGGCTTACCCCCACAGTGCTCGTCTCCAGATAGCAAAGAATAAGTTTCAAAATTTGATTGAAATTGCTCCAGTGGTTTAGGAGGAGATGTGTCATTTACACACATACATCCATCATCAGACCCCCCTCGCCCCTCACCCAAATGGGAGAAGAAAATTGACTTTTTAAAAATCGGGAGTGCCACTACTCACCTCAGCGACCCCAAAAACTATAGATTCGACACTATTTTCGATTATGTTTGTACCGGGTGGTACACCTCCACGCCGCTAATTCAAATATTGCGCCAGTTGAAACTTCTCTACAGGAGAAAGCCTGAACTTTAACAAACTGTATTAACTCAACGGTTTCTCGGAAGATATCACTACTGTAAATTTGGTAATTTTGAAGTGTTCTGAACTGTGTCTATTTTGATTTGTGTTTGTTTGCTCCGTATCGAGAAGTTTGAACATTCTCTAACAGATGTCGCTACCCAAAAGTATGGTAACACACTGTGGTGCAATGGAATGAACTTTCTTGAAGAAATATTGTATTCCTAAGTTTTATTTTTACTCAATTTTGTTCTGGGATTTGTGGGTTGGCAATATAAATCCTTTCTTTCCGCCCGTTTTGAATGTAACCCATCATGAATTTACGTAATTAATTTTCCACCAATAAGGTGTTTCTTCCTCGTCTTGTGTATTAGTTTTTGCTGTTGGCCAATAAAAGTTTGTGGGCGGGTTGTTATCATTCATGAAAGGTCTCGAATGTTCCACGAGGGTATATAAACTGCTGATTTTCTTGTCTCCGTGCCACTAGTATAGCATCTAACTCTGTGTGTGAATATGAAGCAGGGGGCAGGAAGCGCCTCTTTCTTCAAGCAGCAGTTCTTCTACAAGGTAATGGCCTTCTAACATCCTTATTTCTTGCTAGCTCAGCAGTCTAACTCTCGGGGAGGGTTTGAAGCCTTTAATATGTAACCCATCTCTTTAAAATGTAAATTCCTTTCAGTCTATGTAAAATCTACAAATATCTTTTACTGTAAAGCGGGGATAGAGAGTGCTTTTCCCTCTCGAACTCCCCTTCATCTTGAAATTGAGGTGACTACGTTTTTCATAACCGTTTGTACGCTTCCTTAATGTGTTAAGTTTTCTCATACGGGTCACCTCCATAGATTGGGATTAGCCCCTGTATTTTCGGCCTAGAGCCACTTAGGTTTTAAAGTGTAGATTTAGGAGCGCTAATTCACGCCTCCATCCTTTTGTTTTGGGCCAGTTAAATTAACCTTGTTTTTGCACATTAAGGCCCGGTAGATTGGGTACGAGATACCCCTGTTTCTTGATTATGCCTTGATGGCAGGTTGTGTAAAAGTCCGTTATTGCCTTTATATGTTTGAAAGATAGAGAGGGGGGCAGCTCTTTATAGTGTTGTGGCAAAAGTGCCAGAGAGGCTTGAGATGTAAGGTTGGGAGCTAATGCTCCATGTAATTAAGGGTGTTCTGCCCCTTGGTATTTTTGTTGTTGTGAGCTGAGAGCTCAGAAATTATACTTGGGGCTCGAAACCCAGATCTTGTAATAACCCCCGAAATCTTGTGATTTCTTTGTACCTGACTTTGGCTTGTTGTTGACTTGTTAACTTTACAAATTCTATGTCACCATTGTTAAGTTTTGAAAATATAACCTTTGTTAAAGTTTTAAATTAACTTTAATTCTGTAGTTGAGACCTATTCCAGCCCGCACCTTCTTTCACCTCTGCCATCCACGGATAACTCCGTAACAATGTTTTTATCTGAACCCCCTAACCCCCACCCCTAAGGGGGCTAGTGGTGGCTTACCCCCACAGTGCTCGTCTTCAGATAGCAAATGTGTTCAAAATTTTATTGAAATTGCTCCAGTGGTTTAGGAGGAGATGTGTCATTTACACACATACATCCATCATCAGTACCCCCCTCGCCAAATGGTCTTCTTTGATAGCATAAATATAAATGCTACTCTCTCACAGTTTTATTATCTGTCGTCATTCGTCAACTAAGAGATAAGTACACTTTCCCCACGCATTACAAATTTATGATACCATGATCTCATACCATCAAATCAAAATAACATGTTTTCCTCATGTGACTGCTAGCTCCTGACAAGAAATACGGAATAGCTCGGAGACAGACTGGAGTACAATTTTTTTTTAAAACGTAAAATGGATAAAACACTCAATTCCGCTATAATAAATGTAGAATTCCACCAAAAAATCCGCTGTCCGGTAAATGATATATTTCTCCGCTGACAGTCTTCTAATTCACCAAATTTAGCGGAAACTCCGCTAAGTTGGCAACACTGCGTAGGAGGAACGCAATGGCTCTGATTAATTAGTGATAAGTATCATTGTGAGGGGTCGGTCACCTGGATTTTGCACACCTGTAGATGATAAGCATCATCCCAGTAATTAAGGCATTGTGAATTAGATCCACTGATTATTTTTGTTTCATGATCATTTTTTCATTAACTTTCGGTCAGTCGATACATTCTAAAGTTTTAATTTTCAATTCGTTGCACCTCGTGCCATTATGGGCCGACGACCTAGCTGTTAGGCCCCTTTAGACAACAAAAATAATAATCATCATCATCATCGTTTAACTGGAGATAGACTAAAAACGCAGGTAAAGCAGAGAATAATTCAATATTAAATTGAAATGTAGGTGATTTAGTATGAATGTGAGTTAATGAATTGATGATATAGGGCTTTTCGCATTAGTGTGCATGGTATCATATTAACGTCATAAAAAAGAAATAAGTGGCAGAACTACCCCAGAACTTCGTGTATAATTGACTCGAATTCATTCGATTCCTGGCTCTATAATGGAGAAATTTAATTCTGCATGAGGGTTAGAATTGAGAGGGATCGCTCGATGTAGACTTAGACGTTAAAATCCTAACCTAAGCCTCCCTAGATATTATCCAGATTTGTTTATTCACTTCAGATGTATGTGAATGCCCGTATGACACTTGCAAGGGCAGCGATCTCTTTCTTCCTAAATCTAGTGGCAGTTTTTCAGACGCACAGTATATGAGACCGAATTCCTACAAAGGAATTAACATTCGGAGAGCGATGTTCCAAATCGCTTAAATGAAGAAACGGTAATATAGTTCTCACCTTGTTAGCAATCATTGTAACGAGAGATACGTTAATAATATAGTACTCCTCACGCACTAAAGTTTTCATGAAACACGAGATGTGTTGACAATTTTTAAACTTATCTCGTTCAAAGGAGGTGCCACTTCTCTCTTTCTCCTTCTGTCCCATCCCTTCAGTTACAATAATTCCCCAAACTGACCAGGAGATGCCGCCGATGTGTCCACACCGATTCCATCCGTGGAGGTCATGTTGTAGTCATCGCTGGTTTAAATTGTAAGTCTCAACTCTCACCCAGTTTCGAGAAAATGGGATTTGAATATTTCAAGAGTGCTTCACAAAACCACTGTGATCATTGATATTTCAATAATGATATGGAGGTTATGGTGATTACTTTAAAGGTCAATATGACGATATAATACCCTCCTAATACTCTTCATCGAAGGAAGCGGAAGAGATCCAACCTTCTGAAAAACAAAGGTTTAATAAAAATTGAAAGATCATTAAAGGATACAAAATTAAACGCTTCCTGAACATTGCAAAAGTAATCCCATAAGAGTGGGAGAAAAGGGAGTTTGGACCGGCAGATGATGTATGGAATAGATTATGAGGAGTCTGACACACGTGGCACCAATGACAGAGACGCGTTTGAACCCCGCCGTTTTCGCCTCTCCACTTCCCCAAACGGACCAGGAGATCCGCCGACGTGTCCGCACCGATTCCAACCGTTTCAAAACTTACGTGGAGGTCTGTTGTGGTCATCCACTGGTTTAAATTGCAAGTCTCAACTCTCACCCAGTTTCGAGAAAATGGAATTTGAATATTTCAAGAGTGCTTCACAAGACCACTCCAGTACCCAGCACATTGCCACAACGAACGCACATTGCAAGCTACCACCTTCACAAGCCCGTGATCCATAGATATTTTGACATGGAAACGTCCTTAGTACTAGGTCCCATACTGGGTGTCACGTTCAAACAAACCGATTAAACGAATTTGAAGTAACCTTTGAAACACATTGAACACAAAAGTACCATTGTACGTAGAGCTAATGCAATGACATATTTGGGCTGGAGTGAGGAGACGAGCTGCTCGACTAAGTGGTAGGTTCCGAGCTATCATTGGAGAAATGGTGTGCAACTACATTATTAGGTGAATGAGCTTGAGTGGAGATTTTGAAGGTAGGAAAGATCATAATATGAATAGGTTTGGGATTCAAGTGGATGAGTTGGAGGCAAATATTCATTTATAGGAAGAGGAATTGGCGAATAGAATAATTTATCAAAATAACTTTTATCAATTTCCAAGTTCTTTGACATCATTTAAGAAAATACCACTTAAACAATTGCTAGGGAATCTGCCACCTGGGTGACAGTCCTTAATGCAGATCAATGATTGATTGACCGAGCTCGATAGCTGCAACCAGTACCCAGTATTTACGAGATATACTGGATTCGAACCCCACTGTTGGCAGACCTGAAGATGGTTTTCCGTGGTTTCCAATTTTCACACCAGGCAAATGCTAGGGCTGTACCTTAATTAAGGCCACGGTCGCTTCCTTCCCACTCCTAACCCTTTCCTGTCCCATCGTCGCCATAAGACCTATCTGTGTCGGTGCGACGTAAAGCAACTAGTAAATGAAAGATTGATTGATTGATTGATTGATTGATTGATTGATTGATTGATTGATTGATTGATTGATTGATTGATTGATTGATTGATTGATTGATTGATTGATTGATTGATTGATTGATTGATTGATTGATTGATTGATTGATTGATTGATTTACTGTACTTGTGGGTGGTGCCGATGGTGATTGTTGCTCTAAAGGAAGGTACAAGATAATCATCGCGCCCTTATCCTAATCAGAAGGAGAAGAGTAAAAGAAACCATCAGTTTCTGTAAGGGATGTCATTCCAGCTCACCGCCTGTTTACACGCGGACAGTAATTTAGTAGTAACTAAATTTTAAACTTAATTTTAAGTGACTTGCAGCGTGTGAACTGCGACTTTAGTGGCAAGTGGTAAGTAAACGATTAAGTAACAATTTAGTCAAGTGGAATAGAATCCAATCTATTATTCCTTTCAAGCAGACCTCTCACAAGCGGCGCGCGCACCCATCGGAGTAGTGGGGTAAGCACTGTACTTACCACGTGTGAACAGGCGCAATTTAGTAAAGTTCATAAGTTGTGGGTGAAATTACGGAGTTGATCATCCCTGTGAGTTCGTTTTTCTTTCGATCGTTCGTTTCAATTGCTGAGAACAATGGCTACATTGACATAAGATACATACATGCATACATCATCATTATAGACCGTCAAGCCTTTCAGCGTTCAGTCTGCAAGCCTCCGTAGCACTCTAAAATTCATTAGTGAATACGTTCATCACGAGTTACTTTGGAATACTAAAATGCACTGCGCATGATAGTACCTCTCTTTTGTATCAAAGGTTCAACTTTATGAGTAACTCATTAAATGTTACTTCTGACATTCGCAAGGTTAACAAATAATGTTATTCACTTTACGTCCCAGCAACTGCTTTTGCGGTTTCCGGAGAGCCGAGGTGCCGGAATTTTTTCCAGCAGGAGTTTTTTTACGTGCCAATAAATCTACAGACACGGGGCTGACGTATTTGAACACCTTCAAATACCACCGGACTGAGCCAGGATCGAACCTGCCAAGTTGGGGTCAGAAGGTCAGCGCTCTACTGTCTGAGCTGCTCAGCCCGGCTATTAACAAATATTCCTGTCGATCCTCCTCGGCTAATTATTTAAAAGGAATTGTACTTTTTCCGACATATTTCCTTCTGGTTATCCGTTTTCACTTTAATTTCGGTCACCTAATGCTCAATTTCCTCTAAAATGTCATCTAACACGCAAAGAATAACGTGACTAACAAGTTTTACTCGCTGTTGATGGCCGATCATCTTATCTCTGATCTGGTTGACGACGCAAGAACGACTGAATCAACTGACTTGAATGACAAATTGCCACTGGTCACTGTACTAAACGTTTAAACTGGCCTACAAGAGTTAAGTAGTAACTTATCACTTACTACTGTACTACCGAGCTCGATAGCTGCAGTCGCTTAAGTGCGGCCAGTATCCAGTATTCGGGAGATAGTAGGTTCAAACCCCACTGTCGGCAGCCCTGAAGATGGTTTTCCGTGGTTTCCCATTTTCACACCAGGCAAATGCTGGGGCTGTACCTTAAATAAGGCCACGGCCGCTTCCTTCCCACTCCTAGCCCTTCCCTGTCCCATCGTCGCCATAAGACCTATCTGTGCCGGTGCGACGTAAAGCAACATGAAAATTTTTATGAGTCATCTTCTGTAAATTTTGAGCAGACTCCAGTCAAATTTCAGTGTGTGCTGATAAGAATTCAATGTAGCACAAGTTTGAAATATCTTTTTCTCCTCAACCCTAAGGTGTGTGGGTAACATGCATGTCTCCCAAACATTTCCGTTCTGTAGCCAGTAGCTCCAAGTGGCAATAGGTGTTCTTGTCTTTAATTTTGTCGATAAATTACACTCTAGGTCTTCCTTTGGTCCTTCTACCTTCCGTTTTCCCATCAGAGTGGCGCACCACTTAGAATAGGCGAAGCAAGTGACAAACGTAGCTATTTCTTCTTTTGTTCAATGTTTCAGCCAAGGTGCGTGTCTCATTTGCTCTTTTGAGAACGTTCTTGCTTGTGACTCTAACAGGCCAAGGCATTCTTAATAGTCAACGCCAACACCACATCTCAAAGGTGATGGATGGTGGTGATTATTGTTTTAAGAGGAAGTACAACTAGGCAACCATCCTCTATATAACACTAATCGGAGAGAAAAAATGGAAGGGATCCGTCACTTCGAAAAATGAAGACATCGGCCAAAAGAAAGGCAAGGGCCACGAAGGGCGTGAAAATGAAAGACTCCCTAGCCCTCGCAAACCTAATAGCGTCGGGGTCGGAGAAGAACAAGAGTTGACCAAAGGAGGTCGGACAGGATATATGAAAGTGAGGAGCCTGGCACAAGTAAGTGGAAGCAATGCCAGAACTCAGCTAAGGGCTCCGTGGCCACCAACCCACGCTCCAAAGTTCAGAGACCCTGGGGTCCACATCTCAAAGGCCTTGAGTTTCATGGCTTACGCTTTTCGCAAGGTCCATGTTGCTGAGCCATAGCTTATGGTATTCCAAGTGGCTTCGCGGTATTTTACGAACTTCGAACAAAGAGTTTCTATCCATCTACGCATTGGCATGCAAATTATTTACTGTATTTGGCTCTGCATGCCTTTGTAAACATTTATTCTGTAATGAACTTGAATATGAGTGAAACTACGTCAAGTTTGTCCGATGTTGCGTTGGAAGCACCGTTACGCATTCATTCTGCTCAAACAATTTTTCTTAGTATCTCTAAGTGGGGAAAACAAAAGAAATGTCAGGTGTCCTAAATGCATAAAAAAGGGAAGTTTCATTTTGATGTATAATTTTTTTAAAGGCCGATATTTATAAATTCCTAATTATTTCCTGTATCTCATAAAATTTGCCGTCCATACACTTCACCCCTTCAACTCACTCGCTACCTCTTTCCTTCGAGACGCGCTCTCAGCCCTGAGAACTTGGGGCTCCAATGTGTCAAATATTCCTTGGAATGACCTGTCATAAGTAACACACATTTGCAGGAGGTTGGTTCGTCGAATGAACTCGATATGTCACTTTGAGATCAAATTTCCAGAACCCCACTAAAAGTAAAGTTGTTTCTGTAAGTAAAACGTTTCATTAAATGAATGATGATTGAGACATAACTACTGAAAGGATTCATGGTTTTTGTCCTAATTGAAAACTCTTGAGTTTCATTATCTATTCATAAAGATTATTCCTTTTTTTAAGATTGAGTTAAAGCTTAATTTTTCATTCAATCGTTGGGCACAGGCCTTGAGCTGACAAGCGCAAGGGAGAATCGTATGATCGCCTGGTGGTTGACAGTTTCAAATTGGCCGTTCGGAGTCCTAAAGCTAGACTATTAGGAAAACTTAAATCTGTCGGCCTAAGCCAGTTCTTATATATGGGTTGTGTGTGTGTGTGTGTGTGTGTGTGTGTGTGTGTGTGTGTGTGTGTGACGTTCAGTCGTGAAAAGAATCCCACAGATGTATTATATACTGGTGTTCATTTAAAAGCCGTGGCCAGAGATATTGATTTCGGGCAAGAAATCAGTACAGCCCCTCAGAACTGCCCAGTACCTGCTTACACACTCTTTCTCATTGGTCATATCGATTAGACGCGTATTACAGGCACACATCTGAAGAGCGAGGGCATATTGAGAAAGCGGAGGACAAAATATCTAATTGACCGAAACACGCGTGGAGGCGAAGGTACTTGCTTTCCCGCCTGCCTGCACGTCCCCCGGGGTCGACCATGAAGATGCGCTAGAGAGGGGAGTAAGCACACGTGTCTCTGACTCTTTAACAGACGCACGGTGTATGTTAACTCATTGAGGGTCGTTTTCTCCTGTTTCTTTGTAATACTTGTGTGCGAAGACCGGCTAAAATATTAGCGGTGCCATCGCGCTCAACCATTGTAAGAAAGAATGCCCCTTATTTTCGTCAATGTAGGTCCTATTGATGTAAGTGCTGGTAGTGACATCGTGTATGTTGCAAGCCATAACTATTTTACTACTCACAACTTGCAAAATGAATTTTGTGGATGGAGTGACGACAGTTAGGGACAGACAAAAATAGGATGCTTCTGTTCTTATACATTTTTCGTATAGCTTTAGGGATTTTCGACACCGGTGAACACAAATTTCTTTTGTTTGGTAACAGCTTTTCTTCTTTAGACAGAGGTTTTTCTCTCATTGAAAAACGTGCAAGACGTTAGAAAATACAGACGCTGAATTATTTTAAGAAGGTTATATCTACAGCAAGACCTACCGGACAATACCAGGTATTACATACGAATGAAATGTGTTTACATTTCGACGAAGCATCAACTATGTACGTATATTGACACAGCAGAGTTACGTATTACGCCTACTAAATGGAGTGCCTGCAATTGACCAAAGATAGTCCTGGCTTGGTATGAACAAGAATGACACCTTCAATGACAAAGTGGAGAGAAATGCTGTGTATTAAAAATAGTAATTACTGTAAATGATGTCGTGTTGGCTCAACTTGATAGCTTACCTAAAGCGCAACCACTGCCTGAAAACAAAACAAAAGACATTCGCGCTATGCTTGAGTTCATCGATGAGGAAAATAGGTTGCTTTTTTTTTTTTTTTTTGCTAGTTGCTTTACGTCGCACCGACACAGGTAGGTCTTATGGCGACGATGGGATAGGAAAGGGCTAGGAGTGGGAAGAAAGCGTCCGTGGCCTTAATTAAGGTATATCCCCAGCGTTTGCCTGGTGTGAAAATGGGAAACCACGGAAAGCAATCTTCAGGGCTACCGACAGTGGGGTTCGAATCCACTGTCTCCCGGATGCAAGCTCGCAGCTGCGCGGCCCTAACCGCACGACCAACCCGCCCGGTATGAGGGTTTTCGCAAAGATATTTGGAGAGTTTGATGTTCAGCACCCACTACACTTAGTTCAATTAGCAGAAATAACTGGATGGTCTTACATCATTTTTTATGATTTCTCTTCGTCTTTTTTTTTACTGAATTGAAATTATAATGCTTTGGATAATATTGATGCACACGTTTTGCAATTCTATTACTGGTGAATACATTTTTAAAATGTACTTTAGTATACTTTTTTTATCCTTCTACTCAAAACGTACTTTTTGGCACTTAGATCAATTATCACTTCCACTCTACAATTATATTCTTCGTTTCAACAAGACTCCTCAACTATTCATACAGTAGAGGAGTTCATTAGATACTCGTACGGAAGTGTTTGCAGGCAGACCGACTAGCGCTGGTTTATGGGCCTCCCGCTCCTCAGATCTCTTTTGTTTGCGGGGTACCCTGAAATAAAAAAGTGTGCCAAAGAAATCCAATGTGTTTACCATGTACAATGCCTCGGGCACTACAAGACAACACTGAGGAACGCGGTACTGGACGCGGCCGAGACAATAACACTACGAAGGCATGGGGCAGAGCAAGTGGGCAAAGAAGGACAAATTCTCAAGGTGAAAAATAGGAAGTCCGCCTCTGTGGTGTAGTGGTTAGTGTGATTAGCTGCCACCCCCAGATGCCCGGGTTCGATTCCCGGCTCTGCCACGAAAATTGAAAAGTGGTACGAGGGCTGGAACGCTGGAACGCTGGAACGGAGTCCACTCAGCCTCGGGAGGTCAACTGAGTAGAGGTGGGTTCGATTCCCATCTCAGCCATCCTGGAAGTGGTTTTCCGTGGTTTCCCACTTCTTCTCTAGGCAAATGCCGGGGTGGTACCTAACATAAGGTCACAGTCGCTTCATTCCCTCATCCTTGTCTATCCCCTCCAACCTTCCCATCCCCCGACAAGGCCGCTGTTCACCATAACAGGTGAGGCCGCCTGGGCGAGTTACTGGTCATTCTCCCCAGTTATATCCCCCGACCCAATGTCTTACGCTCCAGGACACTGCCCTTGAGGTGGTAAAAGTGGGATCCCTCGCTGAGTCCAAGGGAAAAGCCAAACCTGGAGTGTAAACAGAGTAAGAAGAAGAATAAAAAATAGAAACAAAGATCAAGGGGCGAACTGTACCGAAACATGGCGACTATCTCCGAATAAAAAAGACTCAAAAAGCAAGATTTACTGGACATGTGATCAGGTTGGACATGGAACAATGACTAGAAGGGTATGGGAGACAACGGATAGGACAAGTGGAAAGACGGTAACTAAGTGGCTTGTCGAACTCCGTAAGGACTGGACTGAGATTGGGATGAAGGTGGAAGGGACAGAGTACTGGAGAAACAAATATACATCAACAGAGCTCAATGACAGAGAAAGTACGGGAATAGGATAGAGAAACAACAGTGAGAAGAGAAGAGGTTACTCGAAATATCAGCTGAAGAACGGGAGAGAAAGAGAGAAGAGTGGATGAAGAGTTACTGGGAGGAGGAGGGGAAGAAGGAGAATGAGGAGGAGGAGAAGAAGAAGAAAATCCAAATCATAACAAAGCTGCTCATGGTCCTACAGTGCCCATAATAAAAGAAAAAGGAGAGGAATGCCTGTTTAGATGCGGAATGATGATATACCCATTTATTGCTATTAGGTAAGATTTTAATTTAGTTTCTTATACTGCACACAATCAGTTCACTGATGTAAGGAGCGAAAAAAGAGTACAGGCCGGTTACGGCCAGGTGGGCCGTGGGTGTGAGGGAAGGCAGCCGGCTGGCGGGCTGGCTCAGCCCTGCGCAAGCGGTCCTGTTTTATAAAACTTCGAAATGGACCTCTTACCATTGGTGTTTGTAGTGACTTCTAAACAGATGGGTTTTTTTGTGTAGATATTTTCATGGTAGAGTTATGATTCGCACAAGGTGGATTTATTACATTCAGTGAGATAACCTGTCATTTTAGTGCAAGTAGCAATTTTAACATCATCTATTTCATTAATTATGACCGTCGACCCTGTGTACGATTATATTTTGTTCATAAGATACATCAGCATTCATTTCACATTTTAAATTACTTTTCGTATAATAATATCGGCTGTCGAAAACGGGCTTACACAGCAGTGTCCTATAAATTTCGTGTATTCCTGCTTTCATTACATAAAGAAACATTTTTTTAAATCGTCACTGGCTTTGTGCAATGTATATGCCGAGAAACTGTTACAGAAGGTCCTGATAAAAGCAAGGGTCGTTCTAGTGAGTTGAGAACCAATAAAGACCATAAAATAAGCAGATGATGAAGCGGTATTTGTGGAATCAGAAAAAAAATCTGCAAGTCATGTTCGAAAATAATGAGAAAGTGGGCAAAGAGTTCGTTATAAAAGTGAATATTGGGAAGACTAAGGTGATGAGAATAGGAAAGGAGGAGACTGCTGTTAATATAACGCTAGAGGGAAAGGCACTGGAACAAGTAAAGTCATTCAGATATTTGGGAAGTTTGTTAACATGGAATGGAAGCTGTACAGAAGAAGTAAGAAGCAGAATATATATGGAAAAGGAAGCTTTCGGAAAGATGAGAGGGCTTTTGACATCTGAGGCAATCCCTATTGATTTAGGAAAGAGGTTCGCAAAGAGTTTTGTTTTTACTGTAGTGTCATATGGAGCTGAAACATGAACATTAAGAAAGAAAGAAACAGAGTATTTGGACATTTTTGATATATAGTTGTGGGGAAGAATGGAAAAAGTGAAGTGGACAGATAAAGTGAGAAATGATGAAGTGCTAAGTAAATTTGGAGAGAAGAGACAGTCACATACTACGTACAAATTGTCTTCAACAGAGGGTGATAGAGGGAAAAATAGTTGGAAGAAAAGTAAGAGGAAGAATAAGGGTTGGAATGTTAACAGATGTCACACAAGGGAGAAGGTATGAATCACTGCAACTCAAGACAGAGAATCATGGAGGATGTCCAGTTGATACCTGTTTCAAGACAGATCCACAGAAGATGAATGCTCAAAATTTGGACACTAGAATATTATGAAGCGAGGTGACAGTGTCTGGATCGCTCTGATTTTTTTTAAATCAACATGGAAACAGTTTGGCTCAGTGAATTGTTATTCCTATTTCCAAGATTCTTAAGTCATCGTAAATTCAAAGGAATACTACCATTCGTGCAAGGTTTAAAGAGACTATACTTCCTTCAACATAAAGTGAGTATGTCCCTAGCTACAACATGGCATACAGGAAGCGTGCTATCTATGTACCATCGAAAGCTTGGGGGGAAGTATCCGGGTATTTTGGCGTTAAATTCGTAAGCTCTCATTAGTAGAGATATTTTATCGCCTGTTGAATAGCCATTTGGCATTCATTGTGAAGATCATGACATTCAAATCCGTTATGTAGAAGTTGTAAAACATTGCGTAACTGTCCGTGTTATTGTTCAGAGTGGCAGGTTCTATTTGTAGGTAATTGCATTAATTCCACTTTGTATAGATACGAAACAATATTTAGTTATAGATTATGGATTTAATTGACAATTCCTCCATTTGTAAATCGTTTTAAAGCTGTTTGATGGCAAAATGCACGTGTACATTTCTAGAATGCGGAAATGACTATGATATGTGAGGATGTAGAGGTAGCATGCCTGCCTTCAAGATCTCGTGTTCCATTCCTAGCTCGTTCAGGTCTTTAATTCTGTATTGAAAACTAAAACAGTCCTTACTCAGTCTCATATACCCAACTGAGCACTTGTACAATTTGACAGCCTGTTTTGATTTTACCAGGAGCTGTTACCAGATACTTGGTCTCTTTTGAGAATCTAGGAAAATTATTTAAAATATGAGCTTCCTAATCCACGGTGATATTTCAAGCCTCCAGAGGAACAGACTGAAATCCAGGCATCCACCATTCAATCATGCACACAGTCAACTAGAGTGCTATTTTGACGTGAACGCTCCGTGGAAAAGTAATGAACCTCCACAGTTAATCCACGACATAAATCGTTTCTGGAAGAGCTGGGTAGCAAATGCGCAAAAACGTAAATTAATTTTCATTCCTGCAAAACATACTTTTTCGTTACCACAAAAGATTTCTACCTCCGAGCACATTCGGGTACCGTATGCGTTCGTAGAGTTGCATAATATTGCTTCCAATAACATTCAGCTACATCCATTTCTAGACTAAGTACTTGAAAACTATATAAGTGAAGATGCTAAATTTCCCCCTAATTTGTAGGCCAGTATATAAACAGATGAAATCAGAACAAAAAATGGTGTGGAGTCGTTTCATCGATATTTAAAAGAACAATTTTACAAACCCCATCCTTCTATCCACGAGATCACGGAAGCTTTAAATCAATTGCAAAGTGAAAATTATCTGCTATTTAACACAGGGCATCATGAAAGAAAAATTAATAAACGTGACCGTGAAAATCATAGTTTTACTACCGAATTTTGGGACAAATATCAACGTGGTGCATTACCGTTACTGGAGTACGTAAAATGAATATTGCACGTCGGTTTCCAGACTAGGACAAGTGTTTCACTGGGACAAACAGTGCGCTGTGCTGCCAGTTTTAAAGGTAAGCTGTTGAATACTTTATATTAGCGTTCTAATATTTTGTTGTCAAGATATGTGCAATTTTGCGGTAATGAAAATAGGAAGTTTTGCGGTAAAGTTAGGCTGTTTACCGGTAATGCAATCCGCCGGATCTATTCCTGAAATCTCGTGCATAAGAAGGAGAATTTCCGACTTTCTTCTCCCATCACCGCGAGCCGTCTGGATCTAAAATCATAAGCATTTCATAGTTCCTTTGTCATATCTATTTGTATATATCGCATACATTTTAATGAATTTGACCGAGTGGGTTGGCCGTGGGGTTAGGGGCGCGCAGCTGTGAGCTTGCATTCGGGAGATAGTGGATTCGAATCCCACTGTCGGCAGCCCCGAAGATGGTTTACCGTGGCTTCCCATTTTCATATCAGGCAAATGCTTGGGCTGTACGTTAATTAAGATCATGGCCGATTCCTTCCAACTCCTAGCACTTTCCTATCCCATCGTCACGATAAGACCTATCTGTGTTGGCGCGACGTAAAGCTAAATGTAAATTTTAAAAATCACTAAGTAAGTATAAGAGGATGTGGTGGTGGTGATTATTGTTTTAAGAGGAAGTACAACTAGGCAACCATCCTCAGTATAATAATAATAATAATAATAATAATAATAATAATAATAATAATAATAATAATAATAATAATAATTTCGTGTGGCTATTTCTAGCCGAGTGCAGCCCTTGTAAGGCAGACCCTCCGATGAGGGTGGGCGGCATCTGCCATGTGTAGGTAGCTGCGTGTTATTGTGATGGAGGATAGTGTTAAGTGTGGTGTGTGAGTTGCAGGAATGTTGGGGACAGCACAAACACCCAGCCCCCGGGCCATTGGAATGAACCAATTAAGGTTAAAATCCCCGACCCGGCCGGGAATCGAACCCGGGACCCTCTGAACCGAAGGCCAGTACGCTGACCATTCAGCCAACGAGTCGGACCTCAGTATAATAGGAGCTAGTTTATTAGTGAAGTGTCACGAGTGAAGTTTTACACATTGTTTCTTCAAATCATCATCATCATCATCATCATCATCATCAGTTGGTGTACTCATTGCTGAGCCACGTGATCTCATTTCTTCACTTCATTAGTAACAGCATTCTTAACGAGATTTTTACAGCGTGAGCGGTCTTCATCTCTTCTTAAGATATTGTGACCACGAACCTACTACGCTGGCGTAGCAGGGGGAGAGTCGATACTCCCACGTGGCGCATCTTAGGTGGTGGATATTGGGTGGGGGGCGGTGGGGGGGTCGTAACCGGCTTGTCGGTGAAATTGAGGGAAATAAAATATCTCTCGCGGACCAAACACAAAACCCGTGTGGGTGGGGGACGCAGACGAAGAATACACCCACTGTATCCCCTGCCTGTCGTAAGAGGCGACTAAAAGGGACGACCAATAGGTGATCGAATTAGAACCATGAGACTATTTGTAATAAGTGCCACCACGCGGGGAACAACATGGGACAATTTTACTTGCGCGGAGTACCACTATGTTAAGTACATAATAGGTCTGTGATTAATGGCGACAGTGTGTGGTTTCGGCTTTTACAGTACCTGTGATTAATATCACTAGATGAGGGACACCATGGGTGAGTGACACCATGGTCTACCTTGCCACTATGTGAGGAACACCACGGGATAGTGCGAGTCCATGTGGTTAGTACACTTATGTGATGAACGCCGTAGGTTTGCGTTGCCTGTAAATGGCGCCGCAATGTGAGAAACACCACAGGTCTGTGTTACATGTGCGCATTACATTACCCACTCACAAACGACACACAACACTATCCTCCACCACAATACCACGCAGTTACCTACACATGGCAGATGCCGCCCACCGTTATCGGAGGGTCTGCCTTACAAGGGCTGTACTCTGCTTGAAATAGCCACACGAAATTATTATTATTATTGAGGAAAGCAACGGGAAACTACCTCACTCCTCATTTCCCTAGTACGCCTCTTCAGTGACGCCTAGGCTATTTATGACAGCTGTTGGCGGAGCTGCAGAGGATCAAACCAGCCTTCGGACTGAATACCCAACATACAACAACATTATTATTATTATTATTATTATTATTATTATTATTATTATTATTGTTGTTGTTGTTGTTGTTGTTGTTGTTGTTGTTGTTGTTGTTGTTGTTACGGAGTATCGTGGATGTGCAGAGGCGAAAGAAGGTGCGGGGGTGAACAGGTCTCAAAATACGAAATTAAAGTTAAGATAAAATTTAACAAGGTTATATTTTCTTATCAAGATTTAGAAATAACAAGAGTTGCAGGTACAGAGTAGCAAGGCAACCAATCGAAAATGTACAATTACAGTGTTACAGGATTTGGGCTCCGAGAGCCAGACACCTAATTCTTGAGCAATGAGCCCAACTTTACTATATACAAGATTCAACAAAGGGGCAGAAGACACCAATCATGCCCAGGAGCTCTTGCTCCCCATTACACAGTAAAGCCTCCTCGAGGCACACAGAAACCAAATTTAAGAAAGAGCAACCCGCTCTCAAAGTTCAAGCCTATCAAAGGCCACACCAAACTCTACTTTTAAGCTGTCCTCCGAGTACATGAAAACAGGGGTAAAAATACCCAACCTACTGAGGTCTATTAAGAAACTAAACAGGTCAATTACATGGCCTCTAAAATACCAACTTGAGAGGAGGCGTTCTTGCACTCGTAATACGCTTTATAAAAAACCTACTTGGCACTAGGCCGTTACTGCAAGGGCTAATCCCATACTAGAGAGGTGACTTATAGGAGACAATTTACATTACATTAAGGAAGAAACGGTTGAGAAAATAAGTTCACCTCAACGCAATATGAGTGGGAGCTCGAGAGGGTTAAGCACTCTCTATCCCAATATGTAGTTTAAAAGATAGAACTGATACTAAGTGTCTTTACATTTTAGGGGAAAAGTTACATGGTAGAAAGGCTTCGGACCTGCCCCGAGAGTTAAACTGCTGAGCTAGCAAGAAAAGAAGTTATTAAACGGCCATTACCTGGTGGCTGAACTGCAGCCCGAAGAAAGAGGCGCTTCCTGCCCCCTGCTACGTACTTTACACACTGATAGATGTTACTGAAGTGGCGCGGAGACCCGAAAATCAGCAGTTTATATACCCTCGTGGAAAGTTCGAGGCGTTTCAGGAATGAGAACACCCTCCCACAAGAATTTTATTGGCTAACAACGAAAACCCCTACACTAGTTGAAGAAGAAACACATTATTGGTGGAAAATTAATTACAGAAATTTCTTATTGGTCAAATTCAAAACTGGCGGAAAGAAAGGGTTAATATTGCCAACTTAAACAATAACTGAAAGAAATTTAACAAAGAACAAACTTATGAATTCCAAATTTCTCCAAAAAACACAGTTCTTTCACTTCGCACTAGGGTGCATAATTGTAGTTCTTCAGTAGTGCCATCTGGAAGAGAATGTCCACACTACAGGCAAAACAAAAATACATAGAAAACGACCCGGTTCAGAAACTTCAAAATTTACAAGTAGTGACATCTTCTGAGAAACTTGAAAATTAACACAGTAGATAAGGTTCAGACTTCCTCCAGTAGAGGAGTTTCAACTGGCGCAAAGTTTGAATTAGCGGCGTGGAGGTGTACCACCCGGTACAATTATTATTATTAATATTACCCACACCGTGCAGTACAACCATAGGTCGCATGTGTCTATCATCTATAGTTTTACCTATCTTTGCGTTAAAATCCCCTTGGTGACTAATATTTCCTTTTTAGGTATCCTACTGATGGTATATTCCAGATAGTAAATAATTCCTTTATTTCTTCTTCTAGTGAAACTGAAGTGGGGGCATAAACCTGAATGATGTTGATATTACAAAAATAAGTTTTCATCTTAATACATATGATTCTATCACAGATGGGCCCATAACCCATAACAGCATTGTTAAGGTTCTTTGGAATCATTACAGCGACACCATTATGACACATATCCTCGCTTCCAGAAAATATACTGTATTATTTGTTTGAGTCATTAAACGGTCACAGCCTCGTCAACGTGCCTCACTAAGTCCAGGTATGTCCAGATAATGAAGTTTCATTTCTCTTTCAATGATGTGAAGTTTTCCCATCTGCAACAGACCTCGCACATTCCAGGTTGCTATTCTTTTAACGACTCGAAAGGATGGTGTAGATAAATCTGCACATGCCGAGGCTCCTCTCAACCCTGACCCCCCCCCCGCCACTGCGAAGAACCGACTGGAGAATTTACTCCGGAATCTAATTTAAGATTGAATAAAGCCATGAGGTTGTCTTGGGAAAATAACAGTAGTGCTTTCCCGTTGCCTTCCACTGACTCACCGTTCCTGTATGCTCACCTACCCAGTTTCCCGCTGGTATTGGTTACCCAGCCTTCCACTTGGTTGCTCGGCTTGACAGGAGCACCTTGTGTAGGTAGAAATGGAAGAATTGATTTGTTCCTTTGATTTCTATTTGATGAAAATGTTAATTAAAGACAACTTTTTAATCAATAACAAACAGTTTAAAAATTGAGTCATTTTCGCCTTTGTACTGATAAAAATCCAATTAATAATAGTGAGACAACGGTACTATTAGACTAGTCCTTTAAGAAACCACACAATAAAACTCACTTGGCGAGCCGAACCCGTACTGGGATATCCCGGCACTAAAGGCCATACGACATTTCGCACTGAGCTTTTAACTAAGCCAATGTTACTGCATTCTTCATGAGTCGAAAGGGAAATACTGTGACATAATGGCCTCTCTGAGGAACAGCTCTTCTATTTGTTTTATTTGCTTTACTTCCCACTGACTACTTTTCCGGTTTTCAGGGACGCCGAGTTACCGGAATTTAGTCCCGCAGGAGTTTCTTTACGTGCCAGTAAATCTACTGACGCGAGGCTGACGTATTTCTGCACATTTAGATACCACCGGACTGAGCCAGGATCGAACTTGCCAAGTTGGGATCAGAAGGCCTGCGCCTCAACCGTCTGAGCACAACACACATGAAATGTTTGGAGGACTAAAAGACCATTCTTACATTTGTTTTATGTTTATTTTCTAGACTAGTAATTTTAACTTTATCGTCAAATAATTGTTTAGAACTCGAGATGATAACTGTCTGCATCCAGAAAATCTTCGATCCCTCTCGGCAGAAAGGAAAGCGACTATTTCAACCTATTTGTAGAGGTGATTGTTACATGCTGGTGGTGAGGAGGATCAATACCGGAAATAGGGCAACTATCTACCACCAATACAGCAATAAAAAACGAGGCTCCTGATATCCGTTTAACTGGAACTGAGCGCAGTATTTAAGTTTCTGGCGCCTCGCCAAGACTCCATTTGTGGAATTACCATCGTGATAACCATGCAATTATTGCCTGGGTTCCCCTGTAATTTATATGTGATTCATCTGTAGCAGGGAGCTCATGTTAGATCTCACCTCTGTGATGAAGAACTTTGCTGGAAGATTGACACTGACACTGTCAGCTGCAACGTAGTCTCGTATTATGGTGTCACAAGTCTTGTTCATTTAACATTTTTAAAATATTGATAACACTACTTGAAGGAAATATTTCATTCTGTCTTGTATCGCCCAATGATGTGATTGTAACAAGGCGATTCGCATTACCTGTCACAAGAAATCGGCATGTTATAGTGCATTAAGGGAAACCTACACGTTTAAACATAGAAAAATGGGGTGTATAAATTATATTTTTCCGCAGCAATAGAAATGAATAATGTAAGGAAAGTTAGTATGACAAACACATTATTCCTTAATAATATGCCTACATATGGAGAAATCATATAAACCTATGCCATTATAATTCAAAATGGTGGTGTATCACGGCCACTATTTTCCCGTTTCCCTGATAATTCCCAAACACATGAATATTTTTCTATGATTCTTTTTCATTATGATTAGTAATGTTTTACCTACAACATATAATAAAATCAATGAATTCTACCTAGTATAAACACTTTTTCATGAAGATATATTTTAAGCAGCAATTGTTTATTTAATTTTCATGGTCTCATACCGTTGTTAGCCGGTTGGAGTTCCGTTGGTTGAAATCACCATCAGAATATTGGCAGGGTAGGACGGGTGGTGGGTATATAATTTATAATCACTCGATTTCGTATCAACAGCTTGTATTTAATTCCAATTCTCCCCGCTGTGTTCATATGGAGTGAGGGAATATGGCGCTGTTGGTGGTGATTCGTCTGTCGGATGGACGCTCTAAGCCTTGAGCAGACCCCGTACGGCACACCATCACATACCACGTCATTTAGTTCATCTCATTCCCTCCTCTGCTGAGGATGACGTCAGGAAGAACATCCGGTCGTAAAAGAAACACAAAATTGAACATATATACATACTACGAAAGATACACGTGGTATATTTCTGATATAACATTGCTCTGTTTTCTGATCTGCCTCCGTCAAAGATGTAAACTATTAGCTCGGTGAATTCACTTTCCCTTTCCTTTCAGCAAAACTATAAACCCTTAAGCCTGGCTGAGTGACTCAGATGGTTGAGGCCCTGGCCTTTTGACACCATCTTGGCAGCTTCGATCCCGGCTCAGTCCGGTGGTGTTTGAAGATGCTCAAATACGTCAGCCTCGTGTCGGTAGATTAAATGGCACGTAAGAGAATTCCTGGGGGACTAAATGCCGGTAACTCGGCGTTTCCGAAAACCGTAAAAATAGTGAGTGGAACGTGAAGTCCGTAACATTATATTTTGATTCATGGTTAGGGCCATAAAGGACCGCGAGATCTCAACTGTTTGTCTTCTTGTAGGCCCACCAGGTTTTCATCCTTTCCGAGTGTGCTTTCTTACATGCATCAGAATGGACATGCTTCAGTCAAATCGGGACTACTACTTGGTGAAACTGTCTAAGTTTGTGTTGGAGTGGGGCTCGGAGTTGAATGTCCCTTTCTGAGATTCCATATTTTAAAAGATCTTTATCGATCTCCACCAACAAAGGAGGGATCGTTTTGAGACTTCTGTTGTATGATAACAAATGTTTACAGATTCTTTCAGCTGTCAATCCGAAGAGGTGAGCGTAAAATGTTATTCTTCTTTTCCGGATTAGGCTGTGGGTGTATATTTCTAAGCTACTCCGAAGTGTGTAAACACTACCTTTGAGACTAAGCTGCGTAGCTCAGACGGTAGAGCGCTGGCCTTCTGAACCCCATTTGGCAGGTTCGATCTCGGCTCAGTGCGGTGGTAGTAGGTGCCCAAACACGTCATTCTCGTTTCAATATAATCACTGGCACCTAAAGGAACTCCTGTGGGACAAAATTCTGGCATCTCGGCGTCTCTGAACACCGTGAAAGTAATTAGTGCGACTTAAAACCAATAAAATTGCTATTAACTCATGTCAGACTTTCTGGATTTCTATTATTATCTTAGTGAAGAATGAGGTTTTTCGCACTTCATACTACTTTGGGCAAGTTGTTCTACTCATTCTTCCCAGAAGATCTTGTATCTCATATACCCAGCTCCTGAATTTACTTCTTGAACCAATGCACCAGACACCGAGCTCGATAGCTGCAGTCGCTTAAGTGCGGCCAGTATCCAGTATTCGGGAGATAGTAGGTTCGAACCCCACTGTCGGCAGCCCTGAAAATGGTTTTCCGTGGTTTCCCATTTTCACACCAGGCAAATGCCGGGGCTGTACCTTATTAAGGCCACGGCCGCTTCCTTCCCACTCCTAGTCCTTCCCTGTCCCATTGTCGCCATAAGACCTATCTGTGTCGGTGCGACGTAAAGCAACTAGCAAAAAAAAATGCACCAGACAGATCCTCCTTGAGTACCGTTGTTCATGGAGTGGTGCATTTGCAAGTCAGGAGAATTTTCATTGCAATTATTATTATTAGGATGTTGTGCGGAAAAATTACCCGAGAAAAGAGGTTTAATTTTCTCTACATCATTGCCACCTGTGAGCGAGTATACCATTTTAAAAGCTTGGTCTTAGTTTTAGTGGAAGTGACCAGTACTAGCCCAGCAATATTTTTCAAAGGTTTGTTTGCGAGGGAAGTATAAAAGTTGTGTAAGTTCGCTTGGCCAGGATCGCTCCGGCTTCTCCTTCACAGAGGGCAAAAGTGTCTGCTACTTGTTTAAGCGAACCAAGCCGATAAGGAGAGCTACCGCCGATTTATCTTCATATTTGTTTATTCCCAGTCCTGTACTGCGTATAACGTTATGAACACAAATATTAAAGTGAACCTCCCATAAATTTAAACAAGATATTGGATGCTCCGACGGACTAGGTTTAAACAAACCTCAGCTCAGTGACTAGCGACCTTTTGTTATTCAGATTCAAGAATTCCGCGTACCAAATTTGATATTTTGATGCAGAAAATCGGAATGCTATTTTGAAAGTTTTAATGAGAAAATTTTAAAGCAATAATTCGTAAGACATAAATATATCTTACAGCTGGAGGTCATCTGAAAATGTGCGTCGCGAAATTGGCGATACAAACTGTGTGACGCGATGTTACCTAGCAACCGTGCAGGCTGTGATGTGAAGTACTGAGGGATGGCGAAGACCGAGAGATACAGATAATGCCCGTTTATCAAAGAGGCCTCATCTCGTTATACTCTAGAGAACTAATTATTTCATTCGTTGTAGTTTCATAGACCCTGAGTCATTTCCCCCCTTTCAATGCACTGTATCCTATACATTTGACACGGAGCGGGTGTACCTCCGGTACAACCTTCTCATTCTGATCCCAGTTCACATTTCAAGCACTGTGCCACTGATGAGCCTCTATTTGTATAGCGGTCATTCTGATCCTACCAACATTTCAGATGCTATACCCCACTACCCCACATCATCCTCTGGTTAACAATGTAAGCCTGATCTCACCTCACTTTCCGTCGCGCTGAGTGACTCAGACGGTGGAGGCGTTGGCCTTCTGACCCCAACTTGGTAGGTTTGATCCTGCCTCAGTGCGGTGGTATTTGAAGATGCTCAAATACATCAGCCTCGTGTCGGTAGATTTACTGGAAAAAGAAACTTCCTGCGCGACTAAATTCTGGCACCTCGGTGTCCATGAAAACCGTAAAAGTGGTTAGTGGTATGTAAAGCCAATAACATTATTATCCACCTCGCTTTCCAGACGCTGTATTAGCAGTATTAATTCAAAATACGATTGCTTTCGGGTTACGATGCACTTGTGTGTGTATATCGCACTGGGTATAATGTATGACAGTAAGGCGAGCAGCGGGCTGGGAGTCTGCTGGTAAAAGGTACTCTGATAATGATGATGATGATGATGATGATGATGACGTTGATGATGTTGTTGTTGTTTGTTCTTTAAATGAGCCTAACAGCTAGGTCATAGGCCCGTAATGGTACGAGATGATTGAAACGAAAATTAAAACTAAAACTTCAAAATGTATCCACTAAGTAAAATTTAAAATGAATGATTATGATAAAATGACCGTGAAACAAAAACAATCAGTAGATCCAATTCACAATGCCTTAGTTACTGGGATGATACTCGTTTTCTAAAGGGGTCCAAAATCCAGTCACGGCCCCTCATAGTGGTGCTAATGATTGGTAAAGCAGAACCATGGTGTTCGAATCTATAGTGGTACTAATAACAGGTAACTTAGACTGATGGTGTTTCTGGCATGGTGGGACTAATCACAAGCAACGCAGACCCGTGATGTTTCTTACGTAGTGGGACTAATCATGGGCGCCGGTATTCTCGCGTTGCTCCTCATGTGGTGGAACTAATCACAGGCCACGTGTACTCATGGTGTTGCTCACATAGTGGTTCTACTCATGCGCAATGTAGACCCGCGGTGTATCACACATTATGGCAACACCCACAGTCAACACAAACCCACGGTGTTCCTCGCATAATGGCACTACTACTCTCAGGCAACACAAACCCATGGTGTTCCTCGCATAATGGCACTACTACTCTCAGGCAACACAAACCCATGGTGTTCCTCGCATAATGGCACTACTACTCTCAGGCAACACAAACCCATGGTGTTCCTCACATAATGGCACTACTGCTCTCAGGCAACACAAACCCATGGTGTTCCTCACATAATGGCACTACTGCTCTCAGGCAACACAAACCCATGGTGTTCCTCACATAATGGCACTACTGCTCTCAGGCAACACAAACCCATGGTGTTCCTCACATAATGGCACTACTACTCTCAGGCAACACAAACCCATGGTGTTACTCACATAATGGCACTACTACTCTCAGGCAACACAAACCCATGGTGTTCAGCGCATAATGGCACTACTACTCACAAGCAACACAAACCCATGGTGTTCCTCGCATAATGGCACTACTACTCTCAGGCAACACAAACCCATGGTGTTCCTCGCATAATGGCACTACTACTCACAAGCAACACAAACCCATGGTGTTCCTCGCATAATGGCACTACTACTCTCAGGCAACACAAACCCATGGTGTTCCTCGCATAATGGCACTACTACTCACAAGCAACACAAACCCATGGTGTTCCTCGCATAATGGCACTACTACTCTCAGGCAACACAAACCCATGGTGTTCCTCGTATAATGGCACTACTGCTCTCAAGCAACACAAACCCATGGTGTTCCTCGCATAATGGCACTACTACTCTCAGGCAACACAAACCCATGGTGTTCCTCGCATAATGGCACTACTACTCTCAGGCAACACAAACCCATGGTGTTCCTCGCATAATGGCACTACTACTCACAAGCAACACAATCCCATGGTGTTCCTCGCATAATGGCACTACTACTCTCAGGCAACACAAACCCATAGTTTTCCTCGTATAATGGCACTACTACTCTCAAGCAACACAAACCCATAGTTTTCCTCGTATAATGGCACTACTACTCTCAAGCAACACAAACTCATAGTTTTCCTCGTATAATGGCACTACTACTCTCAGGCAACACAAACCCATGGTGTTCCTCGCATAATTGCACTACTACTCTCAGGCAACACAAACCCATGGTGTTCCTCACACAATGGCACTACTACTCTCAGGCAACACAAACCCATAGTTTTCCTCGCATAATGGCACTACTACTCTCTGGCAACACAAACCCATGGTGTTCCTCACATAATGGCACTACTACTCTCAGGCAACACAAACCCATGGTGTTTCTCACATAATTGAACTACTACTCTCAGGCAACACAAACCCATGGTGTTCCTCACATAATGGCACTACTACTCTCAGGCAACACAGACCCATGGTGTTCCTCACATAATGGCACTACTACTCTCAGGCAACACAAACCCATGGTGTTCCTCGCATAATGGCACTACTACTCTCAGGCAACACAAACCCATGGTGTTCCTCACATAACGGCACTACTACTCCCAGGCAACGCAGACCCATAGTTTTACTCACATAGTGGTACTAATCACGGGTGCCAGCCAAACCTGCGGTGTTTCTCACTTAGTCGCACTAATCACAAGCAACGTAGACCCATAGTGTTTCCTATAAACTGGTACTACTCATAGGTAACGTGGACCCATGGATTTCCTCGTAAGGTGGTTCTAGTCACAAGTAACGTCGACCCATGGTGTTCCGCACGTAATGGTACTAATCAGAAATATTCTCATGGTTCTAATGTCATCATCCCTTGGTCGCCCTTTCTTTGGTGTCTCTTACGACGGGCAGGGGATACCGACGGTACATTCTACGTCCCGTCCCCCACACACAGGGGGTAGAGAGAAACAAGAAAAGTAAGGGATCCGACACTTCGAAAAATGCAGTATTGTACAAAGAAAAACAAGTGCCATGAAGGGCGTGAAAATGAAAGACTCCCAAGATCTCGAATGCGCGTATACCGTCGAGGTCGAATAGAACAATAGTTGACCGAGGGAGATCGGACATGATAGATGAAAGTGAGGAGCCTGGCACTAGTAAGTGGAAGTAATGCCAGGACTCAGCTAAAGGCTTCGTGGTCGCCAGCCCACGCTCCCAAATTGAGTGCCCCTTACGACAGGCAGGGGATACCTTGGGTGTATTCTTTCTCTGCGTCCCCCAGCCACACGGGGTAAAAGGTACGCACGGCACCCCTGCATCTTATAGCTGAGTACACCAAGGACTGACCGTTCGACTGACTGGGCGTTAGCAGATTTAGTACACTACTTGCCTGTGGACAGAACGAATAACAGAGCACTGGACATAAAGAGGAAGTAGTTCCTGGCATGGCCGAGTGTCGTCGTATTTTGCGCATATACTGTAATACTTCAGAATAGCCTCTATTTCTACAGCCCTATCAATCTGTTCCCGTCTCACATTTCAGATATTGTAACCTACATCGACCTCTATTTTTACAGCCCTGTCAGTCTGATCCTACTTCACATTTCAGATATTGTACCTTTCAGCAGCCTATAATTGTACAGTCTTGTCGATCTGATCCCACCTAAATATATGAGACATTTACCCCATAACAGCCCCTATTTGTAAACCTCCTTCAATCTGATCTCGCCCCACATTTCAGACATTGTATCCCACAACAGCCCCTATTTGTACGGCCTTGTCAATCTTATCCCACCTTATATTTTCGGTATTGTACCCCACAGAAATTGTTGGATTGTATAGGCCCAGTCTTGGAGAAAGAGTACAAGATGAAAAGAGTGCATTTTAATGAAGTCTGGTGATGCAGGAAATATTAGATTAGGAAATGAATTTTCAAAGTAGGGCCTAAGTAGATAAATGTTGTTACTTGGGTAGAAGAACAACCAATGATGCCAGGAGTAAGGAGGACATAAAATGCAGATTAGCACAAGCAAGAAATGACTTTCTTAAGGAAAGAAATTTGTTAAATTCGAACAGTGATATAGGAATTACAAAGATGTTTTTGAAGACTTGTCGTGGAGCGTGGCACTGTATGAGAAGAGAACGAGTCGACGAAATTTGACCTGAAGAAGAGGTATAATGATAAGACACAATCTTAAAACACCCAGGACTTGTTCAGGTGGTTTTTGAGGGAATTGTAGTGGATAGACCAAGATATGAGTATGGTAAACAGATTAGTAATAATACTAGCGTGTGACTTTTAGTGCCGGGAGTATCCGAGGACATGTTCGGCTCGCCAGTGGCAGGTCTTTTGATTTGACTCCCGTAGGCGGCCTGCGCGTCGTGATGAGGATGCAATGATGATGAAGACGACATATACACCCAGCCCCCGTGTCACCGAATTTAACCATTGAATTCCCGACCCTGCCGGGAATCGAACCCGGGACCCCTATGACCAAAGAACAGCACGCTAACCCCTTATCCATGGAGCCGGACAACATTAGTGTAGGTAAAGGATGTAGTAGTTGCTTAGAAATGAGAAGGTTAGCTCAGGATAGGGTGGGATGGAGGGCTGCATGAAACCAGTCTATGGACGTATAACCCAAGCAAAAACCACCACCACCACCCCTCAGTAGCCTTTATTTGTACAGCCCAGTCGATCTGACCGCAAACTCACAATTCAGACATTGTAACCCACAACAGACCTCTCTCTGTACGGCCCTGTCGATCTGATCCCACCTTATATTTCCGATCCTGTACCCCACAGTAACCTCTATTTGTACAGCACTGTCCACCAAACGTTTCCTGTATTGTACCTCATCTCAGTCTCTATTTGTACAGCCTTGTCAATCCGATCCCAACTCACATTACAGACCTTGTACTGCACAGTAGCCTCTATTTGCACAGCCCTGTCATTTTGATCCCACCTAACATTCCAGATATTGTACCTCAGAGCAGTCTCTATCTGTACAACCCTGTCATTCTGATCCCATCTCATAATGCAGACGCTGTAGCCTTTGCAGTATGTATTAGCAAGATAAGCAGCGTTAAATATTTAACGGCTTCCCCTTATACTCCCTTCTGATTCACTGGAAGGATTAGGTCGCAATAAATTGGCGTCCAAGCTAAGTACAGGATGGACAGTACTAATCCAGTGTGCTATTCACTCTGATATTACATCAATTAAGAGGCACCAACTGCATTTTATTCGATATAAATCTTTGCACGGATTAACTTGGAGGTGAATGTGTACACACAGAATGCGTCCTTAGTCCAGTTAGGATTAGGAAACGCAAGGCTGAGTAAATTGTAGTGTGATAAAGCCTACAAGAAGAATGTTATTAGAATGAGTAAACTGCATAAAACAACGGGGTTCCCTGAAGATTTCCTTTATTTCTATTTTTACTGCCATTTCTGATATTTTGTTTGACTTAATGTAATTTCTTTTTCACAGAGCTTGCATCGAAGGAGAAATGGCTTTGTGTATTGAGTTCTCAGCCCGAAGACTGGTTGGATTCCTAACAGCTCCACCATCAGCTGTCACAGATAACCAAGGTCTCACGGAACAGGCGTACTCAGGAAGTGAAGAATGAGGTGGTTTTCCGTTGCTTTCCTCAGTGAGCCAGATGGAGTCTGAAATAAAACCACCTAGTGATCTCACGAGTGATTCTTTCACACTTTTCAGGACAGGCACTGACTGCATAGGAAATGGCATTACTAGCAATGTCTATACGTCAGTCACGTTCATATTGCCGAAGCCAAGGTTGAGACTGAGAGAGGTTAACGAAAATAATCCAAATTAACTCAGATTGAAACACACGCTGTCTGACCAGAAATGGTTCTGGACTTGCTTGGGGTTTATACTGGGTAAATTACTGTAGTATTAATCTCTTAAAATTTGGCATTTCTCTACATACTCAAAACCATCTACAGCTGGTTGTTTCATAAATGTTAGTGTTGACATGCTGGATATAAAATGTGGTTTCTTCCGAAGGCTCAAAGCACAAATATTTGCCTCCGCAAGATTTTTTTTACAAGTTGTTTTACGTCGCACCGACACAGAAAGGTCTTATGGCGACGATGGTATAGGAAAGAGCTATGAGTGGGAAGGAATCGGCCATGGTCTTAATTCAGGTACAGTCCCAGCATTTGCCTGGTGTAAAAATGAGAAAGCACGGAAAACAATCTGCAGGGCTGCCGACAGTGGTATTCGAACCCTCTATATCTCGAATGCAAGAATATTTTATGAGGATACATAGGCCTATATCTCAAAAACGGAAGATGTTACAGTCGTGATAATTGGTATTTAAAAGCTCCTTTGTAAATAAAGAAACACGTACTTTTTGTTTCTGAAAAATTAATTTAAGGGGAGAGAGTGAAAGGAAGTGAAAAACTGGATTACTTTTATGGGGATACTTTTATCTCAAAACCTGAAGGTTACAGGCGTGAGAATTGGGATTTGGAATCTCCTTTAAGAGAAACAAGAGAGGTGAAAAATTGAAAAAATAGTTGAATTATTTGTATGAAGATAATTATATCTAAAAATACCGAAGGATGTTACAGGCGTGAAAACTGGTATTTGGAATCTCCTTTAAAAATAAGGAGCCAACGGCCGTAGCCGTGTTGAAACACCGTATACCGTGAGATCTCCGAAGTTAAGCAACATTGGGCGTGGTCAGGAGTTGGATGGGTTGCCACGCGCTGTTGGTGGGGGGGGGGTAAGGGAATGGAGGAGCGGAAAGGAACTGGCCACCCTACCGCACGTAAACTCCGGCTCAGGAACGCCTCTGCGGTGGTTCGGACCTGCCTTCGGGCAGAATAACCCTTACCTTACCTTAAAAATCAGGAAACACGTATTTTGTTATTTTAGGAAAATCCATTTAAATGGATGGCGGGGGGGGGGGGGTGAAAAGAAGTGAAGAAGTTAATTTTTATGAGGATACTTATATCTCAAAAACTGAATATGTTACAGAAGTGGAAACTGGTATTTGGAATCTTTGGAATCTGCTTTTGAAAAAAAAAAAATAAGAAATACGTATTGTTTTCGGAAAATCCACTTAATGGGCTGAAAATAATTGAGAAAGCGGGTGAATTTTTAAAATGAGTACAGGTATATCTGCCGTATATTTCAAAGCTTAACATGTTACAGACATGAAACTTGGTATTCGGAAAGTCCTTTAAAATTACAGAAACGTGTATTTTTTTCTTTTTGGAAAAGTCACTTAACGTGGGTGAAAAGAAGTGAAAAAAGAGTTGAATTATTTTTATGTATATGCTTTTATATATCAAAAACTGAAGATGTTACAGACGTAAAAATAGGTATTTGAAAACTCCTTTGAAAATAAAGGAACATGGTTTTGTTTTCCTTTTTACTTGAGGGAAGACTGTTTCTCACATGTACAGTTCTACGTCGAATGGTTTTCTTAGCCCTAAAAGGCATTACTACAAACGTGCTTAACAGAGATTTCCTGGGCTAAATGAAACTCAATTTTTCGATGAGTTTTTATACTTTAGGGATTTTCAGATAATGTCTTAGTACAGTACCGAGGAACGATTACTTTTATCAAATTACGAAATTCACGCGAGCGAAGCCGCGGGTAACTGCTAGTCGAATATATTCCTCCAAAAATGTTTGGCGTCAGGAAGGGCATCCGGTCTTGAAACTGGGCTTAATCCACACGTCAGAGTGACCTAGAGTAATTGGAAAAAGAGAGGGGCTAATGCTGATTGCACCTATTCCATCCTTGCCGTCCAATCGCACATTGGTAATGTAGTATTGGTCAGAAGGTGATAGAAATTTCCAAAATGATCCAATTATTAGGTTCCCAAGATCTTATATCCTTCCTTTGGACAATCATACCATTTCCATTGTCGTTATAAAGAATAATCTAATTTTTGTCCTTTGAAAATTGATACCACCGTGTTTTGACGTTACTTATTTCAATTTTTAGGAGTATTACACTAATTTAGGTTACAGGACTGTACTCTAGGCAAATGACCATGACTAAATCCTTCGTTAAAATAGGAGCAATGGTGCTCTTCACATAGGCATGATGACGGTGTGATTGGAGACTAGCGTGCCCAAAGTAACACTTCTCAAAGTATGGATCACTTGGCATCCCTACTATAAATAATTTACTTCGAGGAAACGAAACACAATCTCCAAACATATTCTCTGAGATTCTAGTCTCTTTTCTCAAAAGACGACATATGAACACGTTGCAACTGCCATTCAAATCTTCACACTCTCAGGCCATTGAAAAACACTTCCTTTCGTTTTACTTTCGATCGATGGCTGCAGAGGGGATCAAAGCCCACAAGTGGCCACGGCTGGCCGTGGTCCAACAGCTCTGCACTCCGACCGGCCAACCGCGCAGAGGAGGGGTGGCCACGGCTCTACCGTGGCCCTACGCCTCTGCATTGGGGAGACGGGACAGAGCTGGACCTCACTGCTGGCCCCAACAGTCGGCTGTCCTGGGAATGGTTTTCCATGGTTTCCCATTCTCCTGCATTAAGGTGAATGCTGGGACAGTTCCTAGTATAGGCCACGGCCGCCAAACCCCTCACCTTCTCAGTGCATCTCCTTCACCGTAACAAATCTCCCGGCCTGAGAGACGGCGTTACCGTCTAAGAGGCCCGCCTCCCACTTCAAGGGAGGAATGAAAACGTAGTAGTAGTAGTAGTAGTAGTAGTAGTAGTAGTAGTAGTAGTAGTAGTAGTAGTATCCGAAATACCAGGGTACTGTGCATATCACGATCTCATAAGTTACAATATTATAATATGAATGTTACATAAAAATTACGTCTGTCGTGAGAATGGTTTTCCATGGTTTCCCATTCATTTGATGAGAAGATATGAAGACTATGTTGGTAAAGGAGCTGGCAGTATGAATGTGTCATTGGCAGCAGAGGATGAGAAGGACCATGAAGGAAATGGCTGGACTGCATCAACAAAATTTGAGGGGAAACAGGTGTAAAGGAAGATTTGTTAGACTGAGTTAAGTGAAAGCGACTCTACAGAAACACTGGATGCTAATGAGCGGGAAAATACAAAGAAAAATAAAAGAAGATGAATAAATGCATGCCTGAATTGTGTGTACCTGTTAATAACAGGTATGGGATAAGGATCATTTCAGCATAACTTTTGGAAATTCCATTAATTGGAACCGAATTGTACGTGACAAGTATCCCTCCAAAATATCACTACGAAACATGTAAAAAGTAAAATACAGTAACCAAGCTCGATAGCTGCAGTCGCTTGAGTGCAGCCCGTATCCAGTATTCTGGAGATACTGGGTTCGAACCCCACTGTCGGCAGCCTTATAGTTGTTTTCCGTGGTTTCCCATTTTCACACCAGGCAAATGCTGGGGCCGTACTTTAATTAATGCCACGCCTGCTGCCTTCCCATTACTCCATCACCGAAAACTTCGATGTGTTAGTACGACGTCAGACAAGTAGAAATTAAATAAAAAGAAAAATAAAATCTGCATTTAGGGCTGTCAGTCAGGTAGCATATTCCCTATTAACTAATTACCTAGTCCTTCCTTAAATTATTTCATAGAATTTGGAAGTTGCTAATTATTCCAAATTCTTCTTCCTGTAAACGAATATTTGCTCTTGAATTCCAAACTTATCTTCATATTTATAATGGTCTTGCCTACTCCATTCCAGCTTACTCGTCTACTAAACGTCATCTCGCTCGGAACATACCACGTAGTCGAGCAACTCGTCTCCTTGCTCACAAGTCTTCCCAGCTCAAAGTTTGCAACATTTTCGTAACACTACTCTTTTGTCTGAAATTACCACGAATAAATCGTGATACTTTTCTTGGATCCTCTCTTGTTCTCGAGTCAAGCAAGAATCCTGGTGAGAGTCCCATACACTGGAACCATGCTCTAATTGGGGTCTTACGAGTGATTTATACTCCGTCTCTTTCACATGCTTATTACAACCCCTAAATACACTCATAACTATGTGCGATGGCCATCGCCTTATACAGTATGATTCTCAATCAGTCGATGTCATAACGAGACAAGATTATGAGCTCTCGTGGTGATTACTTTTAAAGTAAGTCACTGTTACTCGTCTTGGTCAGTCTTAAAGAGTCTGACCTGTGTACGTGAGAATTTTATTCATTTACAGTTGGTCCAAGAACTTTTATTAATATAAATTAAAACGTTTAAAACTGAACAAAAAAGGAATGACACGACTCGTCAAATCAATTGTGTTCAGCGAACTGGAGTTATTGCATTCCCATTGTTAGCAAATGAACACATGGCTTGTATCCAGACAGGCCGTATATTCCATTAGCAGAAGTATTACTTGAAAAGGAACCTAATCTGAAGATAAGTCTCTAGAATTAAAATAGTCTCTGCATTTTGCCTCACAAGTGCTTCGTTTCATGCTCTTCTAGAGACTCAAGTAGAGGCCTGGGAACTACTTCCGTTGCTGCCCATGGTGGGATTCGTAAGCGAGTTACTCTCCTCTTCTTCCTTATTTCCCTTGCTAATGGGCTGTATTTGTTCACCATTTGGGCCTCGGCGCTATCTTGAATTCTGTTGTGTGGACCTTCATCAAACATGTCTGCTTTCGAGGCAGACAATTATTGCTACGTCCTGCTCTAATTTAAATAGCACTGTCCCAGTCTATGAGATCAATAGTTAACATTCACGTTTGAGAGTTCGTCTTTGAAAATACACCTTTCTCAGAATGTTCCTTGTTGAAAATATTTCTCTACAGTTTTCAACCCTCTCGTTGAGTTTTTACAGGAAGCCTAGTACTGAAGATGCTGGGGTTCGAACTCGCTATCTCCCGAGTCCAAGCATACAGCCACATGGCCCGTATCGCTTCCAAAGGTATTCACTATTCAGTCACGATATTGTATGAAGTGCGATCTCTATGCATTTTCATCACATTCGAGAAACCAACGAGGGGTGATTCTCACCCACGGTGAAGTCCAACAAGCCGTCATGTCTGTCTTCAGTCAGTGGATACAGATTACTATTAGATATGCTGGTGTTTCTTTGAAATCATAATATTAAAGTAACTATAAGAACTGTGTGAAATTATAACTCGAGATAAATTAATACATTGGATTTTTATGATATGACCAAATAAAGTACCGGTACTTATATTTCATACTATGACGTAATTATATTTTCCCGTATTCAGGAGAGTACGGAGAAATTACATTTTACCATGCTGTAATTATTTTCCACACTGTTTCATTACATATCGTCTCTAATTGGTTGAACTCCGCTTCACAGTCAGAAAAGTCATGAATCGACACCAAATTTAACCTTGTTGAATTGTTTTCTCCGCCTGATTGCTGCACGGTGGTTCCGTACGAATCTACATGACAGATGGCGACTCTGCATCCCAGCTCAAGTAATCTACCGCCATCAAAATACTGACTAATGTTTACTGTAATCCATTTCCGACACATAAATATAGGATATGTAACTTATAAATGTATGTATGTGTGTGTGTGTGTGTATGTATGTATGTATGTATGTATGTATGTATGTATGTATGTATGTATGTATGTATGTATTGGATATTCAGCCCGAAGGCTGGTTTGATCCTCCACAGCTACGCCAACAGCTCTCATAGACGGCCTAGGCATCACCGAAGAGGCGTACTAGGGAATTGAGGAGTGAGGTAGTTTCTCGTTGCTTTCCTCGCCGAGCTAGAAGTTGCTCACATATCAGTCTGCCAAGCCCACTGAAATGTATGCACCAACCGACCCTATGAGTGATATTTTCATACCATTCATAACAGGGACTGGCTACATAAAGAATGGATTTTGGATATATCAGAGTAAATCATAAATTTCGAATTACTGTCATTAATCCAGGACCAGAGAACCAAGTGTACGACTCTAGTGGAATTTTCACTGCTTCAAATAGCATAATTTTTCGTGTTTTATTACAAGATAACCCCATGTACAAACCTCTTATGTCTTTCATAGCAAGAAACACTCACAACAATACAAGAAAATGTCAATACACAAAATCAAACGTGGACAATCTGCGTCACGAGAAATCAAAATTATTTATAAATAATGCAATTTAAAATAATTAAATTCACAATAATGTGAAATAAAATATTGTACACAACAGCCACTAAAGTGATAAGTATACGTTACTCGTTTCGTAATTTCGCCCCGCCGTTAACATCTCACTCGTAATGTAAAAGGTCACTTTTGGTGGTTATTGTGTAAATAACCATCACACAATAAGAGGCTCGATAGCGTATTATTAAATTACTGTCGTAAATGGAATTTCGCACATTTTTCACCCATTGTCATAGTGAATATCCGATACTTGCTCTACTCAATACTAGGACATTTAAATTCGACCTTAATTTTCATTTCTTTATTTTTAATTTATTCCCATACATGTGGGTGTGATGCAGAATACATTCATTGTGTTCTCTCCCTGTCTTAAGAAGTGACGAAAATGGGCCGAATCCCTATAATCTCTGCACATCGGAGCGTGGATGAGTAACCATCGGACCGGGCGAGTTGGCCGTGCGGTTAGGGGCGCGCGGCTGTGGGCTTGCATCTGGGAGATAGTGTGTTCGAATCCCACTGTCGGCAGCTCTGAAGATGGTTTCCGTGATTTCCCATTTTCACACCAGGTAAATGCTGGGATGTACCTTAATTAAGGCCACGGCCGCTTCCTTCCAATTCCTAGGTCTTTCCTATCCCAACGTCCGACTCGTTGGCTGAACGGTCAGCGTACTGGCCTTCGGTTCAGAGGGTCCCGGGTTCGATTCCCGACCGGGTCGGGGATTTCAACCTTAATTGGTTAATTCCAATGGCACGGGGGCTGGGTGTATGTGTTGTTTTCATCATCATTTCATCCTCATCACGACGCGCAGGTCGCCTACGGGAGTCAAATAGAAAGACCTGCACCTGGCGAGCCGAACCCGTTCTGGGATATCCCGGCACTAAAAGCCATACGACATTTCATTTCCTATCCCAACGTCGCCATAAGACCTAACTGTGTCGGTGCGACGTAAAGACACTAGCAAACAAAGTAACCTTCGGGTCCCTAGCTCAGTCCAGCATTTCCTTCGACTTACTTGTGCCATTCCCGTCATTTTTGCCTTTTCTACCCGACCCTTCACAGTCAATTCTTGTTCTCTACCGACTCCAACTTTAGAACATTTGCGAGGCCAAGACAATTCTTCATCTCACGCCTTCTATGGCCTTTCCCTTTTATTCTGATATATCATCATTGGAAAGGTCGAAACTTTCCTTGTGTTAACCATGTATAGAGTAGGTTATCTTGTTATACTGCCCCTCAGAGCAATAATTAAAACCCTTTTATTTAGGGGTATTTTTCGTTTGCTATGTAACCGGATTTCATGTTGTTATGATGTACGTTGAGGGGCTGCCTGACCGAGGCGGTAAAGGTGTGCTCTGTTCACCCGGAAGGGCGTGGGTTCGAATCCCCTTCAGAAAGTCGTAAAATTTATGAAACGAGATTTCCTCTTCTGGAGGTGCACATGGCCCTGAGTTTCACTCAGCCTACATAAAAAATGAGTACCAAGTTAATTCCTGGTGGCAAAGGCGGCCGGGCGTAGAGCTAACCACTCTGCCCCATCAAGTGCCGAGGTTACGGATAGTGGAAGCCTTTACACTCCAAGGGCCTTCATAGCCTGTACGGAGATGACTGTGCTTTGCTTTGACGTACGTTATAGTACGGACCCTTTCGTTAACTGGGACTAGAATTGGAAAAAAAAAATCCAGTTGTGGCATATACAAAAAATAGTTGAAGAGGTACTGAACTAAAAATTCCAACCCATTACAGATTCTGCAGTCTCTAAATTTACGAGAACTCGAACACAGTGTTTTACCATGGTTGCCAATAGTTTTTAATAATCCATAACCACGCTGTGAGTTTACAATATTCCCAAGGGCAATAGGGAACCAAAGATCACAAGATTTCAGTCTTAAATACTACGTTTACCATATTTACAAACGGACAGGTGTTATTTATTAGTCAGGATAGGAAAAGGCCGTTAAAATCCACTCTTTCTTCGGCTATTAGTCGACTTGATTGTTCTAATCAACCCGGAGAGAGAGTCTTTTGGATGATGCTCAGCTTAGCGGATCTAAATTCAGCCTACGTATTACTTCCTGCATCTACTTGGTATTCTGTAGCTCTACCTTTCCAATCACCATGAGCAGAGCAGGCCAATTGAGAGCAAATTTCTACTCTCCTCACTCATTTCAGGAGCACGCTTCAAGTGCAGCCTCTCCTACAATCTGAACATTTCCATGTGAAGCGTTTTGTATTCCAACACAGGGAAACCCCTTCCAGCAGAATGCAAATATGATACTCTTCCCCAGCGAACTTAACATGCATTCTTAAGGTATAGAGAAATGAGGTCGTCGTCGAAATAATAATAATAATAATAATAATAATAATAATTGTGCCGGGCGGTACACCTCCACGCCGCTAATTCAAATATTGAGCCAGTTGAAACTCCTCTACAGGAGAACGCCTGAACTTTAACAACCATATTAATTCTAAGGTTTCTCAGAAGATGTCGCTATTATAAATTTTGAAGTGTTCTGAACTATGCCTGTTTCGATTTGTATTTGTTTTCTCTGTAGTAAGAAGTGTGAACATTCTCTTCTAGATGGCACTACGTAAGAACTACAATTGTGCACCCTAGTGCGAAGTGAAGGAACTCTTTTTTGAAGAAATTTGGTATTCATAAGTTTGTTCTTTATTAAATTTCTTTCAGTAATTGTTTGGGTTGGCAGTATAACCCTTCTCTTTCCGCCAGTTTGAATTTGACCAATGAGTAATTTCTGTAATTAATTTTTCACCAATCCTAGATGTCTTCTTCAGTTTTGACTTGTAATCATTAGCCGACCAATAAAATTTTGTGGGCGGGTTGTAATCATTCATGAAACGTCTCTAATTTTCCGCGAGGGGATATAAACTGCTGATTTTCTGGTCTCGGGGCCACTTCAGTAACATCTCTCCTAGTGTGATTATGTAGCAGGGGGCGGGAAGCGCCTCTTTCTTCGGGCAGCAGTTCATCTATAAGGTAATGGCCAGTTAATAACTTCATTTCTCGCTAGCTCAGCAGTTTAACCCTCGGGGCAGGTTCGAATCTTTTCGCATGTAACCTATCTTTAAAATGTAATAGAAACTTGGTAAAACTTCGACCCTTTAACTATAAATTGGGATAGAGAGTGCTAACCCTCTCGAGCTCCCACTCCTATTGTTTTGAGGTGACTTTGTTTTCACAACCGTTTCTTCCTTTCTTAATGTAATAAAGTTTTCTTATACAAGTCACCTCTTTAGTATGGGATTAGCCCTTGTGTATGCGGCCTAGTGCCAAGTAGGTTTTAACAGTGTATTAGGAGTGCAAGTTACGCCTCCATTCAACTCCGAATTTTGGGCGATGTAATTGACCTGTTTCTTTATTGAATAGGCCTCAGTAGGTTGGGTATTATTACCCCTGTTCTTGTGTACCTGGAGGGCAGATTGAAGATGGAGTTTGGTGTGGCCTTTGAATAGGCTTGAACTTTGAGAGCGGGTTTGCTGTTTCTTAAAAGTGGATTTTCTGTGTGCCTCGAGGAGGCTTTACTGGGTAATTGGGAGCAAGTGCTCCTTGGCATGATTGGGGTTTTCTGCCCCTTTGTTGAACTTTGTACTTAGGTAAAGTTGGGCTCGTTGCTCAAGGATTGTGAGTCTGGGGCTCGAAGCCCAAATCCAGTAACAACTGTAATTGTACTTTTTTAATTTGCTGATATGCTACTGGATACCTGTTGTACTTGTTATTTCTTGATCTTGAAAAGAAAATATAACCTTTGTTAAATTTTAAATTAACTTTAATTTCGTAGTTGAGACCTATTCCACCCAGCACCTTCTTTCACCTCTGCTGTTCCACAGATACCCCGGAATAATAATAATAATAATAATAATAATAATATTAATAATAATAATAATAATAATAATAATAATAATACCGTATTTCTATTTCTGAATATTCACATAAATATGACTGTGACTCTACCAAAAAGTATAGATAGTTCTAACGAAGGACCACTGTTGACTATTATATCTTCTTTATTCAGTACAAGTAAATAACTAAGCAAATGTTCAAGAATAAAGGAATATAAATCGAAATTATACATACAAATAATTCCTGAAAACTGAATGGACTGGCTATGGAATAAATAAATATCATTTAGAATCCCTCAGGAAATTGGAAAAGCTCTATACAAATCTTAAAAATCACATGAAATTACATACAGGCTACCTAATAATATCCCGATTACAATATTAATTATTGTTTTATACGTTCATTTAGCAGGTGTATGCTTAAGTTTCTTCCGGTTTTGCGGTAAAGGAAACCCGTAATTTTCAAGGGATATGCATTTTTTATTTATTCAAAATATTGGCCATCCGCTTCTACACACTTAGCCCATCTTTCAGGTAAGTTATGAATACCATGCCATAAAACTACTTGTCGTTTGCGGCAAACTATTCGTGGAGCAATTTTCAAACTTCATCGAAATTGCTGAAGTGTTGCTCTGCGAGCGCGCGCCCCATTGATGCGAAGAGGTAATAGTCAGATGGCGCCAGGTCGGGTAAGTACGGCGGATGCGGAAGGATGTCCCGTCCAAGCGATTTCAAGGCGTCTATCACTGGTTTTGCTGTGTAAGACGGCGGATTGTCGTGTAACGAAATCACTTTGCCATGTTTTCTACCCTATTCTGGTCGTCTTTAGATCAATGCGTGATTTGAATTAATCATTTGTTGGCGATAGCGTTGTGCATTAACGGTTTCGCCTGCAATTGCTCGTCTTCGCACTTTCGTTGTCTACTAGAGAGCACACTGTCTTTCACATTAAAATCACCACGATTAAATTGTCGAAGTTATGCCTCATATGTTTCTAAGCGATGGAGCATGTTCACCATATGTTTCTACCAGCATACGATGACTTTCCACAACCTTTTCTTTTGATTACATAAGAAAAGCAACGTGTGCCGCAAATGTTCTTTTTCAGGAGCAAACGTTGACATAATCACTGAATGAACACAGTCACTAGTGTTTCGCGGTCTCAACATTTTTGTGTTGGTACACTGACGCATGTGTCAAATTCATACGCTGCGAACTGTTCGCTGGCGCCATCTCTAAGTGAAACCGGAAAATACTTAAAGTTCCCGGGTGGTGCAGTGGTACTAATTTTTTTCTCCCTTCCTTCAACGATAGACGAACGCCAGTCTCAAACTGTACCATCCGGTCTACTACCTAACATATTGTCTGTTGTTTTTCCAATGATACAAATTAGTATCTATTTTCATTAATTCCTTCATTTATTTATTTACTTATTTATTATTTGCCTATAGCAGAGTTCTACTGCAAGTATAATAAGCATGCCATAATATATTACACTTTCTAGAAATAATAGTGCAAAAATTAACTCAGATTTTAAAAATTGATACGCGTAAAAGGGAATACTAGTTATATAGATGAGATATATCTAAATAGGTGCGTGGATCCATAGAAGATTTAGACTATTGCAGACCAGTGGCCTTTGGATTCCAAAATCACGCTTTCGTGTGTGATGTAGTTTTGTTTTTTTTTTTTTTGTTTTTTTTTTCGGAGAACGAAAAGGAATTTCATTCACCAGTTTATATCGTAAGAAATTTGTGTATGAAAGAACTGATGGTACGTTTTCTTTCTTTCTTTCTTTCTTTCTTTCTTTCTTTCTTAATCTGCTTACCCTCCAGGGTTGGCTTTTCTCTCGGACTCAGCGAAGGATCGCACTTCTACCGCCTCAAGGGCAGTGTCCTGGAGCGTGAGACATTGGGTCGGGGGATACAACTTGGGAGGATGACCAGTACCTCGCCCCGTTCAGTACTTACCAAACAAAATTATTTAAGCAGGTAACCCTGTCAATTTCTACGTCCTCTCTCATCTGATAAAACGAAACGTCAGAGGTTGGCGGTCTAAATGGTATCTTTGCTATTTGCTTTACGTCGCACCGACACATATAGGTCTTATGGCGACGATGGGACAGGAAAGACCTAGGAATGGGAAGGAAGCGTCCGTGGCGTTAATTAAGTTACAGCCCCAGCATTTGCCTGGTGTGAAAATGGGAAACCACGGAAAACCATCTTCAGGCCTGTCGACAGTGGGGTTCAAACCCACTATCTCCCGGATGCAAGTTCACTCCAGGAAATTTAATACCCATCCAACATTTTGATTGACGACGCTCGAGAACGTGTTGCATGAGCTTTCATTGAGCAATTCAATTATTTATGGAGTTTTAAATTGTATCTAGCGTCCACCATGCATTTCAAATCTTTGCGACTCTGCCTTCATTCCGAAGAAGAAGATGATGGAGAAGAAGAAGAAGAAGAAGAAGAAGAAGAAGAAGAAGGAAAATATTACTACTCTGTGGTATTATATTCAGAATTATTCCGAACTCCGATTAGGCAGTAGGCTACTCTATTCAAGTAATTAACCAAACAGGCGCTGTCAACATGTTGTACATTCCACATACTTGTAGCTACCAACGGGTATCGTGTAACATTGTTGACTCTGTCGAAAGTCAATGAAACTTAGAAAGAGGTATTTATTTTGCATCGTAGGGGTTTTCTGGGCTTCTTGGTTGAATATCCAGTGCACTGACCTTCGGTTCAGAGGGTCCCGCGTTCGTTTCCTGGTCGAGCCAGCGATTTCACTGTGTATGGTTAATTCCACGCCCTCCGGGTTTGTAATCCTCTTTGTATACTTCTTTTATTTGATACACAGCACACTGCACTACCAGCCACCGCAGAAACACGCAATAGTGAATTCATTCCTCCACATAGGGTTGGCGTCAGGAAAGCATCCGACCGTAAAACTGGGCCAACACCCCCATGATTTTTCCAAACCCAGTGGTTTGCCAAAATTCACTAGGAAATGAATAATTATAGTTTTATTATTTGCCTTATGTAGCACCGACACAAATAGGACATATGGCGTGACGACAGCATATGAAAGGGACAGGAGTAGGAACGAAGCGATGATTATGGTACAGCCTGGTATATAAATTGGAAACCACCTCCTGGGTTGCTGACGGTCGGGTTCGAATTCACTATATCCTGAATGCAAGCTGACAGCTACGTGAACTGATATTAATTAATAATTAATATTAAACGGTTTCAACCCTCATGTTACATCATTATGAACTCTGCAGACATGTGTATTTCTCTCTCCATATAGTGACGTCATTCATCCGTTCATGAGGTAGAATCTACTGATCACTTTTAGAAACGTACTTCGCATTAAAGAAGAAATCTCGAGCTCATCTTCACGCTTTCTAGCTGTTTATTTGCCGGACAGCCGCTTGACCTTTATATCGACATCGACTACTGTGAGATACCTGGCTGACCTTCTTGATAACGTGCGTTAACATCCATTCATTTCTCTCATCTATCGTACGGAAGTGCGACGTCCTGCACCGTCCTATTATTTAGAGCAAAGTGTGAAGGGGCTTGTATTTTAGAGGAAGTAAATAAATGACCTGAAATACCCACAAATAAAGCGTTATTACTTCGATTGAGTAGCGCAATTGGTTTGGTGCTCACCTCCTTTACTGAAATTGCTAGCTTCGAATCCCAGCATGGTGCTTCGTCATTTAAGTGTGTATAAATAAGACAGATTTCAGTAGATTAATTGTGCAGGTTAAGACGACGTGTTTAGAACCTGGCAAGATTCTCCTTCACTCTCAGATAATATAAAGATAGGACTAAGCCATAGGTGATTACATCCTTCCGAAAGGAATTTGATTACGCACAGTCTGTTTTTAAACTTATATTATCGTAAACTAAATTTTTGGTTATATAAGGTGATGTGTGTATATTTCCCATAAATCAATAGAATTGAGGAAAACCACCAACTAGATTTTTTATCGCGTGATTTTTCAATCCATATGAAGGGAGGTGTAATAAGTTGAGTGAGATAGTCACTAGCTTCACACTAAGGCCAAGAAACCGCAATGAGAAGGATACTAACAGAAAAGTGTGTCCGTGGGGCAGTGGTATACCGGTATACTCTGGGAAGGAACAGTTAACAGTGAAGTGGACAATATGATTAGTAAGAACAACAGACTTGCATAAAATGAAGTGGTGTTCAGCTGATTCCATCGTGTAGCTTCATTCCGAACGCGTTGAATTCGAACCTAACGTTGAGAGTCCTAGAGATATATTTTCTTGTTTATCATTTCTATATCGTGCCAATGTCGGTACTGTTCAATTACCCATCTCCTGTACATTCCCAGTCTTAAGCCTTTCTGTTGTCCTTTCAATAAGCTGAGAACGACTAAAGAAACAACGAAGGAATGAAAGACTTCCCTTTATGTTTCCTGAAGAGAAGCAGTGGTATTTTGCCGTCTTCGGATCGACCATGGTATAGCGACGCAGGAGATTCCCATTGCGTTCTTGCTGTGAGCTTCTGACTGTAGTAGGCCTACATATCCTTAAGGAGTGCGGGGATCTGGAACATATCCAATGTACCGCAATTTAAAAATTCCGAGGTACATTACCCTTATTCTATGAGATGATGAGCAGTTAGTAGATTTCGTCGCGCCTTTTATAAGGCATTGTAGTATGTTTTATCGCGTTTAACAATAAAATTATTGTAGTTATTATTAGTGATTTAAGCCCACTATGGAGTGCTTTCTTGCTACTCGATTTCGTTCCTAATACCATTTGAGTCCTGCTATTAGCTTTACCTTTCTTTACTGTGAAAGATGTTTGCGAGATTTAACAACCATTGGTAGAGGAGACCATCAGTTGACAATCTTACAAAATTTAGGGCGATCTGAGACATCAGTATCAGAAATCCCAGCGGATACCAAGTATTTTCTAACTTCATTGAGCCGCGTGCTTCCAGTCTCGAAGCTTTTGATGAGAGAGATCTTCTTCGTAAGTCTGCCGATGTTCATTCACAGAAGGTGCCTGTAAAACTTCAGCCTACGCCGCATGCTAGTGTTAGCCGTTTCCAACTATTAATACAGTTCAGAGTTCGCTTTCAGTCGGTGGGTTCCATCCAGGAACACTCTTGGCCCAAGAATTTTTCGGAGGATACGTCTTTTGACTTTTTCCAGGTCTTCCATGATGTCTTTCCTGTTCACCCCTAAGGTCTCCAATTATTTTAGTAATTTTTTAAACTTTCATTTTACTGTAAACGAATTTATTTTAGTAACTTATTTTAATTTAAATTACTCTTTAGAGTATCTTACGTGCAGATTTTTATCAACTCGTTTTATGTTTTAAATTCGAATTTTTCTTTTATCTTGTTACCGTATAAGAGTATACCTTACAAATATTGAATTTTAAATAATTTTTTTTTGTTTGACCAAAAATAGGCATTGTGAATCTGATCCACTGATTATTAGAGAAATATATTCATCCAAGTCAATGGGTAAATTTTAAATTATCATTCATCTTGTACCATCAGGAGCAAATGTCCAGATGTTAAGCAATTTAAAAAACAATCGTTATAATCCGAGGCCTTCCTTACTCCAGTGATGCCTAAAACCAACTTGCTTTAATGTGACGTTAAACAGGCAGGAAAGAAAATAAGCAGGTTGATATTCTAAGTAAATATTTAAAACTCTGATTATGACTGTTTCTACGAATATAGGCCTATTTGTATTCCTATATATCTTTCTGGAACGTGATGTTGTATGGAAGTGAAACGTACATAATAAATAGCTCAGAAGTAAAGAGAATATAAGCTCTTGAAATGTGTTACACAAGATTGCTGAAGGTGAGACGAGTAGAAATAGTCACGAATGAAGAGAGTATAAATCGAAACGTTGAGAGTAGAACTTCTTCAGTTAATTTTTGAGGGAAGTGTAGATGGTAAGAACGGTAGGGGTAGTCCAATATATGAATATGACAAATACACTGGCGGAAAAAATATCCAAAGACCAATAATGGGATATGCTAGATTAACGAATGTTGGTAGGCGTGTTTATACAGCTGAAAAATGACGTTATTCAAATTTCCCGCCAATCGCATTAGCGTGGCGGTAGTAGCGGCCCCATGACGTTGCGCAACAGGTTTGCTATGAATACGAGCTGTACTTTGCGACAGCATATTACTTACCTGTGAGATTGGACGCAGTGACTGTGAGTGGGTCAATAATGCCTTTACTATGACGAAGAAGCCACTATCAACAGCTCACTGCGGTTGAACAAGGCCGTGTAATAGGGCTAAGTGAAGGTGGATTTTCCTTACGCGCTACTGCAGATCGACTTGGCAGGAATGTCTCCATTGTGCATGCATGCTGGCAGCAGTGGTCACGGGAAGGTACGCTCGCAAGAAGACCGGGCTCCGGACGTCCCAATGGTACCACCGAAAGGAAGGACCGCCGTATTCGGCCGACGGCTGTGGCGCAGCGGGCTGCGTCTTCAGCAGCAATTCGAGCGACAGTTGGTACCGCAGTGACGCAACAAACTGTTCAAAATCGGTTACTTGAAGGACAGCTCCGAACCAGACGCCCTGCGGTGTGAATTCCACCGTCTGCGACTTCAGTGGTGTCAATCGAGAGCTCATTGGAGGATGGAGTGGAGGCCCGTTGTGTTTTCCGATCAAAGCCGGTTCTGTCTTGGTGCGAGTGATGGCGGTGTGTTGGTTAGGAGGACGCCAGATGAGCGCCTGCATTCCACCTGTCAGTGGCGTCTACACATTGGACCCACACCGGGAGTATGACAGCAGGAGCACTCTCGTGGTTATCCCACACACCCTGACTGCAGATGTGTAGGTCTGTCGGGTGATTCGACCTGTTGTGCTGCCATTCATGAACAACATTCCCGGGGGTGTTTTCCAACAGGACAATGCACGCCCCCATTCCGCTGTTGTAACCCAACGTGCTCTTCAGAGTGACGACATGTTTTCTTGGCCGCTTGATCCTCCCACCTGTCCCCAATAGACCACGTATACGACGTCAATGGACGACAACTCCAGCGTCAACCACAACTATAACTAGCATTAACCATCCCTGTATTGACCAACCAAGTGCAACAGGCATGGAACTCCATCCCACAAGCTGACATCCGGCACCTTGCATGCCTGCATTCAACGGTCACCGGTTATTAAAGGACCAGTATGGCACATTTGCGATGGCTTAACTCGCGCGGATATCAACCTGTAGTCTTGTACCTTTAATCGATTAAATATGTTACCGCCACAAATATAATGACAAAATTTCCGTATTCTACATTCCTTATTTCATGGTGTTTGGGTATTTTACTTCGGCAATATATATTAGAGTAAATATAGGAAATAATACTTAGGTAGAAATTAAAGTGTTAGTGCAGGATAGGGTGGCATGAGGCTGCATCAAACTAGTCTATGGACTGATTACCCAAAAGACATTTTTTCTACTGACATTTTAATACAATTTAGGGACATTATGATCATATCATTCATGTGCTTAAAACTTTTGATGTTTGGTGACTTGTGTAGAGAAGTAGTCTGTACAGATGTATCTATTAATTTTCGTTAAGCATCCCGGAGATGGTGGGTTCGAACCCCACTGTTGGCAGTCCTGAAGATGGTTTTCCGTGGTTTCCCATTTTCGCAACAGGCAAATGCTGGAGCTGTACCTTAATTAAGGCCACGGCCGCTTCCTTCTCATTCCTTTTCTGTCCCATCATCGCCATAATACCTATCTGTGTCAGTGCGACGTAAAGCAACTAGCAACAGGAATGGAGAAAGGCTGATTGACCTGTGCAGAAATTACAACTTAGTCCTCAAATCTACAGCTTTCAAACGCCTCCCTAGGAAAGTTATGACTTGGAGATGCCCAAACCCAATGCTTGGGGAATTCCAACTGGACCACGTAGCCATCAGTAGAAGGAACAGCAAAGAAGTGCTGAATGTCAAAGTATTGAGAAGTGCGAACATTGATTCAGACCACTATTTTTCTTTGATCAAAACCAATTTCATCCCTCTTAAAAGAAGCAGAGAAAACCACTGCATCAAGTCGCGAATTCCAAGGTTCAATCCAGCCAAGCTGAAAGATAACAGTAACTTCACCGAGACCCTGGCTAAAAACAAAGACAAAAAAGATTGGCCCCAACTACAGAAGGCACTAATAGATGCAGCGACAACCACCATCCCGGCGGTCAGAAAGAACAAATATCCATGGTGGACAACTATTTGTGACAAAGTAATAGAAAGGAGAAAGCTAGCATGGCTAAAATGGAACCGTAACAAAAGTGTGGATAACCATAGAAACTTCTTAGAAGTTAGGAAAACTGCTACTAAAATTATCAGGAACGCCAAGAGGCGGTACAATAAAGATATCATTGAACAAGCAGAGAGGGATTTTCAAAGAAACAACACTAGAGACTTCTACCAAACTTTTAAATCTCAAATAACACCCTATTCAGCCCCTACACTTCGCCTTCGGGGAGCTGACGGAAAGCTGAAAATGAACAATGAAGAGTGCACCACAGTTCTAGCAGAGTATTTCAACAACCTTCTAAATTCAAAGGAACCCAAGGAGAAACTGCATTTCGAACCTCAGAATGTGACTAAGTTGGACTCTCTCCCACCAACAAAGGGAAAGATCCAGAAAGCCATTTCAGAATTGAAATGTAACAAAGCAGCGGGCGAGGATGGAATCATAGCAGAGCTCTGGAAATACGCTGATGAGGAGTCAATCCAAAGTATCCATGAAATCATATCTAATATCTGGGTGACAGAAGCATTACCTAGCGACTGGACCTCAGCTATCATCCACCCGTTACACAAAAAAGGCGACAAATCAGATCTCAACAACTACAGAGAGATTTCCCTTGTATCAGTGACGTACAAGATACTCTCCAAAGTATTACTCACAGGAGTAGAGGCTCAACTAGACTCCTGCATCGGAGAGTACCAGACTGGGTTTCGCAAGTCAAGGTCATACGCCGAACAAATCCTGAACCTCAAAACCATCATCACTTACTAAAAACCTAAGCGCCTCACCCTACGTAGCAACATTTGTTGACTTTCAGAAGGCCTACGATTCAGTAGATAGTCACTCTTCCAGGCACTTGCTGAACTGGGACTAGGTAAGAAAACCTTAAATCTAGTGAAAGCAACTCTTATCAACACTACAGCCAGAATCAAATTCAGAGAGGGAACTGTCCCAGAGCTTTGAGATCAAAACAGGTGTTAGACAAGGGGATGGCCTATCTCCAATCCTCTTTAACTGCCTTCTCGAAAAAGTCATTCGTGAGTGGACGAAAATGTTAAAGGATGACTCTGGATTGAGAATAGGCTACAAGAAAGACAAGTTAACTGTCAACTGTTTAGCCTTCGCAGACGACCTTACACTCCTGGCATCCAGTGTGGAGGAAGATATCCATCAACTACCCTCTCTCGACCACATTGCAGCTAAAGTAGGGCTGAAGATCGCCATCAACAAAACACAGTTTATCACCAACATCAAAGATGCACCCAAATCAATCCCACTGGGGGACAAAACAGTACAAAGAACCAACTCCTTCAAATATCTAGGAGAATGGATAACCCCAAACATGAATGAAGGTCAGGCCATAAACAGCAGATGCATCAAACTGGAAAGCGCGTACCACCTATGTAAGAATATGTACAAATCCAAATCCCTCTCTCTTAACCTCAAAATCAGGCATTACACTACTGTAGTGAGACCGTCAGTACTATATGCCTCAGAATACCTAAACATGGTAAAAAAAGGGCAACTTAGAAAATTGGAGCTGAAGGCAAGGAAGATCTTCAGAAAAATCATGGGCCCTATTAAAGAAGGAGGCAAGTACAGAATCAGGCACAACAACGAACTGTACCAACAATTGGAGAGCATTACAACATCTATGAGGAAGAGGAGATTGAACTTCTATGGTCATGTCATGAGAATGAACAATCAGAGGCTCACCTCCAGAATCTTCCACACCATCTCTAGAGGGAAAGCGACTAATGCCAATTGGGCAAGCCTCGTCAGAAAAGACCTTCAAGAATTGGACATTGCTCCCAGTGAAATTTATGACAGGATCAGGTACAGAACGTTGATCAAAACATCAAACTCTCTCCAGTCACTAACAGAAGAAACAGTACGTCCGGGAGGAGGTGTGAAATGGACTCAGGAGCGAAAAGACATTCACAGTGCAAGAATGAAGGAGTACTTGTCAAAGAAGAAAGCTGCTAGAGATAAGAACCACGTGGTCCATAGCAGACCCAAACGGAACTTAAAAAAAAAAGATTGATAGGAAATCGGACTAGTTCCCTATGTTGGATACCACTCCATCGTGCATATACAATAGCTCAAATAAACCGTGTATCACCCTAGAGTGTCTGATTCTGGAGCTGAAGATCGCGAGAGATGATTCGGATTTTGAAGGGCAGAATATAATAAAATAGGAAATAAAAGTATTGTACTACGGCACATGTAAATGATCTCGGGTATAGTTCGACCAACAGTGTTCCGATTTCTCTCTCTGCCGGTGGAGCAAAACATAACGCCGAAATTGGCATGCCATCAAATCACGATCACTTCAGACGATGACTGAAGTCTTGTATTATGAAATTAATCTCGAATTGATATGTGAAACCATGTAAACTTAATTTCAGGATAGCCGAGTAAAGAAATTTAACCCACTTCTCTTCTCGTCTTTGTTACCGATATATTTTTCACAAGTTGCTTTTCGTCGTACCGAAAAAGATAAGTCTCATGGCTACGATGGGAGAGGAGAGGGATAGAACATGGAAGGAAGCGGCCGTGGCCTTAATGAAAGTGCAGCCCCAGCATTTGCGTGGTGTAAAGATATGAAACAACGGAAAACCTTCATGGCTGGCGACAGTGGGGTTCAAACCAATTATCTCCCGAATACTGGATACTGGCTGCACTTACCGAGATTTATTAAATACTTTCTTTCTTTCTTTCTTTCTTTCTTTCTTTCTTTCTTTCTTTTTTCTTAATCCGTTTACCCTCTAGATCTGATTTTTTTTTCTCGGACTCAGCGAGGGATCCATCCTTTACCGCCTCAAGGGCAGTGTCTTGGAGTGTGAGATATTGGGTCGGGGATACAACCGGGAAGGAGAAGAAGAACTTCGCCCAGGTCGCCTCACCTGCTATGTTTAACTGGGGCCTTGTTGGGGGATGGGAATTTTGGAAGGGAAAGGCAGGGGAGGGAAAGAAGCGGCCGTAGCATTAAGTTAGGTACCATCCCGGCATTTGCCTGGAGGAGAAGTGGGAAACCACAGAAAATCACTTCGAGTATGGCTGAGGTGGTAATCGAATCCCCTCTACTCAGTTAACCTCCCGAGGCTGAGTGGACCCCGTTCTAGCCCTCGTACCACTTTACAAATTTCGTAGCAGAGCCAGGATTCGAACCCGAGCCTCCGGGGGTGGCAGCTAATCACACTAAACACTACACCACAGATATGGACTAATTAAAAACTACTGAGAGCCATCATTGATTGGTGACGGAACTGGGACTCAACCTTGAACCAACGTATTTTCGTCCTATTGAAAAGAGTGAACGGGAAGCTACAATACTATAGACTTGATCCGCAACTATTTATGTTCAGGCTATATATATATTTCCCTCCGATACATAGGCCAACGTTACCTACTTGACGTTATTAACTGATAAACTTCTTGCTTAGCCTTCGAGTTTGTGACTAGTGAAGACGAGAGCTGGAAGTTATCGTCATGTCAAATCAGAACTTCCCTATTCCGCGGATGATATTCAGGAGAATGCTCCTACATCAGCTCTGCAAGCGCTTGGGGAGAGCCCATTCAGCTGAATGATACAGAAATTGTCTGTTAGCGGAGACCACTTTTGTACTGCGGTAAGGTAAGTGTAATTTAGCTCGCTACAGCGCCTTCTGCGAGTCACCATCAACTCTCTCATTCTAGGGACGTCGCTCTCCTCTCAATTTCTCCATTACCTGAGAGATGGATGGTTATTTGCTTTGCAGCCTATCTGGAAGGAAACCTCAATCTCATTTTAACGTATCCTTACGATTTATTCTAACTTGACTTTATCCATCACACGCAGGAAAGTTCAGTGACCTGATTCTTATATTTCACTTGCAGTTTTCACCGAAGTTTTCATATTGTACGTTAAATGACGAATATTTCCGTTTATTTAGTAATCATAGTCTGGAACAGCCAAATGTATTTATAACTAGCATTTGTACTCGTTCTTCGCACGGGAATTTGCGGTGTTACCTGTAAAAAGTTGTGCGAAGTAACATGGCTCTATTCACGCGTTTAATGCGACATGTTAAAATTATATTTTCGTACAAAAGCGGGTGGTAGAAACGTGAAATATGATGAATCTGAACAAAGTCAAGGGAGAGAATGATGATGATTTCCAAATTTACTGTACAGTACAGGTTCTGGTCCGATGTTGTGCGAAATTCGCCATGGTTCTCAGGTTGCATACTTATCTTGGACCACTGGAGTGGCCCTGTGACATTGATCGTACCTCTCTTTATACGAGGGCAGATCAAAAAATAAGTTGCTCTTCCCACTTATGGCCATTTATTACACCACCTATACAACAGCAACACGCCTATAACGACATACACTGTAACGTCACTTTTCCACATAGTTTCCAAGAGACTCCAAACATTTCTGCGAACGCACAACCAACTTGTCGATGCCGGATGCATAGAAATTTCCTCCAGCGTTCTGCAACCACTCGGAGACAGCGGTTTCACCTCCTCATCGGTCTGGAAACGTCGACCGCCGAGCTCCGTTTTGAGCTTACCGAACAGATGAGTCACATGGCGCTAGGTCGGGACTGTAGGGTGGATGTTGCCAGACCTCCAACTTGAAACGCTGCAGCAGTTCTCTCGTTTGGCGGGCCTTGATAGGTGTTGCGTTATAGTGCAACAAAATCACACCGGCGCTCAATTTCCCCTGGCGCTTCTCTTTAATCGCTTTACGCAATCGGTGCAACGTTTGACAATACGATGCCGCGTTGATCGTAGTTCCTTTCGGCATGAATTCCACGTGCAGCAAACCCTCCATGTCAAAGAACACTGTCGCCATAACCTTACCGGCTGAAGGTTGAACCTTGGCCTTCTTTCGTTGTGGTGATGAGGGATTCACCCATTCCATTGATGTTCTCTTCGTTTCGGGGGTGAAGTGGTGGACCCACGTTTCGTCACCTGTAACAATTCGCCCCAGAAACCCGTTGCCGTCTGCAGCATAGCGTTGCATTAATGCTAGGGAGGATTGGATACGTTGTCCCTTGTGCTCATCGGTGAGAAGACGTGGGACCCATCTTTGACACAGCTTACGATATCCAAGGTCCTCGTGAACAATGGCGAACACACTGCCATACGACATGTTCAGCTGCGTCACGACTTCTCTCAGTTTAATGAGCCGGTTCTGTCTAAGGATCTCATTCACACTGTTGACCTTTGCACGGCTCCTGGACGTTGCGGGCCTGCCTTCGCGATGGTTGTCCGTGATATTCGTGCGTCCGGCTTCGAATTTCTGACATCACTTTACGATACCTTACCGGGAAATGGCCCGCTCCCCATACACAGCACTAATTTCACGATGAATGTCCGTACAATTCTTCCTTTTGGCCCACAGGAATCGGATTGTCGCACGTACCTCATATGTGGAGAGAACGTGCAGTTGACGCGCCATTGCATTTGGCCACTATTCACACAATACTAGACGAGACACCACAGCGACCTGCCTAACAGACGTGTGGGCAGTGTCTGTCCCTTTCTCCGCTGTGCCCACGTTTGCGACACACAGCGCGTTGCTGCGGCGCGTTTGTGTAACTAACCTTTTGATCCACCTACGTATCTGTGTTATCGAAAAGAGTAAAATGACTTTAATTTTTCCCGTTGCCCATCTTGAAGTGACATGCGCGACATGACTCACGGTACTTGGACTAAAAATACAATTTTTCGTTATCATCTGCGTTATTATCCGTCGTTCGATAAATACGGCACGTACATGGCATAGAGGAACGAAAATAACGTATTCTTAAACGTTTGTTGTATACAGTCTTTTGACAGACCTCATTTTAAGGAAAATATTTGAGAATAATCTTTCTTTTAAATACCAACTCCTTGTGATTACCTTATCGTCAGAACCCTGAGCGAGTAGAATACGTAGTTTGGTTGAAATAAGTTCGACAGACAGACAGACAGACAGACGGACAGACACCAAAGAGTAAAGTTCTACCTCATGTTACCTCGGTGTTCAGATACATTAGGTGGGGGTAATTTTAAAGCCGAGTGTAATATGACGCATCCTCTGATTTTCTCCTCTTATGGATCCGTCAAATAACTGCGATGGTGGCCGTCACTGGCTGTAGAGCATGAAGCCCGTAGAAAATAGTAATTTTCACTGTTATTTCAAGAGTAAGCATAACAAACAAAACATAACAAACATAACAAAATAAATTAAAATGAATAGGCGTTTCACATAATTAGAGTCTACAGATTTTACATATAATGAATAGAGTAAGAGAAAATTAAAAATGAACCTTTTTTAGTTTCCTATAAACTCCCAGTCTATTCAGTGATTTTTAAATGATACGCATATCGATATCTGCTCCTGGATGAGTAGACTCTAAATATGAAGTTTGGTCGAGATCTATTCAGCCGTTTACCCGTGATTGTGGAACAAACAAACAAACAAACAAACAAACAAACAAACAAACAAATACCTGAAACGGATAAATATATCAAAATTTGGCGAAATAAATGACTTTACAGACAGCGGACCCCCTAGAATTTTATTTATAAGGATATACTTTCCCAGCTCCAAAAGAAAGACGAGTTACGAATGAAAAATAGCACACCTGTTCTAACAAGTTTATGATCTAAGAAAGTATTGCAAAGTTTCAAATACAGTGATAAATTAAACATTTGAATGTTAAATGTATACCGAGCAAGTGGGTGTGCAGTTTGGGTCACGAAGCTATCAGCTTGCATTCGGGAGATCGTGGGTTCAAATTTCACCGTGCCGGGCTGAGTGGCTCAGAAGTCTGAGGCGCTGACCTTCTGACCCCAACTTGACAGGTTCGATCCTGGCTCAGTTCGGTGGTATTTGAAGGTTATCAAATACGTTGTCGGTAGATTTACTGGCACATAAATGAACTCCTGTGAGACAAAATTCCGGCACCTCGGCATCTCTGAAAACCGTCAAAGTAGTTAGTGGGACGTGAAAACCAATAATATTATTATTGAATCAGACCGTCGGCGGCCGCGAAGATCCTTTTCCGTGGTTTCCCATTGTCACACCAGGCAAAGACCGGGGCCGTATCTTAACTAAGGCCACGGACGGTACCTTCATAATTCTATCTCTCTCTCCCCCATCTTTGCCTCGCTGAAAACCTTCGATGTGTTTGTGTGACATTAGAAAACCCAACAAAACTAGCATTAGGACGTCAGCTTGTAAGAGTCCGGCTCCATGGCTAAATGGTTAGCGTGCTGGCCTTTGCTCCAAAGGTTCGCGGGTTCAATTCCCCGTTGGATTGGGAATTTAGCTCTCATTAGTTAATTCTTCTGGTCCGGGAACTGGATGTTTGTGCCTTCATCATTGGAATTCGTCCTAGGTAGAACGCCATTCCCACCGACGCACAGGTCGCCTATAGGGTGTCACCTCGAAAGACCTGGACCAGGGCTCTACGGAGGTAGCTATCAATCTACGTCCTGCAAGTAATGTTATTTGCGAAACTAACTTCTTTTCTTAGTTGAATATTGAACTCTTTGACAACTTCTCTGCGTAGTCGAATTAAGTCATCAATTTCAGTGTCGCATTTAGTTCTCATGATGATGAAATGAAATGGCGTATGGCTTAGGAGTGTCCGAGGGCATGTTCGGCTCCCCAGGTGCAGGTCTTTTGATTTGACTCCCGTAGGCGACCTGCGCGTCGTTATGAGGATGAAATGATGATGAAGACGCCACATACACCCAGTCCCCGTGCCGGCGAAATTAACCAATGATGGTTAAAATTCTCGACCCTGCTGGGAATCGAACCCGGGACCCCTGTGACCTAAGGCCAGCACGCTAACCATTTAGCCATAGAGCCGGACCTCATGATGATGATCTGAGGTCACTGGCGTTTTGGGATTCTTTGTATAGGAAGTATGTATGACTGTTGTTTCCGGCACATTAAGTCTGGAATTGCTTGCACATATTTCTTTCTAGACTCGTTTCCATCGTTTGTATCTGATCTCCGTTCGTCAGTCATCAGCTCTTGTTACTTTCTGACCTCGGATATATTAGCAGACATGTCAGCTTAACCCTGGATGAGTAAGGTGGCGTTCAGCCACACCACATAGCATTTTTATTCTAGGGTGGTTTGAACTTTGTAGGATTTAATTTGTTCATCTTCCCTGACTTTGTCTCTCTAGCTAGTAGTCAGTGCTACTGTGACCTTCGGTCTGCGTGTTTATCAGTTGTCTGGACACTAAACTTGGGGCAACTTCTTACCCCACCTTACTCAAAGTGATGCTTTGTTTCCTTGTGAAATTTCACTGAACTGTTTATAATCATTTCTGGACTGTATAAAGATGTGTGACTCTAATACAGGGTACATGTTGACAGCAATACCATATATTAGCAAGAAAATCAAACCGGCGGTAACGACCTTGCTGATTTCTTTGTTGAGACTGTCGGAGACAGTTGATGGCACTGGTTTTCGTCTGTCCCAATTTCAAGAAATGTTACAGGAACATAAGCTGACAATGGTGAGAACCGTTAGGAAAAATAACCTCTAATTCGAACAGAAGTGATGAATATTCAAAAGATCCAAGAACTAGTATGTTTGTCTTTGATAATGATCTAACTTTGCTGTCGTATGTACCAAAGAAGAGACAGTTTTAGTTTCCGGTATACATACAGGAATGGCATTGTGTAAAGACACGTACTTCCCAGAAATGCTTTATCTTTATGAGCAAATGTGCAGCCTATTCAATTGCGGTAGGAAAAAATAAGGATTGTTGCAATGTGTAGTGAATGGAGCTTGTCTAAATGGCTACACCACCCTTTGCCATAACATAAGCAGGTCAAAGTTCAACAAACTGAGACGTATTCTTATTGACATTAGGAGATCAGTTGATGATTCCGTGGTTGGAGAAATGACTTTTGATTGAAACTATCCCTTTGTCTATCAAGACAGCACTTGGAGAGCAGCTAGGTAAGGAAATTCCAGTCAGAGCTCCAACTCTGGATCTCTGCGAGGAGCAAATACCACAAAACCAAAGTTTTCTGTGGGGTCTGTAATAGACTGGTATATCCGGAACACAAAGTGATCACCTGCAATAGCTGCATTGGGTGAAATGTGTGCGTGTGGGGGAACCATCATTTCTGAAAAGTATATTTTAAATTATTATTATTATTGTTACCGTGTTTTAGCGGTAGTTATGCGTAAAAGAAGGTGCGGGTGTGAATGGGTTTCAAGCTACGAAATTATAGTGCATGTAAAATTAATTTAAAATTTAACAAGGTTATATTTTCTTTTCAAAAACAAAGCAATAACAGACATGGCAGGTACAATGTAGCAAAACAAGGGGAGTTACAATATTTACAGGTTTTGGGCTTCACGCCCTGACTTCAGCGATCAGCTCAGTTTTACCACAAACACAAGTTTTAACAGAGGGGCAGAAAACCCCATTCATCCCTAGGAGCCCCTGGCTCCGAATTACACAGAAAAGCCTCCACGAGGCATATGACACTCCATTATCAAAAGAGCGATCCGCTCTTAAAATTTAAGCCTCTCAAAGGCCACACCAAACTCTACCTTCAAGCTGTCCTCTAAGGACGTATTCACAGGGGTAAAATACCCAACCTACAGAGGTCTATTACATGAAAAGAAGGTTGATTACATGACCTCTAAAATAACAATTTGAGAGGAGGCGATCTTGCACTCCTAATACACTTTGTTTTTAAAACCTAATCTGGCTCTGGGCCGCTAACGCAAGGGCTAATCCCATACTACAGAGGTGACTTAGAGAAGAACGCTTTACATTACATAAACGAAGAATAGTTTGGGAAAATAAGTTCACCTCAAAACAAATGTGAGTGGGAGCTCGAGAGGGTTAGCACTCTCTATCCCAATATGTAGCTTTACAAGAAAAAGATGAAAAGAGTAATTACATTTTAGGAAAAGGTTACATGATGGAAATGCTTCGAACCCGCCGCGAGTGTTAAACTGCCAACCTAGCAAGAAAAGAAGTTATTAATAGGCCATTACCTGGTGTTGAACGGCTGAAGAAGAAAGAGGCGCTTCCCGCCTCCTGCTATGTACTTAATACACTGAAAGATGGAACAGAAGTGGCCCGGAGACCCCAAAATCAGCAGTTTATATCCTCTCGCGGAAGATTCTAGGCGTTAGGGGAAAGAAAACACCCTCCCACAAAATCTTTATTGGTGGAAAATTAATTAAAGAAATTCGGGATTGGCTAGATCCAAACTAAGGGGAAAAAGAGGGGTATACAGCCAACTTAAACAATGACAGAAGGAAATTTAACAAAGAACAAACTCTTGAAATAAAAATTTCTCCAACAAAATAGTTCTTTGACTCCGCACTAGGTCGCACTATAGTTGATCTTCAGTAGTGTCCTCTAGAAGAGAAAGTTCACACTTCTTACTTCAAGCGAAACAAAAACACATCAAAAGTGACACAGTTCAAAAACTCAAAATTTTCCACGTGGTGACATCTTCTGAGAAAGTAGAGAATTAATAGAATAGATAAAGTTCAACCTTCCTCCAGAAGAGGAGTTTCAACTGGCGCAACTTTTAAATAAATGGTGTAGAGGTGTACCGCCCGGTACAGACCTCCCCCCCCAAAAGTTCCTCCAGGGGTTACACATGAAATCAGTTTGAAACAAAGTCCAAGTAATGATGTTGATACGAAGATAGATAGCAGAAGCATTTACAAGATTTCTTAATTCAGTTTCAAAATGTTGTTGTTGCAGGTGAATGAAAGTCTTTATGTTTGTAGAATTTGAATTTCTGAAGATAAACTTTTAATACTTAAAGGTGAAGAAAAATTTTGCAATGTCCACCAAATATTGTAGTTGAATTCCCAAGTGTAGTTATTGCTTATGGTGACTGTCCATGTAGTTGATGTAGATGGAGTCGAATGGCCGGACCGGCTGTTGCAGCTTGCGTCCAACGGAGGCCGCTCGGACCCCTCAAGTACCCTGAGATACCGCTCGCCCGCACTATGAGGGGAGCAGAGGTGTTGAAGTACGCCGCGCCCGCGGTGAACAGATACAGGCTGCGGGCATGTAGCAGGTCGTGCGCCGCACATCAGCCTTGGCCGGGAGGTGAGCTCCGGCTCGCCGTGCACATGTCGTCCTCGCTGGAGAGGAGGGGGCCCATCCCCCTCCCCAGTCGCTGCACGGCGCTGCGCGGCTGCGGGGGCGCTGAAACATTAAAGCTAGGCGGCAGAATTGTGTTGGACAATCATTTTCTTTGAGGGTACAGGCTTGTGGAGAGGTTGAGGGGCCAGCGGCGTGTAGATATCCATGGCATTTACTATCATGAAGCCACAGTGTAAGGTGGAGCAGGAGACGGGAGCGTGGTAATGGCCGTGGCAAGAACAGGATGGCAGTTTAACGGATCGGGGTGGGTTTTACAAAAGGCTTACATCTAAAACCAAAATATTACCGAAGGGGCAGAATGCCTTAAAAGTGAAACTCAAAAAAATATAACCTTCATATCCTTTCAAAATAGTATGAAGCAAGTTAACACAAAATTACACCGGTTTCACCTGGGACAGGTGAACTCTAAATATCCTCTCGGTGGCTGGATTACTTAGCAATAAGGTAACCGGCGTAAGAAAATCGAGAATGATACAAGGCCCATGAAATCTGGGGGCAAGCTTGCCCGCGGGAACAAAATTTTTGACCATAACCTGGTCACCTACCTTCAAAGTGGTGGGTCTCCGTCCACGATCATACCTTTCCCTAACCTTTTCATGAGACACTTTAAGATTGGCTTTAGCCTTCTTCCAAAGATCTTTAATGTTATCCGGATCTATTGTCTCGGGGAGAATGTCATTCAAAGACCAGAGGTTAGAGAGCGGCGAGTTGGGAACAAACTTGAACATCAAAGAAGTTGGAGTAAACTTGTGAGATTCATGAACCGCCGAATTCAAAGCAAAAGCAATCCAATGCAGGGACGTGTCCCACCTGGAAGGATCTTCATGATGATAGGCAATGAGTGCGGACCTGAGATTACGGTTAACCCGTTCAGCCAGAGATGGTTGAGGGTAATAAGCAGAAGTAGTTACATGAGAGATGGACAAGTCAAAGCAGAATTTACGAAATAAATTTGATGTGAACGCCTTAGCATTATCAGATACAATATATTGGCACGGACCAAAAGAAGCAAAAATAGAATTTAGGCAAGTAATGGTGGACTGAGCGGTAGCCAGCTTAGTCGGAAATAACCAAGAAAATCTAGTAAAGCCATCTACGCACACAAAGATGAACTTGTTAGCATTACCCTTTGACTGGGGGAAGGGTCCTACATAATCGATATACAGGCGTTCCATGGGGCGCGACGCTTGATGCGAAGACAAAAGGCCTACCTTGGTGGACATGGTGGGTTTACTAAGCAAACAAGATTTACAAGCTTTTACAAGTTCACGGATTTCACCGTCCATACCTTTCCAAATGAACATTTCACGAATTTTTTCACGGGTTTTAAAGATTCCAAGATGCCCTCCTAATGGGGTCTCATGATAATACTTGAAGATCATAGGCACAAGAACCGCTGGCACGACAACCTTCATCATCTTATCATGCCTCGATGGGCAACATAGAACACCACTCCTTAGAACATAAGGGACAGCATGTTCCCCAGAAGAAAGGGTTTCCATTATCGGAGCCAGCGTCGGATCTTCACGTTGGTATTTCTCAATATCCCTAAAAAGCATGGGAGCATCTGTTAAGATGGCATTAACACCAGATAGTATGGACTCAGAAGGTGATGAACTGTCGACCGGTTCGTGGGTCTCTACGTCGTTATGAAACATACGGCTGAGTCCATCGGCAACAACATTTTCAGTACCTCTGATATGCCGTACATCGAATTGGAAGGCAGAAATACGGATGGCCCAACGGGCTATACGACCTGTACGACGCGGCCTACCTAAGACCCAGCTTAAGGCTTGATTATCTGTCTCCAGATCGAATTTGACGTGTTCCAGATAGAGACGGAACTTTTCTAAGGCGAATAAGACTGCCAAACCTTCAAGCTCATATATGGAGTACTTGGCTTCTTGAGCCGATAGAGTCCTAGATGCATAGGCGATGGGACGCCTCCCTAGTTCAGTCTCTTGAAGAAGGACTGCAGCTACAGCTGACGACGACGCGTCCGTTTGGACGATGAATTTCTTCGAGAAATCAGGCATAGCAAGTACAGGGGCATTACAGAGAGCTAATTTAAGATCTTCGAAAGCGGCTTGTTGAGAAGGTCCCCACTCGAATTTGATGCCTTTCCTACGAAGAAGGTTTAAGGGCGCCGCTCTATTAGCGAAGTTAGGAATAAACTTCCTGAAGAAATTCACCATACCAATGAATCTAGCGATACCTTTGATGTCCTTAGGAGGTTTAAAATCACGGATGGCCTGTGTTCTAGAATGGTCGACAGCTACACCATCAGGTGACACAATATGCCCTAGGAATGACATAGAGGGCTTAGCAAAGGCAACCTTGGACAACTTAACAGTTAACCAGCCTTACGAAGGCGATTGAGAACTTCTCGCAGATGATCTAGATGTTCTTCAAAGGTCTCTGAAAATACGACGACATCATCTAAGTAGTGATATAAGTACTCAAATTTGATGTCAGAAAAGACCCTATCTAGTAGCCTAGTGAGCACAGCTGCCCCCGTGGGGAGCCCGAAAGGCACGCGGTTGTATTCATATAAATTCCAGTCCGTGGCAAACGCTGTAAGATGTTTAGATTCTTCGGCAAGGGGAATTTGATTATAGGCCTGATTCAAGTCCAAGATGGTGAAGAACTTGGCCTTACGAAACCATGAAAAGCAAGAATGAAGGTCGGGAAGGGGCACAGATTGCAACACCACCTTCCGATTGAGAGCCCTGTAATCAATGACAGGCCTGAAACCTCCTTGAGGTTTCGGTACTAGAAAAATAGGCGAAGAATACGCAGACTTAGAGGGCCTAATAATACCGTCCTTCAACATCTGATCGATGATTTCTTTCAGAGCCTTCATTTTAGGTGGAGATAGCCTATACGGTGGAAAGCGAACAGGAATCGAATCCGTGACCTCAATTTTGTATTCAATAAGGTCAGTAACACCAAGAGTATCAGAGAACACCTCGGGAAACGACTGACACAGTTTCCGAATACTATCAGCCTGCTCCTCAGGTAGATGTCTAAGGTCTAACAACATCTCATCCTGGGTAGGCGAAATAGATGAACATGATACAGAATTACACTTTAACAAGGGAATTCTACAATTGGACGCAAATTTGAATGTGCACGACCTACTCTGGAGATCGAGCACAAGACCAGTGTGAGAAATGAAGTCCGCTCCCAATATGATGGGGCAAGACAAACGCTTGGCCACAAACAATTTGATCTTCCATGTAAATTTAAAAACCCGAATTTTGACATGTAAGGAACCTAGAATTTCTAATGGAGATGAATTAGCCGAAACATATTTAACAGGAGATGAGTCATAGTCAGGGAGTTTACAAACAGATTTCAATTTAGAATACCAATCAGCCGAAATAATGGAACAAACACTGCCTGAATCTAAGAGAGCTGTTATAGGCTCGTTATTTACCTCAATCTTAAGAAAAGGAACAGGTGCGGGGGTATCCGCCGCAATCCTAAGACATTCTTTAGGGCATTCAAAAGATGAACTTGAAGGCTGATCGTTCTCTGCATTTACAATCTGTTTACTAGGGGCTGAGTCTCGGGAAGATGGATTAGTCGGCTCAGCCGACGCCACTAGTCACTTTTTATTATTGGCATAGCTGGAATTTGCACCAGAAGTTGAGCAGGAGGGGGTGCTATTTGAGTTTGGGCAATTCTTGGCGATATGTGAGAAGGCCCCACACTTAAAACAGCCTTGTGATGACCCTGCTCCATTCCTTGTCCCACTTGACTTGATCAGAGGACACTTATTCCGCAGATGGTCAGGCGACCCGCAAGCATAACATTTACGGGGATTGACTGGTCGGCGAGGTGGAGGCCGAGTGTTACTAAAGGAAGGCGGGGGTTCTTTCGCGACACGCAAAGAATCGGCGTATCTAACTCCTTCCGCTGAGACTGCCAATGCTTCAAGTTCCGAGAACGTTTGCGGGCACGCCGCGAAACACAAATATGACCTATAGGATGGTGAAATACCTTCCACAATAGCTTGTACAATTTGATCCTCAGGGAAGTGAAGAGCAAACACCCTAGTATAAAACTTAATATCTTGGATGAAGTCTGCCAGGTTTTCATCCAAGCGCTTTACCCGATAATAGTATTTCTGAATAAGGGAGGACCTGGCCCTAGCCGGGATGAAGTTAGCTAGCAAATGGGCATGGAAATCCTCAATAGAAGATTGCTCAGCGATGGCTCTAACTATTTTATCAGAGAGAATACCAATAGCATACGGATAGATAATTTGCAAAATTTGACATGGCGAAAGAGAAAAAACAAGAGCATGATCCTGAAATTCCACTAGAAATCTTAAAAATGAAATTACGTCACTGGTGGTATTAACGGAAAACTTGGATATACCTCTGAGCAACATTGCCAATGGATGAGGCAAGCTGCTAAACCCGGGCGACATAGTAGGTAAAGGTTTCAATGGCAAGGAAGTTAATTCAGCACGTACATTGTTCAACGATGTGCGGCGTTCAGACTCGTTGTCCAATGGGGCAGAGATAGTTTGAGCAGCAACGGTTATCCTATTGCCTTCTCCCTTAGCAGGTTCTTCCTCACTACTTACATTCACAACGGTGGGCTGATCAGATTTGGGAGGAACTTCCCCAGTTAACAATTGAGTGACTTTACTAGACAATTCAGAGATAGTTTCAAGGAGCGTATTAGCTTGCTTCCTCTGAACGTCATTCACCTTCAGAGACAACAGATCATTAACTCTATTTGAAAAGTGATATAGCCTGCCTTGCACACGCTTAATTTGATTAGGAGACGGATCGTTTTCATCAAAAAAGCTGACTACAGATGCTAGCCCAGTAATATTCTCGACGATCGTGGAAAGAGACTCATCAATTTCTTTCTCTCCCAAATTGGGGATGGAAATGGGCAAATCAAGGGACTCTCTAAGCTTGTTGGTGTCGATTGCAACCGTGCCTCCAGATTGCACATTTCTGATAGTTAACTCGTATATCAACTCCTCTTTGCGCAAATAGTTAAGGAGGAGAACATCGCGAGGGCCGGGCATGATGAGAGAACAATTTTGAAAAACTCAAAAAAATTCCAGCAACTGAGACAATTGTTAGAGTTCGAATCAAAGCAATGTTTAGCCGTCAAAAGGGGCTAAATTGAGACCCATTCAACCACGCTCTGCTACCACTTGTTACCGTGTTTTAGCGGTAGTTATGCGTAAAAGAAGGTGCGGGTGTGAATGGGTTTCAAGCTACGAAATTATAGTGCATGTAAAATTAATTTAAAATTTAACAAGGTTATATTTTCTTTTCAAAAACACAGCAATAACAGACATGGCAGGTACAATGTAGCAAAACAAGGGGAGTTACAATATTTACAGGTTTTGGGCTTCACGCCCTGACTTCAGCGATCAGCTCAGTTTTACCACAAACACAAGTTTTAACAGAGGGGCAGAAAACCCCATTCATCCCTAGGAGCCCCTGGCTCCGAATTACACAGAAAAGCCTCCACGAGGCATATGACACTCCATTATCAAAAGAGCGATCCGCTCTTAAAATTTAAGCCTCTCAAAGGCCACACCAAACTCTACCTTCAAGCTGTCCTCTAAGGACGTATTCACAGGGGTAAAATACCCAACCTACAGAGGTCTATTACATGAAAAGAAGGTTGATTACATGACCTCTAAAATAACAATTTGAGAGGAGGCGATCTTGCACTCCTAATACACTTTGTTTTTAAAACCTAATCTGGCTCTGGGCCGCTAACGCAAGGGCTAATCCCATACTACAGAGGTGACTTAGAGAAGAACGCTTTACATTACATAAACGAAGAATAGTTTGGGAAAATAAGTTCACCTCAAAACAAATGTGAGTGGGAGCTCGAGAGGGTTAGCACTCTCTATCCCAATATGTAGCTTTACAAGAAAAAGATGAAAAGAGTAATTACATTTTAGGAAAAGGTTACATGATGGAAATGCTTCGAACCCGCCGCGAGTGTTAAACTGCCAACCTAGCAAGAAAAGAAGTTATTAATAGGCCATTACCTGGTGTTGAACGGCTGAAGAAGAAAGAGGCGCTTCCCGCCTCCTGCTATGTACTTAATACACTGAAAGATGGAACAGAAGTGGCCCGGAGACCCCAAAATCAGCAGTTTATATCCTCTCGCGGAAGATTCTAGGCGTTAGGGGAAAGAAAACACCCTCCCACAAAATCTTTATTGGTTCGGGAAAAGAAACCCCTACATAGAGGAAAAAGAAACACATTATTGGTGGAAAATTAATTAAAGAAATTCGGGATTGGCTAGATCCAAACTAAGGGGAAAAAGAGGGGTATACAGCCAACTTAAACAATGACAGAAGGAAATTTAACAAAGAACAAACTCTTGAAATAAAAATTTCTCCAACAAAATAGTTCTTTGACTCCGCACTAGGTCGCACTATAGTTGATCTTCAGTAGTGTCCTCTAGAAGAGAAAGTTCACACTTCTTACTTCAAGCGAAACAAAAACACATCAAAAGTGACACAGTTCAAAAACTCAAAATTTTCCACGTGGTGACATCTTCTGAGAAAGTAGAGAATTAATAGAATAGATAAAGTTCAACCTTCCTCCAGAAGAGGAGTTTCAACTGGCGCAACTTTTAAATAAATGGTGTAGAGGTGTACCGCCCGGTACAGACCTCCCCCCCCAAAAGTTCCTCCAGGGGTTACACATGAAATCAGTTTGAAACAAAGTCCAAGTAATGATGTTGATACGAAGATAGATAGCAGAAGCATTTACAAGATTTCTTAATTCAGTTTCAAAATGTTGTTGTTGCAGGTGAATGAAAGTCTTTATGTTTGTAGAATTTGAATTTCTGAAGATAAACTTTTAATACTTAAAGGTGAAGAAAAATTTTGCAATGTCCACCAAATATTGTAGTTGAATTCCCAAGTGTAGTTATTGCTTATGGTGACTGTCCATGTAGTTGATGTAGATGGAGTCGAATGGCCGGACCGGCTGTTGCAGCTTGCGTCCAACGGAGGCCGCTCGGACCCCTCAAGTACCCTGAGATACCGCTCGCCCGCACTATGAGGGGAGCAGAGGTGTTGAAGTACGCCGCGCCCGCGGTGAACAGATACAGGCTGCGGGCATGTAGCAGGTCGTGCGCCGCACATCAGCCTTGGCCGGGAGGTGAGCTCCGGCTCGCCGTGCACATGTCGTCCTCGCTGGAGAGGAGGGGGCCCATCCCCCTCCCCAGTCGCTGCACGGCGCTGCGCGGCTGCGGGGGCGCTGAAACATTAAAGCTAGGCGGCAGAATTGTGTTGGACAATCATTTTCTTTGAGGGTACAGGCTTGTGGAGAGGTTGAGGGGCCAGCGGCGTGTAGATATCCATGGCATTTACTATTATGAAGCCACAGTGTAAGGTGGAGCAGGAGACGGGAGCGTGGTAATGGCCGTGGCAAGAACAGGATGGCAGTTTAACGGATCGGGGTGGGTTTTACAAAAGGCTTACATCTAAAACCAAAATATTACCGAAGGGGCAGAATGCCTTAAAAGTGAAACTCAAAAAAATATAACCTTCATATCCTTTCAAAATAATATGAAGCAAGTTAACACAAAATTACACCGGTTTCACCTGGGACAGGTGAACTCTAAATATCCTCTCGGTGGCTGGATTACTTAGCAATAAGGTAACCGGCGTAAGAAAATCGAGAATGATACAAGGCCCATGAAATCTGGGGGCAAGCTTGCCCGCGGGAACAAAATTTTTGACCATAACCTGGTCACCTACCTTCAAAGTGGTGGGTCTCCGTCCACGATCATACCTTTCCCTAACCTTTTCATGAGACACTTTAAGATTGGCTTTAGCCTTCTTCCAAAGATCTTTAATGTTATCCGGATCTATTGTCTCGGGGAGAATGTCATTCAAAGACCAGAGGTTAGAGAGCGGCGAGTTGGGAACAAACTTGAACATCAAAGAAGTTGGAGTAAACTTGTGAGATTCATGAACCGCCGAATTCAAAGCAAAAGCAATCCAATGCAGGGACGTGTCCCACCTGGAAGGATCTTCATGATGATAGGCAATGAGTGCGGACCTGAGATTACGGTTAACCCGTTCAGCCAGAGATGGTTGAGGGTAATAAGCAGAAGTAGTTACATGAGAGATGGACAAGTCAAAGCAGAATTTACGAAATAAATTTGATGTGAACGCCTTAGCATTATCAGATACAATATATTGGCACGGACCAAAAGAAGCAAAAATAGAATTTAGGCAAGTAATGGTGGACTGAGCGGTAGCCAGCTTAGTCGGAAATAACCAAGAAAATCTAGTAAAGCCATCTACGCACACAAAGATGAACTTGTTAGCATTACCCTTTGACTGGGGGAAGGGTCCTACATAATCGATATACAGGCGTTCCATGGGGCGCGACGCTTGATGCGAAGACAAAAGGCCTACCTTGGTGGACATGGTGGGTTTACTAAGCAAACAAGATTTACAAGCTTTTACAAGTTCACGGATTTCACCGTCCATACCTTTCCAAATGAACATTTCACGAATTTTTTCACGGGTTTTAAAGATTCCAAGATGCCCTCCTAATGGGGTCTCATGATAATACTTGAAGATCATAGGCACAAGAACCGCTGGCACGACAACCTTCATCATCTTATCATGCCTCGATGGGCAACATAGAACACCACTCCTTAGAACATAAGGGACAGCATGTTCCCCAGAAGAAAGGGTTTCCATTATCGGAGCCAGCGTCGGATCTTCACGTTGGTATTTCTCAATATCCCTAAAAAGCATGGGAGCATCTGTTAAGATGGCATTAACACCAGATAGTATGGACTCAGAAGGTGATGAACTGTCGACCGGTTCGTGGGTCTCTACGTCGTTATGAAACATACGGCTGAGTCCATCGGCAACAACATTTTCAGTACCTCTGATATGCCGTACATCGAATTGGAAGGCAGAAATACGGATGGCCCAACGGGCTATACGACCTGTACGACGCGGCCTACCTAAGACCCAGCTTAAGGCTTGATTATCTGTCTCCAGATCGAATTTGACGTGTTCCAGATAGAGACGGAACTTTTCTAAGGCGAATAAGACTGCCAAACCTTCAAGCTCATATATGGAGTACTTGGCTTCTTGAGCCGATAGAGTCCTAGATGCATAGGCGATGGGACGCCTCCCTAGTTCAGTCTCTTGAAGAAGGACTGCAGCTACAGCTGACGACGACGCGTCCGTTTGGACGATGAATTTCTTCGAGAAATCAGGCATAGCAAGTACAGGGGCATTACAGAGAGCTAATTTAAGATCTTCGAAAGCGGCTTGTTGAGAAGGTCCCCACTCGAATTTGATGCCTTTCCTACGAAGAAGGTTTAAGGGCGCCGCTCTATTAGCGAAGTTAGGAATAAACTTCCTGAAGAAATTCACCATACCAATGAATCTAGCGATACCTTTGATGTCCTTAGGAGGTTTAAAATCACGGATGGCCTGTGTTCTAGAATGGTCGACAGCTACACCATCAGGTGACACAATATGCCCTAGGAATGACATAGAGGGCTTAGCAAAGGCAACCTTGGACAACTTAACAGTTAACCAGCCTTACGAAGGCGATTGAGAACTTCTCGCAGATGATCTAGATGTTCTTCAAAGGTCTCTGAAAATACGACGACATCATCTAAGTAGTGATATAAGTACTCAAATTTGATGTCAGAAAAGACCCTATCTAGTAGCCTAGTGAGCACAGCTGCCCCCGTGGGGAGCCCGAAAGGCACGCGGTTGTATTCATATAAATTCCAGTCCGTGGCAAACGCTGTAAGATGTTTAGATTCTTCGGCAAGGGGAATTTGATTATAGGCCTGATTCAAGTCCAAGATGGTGAAGAACTTGGCCTTACGAAACCATGAAAAGCAAGAATGAAGGTCGGGAAGGGGCACAGATTGCAACACCACCTTCCGATTGAGAGCCCTGTAATCAATGACAGGCCTGAAACCTCCTTGAGGTTTCGGTACTAGAAAAATAGGCGAAGAATACGCAGACTTAGAGGGCCTAATAATACCGTCCTTCAACATCTGATCGATGATTTCTTTCAGAGCCTTCATTTTAGGTGGAGATAGCCTATACGGTGGAAAGCGAACAGGAATCGAATCCGTGACCTCAATTTTGTATTCAATAAGGTCAGTAACACCAAAAGTATCAGAGAACACCTCGGGAAACGACTGACACAGTTTCCGAATACTATCAGCCTGCTCCTCAGGTAGATGTCTAAGGTCTAACAACATCTCATCCTGGGTAGGCGAAATAGATGAACATGATACAGAATTACACTTTAACAAGGGAATTCTACAATTGGACGCAAATTTGAATGTGCACGACCTACTCTGGAGATCGAGCACAAGACCAGTGTGAGAAATGAAGTCCGCTCCCAATATGATGGGGCAAGACAAACGCTTGGCCACAAACAATTTGATCTTCCATGTAAATTTAAAAACCCGAATTTTGACATGTAAGGAACCTAGAATTTCTAATGGAGATGAATTAGCCGAAACATATTTAACAGGAGATGAGTCATAGTCAGGGAGTTTACAAACAGATTTCAATTTAGAATACCAATCAGCCGAAATAATGGAACAAACACTGCCTGAATCTAAGAGAGCTGTTATAGGCTCGTTATTTACCTCAATCTTAAGAAAAGGAACAGGTGCGGGGGTATCCGCCGCAATCCTAAGACATTCTTTAGGGCATTCAAAAGATGAACTTGAAGGCTGATCGTTCTCTGCATTTACAATCTGTTTACTAGGGGCTGAGTCTCGGGAAGATGGATTAGTCGGCTCAGCCGACGCCACTAGTCACTTTTTATTATTGGCATAGCTGGAATTTGCACCAGAAGTTGAGCAGGAGGGGGTGCTATTTGAGTTTGGGCAATTCTTGGCGATATGTGAGAAGGCCCCACACTTAAAACAGCCTTGTGATGACCCTGCTCCATTCCTTGTCCCACTTGACTTGATCAGAGGACACTTATTCCGCAGATGGTCAGGCGACCCGCAAGCATAACATTTACGGGGATTGACTGGTCGGCGAGGTGGAGGCCGAGTGTTACTAAAGGAAGGCGGGGGTTCTTTCGCGACACGCAAAGAATCGGCGTATCTAACTCCTTCCGCTGAGACTGCCAATGCTTCAAGTTCCGAGAACGTTTGCGGGCACGCCGCGAAACACAAATATGACCTATAGGATGGTGAAATACCTTCCACAATAGCTTGTACAAATTGATCCTCAGGGAAGTGAAGAGCAAACACCCTAGTATAAAACTTAATATCTTGGATGAAGTCTGCCAGGTTTTCATCCAAGCGCTGTACCCGATAATAGTATTTCTGAATAAGGGAGGACCTGGCCCTAGCCGGGATGAAGTTAGCTAGCAAATGGGCATGGAAATCCTCAATAGAAGATTGCTCAGCGATGGCTCTAACTATTTTATCAGAGAGAATACCAATAGCATACGGATAGATAATTTGCAAAATTTGACATGGCGAAAGAGAAAAAACAAGAGCATGATCCTGAAATTCCACTAGAAATCTTAAAAATGAAATTACGTCACTGGTGGTATTAACGGAAAACTTGGATATACCTCTGAGCAACATTGCCAATGGATGAGGCAAGCTGCTAAACCCGGGCGACATAGTAGGTAAAGGTTTCAATGGCAAGGAAGTTAATTCAGCACGTACATTGTTCAACGATGTGCGGCGTTCAGACTCGTTGTCCAATGGGGCAGAGATAGTTTGAGCAGCAACGGTTATCCTATTGCCTTCTCCCTTAGCAGGTTCTTCCTCACTACTTACATTCACAACGGTGGGCTGATCAGATTTGGGAGGAACTTCCCCAGTTAACAATTGAGTGACTTTACTAGACAATTCAGAGATAGTTTCAAGGAGCGTATTAGCTTGCTTCCTCTGAACGTCATTCACCTTCAGAGACAACAGATCATTAACTCTATTTGAAAAGTGATATAGCCTGCCTTGCACACGCTTAATTTGATTAGGAGACGGATCGTTTTCATCAAAAAAGCTGACTACAGATGCTAGCCCAGTAATATTCTCGACGATCGTGGAAAGAGACTCATCAATTTCTTTCTCTCCCAAATTGGGGATGGAAATGGGCAAATCAAGGGACTCTCTAAGCTTGTTGGTGTCGATTGCAACCGTGCCTCCAGATTGCACATTTCTGATAGTTAACTCGTATATCAACTCCTCTTTGCGCAAATAGTTAAGGAGGAGAACATCGCGAGGGCCGGGCATGATGACAGAACAATTTTGAAAAACTCAAAAAAATTCCAGCAACTGAGACAATTGTTAGAGTTCGAATCAAAGCAATGTTTAGCCGTCAAAAGGGGCTAAATTGAGACCCATTCAACCACGCTCTGCTACCACTTGTTACCGTGTTTTAGCGGTAGTTATGCGTAAAAGAAGGTGCGGGTGTGAATGGGTTTCAAGCTACGAAATTATAGTGCATGTAAAATTAATTTAAAATTTAACAAGGTTATATTTTCTTTTCAAAAACACAGCAATAACAGACATGGCAGGTACAATGTAGCAAAACAAGGGGAGTTACAATATTTACAGGTTTTGGGCTTCACGCCCTGACTTCAGCGATCAGCTCAGTTTTACCACAAACACAAGTTTTAACAGAGGGGCAGAAAACCCCATTCATCCCTAGGAGCCCCTGGCTCCGAATTACACAGAAAAGCCTCCACGAGGCATATGACACTCCATTATCAAAAGAGCGATCCGCTCTTAAAATTTAAGCCTCTCAAAGGCCACACCAAACTCTACCTTCAAGCTGTCCTCTAAGGACGTATTCACAGGGGTAAAATACCCAACCTACAGAGGTCTATTACATGAAAAGAAGGTTGATTACATGACCTCTAAAATAACAATTTGAGAGGAGGCGATCTTGCACTCCTAATACACTTTGTTTTTAAAACCTAATCTGGCTCTTGGCCGCTAATGCAAGGGCTAATCCCATACTACAGAGGTGACTTAGAGAAGAACGCTTTACATTACATAAACGAAGAATAGTTTGGGAAAATAAGTTCACCTCAAAACAAATGTGAGTGGGAGCTCGAGAGGGTTAGCACTCTCTATCCCAATATGTAGCTTTACAAGAAAAAGATGAAAAGATTAATTACATTTTAGGAAAAGGTTACATGATGGAAATGCTTCGAACCCGCCGCGAGTGTTAAACTGCCAACCTAGCAAGAAAAGAAGTTATTAATAGGCCATTACCTGGTGTTGAACGGCTGAAGAAGAAAGAGGCGCTTCCCGCCTCCTGCTATGTACTTAATACACTGAAAGATGGAACAGAAGTGGCCCGGAGACCCCAAAATCAGCAGTTTATATCCTCTCGCGGAAGATTCTAGGCGTTAGGGGAAAGAAAACACCCTCCCACAAAATCTTTATTGGTTCGGGAAAAGAAACCCCTACATAGAGGAAAAAGAAACACATTATTGGTGGAAAATTAATTAAAGAAATTCGGGATTGGCTAGATCCAAACTAAGGGGAAAAAGAGGGGTATACAGCCAACTTAAACAATGACAGAAGGAAATTTAACAAAGAACAAACTCTTGAAATAAAAATTTCTCCAACAAAATAGTTCTTTGACTCCGCACTAGGTCGCACTATAGTTGATCTTCAGTAGTGTCCTCTAGAAGAGAAAGTTCACACTTCTTACTTCAAGCGAAACAAAAACACATCAAAAGTGACACAGTTCAAAAACTCAAAATTTTCCACGTGGTGACATCTTCTGAGAAAGTAGAGAATTAATAGAATAGATAAAGTTCAACCTTCCTCCAGAAGAGGAGTTTCAACTGGCGCAACTTTTAAATAAATGGTGTAGAGGTGTACCGCCCGGTACAATTATTATTATTATTATTATTATTATTATTATTATTATTATTATTATTATTATTATTATTATTATTATTATTATTATTTTGTATTTTAGGAACTGACTACAATTTAAAAAAAACATATTTTTTTTTACATTAAATTGGTTATATAATGTTAGGTACAAAACTGGAACAGGTTAGATAAGTTCATGTATTTGCGATGTTTGTTCTCCCAGGATAGAAATATAGTAAATGAGACTGAATCAAGGTGCAATAAAGCTAATGCAGTGAGCTCCCAGTAGCGATCAACAGTATTCTGTAAGAAGAAAGTCAGCCCCCGGACGAAACCATCTTTACATCGGTCTGTTTCCAGACCAGCTTTACGGGAGCGAAAGCTAGGTGGACTCAGAATATCTCATTCATAAGTTAGAAAGATTTTTTTTTTTTTGCTAATTGTTTTTACGTCGCACCGACACAGATAGGTCTTACGGCGACGATGTGACAGGAAAGGGCTAGGAGTGGGAAGGAAGCGGCCGTGGCCTTAATTAAGGTACAGCCCCAGCATTTGCCTGGTGTGAAAATGGGAAACCACGGAAAACCATTTTCAGGGCTGCCGACAGTGGGGTTCGAACCTACTATCTCCCGAATACTGGATACTGGCCGCACTTAAGCGACTGCAGCTATCGAGCTCGGTTTAGAAAGAAGTAACAGGCATGCTAGTTGCGATGTTGATTGCTGGTACAAGCAGGTGGGAACAATGGCAGGAGGGTAATTATAATGAGGAGATAAAGGCTGAGTTAGGACTGAACTCGATGGATGAAGCTCTACGCGTAAACCGGCTTCGGTGGTGGGGTCTTGTGAGGCGAATGGAGGAAGATAGTTTACCTAGGAGAATAATGGACACATATGGAGGGTAAGAGAAGTAGAGGGAGACCAAGACGACGATGGTTAGACTCAGTTTCTAACGATTCAAAGATAAGAGAGATAGAGCTAAATGAAGCCGCAGCATTCGTTGCAAATAGAGGATTGTTGCGACGTTTAGTAAATCCACTGAGGCTTTCAGACTGAACGCTGAAAGGCATAAGGGTCTATAATGATGATGTATGTTAGGTTAGTAACATCAGTTTATTAAAGCGAAGTTCAAAATGTTTCAGCTCATTACATTTAAACACACTCCACCTTACTCATAGTGCTGTAGCAACTACACCTTATTTATCCAGGGGAAATAAAAAAACTCCATCCTGATATCATTTATAACGTTCTCATAATTATAACGACGAAAATTTCTGATTTCTGGGCATCACCACTTTCTTCTCTGTAACGTAGTATTTTTCTGTGGCTCCCCTGCCTGACTTAAAGGTAACTGTTTTATTTTCGTAAGTGGCCTATAAAAATTCAAATTTTAGTTCCATTACATTAATGTGAGTTTATTTACTGGTTACAATCTCACTCTCTAGTTGCTACTAAATACATGTTCCTCCTTTATACTGGGGACATCAATTTTCACACAATATCTCTGCAACTTGAGAAATAAGTGCCTCTTTATTTTGATAGTGCGTTCCATGTATCCGGAAGGAAATCTCAATCTCGTTTTAACGCGTCCTCGCTATTTATTTGCTGGTGAGCAGCTTGGCTTGTATCGACCGCTAGCTGGCTGGCCTACTTATCATCCCAAGATGTAGGTCGCCCCCTGCTAGAAACCGTAACTCAATTCTCCAGGCGGGTGACCGAGACAAATTGTGTTATCTTTGTCTACTCTAAAAGTGAAGTCAAGAAGAAAGACCTGATAAATATAAAGGATATATATACACGTAAAAAACTAATATGAACGCAACCATGGAATTTTCTATTTATAGAGACTGAAGTTTGCTGCCACCGTAGAACGAGTTTTATCGGGCGAGTTGGCTGTGCAGTTAGGACCGCGCAGCTGTGAGCTTGCATCCGTTAGATAGTGGGTTCGAACCGCGCTGTCGGCAGCCCTGAAGATGGTTTTCCACGGTTTCTCGTTTTAACACCTAGCAAACGCTGGGGCTGTACTTTAATTAAGGCAATGGGTGCTTCCTTCCCATCCTTAGCCCTTTCCTATCCCATTGTCGCTGCGATGTAAACCAATTTGTAAAAAAGAAATTACTGAGGTAATACATGTAACCCATTACATTCTATTCCTTACTGTGTAGTTATTTTAGACCATCTTGGGGGTTGCTTTCACTTATTGGTGCCAGTCTTTATAATTTCATCTTTCCTATCTGACTTCTCTCGGCCAGCTCTTGTTCTCTTCCGTATCTGAAGGTATACTTGGGGGCAAAACATGACGACCTCGTCTCACACCACTAACTCTCCAGCGGCAGCCACTGTCTATTAGCGGTATGAAGGATTTACTACGTCTCCGGTAGCCGGATTTGCCAAATAGTCAGTCTAGTGCACTCGACCTGTAATCTAGGTGGCGTTGACTCGACACGAAGAAAGGGTAGAGACTGAAGAGTGTGGAAGAAAGTAGTTTGGCAGTCTCTTCAAGCCAAACAAGCACCGAATTGGTCCGACAGTCAAAATACCGAAGATATTTTTCTTCCATAGCGAAAAGTCCTGGTTGAACTCGTGCGAATGGTAGATGGCAGTTAGAGACAGGAATTCCCGAATGGGTTACTAAACCAAACCCCAACACTTCAACAACTGCCTCATTTCACTAGACTCATTGTTAGTTCTCCGACCGTATCAGAACTGTGCAATACGAGTAGAAGTGTCCAATAGTTTCCATGTTAAGTGAGAGGGGCTTTATGTTAGTAGTTTTTGATGGTATTAAATATTCAAAAGGTGACAAGACACAACCGGATCAAAAGTGGCTAACCTAACCTAACCTAACCTAACCTAACCTGAAGGGCAATACATATATAGGTTATTTATTAACGCCGAAAGGCCGCTACATATATTTACTATATTTCCATCTGTCATTTTATTGGGACAATTGGTATAATACATGAGCTGACGATAAGGCTTCTTCGATCCATGGTTTTGATATTTTAGTGTTGGACCAGATGGACCTCACCCCGTGTGCTAACCGTCGGACCAGTTCGACTCCATTCGACATGATTTTCACATTCCTATAACCATCGGACGAATTTGACACAACACCCGACTGACTACTGGCTTCCAGCTCGCTTCCAGGAACTGACGCGGTCATGATGTTTTCTTTTTTTTTTTTTTTTTTTTTTTGCAAGTTGCCTTTTTGTCGCAACGACACAAATAGGCGACGATGAGACGATGAACAGGAAAGGGCTAGGAATGGGAAGAAAGCGGCCGTAGCCTTAATTAAGGTACAGCCCCAGCATCTGGCTGGTGTGAAAATAGGAAACCACGGAAAACCATATTCAGGGGTGCCGACAGTGGGGTTAGAGCCCACAATCTTCCGAATACTGGATACTGGCCGCACTTAAGCGACTGCAGCTATCCAGCTCGGTCCGTCATTATTTGTCCCGAAGTATATTGGGTTTGCTAGAACTAGGGAACCTTCAATTTAACCCCTTCTTGGCCTTTCCATTTCTTTTGCCAATAACTTCATTCTTCGAAGGATAGGAATGTTTCCTTTATTGTTTGATTAATGTTAAGAGTGGATGGTTACTCAGTTTCACTTCTTCTTAAAAAGTAATCACCACCACCACAACCAAATGTAATAATTAGTCTTTGATGTGGATTTGATTCTTGCTTCGTAAGGTAATTGCTTTGGAACCCCGTGTGGATTGGCCGGTAATCTATTATGTGACCGTCTGCCTCTGGATTTAGGAATGTGGCTGACTAATTCAACAAGCCTCTCGTCACGGTCGTCATTATCGCCGTTTGCAATTAGTCCTCGCATTTCTATGAGCATACCAGCTCCAGGGAGCTCTCCGACATCGACATGGCGCTGTCACGTTAAACAGAATGAGAACAGTGAGGTGGAGATTTTACACAAAGGTACTGAATGCTTTCCACGAAATGATTATTAATTGACGTGCTCTCTCCAGACTTGTTTCAGTCTCCCCATCCTTAAAGTCATCACCCAGAGGTCATACCTAGTGAGACCACGAATGACGGCATGTTTTAAGGATGTTGACGCATCCACGCGTGTGGTATTGGATGTTATCGCAACTTTAAGTGAGGATGAATAAGGAGAGTTCAGAATCTTTACAGTGCTTTGTCAATCTGGGGACTGAAGAAACTTTGTTCACCATTTATATCTTGGAAATGTCCACATTATAGGAGAGACACGTCCTATTGGAGAAGTCTTCCTCGTGAACAGTCGAGATTTTCTTCTGAGCGAATTTCTCTGTGAAACGGAAATAATTTCACCTTGTTTTCTTGACATGGCAAAAGCCCAGAACCTTAGTATAATGTCTATAAAATAAATATAGGCTATACTAATTTGATTGGTAAATTGATTGTTAAATTTCACTTAACATTTATATCATTCTTTAAAATTTGGGATCATTTTACTGGATTTTCGCCGTCAGTATACAGATTATTGTTAAACATTTTTAGGTCATACAAATCCTGGCTCTGTTAAGTATCACACGACCAGATTATTATAATTAAATAAATCTTACAACGTTCTACCTTAATTCACTTATGTACATACTTCATACATCTTCATTATAGACGGTTATGCCTTTCAGCGTTCTGTCTGCAATCCTCTGTGAATTTCCTAACCATGCCACAATCCTCTATGTGTAACTAGTTCCGTTGCCTCATTTAGTTCTATACTTCTTATCTTTAAATCGTTAGAAACTGACTTTAACCATCGTCGACCTGATCTACCTCTACTTCTCTTACTCTCCATAAGAGTCCATTATTATCCTAGGTAACCTATTCTCTTCCATTCGCCTTACATGACCCCACCACCGAAGCCGCTTTATGCATACATTTTCGTCCATCGAGTTCGTTCATAACTTAGTCCTTATCTCCTTATTCAGAGTACCCAGCTGTCATTGCTTCCACCTGTTTGTACATGCGAGCACAGAAATGGTGTCCCGGTATAAACAAAGCATGGCATACCCCCACCTCCACGCTTAACGCATTGCTGCAGGTAGACAGCCCGCTACAAGACTGTTGTGATTGAAATGGGCACAGTGGTGGATGTATAGCAATACACACACCCTGCCTTCAGCACTACCCGTTCATTCCCTCCCCTCTTTCTCGGTACTGCAGTGGCCTTCGACACTACCCCTTCACTCCCTCGCCACCTTTCAGTACTGGAGTGGGGCAGTGTTGATTGTTTACGTCGGGACACCATTTCTGTGCTTGCATGTACCAGCAATTATTCTGGCTACATTCATGTCTGTTGCTTCTAACTTATGAATGAGATATCCTGAGTCCACCCAGCTTTCACTCCGGTAAAACAAAGTTGGTCTGAAAACAGACCGATGTAAAGACACTGTTTATCGCCACTGCGAGCTCTCTGCATTAGCTTTACTGCACCTTGATTTAATCTCGCTTACTATACTGCCATCCTGGGAGAACACACATCCGAAATACTTGAAGTGATCTACTTGTTCCAGCTTTATATCCCTACTCTGATATTCACTTCTCTTGAATTTCTTGCCTACTGATATCAATTTATTCTAGGAAAGGCTAATTTTAGGACCATACTCATTGCACCTATTTCTAAGTTCCAGGATATTAGACTGCAAGGCTTTCGGCACAATTTGCCATTAAGGCCAAGTCGTCAGCATAGGCCGGACTGCTTATTATATTTCCACCTCTTTGAATCTCTCCCTGCCTCTTTATACCTTTTAGCAGATGATCCATGTAAACTGTGAACAACAAAGGTGAAAGAATACTGCCTTGTCTAACGCTTGAACAAAGAACTCTTTCTACTATCAGTTCCCACTGCAGTACGCTACAGTGTCCAGACATTTTGATGTGATACCATTTAGACTGCCTGCATATAAATTTTGACATTCTATTTTATTCTACCAGATGGGAAGGAAGGAGGTGCATATGGCCCTGAGGTTCACTCAGCCTGCACCAAAAATGAGTACCAGGTTAATTCCTGGGGGCAAAGGCAGCCGGGCGTAGAGCTTACCACTCTACCCCATCACGTGCCGAGGTTACGAATGGTGGAAGCCTTTACCTTCCGCCCCTCCAAGGGCCTTCATGGCCTGTACGGAGAAGACTCTGCTTTGCTTTTAGATAGCAAACAAATCAACGCTACCTCCGGAGACCTATGGTTCACTAACGAAGTTTATTGGTTAAACACCAAATGTGTCACCAGAGATTTTTTACATGCCGACGTTGTACGACATGGAGCGCAAAATGGAGATCATCAATCTGCCATGTTTACTTCTAGTCAGGGACTTGTATAAATTGGGCCCATAACCTTTTGTACCAGACTAAGTACCGTTTCATAGAAAATAACTCTAAGGGTGGAATTAAAAACTGCTTGAAAAATACTTCGGAACGTCTCAGTGTTGTGAAAAGCAACTTCTACACATAATGTCTTTAAAAATTGGCGTTCTTTTGTATATTCTTTATCATTTCAGGAATCTTGTTCCATAAATTCTCCCGAAATGAGGCTATATTCGAGTTGATAACACTGCTCGGTGGCTTCAAATGTATTTAAATTGCTACTGTTGTGCTCATTCTCTTTCGGTATTGATGCATTGTCTTGAGATTTATCATACTTAATTAGACTGAACACAATTCAAAGAGCAAGATCAACTTTCATTCGTAATTATCAACACGTAAATAGAAACATTTACAAGGTACTTAACACATCATCATTTGACAATGACATCAACGTGACTGTCGATACGACCATATGGAATCCGAACTACATTGATGTGAGGTTTCATTTCAAAAATCTCACATGCACTGACCGGGAACCGAAACACTGTAGCATTGGTGAGAAGCCAGTGACAGTGTCACTCGTCTATTGTGCCACATACCCATAGTTCAGTGCCTAGAAAAAATAAATCGTTCAGGGAATACTGACCGCACAATACAGACGTCCTCTAGCGTTCATGCCACTAACTCCGAATCACTGCCATCTGCGACTTCAGTGATGTCAAACTAGAACTCATCGGAGGGCAGAGTGGAGATCTGTTGTGTTCTCAGACGAGATCCATTTCTGTCTTGGTGCCAATGATAGCCGTAGTTTGGTTAAAAGGAGGCCAGGTGAGCGCTTGGAATCAAGCTGTCTGCGGCGTCGACACACTGTGGTCTGGGGAACGACTTCCTTTGAAAGCAGGATCATGCGCATCCTCACACAGTTTGCTCTACAGTGTGTCGGCCAGTTGCCTTGGCCTGCGAGAGCACTAGACCTTTCGCTCATTGAGCACGTATGGTACCTTATGGGACGGCATTATGTTCATTTAGCTTTTGCTATGGGATCTTGGTGGAATGGCAGCGTACTGGCCTTTATGTCAAAGGACACCAAGTTTGATTTCCTCCTGAGTCCTGGATGTTAATCGCGTCTGATTAATTCTCCTGTCCCGGGGTCTGGATGTTTGAGTTCGTCCCAATACACATCTTCATGTATACGCAACACATCACAGAAGATCGCAATAGTGAGTATATCCACCACTCCTCACAGAGCTACGTCAGGAAAGGCATTTGAGCAAGGAACTGGGCTTGATCCGCATTAGTTTTTTTGCTATTTGCTTTACGTCGCACCGACACAGATAGGTCTTATGGCGACGATGGGATAGGAAAGGCCTAGGAAGTGGAAGGAAGCGGCCGTGGGCTTAATTAAGGTACAGCCCCGGCATTTGCCTGGTGTGAAAATGGGAAATCACGGAAAACCATCTTCAGGGCTGCCGACAGTGGGGTTGGAACCCACTATCTCCAGATTACTGGATACTGGCCGCACTTAAGCTACTGCAGCTATCGAACTCAGTGATCCGCATTAGTGCCGACCCCAAACTAATACTAATACGGTGAAGCTTAGGAAGAAGAAGTATTTCCTAGTAGGTCAATATATTTGAATTTGAATTTATTGATCATGATTTACATGCCACTGAGGCAGAAAAACTCCTTTATGTAGCGTCTTCGTATAATACAAAACAGGTTTATGAACACAGTAACTACATTTTTATAATATTAAAGTATTAAACTAAACATTAAACTTAAAAAAGTGAAAATACAGATACCAAATCCAGTAAGATTAAGACATATATTATATAATAAGTAAGAAAGTAAATCATTAAGCCCTTCTGTTATTTTGGACTACATGGATCTAAAGAATATAAAGCTAAAGCAGAGAAACCTTCTTCGAAATGTACATATTTCTGAGTGTTAGACACAAGAATGCCTGATCTCAGCCTCTTGCGTACTCCTCCAGAAAGATAGATGTTAAGAACTGCTTTAGTTGGGTACAGTTAGTGTTATTTGCGAAACGGTGAAGATTAAAGACGTTAAAGATACGTGATGCAGTGCAAACAAAGGATTTGTTAAATCTAGTGGTACGATGAAGGGGAATTCGAAGGGTGGTTTTTGTAAACCTATTATCTCTCTTATGTACCGACTCCATAGGTTTACATGCATTATAAAGGTAGGATGGTGTCTTCAGTTTGAGAATTTTCTGCGTAGCAACAGCTACTGAGATTTCCCGACGTTCATGGAGTTTCAACCATTGTAGCTGTATGTAATAGGGTGTTATGTGTTCATCACGCCTGGCATTTGTAACGTAACGAACACAGGCGTTTTGTACCCTCTGTAGTTTTATGTTCAAAGTTTCAGATAAGTCGTTATATACGACTGAACCATAGTCAATTATTGGAAATATAAGACTTTGAACAAGTAGTTTTCGCATGAAGGGTGGTGTACATGACACGTTACGTTTCAAACTATGCATGGATGACACAACTTTTCGCATTACATTTGACGTATGATCAGACCAGGATAAGGTTCTGTCGAAAATTAGATCTAGATTGTTAACGGTGTCACTTTAATGAATATCTGTCTGTAGAATTTTTATTGCTGGGAGGGATTTAGGTCAACAGTTTTCAGGAGTTTTGTGTAACCTATGCATATAAGCTGGGTCTTAGCCACATTTAATTGGAGGTTCGATATATAATAAATTTCAAAAGTAATTTTGAATTGGTGACCAATTTAAATAAGTTCATAGCACTCGATGGAAGAGAAACAACCAATCAAAACACGTAATGTTCACCTCTGGACAAAATTGAGCTTGATGCAGTTTCTTGGAGTATTTTTCGTGCTCCACGTGTTACCATATTCAGATTTTATCTATCAGTATACTGTAACATTGAAATAATAACTTGAGAGTGAGGGGATAAAACAAATCGTATATTGTTCACGCGGGTGATTTAATCAGAACGCGTACTATACACCAGTGATATATTTTCGTTTTTCTTCCTTTCATAAAATGCTTGAAATGTAATACGGCCTAATGTAGCGTACTCTGGACAATAATATTCTGCCTATAACATTATACTGAACCTGTTTTTACAAAATAATTCTAGTCTTTTTTAAATTCCTTCAGGAAGATATTCATTTTATGCTCTTCTAAGTAAATTTGAACTGACTAAAGCGTAATTTTGTAAGTTATAATTTTCAGGTACTAAAATTAATGTCAACTAATGATTATACAAATACAGTAAACTCATCAAAACATATAATGTCCGATAAAATAGATCAAGCCTGGCTGAATGGCTCAGACGGTTTAGGCAATAGCCTTCTGAACCCAACTTGGCAGGTTCGATCCTAGCTCAGTCCGGTGGTATTTGAAGATGCTTAAGCTCTTCAACCTCGTGTCCGTAGATTTACAGGCACGTAAAAGCACGCCTACGGGACTAAATTACGACTCCTCCGCATCTCGGAAAACCATAAAAGTAGTTAGTGGGACGTAAAGCAAATAATTATGATTACTACAGTTATTATTATTATTATTATTATTATTATTATTATTATTATTATTATGAAAGTAGATCAAAACGTACATTGTTCAAAATATACATTAAGTTTCTAATATTCCCAATAAATTATTAATCTCTTGCAACATGACATCTAATGCAGTATTCCAATAAGAAACTAACTGTGAATATCATATTTTATTGAATACTATAACCTTTACGCTTTTCCTGAAAAAAATGCCTTAATGGACATTACTCGTTTTGATTGGTAGCTCCTTAGATAAAGCAGCAAGTGCAGCTTGTGAGATAGTGACAGTGTGCCATGGCACCACCGATGTAATAAAGAAAGATTTATTTTTACTCTCACGTACAGTTTAAATTAAATTTAAATTTTAAAAAATGCGTGAATATCTTATTCTGCAATCATCTGAACGAGCGCGCAAGTTGACATGCGCTCTGGAAGCACTTGTCTAAATGTGTGAGAGAGATTTCACTGTTTGGCTTGGGTTTGTATGTGCCGTTAACGGCCGCGGAAGTGTCAGTGACCGCGTAAGGCAAAGTTTCAATTTCATCCACTAGAGAACGTCAGTATGTAATAATGTAAGAAACACAAGTGAAAACTGATTTATATTTCAACCGCTACCAGATGGAATTTAGTGACAGATTTTCTTACATTTCTTCCACTTCTTCTTCTTCTTCTTCTGGTGTCATGATTTCAGAGGAATCTGGCTGCCATCATGAAGTATTTTTTTCTTATTTTGTATTTGCCATATAAGAGTTAATTGGCCGAGGTGGTAAAGGCGTGCTCGATTCGCCCGGAAGGACGTGGGTTCGAATACATGCCATGAAGTCGTAAAATCTGAGAAACGAGATTTCCACTTCCGAAGGTAGACAAGGCCCTGAGATTCACAAAGCCTACACCAAAATTGGGTACCAGGTTAATTCCTGGGGGCAATCGGGCGTAGAGTTAACCACTCTATCCTACCAACTGCCGAGGTTGCAGATAGTGGAAGCCTTTAACTTTCACCCCTCCAAGGGCCTTCATGGCCTGTACGGAGTTGACTGATTTTTCTATTATTATCATCAAACTACCGTCGGAGATTTCGCTCCCAGAATAATCTAGTCCATCCACGTCAGAGTCTCCATTCTATCTTGTCTCCTATGATTACTTTTATTAGGCTGTATTTAAATTTTTTGAAAATGTGATTGATATTGGCTGTTTTCCTGCCTTTTGCGAGGTTTAAGGAATCGACAAGATTTTCCGGTATGACGCAGTTACGTCCTCGTGAGCGACGTAGTCTGCTGTTGATCCACATTTCAAAAGCCTGCAGTCTGTTCATTATCGAAAAGTATCCACCCTCGGCATTGTATAAGAGCACCAGTAAAATAACACGACAACGCTTTACAACAGTGAATTTTCAAATCACGGGATTATTATTTTCATTTTCATAAATGTATGTTGCTCTGATGTCCCAAGTTAATACTGAGTGCACGACTTATTACAACTTCCATTTCAGGTACCGGAGAGCAGACCTTTTTAAAACAGTGAATTTGTAAGTCTGATAGCGGGGAGTATACTGCAGATTACAGTCAATTTATGACCCACGCGGTTCAATAAAGTTGCTTTTCTAGTCCTTTATTCTTTCCAACAGAGTCTTGACTTAATGGTATTTACCACCTCGCTGCATACGTGTACAGCCACCTGCAGTAAATCTCACTCAAGGAGTAATCTTACACTACGTCATGTCTGCTGTAAGCTGTAATAGGCTTCTAAAAGGTCATACGTTGTGTACCTCATCATACCACCACTGCACTCCCAGGGGCTATATGCAGGTACTCGCTTATAGCACGTGTAGGGACGTCTTCATTAAACATCACTTAGCAATATCAGTCGAAAATTTCCTTAGGCAAGTGAGATTATCTCTTCTAGTCATGTAAGGTAACGTTACCTATTGCATCGCTGTTTGATCTACGTTGTCTATACTGCTGTGTTAATATACTTACCAAACACTAAAAGTATTTTCATGATTTTATGTTAACTTATTATCTTTCTAATCTTTTAATAATAATAATACTCTTATTCGCTTTACGTTCCTTTAACTACTTTTACGGTTTTCAGAGACGCCGAGAGGTAGGAATTTTCCTCCGCAGCAGTTCTTTTATGTGCCAGTAAATCTATCGACACGAGGATGACGTATTTGAGCACCTTCAAATACCACCGGAATGAGCCAGGATCGAACCTGCCTAGTTGGGGTCAGAAAGCCAGCGCCTCAACCGTCAGAGCCACTCAGCCCGGCCTTCTAATCTTTTCTAATAGTTTTCAAACACCGTTGAAAATATAGCAACCTCAGACAAGAGTGTAAAATTTGTATGTAATAACTCTTTGTTTATTTAATTCGCTGTGATTGTTTTGGAAATATGTGCAGTTAGACTTACGGTTATGACGTTCAGTCAGATATATTTTACCTATAAATTACTGTTGCACCATTTAAGGCGTGTTGCTGCAATGAAATTCGAAAATACCCAACATTCTTTCACTGCTTCATGTTTATCCTAGATGATTTTTTGGTTCAGTATAATTTGCTAAGTACGAAGTCGAGTTGATAACACGAGTAATGTGCAATCTATTGGCTCTATAATACCCTCTCCCTTAACTGTACAGCCAATTATACTGTGTGATCCAAAAGTCCGTTAACATTTGACGAGGTAATACTTCACGGAATATTACAGGTAAAGAGGTGATAGTTGACAAACATGATTGACAGCCCCAGTAGGCAGTGTACTGTTTGTTCTACACAAATTGTCTACTACGCGAACTCTGTAGAAAGAGGAGATAAACATGTACCAAGAATACAGGCAGCTTTCCAGGTCGTTCGCAACACACCACACATCCTAATCTGAGTCAAAAGGTCACTACTTCACCGTTGTGAACTGTGCATCATATTAATCGTTTACTGTAATCAAACCATTGGGCGTATTTTCTCTTTCGTTCAGTATTTAATTCTATTTACAATATTATCACGTTGAGTGCCGAGCCGATTGTAGCACACTATTCCACTGGTGCCAGGCTTGTTTTTGAATTGCATTCCGCTGGTGCCAAAGCAATTGTACGCGTTGTAGTCTGTTTATATAATCTTGGGATATATTTATATGATGTACTAAGTAAAATTTATCTCACCATACCATGGTCATGTGTGACGCCATATGGTGTCACATCAATTTTTAGGAAAGATAAAATATAGCGTGACGCCATATGGTGTCACAGAATTTTTTGACATGGAATGTGCAATACGAATTTCAAATACGAAATATTTATTTGCTAATTCAAATTTACGCAATATTCATGAAAACCTAATAAAATGCAAAACAAGTACTTATATTACATTACATATTGTTGATAACAGTTTTCTGATAACTCTAAACATTGAAAATATGCGTCTCGGCTCGCCCGTGTTCTTGTTACTCGTTGCAATTTTTCAAACCTTATTGGCATCGTTGTTCAAACATCGTCCTTTGTACACTTGTTTCATGTGCTGTTTTCATATTTACGTTTTGCACATCTGATCGGAAAGTTAAGGGGAACGCGCTAACCTTACGCTACCTGGCTGCTGGCGCAGCTCGACGCAGCCCGGTTGGTTCACGTCCGCTGCTTCGCTCCTCCCTACCTCTCCGCCACACCCCGATACTCCCGCGGCACTTCTAATTTTATGACTATTTATTTGTTCAATTGTGGCGTTTAAACTTGCGCTGGGTACAGCAAGTTTTCTACTGTCTCCCACGAATATTCCTACCAAATTTCAACCGAATCCGAGTGTAACACATGTATGTGTTCCCTCGTAAGATTATTACCAATATCTTCCATTTTTTTTATATTTTTGCACAACTATATAAACTGAGTGATAATACGTACGTAAACGAGGAATAAACAATGCCTGGCGCGCTTTCACCTGTGACAACGACCACAGGCCACTCAGTGGCATCGGAAGAATACTGTGGCGCCATGTGGTGGCATACAGTAAAAATACATAGCTGGAATAGACCCTGAAGTTCGCCCTTCACGTAGTACCAATTTTACGCACATAGATGTCACAGCTGATTATCTACGGCGCATCGCCTGAAACTCAACTGTGCCGCCATATGGCGTCACGCCAACTCTGATTTCAAGAACGGTGTGCCGCCATATGGCGTCACGCCATCTCAAATTTGAAGACCACCGTGACGCCATATGGCGGCACGTGGCACCCAACGTGTTATGAATGAAGGAATACACAATCGTGAGGCGCCAGCACTGCATCTACGAGCATGTTAAATAGTAAAGAACGTTACTGCAACCAACAGACAGAGGAGGAACGATCTGGTGCATTCCTCGCCTGACAGGTGTGTTTTAAATACAGTGTGTTCTTGTACTGTGTTTCCAGTTACTGGTGTTTAATAAACGAACTGTGGATATTGCTTGTAAGAGACTAGGACAATTCTGGGCGAGTTTAACGAGGAAACTTGTACATACGCACTGTCCCCATCATACACCCCCACTTCCAGTCCCCCACCCTCACTTCCCTGAAACACGACAGAGGCTTGTGTTCTCGCATATCAAATACGACGATTTCGTCAAATTGAACCGCGCGCCCGGAAGTAATATAGTAACCACATTTTCTCGAAAATATTTTTTTCCGCCAATCCGATTGCATCATCGTTCTTGATATAACACGAAGAGCATCCCGGATTTTTGCCGGTATAGTTCTGATACACCGTGTATACGTAATTGCCTTCTTCCCGTTCCCAAATACCGGGCGAGTTGCCCGTGCGGTTAGGGGCGCGCAGCTATGAGATTGTATTCGGGAGATAGTGGGTTCGAATCCCACTGTCGGAGCCCTGAAGATGGTTTTCCGTGGTTTCCAATTTTCATAATAGGAAAAATGCTGGGGCTGTACCTTAATTAAGGCCACGGCCGCTTCCTTGCCCCTCCTAGCCCTTTCCTATCCCATCGTCGCCATAAAACCTATTTGTGTCGGTGCGACGTAAAGCCACTAGCAAAACTCGTTCTCAAATGACACTTTACCGTACTGTAATTACTTGCCGCACTGTTTTTATTACAAATCATCTCTAATTGGTTGAATTCCGCTTCATGGTAACGTAAACACGCATAGTCAGAGAGATCAAGAATCAAAGAACACCAAACTTACCTCGCAGAATTCCTTCTCCTCCTGATTGCACCGTAGTTCCGTACTCATCTACACAAAAGAATGGTGGCTCTGCATTTCCAGTTCAAGTACTCTATCGCCATCACAATACTTGCTAATAATAATAATAATAATAATAATAATAATAATAATAATAATAATAATAATAATAATAATAATAATAATAATAATAATAATTTCGTGCGACTATTTCTAGCCGAGTGCAGCCCTTGCAAGGCAGACCCTTCGATGTGGATGGGCGGCATCTGCCATGTGTAGGTAACTGCATGTTATTGTGGTGGAGGGTAGTGTTAGTTGTGTTGAGTGAGTTGCAGGGATGCTGGGGACAGCACAAACATCCAGCCCCCGGGCCACTGGAATTAACCAATGAAGGTTAAAATCCCCGACCCGGCCAGAGTATTGAACCCGGTACCCTCTGAACCGAAGGCCAGTACGCTGGCCATTCAGCCACTGAGTCGGACACAATACTTGCTAATGTATAGGTTAATCTATTTCCAACAGATAAATATCGCCTATATGACAGTATATAATAAAGTTCGTATTACCTTCACTAATCCATAAGCAGGCGAGGAAAGCAATGGGAAACTACATCACTCCTCATTTCCCTAGAACGCCTCTACAGTGATTCCTAGGCTATCTGTGATAGCTGTTGGTGGAACTGTGGAGGATCAAACCAGCCTTCGGGCTGAATACCCAACATACATACAATCCAAGACAAGGGGACTATGTTTACTGTACGACTCTGTTAGCTTAGTGGACTGTGCGCTGCTTCAAATAACATGGTTTGACTTTACATGTTCCCGCTTTACTTCAGTCGTTGAAGTAGTGCATTTCATCATTTCGTCAACCCACCAGTCTGGGAATAAATAAATACAATTTATGATGGGAATGATGACAATAAAGTAAAATCTTCTGTATGAAGCCTTAAGTAAGCTGTAATTTATACTAGTCTGTTTAAAAAATAATTCAAATGTCTACAAGTTTACTGTCATGTTCTACCAGCAAACTTCTTTAAGAGCAAGAGAGAAAGGATTTGATACAAAAAGTGATTGTGATTATTGTTCTATGTGTGAGTACAACTGGGCAACCATCCCTTCTTAGCATGTGTCATAAGAGAGAGAGATTGAGATCGAATCCTTCCGACGAATAAAGATATTGACCAAAGAATAGAAAGAACTTTAAAGAGTCTCGCCTACAGTCGGGGATGTAAGAGAACAAGAATCGATATAGAGGGGTTGGATAGGAAATACTGTATGGGGAGTAAGATAAGTTGAATCTTTGTCAAACACAAGTAAGATGCCTGTGGTTACGATTTCGCCTTTTAATGTTGGCAGCACCTTGGGAGTCATCCGTTTAAGTCACCTCTTACGCCACGGAAGGGATGCTGAGGATGCATTCTATATCCCCCACCTTACACGGAAAATGATACAAGAGGCTTTCCCTGTCGGTTTTTTTCAATCGTTTCACTATCAGTCAAAATACATCATGTATATTCTGAATTCCATTGATTTATTTTAGCTGAAAAAAATAGTGCAGAAAGGTATGAATAGCAATGACGATGAAATAACAGCGATCACAACCAATGTATTGTCATTTTTTATTACTGTATCCAGATAAAGTATCTCTTACTCTACGAAACACAAGCTGGCCTGACAGTACAACTGTAGCAATTCTCAGTACACAAGAGAAGCAGCTTTGATCAGCTCTGCTCTGACTACAGCATCCTTTTACAAAGAGATGAAGTACACAGAATAAAATGTGATTAAATCCCAAAGAGCTGATAGCTCATTTTCTCTAATACAATTACAGGTGTGATATCCCACACTGAACAAGCGAGCCTTCGTCAACATCCCCATGAAACTGTATCAGAAGAGAACGGACTGGTTGGTGGTAATTTCCTCTTCTTTCTAGCTTTATACAATTGGAAATTAATTTCGTTCTTAAATCTACTTTTAATTCATGGATAATGAGTAGGAATGGAGATTTTTCGCAATAACGATTTTACGAAAAATGCTTATAAAAGTTTATGCTTTTGTATTTTCATTTATTACGGTCTATAAGCTACTTTTTAACACTTTCTGAAAGCTAATAGAATTAGAAATTTACTCAAAACGCAAAAATGATACTAAACCGAAGATTCCTTCAAAAATGTTTGCTTTTTAATTATTTTTCGAAATTCACTCAAAACGCGAAAATGATACTAAACCGAATATTCCTCCAATTTAAAAAAAAAATCTTCTTATTGATTTTGTTTTGTGATATCTGAAGCCATCTGTTTTCAGTTTCCACTCAGTTAATTTATAATAATAATAATTTCGTGTGGCTATTTCTAGCCGAGTGCAACCCTTGTAAGGCAGACCCTCCGATGAGGGTGGGCGGCTTCTGCCATGTGTAGGTAACTGCGTGTTATTGTGGTGGAGGATAGTGTTATGTGTGCTGTGTGAGTTGCAGGGATGTTGGGGACAGGACAAACACCCAGCCCCCGGGCCATTGGAATTCACCAATGAAGGTTAAAATCCCCGACCCGGCCGGGAATCGAACCCGGGACCCTCTGAACCGAAGGCCAGTACGCTGACCATTCAGCCAACGAGTCGGACAGTTAATTTATAACTGTTAGGTTATTCAGTCTAAGGAAACTAATTTTGATTAATCAATTTATAAACTACCTGAAAGAGAAAACATATATTAACATAATTACACCTGGAAAGAAAAAATGATGAAGAAACAACTTAATTTCACAGCTAACATCACTTTAAATTAGGAAAGAAAAGCGGGGAGTGTGATGTGAAAAATGAGCATAATATGGTTTTCATTTCAAGATATTATTGCATCGTTCTATCATCTCAGATCTCGAATTATCCATTCAAATACTAGTCCTAATAATTACAACTACACTCCCTACTACAGTCGCCAAAACAAAATCCATTAATCAGCCACGTTTTTATAATACTGGACGAGATGGCCATGCGGTTAGAGGAGCGTGGCTGTGGGTTTGCATCGGGGAGATAGTGGGTTCGAATCCCACTGTCGGCAGCCCTGAAGATCTTTTTCCGTGGTTTCCCATTTTCACACCAGGCAAATGCTGGGGCTGTACCTTAATTATGGCCACGGCCGCTTCCTTCCAACTGCTAGGCCTTTACTATCCCATCGTCGCCATAAGACCTATCTGTGTCGGTGCGACGTAAAGCCACTAGCAAAATAAAAACCGTTTTTATACGCTTTACTATAGGAAGTTATCTGTGTATTATTGTGACGTATTGTAGGGTGTGAAAGTGTATGCTAGTGTCCTAAGGTCCCAAAACTATTCAGCATTGACATTATACTTACTGACTACTGGCCACTACTTGCTACTGTGCTCTGTCCCTTCTGCAGCAAATCTTCTCCGCTAGGTCGTGTTATTGCTACAATTGTACGATAAATAGACCTCGAATGACATAAAGATTTAAAGTATAGTAGGGTAACAGTACCAGTAGTTGACAGGGTTAAGTGTTAAAAATTACTTTTTCACAAATACTCATTGATGTGGTACTTTTTTGACACCATTATCATGATTTTTAGGATCAGCGACATATTTTCTTTTAAGATATTCAGTAATTATTTGACATAACACAGCAAATGATTTTTAATAAGTTTTGAAATTGTACCTACAAATGTACCAGTAATTGACATATCAAAATAAGCAAGGTACCAGTACTTGACACTTTTAGAAACCAGTAGTTGACATATAGAAAAAACTGCATTGCCAAAGGTGATGTACAGAAAATACTCATTTACATAACAGAGACACTTTCTATTATAGACCTACAGAGACAAAACATTATATTTACAATATTATTAAAAAAGGCTAAACAAATACAAATTACAAAATTGAAGTTTCAGTAGCAAAAGGCTACTTCATTATTTAAGGAATGAGCAATATTTTCCAAACACAAGAATGTCTTATGATATTCTTAACGCTTCTACCAGTCCACATCTAGCGACTCAGAAAACTGATACCTACGCATTTACACAACTGAAACTCCTTCTATTATAGATATACAAAGACAAAACATTATACATACAATATTATCACAAAAGGCTAAACAAATACACAATACAAAATTGAAGTTTCATTAGCAATAGGCTCCCTGATCAATTTAAGGAATGAGCAATTTCTTATGAACACAAGAATGTTTGATATTCTTAACGGTTCTACCAGTCCACATCTAGCGACTCAGAAAACTGATATCTACCCGAATCAGATGAACCAAACAACACTGGAGACTTTAAAATCTTGAATATTTGGTCAGGACTGACAGTTCTGATGTCTTTTGTATTTCTGACAAAAACATTCCGAAGTCTTGTGAGAGGATTTAGTGTCATAGCTTCATACTTATTTTCAAAAACTTCACAAAAAACAAATGCCAATTTAGTCATTCTTTTACTATTTGGCTTACGGATGTGGCATAGAATGAAATTTCCTTCCTTAACTAGGCCTAAGTCACCTCTAGAAACAGTGTCATCATCACATTTCTTTACAATGACTGAGCTGTCGGGTACAGGCAGGTTGTTTGGCTCAAAGTTTTGTTCGTTCTGATTTGTGTTTCTTCCAGGCTCCTTTCTGATATCAGTCTTGTTAACTTCAAGACTTAATTCATCGGACTGAAAGTTTTCCCCTGGTAGTACTTCATAATCTTCATCGGAAGGGCCCTTCCCTGGCTGTAAGGGCGTGCTGTCTTTTCCAGATTTAGCATTTATAAGAGGATGGATATAATCCAGGTCTGAGTGATCAGAAAGATCGAAGCTGACATCATCAGCACTCTCTCCAGATGGGATCTATTCTTCATCTGAGGATGAGGAAATAATTTTCATTGTTTTCTTTCTTGTAGTCCTAGGCTTAAGTGTTTTAACTTTTTGTAACTTCACCTTTCTCAGTTCTTCCTTTTCTTCCTTCTGTCGTTTCCTTTCTGGAGCTCTTTTCTTCTTATTTTCTTCCATCTCTAGTTTCTTGTCATTCTTTTTCTTGTGGTATTCTATCCATGGTTGTGACGTAACTACGCTGGGAAATAGCTCCCTTTTTCTTTTTCTTTCAGTAGGTGTTTCCGGCTAGTGAAGTGCTCTCTTGAAGGGGCTTGGGACATTTGGCAGGTTACTATATGTTGCTGAAATACCATGGGCATTATTTGTGGTTACTTGCATTTCAGTGCATGAGCTCTGAGTGCCACTAGTTCCGGGACGGTCCATATCAATGTTTCCTAGCATGTCATTTCGGTTGGAAGTCTGGTTCTTTATTTTCTTCCACACTTTAAATAAAGACTTATCCTCTATTTTATCATCCCATGATACTTGATTCTCCTTGGAATTAAATAAGATAACATTCTCTGGGCCGATAGCGGTTTCCAAGACAGTTAGCGCCAAAGGAGTGCTAGGCCTAGGCCTAGTAAGATCCATATTGATATTACTAGGACTATTTGTAGGCTTATTCAGCAGTGAGGGAGCCTCTGGGAGGCTAGATAAAAGAGGTCTGCTGGCTAGATGCAGCCAGAATCTAGGATGGTGGCTACGATTACAGGTCTGTGAATATTTTGTATCAATGTTGTAGTTAGATTATTGTTTGTCCCTACCAATTTTCATCGCGTATGTCGGGTTGATATTTAGAAGTGATCAGGCGAAGGTATTATATTTCTGGTCATCGTGTGAAACTCTTCAGTGCTGTAAAATTTCACGTCAAGAAACTATAAAATGCGAAGTTTAAATATTGTGTTAATATTCTTTGAGATATTGGCCGAATTGAGAAAATTTAGGAAGGTGATAACGATAACGTAGTCGTGGCGAATGTCTTAATTTCGAATATCGTTTGAATTCAGGAAATCTTTGTCGAAATAATAATAATAATAATAATAATAATAATAATAATGTTTACCGCGGGATAAAATTTATCTATGTCAAAAGTGGATTTAACAGGTATGTTCTACAAGGTTTGCGGGTGTCTAGAAATTTCCAGTGAAATCCGATAAAGTTACGTTGTGTTCATGGGAAGTAAAATTTTGTGACATCGTGTATGTCGGTGATACGGAAAATCACGGTGTGTTGTTGTATTCTTGAGGTCCGAAAGTTGTAGTAACAATAAAAAAAAGGTATATTTTTATAAAATTTGTTTGACACGAGAGGATTGAGGTTTGAAAGTTCTTGAAATAAAAGAAAATGGATTGAGGGCGAAGAATTTATATATTTGGAGATAAGAGTTATATAGATGTTGAAGGCAGAGGAAGCCTGTATATTTCATATAATACCGCCATGAGAAGGCAATGAGAATGAATTTTTGAGACAGGCTATATTATAAATGTGATATTTATGTGGCAGGCTGTAGTATATTCCGCTAACAGTCCGAAAACTGGGACCTGGAGAAGGTTGGTTCGAGATGATTGTGTGAGGCACAGTAAAAAATTTTCAAGTTAAGATCCCAAGTGGAAAAGGATTTCTGGTGAAGATTGTAAATCTTGGCAGTAAAACTCCAACTGACTAGTTACGTAAAGTCAGTATAATGAATATTAGAGTAATATGACCTCAAGGGTAGAAGGGCATTCTGAACACACGGTTGGTGTTATTTGACTGTATGACACGTTTCCAATCAGTAATGTTCATAAATTACAAGGCGGTAATTTATCATTTAATCGGAAACATTGTGGGATGAGATATTGGACGTTTTAAAGCGATATGTTTGGCTGTGTAGATTCATTGGATTTCGTTTCACTGGATAGTCATGGATATGAATATTTGGAAAATGACGGTAGGCGATTTGAGGGCTTTACCCTAAAATTACAGTGTGGGTTTTTGCGGTGGTGATGATTATTATTGTTTGGCGATAGTCAAGTAGTGTTAGACGTGTGTTGGAAGTCAATATCATTTTTCCAAACTTCATTGCACATGCTGAGATCGTGTTTGAGTTGTGGACTGCTCACCACAGGTTATTTATTTTCAATTTCACGTTTTAGTTGCATTTCCCGTCTTGCGTTCATTCTGTGGCAAGACTTGTGTCGTTGTGTGTTATTAGTTTCGACCAGGTTTACAGCCGAAATATCTAGGAGTTTGTTTAAAGTTATGATTTCGCCTGATATGCTAGAGGAAGCGTATACGACCCAATTTCCGCTCAACAATAGATTTAGGACGTCACATGTTATCCTAGGAGTATACTGATGGTGAGACGTCCTAGTTCACGCTCAACGATAGTGTTAGGAAGGTATGTGTACATAGAGGTTAGTGTTAGGGTGTGCAGACGTTAGGTAGCCCGACGATAGGTCTGGGATGTCAGCTGTACATACTCAAGTTGTAGATTATATGTTTTTGCGAAGTGACTTGAGCGATGGTAGTGTCTGCAGTAGTGTATGCAATGCGAAGAGTGTTAGCTCGGTAATAATGAGGCCGAGCTTGCGTGCAGCCCTCAACAGCTGGAAGGTGTTTACTTAAGATTATGGAATCACTAATGGCCTGAACATGAGGGTTGTCCAATATTGGGTACCGAGTTAAGGGTGATTGAATATTTACTGCAGTTCGCCATGCGTGTTTGAGTTCAATGAACTTCAGTATTTTTTTTTTACGGACTTACTTGTTCTGTCGTTCTGACGTCCGTTTTGCTTTGATACTGTGCGTGTTGACACTCAGTGTATTAGTGTGAGACTTGAGTTAGAATGCGGGCTCGATTCGTCAGCCGGTAATGTATTTTATTTTCAATTTTTGTCGTTCATTCATTTTTATACGTATTTGAGTTTGGTCAATTGATAACTTTGTAGATAGTTTGTTGGGTCAAACAATAAGTAGATGGATCTGTGATGGTAGTCATTGTTAAAATAGGAAAGAATTCTATAATGTTGTTTTATTTTACTATGTGGACTTGCAATTTTATTAAGCGTAACGTAACCTTTTATAACCTGAAATTCGGTTTTATAATAATATTTTTCGAGTGATTTACCACTTTTTAATTAACTTCAGTGTTTGACATTTCTTCTAAATGCGTGATGAATAAGTGTTTCCTGCATTTCGCAGTTTTGTTCCTTCAGAACGATGTAACGTAAGATCCACGCGGAACGTGTTGTTGTTGGTTCCTTCTGAACAGCTGTTTGGGTGATGCACGTTTTAGCATCGGGATTATTGTATAATTTAATGGTGCCATGAAATGACAATCCATGGTGGAATTTTTGTTTTTCAATTGTGAATGCTGCTGTTAACTTGTAATGAACACCATGCTTTCCAATAATATGTCGCAACCTATCCAAAGCAACTGATAGTCAATTTGGTTCGATTAAGGGTCCATTCGGCGGGTGTTCCGTATCCGAAATGATATTCGACTGGTGGATAACCTTAATTAAGAGGAAGTCAGGCGTTCTACTTGTTGAAGGTAAGATTTTCCACGGATCATGTGGATTAATTCCCAGTTATCGTTTGGATTAATAGGTGCCCGATTTTTCAGGCTTTCTTTTCACTTTTTCGGTTTCGCTGTCCACTAATTTATGAGATTCCTATTTTCTCCGAAGAAAATTCTTCGATATTGTAAAAGAAAAGTAACTATGCAATGTGACTGCGTTTGAAACATTTAATAATTAATAATTATATTTTGGTCAAGGATTTATATAAATAAAATACTTTTTGTGCAATTAATGATTCAGTAAAAGTTAGTAAGCACATATTTGCTCCTCATTTCAAGTAGTTAGGCTCTCTTCTGAACCCCATCGTTTGGTTAAGACTGTGACCGAATTATTCCCGCAACGACCCCAAGATTTAAGAGTTCAATATTGCTCTACTATAGCAGCTGTGGCCGACAAACTATGGAACGGTAAGTTAAGGGTTAAGTATGTATGTATGTATGTATGTATGTATGTATGTATGTATGTATGTATGTATGTATGTATGTATGTATGTATGCGTACAGAAAATCTTGCCACTGTCCATAGATCACGACAGTGATTTTTCTTCTGTAAGATGTCCACATTTACATAACATCCGACTCCATCCAACTCTTACTGCCACTCTCTATGACTGGATTAAAGTAAATCCCGAGAAACAAATATGAACCATTGGGTGATGCTACATTCGGTGTGAATAATAATAATAATAATAATAATAATAATAATAATAATAATAATAATAATAATAATAATAATAATAATAATAATAATTTTTACGTCCCACTAACTACTTCTACTGTTTCTGAAGATGCTGAGGCCGGAATTTAGTCACTCGGGAATTCTTCTACGTGCTAGTAAATCTACCGACACGAGGCTGATGTATTTGAGCACTTCCAAATACCATCGGACTGACCCAGGATCGAATCTCCCACGTTGGGGTCAGAAGGCCAGCACCTCAACCGTCTGAGAGACTCATCCCGACACTTCGGTGTGAAATTGAGGGTCAGATTTAACCTCCCTTAATAACAGTTGGCTTGATTAGAGGTGTGCTAGCCCAATGTAATTTGATTAGAGAGTCAATTTTGTAGAGGGAGGGATGAGTGTTAAGCTACACTCACTTTCTATGGGAGATAAATATCTTGAATTGTCACCGCATACTGACTCTAAATGCCTAGCTTCACAGTTCCAATGTCTGTCATCTTCAACTAGTTCACAATCGATATCGTTCTCTGGATCTGTGTTAAGTGTGGGAATTCATCGATCAGTTGGCTACAGCAAGTGGCTTGCTGTCTCTGTAAACCACTGTGGAATCCCCTACATCTGTATATTAGGAGCACATCAAGTACGTCACACGTTAAGATACAATGCAGGAAGTGAATGATAAGTAAATTGGAATAGATACGTAACACCAATTAAACTGTTTTTGATAAAGACTAACAATTTACTATAATTTTACTTGGAAATAAGAAAAGTTACTCCTATATTATTTTAATATAATATATAGTTGGATAGAACATAAAGCTTCATAGCCTGAATACCGCCAAGTTGTATAATAAATAAATAAATAAATAAATAAATAAATAAATAAATAAATAAATAAAAGAATTACATAATTAATTAACAACAATAGTTCTGGTCAACAGTGGGAGCATTTAAGCTTTCAACGGTTCTTGGGTAATATCACACCTATAAAGAACCGTTCATGTTTTTTGAATGGATTGTTCTTATTCCGAGGAGCCACACTTCATTTAGCCGCAAACTTAAATGATTACAATTGACTGCTCGGGTTTTACCTTACTAATTGCATTAAAACGTGGTAGGCTGATAATCAAGACTTCAGAATATCGCAGCACGCCTATGATCGTTACAGACTGCCCACAGCATGGCAAAATGATTGATTCTGAAGTGGAATTCTTCAGTTTCCTCGTTTGTGCTAATAAAGGATTATATTAACACCATGCACGTTTAAATATAGATGACCAAAACTTTATTATAAGATTTTAGCTTCTATTAATAAAGATACAGAATTATTACCAATGTAATATTTTTTATATATACAAATTATCTACGTGTTGGTGAAAAACGTTTGTAGAGAGTGAAATTCTCTTCGTATTGACAAAAGATTGTTTCATTCTAAAGCAGGGCCTCTCAAACGCCCAAAACCTCACGCGTGCAGAACGAGACATAGAGGTTCCGTGCACCGTGCATCAGTCCGCGTCGGTTCGGTTCGGTTCGGACCAGCGTTTTGTCTCGGGGTGATTCGGCTCAACTCGGCTCAACTCGGCTCGGATGGTGGAGCGCTACAGAGCGAGAGAGACAGGTATAGGGGAAGAGAGAGACGGAGCTATTGCTAAAATAGAGGAGTGGGGGATCTGCACTCTGGTCAACCAAGCAAAGTCGTCTTATGCACCTTCCGCCGTGCAATGCACCTGTGCATGCACCCTGGGGGGCCCTAGTCTAAGGTATAAACTTTAGCATAGAACTATTGGTATAATTCTACAGGCAAGATTATTCCATTTCATCATTAGCTAACTGCTCTGAACCGACCAGCTATTTCTAAACAATGAATTATAACACCACGGATGACTTTTCTCCGAAATTATTACTGCTATAAGTTTAGGAATTGTAATTTTTTTATTCACCTACGTTTCCCTGAAATTGTCTGCTCGAACCAAACAATTCCCTTGTGAGTGTATTAATACACAGAAAGTCGAACAAACACACTACTTCCCAAAAGCTATTCCTGTGAAATTACCCCTTTATCGGTGTACGGAAAGTAGAGGTGATTAAGAGAAACCTACCAACATATTCTGCATTTGCAGAGTTCATAGTCACAATTTTATTTCAGTTTCAGGTTACTATCATAAAGTTTTAGACTTAAGCATACAGAGAACCAACCGAAATTACTCTGCTGCTAAATGAATGTGATAATTATTGAGGAGACAGTATTTTGAATTGGAGTATCGCATTTACTGTTTTAATGGATGTGGAATGTGTATTATGTGGAATTCACTTTTACTACGTCAATATTGAAATAGTGTTAATAATGGTAATAATTCTATGAATCTATCACCAAGCACAATTGCATATGTAAATTAATATCAAATACAGCGCGTACAGGTTTAACATTAATTTTGATAGCTGCCTCTGTGGATCTGTGGTAGAGTGTCGGCCTCCGGATCCCAATATAGCGGGTTCAAACCCGGCAGAGGGAGTCGGATTTTTGAAGGGCGGCAAAAAGTCTATTCGACGCTCCATGTCGTACGATGTCGGCATGTAAAAGATCTCTGGTGACACACTTGGCGTTTACCCGACAAAATTCATTAAATCTCAGCCATAGACAGCCAAGAGAGTTTCGGTTTACTCGGTCTGCCATCTAGTGGGCCTAGAGTAAAACGGAACGTCGAAATTGACGAGCAGACAGCCAGATGGCGTCAAATTGAAATGTCTGCACACGGTAGCTGAGGCCATATGATTATTATTATTATTATTATTATTATTATTATTATTATTATTATTATTATTATTATTAATTTTGATTCATTATCATATACTACCCTTTCCAAATAATTGTGATCATTCTCCACATCATTTCTTTCTTTTCTCCAAAACCGGATTAATTCAATTTACGATACCATTCACTGATCAAATAATTACGAGCTAGAAGACTTCAGAACAAGGCAGAAAAACAGACTATAATATTCAGCCTTTATGCAGAATGAGTTGTATAAAATTGAAGAGCAGGCAGTGCTGATCGCCTGAGACCAAATCGTCGGGTTCGATTCCAGGTCACACTGATAGTACTTGAAGGTCCTGAAATTCACCATTCTTGTGTGTGTAGATGTTTTTGCTATTTGCTTTACACCGCACCGACACAGATAGGTCTCATGGCGACGATGGGACAGGAAAGGCCTCGGAATAAGAAGGAAGCGGCCGTGGCCTTAATCACGCTGGTGTAAAAATGGGAAATCACCGAAAACCATCTTCGGGGATGCCGACAGTGGGATTCGAACCCTCTGTCTCCCTAACTGCACGGCCAACTCGCCCGGTGTGTGTAGATTTACCGGCACGTAAAATGACTCCTACGAGACAATATTTCCGGCTAATCAGCGTCTTTGAAAACCGTCTTTGAAAAAATGCGTGGAATCCTCTAGAAATAAAGTAATTAGGTTGTCTGCACAGCCGCTCGTGATAGCTCCATCTTCATTCGAACGGAATCCCTCCCCCCCCCCCCTCCGCCAATGCCTGCCTGAATATCCTAGAATTGTATAATAACTAGGGGGCGAGTTCTTGTGAATATGCTGTACGTGAAAGTCAACCAGAATGCAGGTCTTGGATGGTCACAACTTCTGCATGGGCAGTATTGTGTCGAGTTCATCATGTTACTGCGTGACTAAACTGAATAGGTTATACAGCTTCACTACTCAAATACCTAATAGCAGGCCGCTATTGTTCCTTTATAATTGTCTGAAGAACGGTAGCTATTATTGCAATAGTACTTTCATGGTTTGGTCGTCCGAACAGTGCTGCTGTTTATATGTAGAGTTATCATATTTTGTTTTCCACAAACCAGGACACTTTGAATTCTCAAACGTAAGGACAAATTGTATTAATTACCATCATCATTCATCACATTATCATCAGCTGACATATTTAATTTAAAATAAACACTCTAAATCAACTAATACCAAAGATTCACCAAGTACCGATTTCATAACTAAGTCATGGTTCTCGCATATCACTGATTCATATTTCATACGTGCAGGACTAAATTTCGCGTCAAACAGTTGCGAAATTAGTTTCGAACACAGTCAGCCGATTTGAAACTGAAATCATGAGAATCTGCGTAATAAGCAAAAGTTCCTTCTATAGCTGCCATTGCAAGTTCCTGTTCTGAGGATCCGTGCTCTTGAAACACGAGGTGATGTTCGAATTACTGTAGATGCTTCTGATACAGTAGATTTCTGCTCCGCACTCCGCACGTGGTCTACGATATCAGATCGACCTCTATGTACCACAGAAAAAACACTGCCACAGTGTGAACATGTAACTTTTCTTTCTTGATTTTTTTTTCCTTTCTTGATTACACAGGGTTTTAAAAAAACGGTTATCCTTTCCGAAGCTCATCCACAAACTTAAAACTCCATTTCGGCATTTTGGAAAGAAAGTAGAAATGCTAGCACAAGAGAGAGACAACATTCGGCAAACAACAGAGTAAACAATAACCAAGTAGCGGATTACTTGCGTCATTACACTGATTGTTTCACGGTAGCTAAATGACGTATATGGCGTAAATAATTGCTGCCTTCTTGATCATTAGTAGTGCACGTGGAGCACCACATAATCATATAGATTTTAGGTAGTCAATAATAATAATAATAATAATAATAATAATAATAATAATAATAATAATAGTATATGGCCTCCGGAGAGGCCTGGTGCAGTTCTTTTTCTAGTAGACGGCCTATTAGGCGACCTGCATGTTAAAATCCCCGACCCGGCTGGGAATCGAACCCGGGACGCTCTGAACCGAAGGCCAGTAGGCTGAACACTCAGCCAACGAGTCGGAGAGATAGTCAATGTTAAAGGTGAACGTGTTATGAAAATACGTCAAGAGCACAAGATCACTGGCAAAGAATGAAACAGTGTGAATTATATTTGAGCAGCAGTTTCCATAAAAGCCGGGACAAATCTGTGAACCGGGCGGGAATCGGGACAGAGCTAACAAACCGGGACGTATGGTAACCATGTTTACAGAATATTCCTAAAATCATTCGTAACAGTACTGCCAACAGATAGAACCATGCCGTAACATTTCGAATTGTTATTACACACATAAAGGTTACATTTGACTCGGACTTGCATTAATATTTTGCCACAACATTCCGACTTAGATATAATTTACTGACTAGCAAGTTTCCTTTCTGCCAAAACGATCACATAGTACACATATTCGAAGATTGTAACTGATAAATGTCAGCGTGACATATTATCTGATACGATTGCATCCCTTAAATGTGCAGTTAGAAGTCTACCAGAAGGAATGCTTGATGGCGTAAATAACGGCCGGATAGTATCGCTCAGCGGGGAAGCAAGACTCAAGATCGTATCAAGTAACGTATGAAAGACCACATTAGATGCACAGCAATGATAAAGTTACGCAGACATATTGTTACAGTGAGGTATAATTGTAAATGATGAGGAATAAATGTTCGTTTACCATCAAAGAACCTTACGGAAGAAAATTAATTATTAACGTCATGCTAACGATGTACAAAGTGAGGAATACTAGGGCAAATACTTCAGTATGTTTATATAACTTAAATGAGGATGTTAGCTTTGATCAAATTAGCGAAGAATGATGACTGCTCTGTACCTGTTTTAGAAGTTCAGTGCATTAATTCTTTGTGGTATACTCAACCATCTTTTTTGAACAGCTGACATCAGCAATTCATTCCCAGAACATGAACAAGAAACTGAACTTGATATATTACTTTCACTGCCACCATTACGGTCAAAATTACTGGAAGTAATCCATCGTGAATAATTCCTAAACTTAACTGTCGTGGTCATATAAAATTTCATTCATTATGAAAGCCGAGTCCATCTAACTTTTGCTGTTTATTTTGTTATTTTGTTATTGTTATTTTGTTTGCTGTGTATTTTGTTGACGATAACATAGGGAGGGGATGGGACTGGGAAAGAAGATCCATGGTGGTAAGATACAGCTCCGGTATTTGCCTTTTGTTGAAATGGAGAAACAATGGAATGTCATCTTCAAATTTGCTAACAGTGCGGCTCTATCCAACATCTCCCGAATGCAAGCGCACTCTTAAACTTTCTTGCTTGTATCCGTCTAATACTGGCATAGGAATGTAGATAATGAACCTCTCTTGAATACTTAATCAACAACTCTAATATTATCTGTAGCTTGAGTATTCAGGGGTGCAATGTGTTACGTTACAGCTATCAGCCATACATCGTATTTTTAAATATACTGATGGGCATACAAGATACTACATCCTCTTCCCTTTCTTGAAACTTCATGAATCCAACACTGCCTGACAGATCATATTACGATCCAAAAGTGATTTGTCATTTACGCGTGGAGTACGCCTCGTTTAGCATTCGCAAAACACCATTCAGTATGCTTCAGGCCTCGCGACGTGGCTACAGCGTCCTGAGGCACGTCAAACATTTCCCTGTAAGTGCATAAATACGTCATCCACTGTTTCTACAGGTAGGCTATGCCCAGCCGCTTACAAAACACAGTATGGTGGCCATTTATGATCAATCTGCCATCACACGATACAGTATTGTCATAATGTCATGGTGTTTTTATCTTTATTATCCGTGAATACATTGTAGAAAATCATACCACTTACTCACCAACCCCAGGATAATAACTTTATTTTCCATTCGTCATAGGAAATATTTATTTTTTTATTTTATTTCATTTCAATATAGGCATCTGAGCCAAGGCTCTTCTTGGTGCAATACAAATAAATTACAATGGCAGCTATATTCACAATGTAATTAAAAAATAAAATACAGTAAGTATATAATTGAACATGATGTAATAGATAAGATAGGACAAAGCTTCCTAACCATAATTACCATACTACTTCAAGTAATTAGTTACATTGCTCTTGAAGATAGATAAAGTTGGTAACATTTTAATATTTTTTGGAAGCGAGTTATACATGGTTATAGAAAAATGCCAAAGAGAATTTTGACCATAACTAGTGGAATGAATCTGATTTTAGTGAATATTATAAATAATTCTTGTTTCATAATTATGAATCTGTGAATTAGTAATTACTGATGTGTTTGAGCGGACCAATTTGTTTTGAATTTTATAGATCATAATTATAGAAACCTTTACGCGGAGGTTTGGAAGTGATAATATATTACAATGTTTATACAGATCTTTAGTCGGTGTCAGAATGGGCAGTTTGAAAATTACTTTTAGTGCTCTCTTCCTAAGGACCTCTACCTTTCCAAATAATTCTTTATTACAGCATGCCCAGACATGTATCATATAAGAGATGTGGCTTTCAATAAGAGCATAGTAAATACCCTTCTACAACCCACGAGAGAACTTACATCGCAATCTACTGAGGATACCAATCACAGGGATAATTTTATTACAAATAGTCTCCACGTGATTACTCCACAACAGATTTTCATCTATAATCAGTCCTAAGAATTTAGTACTGTGCACTTTCATTACTCTGTGGTTGAAGAAAAGCAGATTTTTATCCAAATTTAATACATATAAAGGTTTGTGAAAATTTATATAGTTTGTTTTTGTTAGATTTATAGTTAATCGGTTGGAATTAAGCCATGTTTCAAGTAATCGAATATCCTGCTGCATATTTTGTTCAAGTTCATGATTGCTAGAGCCTGTATAAAAAATATTAGTGTCATCAGCAAAAATGGATAGTCTTCCATTTAATTTAAGGTGACCAATATCATTAATGAAGATAAGAAACAATAAAGGCCCCAGCACAGAACCATGAGGCACACCTATTGATATCACCTTTACATTACTCTGAGTATTATTACATGTTACAAACTGCTCCCTATTAGAGAGGTAATCAACAAACCAATCCAATTCAATACCTCTAATGCCTGCTACTTCTAACTTAGTACTCATTGTACCGCTACTTGATAAGTACGAAGAGTCCTACTACACGGTTGAGTAAATCTCAAGCTGTATTGATTAAGACAGTTCTAAGTCCTTTGCCACCATCTCCCTTTAATCTGGCAATCGATGAAATAATAAGAGAGCTCTCTGTTCTCGAAGTTTTCGAAGCACATGAATATTCAGTCATAGATAGATTCAGTAAACTGTCTTGCCTGGGGTTTTCTGATGACCTAGCCTTAACAGGAAAAGATGAGGAAAGTGTAAGAAGTCTTATCTCCGTAGCTGAAGATTGCCTCGCTTCGATCGGATTTGAAATCAGTCCTAAGAAGAGCAAATTGATCTGTCTGAGAAAGTGATGCCTTGCTCCCACCGAAGTCGTCACCGCAGATGGTTCTCTCATACAGTCATTGGTAGATGAAAGACATCAGATACTTCGGCATGAATCGAAGGAAGTGTCTGTCTGTCTGTCTGTCTGTCTGTCTGTCTATCTGTCTGTCTGTCTGTCTGTCTGTCTGTCTGTCTGTCTGTCTGTCTGTCTGTCTGTCTGTCTGTCTGTCTGTCTGTCTGTCTGTCTGTCTGTCTGTCTGTCTGTCTGTCTGTCTGTCTGTCTGTCTGTCTGTCTGTCTGTCTGTCTGTCTGTACACGATGTCCAGCCAAATCTACGGCACGTAGAGATCTGAAATTTTAACATGGGGAGATGGGAGAGGTGAGTTACGAATTAAAACCTGAGTAAAACGTGTACTGGAATATGAAAATCCATGTTGCTGTCACCAGTATTAAATGCATAGATCCACTGTCACTAGGCAACATACATAAGGTAAGTAATACAAGTCAAGAAGTCATTTTAAGACCATGGCGTATGAAGCCATTTTCGGTCCCCGACACAAGGAGTTATATTCTGTTCGTAATATCCAGAACTGTTTGTCTGTGCGTATGTGCGCGATGCCCAGGACAATCTACGGCAAGCGGGAGATCGGAAATTGTTAACAGAAGCGTATTGTTAGATGAATCTTTATACAGGTAAAAGACCTGCCACCGGGCGAGTTGGCCGTGCGCGTAGAGGCGCGCGGCTGTGAGCTTGCATCCGGGAGATAGTAGCTTCGAATCCTACTATCGGCAGCCCTGAAAATGGTTTTCCGTGGTTCCCCATTTTCACACCAGGGAAATGCTGGGGCTGTACCTTAATTAAGGCCACGGCCGCTTCCTTCCAACTCCTAGGCCTTTCCTATCCCATCGTCGCCATAAGACCTATCTGTGTCGGTGCGACGTAAAGCCCCTAGCAAAAAAAAAAAAAAGATATACCGTTTCATTTTAGACGTCTGCAGTTCCTAGTTTGTTTGAGTTTCGGTATGTGCATAATGAAGGCTCAAAGGCAATTCCTTAAAAGTTTTAGGACTCGATCTTCGTAAACCGTGCTTCTCCCATAGTCACGAAGATTGTTGAAACTCTCCTGCAGAATCGCCGGTTCTTTGTTGAGTTCCAAGGAAAGTGCAGTAGGTGGAGGGGCCAACGGAACGGACTTCCTCAGGGCAGTGTCCTCTCGCCAATCCTCTTTAACATCTACACAAATGACCAGCCAAGGCCTTCCTATACAAGAAGCTTCATTTATGCCGATGACCTGGCTTTAGCTGTCCAGTGCGACGACTTTCAAACCACTGAAATGCAGCTCTCAAATGCACTTAAGGAACTTCCAGTGTACTATCAGAAGAACCGGCTACTGCAAAACCCGACTAAGACCCAGGTGTGTGCATTTCATCTTCGAAATCGAGAAGCTACTAGACAGCTGTGCGTGACGTGGGAGGGTAAGGAACTGGAGCATTGTTTTACACCTAGGTACCTGGGTGTCACTTTAGACCGGACCTTAACATACAAGAAACACTGTGTTAATTCTGGACAGAAAGTCTCAGCCCGAAATAACATCCTCCGTAAACTTGGCTCAAGCAAATGGGGAGCCCATCCAACTTTGTTAAGAACCTCAGCTCTTGCTCTGAGTTTTTCTGCAGCTGAGTATGCGTGTCCTGTATGGTTTAGGTCAGCCCATACGAAGCGGGTGGATGCAGCCCTTAATGAAACATGTAGAATAGTAACTGGGTGTCTGAAACCTACTCCCACTGACAAACTCTACTGCTTGGCTGGTATTTCTCCTCCAGACATTCGGCGAGAAGTGTTTGCAAGGCAAGAGAGGTCGAAGGTGGATCTCACAAGCAACCACCCGTTATTTGGACATCGACCTCCACCCAGAAGACTGAAGTCCAGGAAAAGTTTCCTCAATGTCTCCAAGGCCTTGGATAAACCAGCAAGAACAGCACGTTGTGATATGTGGCGAGCAAAAATGGAGCATCTTTCTGATTGGATGGTGCCTTCTGAATCTCCACCCCCTGGTCATCATTTGGAATGGACAACCTGGAAGGCACTTAATCGTTTGAGGAGTGGAGTAGGTAAATCCAAGGATAACCTTAAAAAATGGGGTTATCTGAAAGATCAGTCAGACTTCTGCGATTGTGGGGAGCAACAAACTACCCAACACCTGTATGACTGTCAGTCCTGCCCTGTTCGTTGTACACTTCAAGACTTGATTCAAGCCACGGAAGAGGGAATTTCTGTTGCCCATTTCTGGGCAGACATTGTGTGAAACATGTTTTGTGACATAAAATGTATTCTGTTTTATTTGTATATAATACCTTATATGTATTTTTAAGTTTCTCAACACTCTGACACGAAATAAATAATAAATAAATAAATAAGAAGTGAAAATATACAAGACTAAGCAGAGTGAGACAGACACTCCAGAACCAGCCTACTCTATGCAGAATCCTACTAGCATATTTAAACTCCATTAAACTGCTCGGTATTCACATTACGGATAATCTAAAATGGAATAAACACATGGAGGGAGTGAGGTGTAAGGCGTATAATACAAGGGGTTTTATCCGTAGATGTCTCTTGCGAGGAAAAAGTAAAGCCCTACGAACGGCTTATATTTCTGTTGTGCTGCCCACACTGGTCTACCTTCCTGGCACCCAACAACAGAAAGTATGGGGAAACTAGGTGTAAAGCGACGAGCAGAACGTACAATTAACTAACACATCTTTCGAAACACGGCCAGGTCATTGCCACCAGTGAACTCGTTATGTAAACAAGTAAATGTAGCCTTCCTTAATAAATTCTTGACAGACAACATACCACCGCCGGCAGCTTAATTACCGCTCTGTTAAGAGAGGTCGAAGGAGTTACTCTTGTTCCACCTCTCGCCAGGAAAATCTCATATTTAAGTGATTTTTACGCACGGTGTGCTCGTCTCTGGAATCTTCTGCCATCTGAAGTAAAACTGTTTCCTCTTCCTCACTTACTACACGCTGTAAAGAAAATGTATATGTAAATAGCAACTCATATGTGATGTATATAACTTCTATAAATTAGAATTTCAAGAATAATGTGTGCAAGTACAGTTGAATGTCTGTGCATGCGGGTGTGTTTGTGAACAAGTGTGTATACAGGATTATGAGTGAGGGTATAAATTAGTAGGTCTTCTTACTCTAACATGTATAGCATAAATCTAACATTATTATTCTAGGAGCACAGTGTTCGGAGTATAAATATGTAAATTTGAAATCGTTAACACATATGTAAATATTCAGCAGAGTTTATGTAAACGTTACATGTGGGGATGGAGGCACTTCCTTGTATGCTCTTTCTCCATCTACCACCCTTAAGTTGTACATATACAATTTAAGGAAAATCAATCAATCAATTATAATAATAAATCTACATATTTGTCTGTACATTGCTCAGAATTTAAAAAGAATGATATTTCTGTGTCGATCGTGTTCACAGTACCAAGGAAATGCACATTTCACTTCTCCGTAATGTCTGTCTGTCTGTCTGTCTGTCTGTCTGTCTGTCTGTCTGTCTGTCTGTCTGTCTGTCTGTCTGTATACGCATCACGAGAAAACGGCTGAAGAAAATTTAATAAAAATTGGTACGTAAAGTCGGGGAATGAGCCACTACAATCTAGGTTTTAAATAATTTTATTCACGCTGAGCGAAATGATAGTTTAGGGGAGGACTTGAAATTTAATTCTCATATATTAATGCTATTAGTGGTCCTGTCGATAAGTACTCCACAGCTAAAGTTATCTAGATTTAAATTTCTGATCATTTATGTATAATACATTTTTACCGTACCGGCTATGATATCAGAGATATTCATTAATTTATATTTTTGTTGCTAAATCCATATCAACACCAAGCCACGAGAAATGGGTAAACAGAATTTAATGAAAATCGGTATGTAGAGTCAGGGAATAATAAAATACAGTCTAAGCTGTAAACAATTTTATTCACCCCAGATGAAATGGTAGTTCAGAGGAAGGCGCCTAAAATTTAATTTTTAAATACAGTACCTTAGTTATTGGTCCTATCGAAAAGTACTACATAACAGAATTTATACAGAATAAAATTTCCTATCATTTATGTTCTATTCAGTTTATCGCACTGAATATGATAAGAGTGGCATTTCAGAGTCGGAAGAAAACTACATATGAAGGTCTACAACGTCGAATGCTCATAAAACTGATCATTAATAACATCACGTTGACCATTGTTTGTTGTGATGTTCTTTGTCTCTTAATCTGCTGTTCACCTCCGATAGACGGGATTACTGCTGCGTACAGAGTATAACAGCCTGCCTGAATATTGCCAGGGGAGTTAGTTATCTTTCTTCTCTACCGTACGATTCCTATGATTCATACATTTTCTGATACTGCTGGTTTATCATGGCATTCCAGCTATTCAATCCCTACAGATCAGAATGTCCAGTGTGCACATTTAACGGGATAATGGCAGAGAAGTGTTCACGGCTGTCTGCGGCCTGGTCATTCCAGCTCTGGAACTTTGGACTGTTTGATCGGCAGCACAGTACTCTTCGTTAAAAGTGAGAAAATGTGTGGTTTTTCATTTGATCGAGTATTTCATATGATAGCATTGCTTTAATTCGCGACATTCCTACTGGTGTCATTGTAATTACTTATGTTGATTTCAGTTGGGAAAACTACTAAGACAGTTTTTCTGAGGATGTAAAAGGGAAGGTGGAGAGTGAGTCTGCCATTATAACGAAAATTCTCCAACTTGATTGTGACTGATGATAGACAAGAGGGCCTACTATTACAATGAATATTCCACAACCCAGTCTTCACATTCAAGAAAAACATATGGTAACTTCACCGTCGCGTTCCTAGTGTAACGTTAATAATAATAATAATATTAATAATAATAATAATAATAATAATAATTTCGTGTGGCTATTTCTAGCCGAGTGTAGCCCTTGTAAGGCAGACCCTCCGATGAGGGTGGGCGGCATCTGCCATGTGTAGGTAACTGCATGTTACTGTGGTGGAGGACAGTGTTATGTGTGGTGTGTGAGTTGCAGGGATGTTGGGGACAGCACAAACACCCAGCCGCCGAGCCACTGGAATTAACCAATTAAGGTTAAAATTCCCGACCCGGTCGGGAATCGAACCGGGGACCCTGTGAACCGAAGGCCAGTACGCTGACCATTCAGCCAACGAGTCGGACAGAGTAACGTTAAGAGCTATGCAATTTAATGCAATCTTACTCACAACGTGTACACTACTTAACCTAGAGTTCTGTATACACTGCAGAATTCCGTAGCGAAGAACGGGTACCTCAGCTAGTAAATAATAATAATCTGTACGCGAGTTGTTTATTGAAAAGGAAAACACTTTATACATCTTAGTTCCAAATGGAAGGATATTTAGTATACTTTATCCGGAAGTTGTATAAGGAAAAATTAGTTTATTTTTAATACAACATGGTCTTTTATATTGTTTTTAATATTATGACTACCTTCCACCAAACCGGAGTACTGAACATCGAAAGTAACAATACAATTAAACATAATGTAATTCATGAATCTTATTTAAAAAGAGACCGGTGTGTGTTAATAAATGATTTCATTTTGCTTTTAAATAAATAGTTTAAAAGCATCTAACGGTTCAATTAATAAACGAGTGCGAAGCTGAGAATGCATGCTAGTACCAACTGTAATGTTTTGTTGCCCTGAGAGAGTTACGATGGGGATAGATGAAACTGATGTCTTACTATCTTGATTGATCCCTTCAGTGCTGTGATGATATCAGTATTGATGCCGTCTGGGATGATTACTGATACGAAAACCAAGAAGCTCGTACTGATATTCTACACCAGTGATTCCCAAACTTGTGGGGCGCTCTCCGTTGATGGAAACTGATAAATAGAGAAGTACACATGAACAATTATTGTATACTATGTTAAGAATTGTCCTCAACTTATTCCGGTTATTTCTAGGGTTGACGTTGGCTAGGGTTTTGATGCCAGATGCACCCTTTCTGACGCCACATGAAATTTTGAGATGAAAATATGAACTGAGAATGGACTAAGATTCGAACCTTCGCCTTCCGGATGGGAAGCCAGCAGCTAAGTCACTGAGCTCATCACGCCCCAAATGCATGGCATTTTATCCTCAAATATAATTGTTCCTGAGGAAAACATGTGTAATAACAATAAAGTTGCGGTGTTATGATATGCAGACCTTGCGAAGTGAGACGACAACGGAAGTAGGTTGAGAACCGCTGCTCTAGACATACAGCATTCTACGGTATGCGGTAAAACAAAGGATTAAATTATTACCGATCTGCTGTCCACGTTTCCATACCAATGAAATATTTTATTCTTATTCTTTGTCGATTGGGCCTACTGAAGACCATGGATTTCGTATCTTCTCGTCACTTGGGCCTTCTGTTTTCTCCTCTTCCAGAACTTCTTCATTTTTAGGCTGAGACAGCTTTCGTTCGACCATCCACATTATTGTACACAGTTTGACATTTCGTAAATTCATTGTTGTGCCGGTTCTGAGAGTTTTAACTTTCCTTGCTTAATTCCTATGGCTCCTGGGCTGTATGAGTCGTCTTCAGCATTAGAATTCTTCTTAGGAAGGGGCTCATCCTCAGACGTTCAGGTAGCCTATAGGGTGTCAGGTGGAAAGACCTGCCCCCACCGAGCAAGTGTCTATGCGGTTTGGGTCACGTAGCTATCAGCTTGCATTCGAGAGATAGTGAGTTCGAACCCCACTGCACGCAGCCCTGAAGATGGTTTTCCATGGTTTCCAATTTTCACGCCAGGCAAATGGTGGGGCTGTACTTTAATTAAGGGCGTGACCGCTTCCTTCCCACTCCTAACCATGTCCTCTCCCATCGTCGCCCTAAGACGTATATGTGTCGGTGTGATGTAGGCCTAAAGCAAATTGTACAAAAATAAATAAATAAATAAATAAATAAATAAATAAATAAATAAATAAATAAATAAATAAATAAATAAATAAATAAATAAATAAATAGAGTACATAAATAAATAGAGGCCCGCACCAGGCTCTATGGATGCCACAAGCCATAAAGAAGAGAAACATATTCTGTTGGTTTCTGGAAATATAGTTCTCACAACAGAGGAGAAGGTGTTTATCGTGGAATATTATTTCTGGTCATACAGAGTGGGGCGTCAAAATGGTCCGAGTTTGTTTCTCGTTAAAAACTTTACAAGGAGAGATTTAACAAGGAGGTACCTAACAAGAGAGCAATGTTAGCTGCCGTTGACAAATTCCTTCGTAAAAGATCAGTCTTGTGTTAAGGGCGCTCATGAGCCGTCACCACGAACGAGAATCATGGACTACTTTCTCCAAGAGTTTTACAGTCTCCGCAGAGTAGACATGGAAATTCGGGTCCTTATCTCGTCGAGGTTGCTGGAAAGAATCGGAAAAATGTGGACCAGGTAAACTAAAGAGACCTCATTTTTACCGTATTCGTGTGGAATTAGCGCTTTTTTTGTCGCACTGGAAACTTAACTCTCTAACGACTACAGGTGCATCAAGATGAAGCTACAGCTCACACCACATAGAATTCAACGTTCTGCAACGAAACTTTGGAAATCACCAATTTCTCTTGGAACTCCATTCCCGTATACATCACGCTCCCCGCATCCCACAGTCCCAGGTGCCTACATATGGGTCATGTTGAAAGAATCAGTTTTCAAGACAGATGAGCCACCTACAAATATTCCCGAATTACGCAAGAAGGTAACGTGATATTTGGTGTCCTTTCTCTCAACATGTTCAATAATCTTCATAAAAGTTACGAACGATCCATGGCACTTGAAAATACACGTTTGGAACACACAATGTACCAATGCGATTTATTGTTACAACTTACTTTACGTCGCACCGCGACACAGATAGGTCTTACGGTGACGAAGAGACAGGAAAGGGCTAGGAGTGGGAAGGAAGTGGCCGTAGCCTTAATTAAGGCACAGCACTAGCATTTGCCTGGTGTGAAAATGGGAAACCATGGAAAACCATTTTCAGTGCTACCGACAGTGGGGTTCGAACCCACAAACACCTGGATGCAACCCTAATCTCACGGCCAACTCATCCGGTACCAAAGCACTTCAGCGGCAATTGTTTTGCGGCATACGGAATGTTATGTCACAAAGGATTTGATAATATTTCTTTTACGTGACTTTAGGCTCATCCTGCATGACTGCACATGAGTCTTGAAAAATTGTAGTGGTAGAATTTATGTTTGCCGCCCCTGTGGTGTAGTGGTTAGTGTGATTAGCTGCCACCCCCGGAGGCCCGGGTTCGATTCCCGGCTCTGCCACGAAATTTGAAATGTGGTACGAAGGCTGGAACGGGGTCCACTCAGCCTCGGGTGGTCAGCTGAGTAGAGGGCGGTTCGGTTCCCACCTCAGCCATCCTCGAAGTGGTTTTCCGTGGTTTCTCACTTCTCCTCCAATCCAATGCTGGAATGGTACTTAACTTAATACCACGGCTGCTGCCTTCCCTTTCCCTTGTCTGTCTCTTCCGATCTTCACATCCTCCAACAAGGCTCCTTGTTCAGCATAGCAGGTGAGGCCGCCCGGGCGAGGTACTGGCCTCCTCTCCAGCTGTATCCCTCAATCCAAAGTCTCACGCTGCGGTACACTGCCCTTGAGGCGATAGATATGGGATTACTCCCTTAGTCCGATGGAAAAAGCGACCCTAGGGAGTAGACGAATTAAGAAAGTAAGAAAGAAACATAGAAATAAATTCAACCACTTTATTTACAATAAGTCCTTTCCTGCCTCATCGTTGTCATAAAGACTATCTGTGTCGGTGCAATGTAAAGCAACTCGCAAAAATAAAAAGGTAGTACTACGCCCGGCCACTTTTGCCATCAGAATAAACCTGGTACTCATTTTTTGTGTAGTCTGAGCCAACGTCAGGGCCATGCGCACCTCGAGGAATGGAAATATCATTTTAAAAATTTTGTTTCTACTTGGTGACGGAAAATGGAACCACGTCTGTCTGGGTGAGCCAAGCACGCATTTGCTGCCTCAGCCAGGTACCCTTAATTGGTCCTTTTAAGCAGTTCTCATATTTACCACTATTAAATTGATAATCTAATTACTTCTCTAATTAAAGGAAAACATTTTACTTACGTACTGAAGTATATTCTTACCGTTAAATGTCTATATCTGCATTAGAGCCACACTAAATTCTATAATAATAATAATAATAATAATAATAATAATAATAATAATAATAATAATAATAATAATAATAATAAAAGGAAATGTGTGTGTGTGTCCTGCTAAATCTACACACGCAAAGATATAAAATTGTTAACAGAGGCCTATTTTTAGATGATTTTTATACGGACCTGCCTTCATTATTTTTGCATTTTTTATCGTTTCAATTATTATTTCATATTTACCCGATACTCATTTCATTCACTTAAAAATTTCACGCATGACTGTGTCAACGAGCAATTCTTGCTCCGAGAAATGAAGCTGTAAACGCCCTCAATAAGCAGCTTTTACGGGTGTATACGTGCGATGCTCAGCCAAATCTACGGCAAGCAGAGATGTGAATTTGTTAATAGAGGCTTATTCTTAGATGAGTCTTTATACAGGTCTTCATTAATTATTTTTATCGTTTCAACTATGGGACACGACTCTCAGTCGAGAAACTGATGCCAAATATTACTGAAACCAATATCATGGCCGGAATTACCGCATACGAAGTAGTATTCACTCCTGAGATTCAAATCTTCCCTTCGGATATACCGTTTCAGTTTAGACGTCTGCAGTTTCTCGTTCGTTTGAGTTTCGCTATGTGTATCAGTAAGGCACAAAGGCAATCTCTTAATGTTGTAAGACTCGATCCTCTGAAATCGTGCTTCTTCCATGGTTGGTTGGTTGGTTGGTTGGTTGGTTGGTTGGTTGGTTGGTTGGTTGGTTGGTTGGTTGTTCAAGAGTTGGAAAGAGAAAAACATTTATTTATATATCGCTCCAAATGGAAAGACACTTAATTTATAGTTTATCCGATAGCTCTATAAAGAAAAATTAGTTTTTTTCATAAAATTATAGTAAAAATATAATGAAAAATATTGTCATTCATGCAATTTATGTAAAAACTATGTGTATTAATGAATATAATGTTTTATTTTGCTTTTAAACAAATGGTTTATAAACATGTAACGGTTGAACTAATACACGCGGACGAAGCCGCGGGTATATGCTAGTAGTAAGTAGGTTGTTTGCCACATTTTTGTCATATTCTTGTTCACTTCTAATAACGTGTAACTAATAAAACGTTATAACTGCACGCAAACATTTTGCATTCATGCCACAGAATACCGTTAACTCAAATAGTAAAAAAAAGGTGTATCTATGCTCTGCTGCATTTTTAAAAGAAGAACAAACATATTTTTATTGGAAATTTTAATTGCTTATTCAAAGTCTGATATATTTTATAAAACAGGGTTACAAAATAACATTCGTGGCACTAATCGGAATGCTTTAATTACTTCTATACACAAACCGCGTGCTAATTTTCTCACGACTTTGTTTTTCGCTTGTAATTACTGTGAGCTACGTCATGTTTAAAATGTTTTTATTCGTGATAGCATTCCGTTATAGTGGCTGAGGCAGTTCTCTTTTATTACCCATTTAAAAATAGTCGTGTGCGTGGACTACCTGGAACCTTCGATACTAACGATAAATGGTTGTGCAGTTGAAATATATTGTAATAATATTTGTGCTAATCATTGTGCTTTTATCGTCTTAACACCGCATTTTAATTTTTGTATTAGGAAAGTATTCTAATTCAATAAGATTCAGTGTAATGATAATTTATTGTTTCAGTTATAAAAATATAACAAGTTAGCTTTGATATAATAATAACTGTACGATTTGTTAGAGAAATATAAACTATGGATTTAATATCCCCAGTTCCACCATCAATGAGAACTTGGATCTTCATATTTCGGATCTAATGGGTTGTTGAGGGGTATTTACTATGGTCTAATAAAAAGCCACGTCTCTTATACGATACATGTCTGAGCATGCTGTAATTAATAATTGTTTGGAAACGTAGAAGTCCTTAGGAAGAGAGCACTAAAAATATTTTCAAACTGCCCATTCTGACACCGACTAAAAATTCTCATAAACACTGTAATATATTATCACTCCCAAATATCCGCATAAATGCTTCTATAATATGATCTATATAATTAAAAATAAATTAGTTCTCTCTAACATATCAATAATTACCAATTCACAGAATCATAATTATGAAATAAGAATTATGTATAAAATTCACTACAGTCAGATTCATTCTATTAGGTATGGTCAAAATTCCATTTGGATTTTTATATAACTATGTATAACTCGCTTCCAAACAATAAACAAATTTCACCAAAGTTTTCTATTTTCAAGAGTAATGTAACGAAATACGTAAAGTATTATGGTAATCATAGTCATGAAGCTTTGTCCTATACTGCCTATTACACAATGTTACATTATATATTTACTCGAGTTTATTTTGCAGTTACATTTTGAATATAGCCGTCATAGCAATTCATCTGTATTGCACCGAGAAGAACCTTGCCTCAGGTGCCCACATTGAAATGAAATAAGGGAATTAAAAGTCTGAAGTAGACAAAGAGTTCCAAATAAACAGATTGGTAATTAAAAACACCGGTATAAGTAATTGCAACCACTTAACTCGTAATTTAAATCATAATATATTCTGAGTAAACCAAGCGAGGTAGTGCATCAGAGCCAAACGTTGGAAAATAGTCGAGATGTTATACCCACTTAAAGTTAAATATCAACGTACAAAATATAAAGATGCATTCCGATCGTCCAACTGAGCCGAGTGAGCTTCGGCTTGCCGATGGCCACGGCTCCACCGTGGTTCTACTGCTGTGCATTCGGGAGACGAAGAAGGGCTTGTCCCAATCGTTGGTTGTCCTGAGAATGGTTTTCCGTGGTTTTACATTATATTTCACTGAGGTGAATGCTAGGACAGTTCCTTGTATAGACCACGGTTGCAAAACCCCTCACCTTCACCATTCCCTTACCAAATCAAAACTCCCTGGCGTGAGAGACGGCGTTACCGTCTAAGAGGGCCACCATCCCCTTCACGGACGAAATGAAAACTAGTAGTAGTAGTAGTATAATAATAATAATAATAATAATAATAATAATAATAATAATAGTAATGTCATTTGTTTTACGTCCCACTAACTACTCTTTTACGGTTTTCGGAGATGCCGAGGTGCCGGGATTTAGTCCCGCAGGAGTTCTTTTACGTGCCAGTAAATCTACCGACACGATGCTGACGTATTTGAGCACCTTCAAATACCACCGGACTGAGCCAGGATCGAACCTGCCAAGTTGGGGTCAGAAGGCCAGCGCCTCAACCGTCTGAGCCACTCAGCCCGGCAGTAGTAGTAGTAGTAGTAGTTGATGAACTATACCGAGTGGTAAAGCTGTCCCTATTTACTTAGTTTTATGCAACTTGCACATTATAGCCTAGCCTGAAAACATTGACCTTGGCTATTCACAGCAATGTCTGATCTTACTACGCTTTCTATAACATAATTCGTTTATCCGTGTTAACGAAGTCAGAATTAATGATAAAATACCGAATTATGTTAAGGAATTGTGAAAATTCTGTATCACAGAAGCTTCATGTTGTAACCGTCCAGGCTTCTCCAGCCCTACTAATTGAATATAATATCATTTTACGCGATATCATTTGATATCAAGTTTATCCGTCATCGGCAATTATTTGTAATAACATATTTATTCAACGTCAATCATTTGTAATCAAGGCATTTTGGAATCATATTGTATATATGATAACATCGTTTTATTATTTAAATTATTATATTATGTAGGATAGGAATTCATTATGTTGTAAATACGGTCAATATGTGGAGACATAGTTGTTTTCATTTCATCTCATGTTTGTGTATACGGAGGGTTATTCTTGAAGCTTGGGATTTTGCGTGCGTCATGGGTTTATTTTACGACCAAGGCTAGTAAACAGCGACCCGTGCGCGAGGCTTGCAAAGCTGGTCAGCTATATCATCGCCACGCCTTCTGGACTTGTCGAGGAGGAAGGGAAGGGGAGTTGATGCTTTGATCTATCGAATCAGATACTTCGTTGTATATGAGTTTTGCGATTGAACTGTTACCAAGAGTGGGGGTGAGCCCGGATATATACTGATTCTAAACACGAGAACGGAGCCTTAGGACCTTACGACCTTACAAGCTTACAACCTAACGAGATACTCCATCGCTAGTACTTCTACTGTGAACATCTACTTTGAACGACGTGATTTGATATTTGATACAGTGTGTGGTCGCTCCGCGACATAGTTACTTTTGTACAATGTGTTGTCGCTGCGGTAATGTTATCGGATCTACGAGAAACGAAACAAGCTTATGGCTTGTGTGATATTCAGTAAATATTGTGGACGAAGAACTATGTTTAGTTCAAGTCTACGGAATTTGGTACAAGTCTGTACCGTATAAATAGTATAGCTCAGTTGGATTGAGATTTCTACTAATATGGAAAAATTCATATCTCTGAATTTTCTCCTCTTACGATCAAAGCTGATCAGTTTTTACAAGTATAGGGCCAATGTCTAATTCAAAGACTAGGCATGTAGGGAGTGTTAGTCCAGATAGCCCGTACCATATCAGAGAAGGAAGGAAGGATGTCCATGCAGCGGAGTCTACATCGAGAAGAAGAGAACGAGTAAGCACGGAAACCAGATGACGTCAACGAAAGCTGTAATTGGTGAGCTTCGATTAGATAAAGCAAGCAATAGTAAATTCAGTAAATTCTAAATCCCTCCACGCTTTAAGGAAACTTTTCCGATTCATCTCATTGTTTTGTATAATAAATTCATTTGTATTTTATATTGCGTTAATTTTCTTTCTTAAGCGATACTTAATGGTTAATTATTTAAAATCCTACCCCTGTGATTTAAGTATATGTCTCTATGCTAGTAAACATTACATAGAGAAATGGGGAACCATGGAATGTTAATTGTTTCTATTTGCGTGACAATTTGCGGGCAAGCCACAAATAGTTTATTTAATATTCATGTATCCCAAGATAATAACTTTCATCTCCCCAAGAGTTTTGACGAGATGGAACAGTTACAATGTAGGACCTACAGAGAATATGGTGGCTGAATGACTAGAAGTAGAGTTGACATAACACTGGTAAAGGAGAGCTGGTGATAGTTGAGTGTGCTTGAAGTTAGAAGAGGAAACCGGTACTCGTTAGTTGGAGCTTAGATTCCGATATGGGTAGATCTTTATTTATTTCCTTTTTACTTGTTAATGTTCGTGTGAGTCGCGTTGTTGAAGACAAATTTAAATCATGATGCTGATCTCGTGCTGCAGGTACTCTGTTATGTTCGTTTCTAAGTATCTCTTAAAGGAGCTATTTGCAGTAAAATAAGCTGTTGCCGGCAGAGGTGCAATTGCCTTGTGCATGGCCATTCGATTAATGAAGCAAATGTTCAAAATGATCACCTCCTTCGATAATGCAAATCTGAGCACGGTTGAGGTGAGACATTCTTTCTTGCTGCAACGCATGTGGTGGAACCTGCCTGCAGGTTGCAGTGATGTACCACCGTAAATGATTCGGATACTCTGGCTCCTGTTCGTAGATTCTTCCCTTTAAATACCTCCAGAGGAAAATATCTAGTGGAGTAAACTGAGGCGATTTAGTCGGCCGTGTGAAAGGAATCGCTCGTCCAAATCATCGTTCAGGATATGTACTATGCAAGTGGTTCCGTACTGCCTACGACCAGTGTGGAGGAACTTCATCCTGCTGGAACCACATCCTCAATCGCGTCATAAGGGGCACATCCTCCAATAAGAGCGGGAGGTAATCACGAAGAGACTGTAGATAGCGTCGTCCCGTTAGGTTTCTTTCGAAGAAATATCATCCAATTATCTTATCACCTATTATCCCGCACCACACGTTGATGCCCCATTGTACCTGAAATTGGGATCCCCTTATCCAATGAGGACTTTCGGTGCTCTAGTAATCGAAGTCGAGACAATTAACAGTTTTGTTATTGTGAAATCTGGATTCGTCACGAAAGAGAATGTCCGTTAAGAAATCCGCATCAGCTTCAACTCTTTGCAATATCCATTGCAAAAATTCCACTCATTTTTGAAGGTCATCTCCGTTAAGTTCCTGGTGTAGCTGTTCATGGTAGGGGTTGAATGTATGGCGGTGCAATATGGGCAGTACAGATACATAACTAATGTTCACTTCATTTCCAATGACCCATGAGCTTGTATGCGAGTTGTACGCGATTGCATTTTGAACTGTTTCGTTATTTCTAGACGTCACTGGCGCATCCCGAACGGGAGGTAATGTATGAATTGACCCCGTTGCACGTAACCGTCTTTCATCACTTCGAAATATATCTCGATTTGGCACCCTTCGCACAGGAAATCGTTCTTGATACAAGCGTGTGGCTTCCCGTGGATTCTGCCTTGCTTCCCCCGAAAGAAGTACCATACTCACATAATCATCCAGTGAATACATAATATTTTCTTTTGCACCAAACGTACAGTAGATGTTAGCACTTTGCTGTAAAAATTATTACGTGCTGTTTTATGTGCCCTGCGTATAAATTCCAGTCGTTATTAGAGTCGAACGTGCGCAGTTGCTTGTTTGAATGGGGGTGTTATAATGCTGACAATAAGTGCAGTGCGCTTTATTCTTTGTAGCTGTTTGCCATATGAATGTCCCATGTTATTGTTCCTTTCTGATGTATGCTTTCCTTTTAAAGGTGAAAAGTGACTTTGAGACTTAAGGAAGTTGAACCGTAATAAGTTAAACCTTAATTACGAATGCCTTTATGAGTAAAAAAAAGTAAAATTGAAAAGCTCGTAAGTAGATTCGAGCTCTGAACCCCTCGAAATATCACATGCTGGCTGCAATTAGTACCATGTAGCCACTCCACGCACGAAACAGCGGGCCTCGTATCTCGGTACTTGTATGTTACATGTTCTGAACTCGAATCTGCATGTAGGTTTACCTTGCTGAAAACACCATAGTGTACTAAAGAATCATGTCTTTCTTAAACCCCGATAGTTCCAACCATTCCCTACGCGTAGATCATGTACCTATTACTTGGTTAAATGAGTCCCAGGATAATGTTTCAGGTGGTATTCACAATTAATTTGTCCGTAGTCGGTGCTTACGTGGCGATAATTATTATGTCTATTTATTACAACTTCTTTCAGAAAAGAAAAGTCTTCGTAAAAGATGTCTAGGCGAGTACGAAATTAAAACTTGAAAAAGGCATGACTCAATAAGGTTTTGAACCCTCAATGCACCATGTAGTTTGTCCAGGTACATCCAGCATGCCTAATATCCATGCAGCTGCTCCCAACGTGAACGTTCAACCCTTAGAACTCTGTATTCACGAGGAGAGTCAGAGTTCTCGCTCTGTAGAATTACTGATGTGTTACAGCCTTGTGGTCGGATTTTATGACTTTAATGAACGGTGTAATGGTAGTAATTACATGGCGTAAGCTATCACATCTACTGCGCAACATTTGCGTGCCATAGGTTATAAAATACTGTGAAAAGCATGTTTATATCAATTTCGATGAGATGAGACTATACAAAATTGCGATGAATTGACATGACTGTAATTGGTCCTAAACTATCACGTTTTCTATGATACCGTGACCGTCCTTTTCTCATCATCATCATCATCATCTGTTTACCCTCCAGGTTCGGCTTTTCCCTCGGACTCAGCGAGGGATCCCACCTCTAGCGCCTCAAGGGCAGTGTCCTGGAGCTTCAGACGCTTGGTCGGGGGATACAACTGGGGAGTATGACCAGTACCTCGCCCAGGCGGCCTCACCTGCTATGGTGAACAGGGGCCTTGCAGGGGGGTGGGAAGATTGGAAGGGATAGGCAAGGAATAGGGAAGGAAGCGGCCGTGGCCTTAAGTTAGGTACCATCCCGGCATTTGCCTGGAGGAGAAGTGGGAAACCACGGAAAACCACTTCCAGGATGGCTGAGGTGGGAATCGAACCCACCTCTACTCAGTTGACCTCCCGAGGCTGAGTGGACCCCGTTCCAGCCCTCGTACCACTTTTCAAATTTCGTGGCAGAGCCGGGAATCGAACCCGGACCTCCGGGGGTGGCAGCTAATCACGCTAACCACTACACCACAAAGGCGGACGACCGTCCTTTTCTATCAAAATAAAATGGCCACTTGAACCAATCAGGTGCGCAATTCTGTACGGACAGCTAAAGGAGTGGCTGTGGTTTGTACAGTACAGTAACATTTCGTAAAAATGACTACAGAATTAGACTGCGCTGTACATAAAATGCTAGTGTTTTGAAGATGGGCGTCACATCTTCTTGTACAGTTTTTGCGTTGTATGGGAACGACTATATCGGGCTAACTGCACATGAAATTGCTGTAAGATGTTGCGTAAGAAAGGACTAGCAGACATTTAATTCCTAGATGGTTGCGTATGTTCGGAAAAACGTAGGTGCAGCTGTACTACCCGGTATAATCGTTGCCTACGCTATAATAGAAGGCCTGGACAAGCCGACATATTTCTGGGCGAACAAAGTAGTTCAGGCAATGGCCGCTTGGATCGCGTTTATGTTCTGTTGTTCTCATGTTCTGTCTATATACTTATATTGAAGATTCATACAATAACGCGAAATAATACATTTTTATTATCATTATGCCCGGTGTGAATCTGATATAAATATATAAAACAACTTAGAACACACTACACTTAATAGATTTCTTTCATTTTGCACTTGTTTATCACACAAGAGTAAAGAATAGGGAAATAGGCCTAAATAGAAGTACTCACCCGATTTTTCCTTATTTCTATAATTTCAACACTTTTCTGCTCAGAGGCTTGCTCTTGAATTTGTTTAATTAATCCGTCATTAGTCACTTTCTTTGCATTATTATCAAGAACAGGCCTGAAAAATTTTGTAAGTATAACATACGTGATGTGTGCTTGATCGCAGTCGCGGCACTGAAACGTCTCTTTAAACTTTGGAGCCCACTATCGGCAGCCCTGAAGATGGTTTTCCGTGGTTTCCCATTTTCACACCACGCAAATGCTGGGGCTGTACCTTAATTAAGGCCACGGCCGCTTCCTTCCACTTCCTAGGCCTTTCCTATCCCATCGTCGCCGTAAGACCTATCTGTGTCGGTGCGACGTAAAGCAAATAGCAAAAAGAAAGAAAAAGCAACTAGCCAAAAAAACTTTAGAGTGGTAAGGGATTTCAGCTTTCGGACAAGGTTACATTTTCCGAGATGTCCTAACGCCCGCGTTGTAAATATTAATACATTTTTAAGAAGACGAATTTGCGTCGGTACTTTGTCGGGGAGGAGAATTCCCCTCACAGTACTTACACCGTAATCTGATTCGACGAAGTGCAAGCTACATATTCTGGAGTTACCATTAGAAGCCCGAAGAGATCCTTTTCTGCTACCCTGTCGAGAAATAGCAAGCCTCCATTTCTCCCGTAAACTGGGATCTGTAGGAAAACGATGAACATTTATATTTGTGTATATTTCTTCGCTGTGTCAGATGTGCAGTTAGGCACGCAACAGTAAACCATCTTAACCTACAGAATAGAAAAAGAAACTTGACGATAATTGGCCCCAGTGGCTCTGGAATTTTGAGCGTGGGTTGGTGACCACGGGGCCCTTAGCTGAGTCCTGGCATTCCTTCCACTTACTTGTGCCAGGCTCCTCACTTTCATCTATCCTATTCGACCTTCCTTGGTCAACTCTAGTTCTTTGCCGACCCCGACGCTATTAGGTTTCCGAGGGCTAGGGAGTCTTTCATTTTCACGCCCTTCCTGGCCCTTTGTCTTCCTTTGGCCGATACTTTCATTTTTCGAAGTGTCGGGTCCCTTCCAGTTTTTCGCTCTGATTAGTGTTACACAGTATAGAGGATGGTTGCCTAGTTGTACTTCCTCTTAAAACAATAATCACCACCACCACCACCACCACCACCGTGACGGTAATTTGGAAGCACATAACTAAACAAAAAAAAAAATAATAATTCAAAATGGCGCCCGGTATTGACGACGTAGTGTTTTATTCTCCGAGTAAATTAACCGTAAAATGTGACGAAAAGTGCGGAAAATGTCGAAAATTAGTGAAAAATGGAATGTTGTGTGATTCATGTGATCGATGGTGGCATTATAAGTGCGAAAATTGCCCTAGAGACGTAAAAACTAATGAAAATGTTGACTGGATTTGTGAGCAGTGTGTTCGGAATGTTGTTGTTGGGGACGGCGTTGACGAAGCACCGAAAACAGTCGACGAGGAATATAAAAGTGCATTAGAAATTATAAACATTCTAAAAAAGGACAATGAGACTCTTAAAGTTGAAAATCAAGAATTAAAAGAAAGACTGCGATCGCTAGAATTTGGGACTGACCATTCTTCGAGTGATATACCGGTACAAGTAACAAACTCGAGCACGTGCTGTCAAGTAGTTCGTGGATGGCCGGCTAAGAAGAAATCTACAATTGAATTTCCGGAAATAAACATTAGAAATAGGTTTTCTGCCCTAAATAATTTAATCATGGAAGAAAGTGATCGCGCGCGTGAAACCAAATCCTCGCGATCCGTTGCCGTGCCGAGTTTAAAATTTAGGCCTAAATCAGCGAAGGTAGCTGTGTTTGGTGATAGCCAAGGAAGGGGAATTGCGGGAGTGATTAACGACGAGAATATAGCAGCAACCGGAGAAATATATCCAGGAGCTTCTATCAGCAGTGTTATGGAAAACGTAGAAGCAGCAACTAGGAACTTCGGGAGCGGCGATGCAGTGCTTATCATCGGTGGGACGAACGACATAGCTCGCGATGACGCCAAGAATGTAAGATCACAACTTAAACATACACTAGGGAAGCTGACCCACACTAACGTTTTTGTCGTGAACGTGCCCCACAGGCATGATTTGAGTAGAGACTCGTGTGTGAACATTGAAGTGGACAAGGTCAATACAGATATTGTTAAAATTTGTAAACATTTTCGGAATACTCAGGTTATTGAATGCAGCAGTGTTGAGAGATACTGTTATACAAAACATGGCCTCCATCTAAACAATTCAGGTAAACGAAAGATAGCAAATATTGTTCTAGATTTTATTAATCTTTGTAAAACAGGCAACTCCCTTGAGTTATAATACTGACCAGGAAAACTAGTAGAAAGAGCCAGCTGTACTTCAAGCTGGCTCAGTCAACTAGAAAAAGAAACTCAGGATAGTAAGGAATTTCAAGTTACCCAATTGCAACAGTCAAGTTTTAGGGAGGAAGGGGGTCTGAGATTGCTCTTGGTAAACTGTCAAAGTGTAGTAAATAAACAATTAAAATTCGGTACATTGATGGAATCTTATGAGACTGATGTGGTGATAGGAGTGGAATCGTGGTTGAAAGAAGGGGTGGGTAATAGAGAAGTATTTCCAGAAGGGTACACAGTCTATCGTAGAGACCGAGGAGATAAAAAGGGAGGGGGGGTGTTTATTCTGGTGAAGGAAACTTACTGTTCACATGAATGGTTTACCGATGAAAGGGATGAAATATTAGGGATAAAATTAGTTTGTGATAATATGAAGGAGGTGGGAATTATAGGAACATACAGGCCTGGAAGAGAGGAAAGAGACATGGAAATCTTTGAAAAAATAATAGATTATACTCATAAAAACAATAATAATGATATGGTAATAATTGGGGGAGATCTAAATTTGCCTGAAGTTGAATGGAAAGGAGCTGCAAGTGAAGCCCATGAACAGAAACTGGCAAATAAGTTAATTTGGGAGGGAGGATTTACACAAGTAGTACAAGAACCGACTCGTCTCAATAACTTACTAGATGTATTCTTGGTTAAACCATGGGAAATTGTTGATAAAACTGAGGTAATTGAAGGAATAGGAGACCATAAGGCTGTAATAATGGATGTAGGACTCGTACCAAAAAGGCTTAATAAGAGGGTTACACAAGACAAGAAATTGTACAGAAAAACTAAAGTTGATGAATTTGGGACTTACCTTAAATCACAATTCAGTTGTTGGATAAGTGAAGGGAGTAACGTGGATACACTTTGGGCTAAATTTAAAGGAATTATTTGGGAAGTAGAGAAGAGATTTGTACCTGTTAAGAAGGGTAAAATGACCTCAGACCCTGTTTATTATACAAGGGAAATAAGAAAATTAAAAAGAAAATGTAGAATAGTAAACAGGAAAATCAAAGAGGGTAGGGAGAGTAGAGAAACTAGAAAACAGCTAATGAGGGAACTGAATAGAGTGAAAAAGGAAGCAAAAGAGAATTATATGAATGGCATACTTCAAGAGGGTAATGACCACAAAGGGAAATGGAAAAAGCTGTATTCATATATCAGGAATCAAAAAGGAAAAGGAGTCCAAATTCCTACAATGGTGGGAGAAGGGGGTGAACACTATTTAACAGATACTGAGAAAGCAAACCTATTTAGTAGGGAATTTAGAGATTCAGTAGATGATTGTCAAGAGTTGGAAACCGAAACAGAAGATAGAGAGGGAGAGAGACAGAGGGAAACAAGAAGCTTCTCATTCACAAACGAAGATATTTTCAGAGAAATCCAACTGCTTCAGCAAGGAAAAGCAGCAGGAAGTGATCAAATTACTGGGGAGGTATTAAAGACAATGGGGTGGTACATAGTGCCTTATTTAAAATTTCTCTTTGACTATGTCATAAATAATAGTGTAATACCAAAGGAATGGAAGGAATCTATAATAATACCAATTTATAAAGGAAAGGGTGATAAAAGGAAACCAGAGAACTACAGACCAATCAGCCTGACCAGTATAGTTTGTAAAATTCTGGAGAGTTTAATATCGAAGTACATCAGAGGGATATGTGATGATAAAAATTGGTTCATGAGGAGCCAGTATGGATTTAGAAAGAAATTTTCTTGTGAGGCACAACTGGTGGGATTTCAGCAGGACATATCAGATCAGTTGGATTCAGGAGGTCAGTTAGATTGCATAGCCATAGATCTTTCCAAAGCCTTTGATAGAGTGGATCATGGAATATTATTAAAGAAATTGGAGGGAATAGGATTGGACGTAAGGGTTACACGTTGGATAAAAGCATTTCTAAATTCAAGGGTTCAGAAAGTCAAAGTAGGAAATAATGTATCTCAGGAAGAGAAAGTTTGGAAGGGAATTGCACAGGGTAGTATAATCGGTCCGTTACTTTTCTTAATATACGCAAATGATTTAGGGAACAATATAACATCAAAAATAAGATTGTATGCAGATGACATAATTGTTTATAGAGAAATAAACAACATTGAGGATTGTTCAGAATTACAAAGGGACCTTGAAAGTATCCAACAATGGGTTGAAGAAAATAATATGAAGGTTAATGGAGGCAAATCAACTGTTACAACTTTTACAAACAGGAGCTTTAAAACTGAATTTGAATATACTTTGGATGAGGTAGTTATCCCAAAAGATGGCAAGTGCAAATACTTAGGTGTGAGATTTGAAAGTAATTTGCACTGGAAGGGTCATATTGATGACATTGTTGGGAAAGCATACAGATCATTACATGTCATAATGAGGCTACTTAAAGGATGCAACAAAGAATTAAAAGAAAAAAGTTACTTGAGTATGGTTCGTCCATTATTGGAATATGCAAACAGTGTTTGGGATCCTCACCAAGGATACCTAATAAAAGAAATAGATAGTGTGCAGAGGAAAGCAGCAAGATTTGTAACAGGGGATTTCAGGAGAAAGAGTAGTGTATCAGAAATGTTAAAGGAACTTGGGTGGGAAACTTTAAGTAAGAGAAGGGAGAAAACTAGACTTTCAGGATTATATAGAGCCTATACAGGAGAAGAAGCATGGGGAGAAATCCGTGAGAGGCTTCAGTTGGAAAATAATTATATCGGCAGGACTGACCACAAATATAAAATTAGAAGGAATTTTAGCAGAAGCAATTGGGGTAAATTTTCATTCATTGGGAAGAGTGTGAAGGAGTGGAACAGTTTACCAGGGGTAGTGTTTGATCCTTTTCCAAAATCTGTACAGATATTCAAGAAGAGAATAAACAGCAACAAAATAAATGAAGTGTTAGAGGGCATTCGACCGGTGCAGGTTATTGTAAATTTAAAAAATGTGTGTGAATAAATTAATTCCATCCCCTGGTCTAAGGAGTTTGGACAGCCAAAGTAGGGGACTGCCTGTAGGGGTGAAGTACAGTGGGGACTTCGAAGGCCCTGGGACCGCTACGGTAGCTGTGAAGGCCCTTCAGGAACTCTGAAAAGTGGTGGCAAAAGGGGCTCTGGTTAAGACGCAGCAGGTCGTTATGCTACTTAGGATCCAGAACGGGTAAAAAAAAGTAAATAAATAAATGCAATGTAAATATTAATGTTATGCCAGTTTTTTTTTGCTAGGGGCTTTACGTCGCTCCGAGACAGATAGGTCTTATGGCGACGATGGGATAGGAAAGGCTTAGGAGTTGGAAGGAAGCGGCCGTGGCCTTAATTAAGGTACAGCCCCAGCATTTGCCTGGTGTGAAAATGGGAAACCACGGAAAACCATTTTCAGGGCTGCCGATAGTGGGATTCGAACCTACTATCTCCCGGATGCAAGCTCACAGCCGCGCGCCTCTACGCGCACGGCCAACTCGCCCGGTATATGCCAGTTTTATAGTATCATTTGAAGCAATTCCACATACTGTATATCAGTTGACTATATTTGTAAGTAGTACAGGAGATATTATAATTAGAATTTTGTAAACAATATAAATTTATTAAGGATGAGCTGTGTGTTTAATAGAAAACATTGTTAGCGTAAATTGTATAATATTGTATTATAGGGAAAATTTTCTTCTCTTGTTAATTTAATATTTAGTGCTTGACAATAATGTATTTTAGTGTACCATTTGCCACCGAGGTAGACACCTCATTTGCAAATAAAGAGATTTTGATTTGATATCAAATTTGTTACTTTCATTGACCTCAGTCTCATCCTTGGCTTTGACAATATGAAAGTGACTGAGGTATGAGTGATGCTAGTAATACCATTCCTTATGCAGCCAGTGTCTGTTATGAATGGTGTGAAAATATCGCTCATAGGGTTGGTTGGTGCATGCATTTCAGTGGGCTTGGCAGACTGATATGTAATAGCAACGACTGGCTCGGTGAGGAAAGCAACAGGAAACTACCTCACTCCTCAGTTCCCTAGTATGCCTCTTCAGTGACGCCTCGGCTATTTATGACAGCTGTTGGCGGAGCTGCAGAGGATCAAACCAGCCTTCGGGCTGAATACCCAACATACATAACTAAACAAATGTTAAATGCATCTCAGCAACCATCCATATATTGCAAATCGTGAGACCAAATACATTTAAAAAACGACAAAACTCTTCATAATTCATGTTAGATAAGGCCTTACCTTATAAAATGAAGTTTAAATATGTCACTTCTTCTCATAAAACATGTTGAACTTTTCACGCCAAACAACAGAACATAAACGCGAATCTAGCGGTGGAAAAGAGAAAAACTATTACCCCGCTTTTAATGCAAGAAATTGGCTTTCTGTCCAGGCCTTCTAGTGTCTAGTAGGCTTTGGTATAATCCAGTCCATTGTTGCAAGAAGAATAGTTCGATTATTCACATATTAGAGAGCTGAAAACAAATGGAAAGCTTCGAGAACATAAAATAAATGTATTGCAATCAACTAAAAAAAATGTCCCTGTCTTTTTCTCAAAATAATAGTGTACAGAAATGTAATGTACGACGTAGACCATGGATGAGACAGATACGTATCTGCTATATTACAAGCCTGCCGGAAAGATTCAGGAAATTCACAGGTAACAATTGCACCTTTTAATAGTGGGAGAAAATTGTGTCATATTTCAACTTACATTTCGGCTACTGGTAGTATTATCTACCTTGGCCTGAAATCCTCGTTTTAGACATTCGAGAGAGATGACCGTAAACTATCAGAAAGGAAAGTGACAGCTGTCCAGATTTAGAGTGCGGCTCTGCATTTTACTCGGCCAATATTCACTCTAAGAATTTTCTTTTTTACGTGGCCTGGGAAACATTCGTATGAATTTTCTCTTTCTTTTTCGGATAACGTGGTGAGTGAAGGCTAAGCCTTCGGTGGAATATTGGGCATCAGAGTACGCAATTGTGGTGTAGTGGCAATATTTAGTCTGGCATGAGATTGATATGGACTGACAAGCGGGTTTACATAGGTGAAAAGCTGTTTCCATGTGTTCTTCAATAATTTAATAAACATTTAATGATTTAATATTTATTAATAATATTCATTTAATAATGATAATATTGAGACGTAAAACCAATAACATTATTAAGTATTAAGAAGCCTTTCTCGTGGACAGTCGAGATTTCTTCTGATGACACAGAGCACAGTTCTCTGCGAAATGTAAAAATTTCACCTTATTTTCTTGACACGAGATAAGCCCAAAAGCCCATACAGTATCATGTCTAGAAGTACAGGCCGTGAAATCAATGGCAACATTATTAAATATGGATTTCGATGACGCCGAGGTTCCAGATATTTTTCCTGCAGGAAAATCATCAACCACCACTGGACCGAACAGAGATCGGATTCGCCAACTTGGGCATAGAAGACCAGAGCTCGACTGTGTGAGCCTCTCAGCCCGATTGCCATTAGAAGGTAATTACCGAGCGAGAAGACTGCGTGGTTTGGGTAACGTAGCTGAAAGCGTGTATTCTGGGGGTAGTATGTTCGAACACCACCGTCAGCAGTCCATAATATGCTTTTCCGTTATTTAACATATTTTACACCAGGCAAATGCTGGGTTTCTACGTTACGATCGTCCCTTCCCAGCCTTAGCCTTGTCCTACTCAATCATCGTCAAAGAGATCTATCTGAGTCTTCACGACGTAAATTCTATAAAAAAAAGGTATATAGGTAGGCTAATATAATATTCCGAAGAATGAATGCATGTCCTAAAAGCATTCTGCAACTGAAAGATACACGTGGCGCTGCGTAACAGCAACACTAGACCTAGGAGCTATGTCTGGAAAACTGGATTAGTTGACGTGCAGTAATAGCGTTTAGTTTGTGCATTTGTAGCAATAATCGCTGACTGTTCTATTGGCTTAATTATGGAATTACATGTGCAGTGTACGTCAGTTTTGGCACAAAATAGCTCTGGTTGCCAGAAGCTCTAATGAGAACGTATTTGACACAAAGGTTTAGCAAGAGCTCAACTGAAACGCCAGACCTTACTCATGTGTTTTTATGAGAAAATACTTGGACGCATATTATTTTACAAAAAATGAGTTGAGTATCCTCTCTGAGGCACAGAACAACCAGAGAAGGTCACCTTTAAAACTCAGCAGTCTTTTAATAGCATTAGATTCATCATTCATGAGGAAATTTATTTAAATACTAGCAGAGCATACCGGTCGTTGGCGATGGCACTGACTTCTATTTCTCGACGCCAGAGATAAACTATTGTAAGTGACAATTCACTACCTTTACATGAGAGCAGAAAGAAGCTGCTGAGGCGCAAGGCAAGTCGAATCGACAATTCTGACTTAACTTTAAACATCCGTAACTCCATTGAACGTATAAAAAATTCTCAAACTCTATACACGATAATTAGTACAATGCATCAAATGATTTTGTGAAAATAAATGTTACGATTATGTTTAGTATTTGTTTGAAAGTAATATTTATTCTAAAATTTGTTGTCGTGTAATTTGGACCGATAGCGTGTAACTTTGACTAGGTGATCGTATAAATTGGACGGTAAATATGAACACTTTTAAGTTATTTAATTAATTTATTATGAGATTCTAATCAATAAAATATGACACTATAAATTTTGGTAGTAAATTTTCGCATGTAGGGCAATGAGAAAACAATTCATCTTGAATTTTGGCGCAGTTTTCATGAGCCTTCTCTTTGCAACTATTGCACCGAGTCCAATCGTCGTCATAATACTTGTCATTCATATTGCCGTCAGCTAGCTCCTCAATTTCATTAACGTAGGCTGAGTGGACCTCAAAACAGTCCCCATACCCTGGAAAAATCCCTTTTTTGGCCGGGAATCGAACCTGGGGCCTCCGGGTAAGAGGCAGGCACGCTACCCCTACATCGCGGGGCCGGCCTCAAATTATAAAACAAGTTATTTTAGAATCACCAATAAATGTACGGATAAACGTAATTATTGTAATTGTTTCAACGGTCCAAATTACACACTCTTGCGCAGTCCAAATTACGTGACGTGCAAATATTTAATCAAAAACTAAATAATATGCAAAGTATTTAAAATTTATGAATGAAAGTATGTTAAAACTTATCTAGTTATTTTATCAGTACTTGTAAAAGTTTAAAAACCTCTTGGCTGAAATAACCACTTCACAGTATTCTTACTTGTCACCGTATAAACTTACAAGGAATGTGAGAATTAAGCTAGTTTTCTCTTCCCCTTTCAACCATACGTCCATTAACAAAATAACTTCCAGAAAGAAAGCTGCCCTCGCCTGTCTTGCTGACATTGCCTCAGATACCACCACCACCACCACCACCACCACCACCTCATCCCTAGGTGGTGCAGTTCTTTTTAGGCACACTCCCATCGGACGTGAGCTGCATGTACATATTTAACCGCATACCAACCCTCCTGCCAATCTTAAATTTCTGACAGTACCGTGAATCGAACCCGGACCCCCGAGGGCCGCAGCTAATAGTGCTAACCGTCACGTTACGGAGGTGGGCTTAACTGTTGTATGGTCATATACCATTGTTCATCGCTGGATTCTCCTTGCACATACGATACTATCGCATAGGTTATCGTCACTCCTAAAACACATGCACGTAAGCATACAGAAGTGTACCCGTACGAAGACACGCCCAAAACCAGACTTATACAATAAAAACCTCAAAATTATCTTTTTCTTTACAAGTTGCTTTACAGATAGGTTTTATGGCGACGATGGGATAGGAAGGGCGAAGGAGTGGGAAGAAAGCGGCCGTGGCGTTAATTAAGGTACGGTCCCAGCATACGCCTGGTGTGAAAATGGTAAACCACGGAAAACCATATTCAGGCCTGCCGACAATGGGGTTCGAACCCATTATCTCCCGAATGCTGGATACCGGCTGCACTCAAACGAGTGCAACTGTCGAGCTCGGTAACTGCCATTTTTGCATTTACGGTAGTTTACCTCTGACGTCCAGATTTGCAGTCTTATTGACGTAAAACTTTTAAGCAGAATCTTTCACATACTGTGGTGTTCAGTATGAATTACCAGGACCTATAAATAACTAGCCAGATGCCCAGCCGAACAGTGCTCGATCGGCCGATGCTCTGAGAAGCGTGATTTAACCCTCAAAAGCCAAATTTCCTGGAGAATCATTCGAGTAAAGATAAACTGAAAACTGAATTTTAAGTCTATATGCTGGGCTTTATTTCGTTATAGGACTAACCATTAGCCCATTATTTTGGTTTCAAGCTGATAAAACAAGTCCAGTAAATGACTTCATATCAGTAATAATAAGTGCAAATATTATTTGCTTTACGTCCCACTAACTACTTTTACGGTTTTGGGAGACGCTGAGGTGCCGGAATTTTTCCTGCAGGAGTTCTTTTACGTGCCAGTAAATCTACCGACATGAGGCTGACATATTTGAATACCTTAAAATGCCACCGAACGGAGCCAGGATCGAACCTGCCATGTTGGATTCAGAAGGCCAGGGCCTCAACCGCCTGAGCCACTCAGATGGGCCGCCTCCTTTCTTCATTTATATCAATGACCGCAATTATTTGAGGTATATTCATATCATATTTCAGATCATTTGGTCCAGAAGCTTAGGTATAATGAGCAAGAAATGAAGAGATACCATCTCATTTAAAACTACTCGTATTTCGTGATTTTTGAAAGTAACTTGGCAAATCATCGTTGCCAGGACAAAAACCTCTTATGTGAGATATTTTAGCTTAGAACTTTCACCGGTAAGATTCTGTCATCTTAGGTGCAATATTGTGTGAATATTGTCAAGGCATTCTCGCTCTTCATAATGTATGTGCTGCGGGTCAGTATATCTCCAAAAATATTATCATATAGGAGGTTTTGTCCCGGCAACGACGAAATACTGTAGTATTTTTCAGGCCAATACCGTAAACGAAAACATAGCTGCGTATACCCGTAGTTTTCTTCCACACCAATTATAATTAAATAATTTAAAACTTGGTTTTACCATCGTCGCGTTGGTCTCCCTTATCTCCAAGGCCCAGTCCATTATCTTTCTAAGTAACATATCCTCCTCCATTCACCTTACATGACACAGCCACCGAAACCGGCTCATACAGCTTCATCCAACGAGTTAATTCCTAATTTAGCCTTTATCCCCTCATTTTAAGTACCTTTCTGCCATTTTCTCACCTGTTTGTACCAGCAATCTTTATCGCTACTTTCATGTCTGTTACTTCTAATTTATCTATAAGACATCCCGAGTCCAATCAGCTTTCACTCCCGTACCGCAAACTTTGTCTGAAAACAATCCGACGTAAAGATAGATCCTTTGGATAGTCTGGCAGCTGCTTGTTTGATATATGGGTATACTAGCGAATGTACCCGTGCTTCGCTACGGTATTCTACTTTGTATTCGAATATCGAAGTAAATAGTGTGCATGCAGTAAATAAGATTGTTTTAAAATTGCATGTCTCTTAGCGTTATCCGAGAAAGAGCATGGGGAGGTCCCCGTACGTTGTTTCCAATGTAAAGTGTTTGTTATGGATATGTGATATAACGGCAGGCTCACTTGCCTACTACCATTCACAATCGAGTTGGGAAGTTTACATTATAATTGCAGGCCCCATTGCCTACTATGCGGAGAGAATCGATTTGGGGAGTTTTCGTTAAAATGGCAGCCCCCCTTTCCTACTTCCACACAGATTACAGTTTTTATTATAATGGCAGGCAATTACCCTACTATCACTCGAAATTGAGTTGTGCAGTTATTATTATAATGCCAGGCCCATTTTCCTACTTCCAGCCAGCTTACTGCCAGTCACACCAAGTTGGTGAGTTTCCATCAAAATAGCAGGCCACTATGCCTAATGCCAGTCACATTTTAGATGAGGACATTTCTTTATAATGGCGGACACCCTTGCCTACTGCCAAACACAATCGGGTAGGGGAGTTTTTAACAAAACTGCATGCTCACTTGCCTTCTGCAAGTCAAATCGAGAAGTGAACTATTCATTACAATTGTAGACCTTCCTTACTAATGACAGTTACACAGGAGTTGGAGAAGGAACCCTTTCATACTGCCAGTGAAAGTCGGTGTGGGGAGTACTGATTACAATAGCAGACCCACCCTTTCTCGATCGCTACAAATCGACATCAGTGAGTATATATAGATCGACATACGAAAGTATATGCGTGTTTACAATATTGAATATTGAAGACCTTCATTTACAGATTAACTGCTACTAAACGTACGTCATATCGACAAAGGATTATACCATAAGACACCCCGGATTTAGTGGCCTAAATGGCTGGTCCTATGATATGTCATCTATTCTTGGGTCAGATTGAGTTAGAAACGTGGAACAGGGTAACGTTCTTGTAAGATTATCTCACATTACATTACTTTTCGGATACATACATAGCATTTGGCTCATATATGGCTACTGGGTGGGCCAATTTTCGTGAAGAGTTTGATGATTCTGTATTTCATATAAGTAATCGAAGGTATGAATTATGCATGTGAAAATTCCAAATTGACTTAACATCCATTAATAGAGAAAAATCAAACGTAAAAGGGATACAGATACGGCAAAAAGTCATAAGACCAAGGTTGTAGATCATTCCAAATTGAACGGAGATTGTGCAATCTGTTATGTGATAGGAATTTCCGAAGGTCTGCACCATCATTAAAATTGCCTACATATTTCGATATTCTTCGGGGATAAAAAGTGAAAAATTTAATGATCTTGGATATTTTCCGTTCGTTAGATGCTAAAACGTATAATTTTGTCAAATTTCAATTATCTTCTTTTTCTTCTGGCAGATTATGCCGCAATCTGGATTTTGGGCAAGGCGGGTAAAAATTAGGACTTTCAGGAAACTAAACCAAAAATTATGCAGATGGTCATTATTACCCCTTGAACGGAAAGCTGTACGAAAATTTCGCCAAAATAGTCAGTGTAGAGGCACACAGTCGTTACGATTTGACTTATATAGATAAGGAATCTGCTCCATGTAAAACACCTTTTTGGCTATGTCCGCTGGACTTAACCTGCAAAACTGACCATTCATGCTATCTCCCTTATTAATCCTCCTGACGAAACAATGCACATGAAAAAAAGGTTTAGAGGTGGAATTCCATGACGTTTGGTCGATTTCCAGTCAGGTTGGTCTTGTTCTGTATATATTGTGGAAGAGTAAAATCACCATTTGTTTTCCCTATAAACCGCCAGTCCATTCCGGAACATGAAATGTTATTTACGTTTAAAACCTACCTTTGGACAGGTGGATGCTAAATATGAATTTTGGTTCGAATGTCTTCAGTAGTTTTCAAGTTGTAAGGAATACGCTTTACACGCACCCGCTCGTGAGTTAAGTCCGATGGGACTTGTACAAAGAAACGGTCCGTTAATGATATATCCCTTATTAATCCTCGTATCGAAATGATGCACATGAGAAAAAAGGTTTAGAAATTAATTTCTACCAAGGCAGGTAGATTTAAATTAACGTTGGTTGTGTATATTTTGTGGAAGTGCAAAATCACTGTTTCGGTTTCGTATAAACCCCCAGTCAGTTCAGGGATTTAGAAACAATATTTGCCCTAAAACCTATCAAGGACAGGTGTATTCTAAATATGAGTATTGGTGGAAATACATCCAGTAGTTTGAAGCACTCGCGTACATACGGCGTAATTAAGGAAGAAAATAATAGAGTTAAGAAAGTTGAAAGTAATAGAAAATGGATTATAACTGAGGACAGCCGGATAACGACAAATATGTAAATACCAAGTTAATGTATTGGAAAATCAAATGCCCCTCAATAAATTATGCTAGTGTGAGTTATGGATATAATAAAGCGGTAACAGAGGAGAAATTTAGGTCCATTGATTCCTAGGTAAACAAAAAATAAAATGACTAATGGTGTTATTACTTATTACTTAATCTATTCGAAGGCGGTTATAACATCCAACGATATTCCGCCAATATCCCGAAGATAGGCCGATTGACGCCTCTCTTGCCTTCTACCCAAGGAACAACCACGAATTTAAAAGCATGATGAGGAAAATGGCAATAAGTTACTTCCCTGCTGGCATGCAGTCAGAGACGTTGCCATGGTAACCTGTAGGTTCGTTGTCGGTCTGTCGGTCACTCAATGCAGAGCATGGTACCAGCAGAAAATTGTAAATTTCTCCGTCATGTAAAGAGTAAGGTAAATTATGAACATAACGAAAGTTGTTTATAATGAAGAGACGTTTCACGTACGGTAAACGAAGTTTACAGAAAATCAATAGTATAAGAGAAAATGGAGGAAAACCATTGTGGGTTTCCTATAAAACCCCGTCTATTCAAAGATTTTAAAATGATATGCATATTGAAACCTTCCCCGGGATGAGTATACTCTAAACATGAAGTTTAGTTGAGATCTATCGAGCCGTTTCGACGTGATGGTGGAAAAACCATTCTGGTTTTCCTATAAACCCCCGTCTATTCAAAGATTTTAAAATGATATGCATATCGAAACCTTCCCCGGGATGAGTACACTCTAAATATGAAGTTTGGTTGAGATCTATCCAGCCGTTTCGACGTGATGGTGGAAAAACCATTCTGGTTTTCCTATAAATCGCCCGTGTATTCAAAGATTTTAAGATGATATGCATATCGAAACCTTCCCCGGGATGAGTATACTCTAAATATGAAGTTTGATTGAGATCTATCCAGCCGTTTCGACGTGATGGTGGAACAGACAAACAGACAGACAAACAAACAGACACGAACAATTTTATTTATATAGATAGATGACGGATAAGCATGAGCACGTTGAAAAGTGCAGATTTCCACTTCGAGATTCATACCTCCTAAACGGTTTATGATATTAAGAAACGGTTTGCGCCATCAGACGCCTCATTATTCGCTCTACATGTTTGTTTCTAAACCATTTCCTCGTATCTCCCATATTAAGGGGGAAATTGAGTTCAAATTTTGAATAGGGTGAAATTTGGGTACATTTTTAACACTTTACATTACATTTTGACTACTTATGTATAAGCTAGAATCATGAAATTTGGTACACATATGTCCCTTAATCGTGCCAATGTGCGCACACAACGTTATGATCCTATCATTCTTATAAGTGTGTCAAACAATAAAATATACTTGTAAAAATCACCAAATTTACGAACAATCCAGAAATACGGCCAAATTTAACGTATAAGGGAGAGAGATACGACAAAATGTCACAGGACCAATGTTGTAGATCACTCCGAATTGAACCGACATTGTGCCATCCGTTTTGTGATACGACTTACCGTTTAGCCAAAAAATAGCTCAAAAGGAATGTCTGCGCAGTCATTAAAATTGCCTCCATATTTCGATATCTTTGGGGTTAAAAAGTGAAAAATTTGAACACATTGGAATTTTCCCGTCGGTTAGGGACCAAAAGCTATAATTTCACCAAATTTCAATTGTCTACCTCGTCTCGCAGGTTGTGCCGCCATCTTGATTTGGGGGGATGGGGGATAAAAATGAGGAAATTCCCGAAAATTTTTAAGCCCACGAAACCTATAGGTTATCGTTTTGGATATACTATACGACTGTGTTCTTATGCTGAGCCCAAAATTTGAGCCCCCCCAGCGTGCCCCCTTCAGGGAATTTTGAGAATTTCCGATTTTTCTAGGGATCCTGGGGTCATCAGTTTCCCTCGTACCAAGTTTCAAATTTCTGAGATTTCTGGAAGTGCCTCATTAATTCACGTCTTTTTTCATTTTTAAATATTTATATATACATCGCTCCAGCCCGACTTGCTTTTATATATATAGATGACGGATAAGCATGAGCACGTTGAAAAGTGTAGACTTCCACTTCGAGATTCATATCTCCTAAACGGTTTATGATATTAAGAAACGGTTTGCGCCATCAGACGCCTCATTTATCGCTCTACATGTTTGTTTCTAAACCATTTCCTAGTATCTCCCATATTAAGGGGGTAAATTGAGTTCAAATTTTGAATAGGGTGAAATTTGGGTGCATTTTTAACATTTTACATTACATTTTGCCTACTTATGTATAAGATAGAACCATGAAATTTGGTACACATATGTCCCTTAATCGTGCCAATGTGCGCACACAACGTGATGGTCCTATCATTCTTATAAGTGTGTCAAACAATAAAATATACTTGTAAAAATCACCAAATTTACGAACAATCCAGAAATACGGCCAAATTTAACGTATAAGGGAGAGAGATACGACAAAATGTCACAGGACCAAAGTTGTAGATCACACCGAATTGAAGAGACATTGTGCCATCCGTTTTGTGATACGACTTACCGTTTAGCCAAAAAATAGCTCAAAAGGAATGTCTGCGCAGTCATTAAAATTGCCTTCATATTTCGATATCTTTGGGGTTAAAAAGTGAAAAATTTGAACACATTGGAATTTTCACGTCGGTTAGGGACCAAAAGCTATAATTTCACCAAATTTCAATTGTCTACCTCGTCTCGCAGGTTGTGCCGTTATCTTGATTTGGGGGGATGGGGGATAAAAATGAGGAAATTCCCGAACATTTTTAAGCCCACGGAACCTATAGGTTATCGTTTTGGATATACTATACGACTGTGTTCTTATGCTGAGCCCAAAATTTGAGCCCCCCAGCGTGCCCCCTTCAGGGAATTTTGAGAATTTCCGATTTTTCTAGGGATCCTGGGGTCATCAGTTTCCCTCGTACCAAGTTTCAAATTTCTGAGATTTCTGGAAGTGCCTCATTAATTCACGTCTTTTTTCATTTTTAAATATTTATATATACATCGCTCCAGCCCGACTTGCTTTTATATATAAAGATGACGGATAAGCATGAGCACGTTGAAAAGTGCAGACTTCCACTTCGAGATTCATATCTCCTAAACGGTTTATGATATTAAGAAACGGTTTGCGCCATCAGACGCCTCATTTATCGTTCTACATGTTTGTTTCTAAACCATTTCCTAGTATCTCCCATATTAAGGGGGTAAATTGAGTTCAAATTTTGAATAGGGTGAAATTTGGGTGCATTTTTAACATTTTACATTACATTTTGCCTACTTATGTATAAGCTAGAATCATGAAATTTGGTACACATATGTCCCTTAATCGTGCCAATGTGCGCACACAACGTGATGATCCTATCATTCTTGTAAGTGTGTCAAACAATAAAATATACTTGTAAAACTCACCAAATTTACGAACAATCCAGAAATACGGCCAAATTTAACGTATAAGGGAGAGAGATACGACAAAATGTCACAGGACCAAAGTTGTAGATCACACCGAATTGAAGAGACATTGTGCCATCCGTTTTGTGATACGACTTACCGTTTAGCCAAAAAATAGCTCAAAAGGAATGTCTGCGCAGTCATTAAAATTGCCTTCATATTTCGATATCTTTGGGGTTAAAAAGTGAAAAATTTGAACACATTGGAATTTTCCCGTCAGTTAGGGACCAAAAGCTATAATTTTACCAAATTTCAATTGTCTACCTCGTCTCGCAGGTTGTGCCGCCATCTTGATTTGGGGGGATGGGGGATAAAAATGAGGAAATTCCCGAAAATTTTTAAGCCCACGGAACCTATAGGTTATCGTTTTGGATATACTATACGACTGTGTTCTTATGCTGAGCCCAAAATTTGAGCCCCCCCCAGCGTGCCCCCTTCAGGGAATTTTGAGAATTTCCGATTTTTCTAGGGATCCTGGGGTCATCAGTTTCCCTCGTACCAAGTTTCAAATTTCTGAGATTTCTGGAAGTGCCTCATTAATTCACGTCTTTTTTCATTTTTAAATATTTATATATACATCGTTCCAGCCCGACTTCCTTTTATATATATAGATGAGAGGAGAGGATACAATATATCATATTTTATTATTATTATTATTATTATTATTATTATTATTATTATTATTATTATTATTATTATTATTATTATTATTATTATTATTGATCTACTAGCAGTTACCTGCGGCTTCGCTCGTGTGGATTTCGTTATTTGCTAAAAGTAATCTTTTTTCGGCTGTACTGAAATTGAGTTTCATTCACTCCGGAAACTCTTTGTAAACCACGTTTGTGGTATTGCCATTTGGGGCTAAGATGACCATACGACATTCAACTGTACATGTGAGAAACTGTCTTCTCTCAAGTCGAAAAAAATGTTTCATTTTTTAAAGGAGATTCAAAATACCTGTTTCCACATCTGTAACATTTTTGGTTTTTGAGATATCAGTATCCTAATAAAAAGAATTCGACCGTTTTTCAGTCATTTTACCCCCCTCCCATAAGTGGATATTCCGAAAAAATTAATACAGGTTTCTTTATTTTCAAAAGATGAAAAATACCAATTTTCTAGTCTGTAATGTGTTACATTTCTGAGATATACTGTAGATACAGCCTTTTTATAAATACACCCCATTTTTCAATCCTTTTTTCCCCTCTCCCAATAATTGGATTTTCCAAAAACAAAAAAAATCGTTTTCCTTTATTTTTAAAGGAAATTACAAATACCAATTTTTTCGTCTGTAAACTTTTAAGTTTTTGATATATTCATACTCATTTCAACAATTCACCCCTCTTTTCACGCCCTTAGCGGCGGAATATCCACTAATCCTCCTTTTGTGAGCAGCTACACTCTGTAACTGTTCGCTCTCCTCATCAAAACACTTGGGGAGATGAAAGTTATTACCTTGGTACACATAAATATCAATTAAACTATATGTGGCTTGCCCGCAAATAGAAACAATTAACATTCCATGGTTTCCCATTTCTCTATGTGATGTTTGGGCGCCAGGGTTACAGTTTTAAACAAAACTGTAAACCAAAATTTATATTTACTAGCATAGAGACTTATACTTAAATCACAGGGGTAGGATTTTAAATAATTAACCATTAAGTATCGCTTGAGAAAGAAAATTAACGCAATACCAATTAAAATGAATTTATTATACAAAAAATGAGATGAATCGGAAAAGTTCCTTAAAGCGTGGAGGGATTTAGAATTTACGTTACTCAAAGTTCTATTGCTTGCTTTATCTAATTGAAGCTCACCAATTGCAGTTTCCGTTGAAGTCATCTGGTTCCCGTGGTTACTCGTTCTATTCTTCTCGATGTGGAATTGGCTCCATGGACATCCTTCCTTCTCTGATGTGGTACGGGCTATCTGGATTAGCACTCCCTAATTGCCTAGTCTTTAAATTAGACATTGGCCCTATACTTGTAAAAACTGATCAGCGTTGATCGTATGAGGAGAAAATTCAGAGATATGAATTTTTCCATGTTAGTAGAAATCTCAATCCAACTGAGCTATACTATTTATACGGTACAGACTTATACCAAATTCCATGTACTTGAACAAAACATAGTTCTTCGTCCAGAAGATTTACTGAAGATAACACAAGCCGTAAGCTTGTTTCGTCTCACGCAGATCCGATAACATGACCGCAGCTAAGTACTGTATTGAAGCGACAACACACTGTACAAAAATAACTAAGTCTCGGAGAGACCACACACTGTCTCAAAATCAATAACGTCGTTCAAAGTAGATGTTCACAGTAGAAGTTGCGATGTGAGTGAGTATCCGAGACTCCGTAACTCCGTATTGTCTATCTCGAGGGTTGCTCCGCACTTGATAATATACCCGGGCTCCCCCACTCTTGGTAACAGCTTAATCTCAGATCTCTTTATAACGAAGCATCTGATTCGTAGATCGCATTATCATCTCCCTCTCTTCTTTCTTCTTGACAAGACCAGAAGGCGTGGCGATGATGTAGTCTGCTGGTATGCAAGCCTCGCGCGCGGGTTGCTGTTTACTGCCTTGGCTCATGAGTTTAACCCAATGACTCGTGTAATTTTTCCCCCGCTATAAGAATAACTTTTTCCGTATACGCAAGTTTGAGATGAAATGACAACTATGTCTCAACATATTGACCATATTTACAGTACATAATGAATTCCTATCCAACCTAATATAATAATTTAAATAATAAATGTTGTTATAACTATATAATATGATTCCTTGTTTACAAATGATTGACGAAGAATAAATATGTTATTACGAATAATTGCCGATGGCGGATAAACTTGATATCAAATGATATCGCGTAAAATGATAGTATATTAAATTAGTCTGGCTGGAGAAGCCTGGACGGTTACAACTCTAACATAAATATATCCCCAAAATTTAATTTCTTTATGCCAGTAGTTTTGCTCGGCAATGATGAGTCAGTCAGTCAGTCAGTCAGTCAGTCAGGACATGTTATTTTCTATATATCTAATATATATTTAATGTTTAGTCTATCCGATAGTCCCATGATTAGTATCCTACTCAATTCATTAAAATGTACATTAAATTCCCGCTGAAATGTTTAAATTCATTTCCATCGTCATATAAAGAAATAATAAACTATCGTCCATTCGGAGAAGCCATAAAATTGGAACAGAATAACTCTGTCTGATAATATTCAAAATAATATTTCGAATGATTCGTTAATAGAATTTTTAGGTCTAGTTTTTATATTGGTTTACACTAGTTGTAACTATTTCTCTTTCATTAAACCGTAAAAATATGTTTTACTAATTGTATTTCTCTATGAAAATGTAATAATAAACCAGCTGAAATCAGTTGCATATTCCAAAACATTACATTTAAAAATATATGTATTCTAACCCACAGGGAATTTTGTGTTGCATATGACATGAAATCTGTCCGACCCTGCGGCTAAGCCTTCAAGAGAGGAGACCGCTCGACCAGGCTATTGTTTATACTCTGTGCATTATTAAACATTCCATCGAACCAGTGCGACCTACTATATTCAGTGATTGATGCATCGCGCGAGCAAGAACAAAGAACTGGCCTGAACAAAAAGAAAGGAAAGATCAAAATAAACCGCAGGCATCACGCGATGGGCATACCAACAGAGAACATAGTTCAGGCTGACCAATATCATTCACAGTATTTCTCCCTCTGTTTTATTATTATTATTATTATTATTATTATTATTATTATTATTATTATTATTATTATTATTATTATTATTATTATTAACAGTACTCGTGGCTCTGCTCATATTGAAGTCAAAATTATAAATCAGATTTGCTGTTGGTAATCATACCGGTCAATCCAAACCTCTGCTTAACCTCTCTGTCAGGTTTCTTTCTCCTCAGTCGCTGCATCATTTAGCGACCTAGTTCTCGTACGCAGGAAACATTACTAGTACTTCTTATTTGTTAGGCAGGATAAATTATATTTCGAGGGTCTACGTTAATTTTGGCCTCATCCACCTTCATCTTCCACCTTAACAAATTTTCTCTCACAGAGTGGAAAATATACAACAATTGCGCAACTAAGGGATACCAAGAACGATTTTCATAGCCAACATAACGAGAGCTCCTGCAATTATCTAGCGAGAGTCTGGAGCTCGCATTGTATTTATTGTGGCTAATTAGCGAATACCTACAATACTAAATATGTAATGAGAAAAGCGCATGATTATAAAATACACCAAATATATTCACATTCATAATGTATGCAGAGAACAAAACTATTAGCACGGATCCTTCTCCTCCTCCTCCTCCTCCTCCTCCTCCTCCTCCTCCTCCTCCTCTTCCTCAGTCTTCTACCCCTGACAGGGCATGGTGATGTTCGTGGTTTAATATCCTGATTTTCTTTCTCCGAGTCTGGCGTTCTGTCGCTATAAGGGTAGCCTCGTGGAAGGATTTCCCCGCCAGAGGCTGATAGCTCACACGAGTGCTGATTTGATGACTTCCACGTGGTCTCTTGCCATTAATCCTTCCCTCCACCACAAGCTTCTCCAGGGTGCCTGTCTTTCTGGTGATTTGCCCGAAGTACCGGGGGTAGTCTGGCTGATCCGCTCGAGAAGCCTAATCTGGACACCTAGTTCGTCCAGTGCGGACGCATTTGTTCGGCGTTCAATCCAAGAAATTCCGAGAATGTGTTGGTAAACCCACATATCGAAGCTCTCAATTTCCCGCTAATCTACCCATTTGATTGTCCAGGTCTCAGCTGCATATATATACATTACCTGAAAAATAGTATCCGGACACCCCTATGTAATGCGGAATTGAATCCTAGATGTCACGAGAGGCGGACCCTCCAGTATAAAAGGAGGCGGAAAATAGTGTGTTGTCAGTAGAGAAGCAGTAATAGCAGAATGGGTCGGTCAGGAGAGCTCAGTGACCTGGGTCAGCCTGTGGGAGCAAAGTCTTGCTAGGTTGAAGAGCCCTCCATCGAAATGACACGTAACCTCCACACCTGGGTTGTTGGTAGAAACTTCATGTAGCATGGCAACCAAATATAATGCAAATAGCGTTGGAACAAGCACACACCCCTGTTTCAGTCCATGAAATTCATCAGAGATCATATTCTGATGGCAAACCTGTCTGCTCATGCCCTCCAGTATAAAAGGAGGCGGAAAATATTGTGTTGTCAGTAGAGAAGCAGTAATAGCAGAATGGGTCGGTCAGGAGAGCTCAGTGACTTCGAACATGACCCAGTCATTGGATGTCACCTGAGTAAAAAATCCACTAAGGGCATTTAAACCCTTCTGAAGCTGCCAAATGTGACTCTTACTGATGTGATTGTGAAGTGGAAACGAGAAAGAACAACCGCGGCTAAATCAAGACCAGGCAGACCTCATTAAAGGACGAACATGGACCGTCAAGATTTGTGGAGAGTGATTGTAAATAATCGCAAGAAATCAGCGGAAGAAGTTAATCGCGAGTTCTAGAATGCTACCAGCAGTACAGCCAAGATAATGTTTGTGCCTCAGTAGTTAAAAGGAATGGGGTACAATAGTCGAGCTGCTGCTCATAAGCCGAACATTTCTGTAGTCATTGCTAAGCGACGCTTGAGGTTGTGTAAAGAGAGACGCCATTGGAGAGTGGATGGCTGGGAACGAGTGATTGGGAGTGATGAAACACACTATACCCTGTGTCAATCCGATGGAAGAGTTTGAGTTTGGCGAATGCCTGGAGACCGTTATCTGCAATCATATGTAGTGCCAGCAGTGAGGTACAGAGGAGGTGGTGTTTTATGGTATTGGGGTGTTCTTCGTGGTTAGGTTGTGGTTCCCTTATTGCGCTTAAGGAAACTCAAAATGCGGAACAATATGAACACATTTTAAACCATTGTGCACTGCGTACAATAGACAACAAGTTCGGAGACTATGATTGTTTGTATCAGCATGACAATGCATCCTGTTGTCTTCACTGCAGACACCAGCGTTCGGCTCTTTAGGAATAAATGAGCTGCCATTCCTCAACAGACATTCAGATACCTCAGTAAAAGTGTCCCCAGTAGAGTTTAAGCCGTCATAAGGGCGAGAATGGATCCAACCCATTTCAATGTCCAATAATAGGGAACGTGACATGGGTGAAGTCTAAGTGCAATTTCAAAATGGTGTCCGGATTCTTTTCTGTTTTGTTGCTGCATTTAAACTCTTTGGGTGGCTTCATCAAAATAACAGTTACATAAATGTATTGTTGAAGACAGCTAAAGCATGATGTTACAGCATAGGGTATTGTAGTATTTTTATAATACATGGAGTTACCAGCGTTTCGCCCCAGTGTGGCAGTGAGCTCATCAAGTTAGATTGCCGTTCCTTTCCAAGAAGCTGGAGGCTAATGCGCCGTGGATACATCACTACAAGCCTCCTACGTAAGACAATGCAGTGACGGTGCACTAGAAGAAGTGTGTACCTCCACTTCTACAATGTGAACCTGGTATATGAGTGTTAGAGTGCTGGTCATACTGTCCTAAATAATTTTGAAGAAGTAATTATATATGTCAGCTGCTGAATTTAGCCAGTCCGATCCCATCGTCGGCGAATTCAAAAGGACTTTGCGCGGCACTGTTTCTAAATCTGCTCGTAACTTAAGAACGATTTGAGAGTCGTGCCGAGAAATCAGCTTCAAACACAAACACACCATTGGTTTCAGTGAATGTCACTGTAGCGCATTTGCCTTTTTTTATGCGAAACTGTCACCTAGAAGGTCTGTATTCAAACCTCTCCCCTGGCGAAGTTTCATTCTTCGCCGGTCTCATGTCACGTACAGATTTAGCAAGTCAGGTATAGAGGCAGCGCCGAGTAAAGCCCATTTGAATTCGCCCGCGAAGCGATCTGATTGGCCAACTTTAGCAACTGATAAAGTGACAACCGTGGGAGATATCGAATCATTTATCAGCATGTCGAACACTTTAACGCCGATACACTCGGTTCACGTTGTTTCGGACCACCCTTTACGAATGCCTGCCGTTCACAATCCAACTGACGAGCCTAGTAATTTCAGTACTGAAAAATGCGTTAAGAGGAAAAATGCATAATAATTCACGATCAGTGAAATGTAATTATGATTTACTTCTGGGAACTTAATATTTTTAAGTAGCAAGCTGTTTGAGTACACTATTCATTATTTTTTAACAAAAATATATTCGCATATTTGAGTAGGTGCGGTAATACAGGAATGACATGGTGATTTTGTCCGTGGGGATACGTTAACAGTTAGAGCACTCGTATCTGGAGCACTGACAGCCTTCACGAGTGGAAGGAAACGCCTGTACACATTCAGAATATCGGGATATGGTTTTAATTGAGTCGGCAGCGTGTTACTTTCTTGATTTTCTTTTTCCACGTCGCCATCAACGCAGAACGTTACCACACAGAAATTCTCGAAACTTTCGTGGCCAGACTCAAGAAGCACGATATCCAAGAGGACTGCTTTCAAAAAGAATGTCTTCTGCAATATCCAGTGACGTGTGTAGACTTGTGTGTAGGCAACATGATGACCTTTTCAATGTCTCCTGCACTGCCGTAAGCACCATTGAGCGAGTGGCCGCGCGGTCAGTATGTTCCAGAGATATAGGTTTCGAAGCCCACCGCCGGCAGCCCTGAAGATTTTTTCCGTGATTTCTGATCTTAACACCAAGCAAATGCTGTGTCTGTACCTTAATTAAGGCCACGGTCGCTTCCTTCCCAGTCCCAGTTCTTCCCTAACCCATCATCGTCATAAAACTTATCTGTGTCGGTGTAGCGTAATGCAAATTGTTTCTAAAAGAAGCCGTAAAATCCACCTCACATTTCAAATATCACATTTCTACTGCACAATTAATGTATGAACACACTATATATATTATCGGCCGTAAGTACCTTCACAAACGATTAAATTGCTCTGGTCTCGTTGTTTATTAACATAATGCGTACACTTCGACAACGCAAATAATTTGACCATTTCTACACCCAACCAAACCATCACATTCAAACAAACGCGGGCCTAAATGAACAAAACAAATAATTATCTATAGTATTAGCTGAACACAATATATATTTTGACACATATAACTGAGTAGGAAAACCATTCCTGAACTTCATATGTACTTCGCATCTTCTCGAATTTAGTCGGATAGCCATTTGCTTTTACGACTGCTTCAGATCGAGTTGGCGTAGAGTCCACCAATTTCTCAAGGAATGAGACGGGAATTTTGGACCATTCTTCATTTCAAGCTTCGAAATATGCCTCCTTGTTTGTGTAAGTCTTGCGTTTAACACGCCTTTTGAGTTCCTTCTGATTTTTAATTGGGTTTAGGTGAGGCTTTGACTAAACAAATCAATGTCCCTGACTCTTTTCTTACTGAGACATTTTTGACGGACTTGGAGGTATGTTTAGAGTCATTGTCATGCTGATACAACGAACCACGAGGCATGTTTTGTTTAGCATACGGTACCATATGTTGTTCAATGATCCTGCCGTAGACTATACATATTGATCGGTGATGCCTTCAATTTTTGCCAGTGGACCAACTCCAGTTCTAGAAAAGCAACCCCAATCCATTATATGACCACTATGTTTTATGTGAGTTTTTGATACAGTACATCATTGCATGTGTTAACTGGACGTCTGACAAAGAAATTTTAATCCGTGTTGAACATACTGAATTTACTCCCATCGCTCCATAGTACTTTACGCCATTCCTTATTCGTCCAGGCAACATATTCCTTAGCATATTCAAGTCGGGGCTTCCTGTACTCTGCTGAAATCAAGGGCTTCTTGCTTGGTTATCGGCCCATTCAACCTTGGTGTTTGAGGTACCGTTCGATAGTAATAAAGCCAAGTTTGATCATATAATTGTCTTCAAAATTATTCCGTACAGCTACTACCATCGTACGAGGATCAGCAACACATTGACTTCGAATGAGTCTCTCAACAGCAGGGGTAACAATTCTAGGGCGACCAGATATAGACTTAATTAAAACTGCTTCGCGATTGTTGTAGACTCCGCTCCAAATATTTACGATTTGTCTAGAACGGCCAAAGTCTTTTACAACTTGTGCTTGGCTATTGCCTCTCTTCAAAGCCGCAATGACTGCTTTTCCAATATCTAAAGAATGCTGTTTCCTTTTCCCCATTGTAATATCAGTTTGGGTGAAAGAAAGAACTGGAAATCAGACGTAAGTAAAACATTGTTATAAGTAAAATCTCGTATGTCAAAATACGTATGGTCTCCACGTAAACAGTTGGTCCCATTTTACAGCTAGGTTCGAAACATAACCAACAATTAACTTTCTACTCAGACACAAGCAGGTAATGAACTGGTCCTCTCTCTGTTTGTGGATATCATTTACACTAGGTATAAATATGGTCGAAAATATGAATATGAGAATACTTATGGCCGGTACTGTAAAAATAGTGCTAGTAGGGGTGATAATTTATAATCGATTACTTTTTTCGCGAAATAAAGCTGTTGACTGGTTCTGGTATTCTTTTGTCGGATTGGTCACTGGAGACATGAGCTAAATTGTCGGTCTAATCCACCCAACTCTACCACTTTCTATGCGTGAGTTGTTCGAGATGTATTCTCGAAATGCTCCTTTAACACGTAGTTTTTTTTTTTGCTATGGGCTTTACGTCGCACCGACACAGATAGGTCTTATGGCGACGATGGGATAGGAAAGGCCTAGGAGTTGGAAGGAAGCGGCCGTGGCCTTAATTAAGGTACAGCCCCAGCATTTGCCTGGTGTGAAAATGGGAAACCACGGAAAACCATCTTCAGGGCTGCCGATAGTGGGATTCGAACCTACTATCTCCCGGATGCAAGCTCACAGCCGCGCGCCTCTACGCGCACGGCCAACTCGCCCGGTTAACACGTAGTAACCCGTCAGAATTACGAAGAAAATGCTTAGGGTATTTTTTTAGGAAATTTCATTCTATATCCAGCATGTGTGTTGCCGTGTTGATACGGGTAACAGTTTACCTATTCTCGGTTCAGTAGACGAACGTCACCCGCGTTATCAAAGTAATTTTGTCATCATGAACGACTGCATAATTGTGTTTGTGAATTTCAACATCTTACTTCTTCAAGTACACGATATCCATCAGGAATAGAGAACACCGTTGCTCTATTCTGCTCCGCCCAAAATGGGTTACAGAATGCAGATGGTCCGTGAGATAAATAACTTGAGAAAACATCCTAAATACAAGTTTTGAATATTCGAATTACATTGATAGTCGGGGAATGAGTTGTATTGTGGACGTAAGATCTTAAGAAGATATGTCAGTACAGCTTTTCTTACAGCGAATATCCCTCATGGCAATCGTATTGAACTCCCGGAGACAACTGTACCTCTCGTGTGTGACGTAACGCCATTAAACAAACAAGCGAGCGTCTCCTAACCTCAAAACGGAGAGTCAGAACAAGAGGTAGACTCTAGCTATTCATAACATCTCCTTGCATTCAACGCTGTGGAGTAGAAACCTGAGATTTATTCCAAACACGGAATTCTCTTCTCACTCTCCTATTCCCCGAGGAGCGAACTGGAGAGGAGAAGGAATATTTGTTTGAAACAACAACCGAAACTGAGTACATATCATGTTGGTACTTTAATGAAATTATAGTCGCCTGTAATCCCAGGGAGCTCATACCCTCTGGGCCAGCCAGCCAACCTCCCTCACCAATTTCCTTTCCGGATAATTTATGCTTCGAAAATGTGTCACCTGTGGCACGGGGGATGTCGAGGGAGAATTGTGAGCGTGGGCGGCATCGTATCCGACCTAATTCCGTGGTCAGGAGTCCTGGAGCAAAGGTGCTTTATCAAGAGGTGGGTGGGTTATTGACAATGAAAGAAGGGTTAATTATAAGATACTGGCTTAATATTTAACAGTCTGCTCCCATGGTCTAATTACTTTGGCACACCATTCTCCCGTATTAATGACCTGGTTCATATTCTCACCACTTGAGGGCGTGATTAGCTCAGTGACAGCTGATGGCTTCCCACTCGGAAGGCTGAGGCTCAAATCCCGGTCAATCCTGGGTTGAGATTTTCATCTCAAAAATCACGTGACGTCAGGAAGCGCACTCGGCCAAAATAAAATGGTACTAGTGGCTCAGCGACTCTATAAGTTGGAGTTTTTAATATTCTCCCTACTGAAAGATAAGTTGCAATGCTCTAAATACATTTTTTAAATATAATTGCGAGTGTAAAATTCTAACGTTTGTCTCATATTTCACTTTTTATCTCAGATCAGGTCGTAACTAGGTGCAGTTCAGTTTTTGTCTGATTCTTTCCGAAAACATCACAGGTAAACTCGCCAAACGGATTTCTGGAAAGTCTGTAGTTAATTTCAGGAATAACCGGGGTGTGCACTGGTCTATACAGGCTACTATGTGATTAGCATATAGCAACGCAGCAAAATTAAGGGAACTAAAACGAACATTTCGGTATTCATTAATATTAGTTGTACTTAGACACTGTAGAACAGAGGTGCGCAAAGTACGGCCCGCGGGCCACATCCGGTCCGTGAAGGAATTTAATCAGGCTTGTGGTTTGACCAAATTTATGAAACTGAATAACAAAATATTTATCAGGAAAGCAAGGGAATAGGCATATTTTTAAATGCGGCACATAATTCTTACGCCTTGCCTAACCTTAAGAGGGAACGTTAGACGTGTTTCTGTCACTCCAACCACGGAGTTACTGTTTTTGGGAATACCTACAGGTGCGAGAAAACTTTTTCTTTGCTGGAGTTCACGAAATCAAAAGCGGAGGTAAGTAAAGTGACCAACATTTGAAACATATTTTATTTATTCAACAGACTAAATTAGTTTGGCAAGATCTTGGATTTAAAAAGAAAGTGTGATACCTTCCGCGGAATTTTTAAGTGTTGTCTGATAACCTTGTATGCTCATTTTTATTAATTTATTTACAGATTTTTAATGTTTGATCCATTCCTCACTGAAACTCAGAGCTCGATATGTAGCCCCAGTGTCCAATAATTTGGAAAATCCTGCTGTAGGCTATAACATGGAAAATGTGCAAAATATAAATTCCAACCTTTCATATTCCATGAGATTTTACCGTGAAAACAAGGGAGATATTCGCGATTATAATATTTTTCACACTCTCAAATATGTCACGACATACCAATTATATCGAAAACCTGTAGGCCTATATAACACAAGTTAGATTAAATTACTATTCTCGATCATTTATATCACACACGTTCTCACCGTACGAGCTATGGTAACAGATTTTTATTGCGTAGTCTATCAACGCCAAACATCGCTGATATGGTAATATATTTAAATCGTCACGGAAATAGGTAAGTGGTGGTGGTGGTGGTGGTGGTGGTGGTTGTCGTTATAGATTTCATAAGGTGAGCAACCCTGTGGTAATCATCCCACACTGATCACAAAGATAATAATCGAAATGGGAAAGAAAACGATAATAATACTAATACTAATAATAATAATAATAATAATAATAATAATAATAATAATAATAATAATAATAATGATAACTGGATCCTGAGAGGGTGATGGGTTATCACCAGTTCTCTTCAACTGTGTGTTGGAGAAAGTTATCCCTGATTGGGGAGAACAACTTTCCAAGAAAGACTTATTAAACTAAGTGCACACTGGAAGATCGAAGAGCGGTATCAAGATCAATTGCCTAGTATTTGCTGATGACCTGACAAACTAATCTAGAAACATAGACACAGCTATAGAACAGATAAAACTACTCTAGGAACAAGCAGGAAAAGCAGGGCTCAAGATTTCCTTTGAAAAAACGAAGTTCATGATAAACATTAAAACTGCACCCGATTACCTAAAGACAACGTATGGTAGAATTGAGAGAGTTGAGAGCTTAAGATTCCTCGGTGAGATTGTCCAAATCATAACATGTCAAAAGGAAGCCAACTAGAGCAGGTGAGAAAAGAAGCTCACTACTTTTCGTAGAACTCACAACCTTTATAGGAAAAAAGCAATCTCGTTACAGGCGAAGATCAGGCACTACAACACTGTGATTTAAACGGAATGTCTATATTGTTGAGTGCCAGCCCTGTGGTAGCCTCTTTTGGTACTTGCTGGAAGGGGCTAGTGAGTCAGATAAACGGGGATCTCCCAGCCGGCCTGCAGGACGGGGCCGGTCTTTCCGTGTATTGTTCTTGTCTGCTGGCTTACCTGTGAGTTACTGGGAGATGCAACTTGAATATCCTGTCCCTAGCCACGTCACGAATATTCTGGTACACATCACACAAGCTATAAAAAGGGAGGCTAGTCGCGGACAGTCCACACACTCCAACGCCTCACTTTTTCGCCTCATCTATATTCCGCACTGCGCAGGCCTCAAAAAAGCATATCGGCCTGACACCACGAAGGACGTCGGCCTTCCCAAAATGTACACCTGCATCGCCCGTGATGTTCACCCTTCTATCACCGACTATGAAATCGAAAGGGAGCTCCGCGTCCTGGGCGTCCATAGCACTTCCAGACTACTCGCCGGCACCGAACCGTCCTCGGCTGTACTACTGTATATCCCTCAGGCAGATCTCCAGTGCATCGTGGGCAACGGAGTATTTATCTATCGCCGCCACCATAGGGCCGAACCTACTCCTCAGAACATTCTGGCTCAGCTACCTACCAACGCACCAGCTCCACATTCAACAGCGCCGCCGCGGGAACCACCGCAACAGGCAGACTTCGTCCTCCCTTTTCATCGCTCCAATGACCACTACTACTACTACTACCCCCACCACCAGCATCACCTGTACTATACATATCTCTTCTCCTGCTCCTAGGACCACTACAGTCATGTCCCATCCTTCCTCCCTTATGACGTCCTCTCTCCCCGTACCCCTGATCAACCTTGTTCACAGCAAGAATCCCTTCAGCCACCTACCTGCTACCTCAACTGACCCGACAAGACCACCATATCACCACCACTGAACGACAGCAATACCATCCATAGCTGTGTCGTACGCGGAGTGGACCCCAACATTCAGCCTTAAGATATACCCCAAGACTCCGCAAGACAGGAATTCCCGTGCGACGAGCGTTTCGGATCCGCAACGCAGACGGCCCCACCTTCCTAGTGCACCTCCATCTACCAACCTACAATGACGTGCGATACCTCGTAGACCATGAATCACATCTTCATGGCCGCTACCAAGGCGGGATGTCGTAATTTCAATGGTGTAAACCCCGTTCATCTAAGGGAAATGCGCCGCACCCTGCTTGCTATGGGTTCGACACGTTTATAGTCACGGTCACCCAGCGTTCATAAGCTCGTTCCTTAGCGCTAAATTCAAAATGGTCCACAGTGTTAAATCAATGATACGGTTCAATATGTATGTGTGTGTGTGCATTTATTGGATGGTCCTGAAATAAATTAGAGTAACTAAACATACCGTATTTCATTCTTAACAATATGTTGGTGAGTGCCTGCGAATGACTAGGAAGGCTGGTCTAAGTGACGCTGTGAAGGGTGAGAGAAAAATGATTCGCAAGATAATGGGTGCATAAATTACAACTGGACAATATAGGTTAAGGGATATCGAAAACGGTGTCTGAAAAATAAACGACTAATGGAGACTATTAGGAAAATAAGACTAAAATTCAATGGACACCTCCTCAGAATGGATGGAAAGCAATTGATAAAAAAAAACATTCCGATACTTGATAGTAGACCTAAAGATTCCGACAAGTGGTTCCAGGATGTGAAGGAGGACTTCAACAAGGCTAGACTAAGACGAGACGACATTTCAAATCGAGCACAGTACTGGTTGCAAATCAACAACTTCAAGTGCTTCCATGAAGAGAAAATAATGCAGAACAGTGGTTGCAAGATGGAAAGACGGCAGCCTGCCAAGAAAAGTATGCAGCGATTCTCGGCTGCAATAAATAAATAAATAAATAAATAAATAAATAAATAAATAAATAAATAAATAAATAAATAAATAAATAAATAAATAAATAAATAAATAAAATAAATAAACAATTCCAAAAATGTGTGACACTTACTTGACATGATCTTTATTGGCCCTAAACATCCTTAACGATAATAATAATAATAATAATAATAATAATAATAATAATAATAATAATAATAATAATAATTGGGTGTAATGAAAGGAGAGCGGAACGAAAAACTCCCTTCACCTCTGATGCCCCATTATCGTCGATCCGGACGAAAACTGAATGTGATGGTCTACGCTGTCTGAACACATAAAACTAATCAAAAATAGCATTACACTGACTGTTGTTAGTTCAACTGTGCTCTGTCCCTTCTGCTACTACTAGTCTCCACGAGATGGCATTACTCTTGCAATTGCACAATAACAAACATATCCACCTTAAAATCACCGAACCGGGAGAAAAGAAATATGTTATGGTGTACAATATCTTAAGCCCATAAAGCGGTCACTAGAGAATGAAGGAACAGGATATCATTAAAACGGATATATTGTAAGATTGCAAAGAAGAAATGAAATAAAAGGTGATGGCCTGGATTAGGTTTCAGACCTCTACACACTGTTCATATAGAGTGAAGGCGTACGACGCTGTTGATGGTGATTCGTCCCTCGGATGGGGACGTAAAGCTTTGAGCTTGGTGGTATTGTACAGTAGTAGGCTATGCGCCGACAACGGGTTTCAATCTCTTCCTACCTCATTGTCATCACAACACATTCAGATGTGCAGGTTATCCATGTTGTGTCAACTAGGAGGACCTACACCAGCCTTCTCCGTAGGCTACATGAACTATTTCACTCAAGGCACATTTCAATAATTTTCTACATTTAACATGAGATTTTGTAAGTTTTGCGGGGATGGGACAGAGGGAGAGAAAAATCACATAACGGAATTTTGTTCAGAATCACCACTGTGAGATATAATAATCGAAGCTCGACTGTTTGAACTGTGTGGTGGTGGATCAAATTAGAAGCGTACGTTAGGAAGGATTGTTTTGAAGTGAGAATTTTATTTTCATTCCTGGCTTTATAGGATCTCGCTAATAGGGCAGAGTAATTTTAAAAATGCGTGCAATTTAAAATGTAGTCGGTGGATGTTAATTATGCTAGTGTGTGTGAGTGTAACAGAGGTAATGATCACATTCCGCGCGATCTTCGCAAGATTTAATTCCCCCATCCATACCAATACATGTGTTGCTACCTGGAAACATTCTCACGTAACAGGTGTCTACACTGCTGTGAAATTTTAAAATATTTACCGAGAAATATTTTAACTATTTATACATCCAAAACGAATACGAATTCAATGAAAAAAAAATGAAGTGGCGTGTGGCTTTTAGTGCCGGGAGTGTCCGAGGACAGTTCGGCTCGCTAGATGCAGGTCTTTTGATGTGACTCCCGTAGGCGAACTGCGCGTCTTGATGAGGATGAAATGATGATGAAGAAGACACATACACCCAGCCCCCGTGCCAGCGAAATTAAGCAATTAGGGTTAAAATTCCTGACCCTGCCGGGAATCGAACCCGGGACCCCTGTGACCAAAGGTCAGCACTATAACCATTTAGCCATGGTGCCGGACTACGAATTCAATGGATCTTCATAAGTTATATGAAGAAATAGAAAAGAACCGAGTTCACAAGTAGGATTTCATTACAAGTTTTGGAATTCGTGAAATTCAGATAAACGGCAGGCAAGCAGGTTAAGTTCCGAAATAGTATGAGATAGTAAAATAAAGTTTCTTGAAAATTGTTTAGATAAGGAGTTATGAAGATTTTATTCTGAACAGTTTACAGGCAGATGGAATAAGTAGGCGTCCCTTGGCACTCCCGTATCAGAATGCTAGCAAAATAATTTCGCATCTCATCTTAGATCTTATGTGAGGTGTAACTGTAATCGTTGTGTAAATATGTATTCTACAGATATGTGTTCTTTCCAACCATTTTCATCATGCATTATTTTGTCCCATAATATTAAGGCCTTACAGTTTTACAGAGAATGGAAATGTTTTCATTTATACTTTTAGAAAAAAATTTGACCTTAATTTTGTAAGCTTTCAATGAATAACAATTTGAAAACATCATTTTGGTTTTGGAATACAAATGCGTGCACGAGTGTGAAAACTATTTAGAGGCATAACTGAATTTGAGAAAGGAAATATGAAGAAGTTAACAGATAGGTACAGGTAACATGAATTCAGAATGTTAGGAATTCGTTAAATTTAGGTTAGAGTGCTAGACGTGGTGATCATTGTTTAAGAGGAAGTACTACATGAGAAAACCTGATATCACTGATCGTGAATATTGCATTGCACGTCAGTCAGTCAATCCCACTGAAATGTACACTCCAACTTTAACGGTTCAAATCCCCTTACAAACATTCCTCGTCATCAATTAAAATTATTATTATTATTATTATTATTATTATTATTATTATTATTATATTTATCGATACGGCCACCTGTGAGCCACGTTTACACAATCTTCCTTCTATCACGCAGACTGATACCCTTCTCTTTACAGTCTCGCCAAAGATTCTTGAGTCTTTGACTTCTTCTTCTTGCCCGTTCTTCCACCGAGATGTTCCGTAGCTTCGCATGATATTGCTCTTCAGACGTATCTCTCGTTCCCGTAACCTTCTTCCTAAATGATGTCCTTTCTTTTATATCCTCCCCCTTGATACCTATTTCTGCCAAGTCATTGTGCACCTGTGTAAGCCTTCCTGGTAGTTTTTTTCCACTTTTCCTGCAGAAGAAGTATCCTGTTGGCCAATCTCTCAGGGTTCATTCTTTTGATATGCCCATAAAACGTCAGTCTCCTTTTCCTCATCACAGTCGTGATTCTTTCTACTGTCTTGTAGAGCTCCAAATTCGATATTATTATTATTATTATTATTATTATTATTATTATTATTATTATTATTATTATTATTATTATTATTGTATTCGATTCCGTCATCAGATTTCATTTTTAATCGCTCGGTCCATTTAATTTGGATTAACTATGTGTCATATAATATTAGGATTCAACATATATATGTAGTAGAATTAAGGGTAATTATACATACGGTGAGATTTGCTGAAGTGGTACCTAAAATGTTACTTAGTAATGTAGTAAGAAGCTGCCAGAGTTGCGCAACGCAACTATCATTAACTTGGAATGTGGACATGCTCCGGTATGGCAGTTTCCCGAGGGCCAGTCTTCCCAAAATTTTACCTACGACTGTATTTCGGTTTTTTCACTTCTCCCCACCCGATGCTTTGGTAGTGGGTTGCGACCCCTTAGTTTGTGAATTCTGGAGCTGGTTCAGTTCGCAGTTTTCAAATCTTCACATTTTACTAGAGGGTTGTATTTTATTTAGCAGTACATAACATTGAAAATGGTGAAGAGTGAACTACAATAATTTAATTTTCACGTATTTGCAGTCGTATTTGGGGGTATTGTGAGACTGGTTGTTGAAATTCCAGAATTCACGAAACAGGTCATAGAGGAATACGCTTCAGCCAAAGAGAGAAGAGTAGATCGTCAGGTGTATCAGCTCTTTTTAATTACTTGTCTATGCATATATACTTGTCTTTTTGCGTTTTTCCAGGCTTTTTATGTTACGAGTCGCCTCTGATATTTTTGCGCGTATGTGTGTAATTAGGTCGATGAGCCATACTCGGTGGGTTAACCCATGCAAGAAGAATGTTCACAGTAAGTTGTCTTGTAATTCATAGGAGCGAGCACAGTGTTTTTATAAACTCAAATGTGCAGTGAGCTGTAAATAGGAAACTAAGTATGCGGACCCAAGAAGTTATAATTGGTTACACGAGCTTCCGTGGCACCACCAATTGTCACGAGTCTTACTACATCGTGCTGCCGGTTCTGTCTAAGCAATATACAAATTTCACGCTTTGCAAGAAATGCAGCCGAGCTGTTCTATAACACAAGTTCAAATACACCAGAAAGTTTACCGTTTCCAAACTTGGAGGAGTATATAATCCATTATCAGAGTATACTTAATTAACTACAGTACACGAGTTGTGCCTAGTCAGTGGTGTCAGCAAACACAAACTTACTGAGAGATCTGAACATGATCATCCTTATCATAAATCACGAAGGTTATAAATTTTCTTACCAGATTTTTTTATCATGTTCGATATTGAAAATTACAAAACGAAAGTATACAAAAAGAATCTTACGCAACTTTGATGCTCATGGCAGCCATCTCCTCTTAATTTGTATTATTTATTTGTTTGTTTGTTTGTTTGTTTGTTTGTTTTCCTTAAATTGTACATGTACAAACTAGAGGTGGTAGATGAGGAAAGGGTAAAGGTCCACATACACGGAAATGCCTCCATCCCCACGTGTATGTTTCCATAAACTCTACTGAATATTTACAGATGTGTAGATAATTTTAAATTATATTTAATCTCCAAACACTGTGCACTTAGAATAATAATAATAATAATAATAATAATAATAATAATAATAATAATAATAATAATAATAATAATAATAATCTTGATTTATGCTATACATATTAAGAGCAAAAATACCAAGTCATTCATACCCTCTCTCATACCCCTGTATACAGGGTCTCTCATATAAACTCGGACCGAACGCACGGTGTTTGTACTCTGCACTACGGCAGCTGCCTCAGCCGAACTCACGTTGCGCACGACCATCCTGCTTTAATCGTATGTATTATATATATACTAGCAATTGTACCCGGGCTTCGCTACGGTATTTCAGATTGTGTACGGATATCGAAGTAAATTACTGTACATGAAGTGAATAATAATTTTTAAATTGCATGTAAATTGGCGTTATCCGAAAAAAAAGCATAGGGAGGTCTGCAGACGATGTTTCCAATGTAAAGTGCGAGTTGTGGAATTGTGATGATAACGACAGGTGCACTTGCCTACCACAATTCATTATCTTTTAGAAACGTTGAATAGGATGAAATTTGTGTAAGATTTTCACACAGTGAATTACTTTTCAGGTACTTATGAGACAGCTTCAAACATAGAATTTGGCTCACATATGGCTACTGGGTGGGCGAATATTCGTGTAGAATTTGATGATCCCATCTTTCTTACAAGCGAATCAAACCATCAATTATATGTGTACAAAGTGCAACATTTAGGTAAATCCAGAAATAGAGAAAAATGTAATGTATAAGGGATAGAGATACGACAGAAGGTCATAGGACTGAAGTTGTAGATCACTCCAAATTGAACGCAGATTGTGCCATCCGTTTTTGATACGACTTACCGTTTAGCCACGAAATACATCGAAAGGAAGGACTGCACCGTCATTAAAATTGCCTCCATACCTCGATATTTTTCGGGGGTAAAAAATAAAAATTTTAAACAACTCGTAAATTTTCCGTCGGTTACATACTAAAAGCTATAATTTTGCAAAATTTCAATTTTCTAACTCGTCTGGGAGATTGTGCTGTGATCTTGATATGGGAGAGTGGGTTAAAAATCAGGACTTTCAGGAAACTTTCAAGCCCATGAAACCTGTAGGTTCTGCATAAATATCACTGACTGTGTTCTTATGCAGGTTTGAAACTCCCAGCATGTACCCCTCAGAGAATTATGAGAATTTGAGATTTTTCTAGGGATCCTTGAAGTCATCAGCTTGTCTGGTACCAAGTTTTAAATTTCTAAGATGCCTAGAATGGTCTCACTAATTCACGTCTGTTTTCATGTTTATGCCTTAATTTATATATACAGTATATATTGCAACCGTTAGGGCTTTAAAAAAATGCAACCGTGCCGTGGGCATTAGTCGTCGCACCAAATTGAGTATGAACCAGCTCTGAACACATCGGGCGATAAAATGAAACAGGCCCCAAAAATTGGGCAACAAAAATAAGGCTTACTTTAGGTATATCAAGGCAATATTACTTAATTTGGTTTCACAAACCGACGTACAAATGAAATGGCGTATGGCTTTCAGTGCCGGGAGTGTCCGAGGACAAGTTCGGCTCGCCAAGTGCAGGTCTTTTGATTTGACACCCGTAGGTGACCTGCGCGTCCGGATGAAGATGAAATGATGATGAAGACGACACATACACCCAGCCCCCGTGCCAGCGAAATTAACCAATTAAGGTTAAAATTCCCGGCCCTGCCGGGAATCGAACCCGGGACCCCTGTGTCCAAAGGCCAGCACGCTAACCACTTAGCCATGGAGCCGGACATACCGACGTACAGATGGAACATTTCGATGAGAACCGCCAGAAGTCACTTACCAGGCTTGAAGTCTCATCCTCCCTACTTTCATAAGATCACCGGCTGAATTCGTAGAGCAATATGGGTAATGGAATGTCCGATAAAGAAATAAAATAGGCACTATCTAAAATAATGAAAGTAGGATTCTATAATATGAGAGGAATATGCTAATATTTGTTAAATGAAAGAATCTCCGTTCAAGTATATATTCTAAACATATTTATTATAATGATACGAACCACACAAATAATGTTGTATATCAACTTATGAGTAAAAGAAACAATTAAACTGATATCATTATATACATTATATACCTTCCTTTGTTGAAATTGTCTTGGCATAATTAATTCTTGATGTACACCATTCGATCAACATACACTGATACATGATATTTAAAAAAATGGATATCGAATTTATTTGTTAAACTCTCGTCACAAATGAATATTAAATATGGTTCCGGTACCGAGGATCGAACTCGAGACTCCTGGGTAAGAACCAGATATCCTTCATATGTTAATCATAACTGGATATTAAATAGTGTCCTCTGTCTACCGGTCATGATTTGGAGAAAAGAAATTATAACACAATATAAGCACATCTGATATACACACGAGATTGCATTGCCGAGTATCGAACATGTGATCCATTTGACCACGACAAATGTATATTTACATTGAACACTTACGATGAACATACACTCTGAACATATATGTGCGTATCCTGGGTTTACCTAACTAGTTAACATTTAAAGAAAATCAGTCAAAGCTGGAATCAAACCCATCACCATATCATTTGGGAAATAATAAAACACACAGAAACATATATATATATATATATATATAAAAATATCAAATATATTTACACAACACATCTTGAAGATATGGCTTAACCAAGCCATAATATCAGGTTAAATCTTCGCTCCAGCATCATTCGAACCAACAGGCTTCGGCTTCCAAGGTAAAAATTTTTGGACTCCAATCAGAAGCTAAATTAATGCTTAGCACGAGAAGGGATCTATCCTTCACAAAATCCGGAAATTATCCGTGTTACTTGCAACGTATAATTAGAATGGGATCGAGATTACTTTGGTAAATGAAAAGAGCTTGGCCCATTAACATCGTTTGCTAGAGACTGCAAAGTTTGCTCGGCCTACGGTCGCCAGCATATACCTTTTCATCACAATAACAGCTGTGACTAGTCCTGGGTAAGAACCATAAATCACCCGTCACTCTCCCTTTCAATTCTCTTACATATCCTCTCGGCTCATTGTCAAGTATGCATTCACTTGAAGGCCATTATTTCTTATTACTCGTTATCTGGCTATATATTCAGCCCAATTTTATATCTCACAACAGCTATAATTATTTATTCTTCCTTATCACTCCAACAACAAACATGTTACAGCTTCGCCCTCTCATGTCTTGGCATCGTATCTCAATCCGTTCATTTAATTCACAGAGAAACCCATTATTTCAGGTTAATTATTCTCACAATTTCATATATGATTATAAATTAATTACGCCTCGATTTGGATCAACTCCAAAGATTATTTAATATTATCCGGGATTACAAATACCCGAATCTCCAAGTATCATTTATATCCAAACTACTCTGAAGATCTTTACCAGGCGAAGAAATATAAATCTAGCTAACTTGCCGTTCTTCCCAAAGATAGTTCATATAAACTAAGAACTTTGAAATCTATATAATAATTCATGCAAATGAATTTTTGTTAAATATCAATGATTATCTTAAAAATCATTCGATGATCCTAACTAATAGTAATAAATCTTTCCCAATCATACGCGCATAATGTTCCCTACATATTTAATATTTAATTATAACATTATAATATTTACAAATATTATTTACTGGCATGCATCTCTCGTGTTTAGGGTATATTGAAGTATGTACTTAACATTTGGTGAGTAAGGCTTGCTGTCATCTAGGGTACATCTTAGATCTTTACACGAACATGATGAATATTATTGTTCCTAGTACTCCTTGGTTCTTCTCCATACGACGATCCATGATTCGAACTGCTGTTTTCTCAGTTGAATTTCGGGACGATCCTTGTAAAGCTGATTGCAGGCACTGAGGCGCGACTCTTGTAGGCTCCGAGTCTTGGGTTCGACGACCACTCACGAACATACAGAAAAATGGAGAATGAGTTATCAAATACTGTTTTATGCACTTTCAACGGGGGCCTACTTGTAACAAGATCCACTCTTAAGTTCAAACAGATTAACATAAGTTTGTAAAAATCACTGTTCATTCCCTGACCGTAACACAGACTATCACAACGAATGTCCCTGGAGGATGCGAATATTAATTTTGTCAAGAGCGGTTATTTAATTTTTGCTAAATGTCACTCGTTCTTAAATGCTCAAGAGCGGTGATAATTAGCCCCTGCATATATTAATTAACTGTCTCACCACGCTAAATAACCTGAAGTGTTTGCCCACCGTTGATGATTGCACCATAAGTCATAATTAACTAACTTCGACGATTGTGATGTTGAAAATGCCAAATTAAGGCTTCTATTCGGCAATTATGTACATTAACTTGTACCACACGGCTTATTCCGTAAAAATATTAAATCACATTGATGTGTTTCTTCAATGGCACAACACTTGATACACTGATATCCAAGTAACTGATATCCAAGTCCGCTTCTTATATGTTAGGCTGCCACTATACAGACGACAATTAAGTAACGTGTTACCACTGCAGCTACACGGGTGAGAATGAGATACAGTGTCTCGGTCCAGGCTATATTTATAACCTTCGGAAAAATGGTCAGGGGGGGAAGTGAAATATGCCGCTGCTGAACATGACGGTCCGGTAATCGAAGTTTTTGAACGACGTGATAATAATCGAATTAAAGCTCATGACCTCTACTTTCTACTGAACATCTGTGAAACCAAAGCGATCAGTAGGTTATTCATAATTTCCAAAGCGTCCTTTTGGAAAATCATGCGTCATGTTTCATCATGCAATATCTCCCACTTTTTTCCACATGTTGCCAGATTTCAGTAGTCGCCTTTGATCTGCGTACTACTGTATAATAGGCGTCATTACTGATCCATATTTAAAGTATTGTGTTTATATGCATTGACAGTCAGCATAAAATACACTGGTTCGAATAGGACCTGATTTATAAATTTAGAAAAATTATTTCATGTAGAAGTATTCTTCTTCTTCCTCTTTTTCATAAATTATGGTGAAGTGGTACTAATGAATGCGGTGTTAAATTTATAGTGGGCATTTATTTTTCAACGGTTAACACACCTTAATTCGGCCCGGTCTCAAAAAACCTCCATCTCCGTGCGTAGCGTCATCATCTCTTCTCTCTCGCTTGGAAAGAGAGCGCGGTTTCAAGGTTAACAATACTGCGCTGTCTTCTTCTTGTCACAGCGTAGGAAAACTGCTCCCTCCGGACTGGCGCGTCGCGGATCATACCCCGGTTAAGCATACAGAATGCTAACTACTGCGTTATATGTCACAGGATGTTGCGGAAAACGGCATATATAATTAGCCAGACCTCCTAACATCTCCATGGCATGACGGTGAACGGTCACAATATATAGATCGCGCCAAACAGACTTCCATTTATTAGTGTGGATTATATTTCACCCGCTTCCTTAGTGGTTCTAGGGGCGTCTTACTCCCACAGAAAATTTTCCAGGTAGTAAGTTATACTTGAAAGTCACACTGGAACACACACGTCCATTACCTCGGTCATTTCTGACAATTTATTTTTTCACCCTTTCTCACCCCTATGCCAAAGGGGGCTGAAGTTAGACTTTAAAAATCCGGAATGTTACTATTCATCTCAGCGACCGGAAAAACTATGGAATCGGCAGTATATTGGATTATTATTATTATAATATCTCACTCCCCCCTCCCCCACCCTAAAGGGGGCTAAACTTTGAGTTTAAAAAAATCGGAATGTTACTATTCATCTCAGCGACCCCGAAAAGTATGGATTCGACACTATTTTCGTTAATTTGTTTATCTGACCCCCCTCGGCCCCCCCGCCCCTAAGGGTTCCTGGGCTCTCTTACCCCCACATGGTTTGTCTCCTGATACTAAAAATTCAGTGTGTCACTATTCATCTCAGCGACCCCGAAAACTATGTATTAGACACTATTTTCTATTATTTCTATATATCACTCTCCCATCGCCCCCCACCACGAAGGGAGCTGAACTTGGAATTCAAACAATTCCGGAGTGTCACTGTTCATCTCAGCGACCCCGAAAACTGTGGATTCGGCACTTTTTTCGATTATTTTTATACCTTGCCCCCCTGCCCCCCCCCCCTAAGGGAGCTACGGATTGCTTATCCCCACAGTGCTCGTCTCCAGATAGTAAGTCATAAGTGTACCATGTTTTGATGAAATTGCTCCAGTGGTTTAGGAGGAGATGTGTCATTTACACACACACATACCTGCATACATCCATTTTTATATATAGTAAGAAGAAGAAGATTATGCTTGCTTTATTATTACATGGAGAAATTTTATTTTGAACACTGCAGACATCTAAACTTCACTGTATATCCGAAGAAATTATTCAAATCCGAGGAATGAATATTACTTCGCTCGCTGCATGCCCAATCATGAGAATGGCTTCAATAATATTAGTCATCAGTTTCAGAGTCGTGTTCATTACAGAGGGCAGGATTCTTATTCTTAAGAAGGATAATTGGTGCCACAATCGTCCGCTCTAAGATGTTCGAGGGTACTCCAGGTGACTCCAAGTCTTTCGAAGCTCTGCCGTGTAGTCGATAGACTTGTAACTGTGTAGAACATCGGGTAATTCTTGTAAAAGTTGCTTGTTGAAAGAAATGAATGACATGATATATGATAGCAAGAATGAAGAGGATGAAACCCGCCGCCGGCACATAGACCACTCCTGCCGAATAGCTCAAGACTTAACGCCCCGATCCGACGGACGAATCATCATCAACACCGTCATATGCCCTCACAACATATGAGGCCAAACAACAGCTTCCTACGTCCTGGACGTAAAATGGCTCCTTGAATATTGTGTTCTCTACCTATCTTATGTACGTTGCCTAGCGACAGCGACTCTATGCATGTAATCTTGGTGACAGCACGTTGGATTGTCATATCCCAATGCATGTTTTCCGATGGTTTTTCGTTCATAACTCACCAACGAAAGCGAAAATCAAAATTCCGGCTTCGAGGTGCATTCGGACTCACTTCCATCTACCTATGTTCAAAATTTCAGATCTATGCGTGCTGTAGATTTTGCTGGGCATCGCGCACAGACAGACAGACAAACACTTCCTTTTATAATTATATAGAGATATATGAAATCTTACCTTATGAAAGATGCTGGAAGTGTCGTCCTTCCTGGGTTATACAGGCATTGTATCTGGTAACCACATTCTGGCTGACGCGAGTGAGTTCTGCCACTGTAATATTTCTGATTTCATTCGCAATGTAAAGAAAAAAGTAAAAATCACACACTCTTAGATCTGGAGACCAGCGCTCTGTGTGCAAACACTTCCGGGATTGTGCGAAGAGAAGATGATCTTCTGCTGTATAAGCAGGCGCTGAATCTTGTTGAAACCATCCAGGCGATTTTTCTTCTCCCGTTAACTAATGGAAGAACTACGTCGAAATGCCATCTTGGTGCTTCTCTGCATTTACTGTCGTATCGAGAACTATAGGGCTAATTATTCATATTGCACTAACACCACATCAAACACCAATCTTCGTATCGTAATATTGTGAGCAACTGCAAAATGACCTCGATAATATTGTGAGATGGACAGCAGGCAATGGTATGATGATAAACGGCGTTGAAAGTCAGGTTGTGAGTTTCACAAATAGAAAACGTCCTCTCAGTTTTAATAACTGTGTTGATGGCGTGAACGTTCCCTTTGGGAATCATTGCAAATACCCTAGGTCTTAATATAAGGAAAGATCTTCATTGGGGTAATCACATAAATAGGATTGTAAATAAAGGTTACAGATCTCTACACATCGTTATGAGGGTACTTAAGGGGTGCAGTAAGTGTGTAAAGGAAACGGCATATAAGTCTCTGGTAAGACCCCAACTAGAGTATGGTTCCAGTGTATGGGACCGTCACCAGGATTACTGGATTCAAGAACGGGAAAAAATCCAAAGAAAAGCAGCTCGATTTGTTCTGGATGATTTCCGACAAAAGAGTAGGGTTACAAAAATGTTTGCAAAGTTTGGGCTGGGAAGACTTGGGAGAAAGAAAAAGAGCTGCTCGACTAAGTGGTATGTTCCGAGGTGTCAGTGGAAAGATGGCGTGGGAGGACATCAGTAGACGAATAAGTTTGAGTGGTGTCTTCAAAAGTAGGAAAGATCACAATATGAAGACAAAGTTGGAATTCAAGAGGATAAATTGGGGAAAATATTCGTTTACAGGAAGGGGTGTTAAGGATTGGAATAACTTACCAAGGGAAATGTTCAATAAATTTCCAATTTCTTTGCAATCATTTAAGAAAAGGCTAGGAAAACAACAGATAGGGAATCAGCCACCTCGGCGACTGCCCTAAATGCAGATCAGTAGTGGTTGATTGATTGATTGATTGATTGATTGATTGATTGATTGATTGATTGATTGATTGATTGATTGATTGATTGATTGATTGATTGATTGATTGATTGATTGATTGATTGATTGATTGATTGATTGATTGATTGATTGAAAACACCATTAGGATTTTATGCACACCAGAAATTTTACATACGAAAATACGGCGTTGCAATGATAATTGTCTCACCATGTTAACAGTTAAGATCCAGACTGGCGACTGATGCTTGCCAGGTCGAACACGTGCAGGAGCTTGCAAGATCAAGAACCATGCGCGCGCCTCCCATACTGCAGCTGCCGTAGCGCAGAGTATAAACACTGTGCATTCGATCTGGGTTTTTGTGAGAGACCCTGTACACACTCTTCCGAGCTCATACTCATTCAAAACCACTCCTACACCGCACGCATACACATTCGCCCACGTTCAACTATACTTGCACACATCAGTTTTGAAACTCTAATGTATAGAAGTTATATACATAACATATGGGTTTCAATTTACATACAAGTTTTCTTTACTATGTAAATGACGTGAGAAAGAGGAAACAGTTTTACTTCATATGGTTGAAGGTTCCATAGACGAGCAGACGGTGAGTAAAATCCATGTTGTAGAATAGATAAGACAGGAAGACCAATCCTTCGAAGAGTGAAGGTATCGTCAAAAGAAAGGAAAGTCCAACGAGGAACGTGAAAATGAGACACTCCATTGGTGTCGGAAAGGAACACGAGTTAACCAAGAGAGGCCGGGTGAGAAAATTGCCATATGTAAGTGGAAGAAATGACAGGCTCGACTAGGGCATTGTTTTTGCCAAAGTACGCTCCGAAGTTGAATTCCCATGGAGTCCCCTCTTACTACAGGCTGGGAATACCGTCGAGGTGTTCTGCTGGCCATACTCGCAGGTTTCATGTGGTTCGGAATACATGTAAAACTGAAAGTCGCGCGGGTAACATCACCAAAAGAAGAGTCCCGTAAAACTATAACATCGGTTCTTTGCTTAACATTAATCAAAAGGTAAATCCTTCGAAGAAAGAAGTTAACGGCGAAATAAAGTGAAACGCCACGAAGGCTTCGAAAACCTATTAGGAGATCGAAAGTTTACCTTATAAGTCGGATAGGAAAGTAGGAAATGGGGAGCCTGTTGTAACTACATGAAAAAAATATCAGACTCTTCTAGAGGGTTCTGATACTTTGGCAGTGTAGTAGGAACAGTTAATATAGAAATATCAATTGGGTTGAATGTTAGCACAGTTTTGAGGAAGAATATCGATAAAAATTGATACGTATCAAATAAGCCCATCGAAGTAGCATATTCGTATCCATTTAAAAATTAGTTACGAAAGTTTCGTAAAATATACGTTCTACCCAAAAATTGTCCAGAGTAAATGTGTTAAATGTGTTTAAATTTGGAAAGATTTTAATTTCACCCTATGCATCACGTTAGGGAAGAAGTAGAAGCAACTCACATATTTACAAAGACAAAAACCTCTGTTTGTTTTCTACGTTAAAATTCCCTCCGACTATATTATCACCATCTGACTGAAATTATTTTTACGCAATGACCTACAGTATAATACAAGAAGCAGTAGTTTAAAAGAATTCAAACTAAAGACGTGTCACTGTAGTTGAATTTTTCTTAAATACCACTTTATTTTCAACATTTTCTCCCAGTATTCGGTATTGTCGGCAGTCCTCAAGGTGTTTTCCGTGACTTCCCATTTTCTCACCAAGAAAATGCTGGGGATGTACCTTAAGGCCACGGCCGCTTCGTACCTAGATCTGTCCTGTCCCATCGTCGCTGTAAGTTCTATCTCTGTCGGTGCGACGTAAAGCAACTTGTAAAAAACCAAAATTTTCTCATACATTTTCGAGGAATCTCGCACTAAAGGATACATCAAAGCTATACCTACGCTAAAAATTCTCTCCCCACATCCTGCAGGACACCTCGTTGTCCCCGAAAACCGTAAGATTATTTATGTTATTATTATGGTTATTATTATTTTACTCCCACAAACTACTTCTGCAATTTTTAGAGACGAGATCTTGAAATTCTGTTCTACAGGAGTCCATTTTCATTGCTCGCTAAGCTACCGTCACCAGAACTAGGCCTACGTGTGCTGGCTTTTAAATTTTACGGGGCCGATGACCTTAGATTTTAGGCCCCTTTAAACAACAAGCATCATCGTTTAATTTTACGCCATTTAGGTTGCCTGCGCGTCGATTTTGATGATGATGATGATGCATTTTTTTTATTGCTCCTAACGCGTCGATTTTGACATTCGGTATAACTGTACCAGATAGCAGATAAGTGTCGCCAGAGATATTTTATGTGTAGACATCGTACTTCATAGAGTGTCGAAAGGACTTCCCTATATCTCCCAGCTTCGAACTCACTACCTGCGGATTTGGATGTGTAGACATCGTACTTCATAGAGTGTCGAAAGGACTTCCCTATATCTCACTATCTTCGGATCTGGAGGCTGACACTATACCAATGATCCACAGATGTAGCTACAAATTTTAGTTACTCAGCATGAAAAAATATGTATATTAAAATTTCTTAGTCAGTCCCAAGTCTGGAAAGTTAGAAGGGATATCTTGGCTGTTTGAATGTGGTGGAGCTAACACCATCTGAACTGAAATTCCGTGGAGCATCTAACAATTTCTCCAATACATTATTAGGGTGGTCGTGTTGGAGCTGGAATACGGCCGTATCTGAAAGGGTACGAATACTCTACTTCATGTCGGTAGATTTACTGGCACGTAAAATAACTCTTGCTGGAGAAAATCCTGGCACCTCGGCCTCTCCAAAAATCGTAAAAGTAGTTAGTGGGAAAATTACATAATTATGGAAATACAAGTGCTTTGCACGTCTAATTACTTTTGTTTTAATTTTCTCGGTATATTCTTAACCCGTATTATCAGTATTACAGTATGTAATGAAGTGAGACATTTATGTTTTTTCTTTATGATATTATGTTTGATTTCTATCATGTAAAAATGTATTCTTCTCATGGAACAAAGTTTACTTTTTTAATGGCGTAATTGTTCTTTAATGCTTGTTCTAGAAATTATCATACAAAAAATTATATAATTTTGCAATGTTTATCATGAATTAACAACTTGTGGTAGAATCTGGCTCTCATCATTCATTCCTGCTTTACCCAAGTTCTCACGATGTAAATGTCGTCCGTTGTACAGCATAAATTCCGTCCACATTAAGTCCTTCTCGGTTTTCAAAATATCCCCCTCCTATACGCTAACTACTGACAGTGTTAGAGGACCCTCTGGCCAGCATTAATCATGTACTACAATGAATTCTGCATGCAGGTTGGCCTCCAAAAAAAATATATAAACCCCTTGCGGTCAGTCTCGCTTCGTGGCGTGTACTGAATGAGTCGACTGATCAATGTTAGTAAGCCACATTGATATGCAGGCCATATTCTGCAGGATAATGGAAACACGGCCCGACCTCCCTCCCGTGTTCCCGTCGAGCTAAAAAGACGAGATGGACACTGGTTACAGGCTCCTGCTGCACAGCAAGGAACGACATTATAAAGCGTATATTTCAGGCACTTTTACGTTAAGAGATACAGTTTGTGACCGAGATAAGGGCTTTTTTCTCACTCCACTACCAAGATTTCAGTATTAGCACACCAAAGTTTTTATTAAAGTTAGCACGCTATAATATACTAAAACATGAATACCATAGTCTACATATCATCATCATCATCATCATATCTATATCAAAATAGGTGTGTATGTGTGTGTTTATGTTCCACATCTCCTCTTAAACCACTGGTTCATTTTCAACTAACTTGGTACACATATGACTTACCATCAAGAAAAAGAAATACGGTAGATGTAATACACCACTAGCACTCCTAGGGGCGGGGGTGAAAAAGGGATGATATAAAAAAATTAAACTGCCAATATTATTGTAAAATCAATTGTTTACGGGATTACTCAGATGAAATGTGACACACCCGATGTCATTTAAATTCAAGTTCAGCATCAATCAGTATGAGAGTGAGAAGGGGTGGAAAAGAACATTTCCAAAATGACCGAGATTACCGATGAATGTGCGTGCGCGTTCCAGAATAACTCAAAAACAAACTTGGTAAACATATGACAAACAATCTGGAAAATTACTGTGGGAGTACGACACCCATTGGGGAGGGAGTGAAAAGTAAAAAGAATCGAAAACTACCTATATTAGTGCCGAATCCATAATTTTCGGAGTCGCTGAGATGAACTGTGACACTCTAGATGCCGTTCAAGTAATATTTCAACCGTAGTTGGAATGGAGGTTGAAAAGGACTGAAAATGAATGTCCGAAGTGACCGAGATTATTGATGTACGTGTGTGTGTGTGTGTTCCAGCATAGCTCTCAACCAAACTTGGAACACATATGACTAAAATGCACCCCTAGGGGGAGAGGGTGACATGTAATCATTACCGATATTAGTGTCGAATCCATAGTTTTGGAGATGAATGGTTGCACTCTGGATGCCGTTTTAAGTCCAAGTTCAGCCTCCATCTGGATGGAGGTTTGAGAGGGGTGAAAAAGGGTATGTTCGAAATGATCGATACTAGTGTTGGATTCACAGTTTTCGGGGTCGCTAGGCTGAATGGTGACAGTCCCAGTGAATCGTGCACATAATATCTATAGTGCGAAGCGTAAGTACATAGAGTTATCATTTATTTTTGTTATTTATAAGGTTCAACTTCTTTCCAGACAGTCTGGGCTCCCACAAGAACAACGTCTAAAGCGAAATAAGTCTAAAACTAAAACTCTAAATTAATCACATAATCTCTACTTTCCATACTCTTATCACCATAATGATCGTAAATAGCATCTAAGTGTTGCTTTAGGTATTTGCCAGGCCGAGAAATAGAAGAAATATCGTCAACAAACCTAGTCTTATGCTAGGCCATGGCCTTCTTCATCTAATATCGAACAGCATGCTACACCGGATAAAAAAGGATACCTAAACACCAAGAAGGGGTTGTGTTGGATTAATGAACGTTGGTAGTCGTGTTTATACATCTGAAAGATGACGTTGATTCAAATTTCCCGCAAATCACATTTGCGTGGCGCTTGTAGCGGCCCCATGACGCTGCACATCAGGTTTGCTTTAAATACGGGCTGTACTGTGCAAGAGCGTTAGTTACCTGTTAGATTGGACGCAGTGACTGTGAGTGGGTCATAAATGCCTTTATGACGACGAAGAGGCCAGTATCAACATCTCACTGCGGTTGAACGAGACCGTATAATAGGGCTACGTGAAGGTGGATTTTCCTTCCACGCTATTGCAGAACGACTTGGCAGGAATGTCTCCACTGTGCAAGCGTGCTGGCAGCAGTGGTCACGAGAAGGTACGCTCGCAAGAAGACCGGACTCCGGACGTCCCCGTGGCACCATTGAGAGGGAGAACCGCTGTATTCGACGTATGGCTGTGGCGCAGCGGACTGCATTTGCAGCAGTAATTCGAGCGGCAGTTGACACCACAGTGACGCAACGAACTGTTCGAAATCGGTTACTTGAAGGACATGTCCGAGCCAGATGCCCTGCGGCGTACATTCCACTTACGCTAAACCACCGCCGTCTGCGACTTCAGTGGTGTCAAGTGAGAGCTCATTGGAGGATGGAGTGGAGGTCCGTTGTGTTTTCCGATGAAAGCCAGTTCTGCCTTGGTGCCAGTGATGGCCGTGTGTTGGTTAGACGGAGGCCAGGCAAGCGCCTGCATTCAACCTCTTTGCGGCGTCGACACACTGAACCTACACCTGGAAGTTCTGCTCTGGACAGCATTTTCCTATGACAGCAGGAGCACTCTCGTGGTTATCCCACGCACCTTCACTGCATATGTGTACGCGTCTCAGGTGATTCGACCTGTTGTGCTGCCATTCATGAACAGCATTCCCGGGGGTGTTTTTCAATAGGACAATGCACGCCCCCGTGCCGCTGTTTTAACCCAACGTGCGCTACTGAGTGTTGACATGTTGCATTGGCCTGCTGAGATCCCCATTTCTGTCCCCAATCGAGCACATATGGGGCATCATTGGACGATAACTCCAGCCTCATCCACAACCGGCATTAACCGTCCCTTCATTGACCAACCAAGTGCAATAGGAATGGAACTCCATCTCACAAGCTGACATCCGGCACCTGTACGACACAACGAATGTACGTTTGCATGCCTGCATTCAACAGTCAGGCGATTACACCGGTTATTAATGGACCAGCATGGCAAATTTGCGATGGCTTTTCTGGCGCGTATATTAACCTGTAGTCTTGTACCTTTAATCAATTAAATATGCTACCTTGACAAATATTTTGTCAACATTTCCGTATTCTATATTCCTTAATTCTTCGTGTTTGGATATTTTTTTTCGCCAGTTGTTATCGGACATCATCACAGTCAAAGAAATTTCAGTAAAATGTATAAATTCCTTCTCTGGAAGTAATTCATATTTAATATATATACATTTATTCATAGAGAATACATACTTCCTCCATAAGGAGGTTGCCCATCAGGACAAAGTATACTATATACATTTATGACTATAATAAAAATGACTCCTCAGTATGGATAATGTACCTTTCAAGGTTTTGAGGACCACCGTTTTGTTAACGACTCTGGCAGGTTGAGACTTGTGCGGAATTCTTCAAGGAACTTTGGAATTATTCCTCTTGCACCGATTATGAGGCCTATGACCTCGATGTTATCCAGGCCTACATACTACCAGTACTAGTATATAGGCCTGTCTTGGACAGTAAAAATTAGGTTGTAAAATGTATTTGGAAAATTGAAATGAAAAAAAAAAGTTACACTTCCCATGTTACGTACATGTCAATCGTGACAGGAATTATGAAAATTCCTCATGAAGCATATTGATTGTAGTTGCAGAGGGGAGTTTTACTTCGACGTTTATGGATCTGTGAACTCTTGAGTTACTCCATAGGGCTATAGTTATTCATGGGTAAACATTGGATTGAAGACATTCATCCCAAATCTACGTAAAATTTTGTAAAGTTTGTTCATGTGCCTTGTTGCTTGTAACAGAGAAGGCTAAATGTAGAGGAAATGGCCTCCGCTTGATGGTATTGTGATGTTTGGGACATCACTGCATGTTTTTAATTATTAAACTATGTAATTAATTGATAAGATGTGTATATTTAATCACTGATAGGTCATGTTTAAATTAATATATATATAGGGTTTTTATCATCCATTTCAATCATCATTTCATTTCTTTGTATCGCGGCTATAACGTATTCTGAACGAACAAATTATTGGGTAAAGTATTTCAACATCATGCATATTTATAACTTGCAGTAAATTTTCCAATAGCCGTTGTGAGGTGACCAGAGTCAGCAGGCTAATTTCAGCCCAATTCCAGGAAAAGTACGTCATCTAGGTTACGAGAGACCTTACCCTCTCTATCTTATGAAGAGACAGTTGATACATTATTAACACCCACTTTTCAAACTCCGCTTCGGGACGCGTTATTTCAGCGGGAAAGTTCAGCCTATGTGAATGAAGCAACGTGATGGATTCACAGCAATACATAGGAGAAGGGATGAGACCTCGAATCTTACTGGACCATGTGATATGGCTGATGGAAGGAGACTTCTGAACCGATATATACCACCGACAAGAGCTGGAGAGGACATTCTTATTCACATTCACATTCTTATTGGACATTCTGATTCTCACTCTTGGAAGAGACTCTTACTACGGTTCTACGTCTGCACGTCGGAGAAGATTTTAACTTAGTTCACTTCGCATCTGAGTATATTCTACTCAAAAGCTACTCTCATTGGGACTTGTTATCTCAATGACGAGAGGTAGTCAACGGGAGACCCGTTTTTGACTAGTATAGGGCAGGAGAGCTTTTATTATGAATTTAGCTACGCTACTGTTCCGTAATACGGAAGAATACAAGTGTATTCTCTCCATGAACATAACCCATGGTGGTTTTCCATTTAAAATTAGGACTCATTACGACTTTATGTAAGGAGTACAGTAGGAAGTGTTAAGGACAGGAAATGTAGAAGTAGGACTGGAATCCAACAACAGAGAAGGCAGCCGGTACGAGATCCACACATCATCAGCTTCAAGACAACAGAGTCTACATATGGTGAGCTTATGGCATAAGTTACTGCAAGTCTTCGCGCAACAGTTCATTTTTAAAAATAATTTCATTCAATTTTTATTTTGCTTCCGTAAGTTCAGATGTCGTTAAAACGCCGTTACGTCACGTTTTTGATCTTAATAAATAGCTGTTTTAATTTGTATCTTAGGAAATGATTATTAATGATCCTTAAATTCCAAGTTAGTGTACTTAATGATTTGTGTTCCGTTCACCTCACCCCTGGGAGTTTTTGAGTCTCATTACGTACGTATTATTATTATTATTATTATTATTATTATTATTATTATTATTATTATTATTATTATTATTATTATTATGAATTATCTACTTTTGTTTTCAAGCCATAAGCTTGAAGACTGGCGCCCTTGAGATACTGTTTATGGAGAAACAATGACATATCATTTATTTATTTTAATATTAAAGTGACCCGCCACGTTATAAATTTGTCATACATCTGTGGGCCAAGAGGGTACGTCACAGTATGTAAAAATTTCCAAATATATGCTTGGCATAAAACACGTTCTTCCTGAAGCTAAGCCTATCAGAATGACTGCATGAACAATAGTTTTGTCTAATTTTAGCATAGCCGAACTCGTCTCGCCATTGATATGTAGATTTTTGATCTCTTCCCTAAGGCCATACCTTCATTTTTGTTGCAACCCCTTTCAACATTCCAATAAACTCAAATAATAATCATAGTAATCATAATAATAACAATACTGAATCCTTGTAGTTACTATAAGTATAATAACTGATCAATAACAGACAGCAACTGGTCTGTAATATTGTAGCCCAAACAATATGGCGCCACGCGTGTCTATTGGTTTCAATTCTGGATGTACATTTGTGAGGTGCTCTACCGTATCTTATTCTGTGCTCGTTGCTAATCATCTACAGCGCGGTTTCAGACACGTAATTTTCTTTAAAAAGTACCAAATTCCTGGTTGTGAGAGTTTCGTTGTATTTTTATTGTAAAGGAGTGGCAACAACGTATACGTGGTGCGAATTTCATCCGCTGAAATCGTCTCTTTTTTTAATAATCACTGTGAATGACAGACGGAAGAGGGAATCTATACATATATAGATAGCGTTATCGCGTATTGTCGCAGTTCATTGTTTTCATTGAAGAAGCCTTTAGTTGTCTCGTTTACAGCAATACGATCAGACGTGTTTCTGAATTTTGCCAGGCATCTTCATTCTGCTCATTTAACTAACTTTCATTTGTCATACACATTGATTAATTAATTAATAAATAGGAGTTCTTTTCTGTGTTGTCGCAGTTCATTTCCTCGGCCTGTTTTGATTTTCTTCTCCCCGTTAAGTCATTCGTAGTTTAATTATTTCCCTATGACCCTGTGACATATCATGTTGAAGTCTGTGCAATACAAATTGGCAAGATATGTGTTATTTTATAAGGTGAAATTTTGGTGACTTTGTAATCGTTGGACTGAGCGAAGTCGGGTATGGCAGTTAGTATCTAATATACTACACGTTATATAAGGGACAGTCAAATGAAAACCGAATATCCACTACAACGTGATCATGGAATGGTTTCATTCAAAAGTAATTACCAAAAGCGTTAATACACTCATCCCAATGGGAGACGAGGCGATCAGTTCCACTTTTGTAGAAAGAGGTAGGTCACTGACGGATCCACAACCACAGCCACTCATGCATTTCCTCGTCGGAATGAAACCGACGTCCACGAATGTTCTTTTTCAGCTCGACAAAAATGTGAAAATCACAAGATGAAAGATCTGGGGTATATGGCGGATGTTGAAGTGTTTCCCAACCAAATAGCTGAAGCGTAGCCTTCACCATATTGTAAGTATGGGCGCGAATATTATCATGAAACAGGATTACTCCATCCGGCAGCATTCCAGTGCGTTTTGAATTTATGGCGCATCCCAATTTCTGCAAACTGTCTTCATAGCGTTGAGCTACCAGAAAACGAACCACACTTCTGTACTTTTCTTTGCTTGCCTCCATTTCTACACCTGGACAAACACACTAGACCAGTCCATGCACCAACAACTGCGTGCAACCTGTGAGTTTTCGCTATGCAGTTATCTTACCACAGCGATGGCAGTATCGATACGTAACAAGTGTGTTGCCACCTTTCGTGCGAAATTTGTGTTATGGCGGGTGTTCGGTTTTCCTTTGGCAGCCCCTTATACAAAATGAATGCGTATTATGCTGGCTAAAGTAATACGTACAAGGAAATTAGTTACTTCAACACGGGCGTAATAATTAATGTTATTTTTCGTGGCGAGCCTCTGCGAAATCTGTTAACGTACTGCTGAAAGTCCGGTGTTCTCATCTAGCTGAGTACGGTGCACCTGTCTGCCGCAACAATTGATGTAGGAAAGGTTGTTGTTCAATTGAAAAACTGCATTGTATTGTGGTGCTTATCAGAGTTACGTAATGCTCACAGCGCCTTCGGGCGCCATCTACTCAATTACAAACTATTTTGTTATTTATTCTTTTCACTAACTACGATATATCGCCGCTGGTGTGTCAAAACCATGAATGTTACAATGGTCTCCTTTCCATTATTTCCCTTAAGAAAGGTCACGCCTCCCGGCCACATATTCATATGCAGTCAAACAGAACAATTTTTGTTGAGTTTAGTTCCTATGCGTATGTGTAAAGGAAAATGAAACTTACGGTACCGTACAGTAGGAATGTATGATTGCATGACATATCTACCCACTCCTAGATTGTTGTTAAGGTTTACACACGCGTATCGGAATATTAACTCAATGAAAATTGCTCTTATGCACTGCATATCAACATGTGGCTGGGAGGCGTGACCGGTCTTACAGGTAATAATGGATAGAAGAGCATTTTCACATTAGCGGTTTTGGTTCAGCAGCGACGATATAGGCTTATTCCTGCTTCATTGTGTATATACTGTAAGTGTGGTGTAGATGTAACCTGGTAGAGAAATAAATATTATTGCCGTACCGCAGACCATAAATATGACACTGACGTGATCCATGTGAGTAGAAATTAATCATTTTCTTCTGCATACACAACATATCCCATTACTGGAGCCTCCGTCGCTCAGATGGCAGCGCGTCGGCCTCTCACCGCTGGATACCGTGGTTCGTATCCCGGTCACTCCATGTGAGATTTGTGCTGGACAAAGCGGAGGCGGGACAGGGTTTTCTCCGGGTACTCCGGTTTTCCCTGTCATCTTTCATTCCAGCAACATTCTCCATTCTCATTTCATAACGTCTATCAGTCATAAATAAATCACCTTGGGAGTGGCGACCCCATTGTACTAATAACCTATGTATGGTTCATTCATTACATACCTGACCCGGTCGAAGACTGGAAAACAGGTTGTAGGTTTTCATTTTCATACCATTATTATTTTCATTGTGCCGAGCGTATTGGGTCATCTTTACGCTAATGGCAACCGAAAATCAACACGACAATAAGTCATATCTTTGTAAAGAGCCACAGATTTTGGTCAGAAAACGCTCTGCTTTGGTTCGCCCACTTCGAAAGCCTATTTACTCTCGTAAATGTAACCGCAGACAGCACGAAGTCATGCAGTAGCCAGCTTGACGGAGAAGTTAGCTACACAGGTGCAAGACATTTTATCTTCTCCGCCAGCTGCCGATAAGAATATGGTGCTATTAAACGGTCATTAATTGAACGTTTGCCGCAATCGGAGGCGAAAAGACTTGAAAAACTGCTTTGAACCAAGGAACTCGGAGATCGCACTTCATCACAATTTCTCCGCTGCCTGAAAATGTTAGCTGATTCGATAATGGCAGAAGGCAACCTTGATGCATTAGCGCAGATTTTTGACAGGCTAATCGAACTTTATTCCTGTTATACCATAAGAAAAGTCATCAGATCCTACACATCACATGATATAACTTCCAACTGTGACAACCCGCTATGGACGGCGTGTTCATTGTAACAAGAAGTATAGCTGAACACTCGTGGGAGGCCTAATGTGGTGATTATCACATTTACGTCATGCTTACAGCGCCATCCGGCGCTATCTACTCGATTACGAACAACTTTGCTTTCTTCTCACAGACTACGATATAATTATTATTCCTACGCCTTTGTCTATATAAGTGTGGTATTCATGTAACTTGGTAAATAAATAACTTAACTATTATTTTCATTCAGGAGACCACAGCACCTTGAGATCCTCACCTAAAAACCGGCTGCCTGTTTTCAACACATGATGGTGCTGCGCATATGTAAAAGCTGCTGTTAAGAATTTGTATCTAATTATATAGTATAGTTTGATTATTATAATATAGTATAGTTTTCTACCTACCACACCCCTCAACCCCAACGTTATTTCTTCTCTTCTTCTTCTTCTTCTTCTCCTTCTTCTTCTTCTTCTTATTATTATTTCTAGCTATTGTACCCGTGCTTCGCTACGGTATTCTACATTGTACACGGATATCGATGTAAATTACTGTACATGCAGTGAATAAGATTTTCTTAAATTGCATGTCCCTTAGCGCTACCCGATAAACAGCATGGGAGGTCCCCATACGTTTTTTCCAATGTAAAGTGTGAGTTGCGGAGTTGTGATGATAACGGCAGGCTCACTTGCCTACTGCCATTCACAATCGAGTTGGGAAGTTTACATTACAATGGCAGGCCCCATTCCCTACTGCGCGGTCTCAATCGATTTGGGGAGTTTTCGTTATAATGGCAGGCCCCTACCTCCAGAAAGTTTACAGTTGATGAGTTTTATTATGATGGCAGGCAACTTCACTAGTTCCAGTCAAAATTGAGCTGTGCTGTTATTATAATGAAAGGCCCCTTTTCCTACTGATAGCCAGCTTACTGCCAGTCACACGGAGTTGGCGAGTTTCCATTAAAATAGCAGGCTACTACGCCTAATGCCAGTCATATTTTAGATGAGTACATTTATTTAAAATGGTGGGAAGCCTTGCCTACATCCAAAAACACTCAGGTAGAGGAGTTTTGAACAAAATTGGATGCTGCCTTGCCTTCTGCAAGTCAAATCGAGAAGGGAATTATTAATTACAGTGGTAGGCCCTCCTTACTAATGCCAGTTACACAGGAATTAGAGAAGGACCCTCTTCCTACTGCCAGTCAAAGTCGATGTGGGGAGTACTGATTACACTAGCAGGCACACCCTTCCTCGACCGCTACAAATCGACATCAATGAATATATACAGATCGACATAAGAAAGTATTATGCATGATTACAATATTGCAGACCTTCATTTACAGATTAGCCGCTCCTAAACGGTACGTCATATCGACAAACAGATTGCACCATAAGATGTCGTATTTAACGGTTTCGGGGCCAATGACCTTCGATATTAGACCCCTTTAAACAACAAGCATCGTCATGATCATCATCATTTAACGGTTTAAATATCTTGTCCTATGATATTTCCTCGGATCTCATCTATTCATGGATCAGATTGAGTTAGAAACGTTGAATTGGGTGAAATTTGGGTAAGATTGTCTCACAGTGCATTACTTTTCGGATAATTGTGTGAGAGCTACAAACATAGCATTTGGCTCACATATGGCTTCTGGGTGGGCCAATTTTCATGTAGAGTTTGATGATTCTATCTTCCCTATAAGTGATCTAAAGTATGAATTATGCGTGTAAAAAGTGCAAACATTTACTTACAATCGAGAAATAGAGACAAATCTAAAATACACTAGATAGCGATACGATAAAAAGTCATAGGAACAAAGTTGTAGATCACTCCAAATTGAACGGGGATTGTGACATCCGTTTTGTGATAGGACTTACCGTTTAGCCACGAAATACCTCGAAACGAAGGTCAGCACCGTCATTAAAATTCTTCGGGAATAAAAAGTGACAATTTTATAAAGATCTTGGAAGTTCTTCGTCGGTTACAGGCTAAATCGTATCATTTTGCCAAATTTCAATTTTCTAGCTTGTCAGGCAGATCGTCCTGTAATCTTGATTTTGGGGGAGGGGGTAAAAAGTAGCACTTTCAGTAAAGTAAAGCTAAAAAATATGCAGATGGTCGTCATTACCCCTTAAACGGATAGCTGTACGAAAATTTCGCCAAAATAGTCAATGTGCAGACACACAATCGTTACGATTTTATTGATATGGATGGACAAGGAATCTGCTCAACGTACAACACTTTTTGGGGTATGTCCGCTGGACTTAGCCTGAAAAACCGACCGTTCATGATATCTCCATTATTAACCCTCCTGTCGAAGAAATACACATGAGGAAAAGTTTTAGAATTGGATTTCCATCAAGGTTGGTCGATTTCCAGTCAGGTTGGTCTTGTATATATTGTGGAAGAGTAAAATAATTGTCTCGGTTCTCTATAAACCCCCAGTCCATTCCGGGAATTTGAAATAGTATGAACCTTAAAACCTATCTTTGGACAGGTGGATGCTAAATATAAAGTTTGGTTGAAATATCTTCAGTAGTTTTCAAGTTATAAGAAATACGTTTTACACGCACCCGCTTTTGAGTTAAGTCCATTGGGACTTGTGCTGAAAAACAATTCGTTAATGATATCTCCCTTATTAATCCTCGTATCGAAATGATGCACATGAGAAGAAAGTTTTAGAAATTGATTTCCATGCAAGCAGGTAGATTTCGATTAATTTTGGGTGTGCATATTTTGTGGGAGTGCTAAATGATGGTTTCGGATAAATCCCCAGTAAATGTAGGTATTTAGAAATAATATTGGCCCTAAAACCTACCCAGAGACAGGTGGATTCTAAATATCAAGTTTGGTAGGAATATATCCAGTAGCTTTCAAGTTATAATGACTCAGACACACAGACAGACACCAAAGCTAAAGCTTATGCAGATTCTCATTATTACACATGAAACAGATAACTGTACGGAAATTTCGCCAAAATAGTCAATTTATAGACACACGTTCGTTACGATTTTATTTATATAGATTAGATCCTTGGAATGCTTAAGTGTCGGGCTGAGTGACTCAGACAGTGGAGGCGCTGGCGTTCTGACTCCAACTTGGCAGGTTCGATCCTGGCTCAGTTCGGTTGTATTTGAAGGTGCTCAAATACGTCACCCTCGTGTCGGTAGATTTACTGGCACGTAAAAGTCCTCCTGCGGGACTAAACTCCGGCACCTTCTCGTCTCCAAAAACCGTAAAAATGTAGTTAGAGAGGACGTAAAGCGTATGCATTATTATTATTATTATTATTATTATTATTATTATTAATGCTTATGTACGGGCAGTATCCAGTATTAGGGAAATAATGGATTCGAACCCCACTGTCGGCAGCCCCGAAGATAGTTTTCCGTGGTTTTCCATTTTCACACCAGGCAAATGCTGGGGCTGTGCCTTGCTTAAGGCCACGGCCGCTTCCTTCCTACTCCTAGCACTTTCCTGTCCCATCGGCTCCATAAGACCTATCTGCGTCGGTGCGACGTAAAACAACTTGAAAGTAAAAGAGAGAAAGTTCCTTGGTATAGTATAGTGTGGGAAAAATAAAAGGAAGGGAATTGAATTACTTGAAAATAAATGAGACGAAAAATTAAATACCGTCTAGATTGAATGAAAGCCAGGATTGTCCTAGGAGGTCATGTGCATGTATGTGGTAGCAATGTCATGCTCATCTGGGAACTCGATGGTTGCTATTTCCCAGGTTGAGAGCCTCAGGAGAACTTACCACACTATTAACATCAGTCAGCAGCTACACATCTCTCATCTATCCGAAACACTGTTGTTGCAGGTGACTGTACCCTCCTGCCTGGTAAACATGAACATGTAGTTACAGAGCTAATACATCATACGATCGCCGTAGGTCAAGGTCAAAGCACTCTGATTACATTTATTCCGGTCATGTTTTTGATCCTGACAAACACACCACTAATTTTCTGCTTGTGGTATGTTTGTTTTTAACCAAATGCATTCACCTCCTTAATTAGAAATAAACGGTTACATGTAACTATTGCAGGCAAGTCCATACACAGTAGAAGCACTTCTTGGTGATGATTGGTTAATATATATTTTAAAACGTGTATCTTTACGTTTGTAGCTTAGTTTACGACTGCTAGATCTGGGGTCCTCACCACGTAAACTTAAAAGTAATTAGTGAAAGTAATTATTATTATTATTATTATTATTATTATTATTATTATTATTATTATTATTATTATTATTATTATTATTATTGTTATTATTAATAACTCTTAAAGGAGTACGAAGTCCGGGTGCACACAAAGTCCGTATACCCCTATATTAAATTTAATTAAACTCAAACTGACATGATATAAAAGTACATTATTTATTTCTACTTTCACCTCACGAATCTAAAACACCAGTATGTATCCCTCCATGGGATCTGCACAGCTGAATACGCCGCCATGTTCTGATGCACATATTAAGCAACAAAGTCCAAGTCTGGTGGATTGCCTTCGACTTCCGTTTGTGCTAAGTTCCTCACTTGCATGTTTTCTCCTTGACCTCCCGTGGTCAATGCCCACATCTGAGGGCGAATGATAAGCTTTATTCACTGATTATCAATGTAGTTCAAAATTTCATACCATGTCAATGAGGATGTATTGTCTTCATGATCCCAGTGGACATCAATATTCTGTGGGCTATTTGATGGTCTTCGAACCAGGTTGAGAAGGTCGGCGAATGCCGAGTACGTTTCGGCCTACAAGTCTTCACGGCCGGTCGGTGTCGTCTTAATTGCGGACACCCCAGTAACAGGCCAACGGCCGTAGCCATGTTGAAACACCGGATCCCGTGAGATCTCCGAAGTTAAGCAACATTGGGCGTGGTCAGGAGTTGGATGGGTTGCCACTCGCTGTTGGGGGAGGGGGGTAAGGGAATGGAGAAGCGGAAAGGAACTGGCCACCCTACCGCACGTAAACTCCGGCTCAGGAACACCTCTGCGGAGGTTCGGACGTGCCTTCGGGCAGAATAACCCCTACCTTACCAGTAATAGTTTCGATTGTGGACTCGAAATATTTGGGAAGAGCGCCAGCTCGTTTCAGGGTTTTTGTCCTTATTGCGGACACTATTTCCTGAAGTTATATTTGAAAAAAAACATCTATTGTACTTTTAGTGCAAGTGCGTAAGGGGTTACTGTTAGCGCCAATCGGAGTGCGTGCCCATTTTTTCATTTTAAATAATTTTTTTTTTCTTTAAACAAATCCGTGTGCTAACACCATTTTTACTAATTCTAAATTCTCTAACTAAAACCATGCAATAAAGCACATGGCTTACCTTTCTCCATCTTAATCCCATCATAATACAAATACGATTAATGAATAAAACAAACAAACTGAAAACTCAATACTGTGGTAGAGCTAGCGTTCTGTATGACAACTAGAACAGAACTGGATTGCTAAGACAGGTGGAAAAAAAAAGTGGAAAGGAAAACCCTGGAATGTTGCATCCGGGAGATAGTAGGTTCGAATCCCACTATCGGCAGCCCTGAAGATGGTTTTCCGTGGTTTCCCATTTTCACACCAGGCAAATGCTGGGGCTGTACCTTAATTAAGGCCACGGCCGCTTCCTTCCAACTCCTAGGCCTTTCGCATCCCATCGTCGCCATAAGACCTATCTGTGTCGGTGCGACGTAAAGCCCCTAGCAAAAAAAAAAACCCTGGAATGAGCTGGCACTCTTCCCAAATATGTTTTGTCCGCAATCGATACTATTAATGGGGTGTCCATAATCAACACGCAGCCGGCTGGTCCTTGGCCCGACAGCTCTGCATTCCATCTGATCAACCGAGCAGAGGAGCGGGGTGACCACGGGTCTACCGTAGCTCTGTATTCGGGAGACGGAGAGGGGCTGGTCCCCACCGTCGGCTGTTCTGAGAATGGTTTTCCATTGTCCTGCACGAAGACGAATGCCGGGACAGTTCCTAGTGTAGGAACACGGCCACCAATCCCCTCACCTTCTTCGAACACCTTCACCGTGTCAAATCTCCCTGGCCTGACAGCCGGCGTTACCGTCTAGGAGGCCCGCCGTCCCCTTCAGGGAGGGAATGAAAACTTGTAGTAGTTTGAGAAGGCGGTGGCAATTTACTGTCTTAATTAGTCTCTTTGTTCTCACTCACGTTACCATACTGCCAATTACTACAGTAACGCGTCATAATTCATAAAGAGTTGGCATCGGGAAGGGCATCCGGCTGTTCTGGTTTTAATTATTTAACTTAGAAAGGAATTAAACTAATCGAAACTACAGAGTGAGTTGCAAATAGAAATGTGTGGAGGTCTTGGTTCATTCACACTAGCTTGGAGAATACACATTGCTGGGATGAGTGTCCCAGACGATTTGAGAGTTGACATTCTGAGCCCATCTTAGTGGATTCGATCCCAGCTCACTTCGGTGATATTTGCGCATGCCTGCCTCTGTCAGTGCATTTACTGGCACGAAAAAATATTCCTGAGGAACAAAAGTATTGTATCCTTAGAATTTAACTAGCTTAAGGCCCTTGGAAATGGAAGTGACCAGTGGGGAAGTGCAGGTAGATCGAAAGTGTTAACAACCACTTTATCATTTGTAATTCAAATTTACTCAACACAGAAACAAAACTTTACAATATATTTACAGCGTTCACGGTTACAAAGAGCGAAAGTAGGTCAGAAACACTTTGTTGAGTGTCTTCGAGAAACCGCAAATATTCAAAGGTTATGTCTTGCGATGCAATGTTTTGAAATGTAAGAAGAAAAAGAAAAGAAAGAAGAAAGATGAAACTGTAACTGAAAATGCATTCATACATTTGTGACAACCTCGACGTTTGCAAAAGCCGCAAAAGTAATTAGTGGCACGTAAATTCATTATTATTATTATTATTATTATTATTAGACTGAACTCCTAAAGAAGTACGAAATCAGGGTGCGCACAAAGCCCGTATACCCCTATATTAAATTAAATTAAACTCAAACTGACATGATATAAAAGTTCATATTCATTATTTATTTCAACTTGCATCTTACATCATAGGAATCTAACATATCCGTATGTGTCCCTCCATGGTATCTGTACAGCTGAATACGCAACCATGTTCTGATGCTCATATTAAGCAACAAAGTTAAAGTCTGGTGGATGGTTTTTCCACTTCTCGGCGCGTCGCGAACACTGCCCGTTAAATTAGCTTTCTTTTCCCACGCTAACAACGTCTCCTTTGTTGGTGCTGCTTTCACAAACCGCGCAACGAAATCGTCCCTCACATTTTTAATTGATTTGCGACTACTTGTACATTCATGAATCCATACAGTGGCCAGCAAACCTTCCTCAATCGTATAATCACTTGAGTAACAGTATACAAACTTTGTACGCACTCTGTATGTGTCATAATCAAGTTGTAATTTGATTGTCCCCAAAAGAAAATTCTCCAACCGCAGCGTACTTCGACCTATTAGGAATAAAGTAAATTCAGAATGTAGGCCCTACTATTTAACCAGGATACAGTTCCATCGAACATACTTTCACTTCTCTTACGTAAAAAAAAAAAAAAAAAAAAATTCGAATGAAGTTACAGAGATAATGCCACACTGGCAATCAGAACAAGGGTACATTCTGGGTTACGAATCCACCACATATGCACAACACACACAGATATCATAAACACTTAACCATTCACACGCCCTTTCGCTGCTACAATCATCGGAATTTCACTCCACCTACACTCAAGACTTACTGTACATTCCGAAACTCACTTGGGTTCGAAAGCCCGTATACCCCTATATTAAATTAAATTAAACTCAAACTGACATGATATAAACGTTCATATTCATTATTTATTTCTACTTAAATCTTACATCTTAGGAATCTAAAATATCTGTATGTGTCCCTCCATGGTATTTGTACAGCTGAATACGCATCCCCTACTAAACAAGTAACTTTTCTGAGAAATAAAGGTAAAATGAGAAAAACACACTGGTCGCATCCAGCTACCAAAGGTACGTTTGAGAAGGGAAGAAGAATGAACAGGAGAGGGAACAACCAATACAGCAACAGAGGAAATAGTAATCAATAATATTGCACAATACTTCCTCAAATATTTGCGCAGGCATACTTGAAGGGTCTGTTGAGCGTCTTTGAGAAAAAGTAAATATTCAAAGGTTATGTCTTGCGATGCATTGTTTTGAAATAAAAAGAACAGTCACTGAAAATACATTCATATATCTGTGACAACCCCGACGTTTGCAAAAGCCGTGAAAGTAATTAGTGGAACGTATAATAATAATAATAATAATAATAATAATAATAATAATAATAATAATAATAATAATAATAATAATAATAATAATAATAATAATCGTAGTCAACGAAAGGAACGAAATAGTCCTTCATTTGTGATCAATTATTATATATATATATATATATAATTCGCGGGGGCCATCAAGGACCACGTTAAGTCTTGTTGCATTTGACACTGAACTTGGCCTTCTTTAGAGCCCAAATTTCCCTCATTCTTTGTGAGTGGGCCTGCTTACGCTCCTCTGTCCAAGGGGCATCGTGTCTTCTCTTCGGTTGCTCGTCTCGGTTTAGCCCGTTCGTCAATATTTTCTTGCGGAAGAGATCTCTGTTAAGGGCGTCTTCAGCTGAGGTATGTAGCATTTGCAGGTCTTCGTTGGTATTTCTAAACCAGGGAATTGTGGTTTTGAGGTTTGAATAAAAAAAGTGAAATATTTCTTTAGTTAACTTTCTTTCGTCTATTCTTTTCAGATGACCGTAAAATCGTGCCCGTCTTCTTCTGATTGTGTCGGTAATTTTCTCTATTTTGCTGTAGACTTCCTTGTTGGATCTCTTTTGATGGATTCCATTTCTGTACTTTGATCCCAAGATTCCTCTCACAATTTTGCGTTCTCTTTTCTCCAGTTCTTCAAGGAGTCCTTTGTTGGCATTTAGAGACAGGGTTTCGGCTGCATATAGAACTACTGGCTTCAGAACTGTTTCATAGTGACGTATCTTGGTGTTTTGGGAAAGGCATTTTTTGTTGTAGATTGTGTGGGATGTTTGGTAGGCTATTTCCAGTTTGCGTACTCGCTCCTGAAGTGCTTCTTTGTCCAGTCCATTTTTCATGATGATCTCACCCAGGTATTTGAATTTGTCTACTCGGGTGATGTCGCCGTATTTTGTATGGAATTTTGGTGGAGCCTCTTTGATGTAAGTCATTACTTCTGTTTTCTCAAACGATATCTGCAAACCAGTTTGTTCGGCAATTTCCTTTAAAATTTCAACTTGAGCTCTAGCGGTTTCCATGTCGTTTGAGAGAACAGCAATATCATCGGCAAATGCTAAGCAGTCTGTTGCGATCCCCTTGGATTTGGTTCCTATTATCAATGGACTGTAGTTGGTTTCCTGTAATCTCACCCGCCAGGTTCTGATGATCTTTTCAAGAACACAGTTGAAGAGTATCGGGGATAGCCCATCACCTTGTCGGACTCCTGTTTTGATGTCAAAGGAATGCGAGAGACATCCGTGGAACTTCACCTTGGATTTTGTATCGGTCAGGGTGGCTCTAATTAATGCCAGCAGTTTCAAATCAACTCCAAATTCATTTAAGATGTTTAGCAGGACTTCCCGGTCAATGGAGTCGTACGCTTTCTTAAAGTCCACAAAGACAGACACATACTGCTTGGACCTTAGGGCACAATATCTGATGATCGTTTTGAGATTTTGGATCTGTTCAGCTGTTGAGCGACCGTTTCTGAACCCTCCTTGGTATTCACCTATTTGATGTTCGACTTGTGCTTCCACACGCTCCAGGATGGCAAGTGATAGAATTTTGTAAGTCACGGGTAGCAAAGATATTCCTCTGTAGTTGTTGATGTTCTTCCTGCTGCCTCTTTTGTGTAATGGATGGATCAAAGCTATTTTCCAATCTTCGGGTAGGGTCTCCTTGTTCCAAATTTCTTCTATTTGCTTTTGCAAGATATCAAGTGATTCCTCTGGGGCATATTTCCATAGTTCTGCTACTACTGAGTCTTCCCCCGGCGCTTTGTTATTTTTGAGACGGGCAATGTGGCGTTTGATTTCATCTCTGTCGGGTGGTCTGGAATCTGGGTACCTGAGTAAGGGTTCCTTGGTCTCAATGGCGCTTTGCGGTTTAGAGCAATTAAGTAAATTCTTGAAGTAATCTGCCAGAATGCTGCAATTTTCTTCATTTGACGTCGCCAGTGTGCCTTCCTTTCGCTCAAAGCATAGAGATGGTGGTTTATAGCCCGTGAGTTTGCGTTTGAAGGCTCTGTAGTACTCTCTGCTTTCATTCTTCCTAAAGTTTTGTTCTATCTTTTCAATGAGAGATTTTTCGTATTTACGTTTCTCAGTTCTGAACACCCTATCTGCTTGGGCACGTTGGGTTTTGTAGGTTTCCCAATCATTTTCTGATTTCGTAGAGTAGTACTGTTGAGTCTTTCTTGGAGGACTGATTCGCAGGTACCATTCCACCAGGCATGCTTTTTGCTTCTCTTGATTTCTGCAACGTCTTTGGCGGCCTCAACAAGGAGACTTTTGGCGTTGTTAAAGTCACAGTCATTTGGTCTAGCCTTCTCCTGGAAACCCTCGACTCTTTGCCGAAGTTTATCATTGTCGAAGCGTGTGATCTGTTTGGTTGTCTTCCTTGTGTTTGCGGGAATTGGTTTGAATTTGATAAGAGACATATAATGATCTGAGGCCACATTGATGCCTTTCCTTACCTTGACATTCAAAATTCTCAGGGCTGTTTCTCCTGGAGATTGCAACATGATCAATTTGGAACTCTCCGAGAGCTTGGACGACAGAACGCCAAGTCATTTGCTTTCTGGGTAGATGGCGAAAGTGGGTCGACATGACCTGCAGGTTGTGATTTTCGCAAATGGACACCAGTCGTTTGCCGTTGGGATTGGTTTTTTTGTGAGCAGGGTAATTTCCTATAACTTTCTCGTACTTCTGTTCACGACCTAGTTGGGCATTGAAGTCACCCAAAAGAAGCTTGACATGGTGTTTGGGAATTTTGTTTAATTTTTCATCCAGTAGGTCCCAGAAATTATCAACTTCGTCTGGATCAGACTTGTTCTTATCGTTTGTAGGAGCATGTGCGTTAACTAGAGCGTAGGTTTTGTTCGCGCATTTAATTGTGAGTATAGACAATCTGTCATTCACAGGTTCGAAAATTTGCAACCGATTTAAGGATCTTGGTTTTAACAGCAAACGCGGTTCCAAGCATCACAGCTCCATTGAGGATTCCTCTTTGCGCTTTGCTCTTGAAAAATCGGTAGCCTTCGGATTCAAAAATCTCTTCATCTGGGTACCTTGTTTCCTGTAGGGCCATTATGGATATCTGATTTTCGTGAAGAGCTTTGGTGAAGGTTTGTGTAAGTAAAATTATGTTGAAAGTTGCTAGAAAGGTTTTAGATTTTGGCCTGAGTTTTTGGCTCTTCGGGGTACACCGAGACGCTCCGACTCGTCTCTTGCATGATGTCGAGTCTCCCCCAGAAACCGAACGAGACTCGTGTGCCGTGGCGTTCACGACGAGGGATTTATCCGAAGATTTACCCCCTGGGGTATGTTTCTTGAAATGTTGTGCAATCATGCTTTTTGACTTGACTTTGCTTTGGACGGGTACCCATCCTTTTACAACTAGGGTTGTTAGCCCTAGAGGTTGCCTCAAGATGTTTTCTGGCTTCTGGTCATTTACCAGTCTTCGCCATATTATTATTATTATTATTATTATTATTATTATTATTATTATTATTATATCATGTGGTAATTCATAATTTTATAATTGGGTTTATGAGCTTCTTCGGTACAATGTACATGGAAGAAATACTATTTAGTACATACGCACATATGCTCCATACATATCGGTGTATACTTACATTGTTGACAAATAAACTTGACAGATAGTTATGAGATATTTACTACACATAAATGGCCAAAATTATTAGTGGACGGTTTTCATTAGTCCTCTGTGTATGGTGGATGGTTCATGCCAATAAACTTTCTTACTATATGGCAAGTGGCCAGAATTGCTGCTTTTTGTAATTCTCTGTAAGTGAGAGGATGGAGATTAAGAGCTTCAGTGCTCCTGTGTAGTGTCTTTGGTATAATACCATTACATCCAATCACTACTGGAATTATGTTAACATTGTTGAGTTTCCACATGGTTTTTATCTCTGTGTCCAGATCTGTGTATTTGGAAATCTTCTCTGTATGTGTTGATTGAAGTTGTGACTATTAGGGCATGCTATGTCAATTACGAAGCAGATTTTCTTGTTTTTATGTACAAAAGTTATATCTGGTCTATAGCAGGTAATAGTTTTATCAGTGATGACACTTCTATCCCAGTAAATGTTGTAATTTTCACTTTCCTAGACTGATTGGGGTTTGTACTTCCAATATGCTGTGATACAATGGATTGGGTTATTTTGTCGGGCTAATTTCTGGTGAATGATATTTGCAATTTGGTCATGTCTGTACTTGTAGTCTGTGTTTTCCATTGACGACCTGAGGTTATGTGCTGGATGGTTTCTGGAGATGTATTACATCGTCGGCACAGATCTTAATATAGACAGACGGATCATGGAGTATATGCTTTCTATAGTTCCTTGTGGCAATGACTTGATCTTGTATGGCGAACATGAAGCCCTCTCTTTCTGGGTATATATCCGAGTGTGTCAGCCACTCATGCGACGCTTGTTTGTCGATATGTGGCTAATTTAACTCATTTGAATACCGTCCATGAAGAGGTTTCTTTTTCCACAGAACAATCTTTCCCTCCTTTGTGGAGAATGACATTGTAAGTGAAGCCGGGGTGTTCAGATTGAGGGGTGTAAAACCGTTACCTGCTACAACCATTGCACTATGTATTATTATTATTATTATTATTATTATTATTATTATTATTATTATTATTATTATTATTATTATTATTATTATTATACTGAGCACGTAAAGACTTTCTTCTTAGTGGTTTAACGTCGCACTAACGCATGAAAGGTTTTCAGCGATGCGAAAGGGCTACGACTAGGAAAGTACCGGCAGCTGCCTTAATTAAGGTGATAATGTGAAACCACGGAGAACGTTCTTCAGGGCTGCCGATGGTGGGATTCGAACCCACTATCTCCCGAATTTAAGCTCATAGCTAGATGACCTTAACTGCACGGACAAGTCGCTCGGTACTGAAAGACTTAACTCTTTATTATAATGAACATGTAATTATTAGTTTTTGTACGGAAAGAAATAATGTACTAATAAGGCATTACCATAAGGACAAATGACAATGAAAATCCACAGCCTGTTTTTAGTCATTCGACTGGGTCAGGAATGAAATTTATGAAGTCCCCATCTAGTGACGACGATAAGAATTGTGCCGGCAGCCGAAGTTTGTCGCACTCCTCTGGGGCAATGATTAATGACTGCCAGATGAAATGGTATTGGACAGTGTTGTTGGAATGAAGGATGACAGGGAAAACCGGAGTACGTGGAGAAAAAATTGTCCCCTCTCCTCTTTGTCCAGCACAAATCTCACACGGAGTGACCGGGATTTGAACCACGGAACCCAGCGGTGAGAGTGGTGGTGGTGGTGATTATTGTTTTAAGAGGAAGTACAACTAGGCAACCATCCTCTATATAACACTAATCAGAGGGAAAAAAGGAAGGGGTCCGACACTTCGAAAAATTAAGGTATCGGCCAAAGAAGGACAAGGGCTTCGAAGGGCATGAAAATGAAAGACTCCCTAGCCCTCGCAAACCTAATAGCGTCGGGGTCGGCAAAGAACAAGAGTTGACCAAGGGAGGTCGGATAGGATAGATAAAAGTGAGGAGCCTGGCACAAGTAAGTGGAAGCAATGCCAGGACTCAGCTGAGGGCCCCGTGGTCGCCAACCCACGCTCCAAAGTTCAGAGCCCCTGAGACCCCTTTTAGTCGCCTCTTACGACAGGCAAGGGATACGGTACCGTGGGTGTTATTCTACCGCCCCCACCCACAGGGGGAGCCAGCGGTGAGAGGCCGGCGCTCTGCCGTCTGAACCACGGAGGCTGTGCCATAAGGACAAATACACTACTAAAATGAAAAACTAGGACTAGAGTGGTGTAATCCTAAATTTCACGAACAGAATTAAGTATTGGAATCGAGATTGTGTAAACATTAAACGTCAATTAAGAACAGTAATACAGTTTTTGTGTTATGTATTCAACTGAATCTTGTATATTGAGGCAATTGGATTAATCAAATCATGCGCTATGCTGTACTGGAATCATGTTGTTGACTTACTTGATATAACAGCAGTGTTCCACTTCCTATCAGCAGACTCTGTCTCTCAATTACATAGGATCAAGCCCTGAGTGCGTTAGAGGCTTATGTACATATCTGTCTACCTACACACACAAAATATTCTGAAGCATTATGATATTGGAACTAGCAAATGATCAGATATAACTTAGAACATTTTAAATAAGAGCTACCAAACCTCAATCCAAACATAGAGCATGTGTGCAGGTAGTTCGTGTTTTGGTTGCTAAATTAGTTTAGAAATAATAAGAATTATTAGTACAAAATATTACGCCTTATTGATTTTTAGATCATAAAGAATTTATTTGTACCAGCAGTATGCCATTTATGTCCCGCATACACTTTCACACAACAGCAAATCTTCCCTCATGAGGCTGGCGTATTTTAATACCTTCATATACCACCGGACTGATCCACGATCAAATCAGCCAGCTGGGCTGAGGTCTGTGGTCTATCATCAGAGCCTCTCAGCCTGGAAAAATTATATTTGAAACTTATTACGGAGGTAATGTGTTTGTTTCTAGACATATTTTGTGTCCCAAACCAAACAAAACTTTTCCCAAATTTGGGCCACGAACAACCTTGGAGGTGCGAAAATCAGTGGGTTTCACTATTAGTAACCCTGGTACTACCACACCTATCACCATAACTTACTGAGACACACGTAGCCGTAGTAGGCTGAGTGAACTCCAGGGCCGTCCACTTTTCTAAAGGTGAAAATCTCATTTCAAACCACATACATAGGGCCTACCCGTGTTTTAAGTTGACGAACTCCAGGTCAGTTTTCCTGTCAGGAAGTTCAAATATCTCACAACTTTTAATCACTTAGCTTCATGGATAAAAATAATTCTTAACTAGGTTTAAAGTGCGTAGGTTGAGGATATTCCTATATTAAGAACCATTTAAATCGAGTACACAAAATAAAAACAGAGTGAATACAGAATGCCGTCTTTGAATACCACGGTGTTGTAGATCACGTGAAAACATCAAGAAATGGGATAGGAATTAATACGCATGCTTGCTTTCCTGGCGCGTAAATGAACTTCTGCGTGCCATAATTCCGGCATTTCCGCGTCTCAGAAAACAATACAGATATAATTAGTGGGATGTGAAACCAATAACATTATTATTAATAATAACCTATCTTACAATTTTCTCACATGCTAAGCTGAACAAATATTATTTTTGTGGGTAATCCTCTGTTATACACAGGTTTAAGCCCCAACTGTAACACATCGATATCCACGTCGAACATCGCACACTTCCTAATTGTTCCTATATCACTCCGGTGACGGTGTCCAAGCGTGCTGCTCGCCCCACCCATTTTGTGATGTGACGAAGGAGCAATTAGGAAGTGTGGGATGACCGACGTGGATAGTGGGGTATTACAGTCTGTGCTTAAACCCGTGCATAAACCACGGAAATTATACCTGCCCCAGTTGACGTGTGGACAAATTTATAACCGTTCGATTCTTCAGTGTCCACCTCTGTGGTGTAGTTAGTATGATTAGCTGTCCCCGCCCATCCCCTCCCCCCACAGGAGCCGGGTTCGATTCCCGGCGCTGCCACGAAATTTGAAAAGTGGTACGACGGCTGGAAAGGGGGTCCACCGAACCTCAGTAGGTCAACTGAGTAGACGGGGTTCGATTCCCACCTCAACCATCCTCAAAGTGGTTTTACGTGGTTTTCCACTTCTCCTCCAGGCAAATGCCGGGATGATGCCTATATTAAGGCCACAACCGCTTGCTTCCTTCCTTCCTTCCTTCCTTCCTTCCTTCCTTCCTTACCTTTATATCCCTTCCGACCTTCCCCACCTCACCAAGGTCCTTGTTCAGCATAGCAGGTGAGGCCACCTGGGTGAGGTACTGGTCTTCGTCTTCATTTGTATCATCCGACCCAAAAAGTATCACACTCCAGGAAACTGCCCTTGGGGCGGTAGAGGTGGGATCCCTCGCGGAGTTCGAGGGGGAAAAACCATCCCCGGAGCGTAAACAGATTGAGAAAGAAAGAAAGAAAGAAAGAAAGAAAGTCTCTTCAGTCTATCGAAACTAATTTATGATTAATCCTTTTAGAAGCTACCTGAATAGAAGACATAAAATAATAGAATTATACCTGCAATAGAAGAAAATCCTGGGGTCAAAGACGGCCAGTCATAGAACTAACTTTATCCCACTCAGTGCCAAGTTTATGGATAGTGGAAGTCTTTACCTTCTACTCCTCTCAGGGAACTCATTGCTTTTGGTTTGTTTCATGTTATGACAATGGAATAATCAGAGTGGTCCACCTAAGCTTTTTCCATCAAATACCTTCTTACTGCCGGGCTGAGTGGCTCAGACGGCTGAGGCGCTGGTCTTGTACCCAACTTGGCAGGTTCCATCCTAGCTCAGACCAGTGGTGTTTGAAAGTGCTCAAATACGTCAGCCTCGTGCGGTAGATTTACTGGCACGTCAAATAATTCCTCCGGGACTAAATTCAGGCACCTCCACGTCTCCTACTAATATTAGAAATAGTGATAGGCAGGTTTCACTTAGGTGAATAGCAATGATAGGCACATGAATGAACGTTCAATGCATGTCTCTTGCTTTAATAAACACCTGCTGGGCTGAGTGGCTCAGACGGTTGAGGCGCTGGCCTTCTGACCCCAACTTGGCAGGACGAGCTCGATAGCTGCAGTTGCTTAAGTGCGGCCATTATCCAGTAATCGGGAGATAGTGGGTTCGAGCCCCACTGTCGGCAGCCCTGAAGATGGTTTTCCGTGGTTTCCCATTTTCACACCAGGCAAATGCCGCGACTGTACCTTAATTAAGGCCACGGCCGCTTCCTTCCATTTCCTAGGCCTTTCCTACCCCATCGTCGCCGTTAGACATATCTGTGTCGGTGCGACGTAAAGCAAAAAAAAAAAAAAAGAAGCAACTTGGCAGGTTCGATCCTGGCTCAGTCCGGTAGTATTTGAAGGTGCTCAAATACGCCAGCCTCGTGTCGGTAGATTTACTGGCACGTAAAAGTACTCCTGTGGGAAAAAATTCCGGCACCTCGGCGTCTCTGAAACCCGTAAAAGTAGTTAGTGGGACGTAAAGCAAATAACATTATTAAATAAACACCTAGACAAATATACGAAGCTTTCTTTTTTTTATGGAACTATAGGCTACTCTATTCTCCTGCCTGCTGGCATTTCTTGATGGATACAGTACTTTTGCATCCATCTCTTGGCAAAGGCCAGAGTAAAGTGTAGATTCCACCGAAGTCCCAGTCAACATCCATGGCTGTGACAATATGGAAGCTACTGGGGTTAATGGTAATGCTGAGTACTGACATTCATAGCACGACTAGTACATCTGAGTGTTGCTCATAGGGTCAGTGTTCCTGCAATAGTATTTTCTGGCCCAGCAATGCAAACTACTTCACTCCTCATCTTGCCTAGTACGCCTCATTTTGGTGCTACTGTTCGTTTTTGCGGTTTCCTTATAACGGCATAACATTTGGTGGTACTGTTTGAGGATCCAACCAGCCTCTGGGCTGATGACCTAATAGACTCATTTCTGTCCCAAACATAGTTGTTCGTATGCAGGCGGTTGTTTCTTTTGCAGATATAGTTCTGTTATCATATGTTTCCTTTATCAGAAAGTTTCTAAATGTATTTGTTCATAAATTAGCTTCGAGAGCCTGAAGAACCGAACAATTATAGAGTAACTAAGTCGAAACCGAAAATACACAACTTAAAAACATCACGAAAAGAAGTGTGGAAAAATTACAAGACATTAATTCCTATATTTTTTCTTCACTTTTTGACGTGGTTTAATTACGGCCTTCGAAGACGACATTTTATATTCACCCTACACACTACGTGGCCCTCCTTTCTTTTTTACAGTTTTGCTTCATGTCGCATCGACACATGTAGATCTTATGACGACCGTGGGATATGAAAGGGCTAGGAGTTGAAAGTAATTGGCCATGGCCATTGTCTTAATTAAGGTACAGCCACAGCCTTTGCCTGGTGTGAATAGGGGAGATTACGGAGAGCCATCTTCAGGTCTGCCGACAGTGGGGTTCGAACCCACTACTCGCGAATGCAAGCTGATAGCTGCGCGCCCCTAACCGCACCTCCTATGTTTTTCACCTGACATATTTTCTGTAGCCCCCACTACTTTTCGCCGCTATGATTTATCTGGCTGTGGAAACAATTGCAGCTCTGAATGTGACTGGTAATGAAGGTTCCTTTTAAGAGAAATACAAAACTCAGCAACCATCCTCTATTAACACCAATCAGAAAGAATAAAGGACGAGGGTCCGACAGTTCGAAAAATGAAAGTCCCAAACCTTATACCAGTGAAGACGGAAGAGATCAAGAGGGAGGTAGGACAGGCACTTGATGGGGAGAAGTCTGACACAAGTAAGTAAGAACGATGCCAAACTCAGCTACGGGAACCGTGGATGCCCTAATACCCTTCCAAATTGAGAGCCCCATATCTCCCTTCAAGTTGCCTCTTACGGCCGGCAGGAGGCACCGCGAATGTAGGCCCTATTCTACCGCCACCAGCAATTGGAGCGATTGTATGCGTCTGGCTACGAATAACAATGTATGTGACATAAATTATATTTCCAAAAAAAAAAAAAAAAAAAAAAAAAAAAGAAAGTTTGGTATCGCTGTTTCCGTACTTATTAAGGTGAGTCATGACTACAATGTTGCGATTTTTTACCAAAACGTCGAATTTTCAATTTTACACTCTAAATACCCTAATTTTTCGTCTTTTAAATCTCGGCATCAGTTTCTTCCTTTCACTAATTTTAAAGTTCTAAATGCCGGATTTAAAGGGTAACGGTACGGCGCAGCCCATATATAGCCCCTTTCCCTCGCACTGTCAGATATCATTAGTTTCAAAGTTCTTTCGGATCACCATTTCAATAATGCCGCTGAAATGCATTTAACTTTGTTGTAGGCCTGCGCTGTATGTAAGCATGCGCTGTGTGTAAGAGGGGAACGACATCTGGCGGAGTAATTTACAGTCCAAGGCAGTTTTAAAGCAAGTGAATTGAAAATGAAAATCCACAGCCTGTTTCCAGTGGTCCGACCGGGTCAGGAATGGAATGAATGAGAGTGTTGCTGGAATGAAAGGTCGCAGGGAAAACCCGGAGGAAAGCCTGTCCCACCCCCACTTTGTCCAGTAACCAGGATTTGAACCACGGTATCCAGTGGTGAGAGGCCGGCGCACTGACACCTGAGCCATGGAGGCTCTTTAAAGCAAGTATGTTTCTCAAAACTTTCAATTGCGTTTTTCTACCTGCGTTTCCAGCTCTTTACCATGCGACAGAGTTCTAACAAGATTCACATAAAATTTGCAGAGAATGTTTGAATACGCACAGAAATTAAGTCGTTCTGCATTTTATTATCAGTTGAATATTACCTTCATACATTTGCTCTCAAAATAGCACGAAAGTAAATTTTTGCCTATTGAATAAATAAGGAAATATTGAAAAAAGGGAATGATAACTCCAATAGCTTCCACCTGACTGCAAAACCCGGAGTTGTTCTTAAATATGAGTATTTTTGACAAGTCTGCCAAATTAAAGCCCAAAAATTTAAAAAAATTAGCTTTCCCGAATGGAGCAATTTTTTTTATTAAACATAAAAATATAAACGTATTTGCCAATAACTTTGTAACCAATTAAATTAACTCCAAATTTGACATGGGACCATCTTATTAACATGTGTTTGTGTTTTAAATGTGGTTTTGATACGTGGTAAATTGTAGAATTCAAAATTTCAGTCATGCCTCCCCTTAAAGCAGGGACACACATTGCCCGTCCGTTCATGTGTCTGTCATTGTTATTCACCTAGGCGGAAACTGTGTATCACTGTCTTAAACTAATCAGAAGATATTTGATGCGAAAATCTTAGGTTAACCACTTCATTCAATCGATTGACATAACATCAACAACGACAAACAAAAAGCCAGAAAGCGAACAGTGCCCTTGGAAGAGTAAAAGGTAAAGTCTTCCACTATCCATAACCTTGGCATTGATTGCAATAAAATTAGTTCCATACCCGTCCGTCTTCGAGCCCAGGAATTAATCTGGTACTCATTTCTGAAATAGGCTTTTTCAATCAATACCGATCTGCATTTAGGGCAGTCTCCCAGTTGGCAGATTTCCATCTGTTGTTTTCCTAGCCTTTTCTTAAATGATTGCAAAGAAATTGGAAATTTATTGAACATCTCCCTTGGTAAGTTATTCCAATCTCTAAGTGAAACTTGGAGCGATGTGCCATCCCAGAAGTGGAAGTCTTGATTTTACTTTTCGACTTCATGACGGGAATCGAATCTACATCATCTGAGCACGCCATTACCCCCTCGACTAGACAGGCCAATTATTACAGGGAGATAAACACTAAAAGTTCGATTTACACCTTATTAAACATGGATTAGTTTAAGTTATGATTACTAAAAGAACACAATATAGCAATGTTTTGGGTCGAAGAGAATTGACAGAAAAAGCCTTGATAACCTGGCATTCGGGAGAAAACACCTGCTGTGTATATTGCCCAGCATACATTTCACGTAGTCAGGAGTGTAGCGAATGTGATACGGGCCCGCCTGCCAAAACAGATATTCGGGCCCTCTCAAATGAAACCTACGAATAACTCATATAAATTTAAATACAGCAGGTAGATAATACGCAATTATATAAACAAATGGATTATTCACTATCATAAGATTATTAAATGATAATGTTGAATAGTTTTTATTTGACTGCCTCCATGGTGTAACGGCTACTGCTGAACCGTTCACCACATAGTTATTCGTATTTAAAATTGGTATCATTTCACAGTTACTTCGGAACTATACTCTGTAAACGATATCAAAGTCTCAGTTATAATACTTTATCTGATTACAACGCAGAAAAAAATATACGAATAAAATTAAATCAAAAACTGTTCAAATAAAGTTTTAAAAATATCAAACAGCACACACACCTGAGACGCCTTCGCGCGAAGAGAGCTCGTTCGAAACTGAATTGACTGAGAGTGTTACCACCAGATCTACTGTATTTCTTATTACCATTATACACTGTTGTCAAATAAATGTACGACAAAAGTAAAATGTTCAGCAAAATTTGCACATAATACGATCTCAGATGCACTACAAATCTAGAAAGTATAATTTTCTAACTAAAATATGATATTTTGGTATCAAATTTCGTGGTCGTAACAATTTTTAAATAATTCGGTGCAGGCCTTTTGTGAGGAGTGAGTCGCGGTGTTGCTAGAGACGTCAAGAGCAAGCATTGTTTACAACTGTGCTATGATAACGACTGCAAGATGGGAATTTCTCTACGTAAAAATGGTAAAATAGATTATTTCGACTGATTCTAGAAAACTGCCCGGACTATTTCCGTGCAGAAAGACATTAGGCTAGATGAATTGTTTCTGTTAGTTTTATATAATGTAAACGTACGGGTAGTTAAGTGTGTACATTGTAAGTGTGTGTGCAAGTGTCTGTGTGAGATAGAAAAGAGGACTGAAGTAACGAGCTAATAAACTAATAAGCAGCATATTGTGTGGGTGTGTAACTTAAGCTTAATTTAGGAAATAGTATAAGTAGTATAATTAGTAATAGGCAACCTTAATATTATTTGTTGTATTGTGGTTAAGTGTAAGAGAGGGCCGTGTGCCCTAACTTCGCTGCATGAAAGAAGCCATAATAAATAAATAAATAAATAAATAAATAAACCTCGATATCTCGAATCACCTCGGGAGCAAAATTTTATTTCGAGTTATCGAAATTTCATTGTTTTCAGAGAATACCGTTTTTTGAGCATGTATAACACATAATTGAATCATATGCATATGCGGGCTTATACTGATAGACTATTATCAACAGTATTTAAAAATATACAAACAAGCTCAATTTTACGGCATCGTTTTAATTATAACCCTTATTATAGTAACGTTTTAGAAGACAGCATACAGAAATATACCTCCATTAACACCTTTGGAAAAAATCCGTTAGCCTCTTCTGTTTTTTACTGTTAACGTTTCCTCTCCTCACGCTGAAACTTCTCGTCGATACCACGCAGCCGAGATTTGTAAATGGAGCTTGCCATCCGCGACTTCGGGGGTTGCTTTCGTACGTGACCGCTAATTAATTCACACCCGAGACAAACAGCGACGCTTCTCCGATTTTACAATCACTAGAAGTTTTAGTTTTTCGATTTCCGTCATATTAGCTCCCAGCACCATTGTAACCCTTTCTTTACTTGTTAACTCTTCCTGACAAACAGCAAATGCTGTATTGCTAAGTTAATGTTGCATAAAATTCGAGTTAGAGTATGTTTTGCTTCAAGGGAGGAAGTGTTTGCTTTGAGAAATCGAGAAAGTGGTGGTGGTGGTGGTGGTGGTGATTATTGTTTTAAGAGGAAGAACAACTAGGCAACCATCCTCTATACACTATTCAGAGAGCAAAAATGGAAGGGGTCCGACACTTCGAAAAATGAAGGTATCGGCCAAAGGAAGAAAGGGCCACGAAGGGAATGAAAATGAAAAACTCCCTAGGCCTCCATACATAATACCATCGGGGTCTGAAAAGAACAAGAGTTGACCAAGGGAGATCGGATAGGATAGATGAAAGTGAGAAGCCTGGCACAAGTAAATGGAAGCAATGCCAAGACTCAGCTGAGGGCCCCGTTGTCGCCAACCCACGCTCCAAAGTTCAGAGGCCCTGAGGCCCCTTTGAGCCGCCTCTTACGACAGGCAGGAGATACCGTAGGTGTTATTCTACCGCCCCACATACAAGGGGAAGAAATCGAGAAATTCGTGTAACCAAATTTCGTGTAATAGAGAAATAAATGCACGTGAAGAATACGACAAACGGCCCGGAAATTTAATTTACTTCGAGATACTGAAAATTCGAGTAATGGAGGTTCGAGATATCGAGGTTCGACTGTGTGTATATAATTGAGAGGAGTCTGCGGGGCCCTTAAATGTTCGGGCCCGCTTGCATTGCAGGCCCTGCATGTCCTAAAGTTACGCTCCTGCACGTATTCCTACACACTGCAAAGCAGAAAGGATAAACTCCCACATCAAACATAATATCACATACACGTAATGCAGTAATACACCGCACCCAACCTCTGATAGACATATCCCTCATCTTTCGTGTTCAGTAGTTAGGTACCCAAGAATTAAACGGTCTCCCATGAATTTTGAGGAACGCTTCATCGTCTAGAATTAAGCCATCAGTCAGTAGCCGGCACACCCAATCGGCCGTATAATAAATAATACTGCACTCTAATTTATTTTCCTGCCATTTGCTTTGTCGGAGATTCACTCTTTGACATAAAATTCTTTAGAGAGACAGTCAGAAAAATAATATGTCCTGAAGACAGAAATTGATGAAAAGGATTGCCATTGCTTTCATTTTCTGTTCTCTTCTAATATGACTGCCGTCATCTCCCTTTTATCAGCAACGAAGGCACAAGCCCGCCAGCGATTGGGATCTGATCCATCTGATAGCATGGGGAAGGAGACGAAGATTGCAAGCTGCTTCACCGAGTAACGTTCCACCCGTTAAGCTGGGTTCTGACAGAGGGAAATATGTACGCAAATTGGGTCCGATACACTGCATCTAAAAATATGTTAAGTCTTGTTCTGTTTCGCTCCATCAACCAGTGGGGTACAGGTTGAATAAGGGTCGCTCATATTGGTAGCTAGATGTTCCACCTGCGGGACATGCATATCCACCGCGGAATGCCAGAGCGCGATTGTACGGTCGCCTACAAATTGTCCTTTTTTTGATAATTCTTAGATGCTTTGCTGTCTTTTATTGATAGCTTTTAGTTGCTTCACTTGCAGCAATCATATCGGCATTTTCACTTGCAAAGAACGGTTGCCAACCGAACAGTCCCCGTTCCAGGGATATAGCACAGATTTTCTTTATTGGTCTGCGCACGTCCTGGTTAGTGACAGAATGTGGTAGTGATTCTTGTTTTAAGAGGAAGTACAGCGGGGCAACAATTCTCTATTAACACCAATCAGAGGAGAAAAAATGGAAAGGGTCCAAAAATTCGAAAAGTGAAGATATCGGCCAAAGAAAGACATCAGTCACGAAGGGCGTGAAAATGAGACTCCCTAGGCTTCGAATGCTGTAATACCGTTGGGGTCGGAAAAGAACAAAAGTTGACTAAGGGAGGTCGGATAAGATAGATGAAAGTGAGGAGCCTGGTGAAAGTAAGTGGAAGCAATTCCAGAACTCAGCTAAGAGCCCCGTTGTCGCCAACCCACGCTCCAAAGTTAAGAGCCCCTGGGTCCCCTTTTAATCACCTCGTACGACAGGTGGGAGATATCGTGGGTGTTATTCCGTGGGTGTTATTCTACTGTCCCCACTCACACGGGATATTAGTGACAGAAACATTGGTCGAACACCTCAGGAGTGTCAATGTCTTCCGATATGTCTGCAAATACACCAGGGGGAGGGTGACGAATGGTTTCCGTAATCAGAGGCGTCCTTCTTAGGATTACTAGCTGCCTGTATCCATGTGCCTGATCTATGAACGCCGACGTAAAACATGCTAATATGGAAACTTGGAAAGAAGAAAACGTAACCCTCTCAAATATTTAGGAATTTCATTGAAAATCTCACCAAATTGTAAGCAATTAAACTACTCATTTGATGTAAAAACTAATGAAAGAACAGCATATCCTGTTACACATATTAAAGAATTGACTCTACCATGCACTGAAAAGATAAAGACCGCGCGAGTTAGCCGTGCTGTTAGGGGCGCGCGGCTGTGAGCTTGCATCCGGGAGATAGTGGGTTCGAACCCCACTGTCGGCAGCCCTGAAGGTGGTTTTCCGTGGTTTCCCATTTTCACACCAGGCAAATGCTGGGGCTGTACCTTAATTAAGGCTACGACCGCTTCCTTCCTACTCCTAGGCCTTTCCTATCCCATCGTCGCCATAAGATCTATTTCTGTCCGTGCGACGTAAAAGCCACTAGCAAAAAGAAAAAAAGTATGAAATATACACTTCGACACTCAAAATCTGTATCTAATATTGAGTACATTTTCCTAAATACTATACTTCATAATATATCGGTTTATCTTTCCTCGCCATAGACATTTGCAAAGGCCTATGTTACACAGCACCAGAGATATAAAAAATAAAAAAGTCTACTGCATTCAGATATTAAACGTCCAGCTTGACGGGCAGGCCGTACGTTCAGTTCACTTTCATCACTATCCAGATATTTTTCTGAGTTATTATCACGAACAACTTTCTTCATTCGACGTCACAGAGTCATCAACATCACAAAAAGAATTCGCATAATCATCTATATCAGAGCCTCTCAAACGCCCAAAATATCACGCGTGCAAACAGCGGCGCAGAGTTCCTGTGCACAGTGCATCGGCCCCGCTCGGCTCAACTCGGACCAACGCTTCGTCTCTGGGCTACTCGTCTAAGCTCGACTCAACTCGGCTTCGATTTGGAGTGCTACGGAGCAAGTGAGGAAGAGGGAGACAGAGAGACTGAGCGAGACAGGCGTGGAGAAAGAGAGACAGCGCTATTGCTCCAAATCGAGGAGTGGGGATCTGCAGTCTGGTCTATCAAGCGAAGTCGTCTTTTGCACTGTGCACAGTGCATGCACCCTGAGAGGCCCTGATCTATATCATCATCGCTTACAAACAATCAGCCGCAGTCAGAAGCACGTGCCCGCAAGGATGGAAAACACAGAATTTGCAGCACTAATAGTACGAAAACAAACAAGCAAACAGGTCTAGTGACATATTTTCTTTTAGTTACCGAGATCTTTGGACGCACAAAGGTAAAAGCCTTGTGCCACGCACGGTCGTTTTATAGTAACAGCGTGTTACTGGGCAAACGGAAAAGCAATGCGTACGGTAAGACACCGTATGCCCGACGACGGCTCTCTGACTAAATGTGCGTAGTCACGCTGCCCAGAGCTGGTAGACTCTCCCCGTGAGATGATTGGACCCTTCTAGCTCGGCTTCAGATCGCAGCAACTGGCCGTAGAGACCATGTACTTTCTTTTTCCATGAAAGAAATAATTAGTGCAGCCATCTCTCCTGCTCAACTGAACTACAAGCCGTTAAATAATTGATATTGTTTCCCAATTCGTTTACGTCGTACCAACACACAGCTCTAATGGCGACAATATAGAATCTGTTCGTGATAATAACTTAGAAAAATATCTGGATAGGGACGGTGGCATTAAAGTACAATCTCAGAAATTACTGGTGTGAAAATTGGAAACCACGGAAAACCATCTTCAGGACTGCCAACAGGTATGTTCGAATCCTTCATCTCCCTAATGCAAGCTCACAACTACGTGATCTAAACGGCGTAGCTGATGCGTTTAACGAGCACAACGGGAGCGATATGTCAGTTGTCTAGAATGTTGGGATTAAAATTAGATGGTGTTTTCCCACTATCAAGCTCAGTGGAAGGGTAGAGGAGTTCTACCACTGTTGTTCAAATATTCAAATTGGTTTGGTGCACATGGCTTGGGAACGGTGAGACCCAAAGTTCAATCAAAGATTTCATTAATTCAACGACAATCATTGCACCTGTATGAGTACCCATCAATTCTCTTTCGAAATGGTTGCAGTGAATACTGTAAGTGTGGGGACCATCGTCCCTGTTGTAAGAAACAGGCTTCTCTGTATTACTATCATAAACATGTGTCAAGATTATAAATGGTTAACTGATCGTAACTGTGCATGTTTCACGATTGTCAGTAGAATTCTGTCGCTCGCTAGCATGCAAATTATACATCAACTAGCTGCACCACCTCAAAGCATTCCAGTAAACCTCACGACGTTAACAGAACTGACATGCAAGCTCTTGGTCTGAGCAATTGGAAACTTTATATCTGTTAATTATGCTTTTATGGAATATAAATGTAAGGTATATTTCAGAATGTACAATTTCATTAATCTGACATAGCGTTTACGAAGCGAAAAAATTTTCAGTTTTCAGTCCAAAGAAATAATAATAATATTAATAATAATAATAATAATAATAATAATAATAATAATAATAATAATAATAATAATAATAATAATAACACACCAGTGAGTAGATGCTGATACTGCGTGAATGTTGGCTTCGTCTCAGTATTTATTTAGTTGTTTAGGTTTCACACACAGAAGAGAAAAACTTAATTAAGTTATGCCTTTCTGTACATCGGTCTCAAAAGCAGAAGTGTGCGTTCAATTATTATTATTATTATTATTATTATTATTATTATTATTATTATTATTATTATTATTATTATTATTATTATTATTATTACCTCCTATACCATGTGTGACCGAGCTCGATAGCTGCAGTCGCTTAAGTGCGGCCAGTATCCAGTATTCGGGAGATAGTGGGTTCGAACCCCACTACCGACAGCCCTGAAGATGGTTTTCCGTGGTTTCCCATTTTCACACCAGGCAAATGCTGGCGCTGTACCTTAATTAAGGCCATGGCCGCTTCCTTCCCAGTCCTAGCCCTTTCCTGTTCCATCGTCGCAATAAGACCTATCTGTGTCGGTGCGACGTAAAGCAACTTGCAACTTACCTTGTGTGGACATTTTGACTTGATACCATTTAGAGTGCCGTGTGCCAATTTCGACGTGCCGTTTTTACTCCACCAGACGCCAGAGAAACCTGTTCATGTAGATCATGACGTTTCCTTCAAATCAGAATAAGATATTCTCAATATTCACAAAAGGCTTGGTGTTATTAGCTTAAGTGTGCGGGAGCTCTAGAAGTTTTCCAACACGAAATTAAGTTCATCACCTCCTTCCTCAAATATTTGTTTCCAAACCATCATTCAGTAATAACGGTCATATTTTAAAAATGTCAAGATTAAGTTATTCAAGCATATGCCGTTCACACTGAAGAATAATGACTAGAATGTTTGTAAACTCATCTTTAGTAATTCATTTGTACGGTATAATTTTCACGGAATTATGTAATAATACATAGATTGCCTCAATGTGGACCTAAACTTGGCACAAAATACTGTCGATACTGTTAGATTTTGATTATTATACTAATGCAGGCACAACCTTTTACATGTATGCAATTATTATGATCTTCCAATAATATTCGAATGGTGCAATAAAAATATATAAATAAATCAAGACTGAACGGATGCCACGTTTTTACTTCCCATTAAACAATTCTTTATCCACATATCTTTTTAATTACTTTATGATGCAATGTACATAATGTATTGTACCGGGAAATGATTGTGGGGCTAGAGCATGGGAAGAATCTCAGGTAGTGTTCGGTTGATTTTGGAGCAGGTACAGAGACGGATAGTATCGCAGGGCGAATAATAGATGGTAAATCTTTTTGATAGAGTTTATTAACAATATCCACAGAAATATCACCCTGCAATTGGAATTACAAACTCAAATTTCTAGCTAATATTTGCCAAAAAGTGCAAAATAAAAGATTGATGTTACTATCTTCTGTGACGCCTATTTGCTTGAGGATGTCCAAAATAAATATTACTCTTCCATAGATCATGTATAACCTACAGTTCATCTAATTTAAATGCAAACACAAAATATCACTTAGCACCTTGAATATTATCCAGTTTATCACTTATGGTGCTGACCTACAGTTTTTCTAATTTTTAGAGCATAAAATGAACACACACTGTCATGAAAACTTAGATAAATAAAATAAAATATTTGATTACTTGCTGTATGTCTCTACAGTTCGTTTGAATTGAAAAATGAAATTAATAGAGAACTTGTAAATCCTAAAGTTCGTCTAGGTAAAGTGAATTCAATTAATTAATGACTTTGAAAAGAACTTTATAGTATAAAGTAAAGTATGAACTTATAAATGATGATAAGTTACGAGTTGATATTCACACGAAGCACTTGTTAGAGCACTGTAATGAACTAAGTGCTTTGTAAGAAGTCAGTCAGTTGGATTACTCACTCAGAATACGAGAAGATCTGCTTACAAGTGTTGGAGTTGTGCTGTACGGTGACTTGGTGTCTGGAACATTCCGCAGAGTGCGACCAAGGCTCGAACTCAGCACCGGCGGCGTTCAGTGAAGATACCACGTCAATCTCCCTCGTCGACGTCCCTTGATGGGTACCATAACTGAAGAAACCACGTAAATCCCTCGTTGGAAGCGACGTTCGATGTAGCAGGATGTCGTAGCACTTCGTCAAGATTTCCGTTGTTCTTGTAGGCAATGTCGGAACACGGAAAGTTCAATTGGCACTATTGAATCCACAAATATCACGGACATTAATACAACACACCGACATAAGTTGTAATGCACAGTTCTATTCTTATATTGATTTTACGGTGTTGAATTAGCATTCACAGTCCATGCTACGGAAAACACAGTTTTTATATACACAGTTCATGGGTTCGAGATTTAACACAGTTCATAATTGTCACTAATTATGTCTGAAATTAGACTGTAAAGTAATGAACACAGTCAATAAGCACTTGAAAATGTTATTTATAACAGTCTCTATAGTCTGTACTACTTAATATTATCATAAAAAGTCTTAATGTTCACTGGGTTCTCACAGTGGTGATCGAAAGGTCGAGAAAGTGCACACAAAAATAGTTACTTCTAGCCCTGTTATGGGACGAATGTCGAGTGAAATAATGTCTTATACAGTTCGCTGTTATATTATCGTAAGAGAAATATGTCTTAGATTGATTGAAATGGTCTTAAATTATGGTTTCAGTTCACCACACGCAATGGCTTAGATTATTATCACAGTTCAGAATTACGTGAAATTGGTAAAGTTCACGACGTCGTATACTGGTCAGTAAAATATTGGACACTTCAGTTCTCACTTCCAATTATAGCTTCACTCGGTTAATAAATTTACAAGTATCATATTACGACAATTCAGTCGGAGAAATATCTAGAATATTTCCGTCGTCGCGGCGCGGCAGAAACTTTACGTGCGACGTTGTTGTACTATTTTAACAGCGTTCGAGTGTGGCCACGACTATGTCCTCGCGAATCGCGACGGAGCATACTGCACTGTACTCTCTGCACACTGGTTATGGCCATGGCTGAGTGACCTATTTATACGGGTCTTGCGAGCAGCGCTCGAATCAGGTGATGAAGGGGCAATAATTCCTCTCAAGATTTAAATTATTATATTTCGGGAACCACTGGACGGATTGACTTCAAATTTGCAGGGTTTTACTTCCAGGATATTAGCTACAATGCAATCGGTCCAGGCGTTACAAAGTTCATAAAAATAATCGAGAAAGTTCCGAAGGGGAGGTATGTTACAGGTAGCGGTGACGTCACTTAACCTTGCTCGACTGGTGTTCTCCTCGTGCAGCGCAGTGGGACGAGAACCTTCTCTCACACAGCTGCTCATGCATCGGAACTTAATTGTATGCTCACAAGTAAAATTTATAGCTCGTATGTGCCAGGGCCTATGCCTTCCTGGTACAGTATGTAAAGTATACAAACCTACACACAAGCATCCTTATGTGGAATTCACTAACATGAGACTGACATATTGTGAATTAAAATAAATAAATAAATAAATAAATAGGAAAAATAAACTTTAGGAATACTGATTTTTCCAAATAATATGGAAAAGTTGAAGCAATGCAGTGTTAAACGAAAGTTTCGATCATTTTTGTTGATGTGTAGTTTAGATGAAAAAAATACGGCCAAATGGAGAAATAGTCTGTGTTTAAAAATCAAATTGCTAAAGCGCATTATGAAGTTGAGAAACGTGTGAAAGGAAGGAAAATTCTCTGAGCAATAGTACAATAGTTATAAAGGCTAGTAAAGGCGGACTAAACCTGAAGTGTCGAGGGATTTAACATTTCATTCTCGGGTCGATTTTGAGACTGCTGAGCACTGGAAACTTTTGTGACAGTTGTTGTGAACATTTCCGGAAGGAGAACGCTAGCACCATGAAGTGAGGACTCTATTGGCCACGGAACTGAATTCCCTAATAGTAAATTTACGAAGAAGTCGACTGAACATCTGATGGTCTCACGAGACGGAAAAATGTTGCTGGAAGTTCTTTACGGTCTGACACCGAGCTTAGCTGGTTCGAGTCACGTTTTTGGAACACAGTTTCACCATTTGGATATTGGCCGACAGGCTAGGAAAACTATTGGTATACAATTTATAATCACTAAATTGGGCGCTAAAAGCCTGGGTTCACTTCCAGACCTCCACACAGGTTTCATATGGAGTGAGAGCATGGAACACTGTTGATGGTGATTCACACGGCGGATGGGCACCGTAGGCCTTTAAACGGACTCCTCGGTGTTAAGGTATGTGCCGACAGCGGGGTTTCACCTTCTCCCTAACTCATTGTCATCATCATACACTCAGACACGCAGGTGACAGAGACGATGTGCATTCCGCTTAATAACAATCACGCACAGTTTTCATTGAGCATGCAGGGAGTATTCATGTGCTGAGTGAGTGCTGAGGAATGGGGAACACGTTGAAAAACATAGGCCTGCGATAGATACCTGGCAGAGAAGATGGAAGAGTACAGATGAAAAGAGGAACAATATGATGAATGTGACAGAGGGGATACTGGCAGCGCTGCTAGTGGCAGTGGTGGTGGCAGTATTGTTAACCATAGGGGTGTGGACATGAATCAGGGTCCAGGCCCAGTAGGTTCTGTTGGATGCGAAGAAATCGAGGCGACAAAGGAGGTGGCGGAGGAGGCATGTCAAACGGAACAAGTAAGGGAAATAATAAAGCAGCAGTCAAAGGATATAAAGCAGTCCGTCAAAGAGGAGATGAAAGAGCTGAAGGTGAAAGTGGAGAGTAATAAGGAAGAGAGAGAAATACTCAGGAAGAAGATAAAAAACTTGGAGGCACTGGTTAAGGTGAATAAGGAAGGAGCTAATGGTTATCAGGAACGAAGAAGGAAGAATATTTTTATGTATCGAGTACAAGGTGTGAGAGAAAAGAAAGTGGATCTAGTGTATAAGGTGATGGATGTGGTTCAGAACAAAATGAAGATAAACCCGACCGCGGACATTATGCTAAGGAACGCAGGAAACTTAAAAGGGGAGGAAGTGTTGTTCAAGAATGATACGGGTAGTGAAGCAAGTAAAGACTGTAGATAATTTAATAACAATTACAGATAACAATTTGGTGGCCAAACTGATATAATCTCAAGTTTAAAGAAAATCAATTAGAGCAGTGTCAAGGTTTATGTCCAATCAAATTTACTTATAAGGGTATGATATTTGTCTCTGATTTTTTGAATCATTGGTTTTGTTTCACGCCATATCATCTCACAACAAGGCACTTTCTGTAATCTAGGGTGAATATTCTGACTTAATGTGCCTGTTTCACAAATGAATCATTTACTTTAGAGACAGCATAAGTCACTTCTTTTACCATTTTTAGCTAACAGTGAAGTTACTTTCTACATGTATATTCATCATTTTAAACATAAAATGGACAAATTAGGCTATAATTGAGAGTTTTGGTTGGTCATGAGAAATGGCTTTTAATGTTCTTTAAGTGTTGGTGACGAAATTATTACAAGGAAACTGTGACATAGCCTATCTTGAGTCCCTCGAACAGGAGTTCCAGTTCAAAATCAGCCAGGATATGCACTTCAGCCAAGTTTTAAAGTAATAAGGGTATAGTTATTGTCGTTGTCCTACACTGGCATATGTTCCGTATACAAATTGATCATTTCAATTTTCCTTCCTGAAGAGCATCTCCTGAGAGTATATTCTTTAAGAGGAAAAAAACTCCAACATTATACGAAGAAATATTACGCAACTGGCCGGTGTGTAACTAATTTAATTCTTACAATGTTCCCAGGGATCGGAATAATCAGTTTTTGGAGTAAGGTAAGGGTGTATTCTGCCCGAAGGCAGGTCCGAACCTCCGCAGAGGTTTGCCTGAGCCGGAGTTTACGTAAGGTAGGGTGGCCAGTTCCTTTCCGCTCCTCCATTCTCGTACCCCCCTCCACCAACAGCGCGTGGCAATCAATCCAAATTTTGACCACGCCCAATGTTGATTAACTTCGGAGATCTCAAGGGATCCGGTGTTACAACACGGCTACGGCCGTTGGCAGTTTTTGGAGAGTAATATATTCTTATATTTTCATAAACCAATTACGCAATTTATCCGTCATGTGAAGATGAAACTGCTTAAAATCGAGATCAGCCCTATTTTGACGTACGGCCTAGACCTAATATAGTTAGATCTAAATAAAGTAATTTAAAATATTTAGAACAAGTAAAAGCAATCTCCCTTAAAAGGCGTTTATGCCTGTCAAAATATATTCAGTCTCGTCTAACTTACGAACTAGCAGGTGAGTGCTTCTTCATAGAAGACCTCAGAATAGAACACAAACGTCAATCTAAGTCATGTACATCACTACTCCTAGAGCTACATGAAAAGAAGAAAGGCACTCCACTGGACTTCTACATCACAGCAGCCATGACTACGCAGATTGGAAGGGAGGTGGTGGTGGTGATGGTGGTCATTGTTTTAAGATGTATAACTTTGCAACCGTCCTCTATATAACACTAATCGGAGAGGAAAAAATGGAAGGGATCCGATATTTCGAAAAATGAAGATGTCGGCCAAAGAAAGACAAGGGACACGAAGGGCGTGAAATTGAAGGACTCCCTAGGCCTCGATACCGTCGGAAAAGAAACAAGAGTTGACCAAGGGAGGTTGGATAGGATAGATGCAAGTAAAGAGCCTGGCACAAGTAAGTGGAGGCAATGCCAGGAGTCAGCTAAGGACCCCATGGTCGCCAACCCACGCTCCTAAGTTAAGAACCCTCGGGCCGATTGGAAAGGATCTTGTTATGAGCTACGTCATATCGTTACTCGCTTTGCGGTTCACGGCTTACATTACAAAATCTGCACGACCAATACATGTCACTCACCCTGTATGGAGTGTATCTGCGAATTATGCAAGTCACATTGCGACAAATATCACGCCCTCGTCTGCTCGAAAAGGACAGCGTCTATTACAGAATTCTGCAGCGGATGACAGACATACTAATGACTTCAATCTCATAGAAACATTTTAATCCCCACTATGTACACTGTACGCAGTTCTCATTATTAAAATTATTTTCATATAAGTATAACCTTCAAGTTACTAGTTTCTATGTTTTGTAATTTTAAATTTATTCCAAAATGTTTTAAAGTTCATTAAGTTTTATTTAGTCCGCCTCTGTGGTGTAGTGGTTAGTGTGATTAGCTGCCACCCCCGGAAGCCCGGGTTCGATTCCAGGCTCTGCCACGAAATTTGAAAAGTGGTACGGGGGCTGGAACGGGGTCCACTCAGCCTCGGGATGTCAACTGAGTAGAGGTGGGTTCGATTCCCACCTCAGCCGTCCTGGAGGTGGTTTTCCGTGGTTTCCCACTGCTCCTCTAGGCAAATGCCGGGATGATACCTAACTTAAGGCCACGGTCGCTTCCTTCCCACTACCTTGTCTATCCCTTCAAATCTTCCCATCCCCCCCACAAGGCCCCTGTTCAGCATAAAAGGCGAGGCCGCCTGGGCGAGGTACTGGTCATCCTCCCCAGTTGTATCCCCGACCCAGAGGAGAAGTTTTATTTAAACCACGTGTTATTTGAGGAAGAGGACGGTTTTAAAAATTGTAACGGAATGATTTAGGATTTTATTTTTTACTAAACAAAAAGACAAACCCATCTAAATATGACGTAAAACTCTTGAGAAAGGTAGTATGTTCATGCTAACAATATTCTTGTAAGATTGTTTGTTGTAATTACTGAAAATTTTGTTCTTCCTGAAATAAGTGATTTAAATGTACTGCTGCCCGTTAGGTTTCTTCGGCTATGGTACCTGAGGAGATTTCAGTGTGACCTCTTAGCCTCTGTCGCACTTAAAGACTTCTCTTATCAGATGATCACATTTCGTGAAATGTGTTTTGAAGATTAGGAGGTCCTAACTGAATATTGCCATTGCACATGCGTACTTTAGGCATAATTACCGTTAGAACATTTTCGGTAGATTCTAGACCTTACCCGAACCCGGTTCACGGATGCTTTGATCTTCCGACCTCTATTATGTTCGGATGTTCATCTTTTATGGACATTCGTTTTCAATTAATACTTCTTCATCTTGAGCATTCTACAGAAGTTTCCGTACCTACTGAATTCCATCCTCTCTTGAAATAATGCTCAAACTTATTTTCCTCGAACACTCGTTCGTTCATTTAATGTCCATAACACAAGTAAGCCATCTTTGTACGTCTGTCCGTCCTCACAAAGTACGAATGTGCTTATCCCCGTGCATACGAAGGGATTATTTCGGCGGCAACTCACCAACATCGATTTTTCTCACATTGTTGACAGTTCCCTTTGTACTGCGAATTTAGCCGCAAGTCACATATTATATAAAGCAGAATTATTCTCATTTAGATATTCCATAATACTGAAAAGACTAAGGAGGGACAAATTATGTGGACTCTAAAGGGAAGACAGGAAATAAGATTTCCTCGGGCAGATCCTACATTCAGTGGATACGGTATCCAGTTTCGGGCTTTAAATGGGATGTACGGTAGCTGACGAGATCTACTCTGGTTCTATATACGGATAAAGGTAACCGAGAACCGAGACTAATATTGTAACCGTACAACAGGGTTACAGACTCCATTCTGTATTTATTATTATCATTATTATTATTATTATTATTATTATTATTATTATTATTATTAACCCGATTCATTAGATTTTATATATTCTGTTTCTCATCATTTATACTGTAATAATTAGGTATCACGTATATTATTGGATTTAATCATAGGTTAAGTGAAATTTGTTTGTAAGTATGCTGTATTGTAGTAAGTGAGATTTGTTGGTTTCATATTGTCATGCTGTGGCTTGTAACTTTGGCTAGATGAGCTGGCATAGTATTTTGCAATCGAGGCTATGTTTAACTGTGCAAGGAGATTTCCCGGTGACGCATTCGGCATAGTCATTCTCGGACCGCTTGGGTACGCTTAGACGACACATGACTGATGACATCAGTGCGTGGACACGTGATTGCGACCAAGTGTCAGTATTCGCCAGCTACTGTATGTGGAAGTGGAAGGGATGAACAGGAGTAGGGAGAGGAGTCGTCATCGCGAGGTTATATAAGTCAAGGCAACGGTAGTGAGAGGTATTCAGATGATATCAATCAGTTGATAGTACTCAGTTCATAAGCAGTTCATATCGTGCAGATCATATGTAACAGTCAGATGTATCAAATTGGAAGAAGTGGTCTTAGTGTGATGGTCAGAGCTAAGAGTTGTGTTTGAAGAGGTAATCATCGAGGAAGTCTACAAGTGGTGCTTGTATCCGAGCAGAGACGGGTACTATGCTGAAAAAGAAACATCATCTTCTTGTGAGGATGGACTTCACAAGATGTTTCAATAATATTTTCCAATTATTTAAAATATATCGAGTGGACGTAATTACATCGGAGCTCCCTACACGCGTACATGGTATGTAGGCCAACTCCTTGTTATATAAGAAGATTACAACAGACGGCTCCCGACTTCAGCTCACAGGTTTTCCCAAGAATTTTAAGTTCAACAGCGGTGTATGCAGACAACAGGTAATTAAAGCATCAGACATGTTATGCATTCATAACATGAAGAAGAGTGTAATCAGCGGCGATATCACATCTCACTTCAAGTTCATGCCAATAGCTTTTTTTGTTTAGATTAAATTTTCCTTTTCTTTGTACCGCAAATCTCACGATATATTTCTTTTGTTAAATTAAAAGACGTAAATGATTGTTCATTGTGACGTAAATTTAGTCATAAACTCAGTTTTATTTTTAATTATAATAAGTGATTCCATTTCCATGTACAATCCTCAATTGTGGAAATGCAACAGTAATTTAATATTGTCCTGATCCATATCCCTGTATATTGCCAGATATGTGAGTTTATCACCTCACGCCTTGAGATAATTGATTTAAGAGGTATGCTCTACCGAATTTTGTTGTTTTTCTTAAAAAAGCAACTGGCGCTCAAACAAATGTTATGTATATTGTGTGAAGGAGATGTAAGTATAAGAGTAGTGGTTGGAGTAGCCACAATATTTTCATGAAACAAGAACCTTTAGCAGTATTCATATTACTTTAGTTTCTCAAAATACAGTACATACGCCAGTTCCAAAAGCTAACACTTCGTAGAAATAAAACTACTTTCATGAATATTAACATAAGTACAATTCCTCAAATGCATGGCACACTCCTAGCAATTTCTTATACGATATAGAATTTTTTAATAGAACATTGATGGGATAAAAAACACCCAGCATTCAGGTAATGCTCAGCTACAGAAATTAGACTTTGGTGGAAGTTACATTTTACTCCGGCTTGTGCCAAAGGATAAATTAAGAAATACTAAATCTTCAAGAAACAGTAATAGGTAGAAGAGGTTACCTATTGAACTAAATTTCGTGAACATAGGAAGGGATACATGGCCATCAAAATAAAGAAATACTCAATTAAGAAAGCAATGGTGAATTACCTCGGTGATTATTGTTTAAAAGGAAGTACAACTGGGCAACCATCCTCTATATAATACTAATCAGACAGAAAGAATGGAAGGGGTCCGACACTTCGAAAAACTAAGGTATCGGCCAAAGGAAGACAAAGTGCCACGAAGGGCGTGAAAATTAAAAACTCCCTAGGTCTCCATACGTAATACCGTCGGGGTCTCAAAAGAACAAGAGTTGACCAAGAAAGGTCGGATAGGATAGATTAAAGTGAGGAGCCTGGCACAAGTAATTGGAAGCAATGCCAGGACTCAGCTAAGGGCCCCGTGGTCGCGAACCCATGCTCCAAAGTTCAGAGCCCCTGGGCTGAATTACCTTGTTCGTTATGTCTTGTACACAACATTTATAGCGCTATCATCGACTTTTATGATTTCCTTAAACCCGCTGAACCGTCGGTGGAACTATTTGAAGATCAAACCAGCCTCCCGGCTGAAAACTCGACAGGCGGACGGACAGACACGATAATATTTTGTACTATCGTAATCAAACTGAAACAAAGAATAAATATTACTCGTTATTAGAACCCGGAAGTTAGGCAAAATGCCATTTTTGTCTGGGTGGATATATCGAAATGTCACATAAAAACAAACATGTTTCCGTAAGTTTGGGAACGATAGGACCCGTTATTATTTTTGCCTTATTTACCTACATTAACCTCCATAGCCTATTTGATAGTTTAATGCCTTTTTGCCTTTTTTAAGAGGTGGATATTTTCTGCTCTTATTTATGTATTAAAATTAATCAATGGAAAGAGAAAGTATATTTCCAACATACTGTATTAATAATAAATAAAAAAATAACATTTACACAAACTATATTTTGATATTACACAAATCTCTACTGAAAACTCCACAAACCAAATGGTCGAGAGGGTTGCCAGGTCCCGTTCTTGGTACATAAAATTAAGTGCTGGTGGTGATTATTGTTTCAGGAGGAACAAAAAGTTAGTAACCATCCGTTACAAACACTAATCAAAAGGAAAATGGAAGAGGTTCGATACTTCGATAAATGATTTTATGAGCAAAGGAAAAAACAAGAGATGACCAAGGGAGGTCAGACAGGAAAGATAAGAACGAGGAACCTGACACAAGTAAATGGAAGAACCGCCAGACTCAGTTAGGGGAACCGTGGTCGCCAACCTACACTCCCTGGTCCCTCTTTTAGCCGCCTCCTCTTACCACAGACAGGGGATACCCTTGACGTTATTCTGTCATCGCCACCCACAGGGGTATGTAAGATTGAGTAATAAAATGTGATGCAGATGTATGTTACGCAGCTTCCATTAAAGCATCTTTATATTATTTTAGTGCCCATTTTTGTCATTATAAATGCTTGTTTTAATTATATTACTGTCTATTTCCCAAATGTTAAGTGTTTATTTGCCTGCCTATTTTAACAAAAATAAATGCCTGAACTTCCGGGCTCACTCATTATAAATGCATAAACCGAAATAACGCTTAAGTAATCGCACAGTTATCACAACACGTTGTAACCTTAAGTATGAATAGATAATCGCACATTAGCAAAGATGATGTTATTAGTTATACTTCCCTCAAACTGCTTTTAACATTAACTCACACAGGAGTTCTCGTATATGCCTATAAAGCTATCGAAACGAGGCTGCCGTATTTTTGCACCTTTTAATATTAGCGGACTGAGCTGGACTCGTTCAAACTTGGGCTCAAAAAGCTACCATTGTAACACCCGAGCGTCTGAAAGCGGCATCAGCAAATATATTCCGAATGAGTTGGCCGTGCTGTTCGGGGTTCGAACCCCACTGTCGGTAGCCATGAAGGTAGTTTTCCGTTGTTTCCCATGTTCATACCAGGAAAATCTTGAAGCTTTTCCTTAATTGAGGCCATGGTCGCTTCCCTTCCACTCCCAGCCTTTTTCTCTCTCATCGTCGCCATAAGACCTATCTGTGTCGGCACGACGTGAAGCAACTTGTAATAATAAAGATAGCTGCTTCTGTGAATCAGTGGTAGAGTGTCGGCCTCCGGATCTCAAGATAGCGGGTTCAAACCCGGCAGAGGTAGTCGGATTCTTGAAGGGCGGTAAAAAATCCATCCGACACTCGATGTCGTACGATGTCGCCATGTAAAACATCTCCGGTGACATCATTTGGTGTTTACCAGACAAAATTAGTTAAATCTCATTCACAGACACCCAAGAGCGATTCTGTTTACTCTGTCTGCCATCCAGTAGGCCTAGAGTGAAACGGAACGTCGAAATTGACGAGCAGGCAGCCAGATGGCGTGAAATTCAAATATCTCCAGATGGCAGCTGAAGCCATACGATTATTTATTTATAATAAGAATAAAAAGCAAAGAATATCAAAAAATTCAGCAACAAATATCGGTAACAGGGGATACTAATAATAAATAGTCGCAGACACGTAATCAGTATCGAATATCACAGAGGTAGGCCCTAATAGTTGTGGGAGAGGTGATTATTGTTTGAAGAGGAAGTACAACTGTGCAACCTTGATTTCTTAACATTAATAACAGCGAAACTGGGAGAGGAGGAGGTGGTGGTGGTGGTGGTGGTGGTGGTGGTGGTGGTGGTGGTGGTGGTGGTGGTGGTAGTGGTGGCGTTGGTGGTGGTGGTGGTGGTTTTTGTTTTAAGAGGAAGTACAACTGTTCAGCCTTGATCTCTCAACATTAGTTACAGCGAAACTGCGATAGGTGGTGGTGGTCGTGATAGTAAACGCAAAGCAAATCAAAGTCATCTCCGTACAGACCATGAAGGCCCCTGGAGGGGTGGAAGGTAAAGGCTTCCACTCTCCATAACCTCGGCACTTGGTGGGTTAGAGTGGTTAGCTCTACGCCCGGCCGCCTGGTACTCATTTTTGGGGTAGGCTGAGTGAACCTAAGGGTCATGTGCACCTCCGGGAGTGGAAATCTCGTTACTTAAATTTTAGACTTCCTGACGGGGAATCGAACTCATGTCTGGCCAGGCAGCCCCTGGTGGTGATTTTTGTTTCAAGACGTAGTACAACTACGTAATCATCTTCAAACTGGGAGATGTCTGGCCTTCGTAGAATGAAGGTATCCGAGAGAGAAAAGGAAGAACCACAGAGGGCATGAAAATTAAAGTCTACCTAGGCCTCGTAAACAAAATACCAATGGGGTCGGAAGAAAACATGAGTAAAAAAGCCGGATAGAGGAGAGAGAATAGAGGAATCTGGCACATGTTTGCAGGAATGCGAAGCTCAGCTGCGGACCCCGTGGTTACCATCTCTCGATTCCTAGGTGGATTTCCCTTTCATTAGTCCCCTACTACAGATACCATGAATGTATTCGACCAGCTCCACCCACTGAGGGAATAAAACACGGAGTAACAAATGCAGTTAGTAGGCCTATAAGGCCACACAGCAACAAGGAGTATCGATGAGCGATAAATAGCAAGAAAAGAAAACGACTGCGAATTCATTATTGCGATTATTTTTCTTGAGAACGTCTGCTTGTTGGTTTCCCCACACTAAGCTACATTTTTAGGACACAAATCTGCTGGTAGTAGTAGAAGTCGAGTGCTATTTCCGTTCAAGCTGGGCTGTGAAAAGCCAACAGGGCAATATAAATTTATCTCGTTCTATGGGCTCCCGTTGTACAACGAGTCTACAGGGAATAAAAGGACAATGGTCGAGGCACCGATCACATTCTACAATAAATCTGTCATCAAGAGAATCGAATTCTATCCGCATGCATTTAGCTAACAATTTTTCCATTCATCCCTTCCCCTTAATTTGTCCTGTCAATTCTGAAAGTAATATAAAAGATGGATGTATTACTGAACTCCGGCCCCGTGGTGTGGGGGTAGCGTGCCTTCGTTTCACCCGAGGCTCCGGATTCAGTTTATTCCTAGATCAGGGATTTTTACCCTGATCTGAGAGCTGGTTCGAGGTCTACTCGGCCTGCGTGTTTACAGCAGAGAAACTATCTGTCAGTAAGAGAGCGGCCACGATCTAGACAATTAAGAATAAAGGCCAAAAAGATTCGTCGTGCCGACCACAAAACACCTCGTAATCTGCAGGCCTTCGGACAGAGCAGTGGTCGCTTAGTTTGCCAAGGCCCTCCGAGGCTGTTACGCCATGGGGTTTTGTTTGGTTTGGTTTTAAACATTACTGGTATGACGGAATGTGGTAAGGTATGATTTGAAGGCGGGGGGAGTAAATCCCTAGTATATACTCCTGGTACACCTAAGTTACACGTATTGCAAATGGAAATCCACAGCCTTTTTGCAGCTATTTACCCGGGTCAGGAATGGAATGAATGAAGCCCCCCTCTAGCGGCGAGGGTAGGAATTGTGCCGGCTGCCGAAGCCTACCACACCCCTATGGGGCAATGATTAAATGCCTGACAGATGAAATGAAATTATATTGGAGGGTGTTGCTGGAATGAAAGGGGGCAGGGAAAATCGGAGTACCCGAAGAAAATCCTGTCCCGCCTCAGCTTTGTCCAGCACAAAATCGCACATGGAGTGACCGCGATTTGAATCCCGGATCCCAGCACCGGCGAGAGGCAGGCGAGCTGCCGGCTGAGCTGCGGAGTTTTCACGTTACATGTATTATCCACCGTAATGTCTTAGTTTTACGGTAAATAATAATGTATTAAAATTGCGTGCTATTTAATAAATTAAATCTATATATATATATATATATACATATATATATGTCATTGTATGTATGTATGTATGTATTATAACGGTTCAAATCCCGTTACAAGATAATATCTTTATTATTATTATTATTATTATTATTATTATTATTATTATTATTATGTCAGTATTATTATTTTATCTGTGAGATTACTATTATTTTGTTATAATTATTATTCAATTCCAGTACGCAAAGCTTGTCGCATGCGTATTTGTAATTGAGTGTATGCATATATACGTATATGTAGATTAACATTAAATGCCTGTACAGTGAGAGTTTCGATATATCAGAGATTGGATGTGACGTTGGTACATTGTGCAATATTGCTGGCATTTCTGCCAAGTCATTGCCAAGTCATGGCTACGTCATCGTGAGCTTTTAGAATATTCGCTCAGAGACTCGGCCGCCCCAGGGGATTTCACCACTATATGTAATATTTGCCGCGTTGTGGGAGTATGTCATTGTTATTTCTGGAGATTGCGTAGGTGTGTCAACCAATGGTTATAAATACGAGGACCAGCGCCTTATAGCGTCAGTCTACGGGAAGGAGAGGCCTCAGTCGGTCATAAGTCATTATTTAAACGGAAGCTGTACAGTGAACAAGTCTACTAGATGAAGAGGCCTCAGTCGGTCAGTCAACGAGTGTGAACGAGAGATGGAGAAGACTCAGTGAGCCATTAATTATTGGTCATTAAGAGAGTGAGGCCAAAGTTGGTCCGTCACTTAGTTGAAGACACGGACGCAAGGGCTTACCATGAAGTCAGAGAGGGCAACCCTGGACCTGCCAAGAGGTAATACCATATTGACTTACAAAGAAGTCAGATGATATGGAGAAGAAGCAGTCACAAGGATGTATCACCAAGTTAGGCGTGACACATCTACAGTAAACACCAAATCAAAGGAATACGTCGTAATTACACTAAAAGTGTTGGAGGTACAGTCAAGTGAATCAGTGAGGGAAATATTTCGTATAAATTGTTAAATATCCGGTCAAGAAGAATTCAAATTCATGCCTAGTTTCTTTCAGTTGCAATGTCATAATTTCATATTCTCATCTGTTTTATCGCAACAAGACTCACTATTTTTTGATATATTATTTAAAGAATATATATTGTTCTATCAAACGAATTCATAGTTTTATTTCATTGACAGTAAAATATCTTAACCTCAAAATTAATGGGGAAACCGAACGCCAATCTCCTTTTCCCAGAACTTATATGGTATGTTGTCAAAAGTAAGCTTATTACCCCACACCCTAGAGATAGTCAAGAGTCTCATTCTATTATTGCTGCACTGAGTGGCAGCTGGCGCCCTTCAAATAACGTATGTGTAAGTAAGCAGGTAACAAGTAAGTGTGAGTACAAGGTCCGACGAGTGTGTATTTTATTTAATTAATGTTAATTTTCATATTAAATGCAGATATTCAGATTTTTCAAGTTAAATGCAGTTTTATATGTTTGTAAAATTAGTCAGCAAATTAGGAAACTTACAATTTGTAATTGTCATAATTTTCATATTAAATGCAGTTTGACCAATGTTTCAAAAGATAGTCAACGACATAGGAAAGTTACAGTATATGTGTATGTACGTATGTATTACATCTCCTCCTAAACCACGGGAGCGATTTACACCAAACGTGGTACACTTACGACTTAGTATCAGGAGACAAACCGCGTGCGGGTAGGACACCCCAAGTACCCTTAGAGGCGGGGGTCCAGGGGGGTCACATATAAAAATATACGAAAATAGTGTCGAATCCATCGTTTTCGGATTCGCTGAGATGAATAGTGATACTCTGTAATTTTTTCAAGTCCAAATTCAGCTCCGATTGGGTGGGGGACCAGAGGGTCACATATAAAACATACGAAAATTGTGTTGAATCCATCGTTTTCGGGTTCGCTGAGCTGAAAGGTGATACTCCGGAATTTTCCAAGTCCAAATTCAGCCCCCTTTTGGGTGGGGGGTGAGGGGGTCACATATAAACATATACGAAAATAGCGTCGAATCCATCGTTTTCGGATTCGCTGAGATGAATAGTGATACTCCGGAATTTTTCCAAGTCCAAATTCAGCCCCCTTTTGGGTGAGGGGAGGGTCATATAAGAAAATTATCGAAAACAGCGTCGAATTCATCCTTTTCGGTGTCGCTGGGATGAATAGTGACAATTCGGCTTTCTTTTGACAAACCGCGTGGGGGTAAGACACCCCATGTACTAATAGGAGCGGAGGGGAGCAAGGGGGTGACATAAAATATTCTAAAATAGTGTCGTATCCATACTTTTTATGGTCATTGAGGTGAATAGTGATATTCCAGAATTTTTCGAAGTTCGAGTTCTCCCCCTGTTTGGGGTGTGGGTCGAGGGGAAGTGATTTATCAAAATAACCTAACACGGTGTCGAATCCATCCTTTTCGGGGTCGCTGAGATGAATATTGACAATCCGGATTTCTTTTGACAAAATGCGTACCCCACGTACCCACTGAGGCGGGGGGGGCGAGGGGGTGACATATGAAATATTCGAAAAAAGTGTCGAATCCATATTTTTCGTGGACGCTGGGATGAATAGTGACATTGTGGAATTTTTTAAAGTTCATGTTCAGCCCCCTTTGGGGTGGGGGCGAGGGGGAATGATATAAAAAAATTATCGAAAACAGTGTCGAATCCATACTTTTCGGGGTAGCTAAGATTAATAGTGACACTCCGGATTTTTTAAAGTCCAAGTTCAGCTCCCTTTGTGGTGGGAGCGAGGGGGAAGTGATATATCAAAATGACCGAGAATAGTGTCGAATCCATTTTTTGGGGTCGCTGAGATGAATAGTGACACTCCGGATTTCTCATGACAAACCGCGTGATGGGTAAGACCCCACGTACCCATTGAGGCGAAGGGGGGAGGGGAGTGAGATATAAAATATTCGAAAACGTGTCGAATCCATACTCTTCGTGGTCGCTGAGATGAATAGTGACACTCCGGATTTTTTAAAGTCCACTTTTTGGGGTGGGGGCGAGGGGAGAGTGATATGTCAAAATGACCGAAAATAGTGTCGAATCCATCCTTTTCGGGATCGCTGAGATGAATAGTGACACGCCGGATTTCTTTTGACAAACCGCGTGGGGGTAAGACACCACATGTACCCATTGTTTTAAAGTCGAAGATCAGCCCCCTTTGGGGTGGGGGCGAGAGGGGAGTGATATATCGAAATGATCGAAAATAATGTCGAATCCATACTCTTTTGGTCGCTGAGATGAATAGTGACACTCCGGATTTTTTGACAAACCGCGTTTGGGGTAAGACACCCGAAGTACCCTTAGAGGCGGAGGGGGGGGGGGTGCGAGGGAATGACATTTTAAAATATTCGAAAATAGTGTCGAATCCATACTTTTCGGGGTCGCTGAGATGAATACTGACATTCCGGAATTTTTTAAAGTCCAAATTTAGTCCCCTTTGGGGTGGGGGCGAAGGGGAGTGAGATATCAAAATAATCGAAAATAGTGTCGAATCCATCCTTTTAGGGGTCGCTGAGATGAATAGTGATATTCCGGATTTCTTTTGATAAACCGCGTGGGGTAAGACACCCCATGTCCCCATAAGGGCGGTGGGGACGCAAGGGGGTGACATAAAATATTCGAAAGTAGTGTCGAATTCATACTTTCTATGGTCGCTGAGATGAATGGTGACATTCCGGAAATTTTTAGAGTCAAAGTTCTGCCTCCTTTGGGGTGGGGAGCGAGGGGGAGTGATATATCAAAATAATCGAAAACAGTGTCGAATCCATAATTTTCTGGGTCGCTAAGATTATTATTTTTTTATTTTTTTGGAATGAATCAAATACTTCCCAGTCAATTCTAGCTTCCACAATAGCAAGGTTTTATTCGAATATTAAATAATCTAAAACTTGAAATCAGATACATCTAAATAACTCCTAAAGTACATAATAGGTCGTAATATCAACATCTCAAAACTAAATCAATAAGCATCCACTTCACACTTAACTAACTAGTGATAAAAATACTAAAGGTAAACATTCAAAAGCTACCCGGACAACGCCGGGTACTACAGCTAGTAAAATATATACAGCGTGAAGCGTAATTCGCGCACTCGGCCGTCGCAGCGCGACTTCTTACATGCCAGCAATAAAAAAATGTCTCTTACAAAATTTCGTCTTCCGAGTATATCCGGCAGAAAAACTACGTTGAATAGTAGCAATCTGGCAACACTGTAACCACATGTAGGGTAACTACCTCTGTCAGCAGCAGTTAGTCGTACTGTACAGTTGGTGCAGTGGATAGAGTTTTGGGTTAGCATGCAGGAGGTCGAGTGGTCGATTCTGGGTTGAGGCGTATGTTTTTTATTTCGTAAATGTAGTCCAGGTGGTATGGTATCTGGCGTCTTAATCGTCAGCAGCGATTGCAGTGGGTCCTCTAGAAACCATTTGCACTTACATACTGCGATCCTAAAAATGGACGAACAATCGTTTTCATTGGTCAGCTTTTAAAGGCGCCCTTTCCACGTCGTGGGCGTGAATTTATTCGCACCACTTCATCTACTAGACGTGAAACCTGCTTTCTTTGTACCCTCCTCCAATGGTCCCATAGATCAGTACCAACTATTATTCTTGCCTCGTTCAGGTCCATTACATTTCGTTAGGGCCTTACGTTTCCAGTAGGCCTAGCAACGTGCTCTGCGAATAATGTCCAAACTCGGTTACAATTTGTATGTGTTATCACCATGGTCCCAATAATTCTGCCTTTCAACATTGCGTCATGTAACCGCATGCTGTTTAGTACGTATCTCAATGCATTATTATTATTATCACCATCATCATCATCATCTGTTTACTCTCCAGGTTCGGCTTTCCCTCGGACTTAGCGAGGGATCCCACCTCTACCGCCTCAATGGCTGTGTCCTGTAGCTTCAGACTCTTGGTCGGGGATACAACTGGGGAGAATGACCAGTACCTCGCCCAGGCGGCCTCACCTGCTATGCTGAACAAGGGGGCCTTGTGGAGGGATGGGAAGATTGGAAGGGATCGACAAGGAAGAGGGAAGGAGGCGGCCGTGGCCTTAAGTTAGGTACCATCCCGGCATTCACCTGGAGGAGAAGTGGGAAACCACGGAAAACCACTTCCAGGATGGCTGAGGTGGGAATCGAACCCACCTCTACTCAGTTGACCTCCCGAGGCTGAGTGGACCCCGTTCCAGCCCTCGTACCACTATTTTTTAAATTTCGTGGCAGAGCCGGGAATCGAACCCGGGCCTCCGGGGGTGGCAGCTAATCACACTAACCACTACACCACAGAGACGGACTATTATTATTATTATTATTATTATTATGTTGTAAATGTAGGATACATTTGACCTCAGAAGCGGTGTCTTACTGCATTACAGTAGGTAATGTCAGATGGAAATAAAAATAAAAATGCGCCTCAACCCAGGATCGAACCATCGACCTCATGCATGCCAACCAAAATCTTTACCCACTGAACCAACTGTACAGCACGACCAGAACGTGCTGACAGCGGTAGTTACCCTACATATGGTTACAGTGTTGCCAGATTGCTATTCTTCAACGTCCGTTTTCTACCGGATATACTCGCAAGACGAAATTTTGTAAGAGACACTTTTTTATTGCTGGCGTGTGAGGAGTTGCGCTGCGACGCCCGAGTGCGCGAATTACGCTTCACCCTGTATATGGAAAGTATTTTCCTTTTTTCAGCTTAAGTTATTATTGCGCAACAAAATGGTCCGTCAGATGGGAATGTTTAACAATGCAGAGATTCCTTGGTGGTATTCGGTAGGTGCTGGTTGTTTCCACCCACTCCCTGTCTGGCTCCATGGCTAAATGGTTAGCATGCTGGCCTTTGGTTCAAGGTGCCCCGGGTTCGAGTTCCGGTAGGTTCATGGATTTAAACTTCCATTAGTTAATTCCTCTGGCTCGGGCCTCGATGTGTGTGCCTTCTTCATCATTAGAATTCATTTTAGGTATGGTCCCATGTTCACAAATGCGCAGGTCGCCTATACGGCGTCAACTTGGAAGACCTGCTTCAGGCCACTTCGGAGGCTACACGTCATTATTATCCTCTCCTTACCTCATTGTAATAAACGCCCACACCAAGACGTGCTCGTCACCTATGCGCATCAACTGCCTCTCCGAAGGTCGCACGACTTCACATTCGATCTAGCTATGTTTCCAAGTGATTCTTTTTCTTGACCAGTTTCTAAAATTAATCATGTAAATATAATTTTGCTGTAAACACGAAGCAATCAATATGCGTCTCTCCACCCGTTAGTCCAAGTCGTCGGGCGCCGTCCTGTCACTTAATAAGCCTAATGTTCGTTCCGAGGCGTCCTCATCGAGTGGGTTCCGGTCTGTAAGTGGCAGGACGTAGCTTCAGGCGCCAATTTCCTGTTTAGAATCAGCTCCATTCTCTCCTGCCTGCCGTGAGCTTGGACCAGACTCACTCATTTCACTGTCTCTCAAAATTGAGTTTCGTCTAATGAGTTGAACCCCTCCCCAGACCTTTCAATTGCTCTAAATTGAATAATTCTTCTCGTACGGTGACATCTGCCAACAATTCAGACTCCCCTTGGCTTCTCCCAGTATGACAAAAAGTGAATTTACCGGAAGACGACGGTATGGTGCGCAACCTTGACGATAATGATGATATTTCGTGTGGTCATGCTAGCCAGTAGCTATTGCTCATTAGAATCTTCTCATTGGATGAAGATACGATGTAGCCTAAATATCAGTACCATAAAATCTACTTAGCAGAAGCAACAATGAAGATGTCTCCATTTCATTAACTAATCAATATATAGAACGAGCAAATAAGTTCACGTACCTTGGGAGTACCTTAATAGACAATTTGAAACCTGAATCAGAGACCAGGTGCCGTATTAAGATTTCTATGTCATCTTTTGTGACGATAATCTAAACATGAAACTCAGGCAAAGTTTGTTGACATGATCAACAATGATTTATGGAGTAGACACCTGGACTGTCAAAGCTCCCTCTATGAATAAATTAGAAGTTAGTTTTTGAAATGTCGTTGTGTAGGAGAATACTTATAATGCCCTGAACGGATCTCGTAAGAGATAATGAAGAGTTAAGGAGAGCTAGAACCGAGCGAGAGTTGCAAACATCACCAAAGCCAGGAAATAGTTTATATAGGTGGTGTTCTACGGCAGGGCCTCTCAGGGTGCATGCACCAGTGCATTGCGCTGTGTACGGTGCAAAATACGACTTCGCTTGGTTGACCAGAGTGCAGACCCCCACTCCTCGATTTGGAGCTGAGCCGAGTGGGACCGATGCACTGTGCACAGGAACTCTGCGCCTCAGTTTGCACGCATGAGATTTTTGGCGTTTGAGAGGCTCTGTTCTACGGGGTGAAAAATACAGGCTACAACATCTCATATTAACAAGGCAAGATAGAAGGCAAGCGAGAAGCAGGTATACCCCCTATGTCTTGCCTTAATTTCGAGACGCTCCCAAGCTGATCTATTCCATCAAATGGGTTTCCGACAATTTTGAAATCCTTTATTGTCCATATTCTACGACATTTTGTGATACATGGAACTATTTCGCACTTTTTCCTTAACCACAACTTTCTCAAACGCTCACTGTTTGTTTTTCATAGTATACTCACTGGAACCAATCTAACGACATCTCACACGCCACGCAGGAGTCCAGAGCCACGCATCATATGTCTGACAACACGTCGTTTAGCACGCAGTAATGAATACATGCTTAAATACCGGGTTCGTGTCAAGAAGGGAGCCTCCAGACGTAAAACTGGGTCAAATTCACATCAAATTTCGACCTCAATAAATCATGAAAAATGTCAGGAAAACGTAACACTTCCACGCTGACCCGATTACTTTTCATTTTATCAGCATGAGGAGCAATTTTCATTGATTTACTGTATATTATGAACACTGCAAATTGCGAAACAATCTGTACAGTAACTTATAGTTCAAATTTAATAGAAGAAGATATATTAGGATTAAATTTCAAGTTACATGTGAATTAAGGGGGATATGATGGACGAGTGGCATAGTCACTGGCTTCTCACCAATTCGGCTGTGGTTCAAATACCATTCCGAGCATGTGGGAGTTTTCCGTGGTTTCCCATTTTCACACCAGACAAATTCTGGGACTGTACCGTAATTAAGGCCATGGCCGCTTCCTTCCCACTGCTAGCCCTTCTCTGTCCCATCGTCGCCATAAACCTATCTGTGTCGGTGCGACGTAAAGTCAGTAGCATAAAAAAAATCAATAAGCATGAATATTGCATCCTTAAGTTCCTTAATGAGTCCTCTTTAAAATTCATCCCTTACGGATGCTCCATATTTCCTCAATAAATATTTTTAGAATGACGAATCACACATTTTGAAGAAGCCCTATGTTGGGCATTGTAAGGTTAGCGAACGTGCTTCTTACAGAAAGGTACCGGGATCGATTTCTGGCCAGATCACAGATTTAGTTCTTGGATGTGAAGTTTCACTCGACCTAAGTGAGAACAATCGATGAGCTATCTGATGGCGAGATAGCGGTCTCAGACTAGGAAGCTAAAGATAACGGCCGAGAGGATTTGTCGCGGCAACAACGTGTCACATCTTAAACTGCAGTCCTTCAGGCTGAGCAGCGGTCGCTTGGAAGGCCGAGGCTCATCAGGGCTGCAGCTTGATAGAGTTTGGATTATGTTATGCATAGAAAGAATTCTTATAAGTCTTTCCTTGTGGTGTCGATGACAATTATACTGATCCGGTTTTAAAATTTAGAGCGTCATCTAGTCTATGATTATTGCTCTTCTGTACATCATGAGGAAAGAGAGTAAGCAATGGTAAAATGGAAAGGTAGCATCGTGACGGTATGTGAACGTAACTCATCGTAATATTACATAGTGGAGGAGCAACTCTCACTAGACTTACACTTTTCCCTTGAAGTGTTTGACCATTCTTTCAAAAAGTTACATTGCGTAACGAATTACGTTTTAGAAGAAACTAGCAAGGCTGAAGTTGTTGTTTACTCCACTCAGGTCTGTCATGGCGCTTAAAATGAACGATAGTAGCATTCTGCTGATTATGATTGTCTAAATATCTCACCCCTGAGGTACTTCCATCACATTATCAAACATCCGCAACTCATATGATACACAGGTGTAACGCCGACACCACTTAGAATAATTGCTGTGAATGCTTAAGGTGGCACAAATTTATGCCATAGCTCTATCTGGAATGGAACAGTACAGGTTTGTTTGTCGATAGAACGCCCGTGTAATACAAACAAAGTGGCAGATGTGCAAACTCTATTGCCTTGAACACACAAGTTTAAACAATGTTTCCGAGGGTTCGGAGTTTGTGCAGTTGAAGTAATGAAATGCATAATTCGACGTGCAGATAAGTATTACTTAATAATTGATGATGATCGCAGTAGCTGTAATGAGAATACTGATGGCATGGTGATTTAAAGTGAAAAGTGCTAAATTAGTAGAATAAATCATTTGTACTTAATTGTCACGATGTACCTATTTATACCTTGTGCACGTTGTCCATTTTTATGGATTGTCTATTTGTTTACAAAACATCAGCTAGGAAGGTGTAACTTATGATGCAGGAAAACTTGAATAAATTCAACAAAGTGTACCGTGGCCAAATATCGTTGGATAACTTCTTTCTTGAGTTTATCATAATAAATATTATCTTCAGATTATCATTTGTAAAGAGCCTCCGTGGCTCAGACGGCAGCGCGTCAGCCTCTCACCGCTGGATACCGTGGTTCAAATCCCGGTCACTCCATGTGAGATTTGTGCTGGACAAAGCGGAGGCGGGACAGGTTTTTCTCCGGGTACTCCGGTTTTCCCTGTCATATATCATTCCAGCAACACTCTCCATTCTCATTTCATAGCATTTGTCAGTCATTACTGAATCACTTTGGGAGTGGCGACCCCATCGTACTAATAATAATTGATGATGATCGCAGTAGCTGTAATGAGAATACTGATGGCATGGTGATTTAAAGTGAAAAGTGCTAAATTAGTAGAATAAATCATTTGTACTTAATTGTCACGATGTACCTATTTATTCCTTGTGCAATGTATGATTCATTCATTACATCCCTGACCCGGTCAATGACTGGAAAACAGGTTCTAGGTTTTCATGTTTTTAAATCATTTGTAAACAAGGAAATGTCGGGTAAAATATGAGCTAGGTAAGTTAAATTAATTCTTCAGTTAGGAGGCTTAAAAGCTGGGGAATGTGAACATGCGAGGACCTTTGGAGTAATGCCAAAACTAAAAGTGTGACTGGGCATTAATTTGTCTTTCAATAAATACAAATTAGATATATCATTAAGTGAATAACCACACCTGAAGGTGCACAGCAATGTTGTGAATAATAGTAGCTGCAATTTGGTACCATGAATAAGTGGAATACATTATTTGTTTAAGTTGCCTGTCTGTTGGCTATGTTTGTTAAGGTCTTGAAATCTATTCGGTATGACACAGTGGTTATCGGGTTCGAGGCCCGCTGGTCGAAAAATTTTCACCATCAGAATGTAGGCCGGCAAGTCAGGGTGGGGGTGTATTGGTATACATTTCCTAATCACTAGATTACGTGTCAAAAGCTTGAATTAAATTCCAAACCTCTCCGCAATGTTCATATAGAGTGAGGGCATATGACGCTGTTCATGGTGATTCGTCCGTCGGATGGAGACGTTAAGCCTCGTGCAGACCCTTTGGTGCTATTCGACAGGAGTAGGCTACGTATCGGCACCGGGTTTCACCCGCATCCTTCTTTCTAGCATATATCATGTCATTCATTTCATCGCATTAACTCCTCGGATGAGGCTGACTTCAGGAAGGCATCCGGTCATAGAAACTCGCTACGAAGATTCATCTCACTTCATATCCGACTCGGTAGAGGAACGGGACAAGGGTTACTCATACATTAATTGCTTAAGAGATCTGACTTCTTTTCTTATACTTTCTGGCCTTTTTTCCGCAATTTATTGGAGTCGGTACTTGATGTGTACTTTGCATAGTTTTACGGACGAGTGCCCTTCCTAACGCTAACCTTATGTAGAGGGATATATTCACTGTTCCATATAATTTTCGTGGTTAGCCGTTTCGTGTATTGTATCCGTATGTGGCAAAGGAAAAGACACTGAAATGTATAATCTTGAACGTATTGAGGTGATGGGATTGAAGCTTGATGTTCATGGAACGATATCAAGCCTTTTTGTAAAGACCTGCAAAATGCTAGGCGTCCCAAATAATACTATAAAAAATGGTTAAGGAATCTCTCGTGATTTTACGAAATCATTTATATACTGTGTAACAATTTCTTATTGTCCGTAATCTCTTCCAATACTTTTCTATCTTATATCAGCAATTGCATAGCCATATTATTTGTCCTTTTAATGCTTTGCTCTTGTGGCAGTCTTGATAATTTTTAGGAGTCTAATAAAATAAAATACATAACTCACATATAATACTATATTGCAAATTTTAATATCGTGAGGCCATTTATTGACTTTTGAACGTATTACATTTGTCTAAGATATCCTGTTATTCCAGATCCCTGGCAAACAAAATGTGCTCCACCTATTTCTTCCTATAGGCCTACGAGGGTCTATGTTATAGTTGTGTTTATGTCCACTACTTCAGCAGTATCAGGAAGACTATGTGGAGGCAATAAGCTGTCCGCTGGAAGAGCAAGCAGTGTTATGTATCTGTTAGCTGATAAGCAAACACCTGTGTAATTGCTTGCTTACCAGCGGATCTTTCGTTGAATATGGAGACCTCCCAGCTTAAAAATATTAATAACAAAATTTACAATTGAAATAATAATTAATAATAATAATAATAATAATAATAATAATAATAATAATAATAATAATTCGAATACTGCCAATAACATCTCTCACTTCTAAACACAGTGCGAGGGTGTGATATATATACTATCACAATGTGTATTTTGCATTGTTTTACTGTAAAAACCTGATTGGAATAGAATGCATATAAGATTTTTTTGCTGGTGGCTTTACGTCGCACTGACACAAATAGGTCTTATGGCGACGATGGGATAAGAAAGGCCTAGGATTTTGAAGTAAGCGGCCGTGCATATAAGAATTATTGTTGCACTGATTTTCTAGCCAGTGGGTTCCTTTTGGCTTCAGCTCTGGCATGTTTGTAATTATTGTAGGCTAGGACAACAAATGACTTCTTATCGTTATAAAACATTCCATTCTAAAAAATGACGTCTCCTTTCTCCCGAGTCTTTCCAGCTCCCAATTTTGCAACCATTTTTAAACACTACTCTTGTCGGAAGTCACCCAGAGCATTGTGCTGCTTTTCTTTAGAAATTTTCCAGATCATTATCAAGTAATCCTGCTGTGGGTCCCATATACTACAACCATACTCTAATCCTGGTCTTACCAGAGTTAAGCGCTAGTTATGCCCAGGGTCTCGTATATATAAAAAGCATAGCTCAAGGAATAATACACCGTATAGGAAGAATTTGACACAACTCTTTCTCAATTACAGACTCACTCGTGGAAGTTCGATACCAATGGTAGTAGAGACCAGCACTATGTGAACCTTTAGATTTATCTTCCCTTGATTTTTTAAATACTTTTTAATCAGTTTACCCTCGATGGTTGGTTCTTCCTCCAACTCAGCGGGGGATCCCACTACAACCACCCCAAGGGCACTGACCTGGAGTATGAGACATTTGGGTGGGGATACAACTGAGCAGGAGGACCTGGACCTCGCCCAAGGGACCTTGCCTACTATGCTGAACAGGAGCCTTGTGGGGGATGGAAAGATTGGAAAGGATATGCGAGGAAGTGGGAAGTAAGCGGGCGTAGCCTTAAGTTAGGTACCATACCGGCATTTGCCGGGATAAGTGGGAAACCACGGAAAACCACTTCGAGGATGGCTGAGGTGGGAATTTAACCCCTTCTAATCAGTTGACCTCCCGAGGCTGAGTGGACCCCGTTCTAGTCATCGTACTAAGTTTCAAATTTCGTGGCAGAGCTGGGAATAGAACCCGGACCCCCGAGAGGGCAGCTAATCACACTAATCACTACACCACAGAGGCGGACATTCTTTTAATTCACTGCTATTATTTTGCGGAGATTTGTACTTACGACTACTTTGAAATATGCAAAGCAACTATTGCTATTTGTACGTGCAACTCACCTTTATGATACAAGAGAAAACCATTTCGTTCCCAATGGTTCGTTCTAACAGTTCGGTCTTTATTCACTCAACTAGGTCGTTATTCTTGATATATTCCATTTTCACCAAAGCAAGTAGCGATGTGCTTCGGTAACACCTTACAATGCACTGCGATTCTATCTAGGATATACTAAACACACACACACGCATAACTAACGAAGACACACCCACTCGTGCTTGAGGCAGGACTCGAATCAGCAGGTGAGCGCGAGTTTATCTGGAAGGCCAAAGCGTTGCTAGTTGGCATTCTCAGGGATTAGGACCTCAATCCCTCTCCCGTGATTTGAATAATGTTTTCTCGACAAGGACGAATTCCAATGAGGCTATGATGTGCAGAACGTATTGAGGTCGCAAAGAATATACAGTCATGTGACGACACCTCCATGTACAGGTAGGTGGTAACGAGAGAATAAAACTTATTTACTAAAATTAGAAAAGGGGTGCATATTTTCCCGCTTATGGCTAAAGTAATATTTGTTCCCACACAGTTAATTTTGTTCGCCTCCGTAACGTAACGACTACCACTATTAACTGGCGTCCTCGGTGGCCCAGGATCAATTCCCGTTACTCTCAGAAATTTAAGAATGGCAGGAGGGCATGCATGTGGTTAAAATGGTACATGCAGCTCACCTCGTGGGGTGAAATACAGGGATATGCCATAAAAACTGTTCAAAACAATATAACTGGTGTAGTTTGCTAGTACATAATGGTTTCTCATGAACAAAGAGAATAAAGTGAAGAATATTTTCGTTGATTGCCGGATGATTGGTTGTGGTGTGTATGTGCTTACTGTTTTAAGAGGAACTACAACTGGGCAACCATCTTCGGTTAAGAATAATCAAAGAAAAAAGTGGAAGGGGTCCTACACTTCGAAAATTGAAGATATCGGCCAAAGAAAAACTAAGGCCATGAAGGGCCTCAGCGGGGTCGGAAAAGAATAAGAGTTGACCAAGGGACGTCGGATAGGATAGACGAAAGTAAGATGCATGGCACAAGTAAGTGTAAGAAATGCCTGGACTCGGCTAAGGGACCCATGGCCCCCACTCCACGCTCACAAGTTAACAGTACCTGGGGCAGTTACTGGAGGAATAGCTCTTGAAGAAAACAAAAGAACGTGGGATGTGTAAAATGTGGTGAGGTGGCGATTTACTACTGGGCAACCATCGTCTGTTAACACTATTCAGAGGGTAAAATGGAAGGGATCCGACGCGGCGAAAAGACCAAAGGGCGTCATGACAACACTCCCTAGGCCTCGAATGCTGTGATACCGTCAGGGTTAGAAAAGAACATGAGTTCACCAAGGAAAGTCAGATAGAATAGATGAAAGTGAGGAGTCTGGTAAAAGTAAGTGAAAACAATGCTAGGACTCAGCTAAGGGCCCGATGGTCGCCAACCAACGCTCCCAAGTTGAGAGCCACTCGGGCCCCTTTTAGTCGCTTTTTACGACAGGCAGGGGATATCTGAGTGTTATACTACGGCCCCCATCCACAGGGGGAGTGTTGTGAAAAATGACGAGGGACAATTAGAACATGTTAATAAATAGAGGTTGAAGTGGAGTGTGTCATTATGTTACTAGCAATAAAAAAGATGATGCCTTGTAATTGTCATAGAAGAGGTGATAACAAGACGACATGGGCCTCATTTCTTGTTCCCAGTAAGACAGATAATTAATGCAAATCAGAACCTAATGGTATGTACAATTAACCTGATGATAGGTCCTCTGAACAGAGAACCAGCTTCCTCCTGTAACCAATCACGTGATTAACGGCACTAGCTCTGATTATCGACAGATTACTGGTTCGATTCCAGGCAACTAAGGGGGTGTATTTGCGGGTTCTACTGCATTCGCTGCCAGAAAACGCTCTCTCTCTCTCTCTCTCTCTCTCTCTCTCTCTCTCTCTCTCGCACTTGGCCTCCGTGCACATTGCTCAAACAGATGAAATCTAGCCTCTACGATTACACACACACTGTTATTAACTAAAGCAAGTAAGATTGAGATAACATGTAAGTTACGTTTAGTAATTGTAATGCAGTTTAAGTCTAGAACAAGGTCCCTGGTGCACATGGAACATTATCACATCCTTAGTCACGACATACAAGACTTCCTGCCGAAATTTATGTTCAACCTTGTCCGTTTCACACAGCGACTGTCGTCGGCAAGGAGCGTGTGTGGTGTTGTTGGTCTCTCTGTTTTCCTTTTCTTAGTGGAACTGCAATTTGATTCAAGCTAGCCATAAATAGTATTTATATATTAGGTGGTTTTCTATCCTACAGTTTAGGAACTGATTCTAATAATAGTCTAAAAATGAAAATGGAAACCTACAACCTGTTTTCCAGTCATTGACCGGCTCAGGGATGGAATGAATGAAGCAGATGGGGTCGCCACTCCAAAAGTGATTTATTAATGACTAATAGATGCTATGAAATGAGAATGGAGAGTGTTGCTGGAATGAAAGATGACAGGGAAAACCGGAGTACCCGGAGAAAAACCTGTCCCGCCTCCGCTTTGTCCAGCACAAATCTCATATGGAGCGACCGGGATTTGAACCACGGTATCCAGCGGTGAGAGGCCGACGCGCTGCCGTCTGAGTCACGGAGGCTCTCTAATAATAATAATAATAATAATAATAATAATAATAATAATAATAATAATAATATTTTCGTGTGGCTATTTCTAGCCGAGTGTAGCCCTCGTAAGGCAGACCATCCGATGAGGGTGGGCGGCATCTGCCATGCGTAGATAACTGCGTATTATTGTGGTGGAGGATAGTGTTATGTGTGGGGCAGATGACCTTCGATGTTAGGCCCCTTAAAACAACAAGCATCATCATCATCAGCAGTGTTATGTGTGGTGTATGAGTTGCAGGGATGTTGGGGACAGCACAAACACCCAGCCCCCGGGCCATTGGAATTAACCAATGAAGGTTAAAACCCCCGACCCGGCCGGGAATCGAACCCGGGACCCTCTGAACCGAAGACTAGTACGCTGACCATTCAGCCAACGAGTCGGACAATAATAATAATAATAATAATAATAATAATAATAATAATAATAATAATAATAATATTCAGTGCTCTTTTGTGGCGGTACGCAGCAGTACGCAATACCAGCACCTTTTTCTCGAAAGAAAAAATGAATCTGATCACATTCCCTATGAAGTGTTGGTTTACGGCTTAATATCAGGCTTGTGTGTCCGCTTTTGTTACGTTTCTGTAGATGTCATGGATACGAGCACATGATTGAAATTTCTGTCAACTTCCGTTCTAAAATAATTCGGAGTTGGTTTCCTCACCCTTCTGCAAATGAACTGTTCTTGTCAGGAATAATATGTCGGCATCAGTTTGCACAAAGTGTTGTTATTACCAACGTAGCAGCAAACAGCTTTCGTTGTTTTTAGATAATTTGAAAAGCATAAACACTTGTTTTGTGCTGCCGAGGCAGAGGGGTCATAGTTATTTATTAGGAGCAAGGGGTGCACGTGCTTCACAAGTCAGAGAAGTGAAATGAATTATTTTGTACCGGTACGCAATAAGAGAAAACATGACGATTCTTATGAATTATCCCCCTGAACCTGTGAATAGTGAATTAAGTGAATGTGAAGAAAACAACGCAAGTACCGATAGATTTACTGCAGTTCAAAGAAGAAACAATTCAGACCATGATGATCCCGATTGGTGGGCGTTAACTCAGAGAAACGACTTCTTCTAGAGAAACGAGTGGCAAAAAATAAAATGCTAGGTTGTAAGGTGTTTCAAGATTTTTAAAGTTTAGGACCATAAAAAGAGATGAAAGTGAAAATTTGTTCAGAATGGGGACAGTAGTAAAATCAGTATAGTACCTTTGAAAGAGAAGCATACGGTACGGTACATCTGGGGTTCTGAACAAAGTGAGAGATTCAGTTTATGAAGAATTTCGTTTTTTCTTAAAAAAGCGCTGGCATAATAATAATAATAATAATAATAATAATAATAATAATAATAATAAAGAAGAAGAAGAATATTGCAGATTTCCGAGTTGGCCATGCGGTTAGGGGCGCGCAGCTGTGAGCTTGCATCCAGGAGATAGTGGGTTCGAACCCCACTGTCGGCAGCCCTAAAAATGGTTTTCCTGGTTTCCCATTTTCACACCAGGTGAATGCTGGTTCTGTACCTTAAGGCCACGGCCGGTTCCTTCCCACTCCTAGCCCTGTTCTATCCCATAGTCGCCATAAAATCTATCTGAGTTGGTGCGACGTAAAGCAACAAGCAAAAAAAAATTAAAGGTATATTTATTTCAGGCTAGAGATAATCTTATCCGAGATAATTCACAATCATCTACGTTATAATGATTCATTCTCATTACAGACGATGATACTTTAATTTCATACAAAGAAATGCGGTAATAAAATATAATGTAATGAGTATTTGATTGTTATTCGTTTGCTCGTTAATTCTTTCTTTTCTACACTTGGTTGGTTTTAAACGGCACAGGCGCGTTGCTGGAAGATGAATGAGTCTCCGGTTCCCAGATTTTATCACCGCAGAAAGTCATTCATTTCAGTTATTACTTCCTCGAGAGCTGCAATTTTTCAGGATATTTTCTTCATAGATTCCTTAGCTATTGACGTTTGCAGTTTCTTGTGACTTACTATATTCAAGGATGAATGATCTTGAAAATCCTACGTATTCACTTCATAATTCGCATAAATATAGCATAAAGAGTTAAATGTCACATCATCATACGTAGATGCCAGTAATCATTTCCATGACGTAGAGCAGTGTTTTACCCTCGTTCAATGAGGCAATCGGTCAAAAAGGAAAGCACTCAGAAGGTGGGAGTATAAACCACTGATAGCACAAGTTGTGAAAATACTATGAATTTATTAACGAAGACTGAACAGGAATTTATAGATAGGACGCTGACACAAATTAATAATTCTACAGAGAGAATGAATTGTGATCAGCGCTCAGATATAAAATAGCTACATACAATAAACAATCGCAGCGTTGACATATATTCTCAAGTTAAATTTTGCTCCAGTGAGAAATAATTTTAAAATGATTTAATTCATGTTAAATCGTCACAATTTGCGATTTACGTCAGCTGGCTGCATGATTTGGGTCGCCGTGTGGCTGTTACCTTGCATTCGGAAAACGGTGGATTCGAACCAACTTATCAACAGCCGTGAATATAATGAATGATAGATTTCCCCTCTGGCAAACGCTGGAACTGTATGCTAATTATGGTCAGGGTAGCTTCTTTCTCGGTCCTACCATCCTCTTTAAATTCACTGATTATCCCCATTATTCAATTCAGTGTCATCATCAGCAACAGCAGCACTGGCTTTCACTAGCCGGTCGATATGACGGTTGTCTTTAAAGTACAACAATTTTACAGGTGGTGATAGTGATTATTGTTTTAAGAGAAAGTACAACTAGGCATCCATAATCTATAGAACACTAATCAGATTTTTTATTTTTTTACAATTTGCTTTACATCGCACCGGCACAGATAGGTCTTATGGCGACGATAGGATAGGAAAGGGCTAAGAGTGGGAAGGAAGCGACCCTAGCCTTAAGTTAGGTACCATCCCCGCATTTGCCTAGAGGAGAAGTGGGAAATCACAGAAAACCATTTCGAAGATGGCTGAGGTTGGAATCGAACCCCCTCTACTTAGTTAGCCTCTCGAGGCTGAGTATACCCCGTTCCAGTCCTCGTACCACTTTTCAAATCGAACCCGCGTCTCCGGGGGTGGCAGCTAATCACACTAACCACTACACCACAGAGGCAATCAGAGAGAAAAATGGAAGGGATCCGACACTTCTAAAATGAATATATCGGACAAAGAAAGACAAGGGCCACGAAAGGTGTGAAAATAATAATAATAATAATAATAATAATAATAATAATAATAATAATAATATTCTTTTTACGTCACACTAACTACTTTGGTGAAGGTTTTAGGAGACGCCATGTTGCTGGAATTTTGTCCCGCAGGATTTCTTTTACGTGTCAGTAAATCTACCGACACAAGGCTGACGCATTTAAACCCGTTCAATACCGCCGAAGTGAGCCAGAATCGAACCTGCCAAATTGGGTTCTGAGCCACTCGTCCCAGCGGCGTGAAAATGAAAGATTCCCTAAGACTCGTAAACCTTCTACCGTCGGGGTCGGAAAAGAATAAGAGTAGACCAAGGAAGATCGGTCAGGATAAATGAAAGTAAAAAGCCTGGCACAAGTAAATGGAAGCAATGCCAGGACTCAGCTATGGGCCCCGTTGTCACCATCCAACGCTCTCATGTTAAGAGCCCCTGGGGCCTTAGTTTTTCAGATTGAGTTTTTAGATGGCTGACTGTCTTTGTTGGTGTTTACAGTGCACTATGTCTTCTGAAACGGGCAAGAACAAATCTGTTACATTCATTACTTGTCTCGCTATCATCCGTGGCTTTGACAATATAAAAGTGACTGAGGTATGAGCGATGCTAGAAATGCCATTCCTTATGCAGCCAGTCCCTGTTATGAATGGTGTGAAATACCGCTCTCAGGATTAGTTGGTGCGTGCTTTTCAGTAGGCTTGGCAAATTGATATGCAATAGCAAATTCTGGCTTGTGAGGAAAGCAACATGAAACTTCCTCATTTCTCTAGTACCGGTATGCATCTTCAGTGACGCCAAGGCCATCTATTAACAGCTGATGCGGGAGGTGGGTTCAGTAGTCAACATACAGATGACTGAAGAGAGAGATTTCAGAATCACAATGCTGGCGCATCTACTATACAAAGTAGTCCGACTCGTTGACTGAATAGTTAGCATACTGGCGTTCGGTTCAGAGGGTCCCGGGTTCAATTCCCGGTCGGGTCGGGGATTTTAACTTTCATTGATTGATTCCAATGGCTCGGGGGCTGGGTGTTTTAAATGTTCCCAACATTCCTGCAACTCACACACAACACTATCCTCTACCACAATAACACGCAGTTACCTACACATGGCAGATGTCGCCCACGCTCATCGGAGGGCTTACAAGGGCTGCACTCGGCTATAAATAGCCACACTTTACGAAGTGGTGGTGGTGAATAGTGTTTTGAGAGGAAGTACAAATGGGCAGCCATTAATTCTGCCCCATAGCATGAATCAATATCTTTTTGTCTTGCAAAGAAACATTTAAATTAATCACATGAGTTGTAATATTGGCTAAAAAGTGAAGCCTGAGTGGCCCAGACGGTTGAGGCGCTGGCTTTCTGACCCCAACTTGGCAGGTTCGATCCTGGCTTAGCCGGTGATATTTGAAGGTTCTCATATACGTCAGCCTCGTGAAGGTAGATTTACTGGCTCATAAATGAATTCCTGCGGGACAAACTTCCGGCACCTCGGCCTCTCCGAAAGAGGAGTTCGTGGGACGTAAAGTCAATAACATTATTATTACACTGACTGACAGAGCAAATGCAACACCAAGAAGGAGTGGTCAGAACTTTATGCCAATTGCAGGGTAGACTGACGTCACTGAGGTATGCTCATGATGTGAAATGCGCCGCTGTGCTGCGCACGTAGCGAACGATAAATGGGACACGGCGTTGGCGAATGGCCCACTTCGTACCGTGATTTCTCAGCCGACAGTCATTGTAGAACGTGTTGTCGTGTGCCACAGGACACGTGTATAGCTAAGAATGCCAGGCCGCCGTCAATGGAGGCATTTCCAGCAGACAGACGACTTTACGAGGGGTATGGTGATCGGGCTGAGAAGGGCAGATTGGTCGCTTCGTCAAATCGCAGCCGATACCCATAGGGATGTGTCCACGGTGCAGCGCCTGTGGCGAAGATGGTTGGCACAGGGACATGTGGCACGTGCGAGGGGTCCAGGCGCAGCCCGAGTGACGTCAGCACGCGAGGATCGGCGCATCCGCCGCCAAGCGGTGGCAGCCCCGCACGCCACGTCAACCGCCATTCTTCAGCATGTGCAAGACACCCTGGCTGTTCCGATATCGACCAGAACAATTTCCCGTCGATTGGTTGAAGGAGGCCTGCACTCCCGGCGTCCGCTCAGAAGACTACCATTGACTCCACAGCATAGACGTGCACGCCTGGCATGGTGCCGGGCTAGAGCGACTTGGATGAGGGAATGGCGGAACGTCGTGTTCTCCGATGAGTCACGCTTCTGTTCTGTCAGTGATAGTCACCGCAGACGAGTGTGGCGTCGGCGTGGAGAAAGGTCAAATCCGGCAGTAACTGTGGAGCGCCCTACCGCTAGACAACGCGGCATCATGGTTTGGGGCGCTATTGCGTATGATTCCACGTCACCTCTAGTGCGTATTCAAGGCACGTTAAATGCCCACCGCTACGTGCAGCATGTGCTGCGGCCGGTGGCACTCCCGTACCTTCAGGGGCTGCCCAATGCTCTGTTTCAGCAGGATAATGACCGCCCACACACTGCTCGCATCTCCCAACAGGCTCTACGAGGTGTACAGATGCTTCCGTGGCCAGCGTACTCTCCGGATCTCTCACCAATCGAACACGTGTGGGATCTCATTGGACGCCGTTTGCAAACTCTGCCCCAGCCTCGTACGGACGACCAACTGTGGCAAATGGTTGACAGAGAATGGAGAACCATCCCTCAGGACACCATCCGCACTCTTATTGACTCTGTACCTCGACGTGTTTCTGCGTGCATCGCCGCTCGCGGTGGTCCTACATCCTACTGAGTCGATGCCGTGCGCATTGTGTAACCTGCATATCGGTTTGAAATAAACATCAATTATTCATCCGTGCCGTCTCTGTTTTTTCCCCAACTTTCATCCCTTTCGAACCACTCCTCCTTGGTGTTGCATTGTCACTGTCAGTCAGTGTATTTATTGCTTAAAGTCAACGTCAGCAACCCAGCGTGTGCTTTCTTGCCTCGCCGCAGCCACGGTGAAAAAGAGTAGCCCTGGGGAGACACGGGGCTGCGTGAGGGTTCCCTAGTCTTCAAAAGCTGATTTGAAATGGCCTGTCTTAAGTAACTTGCCCTGCTCCATTTGCCTCAAAAGCTTGTAAATTACCCCGCAGTATTATATGTTTTGTGATGTTCTCCTCCAAACACGTACCGTTAAAATTGTGACAAATTCTGATGGGTTTAAACTGTTCACGAGTGATCGGAGATAATAATGTCAGGGATTTTTAATACTACAACCCGGATGATAGACGGTACAGTGACTCTTGCACCTAGAAATTCAGGAAAAGGAACGCAACATCAAATAACTTCAGTATCGTTGAGGTGAGACGTCGAGGTGATATAGTCTGTTATGTTGATCCAATTTCTACCTTCCCCTTCCTTACAAGTAATTCCTATTCTGTTTTATTAGGAACTGGACTAAAATATGGCGGTGAAATGTCAGCCAAACTTTGAAACCCAAATAAAAATAATCAGTTATTTTATTTACTTTCGAACCAATATACAGTTTTTTTTCCTTGCATTCAGGGCTGTATTTCACAGCCGCGCTGGAGAGACCTATTCTGAAAATATTCTACCGTCATCATTTTAATCCAAGCTTCGCCTGTAAATACCTAACTCATGCATCCTCTTAATGCCACTGGATAATAGCTAAAAATGATAAATTGTCAACAGTCTGGAGTAATACCCTAGCCACTGCCTCTTGGCGACATGTGAGTGAAATATTGTTCGTTCCGCTGTTCAGTTGTATTGATCACCCTACACTGTGTGACTGACTGGTATTAACAAGCAGTATATCAAAATACAGCGAGTCTGGGCCTCACTGGGAACTGCATCAATGACTGCTACCTCCTAGAAAGATATCGGAAACTTCAGGTCTAAGCATTAAATTTTACGTTACTTTCGTAAAGAAGAAGCCGTATTTTCCAGTGTCGACTTATTAAAATATCACATAAAAACTTTCCAGTCTGTATTCTTTGTATAATAGTGTGTACATTTACAGGTATGTTATAGTGTTATAATTTATTTTGAAATTATTGTGTGTTGACATACGGGAAAGTTTTTATGTTACATTTTACTTTTCTACTGAACACAAACTATCATTTTCGACTACTAGTTAAATTACAGAAATTAACACATTAGTTACTGGATGATTTAGTTTATATGAAAGGAAATTATTCAGCTATCAAGTGGCTAAATCAACTGCTGTAAAGCGAGTTAACTTTTATTTTTCTTCTGTTACTTACACTCCAGACATAGCATAGAAAACCGGGTGAGTTGGCCGTGCGGTTAGGGGCGCGGAGCTGTGAGCTTGAATCTGGGAGATAGTGGGTTCGAACCCCACTGTAGGCATCCCTGAAGATGGCTTTCCACGGGTTCCCATTTTCACACCAGGCAAATGCTGGGGCTGTACCTTAATTAAGGCCACGCCCGCTTACTTTCTACTCCCAGCCTTTTCCTATCCCATCGTCGCCATAGGACCTATCTGTGTCGGTGCTACGTAAGACAAATTGTAAAAAAAATAAAAGCATAGAAATCCCTGGATCAAAAGCCGGCATGTTTAGCCATCGAGCCAGACAAAGTGTCGGTGAAGGAAAGGGGACCACTGGGGTGGGTAGAGAACAAGAGTTTACCAAGGAAAGTCGTGGTCCCGTAGTAACCAACACTTGCTCTCAAGTTAAGAGCTCGTTGTAGTGCCCATTCCAGTCGCCTCTTACTACAGGCAGGGGATATCCTGGATGTATTCAACAGTCCCCATCCATTGCGGAACTCCATTAATCTGGTCAGAAATTAAAGAGTTTATGGAGCTAATTATTGTTTTAAGAGGAAGTATAACTGGGCAACCATCCTCTATTAAAACTAATCAGGGAGGGGGTGGGAGTGATCCGACTCTTCAAAAACTGAAGATATCGACCATAGAAAGAAAAGGGCCACGAAGAGCAAGGAAATGAGACTCGCTAGGCCTCGAATGATGTAATACCGTCGGGGTCGCAAAAGAACAAGAGTTGATGATGCTTGTTGTTTAAAGCGGCCTAACATCTAGGTCATCGGCCGAAGAACAACAGACGACTCGGTGGTGAATGAGATGGAATGATTATTATGAGGATGTGTTGTGGCAGTCAATCGCAGACGAGCACAATTCTTTCACGTCTCCGAAAGGAGGAAGAGGAGGAGGTGAATGTGCATTTGTGCACCTAAACTGTAATCCACCCCACACAACTCCCAAATATTCATTCCTATGAATTTGCTTGCCACTTCATTCTGCTTTAGTCGATACGTCGGACTCTTCATACTTGCCTCCAGTACTTCAGCATGGTAAAAATGAAATGAAATGGCGTATGACATTTAGTGCCGGGAGTGTCCGAGGACAAGTTATGCTCGCTAGGTGCAGGTCTTTTGATTTGACTCCCGTAGGAGACCTGCGCGTCGTGATGAGGATGAAATGATAATGAAGACGACTCATACACCCAGCCCCCGTGCCAGCGGAATTAACTAATTATGATTAAAATTCCCGACCCTACCGGGAATCGAACCCGGGACCGCTGTGACCAAAGGCCAGCACGCTAACCATTTAGCAATGGAGTCGAGCTTTAACGTGGTGATGAATACACATTAAGAAACAACGCCAGTTCTTCTTCACTTGTCGGTTTCTCCAACAGTGTATCAGAAATTTACCCGACTCACATTTAAGTTAAATGGATATCGGAGAGAAATAAAATATTCAAAGATTATTGGAGATGGAAATTCAAGAAGAAATTTTGACAGTTATTTCTGGCAGCACTTCAAAGACTGTCCTTCAAATTCTTTGACTTCGTAACTGAAGTCACGACTTTCAAATAGTCCAGTTCCCTCGTTGGCTGGTCCACCCAAACCTTTCGCTTTATGTCCTCCTCACCCATCCCCCCACACCATCATGATTTATATGCAGATCGAATTACATTCACTTGTGAGAGAAGGCAGCCCCAGGTCATCTCTTGTTTTATTTCTCCGTCCCTCCCACTATTCAATATTCCCGAGCGCATCTATCTGCCAATGCTTTTGAAACAGAATTGAACGCTAATATAAGCATACAATCCACTCCTCCGAAACCTATTGAGCTCAACTGTAAGAGGGTGGGGACTACCTGCGACAGAAAATGAAATGTTTCATAGTGAATGGGAGATGGGCCCTGTGGCCATTTGACGTCTACTTCCCTTTCCCGTTCATCTTTTATTGGTGACAGACCTTGAACGCGTCCATCACGGCTTTAGAAATCGTAACAGTAACACACATCCCCCTATTTTTAGAAACGTAGAATATGAGTACGATGTAATCCAGCACTCATTAAACTCTTATTTCAAGCTCCGTACTTAACTGGCAGGTATAAACACACTTCAGTTACATGCAGGCCTTCAGGCATGATGACTGTAATAGAAAGACTCTCCTAAAAATTGTCTATTGTATAATGTATGAAGACGCGTTTGGAAGTAATGGATCATAATTTTTTGACTTGCTCGTCTAAAATTTACCTAATGGGCTGAAAATCTATAAACAGTGAAACATATTTTCTGTTCTGTTCATTAAAAAAAGTTTTACCCTCATTTCAAATTCCTGTTTTATTTTTTGCAAGGATGGAAGAGGGCTGTGATTTCGAAGGTAGTTGCCGTAGCCAGCCCCAATATTTTCCTGGTTTAAAAGTGAGGAAACCACGGAAAAAATTGCATTGGGGCTGCTGATAACGGAATTCGAACCCGCCATCTCCCAAACGCAGGATCACAGCTAAGCGACGAGAACCGCATGGCCAACACGCTCAATAATTTTAAAACAGCTTATTCTTATATATGTGTGTTCCTGAATAGAAATGATCCAACAGTGACATTCTTCGGAATCAAACCCTCCCTTTTTCTAGACTACTACCGATCCTGTGTTATCAAACCGTAGCTGCTTACATGCAGCTCTCTCTGTACGAATGATGTACTGATGATGGCTTCCTCCCGGGTAAAATATTTCGGAGGTAAAATAGTCCGCCATTCGGATCTCCGGGTGGGGACTACACCAGAGGGGACAATCACCAGGAAGATGGATACTGACATTCTGCGAGTCGGAGCGTGGAATGTTGCAAGTTTTAATCGTTGTGGTAAATTAGAGAATCTGAAAAGGGAGATGGATAGACTTAAGTTAGATGTCGTTGGTACAAGTACGTTGGCAGGAAGAGCAGGATTTTTGGTAAGGTGATTACAGAATTATCAACGCAAAATCAAACAAGGGAAATGCAGGAGTAGGTTTAATAATGAACCAGAAAATAGGGCAGCGGGTAAGCTGTTACGACCAGCACAGTGAAAAGAGTATTGTTGTCAAGATAGACACCAAACCAATGCCCACCACAATAGTGCAGGTCTATATGCCTAATACAGGGCCTTTCAAACGCCCAAAATCTCACGCGTGCAAACAGAGGCGCAGAGTTCCTGTGCACAGTGCATCGGTCCCGCTCGGCTCGGCTCGAACCAACGCTTCGTCTCTGGGCTACTCGGCTAAGCTCGGCTCGGATTTGGAGCGCTACGGAGCAAGTGAGAAAGAGGGAGACAGGGGGAACGAGCGAGACAGGCGTGAGGATAGAGACAGCGCTATTGTTCCAAATCGAGGAGTGGAGGGTCTGCACTCTGGTCAACCAAGCGAAGTCGTCTTTTGCACCGTGCACAGTGCATGCACCAGGCGCATGCACCCTCAGAGGTCCTGCCTAATAGTTAACTAGATGATGAAGAAATCGAAAGAGTATATGAAGAGATGAAAGATTCAATACAATATATAAAGAAGGTGACGAAATCTAATTGTGATGGGAGACTAGAATGCAATGGTAGGCCAAGGAAGAGAAGGTATATAAACTTGCCGAAACACCGAGGCGCCAGAATTTTGTTCCGCAGGAGTTCTTTAACGTGCCAGTATATCTACCGACACGGGGCTGGCATACAGTATTTTAGCACTGCAGCTGTCAACTTGGGCACAGAAAGCCGGCGATTTAACTGTGTCAGCCACTCAGCCCGGCTGTATAAACAGTAGTACGAGCCGAAGAGATGCTAAGTACAGAATTAAAATTTCCAACCAGACCTTAAAAGTTCATGTTTATTACCAGTACGATGAAGTCGTGAAAATTAAGTATTCACTTTAATTGGCCCACAAGGGGCGACAAGTTCGCACTCTAAAGCCGTGATGGCAGTAGTGCCAGGCCTGTAGCTCAGATCTTCTTCAACAGTACGTATAGGATGCTCTAGGCCATTCGAAGCGGAATGGGAAGGTTGCCACTGGTGTCCCGTTGGCCATTTTTGTTCTGTACTTTAACCCGAGCGACTTGGCCGTGTGATTAGGGGCGCGTAGCTGTGAGTTGCATTCGGGAGATAATGGGCTCGAAACTCACGTCGGCATCCCTGAAGATGGTTTCCCGTAGTTTTCCATTGTCACACCGGATAAATGTTGGGGCTGTACCTTAATTAACGCCATGGCCGCTTCCTTCCCACACCTACAGTAGACCTTTCCTATCCCGTCGTCGCCGTTAGACGTATGTGTGTCGGTGCGACATAAAGCCAATTGTAAACAAAGTCTGTACAAAACATCTCTTCGGCATGTACTATACGTAATCAACACGACCTACTAAAATGAAAATATATTTGTATATATCAATAGCTGTGGACATAGCCCTAAATCCATGCTTTCGAAGGCCCAGATAAAAAGAAAAAACAGCGTTCGGTGCGAAAATGGACGAGGAAAGAGGTTTTGATTCATGTAAGAAGACTGAGAGGTAGAGGTGGTGGTGGTGGTTGTTGTTTTAAGAGGAAGTACAGCTAGGCAACCATCCTCTATATAACACTAATCAAAGAGAAAAAAATGGATGGGGTCAGATACTTCGAAAAATGAAGATATCGGCCAAAGAAAGACGAGGACCATGAAGAGCGTGAAAATGAAAGACTCCCTAGTCCTCAGAAATTAATAGCGTCGGGGTCGGAAAAGAACAAGAGTTGACCAAGGGAGGTCGAATAGGACAGATGAAAGTGAGAAGCCTGGCACAAGTAAGTGGAAGCAATGCCAGGACTCAGCTAAGGGCCCCGTGGTCGCCAACCCACGCTCCAAATTTCAGAGCCCCTGGGGCCCCTTTTAGTCACCTCTTACGACAGGCAGGGGATACCGTGGGTGTTATTCTACCGCCCCCACCCACCAGGGGATAAGGAGCCTGAGGCATCCTCGCAAAATCCGACCAGTGTTATTGATTTATGTCCCAATGACTACGCTTTTCGGAGACGGTGCCTAAATTGTGATCCGCAGGGGAACTTTTACGTGTCAGTAAATCCAGATACGAGGCTGACATTTCTGACCATTTTAAAATACTATCGGACTTAGATGGGATGGAATCCGTCAACTTGGGCTTAAAAAGCCAGTGACAGTCATCTACGCGTATTTCTTTGTGTATGTGTGTGTTTCGTGTAAAAATAAATGTTCTGACATGAAAGCTTAGTCCCCGAGTCAGAAGAATGGAGCGGACGGAGCTAAAATCTCCAGACATTCACGAATCGAACATCACGAGGCCCTCTGAACTGAAGGCTACAACGTTTACCATTGAACCTAAGAGCTCGACAGACGAATAATAATAATAATAATAATAATAATAATAATAATAATAATAATAATAATAATAATAATATCACAGGCACCATACGTAAGAGGAGATTGAAGTTTTTTGGACACATCACAGGAATGAACGAGAGTCAATTAACAACAAATATTTTTAACTACTAAATTAAAACCAACTACTAAATGGGTAGAAGAAACAAGAAAGGACATGGAGGAAGTTGGCATCAAACCGAAATAATTCTTTAATAGAGATATGTTTCGAGCTAAAATTGATGAATTCAAGGGGTTCCAGGGAAAGCAAAATGGAAAGTCCAAGAACATACGGCCAGAGCAAAGGAAGAGGAAACACAGCGAAATGATTAAGAAGCTCTGGGAGAAGTATAAAAGGACTAACCAGCAAGTCAATTGTTTACCGTGGTCGACAGTAGGCCAAAATCGAAGAAAGAAAGAAATAATAATAACAATAATATTAATGATAATAATGTACTGTACTGGTCGCCGTATTAGTGGTTCACAACGGAGGAATAACAGTGTTATCTAAACTCGATTGAGTTGATTTTTAGTCCATAGCTAGGAGCTTTATGGCAACGCCCACTCCTTATTCACTTTTCAAAAGACGTCTCGTGACGCCTGTCAATATTCGTGCCGTGTGATGCAGACTGTGATAGACGGGTATTCACCGGCACAGAACGACCAGAAAGTGGCACCAATTATATGTCAGTCTGCTTTCAGAATTCTCTATATTTTGTAAGTCTTAAATATGTTATATCCGTACATCAGCATCCCAAGGTAGAAGATATAGTTGATTTATTTCATGCTTATGTTTAATCCTAATGACCTTATTTCAGATGTATACTTGATATTATGATACTGATGATTATTCAGTTAATTGAATGATTTTGTGTCTTTCCAGGTAAGTCCATCCTTCCATCTACCCGGCTAGTTGAACTCTGGTGAGTGAAGTAATTAACATCCTCATTTACTGGCCTTTTTAATTCCTATATAAATGTAATAAATGACCATAGGCTACGTTTTACTCGAAAGAATTTACGAATTTGTTTGGAAACGAAAGATTCGTAAACGCCTTTACCAAACCAACTGAGGTTTTAATTCAGGTATTTAGAGGAAAGTGTACCTCTAGCTTTAAAGTGAAGGAAACTCATCCTAGCCAGTTTCGGAAGGATTAGCATCGAGTTTACGTATCATGCTACTTTTATCTCTAATTCAAGTATATTAAGAATAGTAGGGTCTATGATCATCATCATCATCATCATCTGTTTACCCTCCAGGTTCGGTTTTTCCCTCGGACTTAGCGAGGGATCCCACCTCTACCGCCTCAAGGGCAGTGTCCTGGAGCTTCAGACTCTTGGTCGGGGGATACAACTGGGGAGTATGACCAGTACCTCGCCCAGGCGGCCGCACCTGCTATGCTGAACAGGGGCCTTGTGGAGGGATGGGAAGATTGGAAGGGATAGGCAAGGAAGAGGGAAGGAAGCGGCCGTGGCCTAAAGTTAGGTACCATCCCGGCATTCGCCTGGAGAAGAAGTGGGAAACCACGGAAAACCACTTCCAGGATGGCTGAGGTGGGAATCGAACCCACCTCTACTCAGTTGACCTCCCGAGGCTGAGTGGACCCCGTTCCAGCCCTCGTACCACTTTTCAAATTTCGTGGCAGAGCCGGGAATCGAACCCGGACCTCCGGGGGTGGCAGCTAATCACGCTAACCACTACACCACAGAGGCGGCTAGGGTCTATGATAATATAGATAATATTGTAACGCGGGAAATTCTTCTTCAGTGTTTATTGTGGGCCCCAATACACCATGCGATGTACAAAGGTTTCAGTAAAAGAGTGCAATAATTTTTTTAAAAAAAGGAAATGCTCTACTGAACATTTTGAGATAATATACCAAGGATCTGAGATTGGTGATGGTGTTGATTATTGTTTTAAAAGGATGCACATCTGTGCAACCGTCCTCTGTTAAGACTAATCACAAGAAAAATGGTATTCCGATCCTTCGAAGAATTAACGTATCGGCAAAAGATGGGGAAGGGCCACGGAGAAGTGAAAACGAAAGACTCACTAGGCCTAGCAAACCTAATACCGTCGGGATCGAAGGAGAATAAGACTTGATCGAGGGAGGTCGGAGAGGAAAGTGAGGTTGTGGTGGTGATTATTGTTTTAAGAGGAAGTACAACTAGGCAACCATCCTCTATATAACGCTAATCGGAGAGAAAAATGGAAGGGATCCGAGACTTCGAAAAATGAAGATATCGACCAAAGTAAGACAAGGGCCACGAAGGGCGTGAAAACGAAAGACTCCCTAGCCCTCGCAAACCTAATTTAGCGTCGGGGTCGGAAAAGAACAAGATTTGACCAAGAGAGGTCAGATAGGAAAGATGAAAGTGAGGAGCCTGGCACAAGTAAGTGGAAGCAATGCCAGGACTCAGCTAAGAGCCCCGTGGTCGCCAACCCATGCTCAAAAGTTCAGAGCCCCTGGGGCCCCTTTTAGTCGCCTCTTATGACAGGCAGGGGATACCTTGGGTGTTATTCTACCGCCCCCACCCACAGGGGGGAGGAAAGTGAGGAGCCTGGCACAAATAAGTGGAAACAATGCCAGATACAGCTACTGGAACTGTGGTCACCAACCCGTACTCTCTATTTAAAGCCGCTGGCCCCCGTATTAGTTGGCTTGGACGAAGGGTTAGGATTGCCGTGTGTTTTATCTACCACCTCCACCCACAGGGGGATCAGATCCACGGTTCCCTACCTCAACATGCTCAATAGAACTTCACCTATTTTCTGTTCAATTTTTTTGCACTTTTTTACGGACATGTCCTTTATTATAACTCTAATAGCTTAGCGTGGTCAAGGTATTCCCTATAGCAACATCCGCAGAAATATTGGAGAATGAGATAAATTATCACCAAGCGAGTTGGCTACTTTGTTTCAGGCGTGTAGCTGTTAGCTTGCATTCAGGAAATGGTGGGATCGACCCCTTATATCGGCAGCCTTGAAGATGATTTTCCGTGGTTTCCCACTTTTACACTAAGCAAAATAGCTGCCTCTGTGGATCAGCGGTAGAGTGTCGGCCTCCGGATCCCAAGATAGCGGGTTCAAACCCGGCAGAGGTAGTCGGATTTTTGAAGGGCGGAAAAAGTCCATTCGACACTCCATGTCGTACGATGTCGGCATGTAAAAGATCTCTGGTGACACATTTGGTGTTTACCCGACAAAATTCATTAAATCTCAGCCATAGACGCCCAAGAGAGTTTCGGTTTACTCGGTCTGCCATCTAGTGGGGGCCTAGAGTAAAACGGAGCGTCGAAATTGACGAGCAGACAGCCAGATGGCGTCAAATTGAAATGTCTGCACACGGTAGCTGAGGCCATACGATTATTATTATTATTATTATTATACTAAGCAAAATGCTTGGGCAGTGACTGAAGTATGCTATGTAGACTACGTATGCTGCATGTTAAAATGTTAACACATTAAGTGTTGAAATTTCTCGTATCTCTGCAGAGCCTATTAAGTACTAGCTGATGTACCCGTGCTTCGCTACGGGATTCTCAGAAAGAATGACTTTGTGGTTTTCCTAACCTGAGATCAACATAGGTCATTACAAAAACGTAAATATGAATGTAGCGATTAAAAGCAATGCTATCATATAAAATACTCGATCAAATGAAAAGCCGCACGTTTTATCACTTTTAACGAACAGTGCTGCGGTTAGATTGCGGTGCTAATCTAATAGTCCAAAGTTGCAGAGCTGGGATGACCAGGCCGCAGATTGCCATGAACAATCATCTGCCATTATTCCTTAAATATGCACATTGTTCATTCCAATCAGTGCCTCAGAGTAGGGATTGAATAGCCGGAATGCTATGATGATCCAGTGTGTTACGTACCAGTAGTATCAGAAAATTTATAAACCAGGGGAATAGCATGCTAAAGAAGAAAGTTATCTAACTCCCCAGCTACTTCCCATCAATATTCAGACAGGCTGTTACACTCTGTACGACTGGGCGAGTTGACCGTGTGGTTAGCGGTGCGCAGCTGTGAGCTTGCATCCGATAGTGGATTCGAACCCCATTGTCGGCAGCGCTGAAGATGGTATTCCGTGGTTTCCCACTTTCACACCAGTCAAATGCTGGGCCTGTACCTTAATTTAGGCCTAAGGCACTCCTAGCCCTTTCCTATCCCATCGTCGCCATAAAACCTATCTATGTCGGTGCAACGTAAATCAAATAAAAATACTCTGTACGCAGCAGTAATCCTATCTACCGGAGATGAGGGGCAACAGAAGACACAAAGCACATCACGACAAACAATGGTCAATGTAATGTTATTGTTGATCAATGTTATGAGCTTTCTGTATTGTAGGCCTTCACATTTAGTTTTCTTTCGACTCTGTGATTTGTAAAATATTTTATACCATAAATTGTAGTTTCTTATTCTCCGACTTTACATACCGATTTTCATTAAATACTGTTTACCCATTTTCTCGTTACTCGGCGCTGATATGGACTTATTAACAAAAATCCAAATTCATGAATATCTTTGTGATCGTAGCCAGTACGGTAACAATGCATAAGACATGAATAATATGAAATTTAATACTATATAACCTTGGTTATGTAGCATTCATCGATTACACCTCTAATAAGAAATATTTGATAATTACATTTTAGGCCTTCCCCTAAACTACCATTTTACTCAGCGTGAATAAAATAATTTACAGCCTAGACTATAGCGACTTATTTCCTGACTTTGCATACCGATTTTCATCAAAATAGGACTACTAATAACAACAATATTTAAGAATTAAATTTTAGGCCTTCCCCTAAACTACCATTTTTCTCAGCGTGAATACAATTATTGACAGCCTAGATTATAGCAACTTATTCCCCAACTTTGCATACCCATTTTCTTTAAAATACGACCACTAATAACATAAATAGTTGAGAAATCAATTTTAGGACTTCCCCTAAACTACCATTTCACTCAGCGTGAGTAAAATGATTTATAGCCTAGATTGTAGAGGTTCATCCCCCGACTTCACATACCGATTTTCATTAGACCACTAATAACATAAATAGTTGAGAATTCAATTTTAGGCCTTCCCCTAAACTACCATTTCACTCAACGTGAGCAAAATGATTTATAGCCTAGATTGTAGAGGATCATCCCCCGACTTCACATACCGATTTTCATTAAATTCTCTTCAACCGTTTTCTCGTGATGCGTGTACATACATACAGACAGACAGACAGACAAGTAGACAGACAGACAGAAATTACGGAAAAGTAAAAAATGCATTTTCTTGTTACTATGGACATGCCCGATACAGAAATACCATTATTTTCAAATTATGAGCAATGTACAGACAAAACTCTTATTTTATATATATAGATTTGAAAGCAATGCCCGATTCGACTAGAGATTTAGTGGTCACCATTCCATGCTCCAAAGTTTATAGTCTCTGGGAGGTTGTGGATCCTGTCCTTGTAAGTTAACATTAGGGCATACTGCGTTTTAATCCTTCCATTGATATCTATTAAAATGATTTTACGTAAATTCCCCTTTACTCACCCAATAAATGCCGGAGTTTTGTCTAATTCACCTTGCCAGTACTAGTCATTTCTCATTTAAGTGTTACTGAGAAACTCTTTGTTGTAATGTGACTTTGCTGCAAATGAAAAATTTTACATCAATGGCTATTTATCTGGAAATACCCATTTAGCCAAAACCGTTCTGTTTCTAATTACGACAAACCACCTGTCAATTTCAGTTGAATACTTATGTCTAAAACAAATAGTGCCAAAGTCAGGTTGTTTGACCATAATCAATAAGTGGAGGGTAATTTTGTAAAATGGAATGGGTTAACCAATTTCAACCTCCCAATTTATTTCGGTGTCACATGGATTAAAGTATGAAGGAAGTTCGATCAGTTAATCTTGTTCTGCTTGCGGTGACGGGGGATTTCACGCTGATTTCCTAAGGCAAATTGCGTGCATGTCTGAAAGTATTCAGTTCTTGCGCAAAAATTAAACCGTTACTACTCTAGATTTTACGACGCTTAACGATTGTGTTTAAGATATCAATTTCCCATTTTTTGGAGGTGGTGTGATAGGAAATGGGTGGGACTAGGAAAGTAAGAGCATCGGTATCTGCCTCGAGTTGGAATGGGGAAGTAAAAGTAATCTTCAGGACTTACGACGGTGAGGTTTGAATTCGCCCTCCCATGAATACGAGTCCACAGCTATGCGTTTTTCATCGCAGAGTCAGCCCAAACTTGTAACTTTTTGAAGACTACCAATAAATAATAAAAATATATATAATTAATGAACGGAGTGAAATAAGTATAAATACCAAGACAATGGGCGCCACCTGCAAAACAATTGCAGGAATATTTAATGGTGTAGAGCAACGAGCCACTCTCTCTCTCAAGGCGACGGTCATCAGGCTGACGAGGCTCCAGTCTTGCTTTGTAACCTTACCTGTTTACCCCTGAAATTAGATGAAGGTAGCATGCCAGGTTCATCCTCACTCCACTGATAAAAAGATTTACTGCAAGTTTGATACCAGAACTTTACTCCCAAAATAATAAACAAAAATATAATAAATACCACAATAATCATCACTTAAAGAGACCCCCTCCTGATTGCCGTCCGCAAAGGCAACGTACAAACAACTACGACCAACATTAATCATTACCTCACGAGACCTACTCGCTTGTCGTTTACAAAAGCAAATATACACACCACTAACAACAACCAAATCATTACTTCACGAGACCTACTCGTTTGTCGTTTACAAAGGCAATATACACACTACTAACAACAACCAAATCATTATTTGACGAGACCTACTCGTTTGTCATTTACAAAGGCAAATATACACACTACAAACCATCAATAAAATTGTTGATACTATATATACATTTCTTAACATACCTCCAGGTAAGAGTCCCACTACACTCACTACTGTTATAGAACAAAAATCGTATTCTGGTAGAGAAAAGTACGACGACTTTCTCTACGTACGGATGCAACCTTCTTTACGAAGAGCATCCCTAACCCTATTTACACACTTCATCGACGTCTTGAGTTCTTCTCGAGTGCCGCACAGATTGGTGTAACGCCTCAGGTTTCTGCAACTGAAAGTGGATACCCGGCCGACGATTTCCTCGACCAAGAATCAGCTCTGTGCTCAAACACACATCCACTACCGAATCTCGATTCTGTACGCATCACCACATCCACTGTACATAATCTCGTAGAAGAATTGTAGTCCAACTTATTATACAGAGTTGGAGTTACAAATAAACACTTAAGTAGCGTCTTTGACCTAACAGCCGCCAGAAACTCATTAGCATCAGCAACATATAGCGTGCTCACTCCGAAAACGATACTCAAGAACAATACAACATTGCCTAGGACTATGCGCAAAGTAGCTCCCGCGCGCCGGTCCGAGTGAGAAAACACACAGAATCAGAGACAGAAACACAATCAGAAACAGCATTAGAGTTCGAATCAGAATGACTTGCCGCACACGCGTACATGCTTATATAGGCTTGCTACACGTGGTAATCGCGTCCTGAAAAGTTTAGTGGTAGCAACGCTCACACCGGCACTTCTTCCCGCGTCACTCTGTCAACACAAACCTCGCTCAAAACAAAGCCCTCGCATTGGCTATCGAGTATATGATGTGACATAGACCGTCCACTCATGTATGTCCACATTGATTCACTCCATTTCTTCAACCGATACAACCTGCCGTACCCCGTGTTTTCAAGCCACTTGTTGCAACACATCCAACTGACTTCAACCGTCCTTCCCGATATAGTCGCAGTTTTCCCAGTTGCACAATCCTTACGGCTAGGCCATATTTACGGACTCTTACCCAAACGGAAATTTATACAAAATATAATGATGAACATATGCAATATTCCCTAACTATACATTCTTCTTATAATATTACGTTTTTACATGGTAAATAAACAAAATTACATGATTTTAACCTAACAAACTATATACGAAAATTTCCTAACCTAAAAACTCGGGAGTCGTACATACGTACGGTTACAAACTGATCTGTGTGATGATTACAGAGGTATTATTATTATTATTATTATTATTATTATTATTATTATTATTATTATTATTATTACATAAATGTAACGTGTATCACACTAACGAATCTGGGGAATTTGAAAGAAATATAAAAAATATATATTTAAAGGATTTAAAATTAGTCCACATTTGTGATTTAGACTGACTTTGTAGCGCTTAGTTTTGTATGGGAAACGGAAAATTGAACACACAAGATATTTGGATAGATTTTTAAAAGATGAAATTCAACGTGATGATTGCTATAAAAATTAAAAAAAATGTATTTAAATGTCTTCGTACGAAAGAATTGTGCATTCAGAAAATATTCCCGTATTTCATACCTGAAATAAAATTATAAAATTCGAGCTTTTGTAGCAGGCATGACTCGTGGTCTGTTAATGTTATTTCGTATGTTCAGTATTGAAGAAAATTTTAACATTCGATAGATATGTAGCCATTTAATGAATGCTGTAATAATAGGACATGTGATCTTCGGTCCGTTTTAAAGAAAGAAGTAACTTTATGTTGGCTATTAATGTTCAGATGGGTTTTCGATGTTTGAGAATCATCTTCTGTGAAAATAGCGAACAAGTTATGTGACGCATTATTGAACCTACGCTCCGAAGTTGAGAACCCCTGGGGGTTACTCAATATAGATACAGTACCTCTTCATAAATTCTGTGCCACCATCCATGGGGAGTATTGGTGGGCCACGATTCGCACTCAGGAACGATAAATGTGTGATGAGTTTAAGTGGTTTAAAGTGAATAAGTCAAGAAACATGGCATGTCGAACTTAAAAATTAATAAGAAAAAGGAATTGACTGGATTTCATAACTGACGAATAAAATATTAGTGAGTTGTCACCTTGAAGGCGATAGTTCATCTCTACATCCAATGATCCATTTATACCATTACAGTCCGTCAGTATGAACAGAAGAACCTGTCAGTCGCCACCACGCGCAGCTCATCCCGCCTTGTAGGGGAAGCGAGCCTGCGTCTCACGCGGAGGCCTCGGGTTCGATGTGTTGTTGGTGATTATTGTTTTAAGAAGAAGTACAACTAGGCAAACATCCTCTATCAATATGAATCAGAGAGAAACATTTGAAGGGGTCCGACACTTAGGAAAATAAAGGTATCGGTCAGAGGAATATACGGGTCACGAAGGGCGTGAAAATGAAAGACTGACTAGGTCTCGCAACCTAATAACTTCGGGATCGGAAAAGAACAAGAGTTGACTAAAGGAGGGTGAATAGGATAGATGAAAGTAAGGAGACTGGTACAAGTAAGGAGAAGCGTGCCAGGACACAGGTAAGGGCACCGTGGTCGTTAACTCACGCTCACAAATAAAGAGCCTCCAGGACCTCCTTTAGTTACTTCTGTAAATATATGTATAATAAAGGTCATTACTGGGAAAAGAGTATACTGTACTATATGGCAAACAACATACGTACGCGTTGGTATTTTCTGATTTTCAATTTTCTGCCATAAACTTCAAATGATTGTAGCAAAAATGATGAATTCATACAAGTACGTTAAGCTTTTCGTTCTGAGCCATAGTTTATACACCCTTCACTCATACCGCAACTCGAAAATAAATATCCGAGACCAAGAAGAACGATCCTGGTGATTCCAAATTTCCGAGACCAAGAAGAACGATCCTGGTGATTCCAAATATCCGAGACCAAGAAGAACGATCCTGGTGATTCCAAATATCCGAGACCAAGAAGAACGATCCTGGCGATTCCTGCATAAATTATGCGGCAGAACTGCATTGTCTTATATTCCCTCACCTCTCGCATTGACACTGGATGAGAATTTCTAGTTAAAGGCTTGGCCCGTATTCTAATTTTAATTGTCCTAATCTCTTTTACGCCGGCCCCGTGGTGTAGGGGTAGCGTGCCTGCCTCTTACCCGGAGGCCCCGGGTTCGATTCCCGGCCAGGTCAGGGATTTTTACCTGGACCTGAGGGCTGGAACGAGGCCCACTCAGCCCATGTGATTAGAATTGAGGAGCTATCTGACGGTGAGATAGCGGCCCCGGTCTAGAAAGCCAAGAATAACGGCCGAGAGGATTCGTCGTGCTGACCACACGACACCTCGTAATCTGCAGGCCTTCGGGCTGAGCGGCGTTCGCTTGGTAGGCCAAGGCCCTTCAAGGGCTGTAGTGCCATGGGGTTTGGTTTGGTTTTTTTAATCTCTTTTACCATAGACAGTGATTATTGAACAGAATATTTGCTACACAGTGTATATCTTCATAATAAGGGTTATCTTTGTCAAGGTTGGTGGTAGTTATTTTAAGAGAAAGTGCAACTAGGCAACGATACTCTATATAACACAAATCAGAGAGAAAAAATGGAAAGGACACTTCGACACGGTATCGGCCAAAGAGAGAGAGAAGAGCCACAAGGGCGTGAAAATGAAGGACATAAGCCAAATAAAGCTAACATCATCGGGGTCGGCAAAGAATAGGAAATAACTAAGGAAGGGCGGATAGGATAGATGTGAGAAAGCTGGTGGTGGTGATTATTGTTTTAAGAGGAAGTAAAACTAGGCAACCATCCTCTATATGACACTAATCAGAGAGGAAAAAATTGAAGGTGTCCGAGACTTCGAAAATTGAAGGTATCGGTCAAAGAAAGACAACGGCCACGAATGGCGTAAAAATGAAAAATTCCCAAGTCCTCGCAACCTAATATCGTCGGGGCCGGAAAGGAACAAGAGTTGACCAAGTGAGGTCGGATAATATAGATGAAAGTGAAGAGCCTGACACAAATAAGTGGAAGCAGTGCCAGGGCTCAGTTAAGGGTTCCGTGGTCGCCAACCCACGCTCCAATATCCAGAGCCCCTGGGGCCCCATTGAATTGCCTCTTACGACAGGCAGGGGATATCGCGGGTGTTGTTTTTCCGCCCTCACATACAGGGGGATGAGAAAGCTGGTACAAGTAAGTGGAATCAATGACAGGACTCAGCTGAGGACCCTATTCAGTCACCTCTTACGACAGGTAGAAATTACTGGGGCTGTTATACTACCGCTCCCACCCACACGGAGACCTTTGCCAAGGATTTAGATACCCATCGATCGAGAGATCACTTGAACTACCACCATGCCGATCAGACGGCTCATTTACGAGCGATACTTCCAACAGCGTGTGATTAATTCCGTATTTCTCATGTTGTCCGCAGCACGTTCACAACTTAACTTATTTAACTCTACACTTCGTAGTACTCCTAATTCAAGCGATAAATTTCAGTTTTACTGATGGAAAAATGTTTATTTTATATTCACATAAGACCTCGAATTTGAAAGTGTGCTTCGCCGAGTTACAATCAACCCACTTTATCGACGAAGTTAATCTCCCGTACTAATGCGGCTCTGAGCTTTTATCTTCTAATCTTATAATTAAACAAAGTTTGTTAATTATAGGAACATGCAAGGAGCAAAATGTAGTCCTCCTTCCTCCCTACGGCATTGCAAAAAATGTGCGTGTATTAACTTAATACTATAGGTAGTAATAGTATGGGGATAATGAACCCTTTGGAGGTATATTTAATTTTACTATTATATTGGCTTTACTTTTGTTATTATTATTATTATTTCCCTTCTCCGCTGATAAATAGAGTTAATTATTAAAAATATTGAATTTCAAAATTTACTTTTATCCATTGTAACGCCAAATTCCTCTCCCATGCCTCTTCAGATGACCACGATTCCATGAAAGCCAACTATCTGCTTCCTAGGACGTTTGTGCGATATTTGTGCTGGTGATTATTGTTCTAAGAGGAAGTACAAGTGGGCAATGATTCTTTCTAAATTCTAATTAGAATAGGAAAGAGAAAAGGTCAGATCTTTCAAACAATGAATGTATCTGAAAAAGAAAGGGCAGATTCGTGAACAGCCGGAAAATATTCCCTATGCCTATCTAAACTAATGCCATAGGGGTCGGAAGAGAACGAGACTTGACCAAGTGAAGTTTTGGAGGAAAGATAAAAGTGAGGAGTCTGACACATGTACGCTGAAGTAATGCTAGACTCAGATAGGGGCTCCGTAATCGCCATTCCATACTCCCGAAGTTGAGAGACCTTAGGGGTTACCTGTTACGACAGGCATGGGATAACTCTTGTGTGTTCTATCACCTAGGTCCACAGGGGAGGGGGGATATTATCCATCATTTTGGGTAAAAGATATATAACATACAGTACAAACGCTGTTTTTTTTTAATTTTATACCCATGAACTTACTGTTCCTAACAAAGGCTGAAAAACTTAAATAATGTACCTCCCGCTTGTGTGTAGTTACCTAGTGTTTGTACAACCGTGTCCGGCTCCATGGCTAAATGGTTAGCATGCTGGCCTTTGGTCACAGGAGTCCCGTGCTCGATTCCCGGCAGGGTCGGGAATTTTAACCTTAATTGGTTAATTTCGCTGGCACGGGGGCTGGGTGTATGTGTCGTCTTCATCATCATTTCATCCTCATCACGACGTGTAGGTCACCTACGGGAGTCAAATCAAAAAGACCTGCATCTGGCGAGCCGAACTTGTCCTCGGGCACTCCCGGCACTAAAAGCCATACGCCATTTCATTTCATTTTTTGTACAACCGTATTTTTTGGGGACTGGAGGTAAATGCTGTGTTTTAGCCACTGGACTCCTAACCTGAGTTTCCCGGATATCACATTCCGGTGACTTCGAGTGGAAAACTCATTAAGGTCAGACAGAGTGTTTGTGGCAGGAAGGGTACCTGGAGGGGCTGGTCATCGATTTAAAGGGAAATTCACTATTTTAGCAATAATAATATTTTAATGTTTTCTCGTTTTCTGAACGCTTAGTGTTTACTTTTAACGTAAGAAATATTTTTTTTCTATTGGCTTTACGTCGCACCAACACACATAGGTCTTATGGCGACGAAGGGATAGGTATGGGCTAGGAGTGTGAAGCAATGGGCCGTGGTCTTAGTTAAGGTACATCCCCAGCATTTGCCTGAAGTGAAAATAGGAAACCATGGAAAACCATCTTCAGGGCTGCCGACAGTGGGGTTCGGACCCACTATCTCCCGGATGCAAGCTCACAGCCGCGCGCCCCTAAACGCATGGCCAACTCGCTCGATAGATATAGATACAACAGGGAAGATATCCCTTAGAAACTTCGTGACACTATTTTTCTGAAATTTTAATTGAAGATTATGATAGTTTAGTAATGCGTATGGAAAGGATTCTAAGGTGTTATGGTCAGAAAAGGGGAGGAAAGCTTCTGAAAATACAAAAAAGTTCAAAAGAGGTGTTAATGAAATCACGTTATTAAAAGGTTTAAAACAGTTATATGAACTTATCTTTTCCCATTTACTGGGTTGTAATAAATTAATAAACGTGTTATACTGGATTGCACATAATATTTCAATGTATTTAGACAGTAAGTCACTGGAACTTTGAGCTCAGCAAATTCTTGTATATAGAGAGAAATTCCACTCAGTATCTACAGAAACCAATGAAGTATATTTTGTCACCATTCGTAAAGGGAGTTCAGTCAAAGTTGCAGAGGTTT